>NC_140584.1:1200000-2400000 GCF_964204655.1 Triturus cristatus | reverse complement strand
CTATTAGGCCAGAGTAAGAGTTAAGACCTTAACCATTAGGCCAGAGTATGAGTCTAAGACCTTAGCTATTAGGCCAGAGTAAGAGTTTAGACCTTAACCATTAGGCCAGAGTAGGAGTCTAAGACCTTAGCTATTAGGCCAGAGTAAGAGTTAAGACCTTAACCAGTAGGCCAGAGTAAGAGTTAAGACCTTAACCAGTAGGCCAGAGTATGAGTGTAAGATCTTAGCTATTAGGCTAGAGTAAGAGTTAAGACCTTAACCATTAGGCCAGAGTATGAGGCTAAGACCTTAGCTATTAGGCCAGAGTGAGAGTTAAGACCTTAGCTATTAGGCCAGAGTAAGAGTTAAGACCTTAACCAATAGGCCAGAGTAAAATTCTAAGACCTTAGCTATTAGGCCAGAGTAAGAGTTAAGACCTTAACCAGTAGGCCCGAGTAAGAGTTAAGACCATATCCTGTAGGCCAGAGTACTAGTCTAAGACCTTAGCTATTAGGCCAGAGTACGAGAATAAGACCTGAGCTATTAGGCCAGAGTAAGAGTTAAGACCTTAACCAGTAGGCCAGAGTAAGAGTTAAGACTTTAACCATTAGGCCAGAGTACGAGTCTAAGACCTTAGCTATTAGGCCAGAGTAAGAGTTAAGACCTTAGCTATTAGGCCAGAGTAAGAGTTAAGACCTTAACCAGTAGGCCAGAGTACGAGTCTAAGACCTTAGCTATTAGGCCAGAGTAAGAGTTAATACCTTCACCAGTAGGCCAGAGTAAGAGTTAAGACCTTAACCAGTATGCCAGAGTAAGAGTTAAGACCTTCACCATTAGGCCAGAGTACGAGTCTAAGGCCTTAGCTATTAGGCCACAGTAAGAGTTAAGACCTTAGCTATTAGGCCAGTGTAAGAGTTAATACCTTAACCATTAGGCCAGAGTAAGAGTTAAGACCTTAACCAGTAGGCCAGAGTAAGAGTTAAGACCTTAGCTATAAGGCCAGATTAAGAGTTAAGACCTTAACCTGTAGGCCATAGTACGAGTCTAAGACCTTAGCTATTAGGCCAGAGTACAAGTCTAAGACCTTAGCTATTAGGCCAGAGTAAGAGTTAAGACCTTAACCAGTAGGCCAGAGTATGAGTTAAGACCTTAACCATTAAGCCATAGTACGAGTCTAAGACCTTAGCTATTAGGCCAGAGTAAGAGTTAAGACCTTAACCAGTAAGCCAGTGTAAGAGTTAAGACCTTAACCAGTAGGCCAGAGTAAGAGTTAAGACCTTGGCAATTAGGCCAGAGTACGAGTCTAAAACCTTAGCTATTAGGCCAGAGTAAGAGTTAAGACCTTAACCATTAGGCCAGAGTACGAGTCTAAGACCTTAGCTATTAGGCCAGAGTGAGAGTTAAGACCTTAGCTATTAGGCCAGAGTAAGAGTTAAGACCTTAACCAGTAGGCCAGAGTAAGAGTTAAGACCTTAACCAGTAGGCCAGAGTATGAGTGTAAGATCTTAGCTATTAGGCTAGAGTAAGAGTTAAGACCTTAACCATTAGGCCATAGTACGAGTCTAAGACCTTAGATATTAGGCCAGAGTAAGAGTTAAGACCTTAACCAGTAGGCCAGAGTACGAGTCTAAGACCTTAACCATTAGGCCAGAGTACGAGTCTAAGACCTTAGCTATTAGGACATAATACGAGTCGAAGACTTTAGCTATTAGGCCAGAGTAAGTGTTAAGACCTTAACCTGTAGGCCATAGCACAAGTCTAAGACCTTAGCTATTAGGCCAGAGTAACAGTTAAGACCTTAACCAGTAGGCCAGAGTACGAGTCTAAGACCTTAGCTATTAGGCCAGAGTAAGAGTTAAGATCTTAACCATTAGGCCAGAGTACGAGTCTAAGACCTTAGCTATTAGGCCAGAGTAAGAGTTAAGACCTCAGCAATTAGGCCAGAGTAAGAGTTAAGACCTTAACCATTAGGCCAGAGTACAAGTCTAAGACCTTAGCTATTAGGCCAGAGTAAGAGTTAAGACCTTAGCTATTATGCCAGAGAAATTGTTATGACCTTAACCTGTAGGCCATAGTAGGAGTCTAGGACCTTAGCTATTAGGCCATAGTAAGAGTGAAGACCTTAGCTATTAGGCCAGAGTAAGAGTTTAGACCTTAACCATTAGGCCAGAGTTCGAGTCTAAGACCTTAGCTATTAGGCCAGAGTAAGAGTTAAGACCTTAACCATTAGGCCAGAGTATGAGTCTAAGACCTTAGCTATTAGGCCAGAGTAAGAGTTTAGACCTTAACCATTAGGCCAGAGTAGGAGTCTAAGACCTTAGCTATTAGGCCAGAGTAAGAGTTAAGACCTTAACCAGTAGGCCAGAGTAAGAGTTAAGACCTTAACCAGTAGGCCAGAGTATGAGTGTAAGATCTTAGCTATTAGGCTAGAGTAAGAGTTAAGACCTTAACCATTAGGCCAGAGTATGAGGCTAAGACCTTAGCTATTAGGCCAGAGTGAGAGTTAAGACCTTAGCTATTAGGCCAGAGTAAGAGTTAAGACCTTAACCATTAGGCCAGAGTAAAATTCTAAGACCTTAGCTATTAGGCCAGAGTAAGAGTTAAGACCTTAACCAGTAGGCCCGAGTAAGAGTTAAGACCATAACCTGTAGGCCAGAGTACTAGTCTAAGACCTTAGCTATTAGGCCAGAGTACGAGAATAAGACCTGAGCTATTAGGCCAGAGTAAGAGTTAAGACCTTAACCAGTAGGCCAGAGTAAGAGTTAAGACCTTAGCTATTAGGCCAGAGTACAAGTCTAAGACCTTAGCTATTAAGCCAGAGTAAGAGTTAAGACCTTAACCAGTAGGCCAGAGTAAGAGTTAAGACTTTAACCATTAGGCCAGAGTACGAGTCTAAGACCTTAGCTATTAGGCCAGAGTAAGAGTTAAGACCTTAGCTATTAGGCCAGAGTAAGAGTTAAGACCTTAACCAGTAGGCCAGAGTACCAGTCTAAGACCTTAGCTATTAGGCCAGAGTAAGAGTTAATACCTTCACCAGTAGGCCAGAGTAAGAGTTAAGACCTTAACCAGTATGCCAGAGTAAGAGTTAAGACCTTCACCATTAGGCCAGAGTACGAGTCTAAGGCCTTAGCTATTAGGCCATAGTAAGAGTTAAGACCTTAGCTATTAGGCCAGAGTAAGAGTTAATACCCTAACCAGTAGGCCAGAGTAAGAGATAAGACCTTAACCAGTAGGCCAGAGTAAGAGTTAAGACCTTAGCTATAAGGCCAGATTAAGAGTTAAGACCTTAACCTGTAGGCCATAGTACGAGTCTAAGACCTTAGCTATTAGGCCAGAGTACAAGTCTAAGACCTTAGCTATTAGGCCAGAGTAAGAGTTAAGACCTTAACCAGTAGGCCAGAGTATGAGTTAAGACCTTAACCATTAAGCCATAGTACGAGTCTAAGACCTTAGCTATTAGGCCAGAGTAAGAGTTAAGACCTTAACCAGTAAGCCAGAGTAAGAGTTAAGACCTTAACCAGTAGGCCAGAGTAAGAGTTAAGACCTTGGCAATTAGGCCAGAGTACGAGTCTAAGACCTTAGCTATTAGGCCAGAGTAAGAGTTAAGACCTTAACCATTAGGCCAGAGTACGAGTCTAAGACCTTAGCTATTAGGCCAGAGTAAGAGTTAAGACCTTAACCAGTAGGCCAGCATAAGAGTTAAGACCTTAGCTATTAGGCCAGAGTAAGAGTTAAGACCTTAACCAGTAGGCCAGAGTACAAGTCTAAGACCTTAGCTATTAGGCCAGAGTAAGAGTTAAGACCTTAACCAGAAGGCCAGAGTAAGAGTTAAGACCTTAACCAGTAGGCCACAGTACGAGTCTAAGACCTTAGCTATTAGGCCAGAATAAGAGTTAAGACCTTAACCATTAGGCCAGAGTACGAGTCTAAGACCTTAGCTATTAGGCCAGAGTACGAGTCTAAGACCTTAGCTATTAGGCCAGAGGAAGAGTTAAGACCTTAACCAGTAGGCCAGAGTAAGAGTTAAGACCTTAACCAGTAGGCCACAGTACAAGTCTAAGACCTTAGCTATTAGGCCAGAATAAGAGTTAAGACCTTAACCATTAGGCCAGAGTACGAGTCTAAGACCTTAGCTATTAGGCCAGAGTACGTGTCTAAGACCTTAGCTATTATGCCAGAGTAAGAGTTTAGACCTTAGCTATTAGGCCAGAGTAAGAGTTAAGACCTTAACCAGTAGGCCAGAGTAAGAATTAAGACGTTAACCTGTAGGCCATAGTAAGAGTTAAGACCTTAACTAGAAGGCCAGAGTAAGAGTTAAGACCTTAAGCTGTAGGCCATAGTACGAGTCTAAGACCTTAGCTATTAGGCCAGAGTAACAGGTAAGACCTTAACCAGTAGGCCAGAGTACGAGTCTAAGACCTTAGCTATTAGGCCAGAGTAAGAGTTAAGATCTTAACCATTAGGCCAGAGTACGAGTCAAAGACCTTAGCTATTAGGCCAGAGTAAGTTTTAAGACCTCAGCAATTAGGCCAGAGTAAGAGTTAAGACATTAACCATTAGGCCAGAGAACAAGTCTAAGACCTTAGCTATTAGGCCAGAGTAAGAGTTAAGACCTTAGCTATTATGCCAGAGAAATTGTTATGACCTTAACCTGTAGGCCATAGTACGAGTCTAAGACCTTAGCTATTAGGCCATAGTAAGAGTTAAGACCTTAACCATTAGGCCAGAGTACGAGTCTAAGACCTTAGCTATTAGGCCAGAGTAAGAGTTAAGACCTTAACCAGTAGGCCAGAGTAAGAGTTAAGATCTTAACCAGTAGGCCAGAGTATGAGTCTAAGATCTTAGCTATTAGGCTAGAGTAAGAGTTAAGACCTTAACCATTAGGCCAGAGTACGAGGCTAAGACCTTAGCTATTAGGCCAGAGTAAGAGTTAAGACCTTAGCTATTAGGCCAGAGTAAGATTTAAGACCTTAACCATTAGGCCAGAGTACGAGTCTAAGACCTTAGCTATTAGGCCAGAGTAAGAGTTAAGACCTTAACCAGTAGGCCCGAGTAAGAGTTAAGACCATAACCTGTAGGCCAGAGTACGAGTCTAAGACCTTAGCTATTAGGCCAGAGTACGAGTCTAAGACCTTAGCTGATAGGTCAGATAAGAGTTAAGACCTTAACCAGTAGGCCAGAGTAAGAGTTAAGAACTTTGCTATTAGGCCAGAGTAAGAGTTAAGATCTTAACCATTAGGCCAGAGTATGAGTCTAAGACCTTAGCTATTAAGCCAGAGTATGTGTCTAAGACCTTAGCTATTAGGCCAGAGTAAGAGTTAAGACCTTAACCATTAGGCCAGAGTACGAGTCTAAGACCTTAGCTATTAGGCCAGAGTAAGAGTAATGACCTTAACCATTAGGCCAGAGTAAGAGTTAAGACCTTAACCAGTAGGCCAGAGTAAGAGTTAAGAGCTTAACCATTAGACCGGAGTACGAGTCCAAGACCTTAGCTATTAGGCCAGAGTAAGAGTTAAGACCTTAACCATTAGGCCAGAGTACGAGTCCAAGACCTTAGCTATTAGGCCAGAGTAAGAGTTAAGACCTTAACCATTAGGCCAGAGTATGAGTCTAAGACCTTAGCTATTAGGCCAGAGTAAGAGTTTAGACCTTAACCATTAGGCCAGAGTAGGAGTCTAAGACCTTAGCTATTAGGCCAGAGTAAGAGTTAAGACCTTAACCAGTAGGCCAGAGTATGAGTGTAAGATCTTAGCTATTAGGCTAGAGTAAGAGTTAAGACCTTAACCATTAGGCCAGAGTACGAGGCTAAGACCGTAGCTATTTGGCCAGAGTGAGAGTTAAGACCTTAGCTATTAGGCCAGAGTAAGAGTTAAGACCTTAACCAGTAGGCCAGAGTAAGAGTTAAGACCTTAACCAGTAGGCCAGAGTATGAGTGTAAGATCTTAGCTATTAGGCTAGAGTAAGAGTTAAGACCTTAACCATTAGGCCATAGTACGAGTCTAAGACCTTAGATATTAGGCCAGAGTAAGAGTAAAGACCTTAACCAGTAGGCCAGAGTACGAGTCTAAGACCTTAACCATTAGGCCAGAGTACGAGTCTAAGACCTTAGCTATTAGGACATAATACGAGTCGAAGACTTTAGCTATTAGGCCAGAGTAAGTGTTAAGACCTTAACCTGTAGGCCATAGCACAAGTCTAAGACCTTAGCTATTAGGCCAGAGTAACAGTTAAGACCTTAACCAGTAGGCCAGAGTACGAGTCTAAGACCTTAGCTATTAGGCCAGAGTAAGAGTTAAGATCTTAACCATTAGGCCAGAGTACGAGTCTAAGACCTTAGCTATTAGGCCAGAGTAAGAGTTAAGACCTCAGCAATTAGGCCAGAGTAAGAGTTAAGACCTTAACCATTAGGCCAGTGTACAAGTCTAAGACCTTAGCTATTAGGCCAGAGTAAGAGTTAAGACCTTAGCTATTATGCCAGAGAAATTGTTATGACCTTAACCTGTAGGCCATAGTAGGAGTCTAAGACCTTAGCTATTAGGCCATAGTAAGAGTGAAGACCTTAGCTATTAGGCCAGAGTAAGAGTTTAGACCTTAACCATTAGGCCAGAGTACGAGTCTAAGACCTTAGCTATTAGGCCAGAGTAAGAGTTAAGACCTTAACCATTAGGCCAGAGTATGAGTCTAAGACCTTAGCTATTAGGCCAGAGTAAGAGTTTAGACCTTAACCATTAGGCCAGAGTAGGAGTCTAAGACCTTAGCTATTAGGCCAGAGTAAGAGTTAAGACCTTAACCAGTAGGCCAGAGTAAGAGTTAAGACCTTAACCAGTAGGCCAGAGTATGAGTGTAAGATCTTAGCTATTAGGCTAGAGTAAGAGTTAAGACCTTAACCATTAGGCCAGAGTATGAGGCTAAGACCTTAGCTATTAGGCCAGAGTGAGAGTTAAGACCTTAGCTATTAGGCCAGAGTAAGAGTTGAGACCTTAACCAATAGGCCAGAGTAAAATTCTAAGACCTTAGCTATTAGGCCAGAGTAAGAGTTAAGACCTTAACCAGTAGGCCCGAGTAAGAGTTAAGACCATATCCTGTAGGCCAGAGTACTAGTCTAAGACCTTAGCTATTAGGCCAGAGTACGAGAATAAGACCTGAGCTATTAGGCCAGAGTAAGAGTTAAGACCTTAACCAGTAGGCCAGAGTAAGAGTTAAGACTTTAACCATTAGGCCAGAGTACGAGTCTAAGACCTTAGCTATTAGGCCAGAGTAAGAGTTAAGACCTTAGCTATTAGGCCAGAGTAAGAGTTAAGACCTTAACCAGTAGGCCAGAGTACGAGTCTAAGACCTTAGCTATTAGGCCAGAGTAAGAGTTAATACCTTCACCAGTAGGCCAGAGTAAGAGTTAAGACCTTAACCAGTATGCCAGAGTAAGAGTTAAGACCTTCACCATTAGGCCAGAGTACGAGTCTAAGGCCTTAGCTATTAGGCCACAGTAAGAGTTAAGACCTTAGCTATTAGGCCAGTGTAAGAGTTAATACCTTAACCATTAGGCCAGAGTAAGAGTTAAGACCTTAACCAGTAGGCCAGAGTAAGAGTTAAGACCTTAGCTATAAGGCCAGATTAAGAGTTAAGACCTTAACCTGTAGGCCATAGTACGAGTCTAAGACCTTAGCTATTAGGCCAGAGTACAAGTCTAAGACCTTAGCTATTAGGCCAGAGTAAGAGTTAAGACCTTAACCAGTAGGCCAGAGTATGAGTTAAGACCTTAACCATTAAGCCATAGTACGAGTCTAAGACCTTAGCTATTAGGCCAGAGTAAGAGTTAAGACCTTAACCAGTAAGCCAGTGTAAGAGTTAAGACCTTAACCAGTAGGCCAGAGTAAGAGTTAAGACCTTGGCAATTAGGCCAGAGTACGAGTCTAAAACCTTAGCTATTAGGCCAGAGTAAGAGTTAAGACCTTAACCATTAGGCCAGAGTACGAGTCTAAGACCTTAGCTATTAGGCCAGAGTAAGAGTTAAGACCTTAACCAGTAGGCCAGCATAAGAGTTAAGACCTTAGCTATTAGGCCAGAGTAAGAGTTAAGACCTTAACCAGTAGGCCAGAGTACAAGTCTAAGACCTTAGCTATTAGGCCAGAGTAAGAGTTAAGACCTTAACCAGAAGGCCAGAGTAAGAGTTAAGACCTTAACCAGTAGGCCACAGTACGAGTCTAAGACCTTAGCTATTAGGCCAGAATAAGAGTTAAGACCTTAACCATTAGGCCAGAGTACGAGTCTAAGACCTTAGCTATTAGGCCAGAGTACGAGTCTAAGACCTTAGCTATTATGCCAGAGTAAGAGTTTAGACCTTAGCTATTAGGCCAGAGTAAGAGTTAAGACCTTAACCAGTAGGCCAGAGTAAGAATTAAGACGTTAACCTGTAGGCCATAGTAAGAGTTAAGACCTTAACCAGAAGGCCAGAGTAAGAGTTAAGACCTTAATCTGTAGGCCATAGTACGAGTCTAAGACCTTAGCTATTAGGCCAGAGTAAGAGTTAAGACCTTAACCAGTAGGCTAGAGTACGAGTCTAAGACCTTAACCATTAGGCCAGAGTACGAGTCTAAGACCTTAGCTATTAGGACATAATACGAGTCTAAGACTTTAGCTATTAGGCCAGAGTAAGAGTTAAGACCTTAACCAGTAGGCCAGAGTAAGAGTTAAGACCTTAACCAGTAGGCCAGAGTAAGAGTTAAGACCTTAGCTATTAGGCCAGAGTACGAGTCTAAGACCTTAGCTATTAGGCCAGAGTAAGAGTTAAGACCTTAACCAGTAGGCCAGAGTAAGAGTTAAGACCTTAACCATTAGGCCAGAGTACGAGTCTAAAACCTTAGCTATAAGGCCAGAGTAAGAGTTAAGACCTTAGCTATTAGGCCAGAGTAAGAGTTAAGACCTTAACCAGTAGGCCAGAGTAGGAGTCTAAGACCTTAGCTATTAGGCCAGAGTAAGAGTTAATACCTTCACCAGTAGGCCAGAGTAAGAGTTAAGACCTTAACCAGTATGCCAGAGTAAGATTTAAGACCTTCACCATTAGGCCAGAGTACGAGTCTAAGGCCTTAGCTATTAGGCCACAGTAAGAGTTAAGACCTTAGCTATTAGGCCAGAGTAAGAGTTAATACCTTAACCAGTAGGCCAGAGTAAGAGTTATGACCTTAACCAGTAGGCCAGAGTAAGAGTTAAGACCTTAGCTATAAGGCCAGATTAAGAGTTAAGACCTTAACCTGTAGGCCATAGTACGAGTCTACGACCTTAGCTATTAGGCCAGAGTACGAGTCTAAGACCTTAGCTATTAGGCCAGAGTACGAGTCTAAGACCTTAGCTATTAGGCCAGAGTAAGAGTTAAGACCTTAGCTATTAGGCCAGAGTAAGAGTTAAGACCTTAACCAGTAAGCCAGAGTAAGAGTTAAGACCTTAACCAGTAGGCCAGAGTAAGAGTTAAGACCTTAGCAATTAGGCCAGAGTACGAGTCTAAGACCTTAGCTATTAGGCCAGAGTAAGAGTTAAGACCTTAACCATTAGGCCAGAGTACGAGTCTAAGACCTTAGCTATTAGGCCAGAGTAAGAGTTAAGACCTTAACCAGTAGGCCAGAGTAAGAGTTAAGACCTTAACCAGTAGGCCAGCATAAGAGTTAAGACCTTAGCTATTAGGCCAGAGTAAGAGTTAAGACCTTAACCAGTAGGCCAGAGTACAAGTCTAAGACCTTAGCTATTAGGCCAGAGTAAGAGTTAAGACCTTAACCAGTAGGCCAGAGTAAGAGTGAAGACCTTAACCAGTAGGCCACAGTACGAGTCTAAGACCTTAGCTATTAGGCCAGAATAAGAGTTAAGACCTTAACCATTAGGCCAGAGTACGAGTCTAAGACTTTAGCTATTAGGCGAGAGTACGAGTTAAGACCTTAACCAGTAGGCCAGAGTAAGAATTAAGACGTTAACCTGTAGGCCATAGTAAGAGTTAAGACCTTAACCAGAAGGCCAGAGTAAGAGTTAAGACCTTAATCTGTAGGCCATAGTACGAGTCTAAGACCTTAGCTATTAGGCCAGAGTAAGAGTTAAGACCTTAGCCAGTAGGCCAGAGTACGAGTCTAAGACCTTAACCATTAGGCCAGAGTACGAGTCTAAGACCTTAGCTATTAGGACATAATACGAGTCTAAGACTTTAGCTATTAGGCCAGAGTAAGAGTTAAGACCTTAACCAGTAGGCCAGAGTAAGAGTTAAGACCTTAACCAGTAGGCCAGAGTAAGAGTTAAGACCTTAGCTATTAGGCCAGAGTAAGAGTTGAGACCTTAACCAGAAGGCCAGAGTACAAGTCTAAGACCTTAGCTATTAGGCCAGAGTAAGAGTTAAGACCTTAACCATTAGGCCAGAGTACGAGTCTAAGACCTTAGCTATTAGGCCAGAGTAAGAGTTAAGACCTTAACCATTAGGCCAGAGTACGAGTCTAAGACCTTAGCTATTAGGCCAGAGTAAGAGTTAAGACCTTAACCATTAGGCCAGAGTACGAGTCTAAGACCTTAGCTATTAGGCCAGAGTAAGAGTTAAGACCTTAACCAGTAGGCCAGAGTAAGAGTTAAGACCTTAACCAGTAGGCCAGCATAAGAGTTAAGACCTTAGCTATTAAGCCAGAGTAAGAGTTAAGACCTAAACCAGTAGGCCAGAGTACAAGTCTAAGACCTTAGCTATTAGGCCAGAGTAAGAGTTAAGACCTTAACCAGTAGGCCAGAGTAAGAGTTAAGACCTTAACCAGTAGGCCACAGTACAAGTCTAAGACCTTAGCTATTAGGCCAGAATAAGAGTTAAGACCTTAACCATTAGGCCAGAGTACGAGTCTAAGACCTTAGCTATTAGGCCAGAGTACGAGTCTAAGACCTTAGCTATTATGCCAGAGTAAGAGTTTAGACCTTAGCTATTAGGCCAGAGTAAGAGTTAAGACCTTAACCAGTAGGCCAGAGTAAGAATTAAGATGTTAACCTGTAGGCCATAGTAAGAGTTAAGACCTTAACCAGAAGGCCAGAGTAAGAGTTAAGACCTTAATCTGTAGGCCATAGTACGAGTCTAAGACCTTAGCTATTAGGCCAGAGTAACAGTTAAGACCTTAACCAGTAGGCCAGAGTACGAGTCTAAGACCTTAGCTATTAGGCCAGAGTAAGAGTTAAGATCTTAACCATTAGGCCAGAGTACGAGTCAAAGACCTTAGCTATTAGGCCAGAGTAAGTTTTAAGACCTCAGCAATTAGGCCAGAGTAAGAGTTAAGACATTAACCATTAGGCCAGAGAACAAGTCTAAGACCTTAGCTACTAGGCCAGAGTAAGAGTTAAGACCTTAGCTATTATGCCAGAGAAATTGTTATGACCTTAACCTGTAGGCCATAGTACGAGTCTAAGACCTTAGCTATTAGGCCATAGTAAGAGTTAAGACCTTAACCATTAGGCCAGAGTACGAGTCTAAGACCTTAGCTATTAGGCCAGAGTAAGAGTTTAGACCTTAACCATTAGGCCAGAGTACGAGTCTAAGACCTTAGCTATTAGGCCAGAGTAAGAGTTAAGACCTTAACCAGTAGGCCAGAGTAAGAGTTAAGATCTTAACCAGTAGGCCAGAGTATGAGTCTAAGATCTTAGCTATTAGGCTAGAGTAAGAGTTAAGACCTTAACCATTAGGCCAGAGTACGAGGCTAAGACCTTAGCTATTAGGCCAGAGTAAGAGTTAAGACCTTAGCTATTAGGCCAGATTAAGATTTAAGACCTTAACCATTAGGCCAGAGTACGAGTCTAAGACCTTAGCTATTAGGCCAGAGTAAGAGTTAAGACCTTAACCAGTAGGCCCGAGTAAGAGTTAAGACCATAACCTGTAGGCTAGAGTACGAGTCTAAGACCTTAGCTATTAGGCCAGAGTACGAGTCTAAGACCTTAGCTGATAGGTCAGATAAGAGTTAAGACCTTAACCAGTAGGCCAGAGTAAGAGTTAAGAACTTTGCTATTAGGCCAGAGTAAGAGTTAAGATCTTAACCATTAGGCCAGAGTATGAGTCTAAGACCTTAGCTATTAAGCCAGAGTATGTGTCTAAGACCTTAGCTATTAGGCCAGAGTAAGAGTTAAGACCTTAACCATTAGGCCAGAGTACGAGTCTAAGACCTTAGCTATTAGGCCAGAGTAAGAGTTAAGACCTTAACCATTAGGCCAGAGTAAGAGTTAAGACCTTAACCAGTAGGCCAGAGTAAGAGTTAAGAGCTTAACCATTAGACCGGAGTACGAGTCTAAGACCTTAGCTATTAGGCCAGAGTAAGAGTTAAGACCTTAACCATTAGGCCAGAGTACGAGTCCAAGACCTTAGCTATTAGGCCAGAGTAAGAGTTAAGACCTTAACCATTAGGCCAGAGTATGAGTCTAAGACCTTAGCTATTAGGCCAGAGTAAGAGTTTAGACCTTAACCATTAGGCCAGAGTAGGAGTCTAAGACCTTAGCTATTAGGCCAGAGTAAGAGTTAAGACCTTAACCAGTAGGCCAGAGTATGAGTGTAAGATCTTAGCTATTAGGCTAGAGTAAGAGTTAAGACCTTAACCATTAGGCCAGAGTACGAGGCTAAGACCTTAGCTATTAGGCCAGAGTGAGAGTTAAGACCTTAGCTATTAGGCCAGAGTAAGAGTTAAGACCTTAACCAGTAGGCCAGAGTAAGAGTTAAGACCTTAACCAGTAGGCCAGAGTATGAGTGTAAGATCTTAGCTATTAGGCTAGAGTAAGAGTTAAGACCTTAACCATTAGGCCATAGTACGAGTCTAAGACCTTAGATATTAGGCCAGAGTAAGAGTTAAGACCTTAACCAGTAGGCCAGAGTACGAGTCTAAGACCTTTACCATTAGGCCAGAGTACGAGTCTAAGACCTTAGCTATTAGGACATAATACGAGTCGAAGACTTTAGCTATTAGGCCAGAGTAAGTGTTAAGACCTTAACCTGTAGGCCATAGCACAAGTCTAAGACCTTAGCTATTAGGCCAGAGTAACAGTTAAGACCTTAACCAGTAGGCCAGAGTACGAGTCTAAGACCTTAGCTATTAGGCCAGAGTAAGAGTTAAGATCTTAACCATTAGGCCAGAGTACGAGTCTAAGACCTTAGCTATTAGGCCAGAGTAAGAGTTAAGACCTCAGCAATTAGGCCAGAGTAAGAGTTAAGACCTTAACCATTAGGCCAGAGTACAAGTCTAAGACCTTAGCTATTAGGCCAGAGTAAGAGTTAAGACCTTAGCTATTATGCCAGAGAAATTGTTATGACCTTAACCTGTAGGCCATAGTAGGAGTCTAAGACCTTAGATATTAGGCCATAGTAAGAGTGAAGACCTTAGCTATTAGGCCAGAGTAAGAGTTTAGACCTTAACCATTAGGCCAGAGTACGAGTCTAAGACCTTAGCTATTAGGCCAGAGTAAGAGTTAAGACCTTAACCATTAGGCCAGAGTATGAGTCTAAGACCTTAGCTATTAGGCCAGAGTAAGAGTTTAGACCTTAACCATTAGGCCAGAGTAGGAGTCTAAGACCTTAGCTATTAGGCCAGAGTAAGAGTTAAGACCTTAACCAGTAGGCCAGAGTAAGAGTTAAGACCTTAACCAGTAGGCCAGAGTATGAGTGTAAGATCTTAGCTATTAGGCTAGAGTAAGAGTTAAGACCTTAACCATTAGGCCAGAGTATGAGGCTAAGACCTTAGCTATTAGGCCAGAGTGAGAGTTAAGACCTTAGCTATTAGGCCAGAGTAAGAGTTAAGACCTTAACCATTAGGCCAGAGTAAAATTCTAAGACCTTAGCTATTAGGCCAGAGTAAGAGTTAAGACCTTAACCTGTAGGCCAGAGTACTAGTCTAAGACCTTAGCTATTAGGCCAGAGTACGAGAATAAGACCTGAGCTATTAGGCCAGAGTAAGAGTTAAGACCTTAACCAGTAGGCCAGAGTAAGAGTTAAGACCTTAGCTATTAGGCCAGAGTACGAGTCTAAGACCTTAGCTATTAAGCCAGAGTAAGAGTTAAGACCTTAACCAGTAGGCCAGAGTTAGAGTTAAGACTTTAACCATTAGGCCAGAGTACGAGTCTAAGACCTTAGCTATTAGGCCAGAGTAAGAGTTAAGACCTTAGCTATTAGGCCAGAGTAAGAGTTAAGACCTTAACCAGTAGGCCAAAGTACGAGTCTAAGACCTTAGCTATTAGGCCAGAGTAAGAGTTAATACCTTCACCAGTAGGCCAGAGTAAGAGTTAAGACCTTAACCAGTATGCCAGAGTAAGAGTTAAGACCTTCACATTAGGCCAGAGTACGAGTCTAAGGCCTTAGCTATTAGGCCACAGTAAGAGTTAAGACCTTAGCTATTAGGCCAGAGTAAGAGTTAATACCCTAACCAGTAGGCCAGAGTAAGAGATAAGACCTTAACCAGTAGGCCAGAGTAAGAGTTAAGACCTTAGCTATAAGGCCAGATTAAGAGTTAAGACCTTAACCTGTAGGCCATAGTACGAGTCTAAGACCTTAGCTATTAGGCCAGAGTACAAGTCTAAGACCTTAGCTATTAGGCCAGAGTAAGAGTTAAGACCTTAACCAGTAGGCCAGAGTATGAGTTAAGACCTTAACCATTAAGCCATAGTACGAGTCTAAGACCTTAGCTATTAGGCCAGAGTAAGAGTTAAGACCTTAACCAGTAAGCCAGAGTAAGAGTTAAGACCTTAACCAGTAGGCCAGAGTAAGAGTTAAAACCTTGGCAATTAGGCCAGAGTACGAGTCTAAGACCTTAGCTATTAGGCCAGAGTAAGAGTTAAGACCTTAACCATTAGGCCAGAGTACGAGTCTAAGACCTTAGCTATTAGGCCAGAGTAAGAGTTAAGACCTTAACCAGTAGGCCAGCATAAGAGTTAAGACCTTAGCTATTAGGCCAGAGTAAGAGTTAAGACCTTAACCAGTAGGCCAGAGTACAAGTCTAAGACCTTAGCTATTAGGCCAGAGTAAGAGTTAAGACCTTAACCAGAAGGCCAGAGTAAGAGTTAAGACCTTAACCAGTAGGCCACAGTACGAGTCTAAGACCTTAGCTATTAGGCCAGAATAAGAGTTAAGACCTTAACCATTAGGCCAGAGTACGAGTCTAAGACCTTAGCTATTAGGCCAGAGTACGAGTCTAAGACCTTAGCTATTAGGCCAGAGTAAGAGTTAAGACCTTAACCAGTAAGCCAGAGTAAGAGTTAAGACCTTAACCAGTAGGCCACAGTACAAGTCTAAGACCTTAGCTATTAGGCCAGAATAAGAGTTAAGACCTTAACCATTAGGCCAGAGTACGAGTCTAAGACCTTAGCTATTAGGCCAGAGTACGAGTCTAAGACCTTAGCTATTATGCCAGAGTAAGAGTTTAGACCTTAGCTATTAGGCCAGAGTAAGAGTTAAGACCTTAACCAGTAGGCCAGAGTAAGAATTAAGACGTTAACCTGTAGGCCATAGTAAGAGTTAAGACCTTAACTAGAAGGCCAGAGTAAGAGTTAAGACCTTAATCTGTAGGCCATAGTACGAGTCTAAGACCTTAGCTATTAGGCCAGAGTAACAGGTAAGACCTTAACCAGTAGGCCAGAGTACGAGTCTAAGACCTTAGCTATTAGGCCAGAGTAAGAGTTAAGATCTTAACCATTAGGCCAGAGTACGAGTCAAAGACCTTAGCTATTAGGCCAGAGTAAGTTTTAAGACCTCAGCAATTAGGCCAGAGTAAGAGTTAAGACATTAACCATTAGGCCAGAGAACAAGTCTAAGACCTTAGCTATTAGGCCAGAGTAAGAGTTAAGACCTTAGCTATTATGCCAGAGAAATTGTTATGACCTTAACCTGTAGGCCATAGTACGAGTCTAAGACCTTAGCTATTAGGCCATAGTAAGAGTTAAGACCTTAACCATTAGGCCAGAGTACGAGTCTAAGACCTTAGCTATTAGGCCAGAGTAAGAGTTAAGACCTTAACCAGTAGGCCAGAGTAAGAGTTAAGATCTTAACCAGTAGGCCAGAGTATGAGTCTAAGATCTTAGCTATTAGGCTAGAGTAAGAGTTAAGACCTTAACCATTAGGCCAGAGTACGAGGCTAAGACCTTAGCTATTAGGCCAGAGTAAGAGTTAAGACCTTAGCTATTAGGCCAGAGTAAGATTTAAGACCTTAACCATTAGGCCAGAGTACGAGTCTAAGACCTTAGCTATTAGGCCAGAGTAAGAGTTAAGACCTTAACCAGTAGGCCCGAGTAAGAGTTAAGACCATAACCTGTAGGCCAGAGTACGAGTCTAAGACCTTAGCTATTAGGCCAGAGTACGAGTCTAAGACCTTAGCTGATAGGTCAGACAAGAGTTAAGACCTTAACCAGTAGGCCAGAGTAAGAGTTAAGAACTTTGCTATTAGGCCAGAGTAAGAGTTAAGATCTTAACCATTAGGCCAGAGTATGAGTCTAAGACCTTAGCTATTAAGCCAGAGTATGTGTCTAAGACCTTAGCTATTAGGCCAGAGTAAGAGTTAAGACCTTAACCATTAGGCCAGAGTACGAGTCTAAGACCTTAGCTATTAGGCCAGAGTAAGAGTTAAGACCTTAACCATTAGGCCAGAGTAAGAGTTAAGACCTTAACCAGTAGGCCAGAGTAAGAGTTAAGAGCTTAACCATTAGACCGGAGTACGAGTCTAAGACCTTAGCTATTAGGCCAGAGTAAGAGTTAAGACCTTAACCATTAGGCCAGAGTACGAGTCCAAGACCTTAGCTATTAGGCCAGAGTAAGAGTTAAGACCTTAACCATTAGGCCAGAGTATGAGTCTAAGACCTTAGCTATTAGGCCAGAGTAAGAGTTTAGACCTTAACCATTAGGCCAGAGTAGGAGTCTAAGACCTTAGCTATTAGGCCAGAGTAAGAGTTAAGACCTTAACCAGTAGGCCAGAGTATGAGTGTAAGATCTTAGCTATTAGGCTAGAGTAAGAGTTAAGACCTTAACCATTAGGCCAGAGTACGAGGCTAAGACCTTAGCTATTAGGCCAGAGTGAGAGTTAAGACCTTAGCTATTAGGCCAGAGTAAGAGTTAAGACCTTAACCAGTAGGCCAGAGTAAGAGTTAAGACCTTAACCAGTAGGCCAGAGTATGAGTGTAAGATCTTAGCTATTAGGCTAGAGTAAGAGTTAAGACCTTAACCATTAGGCCATAGTACGAGTCTAAGACCTTAGATATTAGGCCAGAGTAAGAGTTAAGACCTTAACCAGTAGGCCAGAGTACGAGTCTAAGACCTTAACCATTAGGCCAGAGTACGAGTCTAAGACCTTAGCTATTAGGACATAATACGAGTCGAAGACTTTAGCTATTAGGCCAGAGTAAGTGTTAAGACCTTAACCTGTAGGCCATAGCACAAGTCTAAGACCTTAGCTATTAGGCCAGAGTAACAGTTAAGACCTTAACCAGTAGGCCAGAGTACGAGTCTAAGACCTTAGCTATTAGGCCAGAGTAAGAGTTAAGATCTTAACCATTAGGCCAGAGTACGAGTCTAAGACCTTAGCTATTAGGCCAGAGTAAGAGTTAAGACCTCAGCAATTAGGCCAGAGTAAGAGTTAAGACCTTAACCATTAGGCCAGTGTACAAGTCTAAGACCTTAGCTATTAGGCCAGAGTAAGAGTTAAGACCTTAGCTATTATGCCAGAGAAATTGTTATGACCTTAACCTGTAGGCCATAGTAGGAGTCTAAGACCTTAGCTATTAGGCCATAGTAAGAGTGAAGACCTTAGCTATTAGGCCAGAGTAAGAGTTTAGACCTTAACCATTAGGCCAGAGTACGAGTCTAAGACCTTAGCTATTAGGCCAGAGTAAGAGTTAAGACCTTAACCATTAGGCCAGAGTATGAGTCTAAGACCTTAGCTATGAGGCCAGAGTAAGAGTTTAGACCTTAACCATTAGGCCAGAGTAGGAGTCTAAGACCTTAGCTATTAGGCCAGAGTAAGAGTTAAGACCTTAACCAGTAGGCCAGAGTAAGAGTTAAGACCTTAACCAGTAGGCCAGAGTATGAGTGTAAGATCTTAGCTATTAGCCTAGAGTAAGAGTTAAGACCTTAACCATTAGGCCAGAGTATGAGGCTAAGACCTTAGCTATTAGGCCAGAGTGAGAGTTAAGACCTTAGCTATTAGGCCAGAGTAAGAGTTAAGACCTTAACCAATAGGCCAGAGTAAAATTCTAAGACCTTAGCTATTAGGCCAGAGTAAGAGTTAAGACCTTAACCAGTAGGCCCGAGTAAGAGTTAAGACCATAACCTGTAGGCCAGAGTACTAGTCTAAGACCTTAGCTATTAGGCCAGAGTACGAGAATAAGACCTGAGCTATTAGGCCAGAGTAAGAGTTAAGACCTTAACCAGTAGGCCAGAGTAAGAGTTAAGACCTTAGCTATTAGGCCAGAGTACGAGTCTAAGACCTTAGCTATTAAGCCAGAGTAAGAGTTAAGACCTTAACCAGTAGGCCAGAGTAAGAGTTAAGACCTTCACCATTAGGCCAGAGTACGAGTCTATGGCCTTAGCTATTAGGCCACAGTAAGAGTTAAGACCTTAGCTATTAGGCCAGAGTAAGAGTTAAGACCTTAACCAGTAGGCCAGAGTACGAGTCTAAGACCTTAGCTATTAGGCCAGAGTAAGAGTTAATACCTTCACCAGTAGGCCAGAGTAAGAGTTAAGACCTTAACCAGTATGCCAGAGTAAGAGTTAAGACCTTCACCATTAGGCCAGAGTACGAGTCTAAGGCCTTAGCTATTAGGCAATAGTAAGAGTTAAGACCTTAGCTATTAGGCCAGAGTAAGAGTTAATACCTTAACCATTAGGCCAGAGTAAGAGTTAAGACCTTAACCAGTAGGCCAGAGTAAAAGTTAAGACCTTAGCTATAAGGCCAGATTAAGAGTTAAGACCTTAACCTGTAGGCCATAGTACGAGTCTAAGACCTTAGCTATTAGGCCAGAGTACAAGTCTAAGACCTTAGCTATTAGGCCAGAGTAAGAGTTAAGACCTTAACCAGTAGGCCAGAGTATGAGTTAAGACCTTAACCATTAAGCCATAGTACGAGTCTAAGACCTTAGCTATTAGGCCAGAGTAAGAGTTAAGACCTTAACCAGTAAGCCAGAGTAAGAGTTAAGACCTTAACCAGTAGGCCAGAGTAAGAGTTAAGACCTTGGCAATTAGGCCAGAGTACGAGTCTAAAACCTTAGCTATTAGGCCAGAGTAAGAGTTAAGACCTTAACCATTAGGCCAGAGTACGAGTCTAAGACCTTAGCTATTAGGCCAGAGTAAGAGTTAAGACCTTAACCAGTAGGCCACAGTACGAGTCTAAGACCTTAGCTATTAGGCCAGAATAAGAGTTAAGACCTTAACCATTAGGCCAGAGTACGAGTCTAAGACCTTAGCTATTAGGCCAGAGTACGAGTCTAAGACCTTAGCTATTATGCCAGAGTAAGAGTTTAGACCTTAGCTATTAGGCCAGAGTAAGAGTTAAGACCTTAACCAGTAGGCCAGAGTAAGAATTAAGACGTTAACCTGTAGGCCATAGTAAGAGTTAAGACCTTAACCAGAAGGCCAGAGTAAGAGTTAAGACCTTAATCTGTAGGCCATAGTACGAGTCTAAGACCTTAGCTATTAGGCCAGAGTAAGAGTTAAGACCTTAACCAGTAGGCCAGAGTACGAGTCTAAGACCTTAACCATTAGGCCAGAGTACGAGTCTAAGACCTTAGCTATTAGGACATAATACGAGTCTAAGACTTTAGCTATTAGGCCAGAGTAAGAGTTAAGACCTTAACCAGTAGGCCAGAGTAAGAGTTAAGACCTTAACCAGTAGGCCAGAGTAAGAGTTAAGACCTTAGCTATTAGGCCAGAGTACGAGTCTAAGACCTTAGCTATTAGGCCAGAGTAAGAGTTAAGACCTTAACCAGTAGGCCAGAGTAAGAGTTAAGACCTTAACCATTAGGCCAGAGTACGAGTCTAAAACCTTAGCTATAAGGCCAGAGTAAGAGTTAAGACCTTAGCTATTAGGCCAGAGTAAGAGTTAAGACCTTAACCAGTAGGCCAGAGTAGGAGTCTAAGACCTTAGCTATTAGGCCAGAGTAAGAGTTAATACCTTCACCAGTAGGCCAGAGTAAGAGTTAAGACCTTAACCAGTATGCCAGAGTAAGATTTAAGACCTTCACCATTAGGCCAGAGTACGAGTCTAAGGCCTTAGCTATTAGGCCACAGTAAGAGTTAAGACCTTAGCTATTAGGCCAGAGTAAGAGTTAATACCTTAACCAGTAGGCCAGAGTAAGAGTTATGACCTTAACCAGTAGGCCAGAGTAAGAGTTAAGACCTTAGCTATAAGGCCAGATTAAGAGTTAAGACCTTAACCTGTAGGCCATAGTACGAGTCTACGACCTTAGCTATTAGGCCAGAGTACGAGTCTAAGACCTTAGCTATTAGGCCAGAGTACGAGTCTAAGACCTTAGCTATTAGGCCAGAGTAAGAGTTAAGACCTTAGCTATTAGGCCAGAGTAAGAGTTAAGACCTTAACCAGTAAGCCAGAGTAAGAGTTAAGACCTTAACCAGTAGGCCAGAGTAAGAGTTAAGACCTTAGCAATTAGGCCAGAGTACGAGTCTAAGACCTTAGCTATTAGGCCAGAGTAAGAGTTAAGACCTTAACCATTAGGCCAGAGTACGAGTCTAAGACCTTAGCTATTAGGCCAGAGTAAGAGTTAAGACCTTAACCAGTAGGCCAGAGTAAGAGTTAAGACCTTAACCAGTAGGCCAGCATAAGAGTTAAGACCTTAGCTATTAGGCCAGAGTAAGAGTTAAGACCTTAACCAGTAGGCCAGAGTACAAGTCTAAGACCTTAGCTATTAGGCCAGAGTAAGAGTTAAGACCTTAACCAGTAGGCCAGAGTAAGAGTGAAGACCTTAACCAGTAGGCCACAGTACGAGTCTAAGACCTTAGCTATTAGGCCAGAATAAGAGTTAAGACCTTAACCATTAGGCCAGAGTACGAGTCTAAGACTTTAGCTATTAGGCGAGAGTACGAGTTAAGACCTTAACCAGTAGGCCAGAGTAAGAATTAAGACGTTAACCTGTAGGCCATAGTAAGAGTTAAGACCTTAACCAGAAGGCCAGAGTAAGAGTTAAGACCTTAATCTGTAGGCCATAGTACGAGTCTAAGACCTTAGCTATTAGGCCAGAGTAAGAGTTAAGACCTTAGCCAGTAGGCCAGAGTACGAGTCTAAGACCTTAACCATTAGGCCAGAGTACGAGTCTAAGACCTTAGCTATTAGGACATAATACGAGTCTAAGACTTTAGCTATTAGGCCAGAGTAAGAGTTAAGACCTTAACCAGTAGGCCAGAGTAAGAGTTAAGACCTTAACCAGTAGGCCAGAGTAAGAGTTGAGACCTTAACCAGAAGGCCAGAGTACAAGTCTAAGACCTTAGCTATTAGGCCAGAGTAAGAGTTAAGACCTTAACCATTAGGCCAGAGTACGAGTCTAAGACCTTAGCTATTAGGCCAGAGTAAGAGTTAAGACCTTAACCATTAGGCCAGAGTACGAGTCTAAGACCTTAGCTATTAGGCCAGAGTAAGAGTTAAGACCTTAACCATTAGGCCAGAGTACGAGTCTAAGACCTTAGCTATTAGGCCAGAGTAAGAGTTAAGACCTTAACCAGTAGGCCAGAGTAAGAGTTAAGACCTTAACCAGTAGGCCAGCATAAGAGTTAAGACCTTAGCTATTAAGCCAGAGTAAGAGTTAAGACCTTAACCAGTAGGCCAGAGTACAAGTCTAAGACCTTAGCTATTAGGCCAGAGTAAGAGTTAAGACCTTAACCAGTAGGCCAGAGTAAGAGTTAAGACCTTAACCAGTAGGCCACAGTACAAGTCTAAGACCTTAGCTATTAGGCCAGAATAAGAGTTAAGACCTTAACCATTAGGCCAGAGTACGAGTCTAAGACCTTAGCTATTAGGCCAGAGTACGAGTCTAAGACCTTAGCTATTATGCCAGAGTAAGAGTTTAGACCTTAGCTATTAGGCCAGAGTAAGAGTTAAGACCTTAACCAGTAGGCCAGAGTAAGAATTAAGATGTTAACCTGTAGGCCATAGTAAGAGTTAAGACCTTAACCAGAAGGCCAGAGTAAGAGTTAAGACCTTAATCTGTAGGCCATAGTACGAGTCTAAGACCTTAGCTATTAGGCCAGAGTAACAGTTAAGACCTTAACCAGTAGGCCAGAGTACGAGTCTAAGACCTTAGCTATTAGGCCAGAGTAAGAGTTAAGATCTTAACCATTAGGCCAGAGTACGAGTCAAAGACCTTAGCTATTAGGCCAGAGTAAGTTTTAAGACCTCAGCAATTAGGCCAGAGTAAGAGTTAAGACATTAACCATTAGGCCAGAGAACAAGTCTAAGACCTTAGCTACTAGGCCAGAGTAAGAGTTAAGACCTTAGCTATTATGCCAGAGAAATTGTTATGACCTTAACCTGTAGGCCATAGTACGAGTCTAAGACCTTAGCTATTAGGCCATAGTAAGAGTTAAGACCTTAACCATTAGGCCAGAGTACGAGTCTAAGACCTTAGCTATTAGGCCAGAGTAAGAGTTTAGACCTTAACCATTAGGCCAGAGTACGAGTCTAAGACCTTAGCTATTAGGCCAGAGTAAGAGTTAAGACCTTAACCAGTAGGCCAGAGTAAGAGTTAAGATCTTAACCAGTAGGCCAGAGTATGAGTCTAAGATCTTAGCTATTAGGCTAGAGTAAGAGTTAAGACCTTAACCATTAGGCCAGAGTACGAGGCTAAGACCTTAGCTATTAGGCCAGAGTAAGAGTTAAGACCTTAGCTATTAGGCCAGATTAAGATTTAAGACCTTAACCATTAGGCCAGAGTACGAGTCTAAGACCTTAGCTATTAGGCCAGAGTAAGAGTTAAGACCTTAACCATTAGGCCAGAGTATGAGGCTAAGACCTTAGCTATTAGGCCAGAGTGAGAGTTAAGACCTTAGCTATTAGGCCAGAGTAAGAGTTAAGACCTTAACCATTAGGCCAGAGTAAAATTCTAAGACCTTAGCTATTAGGCCAGAGTAAGAGTTAAGACCTTAACCAGTAGGCCCGAGTAAGAGTTAAGACCATAACCTGTAGGCCAGAGTACTAGTCTAAGACCTTAGCTATTAGGCCAGAGTACGAGAATAAGACCTGAGCTATTAGGCCAGAGTAAGAGTTAAGACCTTAACCAGTAGGCCAGAGTAAGAGTTAAGACCTTAGCTATTAGGCCAGAGTACAAGTCTAAGACCTTAGCTATTAAGCCAGAGTAAGAGTTAAGACCTTAACCAGTAGGCCAGAGTAAGAGTTAAGACTTTAACCATTAGGCCAGAGTACGAGTCTAAGACCTTAGCTATTAGGCCAGAGTAAGAGTTAAGACCTTAGCTATTAGGCCAGAGTAAGAGTTAAGACCTTAACCAGTAGGCCAGAGTACCAGTCTAAGACCTTAGCTATTAGGCCAGAGTAAGAGTTAATACCTTCACCAGTAGGCCAGAGTAAGAGTTAAGACCTTAACCAGTATGCCAGAGTAAGAGTTAAGACCTTCACCATTAGGCCAGAGTACGAGTCTAAGGCCTTAGCTATTAGGCCATAGTAAGAGTTAAGACCTTAGCTATTAGGCCAGAGTAAGAGTTAATACCCTAACCAGTAGGCCAGAGTAAGAGATAAGACCTTAACCAGTAGGCCAGAGTAAGAGTTAAGACCTTAGCTATAAGGCCAGATTAAGAGTTAAGACCTTAACCTGTAGGCCATAGTACGAGTCTAAGACCTTAGCTATTAGGCCAGAGTACAAGTCTAAGACCTTAGCTATTAGGCCAGAGTAAGAGTTAAGACCTTAACCAGTAGGCCAGAGTATGAGTTAAGACCTTAACCATTAAGCCATAGTACGAGTCTAAGACCTTAGCTATTAGGCCAGAGTAAGAGTTAAGACCTTAACCAGTAAGCCAGAGTAAGAGTTAAGACCTTAACCAGTAGGCCAGAGTAAGAGTTAAGACCTTGGCAATTAGGCCAGAGTACGAGTCTAAGACCTTAGCTATTAGGCCAGAGTAAGAGTTAAGACCTTAACCATTAGGCCAGAGTACGAGTCTAAGACCTTAGCTATTAGGCCAGAGTAAGAGTTAAGACCTTAACCAGTAGGCCAGCATAAGAGTTAAGACCTTAGCTATTAGGCCAGAGTAAGAGTTAAGACCTTAACCAGTAGGCCAGAGTACAAGTCTAAGACCTTAGCTATTAGGCCAGAGTAAGAGTTAAGACCTTAACCAGAAGGCCAGAGTAAGAGTTAAGACCTTAACCAGTAGGCCACAGTACGAGTCTAAGACCTTAGCTATTAGGCCAGAATAAGAGTTAAGACCTTAACCATTAGGCCAGAGTACGAGTCTAAGACCTTAGCTATTAGGCCAGAGTACGAGTCTAAGACCTTAGCTATTAGGCCAGAGGAAGAGTTAAGACCTTAACCAGTAGGCCAGAGTAAGAGTTAAGACCTTAACCAGTAGGCCACAGTACAAGTCTAAGACCTTAGCTATTAGGCCAGAATAAGAGTTAAGACCTTAACCATTAGGCCAGAGTACGAGTCTAAGACCTTAGCTATTAGGCCAGAGTACGTGTCTAAGACCTTAGCTATTATGCCAGAGTAAGAGTTTAGACCTTAGCTATTAGGCCAGAGTAAGAGTTAAGACCTTAACCAGTAGGCCAGAGTAAGAATTAAGACGTTAACCTGTAGGCCATAGTAAGAGTTAAGACCTTAACTAGAAGGCCAGAGTAAGAGTTAAGACCTTAAGCTGTAGGCCATAGTACGAGTCTAAGACCTTAGCTATTAGGCCAGAGTAACAGGTAAGACCTTAACCAGTAGGCCAGAGTACGAGTCTAAGACCTTAGCTATTAGGCCAGAGTAAGAGTTAAGATCTTAACCATTAGGCCAGAGTACGAGTCAAAGACCTTAGCTATTAGGCCAGAGTAAGTTTTAAGACCTCAGCAATTAGGCCAGAGTAAGAGTTAAGACATTAACCATTAGGCCAGAGAACAAGTCTAAGACCTTAGCTATTAGGCCAGAGTAAGAGTTAAGACCTTAGCTATTATGCCAGAGAAATTGTTATGACCTTAACCTGTAGGCCATAGTACGAGTCTAAGACCTTAGCTATTAGGCCATAGTAAGAGTTAAGACCTTAACCATTAGGCCAGAGTACGAGTCTAAGACCTTAGCTATTAGGCCAGAGTAAGAGTTAAGACCTTAACCAGTAGGCCAGAGTAAGAGTTAAGATCTTAACCA
The DNA here is from genome assembly GCF_964204655.1 of Triturus cristatus. Lineage (NCBI taxonomy): Eukaryota > Metazoa > Chordata > Amphibia > Caudata > Salamandridae > Triturus > Triturus cristatus. The sequence goes on along the minus strand of NC_140584.1, from coordinate 2,374,713 downwards.
GTAGGCCAGAGTATGAGTCTAAGATCTTAGCTATTAGGCTAGAGTAAGAGTTAAGACCTTAACCATTAGGCCAGAGTACGAGGCTAAGACCTTAGCTATTAGGCCAGAGTAAGAGTTAAGACCTTAGCTATTAGGCCAGAGTAAGATTTAAGACCTTAACCATTAGGCCAGAGTACGAGTCTAAGACCTTAGCTATTAGGCCAGAGTAAGAGTTAAGACCTTAACCAGTAGGCCCGAGTAAGAGTTAAGACCATAACCTGTAGGCCAGAGTACGAGTCTAAGACCTTAGCTATTAGGCCAGAGTACGAGTCTAAGACCTTAGCTGATAGGTCAGATAAGAGTTAAGACCTTAACCAGTAGGCCAGAGTAAGAGTTAAGAACTTTGCTATTAGGCCAGAGTAAGAGTTAAGATCTTAACCATTAGGCCAGAGTATGAGTCTAAGACCTTAGCTATTAAGCCAGAGTATGTGTCTAAGACCTTAGCTATTAGGCCAGAGTAAGAGTTAAGACCTTAACCATTAGGCCAGAGTACGAGTCTAAGACCTTAGCTATTAGGCCAGAGTAAGAGTAATGACCTTAACCATTAGGCCAGAGTAAGAGTTAAGACCTTAACCAGTAGGCCAGAGTAAGAGTTAAGAGCTTAACCATTAGACCGGAGTACGAGTCCAAGACCTTAGCTATTAGGCCAGAGTAAGAGTTAAGACCTTAACCATTAGGCCAGAGTACGAGTCCAAGACCTTAGCTATTAGGCCAGAGTAAGAGTTAAGACCTTAACCATTAGGCCAGAGTATGAGTCTAAGACCTTAGCTATTAGGCCAGAGTAAGAGTTTAGACCTTAACCATTAGGCCAGAGTAGGAGTCTAAGACCTTAGCTATTAGGCCAGAGTAAGAGTTAAGACCTTAACCAGTAGGCCAGAGTATGAGTGTAAGATCTTAGCTATTAGGCTAGAGTAAGAGTTAAGACCTTAACCATTAGGCCAGAGTACGAGGCTAAGACCGTAGCTATTTGGCCAGAGTGAGAGTTAAGACCTTAGCTATTAGGCCAGAGTAAGAGTTAAGACCTTAACCAGTAGGCCAGAGTAAGAGTTAAGACCTTAACCAGTAGGCCAGAGTATGAGTGTAAGATCTTAGCTATTAGGCTAGAGTAAGAGTTAAGACCTTAACCATTAGGCCATAGTACGAGTCTAAGACCTTAGATATTAGGCCAGAGTAAGAGTTAAGACCTTAACCAGTAGGCCAGAGTACGAGTCTAAGACCTTAACCATTAGGCCAGAGTACGAGTCTAAGACCTTAGCTATTAGGACATAATACGAGTCGAAGACTTTAGCTATTAGGCCAGAGTAAGTGTTAAGACCTTAACCTGTAGGCCATAGCACAAGTCTAAGACCTTAGCTATTAGGCCAGAGTAACAGTTAAGACCTTAACCAGTAGGCCAGAGTACGAGTCTAAGACCTTAGCTATTAGGCCAGAGTAAGAGTTAAGATCTTAACCATTAGGCCAGAGTACGAGTCTAAGACCTTAGCTATTAGGCCAGAGTAAGAGTTAAGACCTCAGCAATTAGGCCAGAGTAAGAGTTAAGACCTTAACCATTAGGCCAGTGTACAAGTCTAAGACCTTAGCTATTAGGCCAGAGTAAGAGTTAAGACCTTAGCTATTATGCCAGAGAAATTGTTATGACCTTAACCTGTAGGCCATAGTAGGAGTCTAAGACCTTAGCTATTAGGCCATAGTAAGAGTGAAGACCTTAGCTATTAGGCCAGAGTAAGAGTTTAGACCTTAACCATTAGGCCAGAGTACGAGTCTAAGACCTTAGCTATTAGGCCAGAGTAAGAGTTAAGACCTTAACCATTAGGCCAGAGTATGAGTCTAAGACCTTAGCTATTAGGCCAGAGTAAGAGTTTAGACCTTAACCATTAGGCCAGAGTAGGAGTCTAAGACCTTAGCTATTAGGCCAGAGTAAGAGTTAAGACCTTAACCAGTAGGCCAGAGTAAGAGTTAAGACCTTAACCAGTAGGCCAGAGTATGAGTGTAAGATCTTAGCTATTAGGCTAGAGTAAGAGTTAAGACCTTAACCATTAGGCCAGAGTATGAGGCTAAGACCTTAGCTATTAGGCCAGAGTGAGAGTTAAGACCTTAGCTATTAGGCCAGAGTAAGAGTTGAGACCTTAACCAATAGGCCAGAGTAAAATTCTAAGACCTTAGCTATTAGGCCAGAGTAAGAGTTAAGACCTTAACCAGTAGGCCCGAGTAAGAGTTAAGACCATATCCTGTAGGCCAGAGTACTAGTCTAAGACCTTAGCTATTAGGCCAGAGTACGAGAATAAGACCTGAGCTATTAGGCCAGAGTAAGAGTTAAGACCTTAACCAGTAGGCCAGAGTAAGAGTTAAGACTTTAACCATTAGGCCAGAGTACGAGTCTAAGACCTTAGCTATTAGGCCAGAGTAAGAGTTAAGACCTTAGCTATTAGGCCAGAGTAAGAGTTAAGACCTTAACCAGTAGGCCAGAGTACGAGTCTAAGACCTTAGCTATTAGGCCAGAGTAAGAGTTAATACCTTCACCAGTAGGCCAGAGTAAGAGTTAAGACCTTAACCAGTATGCCAGAGTAAGAGTTAAGACCTTCACCATTAGGCCAGAGTACGAGTCTAAGGCCTTAGCTATTAGGCCACAGTAAGAGTTAAGACCTTAGCTATTAGGCCAGTGTAAGAGTTAATACCTTAACCATTAGGCCAGAGTAAGAGTTAAGACCTTAACCAGTAGGCCAGAGTAAGAGTTAAGACCTTAGCTATAAGGCCAGATTAAGAGTTAAGACCTTAACCTGTAGGCCATAGTACGAGTCTAAGACCTTAGCTATTAGGCCAGAGTACAAGTCTAAGACCTTAGCTATTAGGCCAGAGTAAGAGTTAAGACCTTAACCAGTAGGCCAGAGTATGAGTTAAGACCTTAACCATTAAGCCATAGTACGAGTCTAAGACCTTAGCTATTAGGCCAGAGTAAGAGTTAAGACCTTAACCAGTAAGCCAGTGTAAGAGTTAAGACCTTAACCAGTAGGCCAGAGTAAGAGTTAAGACCTTGGCAATTAGGCCAGAGTACGAGTCTAAAACCTTAGCTATTAGGCCAGAGTAAGAGTTAAGACCTTAACCATTAGGCCAGAGTACGAGTCTAAGACCTTAGCTATTAGGCCAGAGTAAGAGTTAAGACCTTAACCAGTAGGCCAGCATAAGAGTTAAGACCTTAGCTATTAGGCCAGAGTAAGAGTTAAGACCTTAACCAGTAGGCCAGAGTACAAGTCTAAGACCTTAGCTATTAGGCCAGAGTAAGAGTTAAGACCTTAACCAGAAGGCCAGAGTAAGAGTTAAGACCTTAACCAGTAGGCCACAGTACGAGTCTAAGACCTTAGCTATTAGGCCAGAATAAGAGTTAAGACCTTAACCATTAGGCCAGAGTACGAGTCTAAGACCTTAGCTATTAGGCCAGAGTACGAGTCTAAGACCTTAGCTATTATGCCAGAGTAAGAGTTTAGACCTTAGCTATTAGGCCAGAGTAAGAGTTAAGACCTTAACCAGTAGGCCAGAGTAAGAATTAAGACGTTAACCTGTAGGCCATAGTAAGAGTTAAGACCTTAACCAGAAGGCCAGAGTAAGAGTTAAGACCTTAATCTGTAGGCCATAGTACGAGTCTAAGACCTTAGCTATTAGGCCAGAGTAAGAGTTAAGACCTTAACCAGTAGGCTAGAGTACGAGTCTAAGACCTTAACCATTAGGCCAGAGTACGAGTCTAAGACCTTAGCTATTAGGACATAATACGAGTCTAAGACTTTAGCTATTAGGCCAGAGTAAGAGTTAAGACCTTAACCAGTAGGCCAGAGTAAGAGTTAAGACCTTAACCAGTAGGCCAGAGTAAGAGTTAAGACCTTAGCTATTAGGCCAGAGTACGAGTCTAAGACCTTAGCTATTAGGCCAGAGTAAGAGTTAAGACCTTAACCAGTAGGCCAGAGTAAGAGTTAAGACCTTAACCATTAGGCCAGAGTACGAGTCTAAAACCTTAGCTATAAGGCCAGAGTAAGAGTTAAGACCTTAGCTATTAGGCCAGAGTAAGAGTTAAGACCTTAACCAGTAGGCCAGAGTAGGAGTCTAAGACCTTAGCTATTAGGCCAGAGTAAGAGTTAATACCTTCACCAGTAGGCCAGAGTAAGAGTTAAGACCTTAACCAGTATGCCAGAGTAAGATTTAAGACCTTCACCATTAGGCCAGAGTACGAGTCTAAGGCCTTAGCTATTAGGCCACAGTAAGAGTTAAGACCTTAGCTATTAGGCCAGAGTAAGAGTTAATACCTTAACCAGTAGGCCAGAGTAAGAGTTATGACCTTAACCAGTAGGCCAGAGTAAGAGTTAAGACCTTAGCTATAAGGCCAGATTAAGAGTTAAGACCTTAACCTGTAGGCCATAGTACGAGTCTACGACCTTAGCTATTAGGCCAGAGTACGAGTCTAAGACCTTAGCTATTAGGCCAGAGTACGAGTCTAAGACCTTAGCTATTAGGCCAGAGTAAGAGTTAAGACCTTAGCTATTAGGCCAGAGTAAGAGTTAAGACCTTAACCAGTAAGCCAGAGTAAGAGTTAAGACCTTAACCAGTAGGCCAGAGTAAGAGTTAAGACCTTAGCAATTAGGCCAGAGTACGAGTCTAAGACCTTAGCTATTAGGCCAGAGTAAGAGTTAAGACCTTAACCATTAGGCCAGAGTACGAGTCTAAGACCTTAGCTATTAGGCCAGAGTAAGAGTTAAGACCTTAACCAGTAGGCCAGAGTAAGAGTTAAGACCTTAACCAGTAGGCCAGCATAAGAGTTAAGACCTTAGCTATTAGGCCAGAGTAAGAGTTAAGACCTTAACCAGTAGGCCAGAGTACAAGTCTAAGACCTTAGCTATTAGGCCAGAGTAAGAGTTAAGACCTTAACCAGTAGGCCAGAGTAAGAGTGAAGACCTTAACCAGTAGGCCACAGTACGAGTCTAAGACCTTAGCTATTAGGCCAGAATAAGAGTTAAGACCTTAACCATTAGGCCAGAGTACGAGTCTAAGACTTTAGCTATTAGGCGAGAGTACGAGTTAAGACCTTAACCAGTAGGCCAGAGTAAGAATTAAGACGTTAACCTGTAGGCCATAGTAAGAGTTAAGACCTTAACCAGAAGGCCAGAGTAAGAGTTAAGACCTTAATCTGTAGGCCATAGTACGAGTCTAAGACCTTAGCTATTAGGCCAGAGTAAGAGTTAAGACCTTAGCCAGTAGGCCAGAGTACGAGTCTAAGACCTTAACCATTAGGCCAGAGTACGAGTCTAAGACCTTAGCTATTAGGACATAATACGAGTCTAAGACTTTAGCTATTAGGCCAGAGTAAGAGTTAAGACCTTAACCAGTAGGCCAGAGTAAGAGTTAAGACCTTAACCAGTAGGCCAGAGTAAGAGTTAAGACCTTAGCTATTAGGCCAGAGTAAGAGTTGAGACCTTAACCAGAAGGCCAGAGTACAAGTCTAAGACCTTAGCTATTAGGCCAGAGTAAGAGTTAAGACCTTAACCATTAGGCCAGAGTACGAGTCTAAGACCTTAGCTATTAGGCCAGAGTAAGAGTTAAGACCTTAACCATTAGGCCAGAGTACGAGTCTAAGACCTTAGCTATTAGGCCAGAGTAAGAGTTAAGACCTTAACCATTAGGCCAGAGTACGAGTCTAAGACCTTAGCTATTAGGCCAGAGTAAGAGTTAAGACCTTAACCAGTAGGCCAGAGTAAGAGTTAAGACCTTAACCAGTAGGCCAGCATAAGAGTTAAGACCTTAGCTATTAAGCCAGAGTAAGAGTTAAGACCTAAACCAGTAGGCCAGAGTACAAGTCTAAGACCTTAGCTATTAGGCCAGAGTAAGAGTTAAGACCTTAACCAGTAGGCCAGAGTAAGAGTTAAGACCTTAACCAGTAGGCCACAGTACAAGTCTAAGACCTTAGCTATTAGGCCAGAATAAGAGTTAAGACCTTAACCATTAGGCCAGAGTACGAGTCTAAGACCTTAGCTATTAGGCCAGAGTACGAGTCTAAGACCTTAGCTATTATGCCAGAGTAAGAGTTTAGACCTTAGCTATTAGGCCAGAGTAAGAGTTAAGACCTTAACCAGTAGGCCAGAGTAAGAATTAAGATGTTAACCTGTAGGCCATAGTAAGAGTTAAGACCTTAACCAGAAGGCCAGAGTAAGAGTTAAGACCTTAATCTGTAGGCCATAGTACGAGTCTAAGACCTTAGCTATTAGGCCAGAGTAACAGTTAAGACCTTAACCAGTAGGCCAGAGTACGAGTCTAAGACCTTAGCTATTAGGCCAGAGTAAGAGTTAAGATCTTAACCATTAGGCCAGAGTACGAGTCAAAGACCTTAGCTATTAGGCCAGAGTAAGTTTTAAGACCTCAGCAATTAGGCCAGAGTAAGAGTTAAGACATTAACCATTAGGCCAGAGAACAAGTCTAAGACCTTAGCTACTAGGCCAGAGTAAGAGTTAAGACCTTAGCTATTATGCCAGAGAAATTGTTATGACCTTAACCTGTAGGCCATAGTACGAGTCTAAGACCTTAGCTATTAGGCCATAGTAAGAGTTAAGACCTTAACCATTAGGCCAGAGTACGAGTCTAAGACCTTAGCTATTAGGCCAGAGTAAGAGTTTAGACCTTAACCATTAGGCCAGAGTACGAGTCTAAGACCTTAGCTATTAGGCCAGAGTAAGAGTTAAGACCTTAACCAGTAGGCCAGAGTAAGAGTTAAGATCTTAACCAGTAGGCCAGAGTATGAGTCTAAGATCTTAGCTATTAGGCTAGAGTAAGAGTTAAGACCTTAACCATTAGGCCAGAGTACGAGGCTAAGACCTTAGCTATTAGGCCAGAGTAAGAGTTAAGACCTTAGCTATTAGGCCAGATTAAGATTTAAGACCTTAACCATTAGGCCAGAGTACGAGTCTAAGACCTTAGCTATTAGGCCAGAGTAAGAGTTAAGACCTTAACCAGTAGGCCCGAGTAAGAGTTAAGACCATAACCTGTAGGCTAGAGTACGAGTCTAAGACCTTAGCTATTAGGCCAGAGTACGAGTCTAAGACCTTAGCTGATAGGTCAGATAAGAGTTAAGACCTTAACCAGTAGGCCAGAGTAAGAGTTAAGAACTTTGCTATTAGGCCAGAGTAAGAGTTAAGATCTTAACCATTAGGCCAGAGTATGAGTCTAAGACCTTAGCTATTAAGCCAGAGTATGTGTCTAAGACCTTAGCTATTAGGCCAGAGTAAGAGTTAAGACCTTAACCATTAGGCCAGAGTACGAGTCTAAGACCTTAGCTATTAGGCCAGAGTAAGAGTTAAGACCTTAACCATTAGGCCAGAGTAAGAGTTAAGACCTTAACCAGTAGGCCAGAGTAAGAGTTAAGAGCTTAACCATTAGACCGGAGTACGAGTCTAAGACCTTAGCTATTAGGCCAGAGTAAGAGTTAAGACCTTAACCATTAGGCCAGAGTACGAGTCCAAGACCTTAGCTATTAGGCCAGAGTAAGAGTTAAGACCTTAACCATTAGGCCAGAGTATGAGTCTAAGACCTTAGCTATTAGGCCAGAGTAAGAGTTTAGACCTTAACCATTAGGCCAGAGTAGGAGTCTAAGACCTTAGCTATTAGGCCAGAGTAAGAGTTAAGACCTTAACCAGTAGGCCAGAGTATGAGTGTAAGATCTTAGCTATTAGGCTAGAGTAAGAGTTAAGACCTTAACCATTAGGCCAGAGTACGAGGCTAAGACCTTAGCTATTAGGCCAGAGTGAGAGTTAAGACCTTAGCTATTAGGCCAGAGTAAGAGTTAAGACCTTAACCAGTAGGCCAGAGTAAGAGTTAAGACCTTAACCAGTAGGCCAGAGTATGAGTGTAAGATCTTAGCTATTAGGCTAGAGTAAGAGTTAAGACCTTAACCATTAGGCCATAGTACGAGTCTAAGACCTTAGATATTAGGCCAGAGTAAGAGTTAAGACCTTAACCAGTAGGCCAGAGTACGAGTCTAAGACCTTTACCATTAGGCCAGAGTACGAGTCTAAGACCTTAGCTATTAGGACATAATACGAGTCGAAGACTTTAGCTATTAGGCCAGAGTAAGTGTTAAGACCTTAACCTGTAGGCCATAGCACAAGTCTAAGACCTTAGCTATTAGGCCAGAGTAACAGTTAAGACCTTAACCAGTAGGCCAGAGTACGAGTCTAAGACCTTAGCTATTAGGCCAGAGTAAGAGTTAAGATCTTAACCATTAGGCCAGAGTACGAGTCTAAGACCTTAGCTATTAGGCCAGAGTAAGAGTTAAGACCTCAGCAATTAGGCCAGAGTAAGAGTTAAGACCTTAACCATTAGGCCAGAGTACAAGTCTAAGACCTTAGCTATTAGGCCAGAGTAAGAGTTAAGACCTTAGCTATTATGCCAGAGAAATTGTTATGACCTTAACCTGTAGGCCATAGTAGGAGTCTAAGACCTTAGATATTAGGCCATAGTAAGAGTGAAGACCTTAGCTATTAGGCCAGAGTAAGAGTTTAGACCTTAACCATTAGGCCAGAGTACGAGTCTAAGACCTTAGCTATTAGGCCAGAGTAAGAGTTAAGACCTTAACCATTAGGCCAGAGTATGAGTCTAAGACCTTAGCTATTAGGCCAGAGTAAGAGTTTAGACCTTAACCATTAGGCCAGAGTAGGAGTCTAAGACCTTAGCTATTAGGCCAGAGTAAGAGTTAAGACCTTAACCAGTAGGCCAGAGTAAGAGTTAAGACCTTAACCAGTAGGCCAGAGTATGAGTGTAAGATCTTAGCTATTAGGCTAGAGTAAGAGTTAAGACCTTAACCATTAGGCCAGAGTATGAGGCTAAGACCTTAGCTATTAGGCCAGAGTGAGAGTTAAGACCTTAGCTATTAGGCCAGAGTAAGAGTTAAGACCTTAACCATTAGGCCAGAGTAAAATTCTAAGACCTTAGCTATTAGGCCAGAGTAAGAGTTAAGACCTTAACCTGTAGGCCAGAGTACTAGTCTAAGACCTTAGCTATTAGGCCAGAGTACGAGAATAAGACCTGAGCTATTAGGCCAGAGTAAGAGTTAAGACCTTAACCAGTAGGCCAGAGTAAGAGTTAAGACCTTAGCTATTAGGCCAGAGTACGAGTCTAAGACCTTAGCTATTAAGCCAGAGTAAGAGTTAAGACCTTAACCAGTAGGCCAGAGTTAGAGTTAAGACTTTAACCATTAGGCCAGAGTACGAGTCTAAGACCTTAGCTATTAGGCCAGAGTAAGAGTTAAGACCTTAGCTATTAGGCCAGAGTAAGAGTTAAGACCTTAACCAGTAGGCCAAAGTACGAGTCTAAGACCTTAGCTATTAGGCCAGAGTAAGAGTTAATACCTTCACCAGTAGGCCAGAGTAAGAGTTAAGACCTTAACCAGTATGCCAGAGTAAGAGTTAAGACCTTCACATTAGGCCAGAGTACGAGTCTAAGGCCTTAGCTATTAGGCCACAGTAAGAGTTAAGACCTTAGCTATTAGGCCAGAGTAAGAGTTAATACCCTAACCAGTAGGCCAGAGTAAGAGATAAGACCTTAACCAGTAGGCCAGAGTAAGAGTTAAGACCTTAGCTATAAGGCCAGATTAAGAGTTAAGACCTTAACCTGTAGGCCATAGTACGAGTCTAAGACCTTAGCTATTAGGCCAGAGTACAAGTCTAAGACCTTAGCTATTAGGCCAGAGTAAGAGTTAAGACCTTAACCAGTAGGCCAGAGTATGAGTTAAGACCTTAACCATTAAGCCATAGTACGAGTCTAAGACCTTAGCTATTAGGCCAGAGTAAGAGTTAAGACCTTAACCAGTAAGCCAGAGTAAGAGTTAAGACCTTAACCAGTAGGCCAGAGTAAGAGTTAAGACCTTGGCAATTAGGCCAGAGTACGAGTCTAAGACCTTAGCTATTAGGCCAGAGTAAGAGTTAAGACCTTAACCATTAGGCCAGAGTACGAGTCTAAGACCTTAGCTATTAGGCCAGAGTAAGAGTTAAGACCTTAACCAGTAGGCCAGCATAAGAGTTAAGACCTTAGCTATTAGGCCAGAGTAAGAGTTAAGACCTTAACCAGTAGGCCAGAGTACAAGTCTAAGACCTTAGCTATTAGGCCAGAGTAAGAGTTAAGACCTTAACCAGAAGGCCAGAGTAAGAGTTAAGACCTTAACCAGTAGGCCACAGTACGAGTCTAAGACCTTAGCTATTAGGCCAGAATAAGAGTTAAGACCTTAACCATTAGGCCAGAGTACGAGTCTAAGACCTTAGCTATTAGGCCAGAGTACGAGTCTAAGACCTTAGCTATTAGGCCAGAGTAAGAGTTAAGACCTTAACCAGTAAGCCAGAGTAAGAGTTAAGACCTTAACCAGTAGGCCACAGTACAAGTCTAAGACCTTAGCTATTAGGCCAGAATAAGAGTTAAGACCTTAACCATTAGGCCAGAGTACGAGTCTAAGACCTTAGCTATTAGGCCAGAGTACGAGTCTAAGACCTTAGCTATTATGCCAGAGTAAGAGTTTAGACCTTAGCTATTAGGCCAGAGTAAGAGTTAAGACCTTAACCAGTAGGCCAGAGTAAGAATTAAGACGTTAACCTGTAGGCCATAGTAAGAGTTAAGACCTTAACTAGAAGGCCAGAGTAAGAGTTAAGACCTTAATCTGTAGGCCATAGTACGAGTCTAAGACCTTAGCTATTAGGCCAGAGTAACAGGTAAGACCTTAACCAGTAGGCCAGAGTACGAGTCTAAGACCTTAGCTATTAGGCCAGAGTAAGAGTTAAGATCTTAACCATTAGGCCAGAGTACGAGTCAAAGACCTTAGCTATTAGGCCAGAGTAAGTTTTAAGACCTCAGCAATTAGGCCAGAGTAAGAGTTAAGACATTAACCATTAGGCCAGAGAACAAGTCTAAGACCTTAGCTATTAGGCCAGAGTAAGAGTTAAGACCTTAGCTATTATGCCAGAGAAATTGTTATGACCTTAACCTGTAGGCCATAGTACGAGTCTAAGACCTTAGCTATTAGGCCATAGTAAGAGTTAAGACCTTAACCATTAGGCCAGAGTACGAGTCTAAGACCTTAGCTATTAGGCCAGAGTAAGAGTTAAGACCTTAACCAGTAGGCCAGAGTAAGAGTTAAGATCTTAACCAGTAGGCCAGAGTATGAGTCTAAGATCTTAGCTATTAGGCTAGAGTAAGAGTTAAGACCTTAACCATTAGGCCAGAGTACGAGGCTAAGACCTTAGCTATTAGGCCAGAGTAAGAGTTAAGACCTTAGCTATTAGGCCAGAGTAAGATTTAAGACCTTAACCATTAGGCCAGAGTACGAGTCTAAGACCTTAGCTATTAGGCCAGAGTAAGAGTTAAGACCTTAACCAGTAGGCCCGAGTAAGAGTTAAGACCATAACCTGTAGGCCAGAGTACGAGTCTAAGACCTTAGCTATTAGGCCAGAGTACGAGTCTAAGACCTTAGCTGATAGGTCAGACAAGAGTTAAGACCTTAACCAGTAGGCCAGAGTAAGAGTTAAGAACTTTGCTATTAGGCCAGAGTAAGAGTTAAGATCTTAACCATTAGGCCAGAGTATGAGTCTAAGACCTTAGCTATTAAGCCAGAGTATGTGTCTAAGACCTTAGCTATTAGGCCAGAGTAAGAGTTAAGACCTTAACCATTAGGCCAGAGTACGAGTCTAAGACCTTAGCTATTAGGCCAGAGTAAGAGTTAAGACCTTAACCATTAGGCCAGAGTAAGAGTTAAGACCTTAACCAGTAGGCCAGAGTAAGAGTTAAGAGCTTAACCATTAGACCGGAGTACGAGTCTAAGACCTTAGCTATTAGGCCAGAGTAAGAGTTAAGACCTTAACCATTAGGCCAGAGTACGAGTCCAAGACCTTAGCTATTAGGCCAGAGTAAGAGTTAAGACCTTAACCATTAGGCCAGAGTATGAGTCTAAGACCTTAGCTATTAGGCCAGAGTAAGAGTTTAGACCTTAACCATTAGGCCAGAGTAGGAGTCTAAGACCTTAGCTATTAGGCCAGAGTAAGAGTTAAGACCTTAACCAGTAGGCCAGAGTATGAGTGTAAGATCTTAGCTATTAGGCTAGAGTAAGAGTTAAGACCTTAACCATTAGGCCAGAGTACGAGGCTAAGACCTTAGCTATTAGGCCAGAGTGAGAGTTAAGACCTTAGCTATTAGGCCAGAGTAAGAGTTAAGACCTTAACCAGTAGGCCAGAGTAAGAGTTAAGACCTTAACCAGTAGGCCAGAGTATGAGTGTAAGATCTTAGCTATTAGGCTAGAGTAAGAGTTAAGACCTTAACCATTAGGCCATAGTACGAGTCTAAGACCTTAGATATTAGGCCAGAGTAAGAGTTAAGACCTTAACCAGTAGGCCAGAGTACGAGTCTAAGACCTTAACCATTAGGCCAGAGTACGAGTCTAAGACCTTAGCTATTAGGACATAATACGAGTCGAAGACTTTAGCTATTAGGCCAGAGTAAGTGTTAAGACCTTAACCTGTAGGCCATAGCACAAGTCTAAGACCTTAGCTATTAGGCCAGAGTAACAGTTAAGACCTTAACCAGTAGGCCAGAGTACGAGTCTAAGACCTTAGCTATTAGGCCAGAGTAAGAGTTAAGATCTTAACCATTAGGCCAGAGTACGAGTCTAAGACCTTAGCTATTAGGCCAGAGTAAGAGTTAAGACCTCAGCAATTAGGCCAGAGTAAGAGTTAAGACCTTAACCATTAGGCCAGTGTACAAGTCTAAGACCTTAGCTATTAGGCCAGAGTAAGAGTTAAGACCTTAGCTATTATGCCAGAGAAATTGTTATGACCTTAACCTGTAGGCCATAGTAGGAGTCTAAGACCTTAGCTATTAGGCCATAGTAAGAGTGAAGACCTTAGCTATTAGGCCAGAGTAAGAGTTTAGACCTTAACCATTAGGCCAGAGTACGAGTCTAAGACCTTAGCTATTAGGCCAGAGTAAGAGTTAAGACCTTAACCATTAGGCCAGAGTATGAGTCTAAGACCTTAGCTATGAGGCCAGAGTAAGAGTTTAGACCTTAACCATTAGGCCAGAGTAGGAGTCTAAGACCTTAGCTATTAGGCCAGAGTAAGAGTTAAGACCTTAACCAGTAGGCCAGAGTAAGAGTTAAGACCTTAACCAGTAGGCCAGAGTATGAGTGTAAGATCTTAGCTATTAGCCTAGAGTAAGAGTTAAGACCTTAACCATTAGGCCAGAGTATGAGGCTAAGACCTTAGCTATTAGGCCAGAGTGAGAGTTAAGACCTTAGCTATTAGGCCAGAGTAAGAGTTAAGACCTTAACCAATAGGCCAGAGTAAAATTCTAAGACCTTAGCTATTAGGCCAGAGTAAGAGTTAAGACCTTAACCAGTAGGCCCGAGTAAGAGTTAAGACCATAACCTGTAGGCCAGAGTACTAGTCTAAGACCTTAGCTATTAGGCCAGAGTACGAGAATAAGACCTGAGCTATTAGGCCAGAGTAAGAGTTAAGACCTTAACCAGTAGGCCAGAGTAAGAGTTAAGACCTTAGCTATTAGGCCAGAGTACGAGTCTAAGACCTTAGCTATTAAGCCAGAGTAAGAGTTAAGACCTTAACCAGTAGGCCAGAGTAAGAGTTAAGACCTTCACCATTAGGCCAGAGTACGAGTCTATGGCCTTAGCTATTAGGCCACAGTAAGAGTTAAGACCTTAGCTATTAGGCCAGAGTAAGAGTTAAGACCTTAACCAGTAGGCCAGAGTACGAGTCTAAGACCTTAGCTATTAGGCCAGAGTAAGAGTTAATACCTTCACCAGTAGGCCAGAGTAAGAGTTAAGACCTTAACCAGTATGCCAGAGTAAGAGTTAAGACCTTCACCATTAGGCCAGAGTACGAGTCTAAGGCCTTAGCTATTAGGCCACAGTAAGAGTTAAGACCTTAGCTATTAGGCCAGAGTAAGAGTTAATACCTTAACCATTAGGCCAGAGTAAGAGTTAAGACCTTAACCAGTAGGCCAGAGTAAAAGTTAAGACCTTAGCTATAAGGCCAGATTAAGAGTTAAGACCTTAACCTGTAGGCCATAGTACGAGTCTAAGACCTTAGCTATTAGGCCAGAGTACAAGTCTAAGACCTTAGCTATTAGGCCAGAGTAAGAGTTAAGACCTTAACCAGTAGGCCAGAGTATGAGTTAAGACCTTAACCATTAAGCCATAGTACGAGTCTAAGACCTTAGCTATTAGGCCAGAGTAAGAGTTAAGACCTTAACCAGTAAGCCAGAGTAAGAGTTAAGACCTTAACCAGTAGGCCAGAGTAAGAGTTAAGACCTTGGCAATTAGGCCAGAGTACGAGTCTAAAACCTTAGCTATTAGGCCAGAGTAAGAGTTAAGACCTTAACCATTAGGCCAGAGTACGAGTCTAAGACCTTAGCTATTAGGCCAGAGTAAGAGTTAAGACCTTAACCAGTAGGCCACAGTACGAGTCTAAGACCTTAGCTATTAGGCCAGAATAAGAGTTAAGACCTTAACCATTAGGCCAGAGTACGAGTCTAAGACCTTAGCTATTAGGCCAGAGTACGAGTCTAAGACCTTAGCTATTATGCCAGAGTAAGAGTTTAGACCTTAGCTATTAGGCCAGAGTAAGAGTTAAGACCTTAACCAGTAGGCCAGAGTAAGAATTAAGACGTTAACCTGTAGGCCATAGTAAGAGTTAAGACCTTAACCAGAAGGCCAGAGTAAGAGTTAAGACCTTAATCTGTAGGCCATAGTACGAGTCTAAGACCTTAGCTATTAGGCCAGAGTAAGAGTTAAGACCTTAACCAGTAGGCCAGAGTACGAGTCTAAGACCTTAACCATTAGGCCAGAGTACGAGTCTAAGACCTTAGCTATTAGGACATAATACGAGTCTAAGACTTTAGCTATTAGGCCAGAGTAAGAGTTAAGACCTTAACCAGTAGGCCAGAGTAAGAGTTAAGACCTTAACCAGTAGGCCAGAGTAAGAGTTAAGACCTTAGCTATTAGGCCAGAGTACGAGTCTAAGACCTTAGCTATTAGGCCAGAGTAAGAGTTAAGACCTTAACCAGTAGGCCAGAGTAAGAGTTAAGACCTTAACCATTAGGCCAGAGTACGAGTCTAAAACCTTAGCTATAAGGCCAGAGTAAGAGTTAAGACCTTAGCTATTAGGCCAGAGTAAGAGTTAAGACCTTAACCAGTAGGCCAGAGTAGGAGTCTAAGACCTTAGCTATTAGGCCAGAGTAAGAGTTAATACCTTCACCAGTAGGCCAGAGTAAGAGTTAAGACCTTAACCAGTATGCCAGAGTAAGATTTAAGACCTTCACCATTAGGCCAGAGTACGAGTCTAAGGCCTTAGCTATTAGGCCACAGTAAGAGTTAAGACCTTAGCTATTAGGCCAGAGTAAGAGTTAATACCTTAACCAGTAGGCCAGAGTAAGAGTTATGACCTTAACCAGTAGGCCAGAGTAAGAGTTAAGACCTTAGCTATAAGGCCAGATTAAGAGTTAAGACCTTAACCTGTAGGCCATAGTACGAGTCTACGACCTTAGCTATTAGGCCAGAGTACGAGTCTAAGACCTTAGCTATTAGGCCAGAGTACGAGTCTAAGACCTTAGCTATTAGGCCAGAGTAAGAGTTAAGACCTTAGCTATTAGGCCAGAGTAAGAGTTAAGACCTTAACCAGTAAGCCAGAGTAAGAGTTAAGACCTTAACCAGTAGGCCAGAGTAAGAGTTAAGACCTTAGCAATTAGGCCAGAGTACGAGTCTAAGACCTTAGCTATTAGGCCAGAGTAAGAGTTAAGACCTTAACCATTAGGCCAGAGTACGAGTCTAAGACCTTAGCTATTAGGCCAGAGTAAGAGTTAAGACCTTAACCAGTAGGCCAGAGTAAGAGTTAAGACCTTAACCAGTAGGCCAGCATAAGAGTTAAGACCTTAGCTATTAGGCCAGAGTAAGAGTTAAGACCTTAACCAGTAGGCCAGAGTACAAGTCTAAGACCTTAGCTATTAGGCCAGAGTAAGAGTTAAGACCTTAACCAGTAGGCCAGAGTAAGAGTGAAGACCTTAACCAGTAGGCCACAGTACGAGTCTAAGACCTTAGCTATTAGGCCAGAATAAGAGTTAAGACCTTAACCATTAGGCCAGAGTACGAGTCTAAGACTTTAGCTATTAGGCGAGAGTACGAGTTAAGACCTTAACCAGTAGGCCAGAGTAAGAATTAAGACGTTAACCTGTAGGCCATAGTAAGAGTTAAGACCTTAACCAGAAGGCCAGAGTAAGAGTTAAGACCTTAATCTGTAGGCCATAGTACGAGTCTAAGACCTTAGCTATTAGGCCAGAGTAAGAGTTAAGACCTTAGCCAGTAGGCCAGAGTACGAGTCTAAGACCTTAACCATTAGGCCAGAGTACGAGTCTAAGACCTTAGCTATTAGGACATAATACGAGTCTAAGACTTTAGCTATTAGGCCAGAGTAAGAGTTAAGACCTTAACCAGTAGGCCAGAGTAAGAGTTAAGACCTTAACCAGTAGGCCAGAGTAAGAGTTGAGACCTTAACCAGAAGGCCAGAGTACAAGTCTAAGACCTTAGCTATTAGGCCAGAGTAAGAGTTAAGACCTTAACCATTAGGCCAGAGTACGAGTCTAAGACCTTAGCTATTAGGCCAGAGTAAGAGTTAAGACCTTAACCATTAGGCCAGAGTACGAGTCTAAGACCTTAGCTATTAGGCCAGAGTAAGAGTTAAGACCTTAACCATTAGGCCAGAGTACGAGTCTAAGACCTTAGCTATTAGGCCAGAGTAAGAGTTAAGACCTTAACCAGTAGGCCAGAGTAAGAGTTAAGACCTTAACCAGTAGGCCAGCATAAGAGTTAAGACCTTAGCTATTAAGCCAGAGTAAGAGTTAAGACCTTAACCAGTAGGCCAGAGTACAAGTCTAAGACCTTAGCTATTAGGCCAGAGTAAGAGTTAAGACCTTAACCAGTAGGCCAGAGTAAGAGTTAAGACCTTAACCAGTAGGCCACAGTACAAGTCTAAGACCTTAGCTATTAGGCCAGAATAAGAGTTAAGACCTTAACCATTAGGCCAGAGTACGAGTCTAAGACCTTAGCTATTAGGCCAGAGTACGAGTCTAAGACCTTAGCTATTATGCCAGAGTAAGAGTTTAGACCTTAGCTATTAGGCCAGAGTAAGAGTTAAGACCTTAACCAGTAGGCCAGAGTAAGAATTAAGATGTTAACCTGTAGGCCATAGTAAGAGTTAAGACCTTAACCAGAAGGCCAGAGTAAGAGTTAAGACCTTAATCTGTAGGCCATAGTACGAGTCTAAGACCTTAGCTATTAGGCCAGAGTAACAGTTAAGACCTTAACCAGTAGGCCAGAGTACGAGTCTAAGACCTTAGCTATTAGGCCAGAGTAAGAGTTAAGATCTTAACCATTAGGCCAGAGTACGAGTCAAAGACCTTAGCTATTAGGCCAGAGTAAGTTTTAAGACCTCAGCAATTAGGCCAGAGTAAGAGTTAAGACATTAACCATTAGGCCAGAGAACAAGTCTAAGACCTTAGCTACTAGGCCAGAGTAAGAGTTAAGACCTTAGCTATTATGCCAGAGAAATTGTTATGACCTTAACCTGTAGGCCATAGTACGAGTCTAAGACCTTAGCTATTAGGCCATAGTAAGAGTTAAGACCTTAACCATTAGGCCAGAGTACGAGTCTAAGACCTTAGCTATTAGGCCAGAGTAAGAGTTTAGACCTTAACCATTAGGCCAGAGTACGAGTCTAAGACCTTAGCTATTAGGCCAGAGTAAGAGTTAAGACCTTAACCAGTAGGCCAGAGTAAGAGTTAAGATCTTAACCAGTAGGCCAGAGTATGAGTCTAAGATCTTAGCTATTAGGCTAGAGTAAGAGTTAAGACCTTAACCATTAGGCCAGAGTACGAGGCTAAGACCTTAGCTATTAGGCCAGAGTAAGAGTTAAGACCTTAGCTATTAGGCCAGATTAAGATTTAAGACCTTAACCATTAGGCCAGAGTACGAGTCTAAGACCTTAGCTATTAGGCCAGAGTAAGAGTTAAGACCTTAACCAGTAGGCCCGAGTAAGAGTTAAGACCATAACCTGTAGGCTAGAGTACGAGTCTAAGACCTTAGCTATTAGGCCAGAGTACGAGTCTAAGACCTTAGCTGATAGGTCAGATAAGAGTTAAGACCTTAACCAGTAGGCCAGAGTAAGAGTTAAGAACTTTGCTATTAGGCCAGAGTAAGAGTTAAGATCTTAACCATTAGGCCAGAGTATGAGTCTAAGACCTTAGCTATTAAGCCAGAGTATGTGTCTAAGACCTTAGCTATTAGGCCAGAGTAAGAGTTTAGACCTTAACCATTAGGCCAGAGTAGGAGTCTAAGACCTTAGCTATTAGGCCAGAGTAAGAGTTAAGACCTTAACCAGTAGGCCAGAGTAAGAGTTAAGACCTTAACCAGTAGGCCAGAGTATGAGTGTAAGATCTTAGCTATTAGGCTAGAGTAAGAGTTAAGACCTTAACCATTAGGCCAGAGTATGAGGCTAAGACCTTAGCTATTAGGCCAGAGTGAGAGTTAAGACCTTAGCTATTAGGCCAGAGTAAGAGTTAAGACCTTAACCATTAGGCCAGAGTAAAATTCTAAGACCTTAGCTATTAGGCCAGAGTAAGAGTTAAGACCTTAACCTGTAGGCCAGAGTACTAGTCTAAGACCTTAGCTATTAGGCCAGAGTACGAGAATAAGACCTGAGCTATTAGGCCAGAGTAAGAGTTAAGACCTTAACCAGTAGGCCAGAGTAAGAGTTAAGACCTTAGCTATTAGGCCAGAGTACGAGTCTAAGACCTTAGCTATTAAGCCAGAGTAAGAGTTAAGACCTTAACCAGTAGGCCAGAGTTAGAGTTAAGACTTTAACCATTAGGCCAGAGTACGAGTCTAAGACCTTAGCTATTAGGCCAGAGTAAGAGTTAAGACCTTAGCTATTAGGCCAGAGTAAGAGTTAAGACCTTAACCAGTAGGCCAGAGTACGAGTCTAAGACCTTAGCTATTAGGCCAGAGTAAGAGTTAATACCTTCACCAGTAGGCCAGAGTAAGAGTTAAGACCTTAACCAGTATGCCAGAGTAAGAGTTAAGACCTTCACCATTAGGCCAGAGTACGAGTCTAAGGCCTTAGCTATTAGGCCACAGTAAGAGTTAAGACCTTAGCTATTAGGCCAGAGTAAGAGTTAATACCCTAACCAGTAGGCCAGAGTAAGAGATAAGACCTTAACCAGTAGGCCAGAGTAAGAGTTAAGACCTTAGCTATAAGGCCAGATTAAGAGTTAAGACCTTAACCTGTAGGCCATAGTACGAGTCTAAGACCTTAGCTATTAGGCCAGAGTACAAGTCTAAGACCTTAGCTATTAGGCCAGAGTAAGAGTTAAGACCTTAACCAGTAGGCCAGAGTATGAGTTAAGACCTTAACCATTAAGCCATAGTACGAGTCTAAGACCTTAGCTATTAGGCCAGAGTAAGAGTTAAGACCTTAACCAGTAAGCCAGAGTAAGAGTTAAGACCTTAACCAGTAGGCCAGAGTAAGAGTTAAGACCTTGGCAATTAGGCCAGAGTACGAGTCTAAGACCTTAGCTATTAGGCCAGAGTAAGAGTTAAGACCTTAACCATTAGGCCAGAGTACGAGTCTAAGACCTTAGCTATTAGGCCAGAGTAAGAGTTAAGACCTTAACCAGTAGCCCAGCATAAGAGTTAAGACCTTAGCTATTAGGCCAGAGTAAGAGTTAAGACCTTAACCAGTAGGCCAGAGTACAAGTCTAAGACCTTAGCTATTAGGCCAGAGTAAGAGTTAAGACCTTAACCAGAAGGCCAGAGTAAGAGTTAAGACCTTAACCAGTAGGCCACAGTACGAGTCTAAGACCTTAGCTATTAGGCCAGAATAAGAGTTAAGACCTTAACCATTAGGCCAGAGTACGAGTCTAAGACCTTAGCTATTAGGCCAGAGTACGAGTCTAAGACCTTAGCTATTAGGCCAGAGTAAGAGTTAAGACCTTAACCAGTAAGCCAGAGTAAGAGTTAAGACCTTAACCAGTAGGCCACAGTACAAGTCTAAGACCTTAGCTATTAGGCCAGAATAAGAGTTAAGACCTTAACCATTAGGCCAGAGTACGAGTCTAAGACCTTAGCTATTAGGCCAGAGTACGAGTCTAAGACCTTAGCTATTATGCCAGAGTAAGAGTTTAGACCTTAGCTATTAGGCCAGAGTAAGAGTTAAGACCTTAACCAGTAGGCCAGAGTAAGAATTAAGACGTTAACCTGTAGGCCATAGTAAGAGTTAAGACCTTAACTAGAAGGCCAGAGTAAGAGTTAAGACCTTAATCTGTAGGCCATAGTACGAGTCTAAGACCTTAGCTATTAGGCCAGAGTAACAGGTAAGACCTTAACCAGTAGGCCAGAGTACGAGTCTAAGACCTTAGCTATTAGGCCAGAGTAAGAGTTAAGATCTTAACCATTAGGCCAGAGTACGAGTCAAAGACCTTAGCTATTAGGCCAGAGTAAGTTTTAAGACCTCAGCAATTAGGCCAGAGTAAGAGTTAAGACATTAACCATTAGGCCAGAGAACAAGTCTAAGACCTTAGCTATTAGGCCAGAGTAAGAGTTAAGACCTTAGCTATTATGCCAGAGAAATTGTTATGACCTTAACCTGTAGGCCATAGTACGAGTCTAAGACCTTAGCTATTAGGCCATAGTAAGAGTTAAGACCTTAACCATTAGGCCAGAGTACGAGTCTAAGACCTTAGCTATTAGGCCAGAGTAAGAGTTAAGACCTTAACCAGTAGGCCAGAGTAAGAGTTAAGATCTTAACCAGTAGGCCAGAGTATGAGTCTAAGATCTTAGCTATTAGGCTAGAGTAAGAGTTAAGACCTTAACCATTAGGCCAGAGTACGAGGCTAAGACCTTAGCTATTAGGCCAGAGTAAGAGTTAAGACCTTAGCTATTAGGCCAGAGTAAGATTTAAGACCTTAACCATTAGGCCAGAGTACGAGTCTAAGACCTTAGCTATTAGGCCAGAGTAAGAGTTAAGACCTTAACCAGTAGGCCCGAGTAAGAGTTAAGACCATAACCTGTAGGCCAGAGTACGAGTCTAAGACCTTAGCTATTAGGCCAGAGTACGAGTCTAAGACCTTAGCTGATAGGTCAGACAAGAGTTAAGACCTTAACCAGTAGGCCAGAGTAAGAGTTAAGAACTTTGCTATTAGGCCAGAGTAAGAGTTAAGATCTTAACCATTAGGCCAGAGTATGAGTCTAAGACCTTAGCTATTAAGCCAGAGTATGTGTCTAAGACCTTAGCTATTAGGCCAGAGTAAGAGTTAAGACCTTAACCATTAGGCCAGAGTACGAGTCTAAGACCTTAGCTATTAGGCCAGAGTAAGAGTTAAGACCTTAACCATTAGGCCAGAGTAAGAGTTAAGACCTTAACCAGTAGGCCAGAGTAAGAGTTAAGAGCTTAACCATTAGACCGGAGTACGAGTCTAAGACCTTAGCTATTAGGCCAGAGTAAGAGTTAAGACCTTAACCATTAGGCCAGAGTACGAGTCCAAGACCTTAGCTATTAGGCCAGAGTAAGAGTTAAGACCTTAACCATTAGGCCAGAGTATGAGTCTAAGACCTTAGCTATTAGGCCAGAGTAAGAGTTTAGACCTTAACCATTAGGCCAGAGTAGGAGTCTAAGACCTTAGCTATTAGGCCAGAGTAAGAGTTAAGACCTTAACCAGTAGGCCAGAGTATGAGTGTAAGATCTTAGCTATTAGGCTAGAGTAAGAGTTAAGACCTTAACCATTAGGCCAGAGTACGAGGCTAAGACCTTAGCTATTAGGCCAGAGTGAGAGTTAAGACCTTAGCTATTAGGCCAGAGTAAGAGTTAAGACCTTAACCAGTAGGCCAGAGTAAGAGTTAAGACCTTAACCAGTAGGCCAGAGTATGAGTGTAAGATCTTAGCTATTAGGCTAGAGTAAGAGTTAAGACCTTAACCATTAGGCCATAGTACGAGTCTAAGACCTTAGATATTAGGCCAGAGTAAGAGTTAAGACCTTAACCAGTAGGCCAGAGTACGAGTCTAAGACCTTAACCATTAGGCCAGAGTACGAGTCTAAGACCTTAGCTATTAGGACATAATACGAGTCGAAGACTTTAGCTATTAGGCCAGAGTAAGTGTTAAGACCTTAACCTGTAGGCCATAGCACAAGTCTAAGACCTTAGCTATTAGGCCAGAGTAACAGTTAAGACCTTAACCAGTAGGCCAGAGTACGAGTCTAAGACCTTAGCAATTAGGCCAGAGTAAGAGTTAAGATCTTAACCATTAGGCCAGAGTACGAGTCTAAGACCTTAGCTATTAGGCCAGAGTAAGAGTTAAGACCTCAGCAATTAGGCCAGAGTAAGAGTTAAGACCTTAACCATTAGGCCAGTGTACAAGTCTAAGACCTTAGCTATTAGGCCAGAGTAAGAGTTAAGACCTTAGCTATTATGCCAGAGAAATTGTTATGACCTTAACCTGTAGGCCATAGTAGGAGTCTAAGACCTTAGCTATTAGGCCATAGTAAGAGTGAAGACCTTAGCTATTAGGCCAGAGTAAGAGTTTAGACCTTAACCATTAGGCCAGAGTACGAGTCTAAGACCTTAGCTATTAGGCCAGAGTAAGAGTTAAGACCTTAACCATTAGGCCAGAGTATGAGTCTAAGACCTTAGCTATGAGGCCAGAGTAAGAGTTTAGACCTTAACCATTAGGCCAGAGTAGGAGTCTAAGACCTTAGCTATTAGGCCAGAGTAAGAGTTAAGACCTTAACCAGTAGGCCAGAGTAAGAGTTAAGACCTTAACCAGTAGGCCAGAGTATGAGTGTAAGATCTTAGCTATTAGCCTAGAGTAAGAGTTAAGACCTTAACCATTAGGCCAGAGTATGAGGCTAAGACCTTAGCTATTAGGCCAGAGTGAGAGTTAAGACCTTAGCTATTAGGCCAGAGTAAGAGTTAAGACCTTAACCAATAGGCCAGAGTAAAATTCTAAGACCTTAGCTATTAGGCCAGAGTAAGAGTTAAGACCTTAACCAGTAGGCCCGAGTAAGAGTTAAGACCATAACCTGTAGGCCAGAGTACTAGTCTAAGACCTTAGCTATTAGGCCAGAGTACGAGAATAAGACCTGAGCTATTAGGCCAGAGTAAGAGTTAAGACCTTAACCAGTAGGCCAGAGTAAGAGTTAAGACCTTAGCTATTAGGCCAGAGTACGAGTCTAAGACCTTAGCTATTAAGCCAGAGTAAGAGTTAAGACCTTAACCAGTAGGCCAGAGTAAGAGTTAAGACCTTCACCATTAGGCCAGAGTACGAGTCTATGGCCTTAGCTATTAGGCCACAGTAAGAGTTAAGACCTTAGCTATTAGGCCAGAGTAAGAGTTAAGACCTTAACCAGTAGGCCAGAGTACGAGTCTAAGACCTTAGCTATTAGGCCAGAGTAAGAGTTAATACCTTCACCAGTAGGCCAGAGTAAGAGTTAAGACCTTAACCAGTATGCCAGAGTAAGAGTTAAGACCTTCACCATTAGGCCAGAGTACGAGTCTAAGGCCTTAGCTATTAGGCCACAGTAAGAGTTAAGACCTTAGCTATTAGGCCAGAGTAAGAGTTAATACCTTAACCATTAGGCCAGAGTAAGAGTTAAGACCTTAACCAGTAGGCCAGAGTAAAAGTTAAGACCTTAGCTATAAGGCCAGATTAAGAGTTAAGACCTTAACCTGTAGGCCATAGTACGAGTCTAAGACCTTAGCTATTAGGCCAGAGTACAAGTCTAAGACCTTAGCTATTAGGCCAGAGTAAGAGTTAAGACCTTAACCAGTAGGCCAGAGTATGAGTTAAGACCTTAACCATTAAGCCATAGTACGAGTCTAAGACCTTAGCTATTAGGCCAGAGTAAGAGTTAAGACCTTAACCAGTAAGCCAGAGTAAGAGTTAAGACCTTAACCAGTAGGCCAGAGTAAGAGTTAAGACCTTGGCAATTAGGCCAGAGTACGAGTCTAAAACCTTAGCTATTAGGCCAGAGTAAGAGTTAAGACCTTAACCATTAGGCCAGAGTACGAGTCTAAGACCTTAGCTATTAGGCCAGAGTAAGAGTTAAGACCTTAACCAGTAGGCCACAGTACGAGTCTAAGACCTTAGCTATTAGGCCAGAATAAGAGTTAAGACCTTAACCATTAGGCCAGAGTACGAGTCTAAGACCTTAGCTATTAGGCCAGAGTACGAGTCTAAGACCTTAGCTATTATGCCAGAGTAAGAGTTTAGACCTTAGCTATTAGGCCAGAGTAAGAGTTAAGACCTTAACCAGTAGGCCAGAGTAAGAATTAAGACGTTAACCTGTAGGCCATAGTAAGAGTTAAGACCTTAACCAGAAGGCCAGAGTAAGAGTTAAGACCTTAATCTGTAGGCCATAGTACGAGTCTAAGACCTTAGCTATTAGGCCAGAGTAAGAGTTAAGACCTTAACCAGTAGGCCAGAGTACGAGTCTAAGACCTTAACCATTAGGCCAGAGTACGAGTCTAAGACCTTAGCTATTAGGACATAATACGAGTCTAAGACTTTAGCTATTAGGCCAGAGTAAGAGTTAAGACCTTCACCAGTAGGCCAGAGTAAGAGTTAAGACCTTAACCAGTAGGCCAGAGTAAGAGTTAAGACCTTAGCTATTAGGCCAGAGTACGAGTCTAAGACCTTAGCTATTAGGCCAGAGTAAGAGTTAAGACCTTAACCATTAGGCCAGAGTACGAGTCTAAGACCTTAGCTATGAGGCCAGAGTAAGAGTTAAGACCCTAACCATTAGGCCAGAGTACGAATCTAAGACCTTAGCTATTAGGCCAGAGTAAAAGTTAAGACCTTAACCAGTAGGCCAGCATAAGAGTTAAGACCTTAGCTATTAGGCCAGAGTAAGAGTTAAGACCTTAACCAGAAGGCCAGAGTACAAGTCTAAGACCTTAGCTATTAGGCCAGAGTAAGAGTTAAGACCTTAACCAGTAGGCCAGAGTAAGAGTTAAGACCTTAACCAGTAGGCCAGAGTATGAGTGTAAGATCTTAGCTATTAGGCTAGAGTAAGAGTTAAGACCTTAACCATTAGGCCAGAGTACGAGGCTAAGACCTTAGCTATTAGGCCAGAGTAAGAGTTAAAACCTTAACCAGTAGGCCAGAGTAAGAATTAAGACGTTAACCTGTAGGCCATAGTAAGAGTTAAGACCTTAACCAGAAGGCCAGAGTAAGAGTTAAGACCTTAATCTGTAGGCCATAGTACGAGTCTAAGACCTTAGCTATTAGGCCAGAGTAAGAGTTAAGACCTTAACCAGTAGGCCAGAGTACGAGTCTAAGACCTTAACCATTAGGCCAGAGTACGAGTCTAAGACCTTAGCTATTAGGACATAATACGAGTCTAAGACTTTAGCTATTAGGCCAGAGTAAGTGTTAAGACCTTAACCTGTAGGCCATAGCACAAGTCTAAGACCTTAGCTATTAGGCCAGAGTAACAGTTAAGACCTTAACCAGTAGGCCAGTGTACGAGTCTAAGACCTTAGCTATTAGGCCAGAGTAAGAGTTAAGATCTTAACCATTAGGCCAGAGTACGAGTCTAAGACCTTAGCTATTAGGCCAGAGTAAGAGTTAAGATCTTAACCATTAGGCCAGAGTACGAGTCTAAGACCTTAGCTATTAGGCCAGAGTAAGTTTTAAGACCTCAGCAATTAGGCCAGAGTAAGAGTTAAGACCTTAACCATTAGGCCAGAGTACAAGTCTAAGACCTTAGCTATTAGGCCAGAGTAAGAGTTAAGACCTTAGATATTATGCCAGAGAAATTGTTATGACCTTAACCTGTAGGCCATAGTACGACTCTAAGACCTTAGCTATTAGGCCATAGTAAGAGTTAAGACCTTAACCATTAGGCCAGAGTATTAGTCTAAGACCTTAGCTATTAGGCCAGAGTAAGAGTTTAGACCTTAACCATTAGGCCAGAGTACGAGGCTAAGACCTTAGCTATTAGGCCAGAGTGAGAGTTAAGACCTTAGCTATTAGGCCAGAGTAAGAGTTAAGACCTTAACCATTAGGAAGGAGTAAAATTCTAAGACCTTAGCTATTAGGCCAGAGTAAGAGTTAAGACCTTAACCAGTAGGCCCAAGTAAGAGTTAAGACCATAACCTGTAGGCCAGAGTACGAGTCTAAGACCTTAGCTATTAGGCCAGAGTACGAGTCTAAGGCCTTAGCTGTTAGGCCAGAGTAAGAGTTAAGACCTTAACCAGTAGGCCAGAGTACGAGACTAAGACCTGAGCTATTAGGCCAGAGTAAGAGTTAAGACCTTAACCAGTAGGCCAGAGTAAGAGTTAAGACCTTAACCAGTAGGCCAGAGTAAGAGTTAAGACCTTAGCTATTAGGCCAGAGTACGAGTCTAAGACCTTAGCTATTAGGCCAGAGTAAGAGTTAAGACCTTAACCAGTAGGCCAGAGTAAGAGTTAAGACCTTAACCATTAGGCCAGAGTACGAGTCTAAGACCTTGGCTATTAGGCCAGAGTAAGAGTTAAGACCTTAGCTATTAGGCCAGAGTAAGAGTTAAGACCTTAACCAGTAGGCCAGAGTACGAGTCTAAGACCTTAGCTATTAGGACAGAGTAAGAGTTAATACCTTCACCAGTAGGCCAGAGTAAGAGTTAAGACCTTAACCAGTATGCCAGAGTAAGAGTTAAGACCTTCACCATTAGGCCAGAGTATGAGTCTAAGGCCTTAGCTATTAGGCCAGAGTAAGAGTTAAGACCTTAACCATTAGGCCAGAGTGCGAGTCTAAGACATTAGCTATTAGGCCACAGTAAGAGTTAAGACCTTAGCTATTAGGCCAGAGTAAGAGTTAAGACCTTTAACATTAGCCCAGAGTACGAGTTAAGACCTTAACCAGTAGGCCAGAGTAAGAGTTAAGACCTTAGCTATAAGGCCAGATTAAGAGTTAAGACCTTAACCTGTAGGCCATAGTACGAGTCTACGACCTTAGCTATTAGGCCAGAGTACGAGTCTAAAACCTTAGCTATTAGGCCAGAGTACGAGTCTAAGACCTTAGCTATTAGGCCAGAGTAAGAGTTAAGACCTTAACCAGTAGGCCAGAGTATGAGTTAAGACCTTAACCATTAAGCCATAGTACGAGTCTAAGACCTTAGCTATTAGGCCAGAGTAAGAGTTAAGACCTTAACCAGTAAGCCAGAGTAAGAGTTAAGACCTTAACCAGTAGGCCAGAGTAAGAGTTAAGACCTTAGCAATTATTCCAGAGTACGAGTCTAAGACCTTAGCTATTAGGCCAGAGTAAGAGTTAAGACCTTAACCATTAGGCCAGAGTACGAGTCTAAGACCTTAGCTATTAGGCCAGAGTAAGAGTTAAGACCTTAACCATTAGGCCAGAGTACGAATCTAAGACCTTAGCTATTAGGCCAGAGTACGAGTCTAAGACCTTAGCTATTATGCCAGAGTAAGAATTTAGACCTTAGCTATTAGGCCAGCATAAGAGTTAAGACCTTAGCTATTAGGCCAGTGTAAGAGTTAAGACCTTAACCAGTAGGCCAGAGTACAAGTCTAAGACCTTAGCTATTAGGCCAGAGTAAGAGTTAAGACCTTAACCAGTAGGCGAGTAAGAGTTAAGACCTTAACCAGTAGGCCACAGTACGAGTCTAAGACCTTAGCTATTAGGCCAGAATAAGAGTTAAGACCTTAACCATTAGGCCAGAGTACGAGTCTAAGATCTTAGCTATTAGGCCAGAGTACGAGTCTAAGACCTTAGCTATTATGCCAGAGTAAGAATTTAGACCTTAGCTATTAGGCCAGAGTAAGAGTTAAGACCTTAACCAGTAGGCCAGAGTAAGAATTAAGACGTTAACCTGAAGGCCATAGTAAGAGTTAAGACCTTAACCAGAAGGCCAGAGTAAGAGTTAAGACCTTAATCTGTAGGCCATAGTACGAGTCTAAGACCTTAGCTATTAGGCCAGAGTAAGAGTTAAGACCTTAACCAGTAGGCCAGAGTACGAGTCTAAGACCTTAACCATTAGGCCAGAGTACGAGTCTAAGACCTTAGCTATTAGGACATAATAAGAGTCTAAGACTTTAGCTATTAGGCCAGAGTAAGAGTTAAGACCTTAACCAGTAGGCCAGAGTAAGAGTTAAGACCTTAACCAGTAGGCCAGAGTAAGAGTTAAGACCTTAGCTATTAGGCCAGAGTACGAGTCTAAGACCTTAGCTATTAGGCCAGAGTAAGAGTTAAGACCTTAACCATTAGGCCAGAGTACGAGTCTAAGACCTTAGCTATTAGGCCAGAGTAAGAGTTAAGACCTTAACCATTAGGCCAGAGTACGAGTCTAAGACCTTAGCTATTAGGCCAGAGTAAGAGTTAATACCTTAACCAGTAGGCCAGAGTAAGAGTTAAGATCTTAACCAGTAGGCCAGAGTATGAGTCTAAGATCTTAGCTATTAGGCTAGAGTAAGAGTTAAGACCTTAACCATTAGGCTAGAGTACGAGTCTAAGACCTTAGCTATTAGGCCAGAGTAAGAGTTAAGACCTTAGCTATTATGCCAGAGAAATTGTTATGACCTTAACCTGTAGGCCATAGTACGACTCTAAGACCTCAGCTATTAGGCCATAGTAAGAGTTAAGACCTTAACCATTAGGCCAGAGTATGAGTCTAAGACCTTAGCTTTTAGGCCAGAGTAAGAGTTTAGACCTTAATCATTAGGCCAGAGTAGGAGTCTAAGACCTTAGCTATTAGGCCAGAGTAAGAGTTAAGACCTTAACCAGTAGGCCAGAGTAAGAGTTAAGACCTTAACCAGTAGGCCAGAGTACGAGTCTAAGACTTTAACCATTAGGCCAGAGTACGAGTCTAAGACCTTAGCTATTAGGACATAATACGAGTCGAAGACTTTAGCTATTAGGCCAGAGTAAGTGTTAAGACCTGTAGGCCATAGCACAAGTCTAAGACCTTAGCTATTAGGCCAGAGTAACAGTTAAGACCTTAACCAGTAGGCCAGAGTACGAGTCTAAGACCTTAGCTATTAGGCCAGAGTAAGAGTTAAGATCTTAACCATTAGGCCAGAGTACGAGTCTAAGACCTTAGCTATTAGGCCAGAGTAAGAGTTAAGACCTCAGCAATTAGGCCAGAGTAAGAGTTAAGACCTTAACCAATAGGCCAGAGTACGAGTCTAAGATCTTAGCTATTAGGCCAGAGTACGAGTCTAAGACCTTAGCTATTATGCCAGAGTAAGAGTTTAGACCTTAGCTATTAGGCCAGAGTAAGAGTTAAGACCTTAACCAGTAGGCCAGAGTAAGAATTAAGACGTTAACCTGTAGGCCATAGTAAGAGTTAAGACCTTAACCAGAAGGCCAGAGTAAGAGTTAAGACCTTAATCTGTAGGCCATAGTACGAGTCTAAGACCTTAGCTATTAGGCCAGAGTAAGAGTTAAGACCTTAACCAGTAGGCCAGAGTACGAGTCTAAGACCTTAACCATTAGGCCAGAGTACGAGTCTAAGACCTTAGCTATTAGGACATAATAAGAGTCTAAGACTTTAGCTATTAGGCCAGAGTAAGAGTTAAGACCTTAACCAGTAGGCCAGAGTAAGAGTTAAGACCTTAACCAGTAGGCCAGAGTAAGAGTTAAGACCTTAGCTATTATGCCAGAGAAATTGTTATTACCTTAACCTGTAGGCCATAGTAGGAGTCTAAGACCTTAGCTATTAGGCCATAGTAAGAGTTAAGACCTTAGCTATTAGGCCAGAGTAAGAGTTTAGACCTTAACCATTAGGCCAGAGTACGAGTCTAAGACCTTAGCTATTAGGCCAGAGTAAGAGTTAAGACCTTAACCATTAGGCCAGAGTATGAGTCTAAGACCTTAGCTATTAGGCCAGAGTAAGAGTTTAGACCTTAACCATTAGGCCAAATTAGGAGTCTAAGACCTTAGCTATTAGGCCAGAGTAAGAGTTAAGACCTTAACCAGTAGGCCAGAGTAAGAGTTAAGACCTTAACCAGTAGGCCAGAGTATGAGTGTAAGATCTTAGCTATTAGGCTAGAGTAAGAGTTAAGACCTTAACCATTAGGCCAGAGTACGAGGCTAAGACCTTAGCTATTAGGCCAGAGTGAGAGTTAAGACCTTAGCTATTAGGCCAGAGTAAGAGTTAAGACCTTAACCATTAGGCCAGAGTAAAATTCTAAGACCTTAGCTATTAGGCCAGAGTAAGAGTTAAGACCTTAACCAGTAGGCCAGAGTAAGAGTTAAGACCATAACCTGTAGGCCAGAGTACTAGTCTAAGACCTTAGCTATTAGGCCAGAGTACGAGAATAAGACCTGAGCTATTAGGCCAGAGTAAGAGTTAAGACCTTAACCAGTAGGCCAGAGTAAGAGTTAAGACCTTAGCTATTAGGCCAGAGTACGAGTCTAAGACCTTAGCTATTAGGCCAGAGTAAGAGTTAAGACCTTAACCAGTAGGCCAGAGTAAGAGTTAAGACCTTAACCATTAGGCCAGAGTACGAGTCTAAAACCTTAGCTATTAGGCCAGAGTAAGAGTTAAGACCTTAGCTATTAGGCCAGAGTAAGAGTTAAGACCTTAACCAGTAGGCCAGAGTACGAGTCTAAGACCTTAGCTATTAGGCCAGAGTAAGAGTTAATACCTTCACCAGTAGGCCAGAGTAAGAGTTAAGACCTTAACCAGTATGCCAGAGTAAGATTTAAGACCTTCACCATTAGGCCAGAGTACGAGTCTAAGGCCTTAGCTATTAGGCCACAGTAAGAGTTAAGACCTTAGCTATTAGGCCAGAGTAAGAGTTAATACCTTAACCAGTAGGCCAGAGTAAGAGTTATGACCTTAACCAGTAGGCCAGAGTAAGAGTTAAGACCTTAGCTATAAGGCCAGATTAAGAGTTAAGACCTTAACCTGTAGGCCATAGTACGAGTCTACGACCTTAGCTATTAGGCCAGAGTACGAGTCTAAGACCTTAGCTATTAGGCCAGAGTACGAGTCTAAGACCTTAGCTATTAGGCCAGAGTAAGAGTTAAGACCTTAACCATTAGGCCAGAGTATGAGTCTAAGACCTTAGCTATTAGGCCAGAGTAAGAGTTAAGACCTTAACCATTAGGCCAGAGTACGAGTCTAAGACCTTAGCTATTAGGCCAGAGTAAGAGTTAAGACCTTAACCATTAGGCCAGAGTATGAGTCTAAGACCTTAGCTATTAGGCCAGAGTAAGAGTTTAGACCTTAACCATTAGGCCAAATTAGGAGTCTAAGACCTTAGCTATTAGGCCAGAGTAAGAGTTAAGACCTTAACCAGTAAGCCAGAGTAAGAGTTAAGACCTTAACCAGTAGGCCAGAGTAAGAGTTAAGACCTTAGCAATTAGGCCAGAGTACGAGTCTAAGACCTTAGCTATTAGGCCAGAGTAAGAGTTAAGACCTTAACCATTAGGCCAGAGTACGAGTCTAAGACCTTAGCTATTAGGCCAGAGTAAGAGTTAAGACCTTAACCAGTAGGCCAGAGTAAGAGTTAAGACCTTAACCAGTAGGCCAGCATAAGAGTTAAGACCTTAGCTATTAGGCCAGAGTAAGAGTTAAGACCTTAACCAGTAGGCCAGAGTACAAGTCTAAGACCTTAGCTATTAGGCCAGAGTAAGAGTTAAGACCTTAACCAGTAGGCCAGAGTAAGAGTTAAGACCTTAACCAGTAGGCCACAGTACGAGTCTAAGACCTTAGCTATTAGGCCAGAATAAGAGTTAAGACCTTAACCATTAGGCCAGAGTACGAGTCTAAGACTTTAGCTATTAGGCGAGAGAACGAGTTAAGACCTTAACCAGTAGGCCAGAGTAAGAATTAAGACGTTAACCTGTAGGCCATAGTAAGAGTTAAGACCTTAACCAGAAGGCCAGAGTAAGAGTTAAGACCTTAATCTGTAGGCCATAGTACGAGTCTAAGACCTTAGCTATTAGGCCAGAGTAAGAGTTAAGACCTTAACCAGTAGGCCAGAGTACGAGTCTAAGACCTTAACCATTAGGCCAGAGTACGAGTCTAAGACCTTAGCTATTAGGACATAATACGAGTCTAAGACTTTAGCTATTAGGCCAGAGTAAGAGTTAAGACCTTAACCAGTAGGCCAGAGTAAGAGTTAAGACCTTAACCAGTAGGCCAGAGTAAGAGTTAAGACCTTAGCTATTAGGCCAGAGTAAGAGTTAAGACCTTAACCAGAAGGCCAGAGTACAAGTCTAAGACCTTAGCTATTGGGCCAGAGTAAGAGTTAAGACCTTAACCATTAGGCCAGAGTACGAGTCTAAGACCTTAGCTATTAGGCCAGAGTAAGAGTTAAGACCTTAACCATTAGGCCAGAGTACGAGTCTAAGACCTTAGCTATTAGGCCAGAGTAAGAGTTAATACCTTAACCAGTAGGCCAGAGTAAGAGTTAAGACCGTAACCAGTAGGCCAGCATAAGAGTTAAGACCTTAGCTATTAGGCCAGAGTAAGAGTTAAGACCTTAACCAGTAGGCCAGAGTACAAGTCTAAGACCTTAACCAGTAGGCCAGAGTAAGAGTTAAGACCTTAACCAGTAGGCCACAGTACGAGTCTAAGACCTTAGCTATTAGGCCAGAGTAAGAGTTAAGACCTTAACCATTAGGCCAGAGTACGAGTCTAAGACCTTAGCTATTATGCCAGAGTAAGAGTTTAGACCTTAACCAGTAGGCCAGAGTAAGTGTTAAGACCTTAACCT
Organism: Triturus cristatus; assembly: GCF_964204655.1. Taxonomy (NCBI): domain Eukaryota; kingdom Metazoa; phylum Chordata; class Amphibia; order Caudata; family Salamandridae; genus Triturus; species Triturus cristatus. The sequence continues at coordinate 2,341,886 of NC_140584.1, read as the reverse complement.
GTAGGCCATAGCACAAGTCTAAGACCTTAGCTATTAGGCCAGAGTAACAGTTAAGACCTTAACCAGTAGGCCAGAGTACGAGTCTAAGACCTTAGCTATTAGGCCAGAGTAACAGTTAAGATCTTAACCATTAGGACAGAGTACGAGTCTAAGACCTTAGCTATTAGGCCAGAGTAAGAGTTAAGATCATAACCATTAGGCCAGAGTACAAGTCTAAGACCTTAGCTATTAGGCCAGAGTAAGTTTTAATACCTCAGCAATTAGGCCAGAGTAAGAGTTAATACCTTAACCAGTAGGCCGGAGTAAGAGTTATGACCTTAACCAGTAGGCCAGAGTAAGAGTTAAGACCTTAGCTATAAGGCCAGATTAAGAGTTAAGACCTTAACCTGTAGGCCATAGTACGAGTCTACGACCTTAGCTATTAGGCCAGAGTACGAGTCTAAGACCTTAGCTATTAGGCCAGAGTACGAGTCTAAGACCTTAGCTATTAGGCCAGAGTAAGAGTTAAGACCTTAGCTATTAGGCCAGAGTAAGAGTTAAGACCTTAACCAGTAAGCCAGAGTAAGAGTTAAGACCTTAACCAGTAGGCCAGAGTAAGAGTTAAGACCTTAGCAATTAGGCCAGAGTACGAGTCTAAGACCTTAGCTATTAGGCCAGAGTAAGAGTTAAGACCTTAACCATTAGGCCAGAGTACGAGTCTAAGACCTTAGCTATTAGGCCAGAGTAAGAGTTAAGACCTTAACCAGTAGGCCAGAGTAAGAGTTAAGACCTTAACCAGTAGGCCAGCATAAGAGTTAAGACCTTAGCTATTAGGCCAGAGTAAGAGTTAAGACCTTAACCAGTAGGCCAGAGTACAAGTCTAAGACCTTAGCTATTAGGCCAGAGTAAGAGTTAAGACCTTAACCAGTAGGCCAGAGTAAGAGTTAAGACCTTAACCAGTAGGCCACAGTACGAGTCTAAGACCTTAGCTATTATGCCAGAGTAAGAGTTTAGACCTTAACCAGTAGGCCAGAGTAAGTGTTAAGACCTTAACCTGTAGGCCATAGCACAAGTCTAAGACCTTAGCTATTAGGCCAGAGTAACAGTTAAGACCTTAACCATTAGGCCAGAGTACGAGTCTAAGACTTTAGCTATTAGGCCAGAGTACGAGTTAAGACCTTAACCAGTAGGCCAGAGTAAGAATTAAGACGTTAACCTGTAGGCCATAGTAAGAGTTAAGACCTTAACCAGTAGGCCAGAGTACGAGTCTAAGACCTTAACCATTAGGCCAGAGTACGAGTCTAAGACCTTAGCTATTAGGACATAATACGAGTCTAAGACTTTAGCTATTAGGCCAGAGTAAGAGTTAAGACCTTAACCAGTAGGCCAGAGTAAGAGTTAAGACCTTAACCAGTAGGCCAGAGTAAGAGTTAAGACCTTAGCTATTAGGCCAGAGTAAGAGTTAAGACCTTAACCAGAAGGCCAGAGTACAAGTCTAAGACCTTAGCTATTAGGCCAGAGTAAGAGTTAAGACCTTAACCATTAGGCCAGAGTACGAGTCTAAGACCGTAGCTATTAGGCCAGAGTAAGAGTTAAGACCTTAACCATTAGGCCAGAGTACGAGTCTAAGACCTTAGCTATTAGGCCAGAGTAAGAGTTAATACCTTAACCAGTTGGCCAGTGTAAGAGTTAAGACCTTAACCAGTAGGCCAGCATAAGAGTTAAGACCTTAGCTATTAGGCCAGAGTAAGAGTTAAGACCTTAACCAGAAGGCCAGAGTACAAGTCTAAGACCTTAGCTATTAGGCCAGAGTAAGAGTTAAGACCTTAACCAGTAGGCCACAGTACAAGTCTAAGACCTTAGCTATTAGGCCAGAGTAAGAGTTAAGACCTTAACCAGTAGGCCAGAGTAAGAGTTAAGACCGTAACCAGTAGGCCAGCATAAGAGTTAAGACCTTAGCTATTAGGCCAGAGTAAGAGTTAAGACCTTAACCAGTAGGCCAGAGTACAAGTCTAAGACCTTAACCAGTAGGCCAGAGTAAGAGTTAAGACCTTAACCAGTAGGCCACAGTACGAGTCTAAGACCTTAGCTATTAGGCCAGAGTAAGAGTTAAGACCTTAACCATTAGGCCAGAGTACGAGTCTAAGACCTTAGCTATTAGGCCAGAGTAAGAGTTAAGACCTTAACCAGTAGGCCAGAGTACGAGTCTAAGACCTTAGCTATTATGCCAGAGTAAGAGTTTAGACCTTAACCAGTAGGCCAGAGTAAGTGTTAAGACCTTAACCTGTAGGCCATAGCACAAGTCTAAGACCTTAGCTATTAGGCCAGAGTAACAGTTAAGACCTTAACCATTAGGCCAGAGTACGAGTCTAAGACCTTAGCTATTAGGCCAGAGTAATAGTTAATACATTAACCAGTAGGCCAGAGTAAGAGTTAAGACCTTAGCTATTAGGCCAGAGTAAGAGTTAAGGCCTTAACCATTAGGCCAGAGTACGAGTCTAAGACCTTAGCTATTAGGCCAGAGTAAGAGTTAATACCTTAACCAGTAGGCCAGAGTAAGAGTTAAGACCTTAACCAGTAGGCCAGCATAAGAGTTAAGACCTTAGCTATTAGGCCAGAGTAAGAGTTAAGACCTTAACCAGAAGGCCAGAGTACAAGTCTAAGACCTTAGCTATTAGGCCAGAGTAAGAGTTAAGATCTTAACCAGTAGGCCACAGTACGAGTCTAAGACCTTAGCTATTAGGCCAGAGTAAGAGTTAAGACCTTAACCATTAGGCCAGAGTACGAGTCTAAGACCTTAGCTATTAGGCCAGAGTAAGTTTTAAGACCTCAGCAATTAGGCCAGAGTAAGAGTTAAGACCTTAACCATTAGGCCAGAGTACAAGTCTAAGACCTTAGCTATTAGGCCAGAGTAAGAGTTAAGACCTTAGCTATTATGCCAGAGAAATTGTTATGACCTTAACCTGTAGGCCATAGTAGGAGTCTAAGACCTTAGCTATTAGGCCATAGTAAGAGTTAAGACCTTAGCTATTAGGCCAGAGTAAGAGTTTAGACCTTAACCATTAGGCCAGAGTACGAGTCTAAGACCTTAGCTATTAGGCCAGAGTAAGAGTTAAGACCTTAACCAGTAGGCCAGAGTAAGAGTTAAGATCTTAACCAGTAGGCCAGAGTATGAGTCTAAGATCTTAGCTATTAGGCTAGAGTAAGAGTTAAGACCTTAACCATTAGGCCAGAGTACGAGTCTAAGACCTTAGCTATTAGGCCAGAGTAAGAGTTAAGACCTTAGCTATTAGGCCAGAGTAAGAGTTTAGACCTTAACCATTAGGCCAGAGTACGAGTCTAAGACCTTAGCTATTAGGCCAGAGTAAGAGTTAAGACCTTAACCAGTAGGCCAGAGTAAGAGTTAAGATCTTAACCAGTAGGCCAGAGTATGAGTCTAAGATCTTAGCTATTAGGCCATAGTAAGAGTTAAGACCTTAACCATTAGGCCAGAGTACGAGTCTAAGACCTTAGCTATTAGGCCAGAGTAAGAGTTTAGACCTTAACCATTAGGCCAGAGTAGGAGTCTAAGACCTTAGCTATTAGGCCAGAGTAAGAGTTAAGACCTTAACCAGTAGGCCAGAGTAAGAGTTAAGACCTTAACCAGTAGGCCAGAGTATGAGTGTAAGATCTTAGCTATTAGGCTAGAGTAAGAGTTAAGACCTTAACCATTAGGCCAGAGTATGAGGCTAAGACCTTAGCTATTAGGCCAGAGTGAGAGTTAAGACCTTAGCTATTAGGCCAGAGTAAGAGTTAAGACCTTAACCATTAGGCCAGAGTAAAATTCTGAGACCTTAGCTATTAGGCCAGAGTAAGAGTTAAGACCTTAACCAGTAGGCCCGAGTAAGAGTTAAGACCATAACCTGTAGGCCAGAGTACGAGTCTAAAACCTTAGCTATTAGGCCAGAGTACGAGAATAAGACCTGAGCTATTAGGCCAGAGTAAGAGTTAAGACCTTAACCAGTAGGCCAGAGTAAGAGTTAAGACCTTAGCTATTAGGCCAGAGTACGAGTCTAAGACCTTAGCTATTAGGCCAGAGTAAGAGTTAAGACCTTAACCTGTAGGCCAGAGTAAGAGTTAAGACCTTAACCATTAGGCCAGAGTACGAGTCTAAGACCTTAGCTATTAGGCCAGAGTAAGAGTTAAGACCTTAACCAGTAGGCCAGAGTAAGAGTTAAGACCTTAACCAGTAGGCCAGAGTAAGAGTTAAGACCTTAGCTATTATGCCAGAGAAATTGTTATTACCTTAACCTGTAGGCCATAGTAGGAGTCTAAGACCTTAGCTATTAGGCCATAGTAAGAGTTAAGACCTTAGCTATTAGGCCAGAGTAAGAGTTTAGACCTTAACCATTAGGCCAGAGTACGAGTCTAAGACCTTAGCTATTAGGCCAGAGTAAGAGTTAAGACCTTAACCATTAGGCCAGAGTATGAGTCTAAGACCTTAGCTATTAGGCCAGAGTAAGAGTTTAGACCTTAACCATTAGGCCAAATTAGGAGTCTAAGACCTTAGCTATTAGGCCAGAGTAAGAGTTAAGACCTTAACCAGTAGGCCAGAGTAAGAGTTAAGACCTTAACCAGTAGGCCAGAGTATGAGTGTAAGATCTTAGCTATTAGGCTAGAGTAAGAGTTAAGACCTTAACCATTAGGCCAGAGTACGAGGCTAAGACCTTAGCTATTAGGCCAGAGTGAGAGTTAAGACCTTAGCTATTAGGCCAGAGTAAGAGTTAAGACCTTAACCATTAGGCCAGAGTAAAATTCTAAGACCTTAGCTATTAGGCCAGAGTAAGAGTTAAGACCTTAACCAGTAGGCCAGAGTAAGAGTTAAGACCATAACCTGTAGGCCAGAGTACTAGTCTAAGACCTTAGCTATTAGGCCAGAGTACGAGAATAAGACCTGAGCTATTAGGCCAGAGTAAGAGTTAAGACCTTAACCAGTAGGCCAGAGTAAGAGTTAAGACCTTAGCTATTAGGCCAGAGTACGAGTCTAAGACCTTAGCTATTAGGCCAGAGTAAGAGTTAAGACCTTAACCAGTAGGCCAGAGTAAGAGTTAAGACCTTAACCATTAGGCCAGAGTACGAGTCTAAAACCTTAGCTATTAGGCCAGAGTAAGAGTTAAGACCTTAGCTATTAGGCCAGAGTAAGAGTTAAGACCTTAACCAGTAGGCCAGAGTACGAGTCTAAGACCTTAGCTATTAGGCCAGAGTAAGAGTTAATACCTTCACCAGTAGGCCAGAGTAAGAGTTAAGACCTTAACCAGTATGCCAGAGTAAGATTTAAGACCTTCACCATTAGGCCAGAGTACGAGTCTAAGGCCTTAGCTATTAGGCCACAGTAAGAGTTAAGACCTTAGCTATTAGGCCAGAGTAAGAGTTAATACCTTAACCAGTAGGCCAGAGTAAGAGTTATGACCTTAACCAGTAGGCCAGAGTAAGAGTTAAGACCTTAGCTATAAGGCCAGATTAAGAGTTAAGACCTTAACCTGTAGGCCATAGTACGAGTCTACGACCTTAGCTATTAGGCCAGAGTACGAGTCTAAGACCTTAGCTATTAGGCCAGAGTACGAGTCTAAGACCTTAGCTATTAGGCCAGAGTAAGAGTTAAGACCTTAACCATTAGGCCAGAGTATGAGTCTAAGACCTTAGCTATTAGGCCAGAGTAAGAGTTAAGACCTTAACCATTAGGCCAGAGTACGAGTCTAAGACCTTAGCTATTAGGCCAGAGTAAGAGTTAAGACCTTAACCATTAGGCCAGAGTATGAGTCTAAGACCTTAGCTATTAGGCCAGAGTAAGAGTTTAGACCTTAACCATTAGGCCAAATTAGGAGTCTAAGACCTTAGCTATTAGGCCAGAGTAAGAGTTAAGACCTTAACCAGTAAGCCAGAGTAAGAGTTAAGACCTTAACCAGTAGGCCAGAGTAAGAGTTAAGACCTTAGCAATTAGGCCAGAGTACGAGTCTAAGACCTTAGCTATTAGGCCAGAGTAAGAGTTAAGACCTTAACCATTAGGCCAGAGTACGAGTCTAAGACCTTAGCTATTAGGCCAGAGTAAGAGTTAAGACCTTAACCAGTAGGCCAGAGTAAGAGTTAAGACCTTAACCAGTAGGCCAGCATAAGAGTTAAGACCTTAGCTATTAGGCCAGAGTAAGAGTTAAGACCTTAACCAGTAGGCCAGAGTACAAGTCTAAGACCTTAGCTATTAGGCCAGAGTAAGAGTTAAGACCTTAACCAGTAGGCCAGAGTAAGAGTTAAGACCTTAACCAGTAGGCCACAGTACGAGTCTAAGACCTTAGCTATTAGGCCAGAATAAGAGTTAAGACCTTAACCATTAGGCCAGAGTACGAGTCTAAGACTTTAGCTATTAGGCGAGAGAACGAGTTAAGACCTTAACCAGTAGGCCAGAGTAAGAATTAAGACGTTAACCTGTAGGCCATAGTAAGAGTTAAGACCTTAACCAGAAGGCCAGAGTAAGAGTTAAGACCTTAATCTGTAGGCCATAGTACGAGTCTAAGACCTTAGCTATTAGGCCAGAGTAAGAGTTAAGACCTTAACCAGTAGGCCAGAGTACGAGTCTAAGACCTTAACCATTAGGCCAGAGTACGAGTCTAAGACCTTAGCTATTAGGACATAATACGAGTCTAAGACTTTAGCTATTAGGCCAGAGTAAGAGTTAAGACCTTAACCAGTAGGCCAGAGTAAGAGTTAAGACCTTAACCAGTAGGCCAGAGTAAGAGTTAAGACCTTAGCTATTAGGCCAGAGTAAGAGTTAATACCTTAACCAGAAGGCCAGAGTACAAGTCTAAGACCTTAGCTATTGGGCCAGAGTAAGAGTTAAGACCTTAACCATTAGGCCAGAGTACGAGTCTAAGACCTTAGCTATTAGGCCAGAGTAAGAGTTAAGACCTTAACCATTAGGCCAGAGTACGAGTCTAAGACCTTAGCTATTAGGCCAGAGTAAGAGTTAATACCTTAACCAGTAGGCCAGAGTAAGAGTTAAGACCGTAACCAGTAGGCCAGCATAAGAGTTAAGACCTTAGCTATTAGGCCAGAGTAAGAGTTAAGACCTTAACCAGTAGGCCAGAGTACAAGTCTAAGACCTTAACCAGTAGGCCAGAGTAAGAGTTAAGACCTTAACCAGTAGGCCACAGTACGAGTCTAAGACCTTAGCTATTAGGCCAGAGTAAGAGTTAAGACCTTAACCATTAGGCCAGAGTACGAGTCTAAGACCTTAGCTATTATGCCAGAGTAAGAGTTTAGACCTTAACCAGTAGGCCAGAGTAAGTGTTAAGACCTTAACCTGTAGGCCATAGCACAAGTCTAAGACCTTAGCTATTAGGCCAGAGTAACAGTTAAGACCTTAACCAGTAGGCCAGAGTACGAGTCTAAGACCTTAGCTATTAGGCCAGAGTAACAGTTAAGATCTTAACCATTAGGCCAGAGTACGAGTCTAAGACCTTAGCTATTAGGCCAGAGTAAGAGTTAAGATCATAACCATTAGGCCAGAGTACAAGTCTAAGACCTTAGCTATTAGGCCAGAGTAAGTTTTAATACCTCAGCAATTAGGCCAGAGTAAGAGTTAATACCTTAACCAGTAGGCCGGAGTAAGAGTTATGACCTTAACCAGTAGGCCAGAGTAAGAGTTAAGACCTTAGCTATAAGGCCAGATTAAGAGTTAAGACCTTAACCTGTAGGCCATAGTACGAGTCTACGACCTTAGCTATTAGGCCAGAGTACGAGTCTAAGACCTTAGCTATTAGGCCAGAGTACGAGTCTAAGACCTTAGCTATTAGGCCAGAGTAAGAGTTAAGACCTTAGCTATTAGGCCAGAGTAAGAGTTAAGACCTTAACCAGTAAGCCAGAGTAAGAGTTAAGACCTTAACCAGTAGGCCAGAGTAAGAGTTAAGACCTTAGCAATTAGGCCAGAGTACGAGTCTAAGACCTTAGCTATTAGGCCAGAGTAAGAGTTAAGACCTTAACCATTAGGCCAGAGTACGAGTCTAAGACCTTAGCTATTAGGCCAGAGTAAGAGTTAAGACCTTAACCAGTAGGCCAGAGTAAGAGTTAAGACCTTAACCAGTAGGCCAGCATAAGAGTTAAGACCTTAGCTATTAGGCCAGAGTAAGAGTTAAGACCTTAACCAGTAGGCCAGAGTACAAGTCTAAGACCTTAGCTATTAGGCCAGAGTAAGAGTTAAGACCTTAACCAGTAGGCCAGAGTAAGAGTTAAGACCTTAACCAGTAGGCCACAGTACGAGTCTAAGACCTTAGCTATTATGCCAGAGTAAGAGTTTAGACCTTAACCAGTAGGCCAGAGTAAGTGTTAAGACCTTAACCTGTAGGCCATAGCACAAGTCTAAGACCTTAGCTATTAGGCCAGAGTAACAGTTAAGACCTTAACCATTAGGCCAGAGTACGAGTCTAAGACTTTAGCTATTAGGCCAGAGTACGAGTTAAGACCTTAACCAGTAGGCCAGAGTAAGAATTAAGACGTTAACCTGTAGGCCATAGTAAGAGTTAAGACCTTAACCAGTAGGCCAGAGTACGAGTCTAAGACCTTAACCATTAGGCCAGAGTACGAGTCTAAGACCTTAGCTATTAGGACATAATACGAGTCTAAGACTTTAGCTATTAGGCCAGAGTAAGAGTTAAGACCTTAACCAGTAGGCCAGAGTAAGAGTTAAGACCTTAACCAGTAGGCCAGAGTAAGAGTTAAGACCTTAGCTATTAGGCCAGAGTAAGAGTTAAGACCTTAACCAGAAGGCCAGAGTACAAGTCTAAGACCTTAGCTATTAGGCCAGAGTAAGAGTTAAGACCTTAACCATTAGGCCAGAGTACGAGTCTAAGACCGTAGCTATTAGGCCAGAGTAAGAGTTAAGACCTTAACCATTAGGCCAGAGTACGAGTCTAAGACCTTAGCTATTAGGCCAGAGTAAGAGTTAATACCTTAACCAGTTGGCCAGTGTAAGAGTTAAGACCTTAACCAGTAGGCCAGCATAAGAGTTAAGACCTTAGCTATTAGGCCAGAGTAAGAGTTAAGACCTTAACCAGAAGGCCAGAGTACAAGTCTAAGACCTTAGCTATTAGGCCAGAGTAAGAGTTAAGACCTTAACCAGTAGGCCACAGTACAAGTCTAAGACCTTAGCTATTAGGCCAGAGTAAGAGTTAAGACCTTAACCAGTAGGCCAGAGTAAGAGTTAAGACCGTAACCAGTAGGCCAGCATAAGAGTTAAGACCTTAGCTATTAGGCCAGAGTAAGAGTTAAGACCTTAACCAGTAGGCCAGAGTACAAGTCTAAGACCTTAACCAGTAGGCCAGAGTAAGAGTTAAGACCTTAACCAGTAGGCCACAGTACGAGTCTAAGACCTTAGCTATTAGGCCAGAGTAAGAGTTAAGACCTTAACCATTAGGCCAGAGTACGAGTCTAAGACCTTAGCTATTAGGCCAGAGTAAGAGTTAAGACCTTAACCAGTAGGCCAGAGTACGAGTCTAAGACCTTAGCTATTATGCCAGAGTAAGAGTTTAGACCTTAACCAGTAGGCCAGAGTAAGTGTTAAGACCTTAACCTGTAGGCCATAGCACAAGTCTAAGACCTTAGCTATTAGGCCAGAGTAACAGTTAAGACCTTAACCATTAGGCCAGAGTACGAGTCTAAGACCTTAGCTATTAGGCCAGAGTAATAGTTAATACATTAACCAGTAGGCCAGAGTAAGAGTTAAGACCTTAGCTATTAGGCCAGAGTAAGAGTTAAGGCCTTAACCATTAGGCCAGAGTACGAGTCTAAGACCTTAGCTATTAGGCCAGAGTAAGAGTTAATACCTTAACCAGTAGGCCAGAGTAAGAGTTAAGACCTTAACCAGTAGGCCAGCATAAGAGTTAAGACCTTAGCTATTAGGCCAGAGTAAGAGTTAAGACCTTAACCAGAAGGCCAGAGTACAAGTCTAAGACCTTAGCTATTAGGCCAGAGTAAGAGTTAAGATCTTAACCAGTAGGCCACAGTACGAGTCTAAGACCTTAGCTATTAGGCCAGAGTAAGAGTTAAGACCTTAACCATTAGGCCAGAGTACGAGTCTAAGACCTTAGCTATTAGGCCAGAGTAAGTTTTAAGACCTCAGCAATTAGGCCAGAGTAAGAGTTAAGACCTTAACCAATAGGCCAGAGTACAAGTCTAAGACCTTAGCTATTAGGCCAGAGTAAGAGTTAAGACCTTAGCTATTATGCCAGAGAAATTGTTATGACCTTAACCTGTAGGCCATAGTAGGAGTCTAAGACCTTAGCTATTAGGCCATAGTAAGAGTTAAGACCTTAGCTATTAGGCCAGAGTAAGAGTTTAGACCTTAACCATTAGGCCAGAGTACGAGTCTAAGACCTTAGCTATTAGGCCAGAGTAAGAGTTAAGACCTTAACCAGTAGGCCAGAGTAAGAGTTAAGATCTTAACCAGTAGGCCAGAGTATGAGTCTAAGATCTTAGCTATTAGGCTAGAGTAAGAGTTAAGACCTTAACCATTAGGCCAGAGTACGAGTCTAAGACCTTAGCTATTAGGCCAGAGTAAGAGTTAAGACCTTAGCTATTAGGCCAGAGTAAGAGTTTAGACCTTAACCATTAGGCCAGAGTACGAGTCTAAGACCTTAGCTATTAGGCCAGAGTAAGAGTTAAGACCTTAACCAGTAGGCCAGAGTAAGAGTTAAGATCTTAACCAGTAGGCCAGAGTATGAGTCTAAGATCTTAGCTATTAGGCCATAGTAAGAGTTAAGACCTTAACCATTAGGCCAGAGTACGAGTCTAAGACCTTAGCTATTAGGCCAGAGTAAGAGTTTAGACCTTAACCATTAGGCCAGAGTAGGAGTCTAAGACCTTAGCTATTAGGCCAGAGTAAGAGTTAAGACCTTAACCAGTAGGCCAGAGTAAGAGTTAAGACCTTAACCAGTAGGCCAGAGTATGAGTGTAAGATCTTAGCTATTAGGCTAGAGTAAGAGTTAAGACCTTAACCATTAGGCCAGAGTATGAGGCTAAGACCTTAGCTATTAGGCCAGAGTGAGAGTTAAGACCTTAGCTATTAGGCCAGAGTAAGAGTTAAGACCTTAACCATTAGGCCAGAGTAAAATTCTGAGACCTTAGCTATTAGGCCAGAGTAAGAGTTAAGACCTTAACCAGTAGGCCCGAGTAAGAGTTAAGACCATAACCTGTAGGCCAGAGTACGAGTCTAAAACCTTAGCTATTAGGCCAGAGTACGAGAATAAGACCTGAGCTATTAGGCCAGAGTAAGAGTTAAGACCTTAACCAGTAGGCCAGAGTAAGAGTTAAGACCTTAGCTATTAGGCCAGAGTACGAGTCTAAGACCTTAGCTATTAGGCCAGAGTAAGAGTTAAGACCTTAACCTGTAGGCCAGAGTAAGAGTTAAGACCTTAACCATTAGGCCAGAGTACGAGTCTAAGACCTTAGCTATTAGGCCAGAGTAAGAGTTAAGACCTTAACCAGTAGGCCAGAGTAAGAGTTAAGACCTTAGCTATTAGGCCAGAGTAAGAGTTAAGACCTTAACCAGAAGGCCAGAGTACAAGTCTAAGACCTTAGCTATTAGGCCAGAGTAAGAGTTAAGACCTTAACCATTAGGCCAGAGTACGAGTCTAAGACCGTAGCTATTAGGCCAGAGTAAGAGTTAAGACCTTAACCATTAGGCCAGAGTACGAGTCTAAGACCTTAGCTATTAGGCCAGAGTAAGAGTTAATACCTTAACCAGTTGGCCAGTGTAAGAGTTAAGACCTTAACCAGTAGGCCAGCATAAGAGTTAAGACCTTAGCTATTAGGCCAGAGTAAGAGTTAAGACCTTAACCAGAAGGCCAGAGTACAAGTCTAAGACCTTAGCTATTAGGCCAGAGTAAGAGTTAAGACCTTAACCAGTAGGCCACAGTACAAGTCTAAGACCTTAGCTATTAGGCCAGAGTAAGAGTTAAGACCTTAACCAGTAGGCCAGAGTAAGAGTTAAGACCGTAACCAGTAGGCCAGCATAAGAGTTAAGACCTTAGCTATTAGGCCAGAGTAAGAGTTAAGACCTTAACCAGTAGGCCAGAGTACAAGTCTAAGACCTTAACCAGTAGGCCAGAGTAAGAGTTAAGACCTTAACCAGTAGGCCACAGTACGAGTCTAAGACCTTAGCTATTAGGCCAGAGTAAGAGTTAAGACCTTAACCATTAGGCCAGAGTACGAGTCTAAGACCTTAGCTATTAGGCCAGAGTAAGAGTTAAGACCTTAACCAGTAGGCCAGAGTACGAGTCTAAGACCTTAGCTATTATGCCAGAGTAAGAGTTTAGACCTTAACCAGTAGGCCAGAGTAAGTGTTAAGACCTTAACCTGTAGACCATAGCACAAGTCTAAGACCTTAGCTATTAGGCCAGAGTAACAGTTAAGACCTTAACCATTAGGCCAGAGTACGAGTCTAAGACCTTAGCTATTAGGCCAGAGTAAGTTTTAAGACCTCAGCAATTAGGCCAGAGTAAGAGTTAAGACCTTAACCATTAGGCCAGAGTACGAGTCTAAGACCTTAGCTATTAGGCCAGAGTAATAGTTAATACATTAACCAGTAGGCCAGAGTAAGAGTTAAGACCTTAGCTATTAGGCCAGAGTAAGAGTTAAGGCCTTAACCATTAGGCCAGAGTACGAGTCTAAGACCTTAGCTATTAGGCCAGAGTAAGAGTTAATACCTTAACCAGTAGGCCAGAGTAAGAGTTAAGACCTTAACCAGTAGGCCAGCATAAGAGTTAAGACATTAGCTATTAGGCCAGAGTAAGAGTTAAGACCTTAACCAGAAGGCCAGAGTACAAGTCTAAGACCTTAGCTATTAGGCCAGAGTAAGAGTTAAGATCTTAACCAGTAGGCCACAGTACGAGTCTAAGACCTTAGCTATTAGGCCAGAGTAAGAGTTAAGACCTTAACCATTAGGCCAGAGTACGAGTCTCAGACCTTAGCTATTAGGCCAGAGTAAGAGTTAAGACCTTAACCAGTAGGCCAGAGTAAGAGTTAAGACCTTAACCAGTAGGCCAGCATAAGAGTTAAGACCTTAGCTATTAGGCCAGAGTACGAGTCTAAGACCTTAGCTATTAGGCCAGAGTAAGTTTTAAGACCTCAGCAATTAGGCCAGAGTAAGAGTTAAGACCTTAACCATTAGGCCAGAGTACAAGTCTAAGACCTTAGCTATTAGGCCAGAGTAAGAGTTAAGACCTTAGCTATTATGCCAGAGAAATTGTTATGACCTTAACCTGTAGGCCATAGTAGGAGTCTAAGACCTTAGCTATTAGGCCATAGTAAGAGTTAAGACCTTAGCTATTAGGCCAGAGTAAGAGTTTAGACCTTAACCATTAGGCCAGAGTACGAGTCTAAGACCTTAGCTATTAGGCCAGAGTAAGAGTTAAGACCTTAACCAGTAGGCCAGAGTAAGAGTTAAGATCTTAACCAGTAGGCCAGAGTATGAGTCTAAGATCTTAGCTATTAGGCTAGAGTAAGAGTTAAGACCTTAACCATTAGGCCAGAGTACGAGTCTAAGACCTTAGCTATTAGGCCAGAGTAAGAGTTAAGACCTTAGCTATTAGGCCAGAGTAAGAGTTTAGACCTTAACCATTAGGCCAGAGTACGAGTCTAAGACCTTAGCTATTAGGCCAGAGTAAGAGTTAAGACCTTAACCAGTAGGCCAGAGTAAGAGTTAAGATCTTAACCAGTAGGCCAGAGTATGAGTCTAAGATCTTAGCTATTAGGCCATAGTAAGAGTTAAGACCTTAACCATTAGGCCAGAGTACGAGTCTAAGACCTTAGCTATTAGGCCAGAGTAAGAGTTTAGACCTTAACCATTAGGCCAGAGTAGGAGTCTAAGACCTTAGCTATTAGGCCAGAGTAAGAGTTAAGACCTTAACCAGTAGGCCAGAGTAAGAGTTAAGACCTTAACCAGTAGGCCAGAGTATGAGTGTAAGATCTTAGCTATTAGGCTAGAGTAAGAGTTAAGACCTTAACCATTAGGCCAGAGTATGAGGTTAAGACCTTAGCTATTAGGCCAGAGTGAGAGTTAAGACCTTAGCTATTAGGCCAGAGTAAGAGTTAAGACCTTAACCATTAGGCCAGAGTAAAATTCTGAGACCTTAGCTATTAGGCCAGAGTAAGAGTTAAGACCTTAACCAGTAGGCCCGAGTAAGAGTTAAGACCATAACCTGTAGGCCAGAGTACGAGTCTAAAACCTTAGCTATTAGGCCAGAGTACGAGAATAAGACCTGAGCTATTAGGCCAGAGTAGGAGTTAAGACCTTAACCAGTAGGCCAGAGTAAGAGTTAAGACCTTAGCTATTAGGCCAGAGTACGAGTCTAAGACCTTAGCTATTAGGCCAGAGTAAGAGTTAAGACCTTAACCTGTAGGCCAGAGTAAGAGTTAAGACCTGAACCATTAGGCCAGAGTACGAGTCTAAGACCTTAGCTATTAGGCCAGAGTAAGAGTTAAGACCTTAGCTATTAGGCCAGAGTAAGAGTTAAGACCTTAACCAGTAGGCCAGAGTACGAGTCTAAGACCTTAGCTATTAGGCCAGAGTAAGAGTTAATACCTTCACCAGTAGGCCAGAGTAAGAGTTAAGACCTTAACCAGTATGCCAGAGTAAGAGTTAAGACCTTCACCATTAGGCCAGAGTACGAGTCTAAGGCCTTAGCTATTAGGCCAGAGTAAGAGTTAAGACCTTAACCATTAGGCCAGAGTACGAGTCTAAGACATTAGCTATTAGGCCACAGTAAGAGTTAAGACCTTAGCTATTAGGCCAGAGTAAGAGTTAATACCTTAACCAGTAGGCCAGAGTAAGAGTTAAGACCTTAACCAGTAGGCTAGAGTAAGAGTTAAGACCTTAGCTATAAGGCCAGATTAAGATTTAAGACCTTAACCTGTAGGCCATAGTACGAGTCTACGACCTTAGCTATTAGGCCAGAGTACGAGTCTAAGACCTTAGCTATTAGGCCAGAGTACGAGTCTAAGACCTTAGCTATAAGGCCAGAGTAAGAGTTAAGACCTTAACCAGTAGGCCAGAGTATGAGTTAAGACCTTAACCATTAAGCCATAGTACGAGTCTAAGACCTTAGCTATTAGGCCAGAGTAAGAGTTAAGACCTTAACCCTTAAGCCAGAGTAAGAGTTAAGACCTTAACCAGTAGGCCAGAGTAAGAGTTAAGACCTTAGCAATTAGGCCAGAGTACGAGTCTAAGACCTTAGCTATTAGGCCAGAGTAAGAGTTAAGACCTTAACCATTAGGCCAGAGTACGAGTCTAAGACCTCGTACTGATGCCCTGATGCCCTTTGGGCTAAGTTTCTGCACGTTGTAAATTTAATTTCATTCATTCATTCATTCAAGACCTTAGCTATTAGGCCAGAGTAAGAGTTAAGACCTTAACCAGTAGGCCAGAGTAAGAGTTAAGACCTTAACCAGTAGGCCAGCATAAGAGTTAAGACCTTAGCTATTAGGCCAGAATAAGAGTTAAGACCTTAACCAGTAGGCCAGAGTACAAGTCTAAGACCTTAGCTATTAGGCCAGAGTAAGAGTTAAGACCTTAACCAGTAGGCCAGAGTAAGAGTTAAGACCTTAACCAGTAGGCCACAGTACGAGTCTAAGACCTTAGCTATTAGGCCAGAATAAGAGTTAAGACCTTAACCAGTAGGCCAGAGTACGAGACTAAGACCTGAGCTATTAGGCCAGAGTAAGAGTTAAGACCTTAACCATTAGGCCAGAGTACGAGTCTAAGACCTTAGCTATTAGGCCAGAGTAAGAGTTAAGACCTTAACCAGTAGGCCAGCATAAGAGTTAAGACCTTAGCTATTAGGCCAGAGTAAGAGTTAAGACCTTAACCAGAAGGCCAGAGTACAAGTCTAAGACCTTAGCTATTAGGCCAGAGTAAGAGTTAAGACCTTAACCAGTAGGCCACAGTACGAGTCTAAGACCTTAGCTATTAGGCCAGAGTAAGAGTTAAGACCTTAACCAGTAGGCCACAGTACCAGTCTAAGACCTTAGCTATTAGGCCAGAATAAGAGTTAAGACCTTAACCAGTAGGCCAGAGTAAGAGTTAAGACCTTAACCAGTAGGCCACAGTACGAGTCTAAGACCTTAGCTATTAGGCCAGAGTAAGAGTTAAGACCTTAACCATTAGGCCAGAGTAAGTGTTAAGACCTTAACCTGTAGGCCATAGCACAAGTCTAAGACCTTAGCTATTAGGCCAGAGTAACAGTTAAGACCTTAACCAGTAGGCCAGAGTACGAGTCTAAGACCTTAGCTATTAGGCCAGAGTAAGAGTTAAGATCTTAACCATTAGGCCAGAGTACGAGTCTAAGACCTTAGCTATTAGGCCAGAGTAACAGTTAAGACCTTAACCATTAGGCCAGAGTACGAGTCTAAGACCTTAGCTATTAGGCCAGAGTACGAGTCTAAGAACTTAGCTATTATGCCAGAGTAAGAGTTTAGACCTTATTCATTAGGCCAGAGTACGAGTCTAAGACCTTAGCTATTAGGTCAGAGTAAGAGTTAAAACCTTAACCAGTAGGCCAGAGTAAGAATTAAGACCTTAACTTTAGGCCATAGTAAGAGTTAAGACCTTAACCAGTAGGCCAGAGTAAGTGTTAAGACCTTAACCTGTAGGCCATAGCACAAGTCTAAGACCTTAGCTATGAGGCCAGAGTAACAGTTAAAACCTTAACCAGTAGGCCAGAGTACGAGTCTAAGAACTTAGCTATTAGGCCATAGTAAGAGTTAAGACCTTAACCATTAGGCCAGAGTACGAGTCTAAGACCTTAGCTATTAGGCCAGAGTAAGAGTTTAGACCTTAACCATTAGGCCAGAGTACGAGGCTAAGACCTTAGCTATTAGGCCAGAGTAAGAGTTAAGATCTTAGCTATTAGGCCAGAGTAAGAGTTAAGACCTTAACCATTAGGCCAGAGTACGAGTTAAGACCATAACCTGTAGGCCAGAGTACGAGTCTAAGACCTTAGCTATTAGGCCAGAGTACGAGTCTAAGACCTTAGCTGTTAGGCCAGATAAGAATTAAGACCTTAACCAGTAGGCCAGAGTAAGAGTTAAGAACTTTGCTATTAGGCCAGAGTAAGATTTAAGATCTTAACCATTAGGCCAGAGTACGAGTCTAAGACCTTAGCTATTAAGCCAGAGTATGTGTCTAAGACCTTAGCTATTAGGCCAGAGTAAGAGTTAAGACCTTAACCATTAGGCCAGAGTACGAGGCTAAGACCTTAGCTATTAGGCCAGAATAAGAGTTAAGACCTTTACCAGTAGGCCAGAGTAAGAATCAAGACGTTAACCTGTAGGCCATAGTAAGAGTTAAGACCTTAACCAGAAGGCCAGAGTAAGAGTTAAGACCTTAATCTGTAGGCCATAGTACGAGTCTAAGACCTTAGCTATTAGGCCAGAGAAGAGTTAAGACCTTAACCAGTAGGTCAGAGTACGAGTCTAAGACCTTAACCATTAGGCCAGAGTAAGAGTTTAGACCTTAACCAGTAGGCCAGAGTAAGTGTTAAGACCTTAACCTGTAGGCCATAGCACAAGTCTAAGACCTTAGCTATTAGGCCAGAGTAACAGTTAAGACCGTAACCATTAGGCCAGAGTACGAGTCTAAGACCTTAGCTATTAGGCCAGAGTAAGTTTTAAGACCTCAGCAATTAGGCCAGAGTAAGAGTTAAGACCTTAACCATTAGGCCAGAGTACGAGTCTAAGACCTTAGCTATTAGGCCAGAGTAATAGTTAATACATTAACCAGTAGGCCAGAGTAAGAGTTAAGACCTTAGCTATTAGGCCAGAGTAAGAGTTAAGGCCTTAACCATTAGGCCAGAGTACGAGTCTAAGACCTTAGCTATTAGGCCAGAGTAAGAGTTAATACCTTAACCAGTAGGCCAGAGTAAGAGTTAAGACCTTAACCAGTAGGCCAGCATAAGAGTTAAGACCTTAGCTATTAGGCCAGAGTAAGAGTTAAGACCTTAACCAGAAGGCCAGAGTACAAGTCTAAGACCTTAGCTATTAGGCCAGAGTAAGAGTTAAGATCTTAACCAGTAGGCCACAGTACGAGTCTAAGACCTTAGCTATTAGGCCAGAGTAAGAGTTAAGACCTTAACCATTAGGCCAGAGTACGAGTCTAAGACCTTAGCTATTAGGCCAGAGTAAGAGTTAAGACCTTAACCAGTAGGCCAGAGTAAGAGTTAAGACCTTAACCAGTAGGCCAGCATAAGAGTTAAGACCTTAGCTATTAGGCCAGAGAACGAGTCTAAGACCTTAGCTATTAGGCCAAAGTAAGTTTTAAGACCTCAGCAATTAGGCCAGAGTAAGAGTTAAGACCTTAACCATTAGGCCAGAGTACAAGTCTAAGACCTTAGCTATTAGGCCAGAGTAAGAGTTAAGACCTTAGCTATTATGCCAGAGAAATTGTTATGACCTTAACCTGTAGGCCATAGTAGGAGTCTAAGACCTTAGCTATTAGGCCATAGTAAGAGTTAAGACCTTAGCTATTAGGCCAGAGTAAGAGTTAAGACCTTAACCAGTAGGCCAGAGTAAGAGTTAAGATCTTAACCAGTAGGCCAGAGTATGAGTCTAAGATCTTAGCTATTAGGCTAGAGTAAGAGTTAAGACCTTAACCATTAGGCCAGAGTACGAGTCTAAGACCTTAGCTATTAGGCCAGAGTAAGAGTTAAGACCTTAGCTATTAGGCCAGAGTAAGAGTTTAGACCTTAACCATAAGGCCAGAGTACGAGTCTAAGACCTTAGCTATTAGGCCAGAGTAAGAGTTAAGACCTTAACCAGTAGGCCAGAGTAAGAGTTAAGATCTTAACCAGTAGGCCAGAGTATGAGTCTAAGATCTTAGCTATTAGGCCATAGTAAGAGTTAAGACCTTAACCATGAGGCCAGAGTACGAGTCTAAGACCTTAGCTATTAGGCCAGAGTAAGAGTTTAGACCTTAACCATTAGGCCAGAGTAGGAGTCTAAGACCTTAGCTATTAGGCCAGAGTAAGAGTTAAGACCTTAACCAGTAGGCCAGAGTAAGAGTTAAGACCTTAACCAGTAGGCCAGAGTATGAGTGTAAGATCTTAGCTATTAGGCTAGAGTAAGAGTTAAGACCTTAACCATTAGGCCAGAGTATGAGGCTAAGACCTTAGCTATTAGGCCAGAGTGAGAGTTAAGACCTTAGCTATTAGGCCAGAGTAAGAGTTAAGACCTTAACCATTAGGCCAGAGTAAAATTCTGAGACCTTAGCTATTAGGCCAGAGTAAGAGTTAAGACCTTAACTAGTAGGCCCGAGTAAGAGTTAAGACCATAACCTGTAGGCCAGAGTACGAGTCTAAAACCTTAGCTATTAGGCCAGAGTACGAGAATAAGACCTGAGCTATTAGGCCAGAGTAAGAGTTAAGACCTTAACCAGTAGGCCAGAGTAAGAGTTAAGACCTTAGCTATTAGGCCAGAGTACGAGTCTAAGACCTTAACCAGAAGGCCAGAGTACAAGTCTAAGACCTTAGCTATTAGGCCAGAGTAAGAGTTAAGACCTTAACCATTAGGCCAGAGTACGAGTCTAAGACCGTAGCTATTAGGCCAGAGTAAGAGTTAAGACCTTAACCATTAGGCCAGAGTACGAGTCTAAGACCTTAGCTTTTAGGCCAGAGTAAGAGTTAATACCTTAACCAGTTGGCCAGTGTAAGAGTTAAGACCTTAACCAGTAGGCCAGCATAAGAGTTAAGACCTTAGCTATTAGGCCAGAGTAAGAGTTAAGACCTTAACCAGAAGGCCAGAGTACAAGTCTAAGACCTTAGCTATTAGGCCAGAGTAAGAGTTAAGACCTTAACCAGTAGGCCACAGTACAAGTCTAAGACCTTAGCTATTAGGCCAGAGTAAGAGTTAAGACCTTAACCAGTAGGCCAGAGTAAGAGTTAAGACCGTAACCAGTAGGCCAGCATAAGAGTTAAGACCTTAGCTATTAGGCCAGAGTAAGAGTTAAGACCTTAACCAGTAGGCCAGAGTACAAGTCTAAGACCTTAACCAGTAGGCCAGAGTAAGAGTTAAGACCTTAACCAGTAGGCCACAGTACGAGTCTAAGACCTTAGCTATTAGGCCAGAGTAAGAGTTAAGACCTTAACCATTAGGCCAGAGTACGAGTCTAAGACCTTAGCTATTAGGCCAGAGTAAGAGTTAAGACCTTAACCAGTAGGCCAGAGTACGAGTCTAAGACCTTAGCTATTATGCCAGAGTAAGAGTTTAGACCTTAACCAGTAGGCCAGAGTAAGTGTTAAGACCTTAACCTGTAGGCCATAGCACAAGTCTATGACCTTAGCTATTAGGCCAGAGTAACAGTTAAGACCTTAACCATTAGGCCAGAGTACGAGTCTAAGACCTTAGCTATTAGGCCAGAGTAAGTTTTAAGACCTCAGCAATTAGGCCAGAGTAAGAGTTAAGACCTTAACCATTAGGCCAGAGTACGAGTCTAAGACCTTAGCTATTAGGCCAGAGTAATAGTTAATACATTAACCAGTAGGCCAGAGTAAGAGTTAAGACCTTAGCTATTAGGCCAGAGTAAGAGTTAAGGCCTTAACCATTAGGCCAGAGTACGAGTCTAAGACCTTAGCTATTAGGCCAGAGTAAGAGTTAATACCTTAACCAGTAGGCCAGAGTAAGAGTTAAGACCTTAACCAGTAGGCCAGCATAAGAGTTAAGACCTTAGCTATTAGGCCAGAGTAAGAGTTAAGACCTTAACCAGAAGGCCAGAGTACAAGTCTAAGACCTTAGCTATTAGGCCAGAGTAAGAGTTAAGATCTTAACCAGTAGGCCACAGTACGAGTCTAAGACCTTAGCTATTAGGCCAGAGTAAGAGTTAAGACCTTAACCATTAGGCCAGAGTACGAGTCTCAGACCTTAGCTATTAGGCCAGAGTAAGAGTTAAGACCTTAACCAGGAGGCCAGAGTAAGAGTTAAGACCTTAACCAGTAGGCCAGCATAAGAGTTAAGACCTTAGCTATTAGGCCAGAGTACGAGTCTAAGACCTTAGCTATTAGGCCAGAGTAAGTTTTAAGACCTCAGCAATTAGGCCAGAGTAAGAGTTAAGACCTTAACCATTAGGCCAGAGTAAAAGTCTAAGACCTTAGCTATTAGGCCAGAGTAAGAGTTAAGACCTTAGCTATTATGCCAGAGAAATTGTTATGACCTTAACCTGTAGGCCATAGTAGGAGTCTAAGACCTTAGCTATTAGGCCATAGTAAGAGTTAAGACCTTAGCTATTAGGCCAGAGTAAGAGTTTAGACCTTAACCATTAGGCCAGAGTACGAGTCTAAGACCTTAGCTATTAGGCCAGAGTAAGAGTTAAGACCTTAACCAGTAGGCCAGAGTAAGAGTTAAGATCTTAACCAGTAGGCCAGAGTATGAGTCTAAGATCTTAGCTATTAGGCTAGAGTAAGAGTTAAGACCTTAACCATTAGGCCAGAGTACGAGTCTAAGACCTTAGCTATTAGGCCAGAGTAAGAGTTAAGACCTTAGCTATTAGGCCAGAGTAAGAGTTTAGACCTTAACCATTAGGCCAGAGTACGAGTCTAAGACCTTAGCTATTAGGCCAGAGTAAGAGTTAAGACCTTAACCAGTAGGCCAGAGTAAGAGTTAAGATCTTAACCAGTAGGCCAGAGTATGAGTCTAAGATCTTAGCTATTAGGCCATAGTAAGAGTTAAGACCTTAACCATTAGGCCAGAGTACGAGTCTAAGACCTTAGCTATTAGGCCAGAGTAAGAGTTTAGACCTTAACCATTAGGCCAGAGTAGGAGTCTAAGACCTTAGCTATTAGGCCAGAGTAAGAGTTAAGACCTTAACCAGTAGGCCAGAGTAAGAGTTAAGACCTTAACCAGTAGGCCAGAGTATGAGTGTAAGATCTTAGCTATTAGGCTAGAGTAAGAGTTAAGACCTTAACCATTAGGCCAGAGTATGAGGTTAAGACCTTAGCTATTAGGCCAGAGTGAGAGTTAAGACCTTAGCTATTAGGCCAGAGTAAGAGTTAAGACCTTAACCATTAGGCCAGAGTAAAATTCTGAGACCTTAGCTATTAGGCCAGAGTAAGAGTTAAGACCTTAACCAGTAGGCCCGAGTAAGAGTTAAGACCATAACCTGTAGGCCAGAGTACGAGTCTAAAACCTTAGCTATTAGGCCAGAGTACGAGAATAAGACCTGAGCTATTAGGCCAGAGTAGGAGTTAAGACCTTAACCAGTAGGCCAGAGTAAGAGTTAAGACCTTAGCTATTAGGCCAGAGTACGAGTCTAAGACCTTAGCTATTAGGCCAGAGTAAGAGTTAAGACCTTAACCTGTAGGCCAGAGTAAGAGTTAAGACCTGAACCATTAGGCCAGAGTACGAGTCTAAGACCTTAGCTATTAGGCCAGAGTAAGAGTTAAGACCTTAGCTATTAGGCCAGAGTAAGAGTTAAGACCTTAACCAGTAGGCCAGAGTACGAGTCTAAGACCTTAGCTATTAGGCCAGAGTAAGAGTTAATACCTTCACCAGTAGGCCAGAGTAAGAGTTAAGACCTTAACCAGTATGCCAGAGTAAGAGTTAAGACCTTCACCATTAGGCCAGAGTACGAGTCTAAGGCCTTAGCTATTAGGCCAGAGTAAGAGTTAAGACCTTAACCATTAGGCCAGAGTACGAGTCTAAGACATTAGCTATTAGGCCACAGTAAGAGTTAAGACCTTAGCTATTAGGCCAGAGTAAGAGTTAATACCTTAACCAGTAGGCCAGAGTAAGAGTTAAGACCTTAACCAGTAGGCTAGAGTAAGAGTTAAGACCTTAGCTATAAGGCCAGATTAAGATTTAAGACCTTAACCTGTAGGCCATAGTACGAGTCTACGACCTTAGCTATTAGGCCAGAGTACGAGTCTAAGACCTTAGCTATTAGGCCAGAGTACGAGTCTAAGACCTTAGCTATAAGGCCAGAGTAAGAGTTAAGACCTTAACCAGTAGGCCAGAGTATGAGTTAAGACCTTAACCATTAAGCCATAGTACGAGTCTAAGACCTTAGCTATTAGGCCAGAGTAAGAGTTAAGACCTTAACCCTTAAGCCAGAGTAAGAGTTAAGACCTTAACCAGTAGGCCAGAGTAAGAGTTAAGACCTTAGCAATTAGGCCAGAGTACGAGTCTAAGACCTTAGCTATTAGGCCAGAGTAAGAGTTAAGACCTTAACCATTAGGCCAGAGTACGAGTCTAAGACCTCGTACTGATGCCCTGATGCCCTTTGGGCTAAGTTTCTGCACGTTGTAAATTTAATTTCATTCATTCATTCATTCAAGACCTTAGCTATTAGGCCAGAGTAAGAGTTAAGACCTTAACCAGTAGGCCAGAGTAAGAGTTAAGACCTTAACCAGTAGGCCAGCATAAGAGTTAAGACCTTAGCTATTAGGCCAGAATAAGAGTTAAGACCTTAACCAGTAGGCCAGAGTACAAGTCTAAGACCTTAGCTATTAGGCCAGAGTAAGAGTTAAGACCTTAACCAGTAGGCCAGAGTAAGAGTTAAGACCTTAACCAGTAGGCCACAGTACGAGTCTAAGACCTTAGCTATTAGGCCAGAATAAGAGTTAAGACCTTAACCAGTAGGCCAGAGTACGAGACTAAGACCTGAGCTATTAGGCCAGAGTAAGAGTTAAGACCTTAACCATTAGGCCAGAGTACGAGTCTAAGACCTTAGCTATTAGGCCAGAGTAAGAGTTAAGACCTTAACCAGTAGGCCAGCATAAGAGTTAAGACCTTAGCTATTAGGCCAGAGTAAGAGTTAAGACCTTAACCAGAAGGCCAGAGTACAAGTCTAAGACCTTAGCTATTAGGCCAGAGTAAGAGTTAAGACCTTAACCAGTAGGCCACAGTACGAGTCTAAGACCTTAGCTATTAGGCCAGAGTAAGAGTTAAGACCTTAACCAGTAGGCCACAGTACCAGTCTAAGACCTTAGCTATTAGGCCAGAATAAGAGTTAAGACCTTAACCAGTAGGCCAGAGTAAGAGTTAAGACCTTAACCAGTAGGCCACAGTACGAGTCTAAGACCTTAGCTATTAGGCCAGAGTAAGAGTTAAGACCTTAACCATTAGGCCAGAGTAAGTGTTAAGACCTTAACCTGTAGGCCATAGCACAAGTCTAAGACCTTAGCTATTAGGCCAGAGTAACAGTTAAGACCTTAACCAGTAGGCCAGAGTACGAGTCTAAGACCTTAGCTATTAGGCCAGAGTAAGAGTTAAGATCTTAACCATTAGGCCAGAGTACGAGTCTAAGACCTTAGCTATTAGGCCAGAGTAACAGTTAAGACCTTAACCATTAGGCCAGAGTACGAGTCTAAGACCTTAGCTATTAGGCCAGAGTACGAGTCTAAGAACTTAGCTATTATGCCAGAGTAAGAGTTTAGACCTTATTCATTAGGCCAGAGTACGAGTCTAAGACCTTAGCTATTAGGTCAGAGTAAGAGTTAAAACCTTAACCAGTAGGCCAGAGTAAGAATTAAGACCTTAACTTTAGGCCATAGTAAGAGTTAAGACCTTAACCAGTAGGCCAGAGTAAGTGTTAAGACCTTAACCTGTAGGCCATAGCACAAGTCTAAGACCTTAGCTATGAGGCCAGAGTAACAGTTAAAACCTTAACCAGTAGGCCAGAGTACGAGTCTAAGAACTTAGCTATTAGGCCATAGTAAGAGTTAAGACCTTAACCATTAGGCCAGAGTACGAGTCTAAGACCTTAGCTATTAGGCCAGAGTAAGAGTTTAGACCTTAACCATTAGGCCAGAGTACGAGGCTAAGACCTTAGCTATTAGGCCAGAGTAAGAGTTAAGATCTTAGCTATTAGGCCAGAGTAAGAGTTAAGACCTTAACCATTAGGCCAGAGTACGAGTTAAGACCATAACCTGTAGGCCAGAGTACGAGTCTAAGACCTTAGCTATTAGGCCAGAGTACGAGTCTAAGACCTTAGCTGTTAGGCCAGATAAGAATTAAGACCTTAACCAGTAGGCCAGAGTAAGAGTTAAGAACTTTGCTATTAGGCCAGAGTAAGATTTAAGATCTTAACCATTAGGCCAGAGTACGAGTCTAAGACCTTAGCTATTAAGCCAGAGTATGTGTCTAAGACCTTAGCTATTAGGCCAGAGTAAGAGTTAAGACCTTAACCATTAGGCCAGAGTACGAGGCTAAGACCTTAGCTATTAGGCCAGAATAAGAGTTAAGACCTTTACCAGTAGGCCAGAGTAAGAATCAAGACGTTAACCTGTAGGCCATAGTAAGAGTTAAGACCTTAACCAGAAGGCCAGAGTAAGAGTTAAGACCTTAATCTGTAGGCCATAGTACGAGTCTAAGACCTTAGCTATTAGGCCAGAGAAGAGTTAAGACCTTAACCAGTAGGTCAGAGTACGAGTCTAAGACCTTAACCATTAGGCCAGAGTAAGAGTTTAGACCTTAACCAGTAGGCCAGAGTAAGTGTTAAGACCTTAACCTGTAGGCCATAGCACAAGTCTAAGACCTTAGCTATTAGGCCAGAGTAACAGTTAAGACCGTAACCATTAGGCCAGAGTACGAGTCTAAGACCTTAGCTATTAGGCCAGAGTAAGTTTTAAGACCTCAGCAATTAGGCCAGAGTAAGAGTTAAGACCTTAACCATTAGGCCAGAGTACGAGTCTAAGACCTTAGCTATTAGGCCAGAGTAATAGTTAATACATTAACCAGTAGGCCAGAGTAAGAGTTAAGACCTTAGCTATTAGGCCAGAGTAAGAGTTAAGGCCTTAACCATTAGGCCAGAGTACGAGTCTAAGACCTTAGCTATTAGGCCAGAGTAAGAGTTAATACCTTAACCAGTAGGCCAGAGTAAGAGTTAAGACCTTAACCAGTAGGCCAGCATAAGAGTTAAGACCTTAGCTATTAGGCCAGAGTAAGAGTTAAGACCTTAACCAGAAGGCCAGAGTACAAGTCTAAGACCTTAGCTATTAGGCCAGAGTAAGAGTTAAGATCTTAACCAGTAGGCCACAGTACGAGTCTAAGACCTTAGCTATTAGGCCAGAGTAAGAGTTAAGACCTTAACCATTAGGCCAGAGTACGAGTCTAAGACCTTAGCTATTAGGCCAGAGTAAGAGTTAAGACCTTAACCAGTAGGCCAGAGTAAGAGTTAAGACCTTAACCAGTAGGCCAGCATAAGAGTTAAGACCTTAGCTATTAGGCCAGAGAACGAGTCTAAGACCTTAGCTATTAGGCCAAAGTAAGTTTTAAGACCTCAGCAATTAGGCCAGAGTAAGAGTTAAGACCTTAACCATTAGGCCAGAGTACAAGTCTAAGACCTTAGCTATTAGGCCAGAGTAAGAGTTAAGACCTTAGCTATTATGCCAGAGAAATTGTTATGACCTTAACCTGTAGGCCATAGTAGGAGTCTAAGACCTTAGCTATTAGGCCATAGTAAGAGTTAAGACCTTAGCTATTAGGCCAGAGTAAGAGTTAAGACCTTAACCAGTAGGCCAGAGTAAGAGTTAAGATCTTAACCAGTAGGCCAGAGTATGAGTCTAAGATCTTAGCTATTAGGCTAGAGTAAGAGTTAAGACCTTAACCATTAGGCCAGAGTACGAGTCTAAGACCTTAGCTATTAGGCCAGAGTAAGAGTTAAGACCTTAGCTATTAGGCCAGAGTAAGAGTTTAGACCTTAACCATAAGGCCAGAGTACGAGTCTAAGACCTTAGCTATTAGGCCAGAGTAAGAGTTAAGACCTTAACCAGTAGGCCAGAGTAAGAGTTAAGATCTTAACCAGTAGGCCAGAGTATGAGTCTAAGATCTTAGCTATTAGGCCATAGTAAGAGTTAAGACCTTAACCATGAGGCCAGAGTACGAGTCTAAGACCTTAGCTATTAGGCCAGAGTAAGAGTTTAGACCTTAACCATTAGGCCAGAGTAGGAGTCTAAGACCTTAGCTATTAGGCCAGAGTAAGAGTTAAGACCTTAACCAGTAGGCCAGAGTAAGAGTTAAGACCTTAACCAGTAGGCCAGAGTATGAGTGTAAGATCTTAGCTATTAGGCTAGAGTAAGAGTTAAGACCTTAACCATTAGGCCAGAGTATGAGGCTAAGACCTTAGCTATTAGGCCAGAGTGAGAGTTAAGACCTTAGC
Organism: Triturus cristatus; assembly: GCF_964204655.1. Lineage (NCBI taxonomy): Eukaryota > Metazoa > Chordata > Amphibia > Caudata > Salamandridae > Triturus > Triturus cristatus. Next base: position 2,314,741 of record NC_140584.1, on the reverse strand, counting down.
TATTAGGCCAGAGTAAGAGTTAAGACCTTAACCATTAGGCCAGAGTAAAATTCTGAGACCTTAGCTATTAGGCCAGAGTAAGAGTTAAGACCTTAACTAGTAGGCCCGAGTAAGAGTTAAGACCATAACCTGTAGGCCAGAGTACGAGTCTAAAACCTTAGCTATTAGGCCAGAGTACGAGAATAAGACCTGAGCTATTAGGCCAGAGTAAGAGTTAAGACCTTAACCAGTAGGCCAGAGTAAGAGTTAAGACCTTAGCTATTAGGCCAGAGTACGAGTCTAAGACCTTAACCAGAAGGCCAGAGTACAAGTCTAAGACCTTAGCTATTAGGCCAGAGTAAGAGTTAAGACCTTAACCATTAGGCCAGAGTACGAGTCTAAGACCGTAGCTATTAGGCCAGAGTAAGAGTTAAGACCTTAACCATTAGGCCAGAGTACGAGTCTAAGACCTTAGCTTTTAGGCCAGAGTAAGAGTTAATACCTTAACCAGTTGGCCAGTGTAAGAGTTAAGACCTTAACCAGTAGGCCAGCATAAGAGTTAAGACCTTAGCTATTAGGCCAGAGTAAGAGTTAAGACCTTAACCAGAAGGCCAGAGTACAAGTCTAAGACCTTAGCTATTAGGCCAGAGTAAGAGTTAAGACCTTAACCAGTAGGCCACAGTACAAGTCTAAGACCTTAGCTATTAGGCCAGAGTAAGAGTTAAGACCTTAACCAGTAGGCCAGAGTAAGAGTTAAGACCGTAACCAGTAGGCCAGCATAAGAGTTAAGACCTTAGCTATTAGGCCAGAGTAAGAGTTAAGACCTTAACCAGTAGGCCAGAGTACAAGTCTAAGACCTTAACCAGTAGGCCAGAGTAAGAGTTAAGACCTTAACCAGTAGGCCACAGTACGAGTCTAAGACCTTAGCTATTAGGCCAGAGTAAGAGTTAAGACCTTAACCATTAGGCCAGAGTACGAGTCTAAGACCTTAGCTATTAGGCCAGAGTAAGAGTTAAGACCTTAACCAGTAGGCCAGAGTACGAGTCTAAGACCTTAGCTATTATGCCAGAGTAAGAGTTTAGACCTTAACCAGTAGGCCAGAGTAAGTGTTAAGACCTTAACCTGTAGGCCATAGCACAAGTCTATGACCTTAGCTATTAGGCCAGAGTAACAGTTAAGACCTTAACCATTAGGCCAGAGTACGAGTCTAAGACCTTAGCTATTAGGCCAGAGTAAGTTTTAAGACCTCAGCAATTAGGCCAGAGTAAGAGTTAAGACCTTAACCATTAGGCCAGAGTACGAGTCTAAGACCTTAGCTATTAGGCCAGAGTAATAGTTAATACATTAACCAGTAGGCCAGAGTAAGAGTTAAGACCTTAGCTATTAGGCCAGAGTAAGAGTTAAGGCCTTAACCATTAGGCCAGAGTACGAGTCTAAGACCTTAGCTATTAGGCCAGAGTAAGAGTTAATACCTTAACCAGTAGGCCAGAGTAAGAGTTAAGACCTTAACCAGTAGGCCAGCATAAGAGTTAAGACCTTAGCTATTAGGCCAGAGTAAGAGTTAAGACCTTAACCAGAAGGCCAGAGTACAAGTCTAAGACCTTAGCTATTAGGCCAGAGTAAGAGTTAAGATCTTAACCAGTAGGCCACAGTACGAGTCTAAGACCTTAGCTATTAGGCCAGAGTAAGAGTTAAGACCTTAACCATTAGGCCAGAGTACGAGTCTCAGACCTTAGCTATTAGGCCAGAGTAAGAGTTAAGACCTTAACCAGGAGGCCAGAGTAAGAGTTAAGACCTTAACCAGTAGGCCAGCATAAGAGTTAAGACCTTAGCTATTAGGCCAGAGTACGAGTCTAAGACCTTAGCTATTAGGCCAGAGTAAGTTTTAAGACCTCAGCAATTAGGCCAGAGTAAGAGTTAAGACCTTAACCATTAGGCCAGAGTAAAAGTCTAAGACCTTAGCTATTAGGCCAGAGTAAGAGTTAAGACCTTAGCTATTATGCCAGAGAAATTGTTATGACCTTAACCTGTAGGCCATAGTAGGAGTCTAAGACCTTAGCTATTAGGCCATAGTAAGAGTTAAGACCTTAGCTATTAGGCCAGAGTAAGAGTTTAGACCTTAACCATTAGGCCAGAGTACGAGTCTAAGACCTTAGCTATTAGGCCAGAGTAAGAGTTAAGACCTTAACCAGTAGGCCAGAGTAAGAGTTAAGACCTTAACCAGTAGGCCACAGTACGAGTCTAAGACCTTAGCTATTAGGCCAGAATAAGAGTTAAGACCTTAACCAGTAGGCCAGAGTACGAGACTAAGACCTGAGCTATTAGGCCAGAGTAAGAGTTAAGACCTTAACCATTAGGCCAGAGTACGAGTCTAAGACCTTAGCTATTAGGCCAGAGTAAGAGTTAAGACCTTAACCAGTAGGCCAGAGTACGAGTCTAAGACCTTAGCTATTATGCCAGAGTAAGAGTTTAGACCTTAACCAGTAGGCCAGAGTAAGTGTTAAGACCTTAACCTGTAGGCCATAGCACAAGTCTAAGACCTTAGCTATTAGGCCAGAGTAACAGTTAAGACCTTAACCATTAGGCCAGAGTACGAGTCTGAGACCTTAGCTATTAGGCCAGAGTAATAGTTAATACATTAACCAGTAGGCCAGAGTAAGAGTTAAGACCTTAGCTATTAGGCCAGAGTAAGAGTTAAGGCCTTAACCATTAGGCCAGAGTACGAGTCTAAGACCTTAGCTATTAGGCCAGAGTAAGAGTTAATACCTTAACCAGTAGGCCAGAGTAAGAGTTAAGACCTTAACCAGTAGGCCAGCATAAGAGTTAAGACCTTAGCTATTAGGCCAGAGTAAGAGTTAAGACCTTAACCAGAAGGCCAGAGTACAAGTCTAAGACCTTAGCTATTAGGCCAGAGTAAGAGTTAAGATCTTAACCAGTAGGCCACAGTACGAGTCTAAGACCTTAGCTATTAGGCCAGAGTAAGAGTTAAGACCTTAACCATTAGGCCAGAGTACGAGTCTAAGACCTTAGCTATTAGGCCAGAGTAAGTTTTAAGACCTCAGCAATTAGGCCAGAGTAAGAGTTAAGACCTTAACCATTATGCCAGAGTACAAGTCTAAGACCTTAGCTATTAGGCCAGAGTAAGAGTTAAGACCTTAGCTATTATGCCAGAGAAATTGTTATGACCTTAACCTGTAGGCCATAGTAGGAGTCTAAGACCTTAGCTATTAGGCCATAGTAAGAGTTAAGACCTTAGCTATTAGGCCAGAGTAAGAGTTTAGACCTTAACCATTAGGCCAGAGTACGAGTCTAAGACCTTAGCTATTAGGCCAGAGTAAGAGTTAAGACCTTAACCAGTAGGCCAGAGTAAGAGTTAAGATCTTAACCAGTAGGCCAGAGTATGAGTCTAAGATCTTAGCTATTAGGCTAGAGTAAGAGTTAAGACCTTAACCATTAGGCCAGAGTACGAGTCTACGACCTTAGCTATTAGGCCAGAGTAAGAGTTAAGACCTTAGCTATTAGGCCAGAGTAAGAGTTTAGACCTTAACCATTAGGCCAGAGTACGAGTCTAAGACCTTAGCTATTAGGCCAGAGTAAGAGTTAAGACCTTAACCAGTAGGCCAGAGTAAGAGTTAAGATCTTAACCAGTAGGCCAGAGTATGAGTCTAAGATCTTAGCTATTAGGCCATAGTAAGAGTTAAGACCTTAACCATTAGGCCAGAGTACGAGTCTAAGACCTTAGCTATTAGGCCAGAGTAAGAGTTTAGACCTTAACCATTAGGCCAGAGTAGGAGTCTAAGACCTTAGCTATTAGGCCAGAGTAAGAGTTAAGACCTTAACCAGTAGGCCAGAGTAAGAGTTAAGACCTTAACCAGTAGGCCAGAGTATGAGTGTAAGATCTTAGCTATTAGGCTAGAGTAAGAGTTAAGACCTTAACCATTAGGCCAGAGTATGAGGCTAAGACCTTAGCTATTAGGCCAGAGTGAGAGTTAAGACCTTAGCTATTAGGCCAGAGTAAGAGTTAAGACCTTAACCATTAGGCCAGAGTAAAATTCTGAGACCTTAGCTATTAGGCCAGAGTAAGAGTTAAGACCTTAACCAGTAGGCCCGAGTAAGAGTTAAGACCATAACCTGTAGGCCAGAGTACGAGTCTAAAACCTTAGCTATTAGGCCAGAGTACGAGAATAAGACCTGAGCTATTAGGCCAGAGTAAGAGTTAAGACCTTAACCAGTAGGCCAGAGTAAGAGTTAAGACCTTAGCTATTAGGCCAGAGTACGAGTCTAAGACCTTAGCTATTAGGCCAGAGTAAGAGTTAAGACCTTAACCTGTAGGCCAGAGTAAGAGTTAAGACCTTAACCATTAGGCCAGAGTACGAGTCTAAGACCTTAGCTATTAGGCCAGAGTAAGAGTTAAGACCTTAACCAGTAGGCCAGAGTAAGAGTTAAGACCTTAGCTATTAGGCCAGAGTAAGAGTTAAGACCTTAACCAGAAGGCCAGAGTACAAGTCTAAGACCTTAGCTATTAGGCCAGAGTAAGAGTTAAGACCTTAACCATTAGGCCAGAGTACGAGTCTAAGACCGTAGCTATTAGGCCAGAGTAAGAGTTAAGACCTTAACCATTAGGCCAGAGTACGAGTCTAAGACCTTAGCTATTAGGCCAGAGTAAGAGTTAATACCTTAACCAGTTGGCCAGTGTAAGAGTTAAGACCTTAACCAGTAGGCCAGCATAAGAGTTAAGACCTTAGCTATTAGGCCAGAGTAAGAGTTAAGACCTTAACCAGAAGGCCAGAGTACAAGTCTAAGACCTTAGCTATTAGGCCAGAGTAAGAGTTAAGACCTTAACCAGTAGGCCACAGTACAAGTCTAAGGCCTTAGCTATTAGGCCAGAGTAAGAGTTAAGACCTTAACCAGTAGGCCAGAGTAAGAGTTAAGACCGTAACCAGTAGGCCAGCATAAGAGTTAAGACCTTAGCTATTAGGCCAGAGTAAGAGTTAAGACCTTAACCAGTAGGCCAGAGTACAAGTCTAAGACCTTAACCAGTAGGCCAGAGTAAGAGTTAAGACCTTAACCAGTAGGCCACAGTACGAGTCTAAGACCTTAGCTATTAGGCCAGAGTAAGAGTTAAGACCTTAACCATTAGGCCAGAGTACGAGTCTAAGACCTTAGCTATTAGGCCAGAGTAAGAGTTAAGACCTTAACCAGTAGGCCAGAGTACGAGTCTAAGACCTTAGCTATTATGCCAGAGTAAGAGTTTAGACCTTAACCAGTAGGCCAGAGTAAGTGTTAAGACCTTAACCTGTAGGCCATAGCACAAGTCTAAGACCTTAGCTATTAGGCCAGAGTAACAGTTAAGACCTTAACCATTAGGCCAGAGTACGAGTCTAAGACCTTAGCTATTAGGCCAGAGTAAGTTTTAAGACCTCAGCAATTAGGCCAGAGTAAGAGTTAAGACCTTAACCATTAGGCCAGAGTACGAGTCTAAGACCTTAGCTATTAGGCCAGAGTAATAGTTAATACATTAACTAGTAGGCCAGAGTAAGAGTTAAGACCTTAGCTATTAGGCCAGAGTAAGAGTAAAGGCCTTAACCATTAGGCCAGAGTACGAGTCTAAGACCTTAGCTATTAGGCCAGAGTAAGAGTTAATACCTTAACCAGTAGGCCAGAGTAAGAGTTAAGACCTTAACCAGTAGGCCAGCATAAGAGTTAAGACCTTAGCTATTAGGCCAGAGTAAGAGTTAAGACCTTAACCAGAAGGCCAGAGTACAAGTCTAAGACCTTAGCTATTAGGCCAGAGTAAGAGTTAAGATCTTAACCAGTAGGCCACAGTACGAGTCTAAGACCTTAGCTATTAGGCCAGAGTAAGAGTTAAGACCTTAACCATTAGGCCAGAGTACGAGTCTCAGACCTTAGCTATTAGGCCAGAGTAAGAGTAAAGACCTTAACCAGTAGGCCAGAGTAAGAGTTAAGACCTTAACCAGTAGGCCAGCATAAGAGTTAAGACCTTAGCTATTAGGCCAGAGTACGAGTCTAAGACCTTAGCTATTAGGCCAGAGTAAGTTTTAAGACCTCAGCAATTAGGCCAGAGTAAGAGTTAAGACCTTAACCATTAGGCCAGAGTACAAGTCTAAGACCTTAGCTATTAGGCCAGAGTAAGAGTTAAGACCTTAGCTATTATGCCAGAGAAATTGTTATGACCTTAACCTGTAGGCCATAGTAGGAGTCTAAGACCTTAGCTATTAGGCCATAGTAAGAGTTAAGACCTTAGCTATTAGGCCAGAGTAAGAGTTTAGACCTTAACCATTAGGCCAGAGTACGAGTCTAAGACCTTAGCTATTAGGCCAGAGTAAGAGTTAAGACCTTAACCAGTAGGCCAGAGTAAGAGTTAAGATCTTAACCAGTAGGCCAGAGTATGAGTCTAAGATCTTAGCTATTAGGCTAGAGTAAGAGTTAAGACCTTAACCATTAGGCCAGAGTACGAGTCTAAGACCTTAGCTATTAGGCCAGAGTAAGAGTTAAGACCTTAGCTATTAGGCCAGAGTAAGAGTTTAGACCTTAACCATTAGGCCAGAGTACGAGTCTAAGACCTTAGCTATTAGGCCAGAGTAAGAGTTAAGACCTTAACCAGTAGGCCAGAGTAAGAGTTAAGATCTTAACCAGTAGGCCAGAGTATGAGTCTAAGATCTTAGCTATTAGGCCATAGTAAGAGTTAAGACCTTAACCATTAGGCCAGAGTACGAGTCTAAGACCTTAGCTATTAGGCCAGAGTAAGAGTTTAGACCTTAACCATTAGGCCAGAGTAGGAGTCTAAGACCTTAGCTATTAGGCCAGAGTAAGAGTTAAGACCTTAACCAGTAGGCCAGAGTAAGAGTTAAGACCTTAACCAGTAGGCCAGAGTATGAGTGTAAGATCTTAGCTATTAGGCTAGAGTAAGAGTTAAGACCTTAACCATTAGGCCAGAGTATGAGGCTAAGACCTTAGCTATTAGGCCAGAGTGAGAGTTAAGACCTTAGCTATTAGGCCAGAGTAAGAGTTAAGACCTTAACCATTAGGCCAGAGTAAAATTCTGAGACCTTAGCTATTAGGCCAGAGTAAGAGTTAAGACCTTAACCAGTAGGCCCGAGTAAGAGTTAAGACCATAACCTGTAGGCCAGAGTACGAGTCTAAAACCTTAGCTATTAGGCCAGAGTACGAGAATAAGACCTGAGCTATTAGGCCAGAGTAAGAGTTAAGACCTTAACCAGTAGGCCAGAGTAAGAGTTAAGACCTTAGCTATTAGGCCAGAGTACGAGTCTAAGACCTTAGCTATTAGGCCAGAGTAAGAGTTAAGACCTTAACCTGTAGGCCAGAGTAAGAGTTAAGACCTGAACCATTAGGCTAGAGTACGAGTCTAAGACCTTAGCTATTAGGCCAGAGTAAGAGTTAAGACCTTAGCTATTAGGCCAGAGTAAGAGTTAAGACCTTAACCAGTAGGCCAGAGTACGAGTCTAAGACCTTAGCTATTAGGCCAGAGTAAGAGTTAATACCTTCACCAGTAGGCCAGAGTAAGAGTTAAGACCTTAACCAGTATGCCAGAGTAAGAGTTAAGACCTTCACCATTAGGCCAGAGTACGAGTCTAAGGCCTTAGCTATTAGGCCAGAGTAAGAGTTAAGACCTTAACCATTAGGCCAGAGTACGAGTCTAAGACATTAGCTATTAGGCCACAGTAAGAGTTAAGACCTTAGCTATTAGGCCAGAGTAAGAGTTAATACCTTAACCAGTAGGCCAGAGTAAGAGTTAAGACCTTAACCAGTAGGCTAGAGTAAGAGTTAAGACCTTAGCTATAAGGCCAGATTAAGATTTAAGACCTTAACCTGTAGGCCATAGTACGAGTCTACGACCTTAGCTATTAGGCCAGAGTACGAGTCTAAGACCTTAGCTATTAGGCCAGAGTACGAGTCTAAGACCTTAGCTATAAGGCCAGAGTAAGAGTTAAGACCTTAACCAGTAGGCCAGAGTATGAGTTAAGACCTTAACCATTAAGCCATAGTACGAGTCTAAGACCTTAGCTATTAGGCCAGAGTAAGAGTTAAGACCTTAACCCTTAAGCCAGAGTAAGAGTTAAGACCTTAACCAGTAGGCCAGAGTAAGAGTTAAGACCTTAGCAATTAGGCCAGAGTACGAGTCTAAGACCTTAGCTATTAGGCCAGAGTAAGAGTTAAGACCTTAACCATTAGGCCAGAGTACGAGTCTAAGACCTCGTACTGATGCCCTGATGCCCTTTGGGCTAAGTTTCTGCACGTTATAAATTTAATTTCATTCATTCATTCATTCAAGACCTTAGCTATTAGGCCAGAGTAAGAGTTAAGACCTTAACCAGTAGGCCAGAGTAAGAGTTAAGACCTTAACCAGTAGGCCAGCATAAGAGTTAAGACCTTAGCTATTAGGCCAGAATAAGAGTTAAGACCTTAACCAGTAGGCCAGAGTACAAGTCTAAGACCTTAGCTATTAGGCCAGAGTAAGAGTTAAGACCTTAACCAGTAGGCCAGAGTAAGAGTTAAGACCTTAACCAGTAGGCCACAGTACGAGTCTAAGACCTTAGCTATTAGGCCAGAATAAGAGTTAAGACCTTAACCAGTAGGCCAGAGTACGAGACTAAGACCTGAGCTATTAGGCCAGAGTAAGAGTTAAGACCTTAACCATTAGGCCAGAGTACGAGTCTAAGACCTTAGCTATTAGGCCAGAGTAAGAGTTAAGACCTTAACCAGTAGGCCAGCATAAGAGTTAAGACCTTAGCTATTAGGCCAGAGTAAGAGTTAAGACCTTAACCAGAAGGCCAGAGTACAAGTCTAAGACCTTAGCTATTAGGCCAGAGTAAGAGTTAAGACCTTAACCAGTAGGCCACAGTACGAGTCTAAGACCTTAGCTATTAGGCCAGAGTAAGAGTTAAGACCTTAACCAGTAGGCCACAGTACGAGTCTAAGACCTTAGCTATTAGGCCAGAATAAGAGTTAAGACCTTAACCAGTAGGCCAGAGTAAGAGTTAAGACCTTAACCAGTAGGCCACAGTACGAGTCTAAGACCTTAGCTATTAGGCCAGAGTAAGAGTTAAGACCTTAACCATTAGGCCAGAGTAAGTGTTAAGACCTTAACCTGTAGGCCATAGCACAAGTCTAAGACCTTAGCTATTAGGCCAGAGTAACAGTTAAGACCTTAACCAGTAGGCCAGAGTACGAATCTAAGACCTTAGCTATTAGGCCAGAGTAAGAGTTAAGATCTTAACCATTAGGCCAGAGTACGAGTCTAAGACCTTAGCTATTAGGCCAGAGTAACAGTTAAGACCTTAACCATTAGGCCAGAGTACGAGTCTAAGACCTTAGCTATTAGGCCAGAGTACGAGTCTAAGAACTTAGCTATTATGCCAGAGTAAGAGTTTAGACCTTATTCATTAGGCCAGAGTACGAGTCTAAGACCTTAGCTATTAGGTCAGAGTAAGAGTTAAAACCTTAACCAGTAGGCCAGAGTAAGAATTAAGACCTTAACTTTAGGCCATAGTAAGAGTTAAGACCTTAACCAGTAGGCCAGAGTAAGTGTTAAGACCTTAACCTGTAGGCCATAGCACAAGTCTAAGACCTTAGCTATTAGGCCAGAGTAACAGTTAAAACCTTAACCAGTAGGCCAGAGTACGAGTCTAAGAACTTAGCTATTAGGCCATAGTAAGAGTTAAGACCTTAACCATTAGGCCAGAGTACGAGTCTAAGACCTTAGCTATTAGGCCAGAGTAAGAGTTTAGACCTTAACCATTAGGCCAGAGTACGAGGCTAAGACCTTAGCTATTAGGCCAGAGTAAGAGTTAAGATCTTAGCTATTAGGCCAGAGTAAGAGTTAAGACCTTAACCATTAGGCCAGAGTACGAGTTAAGACCATAACCTGTAGGCCAGAGTACGAGTCTAAGACCTTAGCTATTAGGCCAGAGTACGAGTCTAAGACCTTAGCTGTTAGGCCAGATAAGAATTAAGACCTTAACCAGTAGGCCAGAGTAAGAGTTAAGAACTTTGCTATTAGGCCAGAGTAAGATTTAAGATCTTAACCATTAGGCCAGAGTACGAGTCTAAGACCTTAGCTATTAAGCCAGAGTATGTGTCTAAGACCTTAGCTATTAGGCCAGAGTAAGAGTTAAGACCTTAACCATTAGGCCAGAGTACGAGGCTAAGACCTTAGCTATTAGGCCAGAATAAGAGTTAAGACCTTAACCAGTAGGCCAGAGTAAGAATCAAGACGTTAACCTGTAGGCCATAGTAAGAGTTAAGACCTTAACCAGAAGGCCAGAGTAAGAGTTAAGACCTTAATCTGTAGGCCATAGTACGAGTCTAAGACCTTAGCTATTAGGCCAGAGAAGAGTTAAGACCTTAACCAGTAGGTCAGAGTACGAGTCTAAGACCTTGACCATTAGGCCAGAGTAAGAGTTTAGACCTTAACCAGTAGGCCAGAGTAAGTGTTAAGACCTTAACCTGTAGGCCATAGCACAAGTCTAAGACCTTAGCTATTAGGCCAGAGTAACAGTTAAGACCGTAACCATTAGGCCAGAGTACGAGTCTAAGACCTTAGCTATTAGGCCAGAGTAAGTTTTAAGACCTCAGCAATTAGGCCAGAGTAAGAGTTAAGACCTTAACCATTAGGCCAGAGTACGAGTCTAAGACCTTAGCTATTAGGCCAGAGTAATAGTTAATACATTAACCAGTAGGCCAGAGTAAGAGTTAAGACCTTAGCTATTAGGCCAGAGTAAGAGTTAAGGCCTTAACCATTAGGCCAGAGTACGAGTCTAAGACCTTAGCTATTAGGCCAGAGTAAGAGTTAATACCTTAACCAGTAGGCCAGAGTAAGAGTTAAGACCTTAACCAGTAGGCCAGCATAAGAGTTAAGACCTTAGCTATTAGGCCAGAGTAAGAGTTAAGACCTTAACCAGAAGGCCAGAGTACAAGTCTAAGACCTTAGCTATTAGGCCAGAGTAAGAGTTAAGATCTTAACCAGTAGGCCACAGTACGAGTCTAAGACCTTAGCTATTAGGCCAGAGTAAGAGTTAAGACCTCAACCATTAGGCCAGAGTACGAGTCTAAGACCTTAGCTATTAGGCCAGAGTAAGAGTTAAGACCTTAACCAGTAGGCCAGAGTAAGAGTTAAGACCTTAACCAGTAGGCCAGCATAAGAGTTAAGACCTTAGCTATTAGGCCAGAGTACGAGTCTAAGACCTTAGCTATTAGGCCAGAGTAAGTTTTAAGACCTCAGCAATTAGGCCAGAGTAAGAGTTAAGACCTTAACCATTAGGCCAGAGTACAAGTCTAAGACCTTAGCTATTAGGCCAGAGTAAGAGTTAAGACCTTAGCTATTATGCCAGAGAAATTGTTATGACCTTAACCTGTAGGCCATAGTAGGAGTCTAAGACCTTAGCTATTAGGCCATAGTAAGAGTTAAGACCTTAGCTATTAGGCCAGAGTAAGAGTTAAGACCTTAACCAGTAGGCCAGAGTAAGAGTTAAGATCTTAACCAGTAGGCCAGAGTATGAGTCTAAGATCTTAGCTATTAGGCTAGAGTAAGAGTTAAGACCTTAACCATTAGGCCAGAGTACGAGTCTAAGACCTTAGCTATTAGGCCAGAGTAAGAGTTAAGACCTTAGCTATTAGGCCAGAGTAAGAGTTTAGACCTTAACCATTAGGCCAGAGTACGAGTCTAAGACCTTAGCTATTAGGCCAGAGTAAGAGTTAAGACCTTAACCAGTAGGCCAGAGTAAGAGTTAAGATCTTAACCAGTAGGCCAGAGTATGAGTCTAAGATCTTAGCTATTAGGCCATAGTAAGAGTTAAGACCTTAACCATTAGGCCAGAGTACGAGTCTAAGACCTTAGCTATTAGGCCAGAGTAAGAGTTTAGACCTTAACCATTAGGCCAGAGTAGGAGTCTAAGACCTTAGCTATTAGGCCAGAGTAAGAGTTAAGACCTTAACCAGTAGGCCAGAGTAAGAGTTAAGACCTTAACCAGTAGGCCAGAGTATGAGTGTAAGATCTTAGCTATTAGGCTAGAGTAAGAGTTAAGACCTTAACCATTAGGCCAGAGTATGAGGCTAAGACCTTAGCTATTAGGCCAGAGTGAGAGTTAAGACCTTAGCTATTAGGCCAGAGTAAGAGTTAAGACCTTAACCATTAGGCCAGAGTAAAATTCTGAGACCTTAGCTATTAGGCCAGAGTAAGAGTTAAGACCTTAACCAGTAGGCCCGAGTAAGAGTTAAGACCATAACCTGTAGGCCAGAGTACGAGTCTAAAACCTTAGCTATTAGGCCAGAGTACGAGAATAAGACCTGAGCTATTAGGCCAGAGTAAGAGTTAAGACCTTAACCAGTAGGCCAGAGTAAGAGTTAAGACCTTAGCTATTAGGCCAGAGTACGAGTCTAAGACCTTAGCTATTAGGCCAGAGTAAGAGTTAAGACCTTAACCTGTAGGCCAGAGTAAGAGTTAAGACCTTAACCATTAGGCCAGAGTACGAGTCTAAGACCTTAGCTATTAGTCCAGAGTAAGAGTTAAGACCTTAACCAGTAGGCCAGAGTAAGAGTTAAGACCTTAGCTATTAGGCCAGAGTAAGAGTTAAGACCTTAACCAGAAGGCCAGAGTACAAGTCTAAGACCTTAGCTATTAGGCCAGAGTAAGAGTTAAGACCTTAACCATTAGGCCAGAGTACGAGTCTAAGACCGTAGCTATTAGGCCAGAGTAAGAGTTAAGACCTTAACCATTAGGCCAGAGTACGAGTCTAAGACCTTAGCTTTTAGGCCAGAGTAAGAGTTAATACCTTAACCAGTTGGCCAGTGTAAGAGTTAAGACCTTAACCAGAAGGCCAGCATAAGAGTTAAGACCTTAGCTATTAGGCCAGAGTAAGAGTTAAGACCTTAACCAGAAGGCCAGAGTACAAGTCTAAGACCTTAGCTATTAGGCCAGAGTAAGAGTTAAGACCTTAACCAGTAGGCCACAGTACAAGTCTAAGACCTTAGCTATTAGGCCAGAGTAAGAGTTAAGACCTTAACCAGTAGGCCAGAGTAAGAGTTAAGACCGTAACCAGTAGGCCAGCATAAGAGTTAAGACCTTAGCTATTAGGCCAGAGTAAGAGTTAAGACCTTAACCAGTAGGCCAGAGTACAAGTCTAAGACCTTAACCAGTAGGCCAGAGTAAGAGTTAAGACCTTAACCAGTAGGCCACAGTACGAGTCTAAGACCTTAGCTATTAGGCCAGAGTAAGAGTTAAGACCTTAACCATTAGGCCAGAGTACGAGTCTAAGACCTTAGCTATTAGGCCAGAGTAAGAGTTAAGACCTTAACCAGTAGGCCAGAGTACGAGTCTAAGACCTTAGCTATTATGCCAGAGTAAGAGTTTAGACCTTAACCAGTAGGCCAGAGTAAGTGTTAAGACCTTAACCTATAGGCCATAGCACAAGTCTATGACCTTAGCTATTAGGCCAGAGTAACAGTTAAGACCTTAACCATTAGGCCAGAGTACGAGTCTAAGACCTTAGCTATTAGGCCAGAGTAAGTTTTAAGACCTCAGCAATTAGGCCAGAGTAAGAGTTAAGACCTTAACCATTAGGCCAGAGTACGAGTCTAAGACCTTAGCTATTAGGCCAGAGTAATAGTTAATACATTAACCAGTAGGCCAGAGTAAGAGTTAAGACCTTAGCTATTAGGCCAGAGTAAGAGTTAAGGCCTTAACCATTAGGCCAGAGTACGAGTCTAAGACCTTAGCTATTAGGCCAGAGTAAGAGTTAATACCTTAACCAGTAGGCCAGAGTAAGAGTTAAGACCTTAACCAGTAGGCCAGCATAAGAGTTAAGACCTTAGCTATTAGGCCAGAGTAAGAGTTAAGACCTTAACCAGAAGGCCAGAGTACAAGTCTAAGACCTTAGCTATTAGGCCAGAGTAAGAGTTAAGATCTTAACCAGTAGGCCACAGTACGAGTCTAAGACCTTAGCTATTAGGCCAGAGTAAGAGTTAAGACCTTAACCATTAGGCCAGAGTACGAGTCTCAGACCTTAGCTATTAGGCCAGAGTAAGAGTTAAGACCTTAACCAGGAGGCCAGAGTAAGAGTTAAGACCTTAACCAGTAGGCCAGCATAAGAGTTAAGACCTTAGCTATTAGGCCAGAGTACGAGTCTAAGACCTTAGCTATTAGGCCAGAGTAAGTTTTAAGACCTCAGCAATTAGGCCAGAGTAAGAGTTAAGACCTTAACCATTAGGCCAGAGTAAAAGTCTAAGACCTTAGCTATTAGGCCAGAGTAAGAGTTAAGACCTTAGCTATTATGCCAGAGAAATTGTTATGACCTTAACCTGTAGGCCATAGTAGGAGTCTAAGACCTTAGCTATTAGGCCATAGTAAGAGTTAAGACCTTAGCTATTAGGCCAGAGTAAGAGTTTAGACCTTAACCATTAGGCCAGAGTACGAGTCTAAGACCTTAGCTATTAGGCCAGAGTAAGAGTTAAGACCTTAACCAGTAGGCCAGAGTAAGAGTTAAGATCTTAACCAGTAGGCCAGAGTATGAGTCTAAGATCTTAGCTATTAGGCTAGAGTAAGAGTTAAGACCTTAACCATTAGGCCAGAGTACGAGTCTAAGACCTTAGCTATTAGGCCAGAGTAAGAGTTAAGACCTTAGCTATTAGGCCAGAGTAAGAGTTTAGACCTTAACCATTAGGCCAGAGTACGAGTCTAAGACCTTAGCTATTAGGCCAGAGTAAGAGTTAAGACCTTAACCAGTAGGCCAGAGTAAGAGTTAAGATCTTAACCAGTAGGCCAGAGTATGAGTCTAAGATCTTAGCTATTAGGCCATAGTAAGAGTTAAGACCTTAACCATTAGGCCAGAGTACGAGTCTAAGACCTTAGCTATTAGGCCAGAGTAAGAGTTTAGACCTTAACCATTAGGCCAGAGTAGGAGTCTAAGACCTTAGCTATTAGGCCAGAGTAAGAGTTAAGACCTTAACCAGTAGGCCAGAGTAAGAGTTAAGACCTTAACCAGTAGGCCAGAGTATGAGTGTAAGATCTTAGCTATTAGGCTAGAGTAAGAGTTAAGACCTTAACCATTAGGCCAGAGTATGAGGCTAAGACCTTAGCTATTAGGCCAGAGTGAGAGTTAAGACCTTAGCTATTAGGCCAGAGTAAGAGTTAAGACCTTAACCATTAGGCCAGAGTAAAATTCTGAGACCTTAGCTATTAGGCCAGAGTAAGAGTTAAGACCTTAACCAGTAGGCCCGAGTAAGAGTTAAGACCATAACCTGTAGGCCAGAGTACGAGTCTAAAACCTTAGCTATTAGGCCAGAGTACGAGAATAAGACCTGAGCTATTAGGCCAGAGTAAGAGTTAAGACCTTAACCAGTAGGCCAGAGTAAGAGTTAAGACCTTAGCTATTAGGCCAGAGTACGAGTCTAAGACCTTAGCTATTAGGCCAGAGTAAGAGTTAAGACCTTAACCTGTAGGCCAGAGTAAGAGTTAAGACCTGAACCATTAGGCTAGAGTACGAGTCTAAGACCTTAGCTATTAGGCCAGAGTAAGAGTTAAGACCTTAGCTATTAGGCCAGAGTAAGAGTTAAGACCTTAACCAGTAGGCCAGAGTACGAGTCTAAGACCTTAGCTATTAGGCCAGAGTAAGAGTTAATACCTTCACCAGTAGGCCAGAGTAAGAGTTAAGACCTTAACCAGTATGCCAGAGTAAGAGTTAAGACCTTCACCATTAGGCCAGAGTACGAGTCTAAGGCCTTAGCTATTAGGCCAGAGTAAGAGTTAAGACCTTAACCATTAGGCCAGAGTACGAGTCTAAGACATTAGCTATTAGGCCACAGTAAGAGTTAAGACCTTAGCTATTAGGCCAGAGTAAGAGTTAATACCTTAACCAGTAGGCCAGAGTAAGAGTTAAGACCTTAACCAGTAGGCTAGAGTAAGAGTTAAGACCTTAGCTATAAGGCCAGATTAAGATTTAAGACCTTAACCTGTAGGCCATAGTACGAGTCTACGACCTTAGCTATTAGGCCAGAGTACGAGTCTAAGACCTTAGCTATTAGGCCAGAGTACGAGTCTAAGACCTTAGCTATAAGGCCAGAGTAAGAGTTAAGACCTTAACCAGTAGGCCAGAGTATGAGTTAAGACCTTAACCATTAAGCCATAGTACGAGTCTAAGACCTTAGCTATTAGGCCAGAGTAAGAGTTAAGACCTTAACCCTTAAGCCAGAGTAAGAGTTAAGACCTTAACCAGTAGGCCAGAGTAAGAGTTAAGACCTTAGCAATTAGGCCAGAGTACGAGTCTAAGACCTTAGCTATTAGGCCAGAGTAAGAGTTAAGACCTTAACCATTAGGCCAGAGTACGAGTCTAAGACCTCGTACTGATGCCCTGATGCCCTTTGGGCTAAGTTTCTGCACGTTATAAATTTAATTTCATTCATTCATTCATTCAAGACCTTAGCTATTAGGCCAGAGTAAGAGTTAAGACCTTAACCAGTAGGCCAGAGTAAGAGTTAAGACCTTAACCAGTAGGCCAGCATAAGAGTTAAGACCTTAGCTATTAGGCCAGAATAAGAGTTAAGACCTTAACCAGTAGGCCAGAGTACAAGTCTAAGACCTTAGCTATTAGGCCAGAGTAAGAGTTAAGACCTTAACCAGTAGGCCAGAGTAAGAGTTAAGACCTTAACCAGTAGGCCACAGTACGAGTCTAAGACCTTAGCTATTAGGCCAGAATAAGAGTTAAGACCTTAACCAGTAGGCCAGAGTACGAGACTAAGACCTGAGCTATTAGGCCAGAGTAAGAGTTAAGACCTTAACCATTAGGCCAGAGTACGAGTCTAAGACCTTAGCTATTAGGCCAGAGTAAGAGTTAAGACCTTAACCAGTAGGCCAGCATAAGAGTTAAGACCTTAGCTATTAGGCCAGAGTAAGAGTTAAGACCTTAACCAGAAGGCCAGAGTACAAGTCTAAGACCTTAGCTATTAGGCCAGAGTAAGAGTTAAGACCTTAACCAGTAGGCCACAGTACGAGTCTAAGACCTTAGCTATTAGGCCAGAGTAAGAGTTAAGACCTTAACCAGTAGGCCACAGTACGAGTCTAAGACCTTAGCTATTAGGCCAGAATAAGAGTTAAGACCTTAACCAGTAGGCCAGAGTAAGAGTTAAGACCTTAACCAGTAGGCCACAGTACGAGTCTAAGACCTTAGCTATTAGGCCAGAGTAAGAGTTAAGACCTTAACCATTAGGCCAGAGTAAGTGTTAAGACCTTAACCTGTAGGCCATAGCACAAGTCTAAGACCTTAGCTATTAGGCCAGAGTAACAGTTAAGACCTTAACCAGTAGGCCAGAGTACGAATCTAAGACCTTAGCTATTAGGCCAGAGTAAGAGTTAAGATCTTAACCATTAGGCCAGAGTACGAGTCTAAGACCTTAGCTATTAGGCCAGAGTAACAGTTAAGACCTTAACCATTAGGCCAGAGTACGAGTCTAAGACCTTAGCTATTAGGCCAGAGTACGAGTCTAAGAACTTAGCTATTATGCCAGAGTAAGAGTTTAGACCTTATTCATTAGGCCAGAGTACGAGTCTAAGACCTTAGCTATTAGGTCAGAGTAAGAGTTAAAACCTTAACCAGTAGGCCAGAGTAAGAATTAAGACCTTAACTTTAGGCCATAGTAAGAGTTAAGACCTTAACCAGTAGGCCAGAGTAAGTGTTAAGACCTTAACCTGTAGGCCATAGCACAAGTCTAAGACCTTAGCTATTAGGCCAGAGTAACAGTTAAAACCTTAACCAGTAGGCCAGAGTACGAGTCTAAGAACTTAGCTATTAGGCCATAGTAAGAGTTAAGACCTTAACCATTAGGCCAGAGTACGAGTCTAAGACCTTAGCTATTAGGCCAGAGTAAGAGTTTAGACCTTAACCATTAGGCCAGAGTACGAGGCTAAGACCTTAGCTATTAGGCCAGAGTAAGAGTTAAGATCTTAGCTATTAGGCCAGAGTAAGAGTTAAGACCTTAACCATTAGGCCAGAGTACGAGTTAAGACCATAACCTGTAGGCCAGAGTACGAGTCTAAGACCTTAGCTATTAGGCCAGAGTACGAGTCTAAGACCTTAGCTGTTAGGCCAGATAAGAATTAAGACCTTAACCAGTAGGCCAGAGTAAGAGTTAAGAACTTTGCTATTAGGCCAGAGTAAGATTTAAGATCTTAACCATTAGGCCAGAGTACGAGTCTAAGACCTTAGCTATTAAGCCAGAGTATGTGTCTAAGACCTTAGCTATTAGGCCAGAGTAAGAGTTAAGACCTTAACCATTAGGCCAGAGTACGAGGCTAAGACCTTAGCTATTAGGCCAGAATAAGAGTTAAGACCTTAACCAGTAGGCCAGAGTAAGAATCAAGACGTTAACCTGTAGGCCATAGTAAGAGTTAAGACCTTAACCAGAAGGCCAGAGTAAGAGTTAAGACCTTAATCTGTAGGCCATAGTACGAGTCTAAGACCTTAGCTATTAGGCCAGAGAAGAGTTAAGACCTTAACCAGTAGGTCAGAGTACGAGTCTAAGACCTTGACCATTAGGCCAGAGTAAGAGTTTAGACCTTAACCAGTAGGCCAGAGTAAGTGTTAAGACCTTAACCTGTAGGCCATAGCACAAGTCTAAGACCTTAGCTATTAGGCCAGAGTAACAGTTAAGACCGTAACCATTAGGCCAGAGTACGAGTCTAAGACCTTAGCTATTAGGCCAGAGTAAGTTTTAAGACCTCAGCAATTAGGCCAGAGTAAGAGTTAAGACCTTAACCATTAGGCCAGAGTACGAGTCTAAGACCTTAGCTATTAGGCCAGAGTAATAGTTAATACATTAACCAGTAGGCCAGAGTAAGAGTTAAGACCTTAGCTATTAGGCCAGAGTAAGAGTTAAGGCCTTAACCATTAGGCCAGAGTACGAGTCTAAGACCTTAGCTATTAGGCCAGAGTAAGAGTTAATACCTTAACCAGTAGGCCAGAGTAAGAGTTAAGACCTTAACCAGTAGGCCAGCATAAGAGTTAAGACCTTAGCTATTAGGCCAGAGTAAGAGTTAAGACCTTAACCAGAAGGCCAGAGTACAAGTCTAAGACCTTAGCTATTAGGCCAGAGTAAGAGTTAAGATCTTAACCAGTAGGCCACAGTACGAGTCTAAGACCTTAGCTATTAGGCCAGAGTAAGAGTTAAGACCTCAACCATTAGGCCAGAGTACGAGTCTAAGACCTTAGCTATTAGGCCAGAGTAAGAGTTAAGACCTTAACCAGTAGGCCAGAGTAAGAGTTAAGACCTTAACCAGTAGGCCAGCATAAGAGTTAAGACCTTAGCTATTAGGCCAGAGTACGAGTCTAAGACCTTAGCTATTAGGCCAGAGTAAGTTTTAAGACCTCAGCAATTAGGCCAGAGTAAGAGTTAAGACCTTAACCATTAGGCCAGAGTACAAGTCTAAGACCTTAGCTATTAGGCCAGAGTAAGAGTTAAGACCTTAGCTATTATGCCAGAGAAATTGTTATGACCTTAACCTGTAGGCCATAGTAGGAGTCTAAGACCTTAGCTATTAGGCCATAGTAAGAGTTAAGACCTTAGCTATTAGGCCAGAGTAAGAGTTAAGACCTTAACCAGTAGGCCAGAGTAAGAGTTAAGATCTTAACCAGTAGGCCAGAGTATGAGTCTAAGATCTTAGCTATTAGGCTAGAGTAAGAGTTAAGACCTTAACCATTAGGCCAGAGTACGAGTCTAAGACCTTAGCTATTAGGCCAGAGTAAGAGTTAAGACCTTAGCTATTAGGCCAGAGTAAGAGTTTAGACCTTAACCATTAGGCCAGAGTACGAGTCTAAGACCTTAGCTATTAGGCCAGAGTAAGAGTTAAGACCTTAACCAGTAGGCCAGAGTAAGAGTTAAGATCTTAACCAGTAGGCCAGAGTATGAGTCTAAGATCTTAGCTATTAGGCCATAGTAAGAGTTAAGACCTTAACCATTAGGCCAGAGTACGAGTCTAAGACCTTAGCTATTAGGCCAGAGTAAGAGTTTAGACCTTAACCATTAGGCCAGAGTAGGAGTCTAAGACCTTAGCTATTAGGCCAGAGTAAGAGTTAAGACCTTAACCAGTAGGCCAGAGTAAGAGTTAAGACCTTAACCAGTAGGCCAGAGTATGAGTGTAAGATCTTAGCTATTAGGCTAGAGTAAGAGTTAAGACCTTAACCATTAGGCCAGAGTATGAGGCTAAGACCTTAGCTATTAGGCCAGAGTGAGAGTTAAGACCTTAGCTATTAGGCCAGAGTAAGAGTTAAGACCTTAACCATTAGGCCAGAGTAAAATTCTGAGACCTTAGCTATTAGGCCAGAGTAAGAGTTAAGACCTTAACCAGTAGGCCCGAGTAAGAGTTAAGACCATAACCTGTAGGCCAGAGTACGAGTCTAAAACCTTAGCTATTAGGCCAGAGTACGAGAATAAGACCTGAGCTATTAGGCCAGAGTAAGAGTTAAGACCTTAACCAGTAGGCCAGAGTAAGAGTTAAGACCTTAGCTATTAGGCCAGAGTACGAGTCTAAGACCTTAGCTATTAGGCCAGAGTAAGAGTTAAGACCTTAACCTGTAGGCCAGAGTAAGAGTTAAGACCTTAACCATTAGGCCAGAGTACGAGTCTAAGACCTTAGCTATTAGTCCAGAGTAAGAGTTAAGACCTTAACCAGTAGGCCAGAGTAAGAGTTAAGACCTTAGCTATTAGGCCAGAGTAAGAGTTAAGACCTTAACCAGAAGGCCAGAGTACAAGTCTAAGACCTTAGCTATTAGGCCAGAGTAAGAGTTAAGACCTTAACCATTAGGCCAGAGTACGAGTCTAAGACCGTAGCTATTAGGCCAGAGTAAGAGTTAAGACCTTAACCATTAGGCCAGAGTACGAGTCTAAGACCTTAGCTTTTAGGCCAGAGTAAGAGTTAATACCTTAACCAGTTGGCCAGTGTAAGAGTTAAGACCTTAACCAGAAGGCCAGCATAAGAGTTAAGACCTTAGCTATTAGGCCAGAGTAAGAGTTAAGACCTTAACCAGAAGGCCAGAGTACAAGTCTAAGACCTTAGCTATTAGGCCAGAGTAAGAGTTAAGACCTTAACCAGTAGGCCACAGTACAAGTCTAAGACCTTAGCTATTAGGCCAGAGTAAGAGTTAAGACCTTAACCAGTAGGCCAGAGTAAGAGTTAAGACCGTAACCAGTAGGCCAGCATAAGAGTTAAGACCTTAGCTATTAGGCCAGAGTAAGAGTTAAGACCTTAACCAGTAGGCCAGAGTACAAGTCTAAGACCTTAACCAGTAGGCCAGAGTAAGAGTTAAGACCTTAACCAGTAGGCCACAGTACGAGTCTAAGACCTTAGCTATTAGGCCAGAGTAAGAGTTAAGACCTTAACCATTAGGCCAGAGTACGAGTCTAAGACCTTAGCTATTAGGCCAGAGTAAGAGTTAAGACCTTAACCAGTAGGCCAGAGTACGAGTCTAAGACCTTAGCTATTATGCCAGAGTAAGAGTTTAGACCTTAACCAGTAGGCCAGAGTAAGTGTTAAGACCTTAACCTATAGGCCATAGCACAAGTCTATGACCTTAGCTATTAGGCCAGAGTAACAGTTAAGACCTTAACCATTAGGCCAGAGTACGAGTCTAAGACCTTAGCTATTAGGCCAGAGTAAGTTTTAAGACCTCAGCAATTAGGCCAGAGTAAGAGTTAAGACCTTAACCATTAGGCCAGAGTACGAGTCTAAGACCTTAGCTATTAGGCCAGAGTAATAGTTAATACATTAACCAGTAGGCCAGAGTAAGAGTTAAGACCTTAGCTATTAGGCCAGAGTAAGAGTTAAGGCCTTAACCATTAGGCCAGAGTACGAGTCTAAGACCTTAGCTATTAGGCCAGAGTAAGAGTTAATACCTTAACCAGTAGGCCAGAGTAAGAGTTAAGACCTTAACCAGTAGGCCAGCATAAGAGTTAAGACCTTAGCTATTAGGCCAGAGTAAGAGTTAAGACCTTAACCAGAAGGCCAGAGTACAAGTCTAAGACCTTAGCTATTAGGCCAGAGTAAGAGTTAAGATCTTAACCAGTAGGCCACAGTACGAGTCTAAGACCTTAGCTATTAGGCCAGAGTAAGAGTTAAGACCTTAACCATTAGGCCAGAGTACGAGTCTCAGACCTTAGCTATTAGGCCAGAGTAAGAGTTAAGACCTTAACCAGGAGGCCAGAGTAAGAGTTAAGACCTTAACCAGTAGGCCAGCATAAGAGTTAAGACCTTAGCTATTAGGCCAGAGTACGAGTCTAAGACCTTAGCTATTAGGCCAGAGTAAGTTTTAAGACCTCAGCAATTAGGCCAGAGTAAGAGTTAAGACCTTAACCATTAGGCCAGAGTAAAAGTCTAAGACCTTAGCTATTAGGCCAGAGTAAGAGTTAAGACCTTAGCTATTATGCCAGAGAAATTGTTATGACCTTAACCTGTAGGCCATAGTAGGAGTCTAAGACCTTAGCTATTAGGCCATAGTAAGAGTTAAGACCTTAGCTATTAGGCCAGAGTAAGAGTTTAGACCTTAACCATTAGGCCAGAGTACGAGTCTAAGACCTTAGCTATTAGGCCAGAGTAAGAGTTAAGACCTTAACCAGTAGGCCAGAGTAAGAGTTAAGATCTTAACCAGTAGGCCAGAGTATGAGTCTAAGATCTTAGCTATTAGGCTAGAGTAAGAGTTAAGACCTTAACCATTAGGCCAGAGTACGAGTCTAAGACCTTAGCTATTAGGCCAGAGTAAGAGTTAAGACCTTAGCTATTAGGCCAGAGTAAGAGTTTAGACCTTAACCATTAGGCCAGAGTACGAGTCTAAGACCTTAGCTATTAGGCCAGAGTAAGAGTTAAGACCTTAACCAGTAGGCCAGAGTAAGAGTTAGGATCTTAACCAGTAGGCCAGAGTATGAGTCTAAGATCTTAGCTATTAGGCCATAGTAAGAGTTAAGACCTTAACCATTAGGCCAGAGTACGAGTCTAAGACCTTAGCTATTAGGCCAGAGTAAGAGTTTAGACCTTAACCATTAGGCCAGAGTAGGAGTCTAAGACCTTAGCTATTAGGCCAGAGTAAGAGTTAAGACCTTAACCAGTAGGCCAGAGTAAGAGTTAAGACCTTAACCAGTAGGCCAGAGTATGAGTGTAAGATCTTAGCTATTAGGCTAGAGTAAGAGTTAAGACCTTAACCATTAGGCCAGAGTATGAGGCTAAGACCTTAGCTATTAGGCCAGAGTGAGAGTTAAGACCTTAGCTATTAGGCCAGAGTAAGAGTTAAGACCTTAACCATTAGGCCAGAGTAAAATTCTGAGACCTTAGCTATTAGGCCAGAGTAAGAGTTAAGACCTTAACCAGTAGGCCCGAGTAAGAGTTAAGACCATAACCTGTAGGCCAGAGTACGAGTCTAAAACCTTAGCTATTAGGCCAGAGTACGAGAATCAGACCTGAGCTATTAGGCCAGAGTAAGAGTTAAGACCTTAACCAGTAGGCCAGAGTAAGAGTTAAGACCTTAGCTATTAGGCCAGAGTACGAGTCTAAGACCTTAGCTATTAGGCCAGAGTAAGAGTTAAGACCTTAACCTGTAGGCCAGAGTAAGAGTTAAGACCTTAACCATTAGGCCAGAGTACGAGTCTAAGACCTTAGCTATTAGGCCAGAGTAAGAGTTAAGACCTTAGCTATTAGGCCAGAGTAAGAGTTAAGACCTTAACCAGTAGGCCAGAGTACGAGTCTAAGACCTTAGCTATTAGGCCAGAGTAAGAGTTAATACCTTGTGGTAAATAATTTCATTACCGGGACTTAATTTGATACAGAAACATAATAAAATAGCTCAGTAAATAAGAGGCAGAATCCGTGGTATTAGAGGTTCGGAATGGGCTTTATTCCAATGGTCGATTATAATCGGTTGCTCCAAGTTCCATCACCACGGGGGTTCAGGAAGTGAAGTACATACATTATTGACAAGAAATGACTTTTATAGAACATACATTACATTGAAGCGAATGCGGTAGGCGTAACAATTGATAAGGAAAATGACGATTCATATGCGTAACCGAAAATGGGCGTAATAAGGAGTAAAAAGGAACATAATTGGTTATGATGTCATATATAGGTGGATCTATAAGATAATATTTGGCATAGATGCGCGCGCAGCAGTATGACGTGTGATTGACGTGCAACTAGGGGGTGAAGGGGACTTGACATTTAGCTCTACATGTGGAGACAAAAAGTCTGGGGGGTCAAGTCAACCTAATCCCAAATCATATCTAACATCCTATGTTTAAAGAACTATGTTATCCACAAAAGAAGGACTCTCGGACAGAATCTATTCTATACTGCCTGTGCGTGCGTGTACAAGCGTCTAAGTGTCTATATGAGATGCAAGGGGCAGAAACCTTCCATGGTAACCGGGCTATGAATTACTTGCATAAAGACAGAGGAGCCGAGCCTTTGCTCGGTAGCTGGAAGAATGTTTACTTAAACTACTAGACAGGAATGCATCGGCTAAGGAGCGAAACAGATAACTCGAAGGTGAAATACAGTTCTTGGCAGAGAATAGGCTGATGTCAGGCTTCGTGAGCCGCGCAGAGAATGAGACAAAGTTCATGGTCACAGATGCAGGCTCAGACTGGAGCTTTCAGAGGCAGAAGGCAAGAAGAGTTTGATGGCAGAATCAGGGCCTACTTGCCTGGACTGTAAAATGGCATAAGTGAACCATATAAAGCCGGTGGCCTTTCATACTTAGGAATGGAATATCCGGCCTATTCATGGCGGATCTGACAGAGGACATGTTGACGGTGGACGCACATGTGTTTGCGTCTTCATAACTGGAACTGGAGGGAACATACATGTACTTGTGATTCATACATGAAACCGTTGGGGTCCAAGATAGGGGACATAACTGATCAGAAAAATCCATATTTCCACATTCCCTCCTTGTCCCCTACTTGCCCGTTAAGAGATATCAATCTTCATCAATCCATTGATCTGTTCATATAACATCATTTGTTCTTCTTTCTTCTTCCGTGACGAATGAAATCTTGGTGGTGGAATACACGATGTGGCACACAGACCACAGATCGCTGGTCCACATTGTAGACATAGACAGCAACTGAATAGTATGAGAAGGCCAATACCTAGGAAAGATAGGACCTTCCATCCAAAGGTAGATAATACACTCCAAAACCAACCGGACCAAGTCCAGGTGCCTGGGTTCTGGTGTATCTGACTTACAATTTTATGAAGGCGAGTTATGGCTTTATATACAGATGGCGAATTTTCTGGTATGAATACGCAGCAGCTTGATCCGATGACCCTACAAGCTCCGCCCCTATCAGCCAGGATGACGTCAAGGACAAGACGATTTTGAAGCACAACAATCCGCATAGCAGACTGCTCTTCTGTTAAATTGCCTAAAGCGGAAATAGTTTCATTCACTACTGCTTCAAGGGTTCTAGTTAATCTACGTATCAGCTTACTATTAGTAACAGTACCTATATAGGGAAAGATGCCTTTATTAAAATCTACATACTTGTCCCATGCCGTCTCAGTATAGTCGACAATTGGGAGATCTCTCCGCTCTCTGTTACGTACTAAATGAATATTTCTATAATAATCAGGAGGAGCTAGGAAAACAGGTGGCAAAAGAAATGCAATGTAGCAGGTACCATCCCAATCTAGAGGTAGACGCATATATGCAGTCTGACCACATATAAAGTAGGAGTGGCGGGAAGCTCTAAATGAAGATTTGCCTTGATCACTGAATTCTACTATAGTAGTGCATTTACTATGGCCCATATGTATGGAACCAACTTTTCTTACACACAATTCACCCTTCGCTGGGAATACTGACATGGTGGGTAAAACTAGTTCAACTTCGGATTCGACATTTAGAATCATGAGATTAGGTGTAAAAGTACCTAATCCATATACTTCATTTTCTAGATCAGTTCCTGTTCCTTTGGGGCGACCCTCCTTGTCAGGGTAACAGACTTTGAATAAAACTAGGTTCAGATTTCCCCATACCCAATGGTCTTGATAAACTGCTGTGTCTGAGTCTATGGAATTGATTAAACTAAACCATGCTCCACAGGAGCCATTATGTGTAAACGGATGTGGAAAGAAAGGCAGGACTCCTTCATAATTCTGATAGGGAGGGAGCCGGCCACACACCCAACAATTAGTAGCATTACTAGTCTGATGGGAATGATGTAACATACTAATGAAAGTGTTATTGCGCAGCCCAAGTCTATAGGACAATTCATGCGGGGGTAGGTCACTAAAAGAATGTTCAGCAGTAACATTGTAAACATTTCTGGCAATAGGGTAATATATGTGCAACAATATACTTGCAGTAATTATTGAAAGACTTAAGAAAAACAAGATTAATAATGTCACTATGCAATGACTACGCAGTGATTTACAATACGCCTGTCGTTTCAACATTTTTCGCGATTTTCCATGATTCAGGTCTAAGGGATACATGTCGGAGACAGATTCAACCGCTTCACCTTGGAGAGGACTTAAACAATCAAATCGTCCGACGGTCTAGGCCTGAGTTTTAGTTTATAGAGTTCCTGACGGTTGGCCTCAGCCAAAGGTAGTTTTGAGTCAATGGGTGAAGACACACGAGGTGGGCTATTTACATCTGCAGGAAGTCCATGAAATTTCTTGATATGACTTGAATGAATCCATCCTTTTCTGCCTTCAATCTTTACGGCTGTCCTTGTGGTCAGCAGGACCAACTTGGGTGACTTCCACCTGGGCTCCAGCTGAGTCTTTCGGTCAAAATTCCTCACAAGAACGAGGTCTCCCGGAACTACGTCATGGGGTTTCACCTCAGTGTTGTCGGGAAAGGCTGCAGCTACCTGTGAACGACAAGATTGTAGTGCAGACATCAAGGAAGCCAAGTAATCTGTCAGCATATTACAGTCAATATCAGTTATTTTGCGTGGTATAGGCGTCCCCCACATATTTGGTGGTCTGCCGAAGATCACCTCATACGGGGATAGCCCTGTTCGGGAGTGTGCTACCATTCTCATGTAAAAGAGTGCAACTGGTAACGCTACTACCCAGTCGACACCTTTCTCTCTGCATATTTTGGACAATCTGATTTTCAGTATCTGATTATGTCTTTCTACGAGACCTGCTGCCTCGGGGTGTCGGACACAGTGGAATTTCCACTGATATCCTAACAGAAGTGAAACATGTTTCATTAATTCGGATGAGAACGGCTGGCCGTTATCTGAGTGAACAACACGTGGTAAACCGTAGCGTGGGAAGAATTCTCGAACCAACTGTTTGGCAGTAGTCGGGGCAGTGTAATCTGAAACCGGGTATGCCTCTGTCCAACGGGAAAGAGCGCAGACAACTACGAGAACATATTTGAATCCTCGACATCGTTCCATCTGGATGTAATCCATCTGGAGTACTTCAAAAGGGTGATTAGGGGGATGAAATCCACCTTGTTCTACGGGAACGCTTTTTCCTGGGTTGAACTGGCAACAGATCATACAGGTACGAACTTTTTGTTTGGCTGCTGCTCGCAAATGTTTATTGAACCAAATGTGTTGAATGCTGTCTAGCATAGCTTTTTCTCCTAGATGTGCTGGACTATGTATAGTGTTAATTATAACTTGGACCATTGAATCAGGAAGGAACCACACAGACTTTTCCTTCATCATCCATCCTTGGTCCGTTTGGATCCCTCCTAATTCAGTCCATTTCTTTATTTCGTCTGGTGTAGCATGTGTCTGTATGTCAATTACGTCAAGAGTAGGATCTTTAACTGTCATACAATGTGTCGGCATCGGGACTATTGTCTTTGTCATGTCGGAGGTTTGAGTTTGAGCAGTCTGTTTAGCTGTTCTGTCGGCTAGATCATTGCCTTGAGAAATGATATCTGTAACCTTCGTATGAGCCTTATATTTCATAATTGATATTGCAGTGGGTAGATGTATTGCATCTAATAAGGCATGAATGAGGGGTCCGTGCTGAATGTGGGCACCGTGGGAAGGTAAATAACCTCTCTCTCGCCACAGCACGCCGAAGTCATGTACAACTCCGAATGCATAACGGGAATCAGTGTATATGTTGACTTTTTTATTTGTGGCTTGAATACAGGCTTGAGTCAGAGCAATAAGCTCTGCGGCTTGAGCTGACAAGGTATTTATGCGATTAGTTTCAATTATTTCGGTGTCTGTTGTGACTGCGTAAGCAGCCACTAACTCTCCTGTATTTGTTCTCATACATGAACCATCCACATACAATGTCAGGTCTGGGTCTGACAATGGAACATCGGTTAAGTCTTGTCTAGGTTTCGTCGTTATTGTAATAACTTCAATACAGTCATGGGCTAGTGGGTCTGTTCCGATTACAGGTAAAAGTGTGGCAGGATTCAATGTGTTACAACGTCTGATTTCTATATGTGGCTGAAACAATGTTAGTTCGTACCCAGTGAGTCGCGCGATAGTCAAGTGTTGTGTTTGCGTTCTATTTACAAGAACCTCTACTGCATGTGGTACTTGAACTGTCAATGGATGTCCTAACACTATGGCGTCGCTCTGTCTTATTGCTAAAGCTGTCGCTGCTACTGATTTTAGGCATGCAGGCAAAGCCTGAGCTACGGGATCTAATGTACTAGAAAAATAAGCACATGGTTTGTGTGCTCCTGCTTGTTCCTGTGTGAGTACTGACAAGGCAGTACCTTCGCGTTCTGTAACAAAGAGTGTAAACTGTTTTCTGTAACATGGCGTTGCTAAAACAGGTGCTTGACATAAAGCTTTCTTTAGGCTTTCAAAAGCTTGTGTATGTTCTTGAGTCCAAGGGAGAACAGTCGATGTGGCTGCCTCCTGTGTTGTCAACTGAATGAGTGGTTTTGCTAAAAATGCATACTGAGGGATCCACTGCCTACAATATGAAGTGAGGCCTATGAAAGCCCGTACCTCCTTTTGTGTCTTGGGTATTGGCATGTTATCTATTAACTGAATGCGGTCGGGTGTGAGCTGCCTTCCCTCCTTGGACAGCGAGTGTCCAAGATAAACAACTCGCTGGACACAGAATTGCAGCTTAGAAGGGGACACCTTGTGCCCTTTTTCGGCTAGAAATTGTAAAACTGTCAGTGATGCTTTCTCACATTCGGGTTCGCTTCTCGCGGTGATCAGTAGATCATCGACATATTGAAGCAGAGCAGTGTTAACTGGCATGTGGATACTGTCGAGTTCTCGTTTCAGTGCTTGGCTATAGATGCTGGGGCTTTCTGTAAATCCTTGAGGTGCGCGTGAGAATTTAAAGCTACGCCCATTTAAACTAAATCCGAACAAATATTGGCTTTCCGGATCTATTGGGACGCTGAAAAAGGCATTCTTGAGATCAATTACAGTAAAGAATGTTGCTTCGGAATCAATAGCTGTCAGTAATGACGAGATATCTGGGACCACAGGAAATTGCGGCACAATGCATTTGTTTAATTCGCGCAGATCAATAACCAATCGATATACTGGCGGGGCCTTTGGATCTGTTCGTTTAAGAATCGGAATTATCGGTGAATTACATACATTGGAGTCTGTTTCCACAACCACTCCTTGGGCAATGAGCTCGTCAATGATTTGTAGTAAAGCCACTACAGCATCTGGTGGTAACTTGTATTGTCGCATTCGTGGTAGTACCACTCCTGCCTTTAGTGTGACTCGATATGGTGTAATATTCATGCAACCAACATCAGTAGGGCCTTGTGCCCATAGATGTGTAGGTAAAGTCTGCAGTCAGGGATCCATGTCTCTAGACACATAGTGACCTTTAAAATCACGTAAAAACAATCTTACTCCTTCCGGAGAACAACATATTATAGCTCCTAGAGCTTTCAGTGTTTTTATTCCTAACAAGTTTTCTGGACATGATTTAGTAAGCAATAAATCTGTAGTTCGGGTCAAGGGTCCTATCGTAAGTGGAAGAGGCTGTGATACTTCATTAACAATAGGTTTTCCTGAAAAACCGAGGGAAATATTCTGTGAGCCTGAGAGGGGTGCCCCTGGAACTTCACTACGTTTTATGGTTGTTCGACTTGCCCCTGTATCGAGTAAAAATTTTCTGTCTTGGCCTAATAATTCACTATGTACATAAGGTCCTTCTTGATCTACAGGGATCTCGATAAGGGGTAAGTCAACTTCCCTCTCTAGGCTTGTTCATGCGTATCGTTGATAATCAGGATAGTCGTACTGTGCGGTCTGGTACAGTTGTCGTGTCGTGGTTTGTGTAGCAGCAACGGGCAGCGCTGGTGCAGCTGGCACAAACTGTATAGATTGTGGTGGAGCTGGCATGGACTGTGCATGCTGCGGGGCTCCTTGTTCATTCTGATCCTGTCTAGGTGGCCGTGGTCTTTCTTTTGTATTACCTATGGCGATATTATGTTTCAAAACTGGACAATCGTGTACGTAATGACCTGGCTTTTTACAATAGTTGCATGTCCCTTTTACAGGTCCTGTTGAATCACTCGAATGTGTCGTACCCTTTTTATGTCCTTCAGCTGGAACTGTCTGGGAAACTAGCATTTTCATTTTCGTGTCTTTCATGCGTCTATGTTCATGTTCTTGTTCCTCTCTAATTCTATTGTGATGGTACTGTAACATTTGTAACATTTGTGATGGAGTGTTACCTTGCCAGGTACTCTCGAATTTTAATACTCTATTCTTTACTTGGGGCAGGGCATTTTCTACTAATTTTGTTACAAACAGATGCGGGTATGATTCGCTACTTGCTTTTATGCCACTATTTATACCAAAACATTTTTCAAATCGGGCATAGTAATCACTAGTGTCTTCATCTTGCTTCTGCTTACAGGCTGAAATTGTACCCCAATCTTCCTTTTTCGTAGTTAATAAACGTGGCAGTACCTGTACTAATAAACCTGGTAGTGCTTTAGTTTTATCCCCAAGTCCTGCTCCTGCAGTTCGGGCCTTTTCTTCCGCTTCTAATACTGACCATTCTATCTTTTGGTCTCCTACCTCCCACTCTTTTTCCCTGAGTTTCTCATAAATGCCAGCAGGCATCAATACCTTTAATATTGTCATAATGTCGGGATAGGTATACTCTCCCATGAGTAACATGTCTTTAATTTCTCGGTGAAAACCCGCTGGATCTTTGTCATGACTGGGTACCACTTTCTTCATTTCTAACAATTCTATTTTCGATATGGGCGTATATACAAATACGCGTTTAAACTCATTGTCCTCGCCTTTTATTGGGTGCACTTCTCGTAAGGGATTCTGTCTATCCATGTAATGCGTGGTTCTTTCCTTGATGGGCAATGAGACACGTTCTGAACATACAAAAAGAATATACTGCTTTCTTGATTCTAGAATTTCTTTAATTAATTTAGTACCTGAACCTCTCCATCTATTCATGAGCAGTTCAGTCAATATGTCAGGTAAGGGACCAGGGTCCGAATGCTGACTCTGATATAGTATAATGAGTTGTTGAATCATATAAATCCCAGCTAACCGCTGTTCATCTGGGGTGAGATTCAAAAATGTGCGTGCTACTGTATCATCACTATATTTTCCGGGACTGTCCACCCAATGGACAGCTGACCTAGCTAAATCTTGTTCATCCATAGAATCGAGAAAATGATAACCCCTTCGCTCTCGGAGTAATTTGTCGGCGGCGTGGAACGAATGCTCGTTAGACCTTATATTAATTATAGGTATTTGGAAATTCCTGTTATTATCTGGACATATCGGACGTGTCGGGTCAATAAGACATCTATTACTATTACAAGATCTTCCTCTACCTACATAGGCTATGGTGTCTGACTGTCCTGCGGGCAGTCCTGACCCTTCCTCCTCGCTTTGTTCGAACTGGTCTACCGCTAATCTTTCTTCGTGTAGACGTTCTATTTCTTTACGGATCTTTCGGCACATGGCTATTATACAATTTTGCTTATCATGTCTACCTTCTGATATATTCTGGCTCCATCTGGTAAGAATTTGCATTGCTTCCGGGTCTACCCCCGGTCGGTCTTGATTTCTGATCACACAATTTATGAGGAAACGTAACAGTTCCCCCTGTATCTCCACTTTCTGGTATTCCATAGCTCTGTTAATACATTCTGGATCTCGCCCTGTTTGGACAAAATGATATATTCTATCTAGATGCGCAGTCATTCCTGGTAATTTCCCTAAATACACTGCGGCTCGTCTGATACGCAATGATGCCAGGGTCATTTCGTCCTCTTTGCCGGGCACAGGGTCATATCTACAATCTACAAGAAGTTCCTTAAGCGTACGGGCATTTATGAGTTTGGGGGTACGTGAATGTGCTGACTCTTGAAAGGTAAGTTTATTTATTCTGGGTGGCGTAGAAAAAATATTGGTAGGACCTCCCGTAGCCCCATCTGGGGTGTCGGGTGTGAAAGGATTCGTTGAACGCGACACAGCAACTATAGGTGTGGACACAGCTATAGAAGTAGCTGTAGGGACAGATGCAGAAACAGATGTGCTTGCCGGAACTTGTGACACGATCTGTTGTTGTAGGGATACGGGTACTGGATCTTGGCGTTGAACCTCCCTGGTATGCGGTCTATGTGGGGCGGAATTAGCATATTCAGGGGCTGCGTCATCTAAATATGAGGAAAGAAAAACATCTTCTGCGGTTCTAGGATGCCCCTTAGGATGTACCTTTATTGGGAATAATGGGGGTGGCAAGTCTTTCGGTATTTCTGGAGTAGCCTTAGGTAATCCTTCGGCCAGAAGGGGATACATACCATTCATAAGGGCATTTCTTTGTCTGTCTACTTGTTCTGATTTCACTCGGATACCTTCTTCAATTAATAAATTTTCTCGAACTTTATTTGAACTCTCTTTATTCTTTTCTTCCTGTCGGAGTGCTTTTTCTGTACGTCTATGAGATTCTTTACGCCATAACTCAACGGCGTCTTTCTGTGACTGTCTGACTTTCCTTTTCCATAACTCTTCCTCTACTTTCATGATGCACTCTGCATCCCAGGTTCCCGCTGTGGGCCACCTCTGACTTTCTGGTAATTCCTTGGTGTAGTCTACCCATAAATCAAGAAATAATATAGCGTCTAAGCCATGTTTATGATACATGAAGTACCCTGGAGTGTCCCTAGGAGGAATAGGAACGGCTTCTTCGAGTACCCCTTTCCTTGTAGTGATCTGTCTTAGTTTCGAAAAGAGCGGCATATTGAGAACTGATCTGATACTTGATTTTGATACTTGATTTTGAACAAACTTAATACAGTAAACACGATAATGAACAGTCATTCATACCACAATATGCAGAACGTACTTAAAACATTTAACATTTAACATTTATCTGAGCAATCCATAACGATGACGGTCTAAGGAAAATTTAAACACAAAAACATAATACTCGACTTTAACCGAGTTATTCTGAATTTTTATATACTTGATATACTAGATATACTGCTAAACAGTACAGATACACTGCTGAAACAGTGCAGACCGGATTTGTGTACCCAAACCCGTCTTGACCGGCACAAACTATGTGCACGTCAGAAATGCCTCCCCAGTAATGGTACTCACCGGGTAGCTTCGGAAACGGAAGGCCTCGGAAACTGAACTTGAACCGGACTGGACTCGACTGGACTCGTCGGAAACTGGACTCGACTTCGGACTTCGGGAACTGGTGGGCCTCTGTATACCTCGGATCTTGCTCTCTCAGCTAGGCTCTGGTCGGGATACTTCGCACTTCTCACCGCCTCGTCTGGGTGTTGATCGCAGCCTCAGTCGCCCCCGCTTGACCGGAGGGAGATACAGGAAATCCTGCTGGTACGCGTTATTGTCCGTCCAGCTGTGGCAGGAGACCGGGCCTGCAACTCACCGCCGGCGCGTGAGATGAGAAAGTGTCCCTGTTCGGGCGCCATTCATGTGGTAAATAATTTCATTACCGGGACTTAATTTGATACAGAAACATAATAAAATAGCTCAGTAAATAAGAGGCAGAATCCGTGGTATTAGAGGTTCGGAATGGGCTTTATTCCAATGGTCGATTATAATCGGTTGCTCCAAGTTCCATCACCACGGGGGTTCAGGAAGTGAAGTACATACATTATTGACAAGAAATGACTTTTATAGAACATACATTACATTGAAGCGAATGCGGTAGGCGTAACAATTGATAAGGAAAATGACGATTCATATGCGTAACCGAAAATGGGCGTAATAAGGAGTAAAAAGGAACATAATTGGTTATGATGTCATATATAGGTGGATCTATAAGATAATACTTGGCATAGATGCGCGCGCAGCAGTATGACGTGTGATTGACGTGCAACTAGGGGGTGAAGGGGACTTGACATTTAGCTCTACATGTGGAGACAAAAAGTCTGGGGGGTCAAGTCAACCTAATCCCAAATCATATCTAACATCCTATGTTTAAAGAACTATGTTATCCACAAAAGAAGGACTCTCGGACAGAATCTATTCTATACTGCCTGTGCGTGCGTGTACAAGCGTCTAAGTGTCTATATGAGATGCAAGGGGCAGAAACCTTCCATGGTAACCGGGCTATGAATTACTTGCATAAAGACAGAGGAGCCGAGCCTTTGCTCGGTAGCTGGAAGAATGTTTACTTAAACTACTAGACAGGAATGCATCGGCTAAGGAGCGAAACAGATAACTCGAAGGTGAAATACAGTTCTTGGCAGAGAATAGGCTGATGTCAGGCTTCGTGAGCCGCGCAGAGAATGAGACAAAGTTCATGGTCACAGATGCAGGCTCAGACTGGAGCTTTCAGAGGCAGAAGGCAAGAAGAGTTTGATGGCAGAATCAGGGCCTACTTGCCTGGACTGTAAAATGGCATAAGTGAACCATATAAAGCCGGTGGCCTTTCATACTTAGGAATGGAATATCCGGCCTATTCATGGCGGATCTGACAGAGGACATGTTGACGGTGGACGCACATGTGTTTGCGTCTTCATAACTGGAACTGGAGGGAACATACATGTACTTGTGATTCATACATGAAACCGTTGGGGTCCAAGATAGGGGACATAACTGATCAGAAAAATCCATATTTCCACAACCTTCACCAGTAGGCCAGAGTAAGAGTTAAGACCTTAACCAGTATGCCAGAGTAAGAGTTAAGACCTTCACCATTAGGCCAGAGTACGAGTCTAAGGCCTTAGCTATTAGGCCAGAGTAAGAGTTAAGACCTTAACCATTAGGCCAGAGTACGAGTCTAAGACATTAGCTATTAGGCCACAGTAAGAGTTAAGACCTTAGCTATTAGGCCAGAGTAAGAGTTAATACCTTAACCAGTAGGCCAGAGTAAGAGTTAAGACCTTAACCAGTAGGCTAGAGTAAGAGTTAAGACCTTAGCTATAAGGCCAGATTAAGATTTAAGACCTTAACCTGTAGGCCATAGTACGAGTCTACGACCTTAGCTATTAGGCCAGAGTACGAGTCTAAGACCTTAGCTATTAGGCCAGAGTACGAGTCTAAGACCTTAGCTATAAGGCCAGAGTAAGAGTTAAGACCTTAACCAGTAGGCCAGAGTATGAGTTAAGACCTTAACCATTAAGCCATAGTACGAGTCTAAGACCTTAGCTATTAGGCCAGAGTAAGAGTTAAGACCTTAACCCTTAAGCCAGAGTAAGAGTTAAGACCTTAACCAGTAGGCCAGAGTAAGAGTTAAGACCTTAGCAATTAGGCCAGAGTACGAGTCTAAGACCTTAGCTATTAGGCCAGAGTAAGAGTTAAGACCTTAACCATTAGGCCAGAGTACGAGTCTAAGACCTCGTACTGATGCCCTGATGCCCTTTGGGCTAAGTTTCTGCACGTTATAAATTTAATTTCATTCATTCATTCATTCAAGACCTTAGCTATTAGGCCAGAGTAAGAGTTAAGACCTTAACCAGTAGGCCAGAGTAAGAGTTAAGACCTTAACCAGTAGGCCAGCATAAGAGTTAAGACCTTAGCTTTTAGGCCAGAATAAGAGTTAAGACCTTAACCAGTAGGCCAGAGTACAAGTCTAAGACCTTAGCTATTAGGCCAGAGTAAGAGTTAAGACCTTAACCAGTAGGCCAGAGTAAGAGTTAAGACCTTAACCAGTAGGCCACAGTACGAGTCTAAGACCTTAGCTATTAGGCCAGAATAAGTGTTAAGACCTTAACCAGTAGGCCAGAGTACGAGACTAAGACCTGAGCTATTAGGCCAGAGTAAGAGTTAAGACCTTAACCATTAGGCCAGAGTACGAGTCTAAGACCTTAGCTATTAGGCCAGAGTAAGAGTTAAGACCTTAACCAGTAGGCCAGCATAAGAGTTAAGACCTTAGCTATTAGGCCAGAGTAAGAGTTAAGACCTTAACCAGAAGGCCAGAGTACAAGTCTAAGACCTTAGCTATTAGGCCAGAGTAAGAGTTAAGACCTTAACCAGTAGGCCACAGTACGAGTCTAAGACCTTAGCTATTAGGCCAGAGTAAGAGTTAAGACCTTAACCAGTAGGCCACAGTACGAGTCTAAGACCTTAGCTATTAGGCCAGAATAAGAGTTAAGACCTTAACCATTAGGCCAGAGTAAGAGTTAAGACCTTAACCAGTAGGCCACAGTACGAGTCTAAGACCTTAGCTATTAGGCCAGAGTAAGAGTTAAGACCTTAACCATTAGGCCAGAGTACGAGTCTAAGACCTTAGCTATTAGGCCAGAGTAAGAGTTAAGACCTTAACCATTAGGCCAGAGTACGAGTCTAAGACCTTAGCTATTAGGCCAGAGTACGAGTCTAAGAACTTAGCTATTATGCCAGAGTAAGAGTTTAGACCTTATTCATTAGGCCAGAGTACGAGTCTAAGACCTTAGCTATTAGGTCAGAGTAAGAGTTAAAACCTTAACCAGTAGGCCAGAGTAAGAATTAAGACCTTAACTTTAGGCCATAGTAAGAGTTAAGACCTTAACCAGTAGGCCAGAGTAAGTGTTAAGACCTTAACCTGTAGGCCATAGCACAAGTCTAAGACCTTAGCTATTAGGCCAGAGTAACAGTTAAAACCTTAACCAGTAGGCCAGAGTACGAGTCTAAGACCTTAGCTATTAGGCCATAGTAAGAGTTAAGACCTTAACCATTAGGCCAGAGTACGAGTCTAAGACCTTAGCTATTAGGCCAGAGTAAGAGTTTAGACCTTAACCATTAGGCCAGAGTACGAGGCTAAGACCTTAGCTATTAGGCCAGAGTAAGAGTTAAGATCTTAGCTATTAGGCCAGAGCAAGAGTTAAGACCTTAACCATTAGGCCAGAGTACGAGTTAAGACCATAACCTGTAGGCCAGAGTACGAGTCTAAGACCTTAGCTATTAGGCCAGAGTACGAGTCTAAGACCTTAGCTGTTAGGCCAGATAAGAATTAAGACCTTAACCAGTAGGCCAGAGTAAGAGTTAAGAACTTTGCTATTAGGCCAGAGTAAGATTTAAGATCTTAACCATTAGGCCAGAGTACGAGTCTAAGACCTTAGCTATTAAGCCAGAGTATGTGTCTAAGACCTTAGCTATTAGGCCAGAGTAAGAGTTAAGACCTTAACCATTAGGCCAGAGTACGAGGCTAAGACCTTAGCTATTAGGCCAGAATAAGAGTTAAGACCTTAACCAGTAGGCCAGAGTAAGAATCAAGACGTTAACCTGTAGGCCATAGTAAGAGTTAAGACCTTAACCAGAAGGCCAGAGTAAGAGTTAAGACCTTAATCTGTAGGCCATAGTACGAGTCTAAGACCTTAGCTATTAGGCCAGAGAAGAGTTAAGACCTTAACCAGTAGGTCAGAGTACGAGTCTAAGACCTTAACCATTAGGCCAGAGTACGAGTCTAAAGACCTTAGCTATTAGGACATAATACGAGTCTAAGACTTTAGCTATTAGGCCAGAGTAAGTGTTAAGACCTTAACCTGTAGGCCATAGCACAAGTCTAAGACCTTAGCTATTAGGCCAGAGTAACAGTTAAGACCTTAACCAGTAGGCCAGAGTACGAGTCTAAGACCTTAGCTATTAGGCCAGAGTAAGAGTTAAGATCTTAACCATTAGGCCAGAGTACGAGTCTAAGACCTTAGCTATTAGGCCAGAGTAAGTTTTAAGACCTCAGCAAGTAGGCCAGAGTAAGAGTTAAGACCTTAACCATTAGGCCAGAGTACGAGTCTAAGACCTTAGCTATTAGGCCAGAGTAAGAGTTAATACCTTAACCAGTAGGCCCGAGTAAGAGTTAAGACCATAACCTGTAGGCCAGAGTACGAGTCTAAGACCTGAGCTATTAGGCCAGAGTAAGAGTTAAGACCTTAACCAGTAGGCCAGAGTAAGAGTTAAGACCTTAGCTATTAGGCCAGAGTAAGAGTTAAGACCTTAGCTATTAGGCCAGAGTAAGAGTTAAGACCTTAACCAGTAGGCCAGAGTACGAGTCTAAGACCTTAGCTATTGGGCCAGAGTAAGAGTTAATACCTTCCCCAGTAAGCCAGACTAAGAGTTAAGACCTTAACCAGTATGCCAGAGTAAGAGTTAAGACCTTCACCATTAGGCCAGAGTACGAGTCTAAGGCCTTAGCTATTAGGCCAGAGTAAGAGTTAAGACCTTAACCATTAGGCCAGAGTACGAGTCTAAGACATTAGCCATTAGGCCACAGTAAGAGTTAAGACCTTAGCTATTAGGCCAGAGTAAGAGTTAAGACCTTTAACATTAGGCCAGAGTACAAGTCTAAGACGTTAGCTATTAGGCCGGAGTAAGAATTAATACCTTAACCAGTAGGCCAGAGTAAGAGTTAAGACCTTAGCTATAAGGCCAGATTAAGAGTTAAGACCTTAACCTGTGGGCCATAGTACGAGTCTACGACCTTAGCTATTAGGCCAGAGTACAAGTCTAAGACCTTAGCTATTGGACCAGAGTACGAGTCTAAGACCTTAGCTATTAGGCCAGAGTAAGAGTTAAGACCTTAACCAGTAGGCCAGAGTATGAGTTAAGACCTTAACCATTAAGCCATAGTACGAGTCTAAGACCTTAGCTATTAGGCCAGAGTAAGAGTCAAGACCTTAACCAGTAGGCCAGAGTAAGAGTTAAGACCTTAACCAGTAGGCCGGAGAAAGAGTTAAGACCTTAGCTATTAGGCCAGAGTACGAGTCTAAGACCTTAGCTATTAGGCCAGAGTAAGAGTTAAGACCTTAACCATTAGGCCAGAGTACGAGTCTAAGACCTTAGCTATTAGGCCAGAGTAAGAGTTAAGACCTTAACCATTAGGCCAGAGTACGAGTCTAAGACCTTAGCTATTAGGCCAGAGTAAGAGTTAATACCTTAACCAGTAGGCCAGAGTAAGAGTTAAGACCTTAACCAGTAGGCCAGCATAAGAGTTAAGACCTTAGCTATTAGGCCAGAGTAAGAGTTAAGACCTTAACCAGAAGGCCAGAGTACAAGTCTAAGACCTTAGCTATTAGGCCAGAGTAAGAGTTAAGACCTTAACCAGTAGGCCACAGTACGAGTCTAAGACCTTAGCTATTAGGCCAGAGTAAGAGTTAAGACCTTAACCAGTAGGCCACAGTACGAGTCTAAGTCCTTAGCTATTAGGCCAGAGTAAGAGTTAAGACCTTAACTAGTAGGCCAGAGTAAGAGTTAAGACCTTAACCAGTAGGCCAGAGTAAGAGTTAAGACCTTAACCAGTAGGCCACAGTACGAGTCTAAGACCTTAGCTATTAGGCCAGAGTAAGAGTTAAGACCTTAACCAGTAGGCCAGAGTACAAGTCTAAGACCTTAACCAGTAGGCCAGAGTAAGAGTTAAGACCTTAACCAGTAGGCCACAGTACGAGTCTAAGACCTTAGCTATTAGGCCAGAGTAAGAGTTAAGACCTTAAAAATTAGGCCAGAGTACGAGTCTAAGACCTTAGCTATTAGGCCAGAGTACGAGTCTAAGACCTTAGCTATTATGCCAGAGTAAGAGTTTAGACCTTAATCATTAGGCCAGAGTACGAGTCTAAGACCTTAGCTATTAGGCCAGAGTAAGAGTTAAGACCTTAACCAGTGGGCCAGAGTAAGAATTAAGACCTTAACTTTAGGCCATTGTAAGAGTTAAGACCTTAACCAGTAGGCCAGAGTAAGTGTTAAGACCTTAACCTGTAGGCCATAGCACAAGTCTAAGACCTTAGCTATTAGGCCAGAGTAACAGTTAAGACCTTAACCAGTAGGCCAGAGTACGAGTCTAAGACCTTAGCTATTAGGCCAGAGTAAGAGTTAAGATATTAACCATTAGGCCAGAGTACGAGTCTAAGACCTTAGCTATTAGGCCAGAGTAAGAGTTAAGATCTTAACCATTAGGCCAGAGTACGAGTCTAAGACCTTAGCTATTAGGCCAGAGTAAGTTTTAAGACCTCAGCAATTAGGCCAGAGTAAGAGTTAAGACCTTAACCATTAGGCCAGAGAACAAGTGTAAGACCTTAGCTATTAGGCCAGAGTAAGAGTTAAGACCATAGCTATTATGCCAGAGAAATTGTTATGACCTTAACCTGTAGGCCATAGTACGAGTCTAAGACCTTAGCTATTAGGCCATAGTAAGAGTTAAGACCTTAACCATTAGGCCAGAGTACGAGTCTAAGACCTTAGCTATTAGGCCAGAGTAAGAGTTTAGACCTTAACCATTAGGCCAGAGTACGAGTCTAAGACCTTAGCTATTAGGCCAGAGTAAGAGTTAAGACCTTAACCAGTAGGCCAGAGTAAGAGTTAAGATCTTAACCAGTAGGCCAGAGTATGAGTCTAAGATCTTAGCTATTAGGCTAGAGTAAGAGTTAAGACCTTAACCATTAGGCCAGAGTACGAGGCTAAGACCTTAGCTATTAGGCCAGAGTAAGAGTTAAGACCTTAGCTATTAGGCCAGAGTAAGAGTTAAGACCTTAACCATTAGGCCAGAGTACGAGTCTAAGAGCTTAGCTATTAGGCCAGAGTAAGAGTTAAGACCTTAACCAGTAGGCCCGAGTAAGAGTTAAGACCATAACCTGTAGGCCAGAGTACGAGTCTAAGACCTTAGCTATTAGGCCAGAGTAAGAGTTAAGATCTTAACCATTAGGCCAGAGTATGAGTCTAAGACCTTAGCTAATAAGCCAAAGTATGTGTCTAAGACCTTAGCTATTAGGCCAGAGTAAGAGTTAAGACCTTAACCAGTAGGCCAGTGTAAGAGTTAAGACCTTAGCTATTAGGCCAGAGTAAGTGTTAAGACCTTAGCTATTAGGCCAGAGTACGAGTCTAAGACCTTAGCTATTATGCCAGAGTAAGAGTTTAGACCTTAATCATTAGGCCAGAGTACGAGTCTAAGACCTTAGCTATTAGGCCAGAATAAGAGTTAAGAC
Source organism: Triturus cristatus (assembly GCF_964204655.1). Lineage (NCBI taxonomy): Eukaryota > Metazoa > Chordata > Amphibia > Caudata > Salamandridae > Triturus > Triturus cristatus. The sequence continues at coordinate 2,273,411 of NC_140584.1, read as the reverse complement.
CTTAACCAGTAGGCCAGAGTACGAGACTAAGACCTGAGCTATTAGGCCAGAGTAAGAGTTAAGACCTTAACCATTAGGCCAGAGTACGAGTCTAAGACCTTAGCTATTAGGCCACAGTAAGAGTTAAGACCTTAACCAGTAGGCCAGCATAAGAGTTAAGACCTTAGCTATTAGGCCAGAGTAAGAGTTAAGACCTTAACCAGAAGGCCAGAGTATAAGTCTAAGACCTTAGCTATTAGGCCAGAGTAAGAGTTAAGACCTTAACCAGTAGGCCACAGTACGAGTCTAAGACCTTAGCTATTAGGCCAGAGTAAGAGTTAAGACCTTAACCATTAGGCCAGAGTACGAGTCTAAGACCTTAGCTATTAGGCCAGAGTAAGAGTTAAGACCTTAACCAGTAGGCCAGAGTAAGAGTTAAGACCGTAACCAGTAGGCCAGCATAAGAGTTAAGACCTTAGCTATTAGGCCAGAGTAAGAGTTAAGACCTTAACCAGTAGGCCACAGTACAAGTCTAAGACCTTAGCTATTAGGCCAGAATAAGAGTTAAGACCTTAACCAGTAGGCCAGAGTAAGAGTTAAGACCTTAACCAGTAGGCCACAGTACGAGTCTAAGACCTTAGCTATTAGGCCAGAGTAAGAGTTAAGACCTTAACCATTAGGCCAGAGTACGAGTCTAAGACCTTAGCTATTAGGCCAGAGTAAGAGTTAAGACCTTAACCATTAGGCCAGAGTACGAGTCTAAGACCTTAGCTATTAGGCCAGAGTACGAGTCTAAGACCTTAGCTATTATGCCAGAGTAAGAGTTTAGACCTTAATCATTAGGCCAGAGTACGAGTCTAAGACCTTAGCTATTAGGCCAGAGTAAGAGTTAAGACCTTAACCAGTGGGCCAGAGTAAGAATTAAGACCTTAACTTTAGGCCATAGTAAGAGTTAAGACCTTAACCAGTAGGCCAGAGTAAGTGTTAAGACCTTAACCTGTAGGCCATAGCACAAGTCTAAGACCTTAGCTATTAGGCCAGAGTAACAGTTAAGACCTTAACCAGTAGGCCAGAGTACGAGTCTAAGACCTTAGCTATTAGGCCAGAGTAAGAGTTAAGATCTTAACCATTAGGCCAGAGTACAAGTCTAAGACCTTAGCTATTAGGCCAGAGTAACAGTTAAGACCTTAACCATTAGGCCAGAGTACGAGTCTAAGACCTTAGCTATTAGGCCAGAGTACGAGTCTAAGAACTTAGCTATTATGCCAGAGTAAGAGTTTAGACCTTATTCATTAGGCCAGAGTACGAGTCTAAGACCTTAGCTATTAGGTCAGAGTAAGAGTTAAAACCTTAACCAGTAGGCCAGAGTAAGAATTAAGACCTTAACTTTAGGCCATAGTAAGAGTTAAGACCTTAACCAGTAGGCCAGAGTAAGTGTTAAGACCTTAACCTGTAGGCCATAGCACAAGTCTAAGACCTTAGCTATTAGGCCAGAGTAACAGTTAAAACCTTAACCAGTAGGCCAGAGTACGAGTCTAAGACCTTAGCTATTAGGCCAGAGTAAGAGTTAAGATCTTAACCATTAGGCCAGAGTACGAGTCTAAGACCTTAGCTATTAGGCCAGAGTAAGAGTTAAGATCTTAACCATTAGGCCAGAGTACGAGTCTAAGACCTTAGCTATTAGGCCAGAGTAAGTTTTAAGACCTCAGCAATTAGGCCAGAGTAAGAGTTAAGACCTTAACCAGTAGGCCAGAGTAAGTGTTAAGACCTTAACCTGTAGGCCATAGCACAAGTCTTAGACCTTAGCTATTAGGCCAGAGTAACAGTTAAAACCTTAACCAGTAGGCCAGAGTACGAGTCTAAGACCTTAGCTATTAGGCCAGAGTAAGAGTTAAGATCTTAACCATTAGGCCAGAGTACGAGTCTAAGACCTTAGCTATTAGGCCAGAGTAAGAGTTAAGACCTTAACCATTAGGCCAGAGTACGAGTCTAAGACCTTAGCTATTAGGCCAGAGTAAGAGTTAAGACCTTAACCAGTAGGCCAGAGTAAGAGTTAAGACCGTAACCAGTAGGCCAGCATAAGAGTTAAGACCTTAGCTATTAGGCCAGAGTAAGAGTTAAGACCTTAACCAGTAGGCCACAGTACAAGTCTAAGACCTTAGCTATTAAGCCAGAATAAGAGTTAAGACCTTAACCAGTAGGCCAGAGTAAGAGTTAAGACCTTAACCAGTAGGCCACAGTACGAGTCTAAGACCTTAGCTATTAGGCCAGAGTAAGAGTTAAGACCTTAACCATTAGGCCAGAGTACGAGTCTAAGACCTTAGCTATTAGGCCAGAGTAAGAGTTAAGACCTTAACCATTAGGCCAGAGTACGAGTCTAAGACCTTAGCTATTAGGCCAGAGTACGAGTCTAAGACCTTAGCTATTATGCCAGAGTAAGAGTTTAGACCTTAATCATTAGGCCAGAGTACGAGTCTAAGACCTTAGCTATTAGGCCAGAGTAAGTGTTAAGACCTTAACCAGTGGGCCAGAGTAAGAATTAAGACCTTAACTTTAGGCCATAGTAAGAGTTAAGACCTTAACCAGTAGGCCAGAGTAAGTGTTAAGACCTTAACCTGTAGGCCATAGCACAAGTCTAAGACCTTAGCTATTAGGCCAGAGTAACAGTTAAGACCTTAACCAGTAGGCCAGAGTACGAGTCTAAGACCTTAGCTATTAGGCCAGAGTAAGAGTTAAGATCTTAACCATTAGGCCAGAGTACGAGTCTAAGACCTTAGCTATTAGGCCAGAGTAACAGTTAAGACCTTAACCATTAGGCCAGAGTACGAGTCTAAGACCTTAGCTATTAGGCCAGAGTACGAGTCTAAGAACTTAGCTATTATGCCAGAGTAAGAGTTTAGACCTTATTCATTAGGCCAGAGTACGAGTCTAAGACCTTAGCTATTAGGTCAGAGTAAGAGTTAAAACCTTAACCAGTAGGCCAGAGTAAGAATTAAGACCTTAACTTTAGGCCATAGTAAGAGTTAAGACCTTAACCAGTAGGCCAGAGTAAGTGTTAAGACCTTAACCTGTAGGCCATAGCACAAGTCTAAGACCTTAGCTATTAGGCCAGAGTAACAGTTAAAACCTTAACCAGTAGGCCAGAGTACGAGTCTAAGACCTTAGCTATTAGGCCAGAGTAAGAGTTAAGATCTTAACCATTAGGCCAGAGTACGAGTCTAAGACCTTAGCTATTAGGCCAGAGTAAGAGTTAAGATCTTAACCATTAGGCCAGAGTACGAGTCTAAGACCTTAGCTATTAGGCCAGAGTAAGTTTTAAGACCTCAGCAATTAGGCCAGAGTAAGAGTTAAGACCTTAACCATTAGGCCAGAGTACAAGTCTAAGACCTTAGCTATTAGGCCAGAGTAAGAGTTAAGACCTTAGCTATTATGCCAGAGAAATTGTTATGACCTTAACCTGTAGGCCATAGTACGAGTCTAAGACCTTAGCTATTAGGCCATAGTAAGAGTTAAGACCTTAACCATTAGGCCAGAGTACGAGTCTAAGACCTTAGCTATTAGGCCAGAGTAAGAGTTTAGACCTTAACCATTAGGCCAGAGTACGAGGCTAAGACCTTAGCTATTAGGCCAGAGTAAGAGTTAAGATCTTAGCTATTAGGCCAGAGTAAGAGTTAAGACCTTAACCATTAGGCCAGAGTACGAGTTAAGACCATAACCTGTAGGCCAGAGTACGAGTCTAAGACCTTAGCTATTAGGCCAGAGTAAGAGTTAAGACCTTAACCATTAGGCCAGAGAACAAGTGTAAGACCTTAGCTATTAGGCCAGAGTAAGAGTTAAGACCATAGCTATTATGCCAGAGAAATTGTTATGACCTTAACCTGTAGGCCATAGTACGAGTCTAAGACCTTAGCTATTAGGCCATAGTAAGAGTTAAGACCTTAACCATTAGGCCAGAGTACGAGTCTAAGACCTTAGCTATTAGGCCAGAGTAAGAGTTTAGACCTTAACCATTAGGCCAGAGTACGAGTCTAAGACCTTAGCTATTAGGCCAGAGTAAGAGTTAAGACCTTAACCAGTAGGCCAGAGTAAGAGTTAAGATCTTAACCAGTAGGCCAGAGTATAAGTCTAAGATCTTAGCTATTAGGCTAGAGTAAGAGTTAAGACCTTAACCATTAGGCCAGAGTACGAGTCTAAGACCTTAGCTATTAGGCCAGAGTAAGAGTAAAGACCTTAACCAGTAGGCCCGAGTAAGAGTTAAGACCATAACCTGTAGGCCAGAGTACGAGTCTAAGACCTTAGCTATTAGGCCAGAGTAAGAGTAAAGACCTTAACCAGTAGGCCCGAGTAAGAGTTAAGACCATAACCTGTAGGCCAGAGTACGAGTCTAAGACCTTAGCTATTAGGCCAGAGTAAGAGTTAAGATCTTAACCATTAGGCCAGAGTATGAGTCTAAGACCTTAGCTATTAAGCCAGAGTATGTGTCTAAGACCTTAGCTATTAGGCCAGAGTAAGAGTTAAGACCTTAACCAGTAGGCCAGTGTAAGAGTTAAGACCTTAGCTATTAGGCCAGAGTAAGTGTTAAGACCTTAGCTATTAGGCCAGAGTACGAGTCTAAGACCTTAGCTATTATGCCAGAGTAAGAGTTTAGACCTTAATCATTAGGCCAGAGTACGAGTCTAAGACCTTAGCTATTAGGCCAGAGTAAGAGTTAAGACCTTAACCAGTAGGCCAGAGTAAGAATTAAGACGTTAACCTGTAGGCCATAGTAAGAGTTAAGACCTTAATCTGTAGGCCATAGTACGAGTCTAAGACCTTAGCTATTAGGCCAGAGTAAGAGTTAAGACCTTAACCAGTAGGCCAGAGTACGAGTCTAAGACCTTAACCATTAGGCCAGAGTACGAGTCTAAGACCTTAGCTATTAGCACATAATACGAGTCTAAGACTTTAGCTATTAGGCCAGAGTAAGTGTTAAGACCTTAACCTGTAGGCCATAGCACAAGTCTAATACCTTAGCTATTAGGCCAGAGTAACAGTTAAGACCTTAACCAGTAGGCCAGAGTACGAGTCTAAGACCTTAGCTATTAGGCCAGAGTAAGAGTTTAGACCTTAACCATTAGGCCAGAGTACGAGGCTAAGACCTTAGCTATTAGGCCAGAGTAAGAGTTAAGATCTTAGCTATTAGGCCAGAGCAAGAGTTAAGACCTTAACCATTAGGCCAGAGTACGAGTTAAGACCATAACCTGTAGGCCAGAGTACGAGTCTAAGACCTTAGCTATTAGGCCAGAGTACGAGTCTAAGACCTTAGCTGTTAGGCCAGATAAGAATTAAGACCTTAACCAGTAGGCCAGAGTAAGAGTTAAGAACTTTGCTATTAGGCCAGAGTAAGATTTAAGATCTTAACCATTAGGCCAGAGTACGAGTCTAAGACCTTAGCTATTAAGCCAGAGTATGTGTCTAAGACCTTAGCTATTAGGCCAGAGTAAGAGTTAAGACCTTAACCATTAGGCCAGAGTACGAGGCTAAGACCTTAGCTATTAGGCCAGAATAAGAGTTAAGACCTTAAGCAGTAGGCCAGAGTAAGAATCAAGACGTTAACCTGTAGGCCATAGTAAGAGTTAAGACCTTAACCAGAAGGCCAGAGTAAGAGTTAAGACCTTAATCTGTAGGCCATAGTACGAGTCTAAGACCTTAGCTATTAGGCCAGAGAAGAGTTAAGACCGTAACCAGTAGGTCAGAGTACGAGTCTAAGACCTTAACCATTAGGCCAGAGTACGAGTCTAAAGACCTTAGCTATTAGGACATAATACGAGTCTAAGACTTTAGCTATTAGGCCAGAGTAAGTGTTAAGACCTTAACCTGTAGGCCATAGCACAAGTCTAAGACCTTAGCTATTAGGCCAGAGTAACAGTTAAGACCTTAACCAGTAGGCCAGAGTACGAGTCTAAGACCTTAGCTATTAGGCCAGAGTAAGAGTTAAGATCTTAACCATTAGGCCAGAGTACGAGTCTAAGACCTTAGCTATTAGGCCAGAGTAAGAGTTAAGATCTTAACCATTAGGCCAGAGTACGAGTCTAAGACCTTAGCTATTAGGCCAGAGTAAGTTTTAAGACCTCAGCAAGTAGGCCAGAGTAAGAGTTAAGACCTTAACCATTAGGCCAGAGTACGAGTCTAAGACCTTAGCTATTAGGCCAGAGTAAGAGTTAATACCTTAACCAGTAGGCCCGAGTAAGAGTTAAGACCATAACCTGTAGGCCAGAGTACGAGTCTAAGACCTGAGCTATTAGGCCAGAGTAAGAGTTAAGACCTTAACCAGTAGGCCAGAGTAAGAGTTAAGACCTTAGCTATTAGGCCAGAGTAAGAGTTAAGGCCTTAGCTATTAGGCCAGAGTAAGAGTTAAGACCTTAACCAGTAGGCCAGAGTACGAGTCTAAGACCTTAGCTATTGGGCCAGAGTAAGAGTTAATACCTTCCCCAGTAAGCCAGACTAAGAGTTAAGACCTTAACCAGTATGCCAGAGTAAGAGTTAAGACCTTCACCATTAGGCCAGAGTACGAGTCTAAGGCCTTAGCTATTAGGCCAGAGTAAGAGTTAAGACCTTAACCATTAGGCCAGAGTACGAGTCTAAGACATTAGCCATTAGGCCACAGTAAGAGTTAAGACCTTAGCTATTAGGCCAGAGTAAGAGTTAAGACCTTTAACATTAGGCCAGAGTACAAGTCTAAGACGTTAGCTATTAGGCCGGAGTAAGAATTAATACCTTAACCAGTAGGCCAGAGTAAGAGTTAAGACCTTAGCTATAAGGCCAGATTAAGAGTTAAGACCTTAACCTGTGGGCCATAGTACGAGTCTACGACCTTAGCTATTAGGCCAGAGTACAAGTCTAAGACCTTAGCTATTGGACCAGAGTACGAGTCTAAGACCTTAGCTATTAGGCCAGAGTAAGAGTTAAGACCTTAACCAGTAGGCCAGAGTATGAGTTAAGACCTTAACCATTAAGCCATAGTACGAGTCTAAGACCTTAGCTATTAGGCCAGAGTAAGAGTCAAGACCTTAACCAGTAGGCCAGAGTAAGAGTTAAGACCTTAACCAGTAGGCCGGAGAAAGAGTTAAGACCTTAGCTATTAGGCCAGAGTACGAGTCTAAGACCTTAGCTATTAGGCCAGAGTAAGAGTTAAGACCTTAACCATTAGGCCAGAGTACGAGTCTAAGACCTTAGCTATTAGGCCAGAGTAAGAGTTAAGACCTTAACCATTAGGCCAGAGTACGAGTCTAAGACCTTAGCTATTAGGCCAGAGTAAGAGTTAATACCTTAACCAGTAGGCCAGAGTAAGAGTTAAGACCTTAACCAGTAGGCCAGCATAAGAGTTAAGACCTTAGCTATTAGGCCAGAGTAAGAGTTAAGACCTTAACCAGAAGGCCAGAGTACAAGTCTAAGACCTTAGCTATTAGGCCAGAGTAAGAGTTAAGACCTTAACCAGTAGGCCACAGTACGAGTCTAAGACCTTAGCTATTAGGCCAGAGTAAGAGTTAAGACCTTAACCATTAGGCCAGAGTACGAGTCTAAGTCCTTAGCTATTAGGCCAGAGTAAGAGTTAAGACCTTAACTAGTAGGCCAGAGTAAGAGTTAAGACCTTAACCAGTAGGCCAGAGTAAGAGTTAAGACCTTAACCAGTAGGCCACAGTACGAGTCTAAGACCTTAGCTATTAGGCCAGAGTAAGAGTTAAGACCTTAACCAGTAGGCCAGAGTACAAGTCTAAGACCTTAACCAGTAGGCCAGAGTAAGAGTTAAGACCTTAACCAGTAGGCCACAGTACGAGTCTAAGACCTTAGCTATTAGGCCAGAGTAAGAGTTAAGACCTTAAAAATTAGGCCAGAGTACGAGTCTAAGACCTTAGCTATTAGGCCAGAGTACGAGTCTAAGACCTTAGCTATTATGCCAGAGTAAGAGTTTAGACCTTAATCATTAGGCCAGAGTACGAGTCTAAGACCTTAGCTATTAGGCCAGAGTAAGAGTTAAGACCTTAACCAGTGGGCCAGAGTAAGAATTAAGACCTTAACTTTAGGCCATTGTAAGAGTTAAGACCTTAACCAGTAGGCCAGAGTAAGTGTTAAGACCTTAACCTGTAGGCCATAGCACAAGTCTAAGACCTTAGCTATTAGGCCAGAGTAACAGTTAAGACCTTAACCAGTAGGCCAGAGTACGAGTCTAAGACCTTAGCTATTAGGCCAGAGTAAGAGTTAAGATATTAACCATTAGGCCAGAGTACGAGTCTAAGACCTTAGCTATTAGGCCAGAGTAAGAGTTAAGATCTTAACCATTAGGCCAGAGTACGAGTCTAAGACCTTAGCTATTAGGCCAGAGTAAGTTTTAAGACCTCAGCAATTAGGCCAGAGTAAGAGTTAAGACCTTAACCATTAGGCCAGAGAACAAGTGTAAGACCTTAGCTATTAGGCCAGAGTAAGAGTTAAGACCATAGCTATTATGCCAGAGAAATTGTTATGACCTTAACCTGTAGGCCATAGTACGAGTCTAAGACCTTAGCTATTAGGCCATAGTAAGAGTTAAGACCTTAACCATTAGGCCAGAGTACGAGTCTAAGACCTTAGCTATTAGGCCAGAGTAAGAGTTTAGACCTTAACCATTAGGCCAGAGTACGAGTCTAAGACCTTAGCTATTAGGCCAGAGTAAGAGTTAAGACCTTAACCAGTAGGCCAGAGTAAGAGTTAAGATCTTAACCAGTAGGCCAGAGTATGAGTCTAAGATCTTAGCTATTAGGCTAGAGTAAGAGTTAAGACCTTAACCATTAGGCCAGAGTACGAGGCTAAGACCTTAGCTATTAGGCCAGAGTAAGAGTTAAGACCTTAGCTATTAGGCCAGAGTAAGAGTTAAGACCTTAACCATTAGGCCAGAGTACGAGTCTAAGAGCTTAGCTATTAGGCCAGAGTAAGAGTTAAGACCTTAACCAGTAGGCCCGAGTAAGAGTTAAGACCATAACCTGTAGGCCAGAGTACGAGTCTAAGACCTTAGCTATTAGGCCAGAGTAAGAGTTAAGATCTTAACCATTAGGCCAGAGTATGAGTCTAAGACCTTAGCTAATAAGCCAAAGTATGTGTCTAAGACCTTAGCTATTAGGCCAGAGTAAGAGTTAAGACCTTAACCAGTAGGCCAGTGTAAGAGTTAAGACCTTAGCTATTAGGCCAGAGTAAGTGTTAAGACCTTAGCTATTAGGCCAGAGTACGAGTCTAAGACCTTAGCTATTATGCCAGAGTAAGAGTTTAGACCTTAATCATTAGGCCAGAGTACGAGTCTAAGACCTTAGCTATTAGGCCAGAATAAGAGTTAAGACCTTAACCAGTAGGCCAGAGTACGAGACTAAGACCTGAGCTATTAGGCCAGAGTAAGAGTTAAGACCTTAACCATTAGGCCAGAGTACGAGTCTAAGACCTTAGCTATTAGGCCAGAGTAAGAGTTAAGACCTTAACCAGTAGGCCAGCATAAGAGTTAAGACCTTAGCTATTAGGCCAGAGTAAGAGTTAAGACCTTAACCAGAAGGCCAGAGTATAAGTCTAAGACCTTAGCTATTAGGCCAGAGTAAGAGTTAAGACCTTAACCAGTAGGCCACAGTACGAGTCTAAGACCTTAGCTATTAGGCCAGAGTAAGAGTTAAGACCTTAACCATTAGGCCAGAGTACGAGTCTAAGACCTTAGCTATTAGGCCAGAGTAAGAGTTAAGACCTTAACCAGTAGGCCAGAGTAAGAGTTAAGACCGTAACCAGTAGGCCAGCATAAGAGTTAAGACCTTAGCTATTAGGCCAGAGTAAGAGTTAAGACCTTAACCAGTAGGCCACAGTACAAGTCTAAGACCTTAGCTATTAGGCCAGAATAAGAGTTAAGACCTTAACCAGTAGGCCAGAGTAAGAGTTAAGACCTTAACCAGTAGGCCACAGTACGAGTCTAAGACCTTAGCTATTAGGCCAGAGTAAGAGTTAAGACCTTAACCATTAGGCCAGAGTACGAGTCTAAGACCTTAGCTATTAGGCCAGAGTAAGAGTTAAGACCTTAACCATTAGGCCAGAGTACGAGTCTAAGACCTTAGCTATTAGGCCAGAGTACGAGTCTAAGACCTTAGCTATTATGCCAGAGTAAGAGTTTAGACCTTAATCATTAGGCCAGAGTACGAGTCTAAGACCTTAGCTATTAGGCCAGAGTAAGAGTTAAGACCTTAACCAGTGGGCCAGAGTAAGAATTAAGACCTTAACTTTAGGCCATAGTAAGAGTTAAGACCTTAACCAGTAGGCCAGAGTAAGTGTTAAGACCTTAACCTGTAGGCCATAGCACAAGTCTAAGACCTTAGCTATTAGGCCAGAGTAACAGTTAAGACCTTAACCAGTAGGCCAGAGTACGAGTCTAAGACCTTAGCTATTAGGCCAGAGTAAGAGTTAAGATCTTAACCATTAGGCCAGAGTACGAGTCTAAGACCTTAGCTATTAGGCCAGAGTAACAGTTAAGACCTTAACCATTAGGCCAGAGTACGAGTCTAAGACCTTAGCTATTAGGCCAGAGTACGAGTCTAAGAACTTAGCTATTATGCCAGAGTAAGAGTTTAGACCTTATTCATTAGGCCAGAGTACGAGTCTAAGACCTTAGCTATTAGGTCAGAGTAAGAGTTAAAACCTTAACCAGTAGGCCAGAGTAAGAATTAAGACCTTAACTTTAGGCCATAGTAAGAGTTAAGACCTTAACCAGTAGGCCAGAGTAAGTGTTAAGACCTTAACCTGTAGGCCATAGCACAAGTCTAAGACCTTAGCTATTAGGCCAGAGTAACAGTTAAAACCTTAACCAGTAGGCCAGAGTACGAGTCTAAGACCTTAGCTATTAGGCCAGAGTAAGAGTTAAGATCTTAACCATTAGGCCAGAGTACGAGTCTAAGACCTTAGCTATTAGGCCAGAGTAAGTTTTAAGACCTCAGCAATTAGGCCAGAGTAAGAGTTAAGACCTTAACCAGTAGGCCAGAGTAAGTGTTAAGACCTTAACCTGTAGGCCATAGCACAAGTCTAAGACCTTAGCTATTAGGCCAGAGTAACAGTTAAAACCTTAACCAGTAGGCCAGAGTACGAGTCTAAGACCTTAGCTATTAGGCCAGAGTAAGAGTTAAGATCTTAACCATTAGGCCAGAGTACGAGTCTAAGACCTTAGCTATTAGGCCAGAGTAAGAGTTAAGACCTTAACCATTAGGCCAGAGTACGAGTCTAAGACCTTAGCTATTAGGCCAGAGTAAGAGTTAAGACCTTAACCAGTCGGCCAGAGTAAGAGTTAAGACCGTAACCAGTAGGCCAGCATAAGAGTTAAGACCTTAGCTATTAGGCCAGAGTAAGAGTTAAGACCTTAACCAGTAGGCCACAGTACAAGTCTAAGACCTTAGCTATTAAGCCAGAATAAGAGTTAAGACCTTAACCAGTAGGCCAGAGTAAGAGTTAAGACCTTAACCAGTAGGCCACAGTACGAGTCTAAGACCTTAGCTATTAGGCCAGAGTAAGAGTTAAGACCTTAACCATTAGGCCAGAGTACGAGTCTAAGACCTTAGCTATTAGGCCAGAGTAAGAGTTAAGACCTTAACCATTAGGCCAGAGTACGAGTCTAAGACCTTAGCTATTAGGCCAGAGTACGAGTCTAAGACCTTAGCTATTATGCCAGAGTAAGAGTTTAGACCTTAATCATTAGGCCAGAGTACGAGTCTAAGACCTTAGCTATTAGGCCAGAGTAAGTGTTAAGACCTTAACCAGTGGGCCAGAGTAAGAATTAAGACCTTAACTTTAGGCCATAGTAAGAGTTAAGACCTTAACCAGTAGGCCAGAGTAAGTGTTAAGACCTTAACCTGTAGGCCATAGCACAAGTCTAAGACCTTAGCTATTAGGCCAGAGTAACAGTTAAGACCTTAACCAGTAGGCCAGAGTACGAGTCTAAGACCTTAGCTATTAGGCCAGAGTAAGAGTTAAGATCTTAACCATTAGGCCAGAGTACGAGTCTAAGACCTTAGCTATTAGGCCAGAGTAACAGTTAAGACCTTAACCATTAGGCCAGAGTACGAGTCTAAGACCTTAGCTATTAGGCCAGAGTACGAGTCTAAGAACTTAGCTATTATGCCAGAGTAAGAGTTTAGACCTTATTCATTAGGCCAGAGTACGAGTCTAAGACCTTAGCTATTAGGTCAGAGTAAGAGTTAAAACCTTAACCAGTAGGCCAGAGTAAGAATTAAGACCTTAACTTTAGGCCATAGTAAGAGTTAAGACCTTAACCAGTAGGCCAGAGTAAGTGTTAAGACCTTAACCTGTAGGCCATAGCACAAGTCTAAGACCTTAGCTATTAGGCCAGAGTAACAGTTAAAACCTTAACCAGTAGGCCAGAGTACGAGTCTAAGACCTTAGCTATTAGGCCAGAGTAAGAGTTAAGATCTTAACCATTAGGCCAGAGTACGAGTCTAAGACCTTAGCTATTAGGCCAGAGTAAGAGTTAAGATCTTAACCATTAGGCCAGAGTACGAGTCTAAGACCTTAGCTATTAGGCCAGAGTAAGTTTTAAGACCTCAGCAATTAGGCCAGAGTAAGAGTTAAGACCTTAACCATTAGGCCAGAGTACAAGTCTAAGACCTTAGCTATTAGGCCAGAGTAAGAGTTAAGACCTTAGCTATTATGCCAGAGAAATTGTTATGACCTTAACCTGTAGGCCATAGTACGAGTCTAAGACCTTAGCTATTAGGCCATAGTAAGAGTTAAGACCTTAACCATTAGGCCAGAGTACGAGTCTAAGACCTTAGCTATTAGGCCAGAGTAAGAGTTTAGACCTTAACCATTAGGCCAGAGTACGAGGCTAAGACCTTAGCTATTAGGCCAGAGTAAGAGTTAAGATCTTAGCTATTAGGCCAGAGTAAGAGTTAAGACCTTAACCATTAGGCCAGAGTACGAGTTAAGACCATAACCTGTAGGCCAGAGTACGAGTCTAAGACCTTAGCTATTAGGCCAGAGTAAGAGTTAAGATATTAACCATTAGGCCAGAGTACGAGTCTAAGACCTTAGCTATTAGGCCAGAGTAAGAGTTAAGATCTTAACCATTAGGCCAGAGTACGAGTCTAAGACCTTAGCTATTAGGCCAGAGTAAGTTTTAAGACCTCAGCAATTAGGCCAGAGTAAGAGTTAAGACCTTAACCATTAGGCCAGAGAACAAGTGTAAGACCTTAGCTATTAGGCCAGAGTAAGAGTTAAGACCATAGCTATTATGCCAGAGAAATTGTTATGACCTTAACCTGTAGGCCATAGTACGAGTCTAAGACCTTAGCTATTAGGCCATAGTAAGAGTTAAGACCTTAACCATTAGGCCAGAGTACGAGTCTAAGACCTTAGCTATTAGGCCAGAGTAAGAGTTTAGACCTTAACCATTAGGCCAGAGTACGAGTCTAAGACCTTAGCTATTAGGCCAGAGTAAGAGTTAAGACCTTAACCAGTAGGCCAGAGTAAGAGTTAAGATCTTAACCAGTAGGCCAGAGTATAAGTCTAAGATCTTAGCTATTAGGCTAGAGTAAGAGTTAAGACCTTAACCATTAGGCCAGAGTACGAGGCTAAGACCTTAGCTATTAGGCCAGAGTAAGAGTTAAGACCTTAGCTATTAGGCCAGAGTAAGAGTTAAGACCTTAACCATTAGGCCAGAGTACGAGTCTAAGACCTTAGCTATTAGGCCAGAGTAAGAGTAAAGACCTTAACCAGTAGGCCCGAGTAAGAGTTAAGACCATAACCTGTAGGCCAGAGTACGAGTCTAAGACCTTAGCTATTAGGCCAGAGTAAGAGTTAAGATCTTAACCATTAGGCCAGAGTATGAGTCTAAGACCTTAGCTATTAAGCCAGAGTATGTGTCTAAGACCTTAGCTATTAGGCCAGAGTAAGAGTTAAGACCTTAACCAGTAGGCCAGTGTAAGAGTTAAGACCTTAGCTATTAGGCCAGAGTAAGTGTTAAGACCTTAGCTATTAGGCCAGAGTACGAGTCTAAGACCTTAGCTATTATGCCAGAGTAAGAGTTTAGACCTTAATCATTAGGCCAGAGTACGAGTCTAAGACCTTAGCTATTAGGCCAGAGTAAGAGTTAAGACCTTAACCAGTAGGCCAGAGTAAGAATTAAGACGTTAACCTGTAGGCCATAGTAAGAGTTAAGACCTTAATCTGTAGGCCATAGTACGAGTCTAAGACCTGAGCTATTAGGCCAGAGTAAGAGTTAAGACCTTAACCAGTAGGCCAGAGTACGAGTCTAAGACCTTAACCATTAGGCCAGAGTACGAGTCTAAGACCTTAGCTATTAGCACATAATACGAGTCTAAGACTTTAGCTATTAGGCCAGAGTAAGTGTTAAGACCTTAACCTGTAGGCCATAGCACAAGTCTAATACCTTAGCTATTAGGCCAGAGTAACAGTTAAGACCTTAACCAGTAGGCCAGAGTACGAGTCTAAGACCTTAGCTATTAGGCCAGAGTAAGAGTTAAGACCTTAACCATTAGGCCAGAGTAGGAGTCTAAGACCTTAGCTAATAGGCCAGAGTAAGAGTTAAGACCTTAACCAGTAGGCCAGAGTAAGAGTTAAGACCTTAACCAGTAGGCCAGAGTATGAGTGTAAGATCTTAGCTATTAGGCTAGAGTAAGAGTTAAGACCTTAACCATTAGGCCAGAGTACGAGGCTAAGACCTTAGCTATTAGGCCAGAGTGAGAGTTAAGACCTTAACTATTAGGCCAGAGTAAGAGTTAAGACCTCAACCATTAGGCCAGAGTAAAATTCTAAGACCTTAGCTATTAGGCCAGAGTAAGAGTTAAGACCTTAACCAGTAGGCCCGAGTAAGAGTTAAGACCATAACCTGTAGGCCAGAGTACTAGTCTAAGACCTTAGCTATTAGGCCAGAGTACGAGAATAAGACCTGAGCTATTAGGCCAGAGTAAGAGTTAAGACCTTAACCAGTAGGCCAGAGTAAGAGTTAATACCTTAGCTATTAGGCCAGAGTACGAGTCTAAGACCTTAGCTATTAAGCCAGAGTAAGAGTTAAGACCTTAACCAGTAGGCCAGAGTAAGAGTTAAGACTTTAACCATTAGGCCAGAGTTCGAGTCTAAGACCTTAGCTATTAGGCCAGAGTAAGAGTTAAGACCTTAACCAGTAGGCCAGAGTACGAGTCTAAGACCTTAGCTATTAGGCCAGAGTAAGAGTTAATACCTTCACCAGTAGGCCAGAGTAAGAGTTAAGACCTTAACCAGTATGCCAGAGTAAGAGTTAAGACCTTCACCATTAGGCCAGAGTACGAGTCTAAGGCCTTAGCTATTAGGCCACAGTAAGAGTTAAGACCTTAGCTATTAGGCCAGAGTAAGAGTTAAGACCTTAACCAGTAGGCCAGAGTAAGAGTTAAGACCTTAACCAGTAGGCCAGAGTAAGAGTTAAGACCTTAGCTATAAGGCCAGATTAAGAGTTAAGACCTTAACCTGTAGGCCATAGTACGAGTCTACGACCTTAGCTATTAGGCCAGAGTACGAGTCTAAGACCTTAGCTATTAGGCCAGAGTACGAGTCTAAGACCTTAGCTATTAGGCCAGAGTAAGACTTAAGACCTTAACCAGTAGGCCAGAGTATGAGTTAAGACCTTAACTATTAGGCCAGAGTAAGAGTTAAGACCTTAACCAGTAAGCCAGAGTAAGAGTTAAGACCTTAACCAGTAGGCCAGAGTAAGAGTTAAGACCTTAGCAATTAGGCCAGAGTACGAGTCTAAGACCTTAGCTATTAGGCCAGAGTAAGAGTTAAGACCTTAACCATTAGGCCAGAGTACGAGTCTAAGACCTTAGCTATTAGGCCAGAGTAAGAGTTAAGACCTTAGCTATTAGGCCAGAGTAAGAGTTAAGACCTTAACCAGTAGGCCAGAGTAAGAGTTAAGACCTTAACCAGTAGGCCAGCATAAGAGTTAAGACCTTAGCTATTAGGCCAGAGTAAGTGTTAAGACCTTAACCAGTAGGCCAGAGTACAAGTCTAAGACCTTAGCTATTAGGCCAGAGTAAGAGTTAAGACCTTAACCAGTAGGCCAGAGTAAGAGTTAAGACTTTAACCAGTAGGCCACAGTACGAGTCTAAGACCGTAGCTATTAGGCCAGAATAAGAGTTAAGACCTTAACCATTAGGCCAGAGTACGAGTCTAAGACCTTAGCTATTAGGCCAGAGTACGAGGCTAAGACCTTAGCTATTAGGCCAGAGTAAGAGTTAAGACCTTAGCTATTAGGCCAGAGTAAGAGTTAAGACCTTAACCATTAGGCCAGAGTACGAGTCTAAGAGCTTAGCTATTAGGCCAGAGTAAGAGTTAAGACCTTAACCAGTAGGCCCGAGTAAGAGTTAAGACCATAACCTGTAGGCCAGAGTACGAGTCTAAGACCTTAGCTATTAGGCCAGAGTAAGAGTTAAGATCTTAACCATTAGGCCAGAGTATGAGTCTAAGACCTTAGCTAATAAGCCAAAGTATGTGTCTAAGACCTTAGCTATTAGGCCAGAGTAAGAGTTAAGACCTTAACCAGTAGGCCAGTGTAAGAGTTAAGACCTTAGCTATTAGGCCAGAGTAAGTGTTAAGACCTTAGCTATTAGGCCAGAGTACGAGTCTAAGACCTTAGCTATTATGCCAGAGTAAGAGTTTAGACCTTAATCATTAGGCCAGAGTACGAGTCTAAGACCTTAGCTATTAGGCCAGAATAAGAGTTAAGACCTTAACCAGTAGGCCAGAGTACGAGACTAAGACCTGAGCTATTAGGCCAGAGTAAGAGTTAAGACCTTAACCATTAGGCCAGAGTACGAGTCTAAGACCTTAGCTATTAGGCCAGAGTAAGAGTTAAGACCTTAACCAGTAGGCCAGCATAAGAGTTAAGACCTTAGCTATTAGGCCAGAGTAAGAGTTAAGACCTTAACCAGAAGGCCAGAGTATAAGTCTAAGACCTTAGCTATTAGGCCAGAGTAAGAGTTAAGACCTTAACCAGTAGGCCACAGTACGAGTCTAAGACCTTAGCTATTAGGCCAGAGTAAGAGTTAAGACCTTAACCATTAGGCCAGAGTACGAGTCTAAGACCTTAGCTATTAGGCCAGAGTAAGAGTTAAGACCTTAACCAGTAGGCCAGAGTAAGAGTTAAGACCGTAACCAGTAGGCCAGCATAAGAGTTAAGACCTTAGCTATTAGGCCAGAGTAAGAGTTAAGACCTTAACCAGTAGGCCACAGTACAAGTCTAAGACCTTAGCTATTAGGCCAGAGTAAGAGTTAAGACCTTAACCAGTAGGCCAGAGTATGAGTGTAAGATCTTAGCTATTAGGCTAGAGTAAGAGTTAAGACCTTAACCATTAGGCCAGAGTACGAGGCTAAGACCTTAGCTATTAGGCCAGAGTAAGAGTTAAGACCTTAGCTATTAGGCCAGAGTAAGAGTTAAGACCTTAACCATTAGGCCAGAGTACGAGTCTAAGACCTTAGCTATTAGGCCAGAGTAAGAGTAAAGACCTTAACCAGTAGGCCCGAGTAAGAGTTAAGACCATAACCTGTAGGCCAGAGTACGAGTCTAAGACCTTAGCTATTAGGCCAGAGTAAGAGTTAAGATCTTAACCATTAGGCCAGAGTATGAGTCTAAGACCTTAGCTATTAAGCCAGAGTATGTGTCTAAGACCTTAGCTATTAGGCCAGAGTAAGAGTTAAGACCTTAACCAGTAGGCCAGTGTAAGAGTTAAGACCTTAGCTATTAGGCCAGAGTAAGTGTTAAGACCTTAGCTATTAGGCCAGAGTACGAGTCTAAGACCTTAGCTATTATGCCAGAGTAAGAGTTTAGACCTTAATCATTAGGCCAGAGTACGAGTCTAAGACCTTAGCTATTAGGCCAGAGTAAGAGTTAAGACCTTAACCAGTAGGCCAGAGTAAGAATTAAGACGTTAACCTGTAGGCCATAGTAAGAGTTAAGACCTTAATCTGTAGGCCATAGTACGAGTCTAAGACCTGAGCTATTAGGCCAGAGTAAGAGTTAAGACCTTAACCAGTAGGCCAGAGTACGAGTCTAAGACCTTAACCATTAGGCCAGAGTACGAGTCTAAGACCTTAGCTATTAGCACATAATACGAGTCTAAGACTTTAGCTATTAGGCCAGAGTAAGTGTTAAGACCTTAACCTGTAGGCCATAGCACAAGTCTAATACCTTAGCTATTAGGCCAGAGTAACAGTTAAGACCTTAACCAGTAGGCCAGAGTACGAGTCTAAGACCTTAGCTATTAGGCCAGAGTAAGAGTTAAGACCTTAACCATTAGGCCAGAGTAGGAGTCTAAGACCTTAGCTAATAGGCCAGAGTAAGAGTTAAGACCTTAACCAGTAGGCCAGAGTAAGAGTTAAGACCTTAACCAGTAGGCCAGAGTATGAGTGTAAGATCTTAGCTATTAGGCTAGAGTAAGAGTTAAGACCTTAACCATTAGGCCAGAGTACGAGGCTAAGACCTTAGCTATTAGGCCAGAGTGAGAGTTAAGACCTTAACTATTAGGCCAGAGTAAGAGTTAAGACCTCAACCATTAGGCCAGAGTAAAATTCTAAGACCTTAGCTATTAGGCCAGAGTAAGAGTTAAGACCTTAACCAGTAGGCCCGAGTAAGAGTTAAGACCATAACCTGTAGGCCAGAGTACTAGTCTAAGACCTTAGCTATTAGGCCAGAGTACGAGAATAAGACCTGAGCTATTAGGCCAGAGTAAGAGTTAAGACCTTAACCAGTAGGCCAGAGTAAGAGTTAATACCTTAGCTATTAGGCCAGAGTACGAGTCTAAGACCTTAGCTATTAAGCCAGAGTAAGAGTTAAGACCTTAACCAGTAGGCCAGAGTAAGAGTTAAGACTTTAACCATTAGGCCAGAGTTCGAGTCTAAGACCTTAGCTATTAGGCCAGAGTAAGAGTTAAGACCTTAACCAGTAGGCCAGAGTACGAGTCTAAGACCTTAGCTATTAGGCCAGAGTAAGAGTTAATACCTTCACCAGTAGGCCAGAGTAAGAGTTAAGACCTTAACCAGTATGCCAGAGTAAGAGTTAAGACCTTCACCATTAGGCCAGAGTACGAGTCTAAGGCCTTAGCTATTAGGCCACAGTAAGAGTTAAGACCTTAGCTATTAGGCCAGAGTAAGAGTTAAGACCTTAACCAGTAGGCCAGAGTAAGAGTTAAGACCTTAACCAGTAGGCCAGAGTAAGAGTTAAGACCTTAGCTATAAGGCCAGATTAAGAGTTAAGACCTTAACCTGTAGGCCATAGTACGAGTCTACGACCTTAGCTATTAGGCCAGAGTACGAGTCTAAGACCTTAGCTATTAGGCCAGAGTACGAGTCTAAGACCTTAGCTATTAGGCCAGAGTAAGACTTAAGACCTTAACCAGTAGGCCAGAGTATGAGTTAAGACCTTAACTATTAGGCCAGAGTAAGAGTTAAGACCTTAACCAGTAAGCCAGAGTAAGAGTTAAGACCTTAACCAGTAGGCCAGAGTAAGAGTTAAGACCTTAGCAATTAGGCCAGAGTACGAGTCTAAGACCTTAGCTATTAGGCCAGAGTAAGAGTTAAGACCTTAACCATTAGGCCAGAGTACGAGTCTAAGACCTTAGCTATTAGGCCAGAGTAAGAGTTAAGACCTTAGCTATTAGGCCAGAGTAAGAGTTAAGACCTTAACCAGTAGGCCAGAGTAAGAGTTAAGACCTTAACCAGTAGGCCAGCATAAGAGTTAAGACCTTAGCTATTAGGCCAGAGTAAGTGTTAAGACCTTAACCAGTAGGCCAGAGTACAAGTCTAAGACCTTAGCTATTAGGCCAGAGTAAGAGTTAAGACCTTAACCAGTAGGCCAGAGTAAGAGTTAAGACTTTAACCAGTAGGCCACAGTACGAGTCTAAGACCTTAGCTATTAGGCCAGAATAAGAGTTAAGACCTTAACCATTAGGCCAGAGTACGAGTCTAAGACCTTAGCTATTAGGCCAGAGTACGAGGCTAAGACCTTAGCTATTAGGCCAGAGTAAGAGTTAAGACCTTAGCTATTAGGCCAGAGTAAGAGTTAAGACCTTAACCATTAGGCCAGAGTACGAGTCTAAGAGCTTAGCTATTAGGCCAGAGTAAGAGTTAAGACCTTAACCAGTAGGCCCGAGTAAGAGTTAAGACCATAACCTGTAGGCCAGAGTACGAGTCTAAGACCTTAGCTATTAGGCCAGAGTAAGAGTTAAGATCTTAACCATTAGGCCAGAGTATGAGTCTAAGACCTTAGCTAATAAGCCAAAGTATGTGTCTAAGACCTTAGCTATTAGGCCAGAGTAAGAGTTAAGACCTTAACCAGTAGGCCAGTGTAAGAGTTAAGACCTTAGCTATTAGGCCAGAGTAAGTGTTAAGACCTTAGCTATTAGGCCAGAGTACGAGTCTAAGACCTTAGCTATTATGCCAGAGTAAGAGTTTAGACCTTAATCATTAGGCCAGAGTACGAGTCTAAGACCTTAGCTATTAGGCCAGAATAAGAGTTAAGACCTTAACCAGTAGGCCAGAGTACGAGACTAAGACCTGAGCTATTAGGCCAGAGTAAGAGTTAAGACCTTAACCATTAGGCCAGAGTACGAGTCTAAGACCTTAGCTATTAGGCCAGAGTAAGAGTTAAGACCTTAACCAGTAGGCCAGCATAAGAGTTAAGACCTTAGCTATTAGGCCAGAGTAAGAGTTAAGACCTTAACCAGAAGGCCAGAGTATAAGTCTAAGACCTTAGCTATTAGGCCAGAGTAAGAGTTAAGACCTTAACCAGTAGGCCACAGTACGAGTCTAAGACCTTAGCTATTAGGCCAGAGTAAGAGTTAAGACCTTAACCATTAGGCCAGAGTACGAGTCTAAGACCTTAGCTATTAGGCCAGAGTAAGAGTTAAGACCTTAACCAGTAGGCCAGAGTAAGAGTTAAGACCGTAACCAGTAGGCCAGCATAAGAGTTAAGACCTTAGCTATTAGGCCAGAGTAAGAGTTAAGACCTTAACCAGTAGGCCACAGTACAAGTCTAAGACCTTAGCTATTAGGCCAGAATAAGAGTTAAGACCTTAACCAGTAGGCCAGAGTAAGAGTTAAGACCTTAACCAGTAGGCCACAGTACGAGTCTAAGACCTTAGCTATTAGGCCAGAGTAAGAGTTAAGACCTTAACCATTAGGCCAGAGTACGAGTCTAAGACCTTAGCTATTAGGCCAGAGTAAGAGTTAAGACCTTAACCATTAGGCCAGAGTACGAGTCTAAGACCTTAGCTATTAGGCCAGAGTACGAGTCTAAGACCTTAGCTATTATGCCAGAGTAAGAGTTTAGACCTTAATCATTAGGCCAGAGTACGAGTCTAAGACCTTAGCTATTAGGCCAGAGTAAGAGTTAAGACCTTAACCAGTGGGCCAGAGTAAGAATTAAGACCTTAACTTTAGGCCATAGTAAGAGTTAAGACCTTAACCAGTAGGCCAGAGTAAGTGTTAAGACCTTAACCTGTAGGCCATAGCACAAGT
This sequence comes from Triturus cristatus, assembly GCF_964204655.1. Taxonomy (NCBI): domain Eukaryota; kingdom Metazoa; phylum Chordata; class Amphibia; order Caudata; family Salamandridae; genus Triturus; species Triturus cristatus. Next base: position 2,251,886 of record NC_140584.1, on the reverse strand, counting down.
CTAAGACCTTAGCTATTAGGCCAGAGTAACAGTTAAGACCTTAACCAGTAGGCCAGAGTACGAGTCTAAGACCTTAGCTATTAGGCCAGAGTAAGAGTTAAGATCTTAACCATTAGGCCAGGGTACGAGTCTAAGACCTTAGCTATTAGGCCAGAGTAACAGTTAAGACCTTAACCATTAGGCCAGAGTACGAGTCTAAGACCTTAGCTATTAGGCCAGAGTACGAGTCTAAGAACTTAGCTATTATGCCAGAGTAAGAGTTTAGACCTTATTCATTAGGCCAGAGTACGAGTCTAAGACCTTAGCTATTAGGTCAGAGTAAGAGTTAAAACCTTAACCAGTAGGCCAGAGTAAGAATTAAGACCTTAACTTTAGGCCAGAGTAAGAGTTAAGACCTTAACCAGTAGGCCAGAGTAAGTGTTAAGACCTTAACCTGTAGGCCATAGCACAAGTCTAAGACCTTAGCTATTAGGCCAGAGTAACAGTTAAAACCTTAACCAGTAGGCCAGAGTACGAGTCTAAGACCTTAGCTATTAGGCCAGAGTAAGAGTTAAGATCTTAACCATTAGGCCAGAGTACGAGTCTAAGACCTTAGCTATTAGGCCAGAGTAAGTTTTAAGACCTCAGCAATTAGGCCAGAGTAAGAGTTAAGACCTTAACCAGTAGGCCAGAGTAAGTGTTAAGACCTTAACCTGTAGGCCATAGCACAAGTCTAAGACCTTAGCTATTAGGCCAGAGTAACAGTTAAAACCTTAACCAGTAGGCCAGAGTACGAGTCTAAGACCTTAGCTATTAGGCCAGAGTAAGAGTTAAGATCTTAACCATTAGGCCAGAGTACGAGTCTAAGACCTTAGCTATTAGGCCAGAGTAAGAGTTAAGACCTTAACCATTAGGCCAGAGTACGAGTCTAAGACCTTAGCTATTAGGCCAGAGTAAGAGTTAAGACCTTAACCAGTCGGCCAGAGTAAGAGTTAAGACCGTAACCAGTAGGCCAGCATAAGAGTTAAGACCTTAGCTATTAGGCCAGAGTAAGAGTTAAGACCTTAACCAGTAGGCCACAGTACAAGTCTAAGACCTTAGCTATTAAGCCAGAATAAGAGTTAAGACCTTAACCAGTAGGCCAGAGTAAGAGTTAAGACCTTAACCAGTAGGCCACAGTACGAGTCTAAGACCTTAGCTATTAGGCCAGAGTAAGAGTTAAGACCTTAACCATTAGGCCAGAGTACGAGTCTAAGACCTTAGCTATTAGGCCAGAGTAAGAGTTAAGACCTTAACCATTAGGCCAGAGTACGAGTCTAAGACCTTAGCTATTAGGCCAGAGTACGAGTCTAAGACCTTAGCTATTATGCCAGAGTAAGAGTTTAGACCTTAATCATTAGGCCAGAGTACGAGTCTAAGACCTTAGCTATTAGGCCAGAGTAAGTGTTAAGACCTTAACCAGTGGGCCAGAGTAAGAATTAAGACCTTAACTTTAGGCTATAGTAAGAGTTAAGACCTTAACCAGTAGGCCAGAGTAAGTGTTAAGACCTTAACCTGTAGGCCATAGCACAAGTCTAAGACCTTAGCTATTAGGCCAGAGTAACAGTTAAGACCTTAACCAGTAGGCCAGAGTACGAGTCTAAGACCTTAGCTATTAGGCCAGAGTAAGAGTTAAGATCTTAACCATTAGGCCAGAGTACGAGTCTAAGACCTTAGCTATTAGGCCAGAGTAACAGTTAAGACCTTAACCATTAGGCCAGAGTACGAGTCTAAGACCTTAGCTATTAGGCCAGAGTACGAGTCTAAGAACTTAGCTATTATGCCAGAGTAAGAGTTTAGACCTTATTCATTAGGCCAGAGTACGAGTCTAAGACCTTAGCTATTAGGTCAGAGTAAGAGTTAAAACCTTAACCAGTAGGCCAGAGTAAGAATTAAGACCTTAACTTTAGGCCATAGTAAGAGTTAAGACCTTAACCAGTAGGCCAGAGTAAGTGTTAAGACCTTAACCTGTAGGCCATAGCACAAGTCTAAGACCTTAGCTATTAGGCCAGAGTAACAGTTAAAACCTTAACCAGTAGGCCAGAGTACGAGTCTAAGACCTTAGCTATTAGGCCAGAGTAAGAGTTAAGATCTTAACCATTAGGCCAGAGTACGAGTCTAAGACCTTAGCTATTAGGCCAGAGTAAGAGTTAAGATCTTAACCATTAGGCCAGAGTACGAGTCTAAGACCTTAGCTATTAGGCCAGAGTAAGTTTTAAGACCTCAGCAATTAGGCCAGAGTAAGAGTTAAGACCTTAACCATTAGGCCAGAGTACAAGTCTAAGACCTTAGCTATTAGGCCAGAGTAAGAGTTAAGACCTTAGCTATTATGCCAGAGAAATTGTTATGACCTTAACCTGTAGGCCATAGTACGAGTCTAAGACCTTAGCTATTAGGCCATAGTAAGAGTTAAGACCTTAACCATTAGGCCAGAGTACGAGTCTAAGACCTTAGCTATTAGGCCAGAGTAAGAGTTTAGACCTTAACCATTAGGCCAGAGTACGAGGCTAAGACCTTAGCTATTAGGCCAGAGTAAGAGTTAAGATCTTAGCTATTAGGCCAGAGTAAGAGTTAAGACCTTAACCATTAGGCCAGAGTACAAGTTAAGACCATAACCTGTAGGCCAGAGTACGAGTCTAAGACCTTAGCTATTAGGCCAGAGTAAGAGTTAAGATATTAACCATTAGGCCAGAGTACGAGTCTAAGACCTTAGCTATTAGGCCAGAGTAAGAGTTAAGATCTTAACCATTAGGCCAGAGTACGAGTCTAAGACCTTAGCTATTAGGCCAGAGTAAGTTTTAAGACCTCAGCAATTAGGCCAGAGTAAGAGTTAAGACCTTAACCATTAGGCCAGAGAACAAGTGTAAGACCTTAGCTATTAGGCCAGAGTAAGAGTTAAGACCATAGCTATTATGCCAGAGAAATTGTTATGACCTTAACCTGTAGGCCATAGTACGAGTCTAAGACCTTAGCTATTAGGCCATAGTAAGAGTTAAGACCTTAACCATTAGGCCAGAGTACGAGTCTAAGACCTTAGCTATTAGGCCAGAGTAAGAGTTTAGACCTTAACCATTAGGCCAGAGTACGAGTCTAAGACCTTAGCTATTAGGCCAGAGTAAGAGTTAAGACCTTAACCAGTAGGCCAGAGTAAGAGTTAAGATCTTAACCAGTAGGCCAGAGTATAAGTCTAAGATCTTAGCTATTAGGCTAGAGTAAGAGTTAAGACCTTAACCATTAGGCCAGAGTACGAGGCTAAGACCTTAGCTATTAGGCCAGAGTAAGAGTTAAGACCTTAGCTATTAGGCCAGAGTAAGAGTTAAGACCTTAACCATTAGGCCAGAGTACGAGTCTAAGACCTTAGCTATTAGGCCAGAGTAAGAGTAAAGACCTTAACCAGTAGGCCCGAGTAAGAGTTAAGACCATAACCTGTAGGCCAGAGTACGAGTCTAAGACCTTAGCTATTAGGCCAGAGTAAGAGTTAAGATCTTAACCATTAGGCCAGAGTATGAGTCTAAGACCTTAGCTATTAAGCCAGAGTATGTGTCTAAGACCTTAGCTATTAGGCCAGAGTAAGAGTTAAGACCTTAACCAGTAGGCCAGTGTAAGAGTTAAGACCTTAGCTATTAGGCCAGAGTAAGTGTTAAGACCTTAGCTATTAGGCCAGAGTACGAGTCTAAGACCTTAGCTATTATGCCAGAGTAAGAGTTTAGACCTTAATCATTAGGCCAGAGTACGAGTCTAAGACCTTAGCTATTAGGCCAGAGTAAGAGTTAAGACCTTAACCAGTAGGCCAGAGTAAGAATTAAGACGTTAACCTGTAGGCCATAGTAAGAGTTAAGACCTTAATCTGTAGGCCATAGTACGAGTCTAAGACCTTAGCTATTAGGCCAGAGTAAGAGTTAAGACCTTAACCAGTAGGCCAGAGTACGAGTCTAAGACCTTAACCATTAGGCCAGAGTACGAGTCTAAGACCTTAGCTATTAGCACATAATACGAGTCTAAGACTTTAGCTATTAGGCCAGAGTAAGTGTTAAGACCTTAACCTGTAGGCCATAGCACAAGTCTAATACCTTAGCTATTAGGCCAGAGTAACAGTTAAGACCTTAACCAGTAGGCCAGAGTACGAGTCTAAGACCTTAGCTATTAGGCCAGAGTAAGAGTTAAGACCTTAACCATTAGGCCAGAGTATGAGTCTAAGACCTCAGCTATTAGGCCAGAGTAAGAGTTTAGACCTTAACCATTAGGCCAGAGTAGGAGTCTAAGACCTTAGCTAATAGGCCAGAGTAAGAGTTAAGACCTTAACCAGTAGGCCAGAGTAAGAGTTAAGACCTTAACCAGTAGGCCAGAGTATGAGTGTAAGATCTTAGCTATTAGGCTAGAGTAAGAGTTAAGACCTTAACCATTAGGCCAGAGTACGAGGCTAAGACCTTAGCTATTAGGCCAGAGTGAGAGTTAAGACCTTAACTATTAGGCCAGAGTAAGAGTTAAGACCTCAACCATTAGGCCAGAGTAAAATTCTAAGACCTTAGCTATTAGGCCAGAGTAAGAGTTAAGACCTTAACCAGTAGGCCCGAGTAAGAGTTAAGACCATAACCTGTAGGCCAGAGTACTAGTCTAAGACCTTAGCTATTAGGCCAGAGTACGAGAATAAGACCTGAGCTATTAGGCCAGAGTAAGAGTTAAGACCTTAACCAGTAGGCCAGAGTAAGAGTTAATACCTTAGCTATTAGGCCAGAGTACGAGTCTAAGACCTTAGCTATTAAGCCAGAGTAAGAGTTAAGACCTTAACCAGTAGGCCAGAGTAAGAGTTAAGACTTTAACCATTAGGCCAGAGTTCGAGTCTAAGACCTTAGCTATTAGGCCAGAGTAAGAGTTAAGACCTTAACCAGTAGGCCAGAGTACGAGTCTAAGACCTTAGCTATTAGGCCAGAGTAAGAGTTAATACCTTCACCAGTAGGCCAGAGTAAGAGTTAAGACCTTAACCAGTATGCCAGAGTAAGAGTTAAGACCTTCACCATTAGGCCAGAGTACGAGTCTAAGGCCTTAGCTATTAGGCCACAGTAAGAGTTAAGACCTTAGCTATTAGGCCAGAGTAAGAGTTAAGACCTTAACCAGTAGGCCAGAGTAAGAGTTAAGACCTTAACCAGTAGGCCAGAGTAAGAGTTAAGACCTTAGCTATAAGGCCAGATTAAGAGTTAAGACCTTAACCTGTAGGCCATAGTACGAGTCTACGACCTTAGCTATTAGGCCAGAGTACGAGTCTAAGACCTTAGCTATTAGGCCAGAGTACGAGTCTAAGACCTTAGCTATTAGGCCAGAGTAAGACTTAAGACCTTAACCAGTAGGCCAGAGTATGAGTTAAGACCTTAACTATTAGGCCAGAGTAAGAGTTAAGACCTTAACCAGTAAGCCAGAGTAAGAGTTAAGACCTTAACCAGTAGGCCAGAGTAAGAGTTAAGACCTTAGCAATTAGGCCAGAGTACGAGTCTAAGACCTTAGCTATTAGGCCAGAGTAAGAGTTAAGACCTTAACCATTAGGCCAGAGTACGAGTCTAAGACCTTAGCTATTAGGCCAGAGTAAGAGTTAAGACCTTAGCTATTAGGCCAGAGTAAGAGTTAAGACCTTAACCAGTAGGCCAGAGTAAGAGTTAAGACCTTAACCAGTAGGCCAGCATAAGAGTTAAGACCTTAGCTATTAGGCCAGAGTAAGTGTTAAGACCTTAACCAGTAGGCCAGAGTACAAGTCTAAGACCTTAGCTATTAGGCCAGAGTAAGAGTTAAGACCTTAACCAGTAGGCCAGAGTAAGAGTTAAGACTTTAACCAGTAGGCCACAGTACGAGTCTAAGACCTTAGCTATTAGGCCAGAATAAGAGTTAAGACCTTAACCATTAGGCCAGAGTACGAGTCTAAGACCTTAGCTATTAGGCCAGAGTACGAGTCTAAGACCTTAGCTATTATGCCAGAGTAAGAGTTTAGACCTTAGCTATTAGGCCAGAGTAAGAGTTAAGACCTTAACCAGTAGGCCAGAGTAAGAATTAAGACGTTAACCTGTAGGCCATAGTAAGAGTTAAGACCTTAGCTATTAGGCCAGAGTAAGAGTTAAGACCTTAACCAGTAGGCCATAGTACGAGTCTAAGACCTTAGCTATTAGGCCAGAGTAAGAGTTAAGACCTTAACCAGTAGGCCAGAGTACGAGTCTAAGACCTTAACCATTAGGCCAGAGTACGAGTCTAAGACCTTAGCTATTAGGACATAATACGAGTCTAAGACTTTAGCTATTAGGCCAGAGTAAGAGTTAAGACCTTAACCAGTAGGCCAGAGTACAAGTCTAAGACCTTAGCTATTAGGCCAGAGTAAGAGTTAAGACCTTAGCTATTATGCCAGAGAAATTGTTATGACCTTAACCTGTAGGCCATAGTAGGAGTCTAAGACCTTAGCTATTAGGCCATAGTAAGAGTGAAGACCTTAGCTATTAGGCCAGAGTAAGAGTTTAGACCTTAACCATTAGGCCAGAGTACGAGTCTAAGACCTTAGCTATTAGGCCAGAGTAAGAGTTAAGACCTTAACCATTAGGCCAGAGTATGAGTCTAAGACCTCAGCTATTAGGCCAGAGTAAGAGTTTAGACCTTAACCATTAGGCCAGAGTAGGAGTCTAAGACCTTAGCTAATAGGCCAGAGTAAGAGTTAAGACCTTAACCAGTAGGCCAGAGTAAGAGTTAAGACCTTAACCAGTAGGCCAGAGTATGAGTGTAAGATCTTAGCTATTAGGCTAGAGTAAGAGTTAAGACCTTAACCATTAGGCCAGAGTACGAGGCTAAGACCTTAGCTATTAGGCCAGAGTGAGAGTTAAGACCTTAGCTATTAGGCCAGAGTAAGAGTTAAGACCTCAACCATTAGGCCAGAGTAAAATTCTAAGACCTTAGCTATTAGGCCAGAGTAAGAGTTAAGACCTTAACCAGTAGGCCCGAGTAAGAGTTAAGACCATAACCTGTAGGCCAGAGTACTAGTCTAAGACCTTAGCTATTAGGCCAGAGTACGAGAATAAGACCTGAGCTATTAGGCCAGAGTAAGAGTTAAGACCTTAACCAGTAGGCCAGAGTAAGAGTTAAGACCTTAGCTATTAGGCCAGAGTACGAGTCTAAGACCTTAGCTATTAAGCCAGAGTAAGAGTTAAGACCTTAACCAGTAGGCCAGAGTAAGAGTTAAGACTTTAACCATTAGGCCAGAGTTCGAGTCTAAGACCTTAGCTATTAGGCCAGAGTAAGAGTTAAGACCTTAACCAGTAGGCCAGAGTACGAGTCTAAGACCTTAGCTATTAGGCCAGAGTAAGAGTTAATACCTTCACCAGTAGGCCAGAGTAAGAGTTAAGACCTTAACCAGTATGCCAGAGTAAGAGTTAAGACCTTCACCATTAGGCCAGAGTACGAGTCTAAGGCCTTAGCTATTAGGCCACAGTAAGAGTTAAGACCTTAGCTATTAGGCCAGAGTAAGAGTTAAGACCTTAACCAGTAGGCCAGAGTAAGAGTTAAGACCTTAACCAGTAGGCCAGAGTAAGAGTTAAGACCTTAGCTATAAGGCCAGATTAAGAGTTAAGACCTTAACCTGTAGGCCATAGTACGAGTCTACGACCTTAGCTATTAGGCCAGAGTACGAGTCTAAGACCTTAGCTATTAGGCCAGAGTAAGAGTTAAGACCTTAACCAGTAGGCCAGAGTATGAGTTAAGACCTTAACCATTAAGCCATAGTACGAGTCTAAGACCTTAGCTATTAGGCCAGAGTAAGAGTTAAGACCTTAACCAGTAAGCCAGAGTAAGAGTTAAGACCATAACCAGTAGGCCAGAGTAAGAGTTAAGACCTTAGCAATTAGGCCAGAGTACGAGTCTAAGACCTTAGCTATTAGGCCAGAGTAAGAGTTAAGACCTTAACCATTAGGCCAGAGTACGAGTCTAAGACCTTAGCTATTAGGCCAGAGTAAGAGTTAAGACCTTAACCAGTAGGCCAGAGTAAGAGTTAAGACCTTAACCAGTAGGCCAGAGTACAAGTCTAAGACTTTAACCATTAGGCCAGAGTACGAGTCTAAGACCTTAGCTATTAGGACATAATACGAGTCGAAGACTTTAGCTATTAGGCCAGAGTAAGTGTTAAGACCTTAACCTGTAGGCCATAGCACACGTCTAAGACCTTAGCTATTAGGCCAGAGTAACAGTTAAGACCTTAACCAGTAGGCCAGAGTACGAGTCTAAGACCTTAGCTATTAGGCCAGAGTAAGAGTTAAGATCTTAACCATTAGGCCAGAGTACGAGTCTAAGACCTTAGCTATTAGGCCAGAGTAAGAGTTAAGACCTCAGCAATTAGGCCAGAGTAAGAGTTAAGACCTTAACCATTAGGCCAGAGTACGAGTCTAAGATCTTAGCTATTAGGCCAGAGTATGAGTCTAAGACCTTAGCTATTATGCCAGAGTAAGAGTTTAGACCTTAGCTATTAGGCCAGAGTAAGAGTTAAGACCTTAACCAGTAGGCCAGAGTAAGAATTAAGACGTTAACCTGTAGGCCATAGTAAGAGTTAAGACCTTAACCAGAAGGCCAGAGTAAGAGTTAAGACCTTAATCTGTAGGCCATAGTACGAGTCTAAGACCTTAGCTATTAGGCCAGAGTAAGAGTTAAGACCTTAACCAGTAGGCCAGAGTACGAGTCTAAGACCTTAACCATTAGGCCAGAGTACGAGTCTAAGACCTTAGCTATTAGGACATAATACGAGTCTAAGACTTTAGCTATTAGGCCAGAGTAAGAGTTAAGACCTTAACCAGTAGGCCAGAGTAAGAGTTAAGACCTTAACCAGTAGGCCAGATTAAGAGTTAAGACCTTAACCATTAGGCCAGAGTACGAGTCTAAGACCTTAGCTATTAGGCCAGAGTAAGAGTTAAGACCTTAACCATTAGGCCAGAGTACGAGTCTAAGACCTTAGCTATTAGGCCAGAGTAAGAGTTAAGACCTTAACCAGTAGGCCAGCATAAGAGTTAAGACCTTAGCTATTAGGCCAGAGTAAGAGTTAAGACCTTAACCAGAAGGCCAGAGTACAAGTCTAAGACCTTAGCTATGAGGCCAGAGTAAGAGTTAAGACCTTAACTAGTAGGCCAGAGTAAGAGTTAAGACCTTAACCAGTAGGCCAGAGTATGAGTGTAAGATCTTAGCTATTAGGCTAGAGTAAGAGTTAAGACCTTAACCATTAGGCCAGAGTACGAGGCTAAGACCTTAGCTATTAGGCCAGAGTAAGAGTTAAAACCTTAACCAGTAGGCCAGAGTAAGAATTAAGACGTTAACCTGTAGGCCATAGTAAGAGTTAAGACCTTAACCAGAAGGCCAGAGTAAGAGTTAAGACCTTAATCTGTAGGCCATAGTACAAGTCTAAGACCTTAGCTATTAGGCCAGAGTAAGAGTTAAGACCTTAACCAGTAGGCCAGAGTACGAGTCTAAGACCTTAACCATTAGGCCAGAGTACGAGTCTAAGACCTTAGCTATTAGGACATAATACGAGTCTAAGACTTTAGCTATTAGGCCAGAGTAAGTGTTAAGACCTTAATCTGTAGGCCATAGCACAAGTCTAAGACCTTAGCTATTAGGCCAGAGTAACAGTTAAGACCTTAACCAGTAGGCCAGTGTACGAGTCTAAGACCTTAGCTATTAGGCCAGAGTAAGAGTTAAGATCTTAACCATTAGGCCAGAGTACGAGTCTAAGACCTTAGCTATTAGGCCAGAGTAAGAGTTAGGCCAGAGTACGAGTCTAAGACCTTAGCTATTAGGCCAGAGTAAGTTTTAAGACCTCAGCAATTAGGCCAGAGTGAGAGTTAAGACCTTAACCATTAGGCCAGAGTACAAGTCTAAGACCTTAGCTATTAGGCCAGAGTAAGAGTTAGGACCTTAGCTATTATGCCAGAGAAATTGTTATGACCTTAACCTGTAGGCCATAGTACGACTCTAAGACCTTAGCTATTAGGCCATAGTAAGAGTTAAGACCTTAACCATTAGGCCAGAGTATGAGTCTAAGACCTTAGCTATTAGGCCAGAGTAAGAGTTTAGACCTTAACCATTAGGCCAGAGTAGGAGTCTAAGACCTTAGCTATTAGGCCAGAGTAAGAGTTAAGACCTTAACCAGTAGGCCAGAGTAAGAGTTAAGACCTTAACCAGTAGGCCAGAGTATGAGTGTAAGATCTTAGCTATTAGGCTAGAGTAAGAGTTAAGACCTTAACCATTAGGCCAGAGTACGAGGCTAAGACCTTAGCTATTAGGCCAGAGTAAGAGTTAAGACCTTAACCAGTAGGCCCGAGTAAGAGTTAAGACCATAACCTGTAGGCCAGAGTACGAGTCTAAGACCTTAGCTATTAGGCCAGAGTAACAGTTAAGACCTTAACCAGTAGGCCAGAGTAAGAATTAAGACCTTAGCTATAAGGCCAGATTAAGAGTTAAGACCTTAACCTGTAGGCCATAGTACGAGTCTACGACCTTAGCTATTATGCCAGAGTACGAGTCTAAGACCTTAGCTATTAGGCCAGAGTACGAGTCTAAGACCTTAGCTATTAGGCCAGAGTAAGAGTTAAGACCTTAACCAGTAGGCCAGAGTATGAGTTAAGACCTTAACCATTAAGCCATAGTACGAGTCTAAGACCTTAGCTATTAGGCCAGAGTAAGGGTTAAGACCTTAACCAGTAAGCCAGAGTAAGAGTTAAGACCTTAACCAGTAGGCCAGAGTAAGAGTTAAGACCTTAGCAATTAGGCCAGAGTACGAGTCTAAGACCTTAGCTATTAGGCCAGATTAAGAGTTAAGACCTTAACCATTAGGCCAGAGTACGAGTCTAAGACCTTAGCTATTAGGCCAGAGTAAGAGTTAAGACCTTAACCAGTAGGCCAGAGTAGGAGTTAAGACCTTAACCAGTAGGCCAGCATAAGAGTTAAGACCTTAGCTATTAGGCCAGAGTAAGAGTTAAGACCTTAACCAGTAGGCCAGAGTACAAGTCTAAGACCTTAGCTATTAGGCCAGAGTAAGAGTTAAGACCTTAACCAGTAGGCTCGAGTAAGAGTTAAGACCATAACCTTTAGGCCAGAGTACGAGTCTAAGACCTTAGCTATTAGGCCAGAGTACGAGTCTAAGACCTTAGCTGATAGGTCAGATAAGAGTTAAGACCTTAACCAGTAGGCCAGAGTAAGAGTTAAGAACTTTGCTATTAGGCCAGAGTAAGAGTTAAGATCTTAACCATTAGGCCAGAGTATGAGTCTAAGACCTTAGCTATTAAGCCAGAGTATGTGTCTAAGACCTTAGCTATTAGGCCAGAGTAAGAGTTAAGACCTTAACCATTAGGCCAGAGTACGAGTCTAAGACCTTAGCTATTTGGCCAGAGTAAGAGTTAAGACCTTAACCATTAGGCCAGAGTAAGAGTTAAGACCTTAACCAGTAGACCAGAGTAAGAGTTAAGAGCTTAACCATTAGACCGGAGTACGAGTCTAAGACCTTAGCTATTAGGCCAGAGTAAGAGTTAAGACCTTAACCATTAGGCCAGAGTACGAGTCCAAGACCTTAGCTATTAGGCCAGAGTAAGAGTTAAGACCTTAACCATTAGGCCAGAGTATGAGTCTAAGACCTTAGCTATTAGGCCAGAGTAAGAGTTTAGACCTTAACCATTAGGCCAGAGTAAGAGTTAAGACCATAACCTTTAGGCCAGAGTACGAGTCTAAGACCTTAGCTATTAGGCCAGAGTATGAGTCTAAGACCTTAGCTGATAGGTCAGATAAGAGTTAAGACCTTAACCAGTAGGCCAGAGTAAGAGTTAAGAACTTTGCTATTAGGCCAGAGTAAGAGTTAAGATCTTAACCATTAGGCCAGAGTATGAGTCTAAGACCTTAGGCCAGAGTACAAGTCTAAGACCTTAGCTATTAGGCCAGAGTAAGAGTTAAGACCTTAACCAGTAGGCCAGAGTAAGAGTTAAGACCTTAACCAGTAGGCCACAGTACAAGTCTAAGACCTTAGCTATTAGGCCAGAATAAGAGTTAAGACCTTAACCATTAGGCCAGAGTACGAGTCTAAGACCTTAGCTATTAGGCCAGAGTACGAGTCTAAGACCTTAGCTATTATGCCAGAGTAAGAGTTTAGACCTTAGCTATTGGGCCAGAGTAAGAGTTAAGACCTTAACCAGTAGGCCAGAGTAAGAATTAAGACGTTAACCTGTAGGCCATAGTAAGAGTTAAGACCTTAACCAGAAGGCCAGAGTAAGAGTTAAGACCTTAATCTGTAGGCCATAGTACGAGTCTAAGACCTTAGCTATTAGGCCAGAGTAACAGTTAAGACCTTAACCAGTAGGCCAGAGTACGAGTCTAAGACCTTAGCTATTAGGCCAGAGTAAGAGTTAAGATCTTAACCATTAGGCCAGAGTACGAGTCAAAGACCTTAGCTATTAGGCCAGAGTAAGTTTTAAGACCTCAGCAATTAGGCCAGAGTAAGAGTTAAGACATTAACCATTAGGCCAGAGAACAAGTCTAAGACCTTAGCTATTAGGCCAGAGTAAGAGTTAAGACCTTAGCTATTATGCCAGAGAAATTGTTATGACCTTAACCTGTAGGCCATAGTACGAGTCTAAGACCTTAGCTATTAGGCCATAGTAAGAGTTAAGACCTTAACCATTAGGCCAGAGTACGAGTCTAAGACCTTAGCTATTAGGCCAGAGTAAGAGTTTAGACCTTAACCATTAGGCCAGAGTACGAGTCTAAGACCTTAGCTATTAGGCCAGAGTAAGAGTTAAGACCTTAACCAGTAGGCCAGAGTAAGAGTTAAGATCTTAACCAGTAGGCCAGAGTATGAGTCTAAGATCTTAGCTATTAGGCTAGAGTAAGAGTTAAGACCTTAACCATTAGGCCAGAGTACGAGGCTAAGACCTTAGCTATTAGGCCAGAGTAAGAGTTAAGACCTTAGCTATTAGGCCAGATTAAGATTTAAGACCTTAACCATTAGGCCAGAGTACGAGTCTAAGGCCTTAGCTATTAGGCCAGAGTAAGAGTTAAGACCATAACCTGTAGGCCAGAGTGCGAGTCTAAGACCTTAGCTATTAGGCCAGAGTACGAGTCTAAGACCTTAGCTGATAGGTCAGATAAGAGTTAAGACCTTAACCAGTAGGCCAGAGTAAGAGTTAAGAACTTTGCTATTAGGCCAGAGTAAGAGTTAAGATCTTAACCATTAGGCCAGAGTATGAGTCTAAGACCTTAGCTATTAAGCCAGAGTATGTGTCTAAGACCTTAGCTATTAGGCCAGAGTAAGAGTTAAGACCTTAACCATTAGGCCAGAGTACGAGTCTAAGACCTTAGCTATTTGGCCAGAGTAAGAGTTAAGACCTTAACCATTAGGCCAGAGTAAGAGTTAAGACCTTAACCAGTAGACCAGAGTAAGAGTTAAGAGCTTAACCATTAGACCGGAGTACGAGTCTAAGACCTTAGCTATTAGGCCAGAGTAAGAGTTAAGACCTTAACCATTAGGCCAGAGTACGAGTCCAAGACCTTAGCTATTAGGCCAGAGTAAGAGTTAAGACCTTAACCATTAGGCCAGAGTATGAGTCTAAGACCTTAGCTATTAGGCCAGAGTAAGAGTTTAGACCTTAACCATTAGGCCAGAGTAGGAGTCTAAGACCTTAGCTATTAGGCCAGAGTAAGAGTTAAGACCTTAACCAGTAGGCCAGAGTATGAGTGTAAGATCTTAGCTATTAGGCTAGAGTAAGAGTTAAGACCTTAACCATTAGGCCAGAGTACGAGGCTAAGACCTTAGCTATTAGGCCAGAGTGAGAGTTAAGACCTTAGCTATTAGGCCAGAGTAAGAGTTAAGACCTTAACCAGTAGGCCAGAGTAAGAGTTAAGACCTTAACCAGTAGGCCAGAGTATGAGTGTAAGATCTTAGCTATTAGGCTAGAGTAAGAGTTAAGACCTTAACCATTAGGCCATAGTACGAGTCTAAGACCTTAGATATTAGGCCAGAGTAAGAGTTAAGACCTTAACCAGTAGGCCAGAGTACGAGTCTAAGACCTTAACCATTAGGCCAGAGTACGAGTCTAAGACCTTAGCTATTAGGACATAATACGAGTCGAAGACTTTAGCTATTAGGCCAGAGTAAGTGTTAAGACCTTAACCTGTAGGCCATAGCACAAGTCTAAGACCTTAGCTATTAGGCCAGAGTAACAGTTAAGACCTTAACCAGTAGGCCAGAGTACGAGTCTAAGACCTTAGCTATTATGCCAGAGTAAGAGTTTAGACCTTAACCAGTAGGCCAGAGTAAGTGTTAAGACCTTAACCTGTAGGCCATAGCACAAGTCTAAGACCTTAGCTATTAGGCCAGAGTAACAGTTAAGACCTTAACCAGTATGCCAGAGTAAGAGTTAAGACCTTCACCATTAGGCCAGAGTACGAGTCTAAGGCCTTAGCTATTAGGCCACAGTAAGAGTTAAGACCTTAGCTATTAGGCCAGAGTAAGAGTTAATACCCTAACCAGTAGGCCAGAGTAAGAGATAAGACCTTAAGCAGTAGGCCAGAGTAAGAGTTAAGACCTTAGCTATAAGGCCAGATTAAGAGTTAAGACCTTAACCTGTAGGCCATAGTACGAGTCTAAGACCTTAGCTATTAGGCCAGAGTACAAGTCTAAGACCTTAGCTATTAGGCCAGAGTAAGAGTTAAGACCTTAACCAGTAGGCCAGAGTATGAGTTAAGACCTTAACCATTAAGCCATAGTACGAGTCTAAGACCTTAGCTATTAGGCCAGAGTAAGAGTTAAGACCTTAACCAGTAAGCCAGAGTAAGAGTTAAGACCTTAACCAGTAGGCCAGAGTAAGAGTTAAGACCTTGGCAATTAGGCCAGAGTACGAGTCTAAGACCTTAGCTATTAGGCCAGAGTAAGAGTTAAGACCTTAACCATTAGGCCAGAGTACGAGTCTAAGACCTTAGCTATTAGGCCAGAGTAAGAGTTAAGACCTTAACCAGTAGGCCAGCATAAGAGTTAAGACCTTAGCTATTAGGCCAGAGTAAGAGTTAAGACCTTAACCAGTAGGCCAGAGTGCAAGTCTAAGACCTTAGCTATTAGGCCAGAGTAAGAGTTAAGACCTTAACCAGAAGGCCAGAGTAAGAGTTAAGACCTTAACCAGTAGGCCACAGTACGAGTCTAAGACCTTAGCTATTAGGCCAGAATAAGAGTTAAGACCTTAACCATTAGGCCAGAGTACGAGTCTAAGACCTTAGCTATTAGGCCAGAGTACGAGTCTAAGACCTTAGCTATTAGGCCAGAGGAAGAGTTAAGACCTTAACCAGTAGGCCAGAGTAAGAGTTAAGACCTTAACCAGTAGGCCACAGTACAAGTCTAAGACCTTAGCTATTAGGCCAGAATAAGAGTTAAGACCTTAACCATTAGGCCAGAGTACGAGTCTAAGACCTTAGCTATTAGGCCAGAGTACGTGTCTAAGACCTTAGCTATTATGCCAGAGTAAGAGTTTAGACCTTAGCTATTAGGCCAGAGTAAGAGTTAAGACCTTAACCAGTAGGCCAGAGTAAGAATTAAGACGTTAACCTGTAGGCCATAGTAAGAGTTAAGACCTTAACTAGAAGGCCAGAGTAAGAGTTAAGACCTTAATCTGTAGGCCATAGTACGAGTCTAAGACCTTAGCTATTAGGCCAGAGTAACAGGTAAGACCTTAACCAGTAGGCCAGAGTACGAGTCTAAGACCTTAGCTATTAGGCCAGAGTAAGAGTTAAGATCTTAACCATTAGGCCAGAGTACGAGTCAAAGACCTTAGCTATTAGGCCAGAGTAAGTTTTAAGACCTCAGCAATTAGGCCAGAGTAAGAGTTAAGACATTAACCATTAGGCCAGAGAACAAGTCTAAGACCTTAGCTATTAGGCCAGAGTAAGAGTTAAGACCTTAGCTATTATGCCAGAGAAATTGTTATGACCTTAACCTGTAGGCCATAGTACGAGTCTAAGACCTTATCTATTAGGCCATGGTAAGAGTTAAGACCTTAACCATTAGGCCAGAGTACGAGTCTAAGACCTTAGCTATTAGGCCAGAGTAAGAGTTAAGACCTTAACCAGTAGGCCAGAGTATGAGTCTAAGATCTTAGCTATTAGGCTAGAGTAAGAGTTAAGACCTTAACCATTAGGCCAGAGTACGAGGCTAAGACCTTAGCTATTAGGCCAGAGTAAGAGTTAAGACCTTAGCTATTAGGCCAGAGTAAGATTTAAGACCTTAACCATTAGGCCAGAGTACGAGTCTAAGACCTTAGCTATTAGGCCAGAGTAAGAGTTAAGACCTTAACCAGTAGGCCCGAGTAAGAGTTAAGACCATAACCTGTAGGCCAGAGTACGAGTCTAAGACCTTAGCTATTAGGCCAGAGTACGAGTCTAAGACCTTAGCTGATAGGTCAGATAAGAGTTAAGACCTTAACCAGTAGGCCAGAGTAAGAGTTAAGAACTTTGCTATTAGGCCAGAGTAAGAGTTAAGATCTTAACCATTAGGCCAGAGTATGAGTCTAAGACCTTAGCTATTAAGCCAGAGTATGTGTCTAAGACCTTAGCTATTAGACCAGAGTAAGAGTTAAGACCTTAACCATTAGGCCAGAGTACGAGTCTAAGACCTTAGCTATTAGGCCAGAGTAAGAGTTAAGACCTTAACCATTAGGCCAGAGTAAGAGTTAAGACCTTAACCAGTAGGCCAGAGTAAGAGTTAAGAGCTTAACCATTAGACCGGAGTACGAGTCTAAGACCTTAGCTATTAGGCCAGAGTAAGAGTTAAGACCTTAACCATTAGGCCAGAGTACGAGTCCAAGACCTTAGCTATTAGGCCAGAGTAAGAGTTAAGACCTTAACCATTAGGCCAGAGTATGAGTCTAAGACCTTAGCTATTAGGCCAGAGTAAGAGTTTAGACCTTAACCATTAGGCCAGAGTAGGAGTCTAAGACCTTAGCTATTAGGCCAGAGTAAGAGTTAAGACCTTAACCAGTAGGCCAGAGTATGAGTGTAAGATCTTAGCTATTAGGCTAGAGTAAGAGTTAAGACCTTAACCATTAGGCCAGAGTACGAGGCTAAGACCTTAGCTATAAGGCCAGAGTGAGAGTTAAGACCTTAGCTATTAGGCCAGAGTAAGAGTTAAGACCTTAACCAGTAGGCCAGAGTAAGAGTTAAGACCTTAACCAGTAGGCCAGAGTATGAGTGTAAGATCTTAGCTATTAGGCTAGAGTAAGAGTTAAGACCTTAACCATTAGGCCATAGTACGAGTCTAAGACCTTAGATATTAGGCCAGAGTAAGAGTTAAGACCTTAACCAGTAGGCCAGAGTACGAGTCTAAGACCTTAACCATTAGGCCAGAGTACGAGTCTAAGACCTTAGCTATTAGGACATAATACGAGTCGAAGACTTTAGCTATTAGGCCAGAGTAAGTGTTAAGACCTTAACCTGTAGGCCATAGCACAAGTCTAAGACCTTAGCTATTAGGCCAGAGTAACAGTTAAGACCTTAACCATTAGGCCAGAGTACGGGTCTAAGACCTTAACCAGTAGGCCAGAGTAAGAGTTAAGACCTTAACCAGTAGGCCAGAGTATGAGTGTAAGATCTTAGCTATTAGGCTAGAGTAAGAGTTAAGACCTTAACCATTAGGCCAGAGTATGAGGCTAAGACCTTAGCTATTAGGCCAGAGTGAGAGTTAAGACCTTAGCTATTAGGCCAGAGTAAGAGTTAAGACCTTAACCAATAGGCCAGAGTAAAATTCTAGGACCTTAGCTATTAGGCCAGAGTAAGAGTTAAGACCTTAACCAGTAGGCCCGAGTAAGAGTTAAGACCATATCCTGTAGGCCAGAGTACTAGTCTAAGACCTTAGCTATTAGGCCAGAGTATGAGAATAAGACCTGAGCTATTAGGCCAGAGTAAGAGTTAAGACCTTAACCAGTAGGCCAGAGTAAGAGTTAAGACCTTAGCTATTAGGCCAGAGTACGAGTCTAAGACCTTAGCTATTAAGCCAGAGTAAGAGTTAAGACCTTAGCTATTAGGCCAGAGTAAGAGTTAAGACCTTAACCAGTAGGCCAGAGTACGAGTCTAAGACCTTAGCTATTAGGCCAGAGTAAGAGTTAATACCTTCACCAGTAGGCCAGAGTAAGAGTTAAGACCTTAACCAGTATGCCAGAGTAAGAGTTAAGACCTTCACCATTAGGCCAGAGTACGAGTCTAAGGCCTTAGCTATTAGGCCACAGTAAGAGTTAAGACCTTAGCTATTAGGCCAGTGTAAGAGTTAATACCTTAACCATTAGGCCAGAGTAAGAGTTAAGACCTTAACTAGTAGGCCAGAGTAAGAGTTAAGACCTTAGCTATAAGGCCAGATTAAGAGTTAAGACCTTAACCTGTAGGCCATAGTACGAGTCTAAGACCTTAGCTATTAGGCCAGAGTACAAGTCTAAGACCTTAGCTATTAGGCCAGAGTAAGAGTTAAGACCTTAACCAGTAGGCCAGAGTATGAGTTAAGACCTTAACCATTAAGCCATAGTACGAGTCTAAGACCTTAGCTATTAGGCCAGAGTAAGAGTTAAGACCTTAACCAGTAAGCCAGAGTAAGAGTTAAGACCTTAACCAGTAGGCCAGAGTAAGAGTTAAGACCTTGGCAATTAGGCCAGAGTACGAGTCTAAAACCTTAGCTATTAGGCCAGAGTAAGAGTTAAGACCTTAACCATTAGGCCAGAGTACGAGTCTAAGACCTTAGCTATTAGGCCAGAGTAAGAGTTAAGACCTTAACCAATAGGCCAGCATAAGAGTTAAGACCTTAGCTATTAGGCCAGAGTAAGAGTTAAGACCTTAACCAGTAGGCCAAAGTACAAGTCTAAGACCTTAGCTATTAGGCCAGAGTAAGAGTTAAGACCTTAACCAGAAGGCCAGAGTAAGAGTTAAGACCTTAACCAGTAGGCCACAGTACGAGTCTAAGACCTTAGCTATTAGGCCAGAATAAGAGTTAAGACCTTAACCATTAGGCCAGAGTACGAGTCTAAGACCTTAGCTATTAGGCCAGAGTACGAGTCTAAGACCTTAGCTATTATGCCAGAGTAAGAGTTTAGACCTTAGCTATTAGGCCAGAGTAAGAGTTAAGACCTTAACCAGTAGGCCAGAGTAAGAATTAAGACCTTAATCTGTAGGCCATAGTACGAGTCTAAGACCTTAGCTATTAGGCCAGAGTAAGAGTTAAGACCTTAACCAGTAGGCCAGAGTACGAGTCTAAGACCTTAACCATTAGGCCAGAGTACGAGTCTAAGACCTTAGCTATTAGGACATAATACGAGTCTAAGACTTTAGCTATTAGGCCAGAGTAAGAGTTAAGACCTTAACCAGTAGGCCAGAGTAAGAGTTAAGACCTTAACCAGTAGGCCAGAGTAAGAGTTAATACCTTAGCTATTAGGCCAGAGTAAGAGTTAAGACCTTAACCATTAGGCCAGAGTATGAGTCTAAGACCTTAGCTATTAGGCCAGAGTAAGAGTTTAGACCTTAACCATTAGGCCAGAGTAGGAGTCTAAGACCTTAGCTATTAGGCCAGAGTAAGAGTTAAGACCTTAACCAGTAGGCCAGAGTATGAGTGTAAGATCTTAGCTATTAGGCTAGAGTAAGAGTTAAGACCTTAACCATTAGGCAAGAGTACGAGGCTAAGACCTTAGCTATTAGGCCAGAGTGAGAGTTAAGACCTTAGCTATTAGGCCAGAGTAAGAGTTAAGGCCTTAACCAGTAGGCCAGAGTAAGAGTTAAGACCTTAACCAGTAGGCCAGAGTATGAGTGTAAGATCTTAGCTATTAGGCTAGAGTAAGAGTTAAGACCTTAACCATTAGGCCATAGTACGAGTCTAAGACCTTAGATATTAGGCCAGAGTAAGAGTTAAGACCTTAACCAGTAGGCCAGAGTACGAGTCTAAGACCTTAACCATTAGGCCAGAGTACGAGTCTAAGACCTTAGCTATTAGGACATAATACGAGTCGAAGACTTTAGCTATTAGGCCAGAGTAAGTGTTAAGACCTTAACCTGTAGGCCATAGCACAAGTCTAAGACCTTAGCTATTAGGCCAGAGTAACAGTTAAGACCTTAACCAGTAGGCCAGAGTACGAGTCTAAGACCTTAGCTATTATGCCAGAGTAAGAGTTTAGACCTTAACCAGTAGGCCAGAGTAAGTGTTAAGACCTTAACCTGTAGGCCATAGCACAAGTCTAAGACCTTAGCTATTAGGCCAGAGTAACAGTTAAGACCTTAACCAGTATGCCAGAGTAAGAGTTAAGACCTTCACCATTAGGCCAGAGTACGAGTCTAAGGCCTTAGCTATTAGGCCACAGTAAGAGTTAAGACCTTAGCTATTAGGCCAGAGTAAGAGTTAATACCCTAACCAGTAGGCCAGAGTAAGAGATAAGACCTTAAGCAGTAGGCCAGAGTAAGAGTTAAGACCTTAGCTATAAGGCCAGATTAAGAGTTAAGACCTTAACCTGTAGGCCATAGTACGAGTCTAAGACCTTAGCTATTAGGCCAGAGTACAAGTCTAAGACCTTAGCTATTAGGCCAGAGTAAGAGTTAAGACCTTAACCAGTAGGCCAGAGTATGAGTTAAGACCTTAACCATTAAGCCATAGTACGAGTCTAAGACCTTAGCTATTAGGCCAGAGTAAGAGTTAAGACCTTAACCAGTAAGCCAGAGTAAGAGTTAAGACCTTAACCAGTAGGCCAGAGTAAGAGTTAAGACCTTGGCAATTAGGCCAGAGTACGAGTCTAAGACCTTAGCTATTAGGCCAGAGTAAGAGTTAAGACCTTAACCATTAGGCCAGAGTACGAGTCTAAGACCTTAGCTATTAGGCCAGAGTAAAAGTTAAGACCTTAACCAGTAGGCCAGCATAAGAGTTAAGACCTTAGCTATTAGGCCAGAGTAAGAGTTAAGACCTTAACCAGAAGGCCAGAGTACAAGTCTAAGACCTTAGCTATTAGGCCAGAGTAAGAGTTAAGACCTTAACCAGTAGGCCAGAGTAAGAGTTAAGACCTTAACCAGTAGGCCAGAGTATGAGTGTAAGATCTTAGCTATTAGGCTAGAGTAAGAGTTAAGACCTTAACCATTAGGCCAGAGTACGAGGCTAAGACCTTAGCTATTAGGCCAGAGTAAGAGTTAAAACCTTAACCAGTAGGCCAGAGTAAGAATTAAGACGTTAACCTGTAGGCCATAGTAAGAGTTAAGACCTTAACCAGAAGGCCAGAGTAAGAGTTAAGACCTTAATCTGTAGGCCATAGTACGAGTCTAAGACCTTAGCTATTAGGCCAGAGTAAGAGTTAAGACCTTAACCAGTAGGCCAGAGTACGAGTCTAAGACCTTAACCATTAGGCCAGAGTACGAGTCTAAGACCTTAGCTATTAGGACATAATACGAGTCTAAGACTTTAGCTATTAGGCCAGAGTAACAGTTAAGACCTTAACCAGTAGGCCAGTGTACGAGTCTAAGACCTTAGCTATTAGGCCAGAGTAAGAGTTAAGATCTTAACCATTAGGCCAGAGTACGAGTCTAAGACCTTAGCTATTAGGCCAGAGTAAGAGTTAAGATCTTAACCATTAGGCCAGAGTACGAGTCTAAGACCTTAGCTATTAGGCCAGAGTAAGTTTTAAGACCTCAGCAATTAGGCCAGAGTAAGAGTTAAGACCTTAACCATTAGGCCAGAGTACAAGTCTAAGACCTTAGCTATTAGGCCAGAGTAAGAGTTAAGACCTTAGCTATTATGCCAGAGAAATTGTTATGACCTTAACCTGTAGGCCATAGTACGACTCTAAGACCTTAGCTATTAGGCCATAGTAAGAGTTAAGACCTTAACCATTAGGCCAGAGTATTAGTCTAAGACCTTAGCTATTAGGCCAGAGTAAGAGTTTAGACCTTAACCATTAGGCCAGAGTACGAGGCTAAGACCTTAGCTATTAGGCCAGAGTGAGAGTTAAGACCTTAGCTATTAGGCCAGAGTAAGAGTTAAGACCTTAACCATTAGGCCAGAGTAAAATTCTAAGACCTTAGCTATTAGGCCAGAGTAAGAGTTAAGACCTTAACCAGTAGGCCCAAGTAAGAGTTAAGACCATAACCTGTAGGCCAGAGTATGAGTCTAAGACCTTAGCTATTAGGCCAGAGTACGAGTCTAAGACCTTAGCTGTTAGGCCAGAGTAAGAGTTAAGACCTTAACCAGTAGGCCAGAGTACGAGACTAAGACCTGAGCTATTAGGCCAGAGTAAGAGTTAAGACCTTAACCAGTAGGCCAGAGTAAGAGTTAAGACCTTAACCAGTAGGCCAGAGTAAGAGTTAAGACCTTAGCTATTAGGCCAGAGTACGAGTCTAAGACCTTAGCTATTAGGCCAGAGTAAGAGTTAAGACCTTAACCAGTAGGCCAGAGTAAGAGTTAAGACCTTAACCATTAGGCCAGAGTACGAGTCTAAGACCTTGGCTATTAGGCCAGAGTAAGAGTTAAGACCTTAGCTATTAGGCCAGAGTAAGAGTTGAGACCTTAACCAGTAGGCCAGAGTACGAGTCTAAGACCTTAGCTATTAGGACAGAGTAAGAGTTAATACCTTCACCAGTAGGCCAGAGTAAGAGTTAAGACCTTAACCAGTATGCCAGAGTAAGAGTTAAGACCTTCACCATTAGGCCAGAGTATGAGTCTAAGGCCTTAGCTATTAGTCCAGAGTAAGAGTTAAGACCTTAACCATTAGGCCAGAGTGTGAGTCTAAGACATTAGCTATTAGGCCACAGTAAGAGTTAAGACCTTAGCTATTAGGCCAGAGTAAGAGTTAAGACCTTTAACATTAGCCCAGAGTACGAGTCTAAGACATTAGCTATTAGGCCAGAGTAAGAGTTAATACCTTAACCAGTAGGCCAGAGGAAGAGTTAAGACCTTAACCAGTAGGCCAGAGTAAGAGTTAAGACCTTAGCTATAAGGCCAGATTAAGAGTTAAGACCTTAACCTGTAGGCCATAGTACGAGTCTACGACCTTAGCTATTAGGCCACAGTACGAGTCTAAAACCTTAGCTATTAGGCCAGAGTACGAGTCTAAGACCTTAGCTATTAGGCCAGAGTAAGAGTTAAGACCTTAACCAGTAGGCCAGAGTATGAGTTAAGACCTTAACCATTAAGCCATAGTACGAGTCTAAGACCTTAGCTATTAGGCCAGAGTAAGAGTTAAGACCTTAACCAGTAAGCCAGAGTAAGAGTTAAGACCTTAACCAGTAGGCCAGAGTAAGAGTTAAGACCTTAGCAATTAGTCCAGAGTACGAGTCTAAGACCTTAGCTATTAGGCCAGAGTAAGAGTTAAGACCTTAACCATTAGGCCAGAGTACGAGTCTAAGACCTTAGCTATTAGGCCAGAGTAAGAGTTTAAGACCTTAGCTATTATGCCAGAGTAAGAATTTAGACCTTAGCTATTAGGCCAGCATAAGAGTTAAGACCTTAGCTATTAGGCCAGTGTAAGAGTTAAGACCTTAACCAGTAGGCCAGAGTACAAGTCTAAGACCTTAGCTATTAGGCCAGAGTAAGAGTTAAGACCTTAACCAGTAGGCGAGTAAGAGTTAAGACCTTAACCAGTAGGCCACAGTACGAGTCTAAGACCTTAGCTATTAGGCCAGAATAAGAGTTAAGACCTTAACCAGTAGGCCAGAGTAAGAGTTAAGACCTTAACCAGTAGGCCAGAGTAAGAGTTAAGACCTTAGCTATTAGGCCAGAGTACGAGTCTAAGACCTTAGCTATTAGGCCAGAGTAAGAGTTAAGACCTTAACCATTAGGCCAGAGTACGAGTCTAAGACCTTAGCTATTAGGCCAGAGTAAGAGTTAAGACCTTAACCATTAGGCCAGAGTACGAGTCTAAGACCTTAGCTATTAGGCCAGAGTAAGAGTTAATACCTTAACCAGTAGGCCAGAGTAAGAGTTAAGATCTTAACCAGTAGGCCAGAGTATGAGTCTAAGATCTTAGCTATTAGGCTAGAGTAAGAGTTAAGACCTTAACCATTAGGCCAGAGTACGAGTCTAAGACCTTAGCTATTAGGCCAGAGTAAGAGTTAAGACCTTAGCTATTATGCCAGAGAAATTGTTATGACCTTAACCTGTAGGCCATAGTACGACTATAAGACCTTAGCTATTAGGCCATAGTAAGAGTTAAGACCTTAACCATTAGGCCAGAGTATGAGTCTAAGACCTTAGCTATTAGGCCAGAGTAAGAGTTTAGACCTTAATCATTAGGCCAGAGTAGGAGTCTAAGACCTTAGCTATTAGGCCAGAGTAAGAGTTAAGACCTTAACCAGTAGGCCAGAGTAAGAGTTAAGACCTTAACCAGTAGGCCAGAGTATGAGTGTAAGATCTTAGCTATTAGGCTAGAGTAAGAGTTAAGACCTTAACCATTAGGCCAGAGTACGAGGCTAAGACCTTAGCTATTAGGCCAGAGTGAGAGTTAAGACCTTAGCTATTAGGCCAGAGTAAGAGTTAAGACCATAACCAGTAGGCCAGAGTAAGAGTTAAGACCTTAACCAGTAGGCCAGAGTATGAGTGTAAGATCTTAGCTATTAGGCTAGAGTAAGAGTTAAGACCTTAACCATTAGGCCAGAGTACGAGGCTAAGACCTTAGCTATTAGGCCAGAGTGAGAGTTAAGACCTTAGCTATTAGGCCAGAGTAAGAGTTAAGACCTTAACCAGTAGGCCAGAGTACAAGTCTAAGACTTTAACCATTAGGCCAGAGTACGAGTCTAAGACCTTAGCTATTAGGACATAATACGAGTCGAAGACTTTAGCTATTAGGCCAGAGTAAGTGTTAAGACCTTAACCTGTAGGCCATAGCACACGTCTAAGACCTTAGCTATTAGGCCAGAGTAACAGTTAAGACCTTAACCAGTAGGCCAGAGTACGAGTCTAAGACCTTAGCTATTAGGCCAGAGTAAGAGTTAAGATCTTAACCATTAGGCCAGAGTACGAGTCTAAGACCTTAGCTATTAGGCCAGAGTAAGAGTTAAGACCTCAGCAATTAGGCCAGAGTAAGAGTTAAGACCTTAACCATTAGGCCAGAGTACGAGTCTAAGATCTTAGCTATTAGGCCAGAGTACGAGTCTAAGACCTTAGCTATTATGCCAGAGTAAGAGTTTAGACCTTAGCTATTAGGCCAGAGTAAGAGTTAAGACCTTAACCAGTAGGCCAGAGTAAGAATTAAGACGTTAACCTGTAGGCCATAGTAAGAGTTAAGACCTTAATCTGTAGGCCATAGTACGAGTCTAAGACCTTAGCTATTAGGCCAGAGTAAGAGTTAAGACCTTAACCAGTAGGCCAGAGTACGAGTCTAAGACCTTAACCATTAGGCCAGAGTACGAGTCTAAGACCTTAGCTATTAGGACATAATAAGAGTCTAAGACTTTAGCTATTAGGCCAGAGTAAGAGTTAAGACCTTAACCAGTAGGCCAGAGTAAGAGTTAAGACCTTAACCAGTAGGCCAGAGTAAGAGTTAAGACCTTAGCTATTATGCCAGAGAAATTGTTATTACCTTAACCTGTAGGCCATAGTAGGAGTCTAAGACCTTAGCTATTAGGCCATAGTAAGAGTTAAGACCTTAGCTATTAGGCCAGAGTAAGAGTTTAGACCTTAACCATTAGGCCAGAGTACGAGTCTAAGACCTTAGCTATTAGGCCAGAGTAAGAGTTAAGACCTTAACCATTAGGCCAGAGTATGAGTCTAAGACCTTAGCTATTAGGCCAGAGTAAGAGTTTAGACCTTAACCATTAGGCCAAATTAGGAGTCTAAGACCTTAGCTATTAGGCCAGAGTAAGAGTTAAGACCTTAACCAGTAGGCCAGAGTAAGAGTTAAGACCTTAACCAGTAGGCCAGAGTATGAGTGTAAGATCTTAGCTATTAGGCTAGAGTAAGAGTTAAGACCTTAACCATTAGGCCAGAGTACGAGGCTAAGACCTTAGCTATTAGGCCAGAGTGAGAGTTAAGACCTTAGCTATTAGGCCAGAGTAAGAGTTAAGACCTTAACCATTAGGCCAGAGTAAAATTCTAAGACCTTAGCTATTAGGCCAGAGTAAGAGTTAAGACCTTAACCTGTAGGCCCGAGTAAGAGTTAAGACCATAACCTGTAGGCCAGAGTACTAGTCTAAGACCTTAGCTATTAGGCCAGAGTACGAGAATAAGACCTGAGCTATTAGGCCAGAGTAAGAGTTAAGACCTTAACCAGTAGGCCAGAGTAAGAGTTAAGACCTTAGCTATTAGGCCAGAGTACGAGTCTAAGACCTTAGCTATTAGGCCAGAGTAAGAGTTAAGACCTTAACCAGTAGGCCAGAGTAAGAGTTAAGACCTTAACCATTAGGCCAGAGTACGAGTCTAAAACCTTAGCTATTAGGCCAGAGTAAGAGTTAAGACCTTAGCTATTAGGCCAGAGTAAGAGTTAAGACCTTAACCAGTAGGCCAGAGTACGAGTCTAAGACCTTAGCTATTAGGCCAGAGTAAGAGTTAATACCTTCACCAGTAGGCCAGAGTAAGAGTTAAGACCTTAACCAGTATGCCAGAGTAAGATTTAAGACCTTCACCATTAGGCCAGAGTACGAGTCTAAGGCCTTAGCTATTAGGCCACAGTAAGAGTTAAGACCTTAGCTATTAGGCCAGAGTAAGAGTTAATACCTTAACCAGTAGGCCAGAGTAAGAGTTATGACCTTAACCAGTAGGCCAGAGTAAGAGTTAAGACCTTAGCTATAAGGCCAGATTAAGAGTTAAGACCTTAACCTGTAGGCCATAGTACGAGTCTACGACCTTAGCTATTAGGCCAGAGTACGAGTCTACGACCTTAGCTATTAGGCCAGAGTACGAGTCTAAGACCTTAGCTATTAGGCCAGAGTAAGAGTTAAGACCTTAGCTATTAGGCCAGAGTAAGAGTTAAGACCTTAACCAGTAAGCCAGAGTAAGAGTTAAGACCTTAACCAGTAGGCCAGAGTAAGAGTTAAGACCTTAGCAATTAGGCCAGAGTATGAGTCTAAGACCTTAGCTATTAGGCCAGAGTAAGAGTTAAGACCTTAACCATTAGGCCAGAGTACGAGTCTAAGACCTTAGCTATTAGGCCAGAGTAAGAGTTAAGACCTTAACCAGTAGGCCAGAGTAAGAGTTAAGACCTTAACCAGTAGGCCAGCATAAGAGTTAAGACCTTAGCTATTAGGCCAGAGTAAGAGTTAAGACCTTAACCAGTAGGCCAGAGTACAAGTCTAAGACCTTAGCTATTAGGCCAGAGTAAGAGTTAAGACCTTAACCAGTAGGCCAGAGTAAGAGTTAAGACCTTAACCAGTAGGCCACAGTACGAGTCTAAGACCTTAGATATTAGGCCAGAATAAGAGTTAAGACCTTAACCATTAGGCCAGAGTACAAGTCTAAGACTTTAGCTATTAGGCGAGAGTACGAGTTAAGACCTTAACCAGTAGGCCAGAGTAAGAATTAAGACGTTAACCTGTAGGCCATAGTAAGAGTTAAGACCTTAACCAGAAGGCCAGAGTAAGAGTTAAGACCTTAATCTGTAGGCCATAGTACGAGTCTAAGACCTTAGCTATTAGGCCAGAGTAAGAGTTAAGACCTTAACCAGTAGGCCAGAGTACGAGTCTAAGACCTTAACCATTAGGCCAGAGTACGAGTCTAAGACCTTAGCTATTAGGACATAATACGAGTCTAAGACTTTAGCTATTAGGCCAGAGTAAGAGTTAAGACCTTAACCAGTAGGCCAGAGTAAGAGTTAAGACCTTAACCAGTAGGCCAGAGTAAGAGTTAAGACCTTAGCTATTAGGCCAGAGTAAGAGTTAAGACCTTAACCAGAAGGCCAGAGTACAAGTCTAAGACCTTAGCTATTAGGCCAGAGTAAGAGTTAAGACCTTAACCATTAGGCCAGAGTACGAGTCTAAGACCTTAGCTATTAGGCCAGAGTAAGAGTTAAGACCTTAACCATTAGGCCAGAGTACGAGTCTAAGACCTTAGCTATTAGGCCAGAGTAAGAGTTAAGACCTTAACCATTAGGCCAGAGTACGAGTCTAAGACCTTAGCTATTAGGCCAGAGTAAGAGTTAAGATCTTAACCAGTAGGCCAGAGTAAGAGTTAAGACCTTAGCTATTAGGCCAGAGTAAGAGTTAAGACCTTAACCAGTAGGCCAGAGTACAAGTCTAAGACCTTAGCTATTAGGCCAGAGTAAGAGTTAAGACCTTAACCAGTAGGCCAGAGTAAGAGTTAAGACCTTAACCAGTAGGCCACAGTACAAGTCTAAGACCTTAGCTATTAGGCCAGAATAAGAGTTAAGACCTTAACCATTAGGCCAGAGTACGAGTCTAAGACCTTAGCTATTAGGCCAGAGTACGAGTCTAAGACCTTAGCTATTATGCCAGAGTAAGAGTTTAGACCTTAGCTATTAGGCCAGAGTAAGAGCTAAGACCTTAACCAGTAGGCCAGAGTAAGAATTAAGATGTTAACCTGTAGGCCATAGTAAGAGTTAAGACCTTAACCAGAAGGCCAGAGTAAGAGTTAAGACCTTAATCTGTAGGCCATAGTACGAGTCTAAGACCTTAGCTATTAGGCCAGAGTAACAGTTAAGACCTTAACCAGTAGGCCAGAGTACGAGTCTAAGACCTTAGCTATTAGGCCAGAGTAAGAGTTAAGATCTTAACCATTAGGCCAGAGTACGAGTCAAAGACCTTAGCTATTAGGCCAGAGTAAGTTTTAAGACCTCAGCAATTAGGCCAGAGTAAGAGTTAAGACATTAACCATTAGGCCAGAGAACAAGTCTAAGACCTTAGCTATTAGGCCAGAGTAAGAGTTAAGACCTTAGCTATTATGCCAGAGAAATTGTTATGACCTTAACCTGTAGGCCATAGTACGAGTCTAAGACCTTAGCTATTAGGCCATAGTAAGAGTTAAGACCTTAACCATTAGGCCAGAGTACGAGTCTAAGACCTTAGCTATTAGGCCAGAGTAAGAGTTTAGACCTTAACCATTAGGCCAGAGTACGAGTCTAAGACCTTAGCTATTAGGCCAGAGTAAGAGTTAAGACCTTAACCAGTAGGCCAGAGTAAGAGTTAAGATCTTAACCAGTAGGCCAGAGTATGAGTCTAAGATCTTAGCTATTAGGCTAGAGTAAGAGTTAAGACCTTAACCATTAGGCCAGAGTACGAGGCTAAGACCTTAGCTATTAGGCCAGAGTAAGAGTTAAGACCTTAGCTATTAGGCCAGATTAAGATTTAAGACCTTAACCATTAGGCCAGAGTACGAGTCTAAGACCTTAGCTATTAGGCCAGAGTAAGAGTTAAGACCTTAACCAGTAGGCCCGAGTAAGAGTTAAGACCATAACCTGTAGGCTAGAGTACGAGTCTAAGACCTTAGCTATTAGGCCAGAGTACGAGTCTAAGACCTTAGCTGATAGGTCAGATAAGAGTTAAGACCTTAACCAGTAGGCCAGAGTAAGAGTTAAGAACTTTGCTATTAGGCCAGAGTAAGAGTTAAGATCTTAACCATTAGGCCAGAGTATGAGTCTAAGACCTTAGCTATTAAGCCAGAGTATGTGTCTAAGACCTTAGCTATTAGGCCAGAGTAAGAGTTAAGACCTTAACCATTAGGCCAGAGTACGAGTCTAAGACCTTAGCTATTAGGCCAGAGTAAGAGTTAAGACCTTAACCATTAGGTCAGAGTAAGAGTTAAGACCTTAACCAGTAGGCCAGAGTAAGAGTTAAGAGCTTAACCATTAGACCGGAGTACGAGTCTAAGACCTTAGCTATTAGGCCAGAGTAAGAGTTAAGACCTTAACCATTAGGCCAGAGTACGAGTCCAAGACCTTAGCTATTAGGCCAGAGTAAGAGTTAAGACCTTAACCATAGGGCCAGAGTATGAGTCTAAGACCTTAGCTATTAGGCCAGAGTAAGAGTTTAGACCTTAACCATTAGGCCAGAGTAGGAGTCTAAGACCTTAGCTATTAGGCCAGAGTAAGAGTTAAGACCTTACCCAGTAGGCCAGAGTATGAGTGTAAGATCTTAGCTATTAGGCTAGAGTAAGAGTTAAGACCTTAACCATTAGGCCAGAGTACGAGGCTAAGACCTTAGCTATTAGGCCAGAGTGAGAGTTAAGACCTTAGCTATTAGGCCAGAGTAAGAGTTAAGACCTTAACCAGTAGGCCAGAGTAAGAGTTAAGACCTTAATCAGTAGGCCAGAGTACGAGTCTAAGACCTTAGCTATTAGGACATAATACGAGTCGAAGACTTTAGCTATTAGGCCAGAGTAGGAGTCTAAGACCTTAGCTATTAGGCCAGAGTAAGAGTTAAGACCTTAACCAGTAGGCCAGAGTATGAGTGTAAGATCTTAGCTATTAGGCTAGAATATGAGTGTAAGATCTTAGCTATTAGGCTAGAGTAAGAGTTAAGACCTTAACCATTAGGCCATAGAACGAGTCTAAGACCTTAGATATTAGGCCAGAGTAAGAGTTAAGACCTTAACCAGTAGGCCAGAGTACGAGTCTAAGACCTTAACCATTAGGCCAGAGTACGAGTCTAAGACCTTAGCTATTAGGACATAATACGAGTCGAAGACTTTAGCTATTAGGCCAGAGTAAGTGTTAAGACCTTAACCTGTAGGCCATAGCACAAGTCTAAGACCTTAGCTATTAGGCCAGAGTAACAGTTAAGACCTTAACCAGTAGGCCAGAGTACGAGTCTAAGACCTTAGCTATTAGGCCAGAGTAAGAGTTAAGATCTTAACCATTAGGCCAGAGTACGAGTCTAAGACCTTAGCTATTAGGCCAGAGTAAGAGTTAAGACCTCAGCAATTAGGCCAGAGTAAGAGTTAAGACCTTAACCATTAGGCCAGAGTACAAGTCTAAGACCTTAGCTATTAGGCCAGAGTAAGAGTTAAGACCTTAGCTATTATGCCAGAGAAATTGTTATGACCTTAACCTGTAGGCCATAGTAGGAGTCTAAGACCTTAGCTATTAGGCCATAGTAAGAGTGAAGACCTTAGCTATTAGGCCAGAGTAAGAGTTTAGACCTTAACCATTAGGCCAGAGTACGAGTCTAAGACCTTAGCTATTAGGCCAGAGTAAGAGTTAAGACCTTAACCATTAGGCCAGAGTATGAGTCTAAGACCTTAGCTATTAGGCCAGAGTAAGAGTTTAGACCTTAACCATTAGGCCAGAGTAGGAGTCTAAGACCTTAGCTATTAGGCCAGAGTAAGAGTTAAGACCTTAACCAGTAGGCCAGAGTAAGAGTTAAGACCTTAACCAGTAGGCCAGAGTATGAGTGTAAGATCTTAGCTATTAGGCTAGAGTAAGAGTTAAGACCTTAACCATTAGGCCAGAGTATGAGGCTAAGACCTTAGCTATTAGGCCAGAGTGAGAGTTAAGACCTTAGCTATTAGGCCAGAGTAAGAGTTAAGACCTTAACCATTAGGCCAGAGTAAAATTCTAAGACCTTAGCTATTAGGCCAGAGTAAGAGTTAAGACCTTAACCTGTAGGCCCGAGTAAGAGTTAAGACCATAACCTGTAGGCCAGAGTACTAGTCTAAGACCTTAGCTATTAGGCCAGAGTACGAGAATAAGACCTGAGCTATTAGGCCAGAGTAAGAGTTAAGACCTTAACCAGTAGGCCACAGTAAGAGTTAAGACCTTAGCTATTAGGCCAGAGTACGAGTCTAAGACCTTAGCTATTAGGCCAGAGTAAGAGTTAATACCTTCACCAGTAGGCCAGAGTAAGAGTTAAGACCTTAACCAGTATGCCAGAGTAAGAGTTAAGACCTTCACCATTAGGCCAGAGTACGAGTCTAAGGCCTTAGCTATTAGGCCACAGTAAGAGTTAAGACCTTAGCTATTAGGCCAGAGTAAGAGTTAATACCCTAACCAGTAGGCCAGAGTAAGAGATAAGACCTTAAGCAGTAGGCCAGAGTAAGAGTTAAGACCTTAGCTATAAGGCCAGATTAAGAGTTAAGACCTTAACCTGTAGGCCATAGTACGAGTCTAAGACCTTAGCTATTAGGCCAGAGTACAAGTCTAAGACCTTAGCTATTAGGCCAGAGTAAGAGTTAAGACCTTAACCAGTAGGCCAGAGTATGAGTTAAGACCTTAACCATTAAGCCATAGTACGAGTCTAAGACCTTAGCTATTAGGCCAGAGTAAGAGTTAAGACCTTAACCAGTAAGCCAGAGTAAGAGTTAAGACCTTAACCAGTAGGCCAGAGTAAGAGTTAAGACCTTGGCAATTAGGCCAGAGTACGAGTCTAAGACCTTAGCTATTAGGCCAGAGTAAGAGTTAAGACCTTAACCATTAGGCCAGAGTACGAGTCTAAGACCTTAGCTATTAGGCCAGAGTAAGAGTTAAGACCTTAACCAGTAGGCCAGCATAAGAGTTAAGACCTTAGCTATTAGGCCAGAGTAAGAGTTAAGACCTTAACCAGTAGGCCAGAGTACAAGTCTAAGACCTTAGCTATTAGGCCAGAGTAAGAGTTAAGACCTTAACCAGAAGGCCAGAGTAAGAGTTAAGACCTTAACCAGTAGGCCACAGTACGATTCTAAGACCTTAGCTATTAGGCCAGAATAAGAGTTAAGACCTTAACCATTAGGCCAGAGTACGAGTCTAAGACCTTAGCTATTAGGCCAGAGTACGAGTCTAAGACCTTAGCTATTAGGCCAGAGTAAGAGTTAAGACCTTAACCAGTAGGCCAGAGTAAGAGTTAAGACCTTAACCAGTAGGACACAGTACAAGTCTAAGACCTTAGCTATTAGACCAGAATAAGAGTTAAGACCTTAACCATTAGGCCAGAGTACGAGTCTAAGACCTTAGCTATTAGGCCAGAGTACGAGTCTAAGACCTTAGCTATTATGCCAGAGTAAGAGTTTAGACCTTAGCTATTAGGCCAGAGTAAGAGTTAAGACCTTAACCAGTAGGCCAGAGTAAGAATTAAGACGTTAACCTGTAGGCCATAGTAAGAGTTAAGACCTTAACTAGAAGGCCAGAGTAAGAGTTAAGACCTTAATCTGTAGGCCATAGTACGAGTCTAAGACCTTAGCTATTAGGCCAGAGTAACAGGTAAGACCTTAACCAGTAGGCCAGAGTACGAGTCTAAGACCTTAGCTATTAGGCCAGAGTAAGAGTTAAGATCTTAACCATTAGGCCAGAGTACGAGTCAAAGACCTTAGCTATTAGGCCAGAGTAAGTTTTAAGACCACAGCAATTAGGCCAGAGTAAGAGTTAAGACATTAACCATTAGGCCAGAGAACAAGTCTAAGACCTTAGCTATTAGGCCAGAGTAAGAGTTAAGACCTTAGCTATTATGCCAGAGAAATTGTATGACCTTAACCTGTAGGCCATAGTACGAGTCTAAGACCTTAGCTATTAGGCCATAGTAAGAGTTAAGACCTTAACCATTAGGCCAGAGTACGAGTCTAAGACCTTAGCTATTAGGCCAGAGTAAGAGTTAAGACCTTAACCAGTAGGCCAGCATAAGAGTTAAGACCTTAGCTATTAGGCCAGAGTAAGAGTTAAGACCTTAACCAGTAGGCCAGAGTACAAGTCTAAGACCTTAGCTATTAGGCCAGAGTAAGAGTTAAGACCTTAACCAGAAGGCCAGAGTAAGAGTTAAGACCTTAACCAGTAGGCCACAGTACGAGTCTAAGACCTTAGCTATTAGGCCAGAATAAGAGTTAAGACCTTAACCATTAGGCCAGAGTACGAGTCTAAGACCTTAGCTATTAGGCCAGAGTACGAGTCTAAGACCTTAGCTATTAGGCCAGAGTAAGAGTTAAGACCTTAACCAGTAGGCCAGAGTAAGAGTTAAGACCTTAACCAGTAGGACACAGTACAAGTCTAAGACCTTAGCTATTAGACCAGAATAAGAGTTAAGACCTTAACCATTAGGCCAGAGTACGAGTCTAAGACCTTAGCTATTAGGCCAGAGTACGAGTCTAAGACCTTAGCTATTATACCAGAGTAAGAGTTTAGACCTTAGCTATTAGGCCAGAGTAAGAGTTAAGACCTTAACCAGTAGGCCAGAGTAAGAATTAAGACGTTAACCTGTAGGCCATAGTAAGAGTTAAGACCTTAACTAGAAGGCCAGAGTAAGAGTTAAGACCTTAATCTGTAGGCCATAGTACGAGTCTAAGACCTTAGCTATTAGGCCAGAGTAACAGGTAAGACCTTAACCAGTAGGCCAGAGTACGAGTCTAAGACCTTAGCTATTAGGCCAGAGTAAGAGTTAAGATCTTAACCATTAGGCCAGAGTACGAGTCAAAGACCTTAGCTATTAGGCCAGAGTAAGTTTTAAGACCACAGCAATTAGGCCAGAGTAAGAGTTAAGACATTAACCATTAGGCCAGAGAACAAGTCTAAGACCTTAGCTATTAGGCCAGAGTAAGAGTTAAGACCTTAGCTATTATGCCAGAGAAATTGTTATGACCTTAACCTGTAGGCCATAGTACGAGTCTAAGACCTTAGCTATTAGGCCATAGTAAGAGTTAAGACCTTAACCATTAGGCCAGAGTACGAGTCTAAGACCTTAGCTATTAGGCCAGAGTAAGAGTTAAGACCTTAACCAGTAGGCCAGAGTAAGAGTTAAGATCTTAACCAGTAGGCCAGAGTATGAGTCTAAGATCTTAGCTATTAGGCTAGAGTAAGAGTTAAGACCTTAACCATTAGGCCAGAGTACGAGGCTAAGACCTTAGCTATTAGGCCAGAGTAAGAGTTAAGACCTTAGCTATTAGGCCAGAGTAAGATTTAAGACCTTAACCATTAGGCCAGAGTACGAGTCTAAGACCTTAGCTATTAGGCCAGAGTAAGAGTTAAGACCTTAACCAGTAGGCCCGAGTAAGAGTTAAGACCATAACCTGTAGGCCAGAGTACGAGTCTAAGACCTTAGCTATTAGGCCAGAGTACGAGTCTAAGACCTTAGCTGATAGGTCAGATAAGAGTTAAGACCTTAACCAGTAGGCCAGAGTAAGAGTTAAGAACTTTGCTATTAGGCCAGAGTAAGAGTTAAGATCTTAACCATTAGGCCAGAGTATGAGTCTAAGACCTTAGCTATTAAGCCAGAGTATGTGTCTAAGACCTTAGCTATTAGGCCAGAGTAAGAGTTAAGACCTTAACCATTAGGCCAGAGTACGAGTCTAAGACCTTAGCTATTAGGCCAGAGTAAGAGTTAAGACCTTAACCATTAGGCCAGAGTAAGAGTTAAGACCTTAACCAGTAGGCCAGAGTAAGAGTTAAGAGCTTAACCATTAGACCGGAGTACGAGTCTAAGACCTTAGCTATTAGGCCAGAGTAAGAGTTAAGACCTTAACCATTAGGCCAGAGTACGAGTCCAAGACCTTAGCTATTAGGCCAGAGTAAGAGTTAAGACCTTAACCATTAGGCCAGAGTATGAGTCTAAGACCTTAGCTATTAGGCCAGAGTAAGAGTTTAGACCGTAACCATTAGGCCAGAGTAGGAGTCTAAGACCTTAGCTATTAGGCCAGAGTAAGAGTTAAGACCTTAACCAGTAGGCCAGAGTATGAGTGTAAGATCTTAGCTATTAGGCTAGAGTAAGAGTTAAGACCTTAACCATTAGGCCAGAGTACGAGGCTAAGACCTTAGCTATTAGGCCAGAGTGAGAGTTAAGACCTTAGCTATTAGGCCAGAGTAAGAGTTAAGACCTTAACCAGTAGGCCAGAGTAAGAGTTAAGACCTTAACCAGTAGGCCAGAGTATGAGTGTAAGATCTTAGCTATTAGGCTAGAGTAAGAGTTAAGACCTTAACCATTAGGCCATAGTACGAGTCTAAGACCTTAGATATTAGGCCAGAGTAAGAGTTAAGACCTTAACCAGTAGGCCAGAGTACGAGTCTAAGACCTTAACCATTAGGCCAGAGTACGAGTCTAAGACCTTAGCTATTAGGACATAATACGAGTCGAAGACTTTAGCTATTAGGCCAGAGTAAGTGTTAAGACCTTAACCTGTAGGCCATAGCACAAGTCTAAGACCTTAGCTATTAGGCCAGAGTAACAGTTAAAACCTTAACCAGTAGGCCAGAGTACGAGTCTAAGACCTTAGCTATTAGGCCAGAGTAAGAGTTAAGATCTTAACCATTAGGCCAGAGTACGAGTCTAAGACCTTAGCTATTAGGCCAGAGTAAGAGTTAAGACCTCAGCAATTAGGCCAGAGTAAGAGTTAAGACCTTAACCATTAGGCCAGTGTACAAGTCTAAGACCTTAGCTATTAGGCCAGAGTAAGAGTTAAGACCTTAGCTATTATGCCAGAGAAATTGTTATGACCTTAACCTGTAGGCCATAGTAGGAGTCTAAGACCTTAGCTATTAGGCCATAGTAAGAGTGAAGACCTTAGCTATTAGGCCAGAGTAAGAGTTTAGACCTTAACCATTAGGCCAGAGTACGAGTCTAAGACCTTAGCTATTAGGCCAGAGTAAGAGTTAAGACCTTAACCATTAGGCCAGAGTATGAGTCTAAGACCTTAGCTATGAGGCCAGAGTAAGAGTTTAGACCTTAACCATTAGGCCAGAGTAGGAGTCTAAGACCTTAGCTATTAGGCCAGAGTAAGAGTTAAGACCTTAACCAGTAGGCCAGAGTAAGAGTTAAGACCTTAACCAGTAGGCCAGAGTATGAGTGTAAGATCTTAGCTATTAGGCTAGAGTAAGAGTTAAGACCTTAACCATTAGGCCAGAGTATGAGGCTAAGACCTTAGCTATTAGGCCAGAGTGAGAGTTAAGACCTTAGCTATTAGGCCAGAGTAAGAGTTAAGACCTTAACCAATAGGCCAGAGTAAAATTCTAAGACCTTAGCTATTAGGCCAGAGTAAGAGTTAAGACCTTAACCAGTAGGCCCGAGTAAGAGTTAAGACCATAACCTGTAGGCCAGAGTACTAGTCTAAGACCTTAGCTATTAGGCCAGAGTACGAGAATAAGACCTGAGCTATTAGGCCAGAGTAAGAGTTAAGACCTTAACCAGTAGGCCAGAGTAAGAGTTAAGACCTTAGCTATTAGGCCAGAGTACGAGTCTAAGACCTTAGCTATTAAGCCAGAGTAAGAGTTAAGACCTTAACCAGTAGGCCAGAGTAAGAGTTAAGACCTTCACCATTAGGCCAGAGTACGAGTCTAAGGCCTTAGCTATTAGGCCACAGTAAGAGTTAAGACCTTAGCTATTAGGCCAGAGTAAGAGTTAAGACCTTAACCAGTAGGCCAGAGTACGAGTCTAAGACCTTAGCTATTAGGCCAGAGTAAGAGTTAATACCTTCACCAGTAGGCCAGAGTAAGAATTAAGACCTTAACCAGTATGCCAGAGTAAGAGTTAAGACCTTCACCATTAGGCCAGAGTACGAGTCTAAGGCCTTAGCTATTAGGCCACAGTAAGAGTTAAGACCTTAGCTATTAGGCCAGAGTAAGAGTTAATACCTTAACCATTAGGCCAGAGTAAGAGTTAAGACCTTAACCAGTAGGCCAGAGTAAGAGTTAAGACCTTAGCTATAAGGCCAGATTAAGAGTTAAGACCTTAACCTGTAGGCCATAGTACGAGTCTAAGACCTTAGCTATTAGGCCAGAGTACAAGTCTAAGACCTTAGCTATTAGGCCAGAGTAAGAGTTAAGACCTTAACCAGTAGGCCAGAGTATGAGTTAAGACCTTAACCATTAAGCCATAGTACGAGTCTAAGACCTTAGCTATTAGGCCAGAGTAAGAGTTAAGACCTTAACCAGTAAGCCAGAGTAAGAGTTAAGACCTTAACCAGTAGGCCAGAGTAAGAGTTAAGACCTTGGCAATTAGGCCAGAGTACGAGTCTAAAACCTTAGCTATTAGGCCAGAGTAAGAGTTAAGACCTTAACCATTAGGCCAGAGTACGAGTCTAAGACCTTAGCTATTAGGCCAGAGTAAGAGTTAAGACCTTAACCAGTAGGCCACAGTACGAGTCTAAGACCTTAGCTATTAGGCCAGAATAAGAGTTAAGACCTTAACCATTAGGCCAGAGTACGAGTCTAAGACCTTAGCTATTAGGCCAGAGTACGAGTCTAAGACCTTAGCTATTATGCCAGAGTAAGAG
This sequence comes from Triturus cristatus, assembly GCF_964204655.1. NCBI lineage: Eukaryota > Metazoa > Chordata > Amphibia > Caudata > Salamandridae > Triturus > Triturus cristatus. The sequence goes on along the minus strand of NC_140584.1, from coordinate 2,213,788 downwards.
TTTAGACCTTAGCTATTAGGCCAGAGTAAGAGTTAAGACCTTAACCAGTAGGCCAGAGTAAGAGTTAAGACCTTAATCTGTAGGCCATAGTACGAGTCTAAGACCTTAGCTATTAGGCCAGAGTAAGAGTTAAGACCTTAACCAGTAGGCCAGAGTACGAGTCTAAGACCTTAACCATTAGGCCAGAGTACGAGTCTAAGACCTTAGCTATTAGGACATAATACGAGTCTAAGACTTTAGCTATTAGGCCAGAGTAAGAGTTAAGACCTTAACCAGTAGGCCAGAGTAAGAGTTAAGACCTTAACCAGTAGGCCAGAGTAAGAGTTAAGACCTTAGCTATTAGGCCAGAGTACGAGTCTAAGACCTTAGGTATTAGGCCAGAGTAAGAGTTAAGACCTTAACCATTAGGCCAGAGTACGAGTCTAAGACCTTAGCTATGAGGCCAGAGTAAGAGTTAAGACCTTAACCATTAGGCCAGAGTACGAATCTAAGACCTTAGCTATTAGGCCAGAGTAAAAGTTAAGACCTTAACCAGTAGGCCAGCATAAGAGTTAAGACCTTAGCTATTAGGCCAGAGTAAGAGTTAAGACCTTAACCAGAAGGCCAGAGTACAAGTCTAAGACCTTAGCTATTAGGCCAGAGTAAGAGTTAAGACCTTAACCAGTAGGCCAGAGTAAGAGTTAAGAACTTAACCAGTAGGCCAGAGTATGAGTGTAAGATCTTAGCTATTAGGCTAGAGTAAGAGTTAAGACCTTAACCATTAGGCCAGAGTACGAGGCTAAGACCTTAGCTATTAGGCCAGAGTAAGAGTTAAAACCTTAACCAGTAGGCCAGAGTAAGAATTAAGACTAAGCCTGGGCAAAGCACTACGCTACGCTCGCGTAGTTTGCGAAGTTCGCGCTACTTCGCACTACGCGAACTGCACGTAGCACAGTGCGAACACGCGTAGCGTAGTGTTGCGTAGTGCTGCGGTCATTTTTTGCTTGCTCGCGGTCCTAAACGTCAAGTTGGCGACCGCGAGCAAGCAAAATGACATCCCGGCGAGACTTTTTCCTTGTTCGCGATCAGCAACTTCAAGTTGGCGATCGCGAGCATGGAAAATAAACCTCCCGGCGAGATTCCCAACGCGAGGAGGTCAGGTTTCTCATTGCGAGTGGTCGCGTATGCTCGCGACCGCTCGCGATGAGACACTACCAGTTCGCGTTGAGAAAGCTGAAGCTCGAGTAAAAATCTACTCGAGCAGCAGAAAACTAAAGCTCGCACTGTGCAAGATGCCATTTTCAATGATTGCACAGTGCCGGTTGCTTGTCCGCACTGTGCAATCATTGAAAACGACATCTGGCACAGTGCTAACAAGGTACTACGCAGTTTGCGAAGTGCTACGCGTAGCTCGCGTAGTGCGAACTTCACTTTGCGTAGCTTCGCGAAGTGCTACTTCGCGAACTACGCCCAGCCCTAATTAAGACGTTAACCTGTAGGCCATAGTAAGAGTTAAGACCTTAACCAGAAGGCCAGAGTAAGAGTTAAGACCTTAATCTGTAGGCCATAGTACGAGTCTAAGACCTTAGCTATTAGGCCAGAGTAAGAGTTAAGACCTTAACCAGTAGGCCAGAGTACGAGTCTAAGACCTTAACCATTAGGCCAGAGTACGAGTCTAAGACCTTAGCTATTAGGACATAATACGAGTCTAAGACTTTAGCTATTAGGCCAGAGTAAGTGTTAAGACCTTAACCTGTAGGCCATAGCACAAGTCTAAGACCTTAGCTATTAGGCCAGAGTAACAGTTAAGACCTTAACCAGTAGGCCAGTGTACGAGTCTAAGACCTTAGCTATTAGGCCAGAGTAAGAGTTAAGATCTTAACCATTAGGCCAGAGTACGAGTCTAAGACCTTAGCTATTAGGCCAGAGTAAGAGTTAAGATCTTAACCATTAGGCCAGAGTACGAGTCTAAGACCTTAGCTATTAGGCCAGAGTAAGTTTTAAGACCTCAGCAATTAGGCCAGAGTAAGAGTTAAGACCTTAACCATTAGGCCAGAGTACAAGTCTAAGACCTTAGCTATTAGGCCAGAGTAAGAGTTAAGACCTTAGCTATTATGCCAGAGAAATTGTTATGACCTTAACCTGTAGGCCATAGTACGACTCTAAGACCTTAGCTATTAGGCCATAGTAAGAGTTAGGACCTTAACCATTAGGCCAGAGTATTAGTCTAAGACCTTAGCTATTAGGCCAGAGTAAGAGTTTAGACCTTAACCATTAGGCCAGAGTACGAGGCTAAGACCTTAGCTATTAGGCCAGAGTGAGAGTTAAGACCTTAGCTATTAGGCCAGAGTAAGAGTTAAGACCTTAACCATTAGGCCAGAGTAAAATTCTAAGACCTTAGCTATTAGGCCAGAGTAAGAGTTAAGACCTTAACCAGTAGGCCCAAGTAAGAGTTAAGACCATAACCTGTAGGCCAGAGTACGAGTCTAAGACCTTAGCTATTAGGCCAGAGTACGAGTCTAAGACCTTAGCTGTTAGGCCAGAGTAAGAGTTAAGACCTTAACCAGTAGGCCAGAGTACGAGACTAAGACGTGAGCTATTAGGCCAGAGTAAGAGTTAAGACCTTAACCAGTAGGCCAGAGTAAGAGTTAAGACCTTAACCAGTAGGCCAGAGTAAGAGTTAAGACCTTAGCTATTAGGCCAGAGTACGAGTCTAAGACCTTAGCTATTAGGCCAGAGTAAGAGTTAAGACCTTAACCAGTAGGCCAGAGTAAGAGTTAAGACCTTAACCATTAGGCCAGAGTACGAGTCTAAGACCTTGGCTATTAGGCCAGAGTAAGAGTTAAGACCTTAGCTATTAGGCCAGAGTAAGAGTTAAGACCTTAACCAGTAGGCCAGAGTACGAGTCTAAGACCTTAGCTATTAGGACAGAGTAAGAGTTAATACCTTCACCAGTAGGCCAGAGTAAGAGTTAAGACCTTAACCAGTATGCCAGAGTAAGAGTTAAGACCTTCACCATTAGGCCAGAGTATGAGTCTAAGGCCTTAGCTATTAGGCCAGAGAAAGAGTTAAGACCTTAACCATTAGGCCAGAGTGCGAGTCTAAGACATTAGCTATTAGGCCACAGTTAGAGTTAAGACCTTAGCTATTAGGCCAGAGTAAGAGTTAAGACCTTTAACATTAGCCCAGAGTACGAGTCTAAGACATTAGCTATTAGGCCAGAGTAAGAGTTAATACCTTAACCAGTAGGCCAGAGTAAGAGTTAAGACCTTAACCAGTAGGCCAGAGTAAGAGTTAAGACCTTAGCTATAAGGCCAGATTAAGAGTTAAGACCTTAACCTGTAGGCCATAGTACGAGTCTACGACCTTAGCTATTAGGCCAGAGTACGAGTCTAAAACCTTAGCTATTAGGCCAGAGTACGAGTCTAAGACCTTAGCTATTAGGCCAGAGTAAGAGTTAAGACCTTAACCAGTAGGCCAGAGTATGAGTTAAGACCTTAACCAGTAGGCCAGAGTAAGAGTTAAGACCTTAGCAATTAGTCCAGAGTACGAGTCTAAGACCTTAGCTATTAGGCCAGAGTAAGAGTTAAGACCTTAACCTGTAGGCCATAGTACGAGTCTACGACCTTAGCTATTAGGCCAGAGTACGAGTCTAAAACCTTAGCTATTAGGCCAGAGTACGAGTCTAAGACCTTAGCTATTAGGCCAGAGTAAGAGTTAAGACCTTAACCAGTAGGCCAGAGTATGAGTTAAGACCTTAACCAGTAGGCCAGAGTAAGAGTTAAGACCTTAGCAATTAGTCCAGAGTACGAGTCTAAGACCTTAGCTATTAGGCCAGAGTAAGAGTTAAGACCTTAACCATTAGGCCAGAGTACGAGTCTAAGACCTTAGCTATTAGGCCAGAGTAAGAGTTAAGACCTTAACCATTCGGCCAGAGTACGAATCTAAGACCTTAGCTATTAGGCCAGAGTACGAGTCTAAGACCTTAGCTATTATGCCAGAGTAAGAATTTAGACCTTAGCTATTAGGCCAGCATAAGAGTTAAGACCTTAGCTATTAGGCCAGTGTAAGAGTTAAGACCTTAACCAGTAGGCCAGAGTACAAGTCTAAGACCTTAGCTATTAGGCCAGAGTAAGAGTTAAGACCTTAACCAGTAGGCGAGTAAGAGTTAAGACCTTAACCAGTAGGCCACAGTACGAGTCTAAGACCTTAGCTATTAGGCCAGAATAAGAGTTAAGACCTTAACCATTAGGCCAGAGTACGAGTCTAAGATCTTAGCTATTAGGCCAGAGTACGAGTCTAAGACCTTAGCTATTATGCCAGAGTAAGAATTTAGACCTTAGCTATTAGGCCAGAGTAAGAGTTAAGACCTTAACCAGTAGGCCAGAGTAAGAATTAAGACGTTAACCTGTAGGCCATAGTAAGAGTTAAGACCTTAACCAGAAGGCCAGAGTAAGAGTTAAGACCTTAATCTGTAGGCCATAGTACGAGTCTAAGACCTTAGCTATTAGGCCAGAGTAAGAGTTAAGACCTTAACCAGTAGGCCAGAGTATGAGTCTAAGACCTTAACCATTAGGCCAGAGTACGAGTCTAAGACCTTAGCTATTAGGACATAATAAGAGTCTAAGACTTTAGCTATTAGGCCAGAGTAAGAGTTAAGACCTTAACCAGTAGGCCAGAGTAAGAGTTAAGACCTTAACCAGTAGGCCAGAGTAAGAGTTAAGACCTTAGATATTAGGCCAGAGTACGAGTCTAAGACCTTAGCTATTAGGCCAGAGTAAGAGTTAAGACCTTAACCATTAGGCCAGAGTACAAGTCTAAGACCTTAGCTATTAGGCCAGAGTAAGAGTTAAGACCTTAACCATTAGGCCAGAGTACGAGTCTAAGACCTTAGCTATTAGGCCAGAGTAAGAGTTAATACCTTAACCAGTAGGCCAGAGTAAGAGTTAAGATCTTAACCAGTAGGCCAGAGTATGAGTCTAAGATCTTAGCTATTAGGCTAGAGTAAGAGTTAAGACCTTAACCATTAGGCCATAGTACGAGTCTAAGACCTTAGCTATTAGGCCAGAGTAAGAGTTAAGACCTTAGCTATTATGCCAGAGAAATTGTTATGACCTTAACCTGTAGGCCATAGTACGACTCTAAGACCTTAGCTATTAGGCCATAGTAAGAGTTAAGACCTTAACCATTAGGCCAGAGTATGAGTCTAAGACCTTAGCTATTAGGCCAGAGTAAGAGTTTAGACCTTAATCATTAGGCCAGAGTAGGAGTCTAAGACCTTAGCTATTAGGCCAGAGTAAGAGTTAAGACCTTAACCAGTAGGCCAGAGTAAGAGTTAAGACCTTAACCAGTAGGCCAGAGTATGAGTGTAAGATCTTAGCTATTAGGCTAGAGTAAGAGTTAAGACCTTAACCATTAGGCCAGAGTACGAGGCTAAGACCTTAGCTATTAGGCCAGAGTGAGAGTTAAGACCTTAGCTATTAGGCCAGAGTAAGAGTTAAGACCATAACCAGTAGGCCAGAGTAAGAGTTAAGACCTTAACCAGTAGGCCAGAGTATGAGTGTAAGATCTTAGCTATTAGGCTAGAGTAAGAGTTAAGACCTTAACCATTAGGCCAGAGTACGAGGCTAAGACCTTAGCTATTAGGCCAGAGTGAGAGTTAAGACCTTAGCTATTAGGCCAGAGTAAGAGTTAAGACCTTAACCAGTAGGCCAGAGTACGAGTCTAAGACTTTAACCATTAGGCCAGAGTACGAGTCTAAGACCTTAGCTATTAGGACATAATACGAGTCGAAGACTTTAGCTATTAGGCCAGAGTAAGTGTTAAGACCTTAACCTGTAGGCCATAGCACAAGTCTAAGACCTTAGCTATTAGGCCAGAGTAACAGTTAAGACCTTAACCAGTAGGCCAGAGTACGAGTCTAAGACCTTAGCTATTAGGCCAGAGTAAGAGTTAAGATCTTAACCATTAGGCCAGAGTACGAGTCTAAGACCTTAGCTATTAGGCCAGAGTAAGAGTTAAGACCTCAGCAATTAGGCCAGAGTAAGAGTTAAGACCTTAACCATTAGGCCAGAGTACGAGTCTAAGATCTTAGCTATTAGGCCAGAGTACGAGTCTAAGACCTTAGCTATTATGCCAGAGTAAGAGTTTAGACCTTAGCTATTAGGCCAGAGTAAGAGTTAAGACCTTAACCAGTAGGCCAGAGTAAGAATTAAGACGTTAACCGGTAGGCCATAGTAAGAGTTAAGACCTTAACCAGAAGGCCAGAGTAAGAGTTAAGACCTTAATCTGTAGGCCATAGTACGAGTCTAAGACCTTAGCTATTAGGCCAGAGTAAGAGTTAAGACCTTAACCAGTAGGCCAGAGTACGAGTCTAAGACCTTAACCATTAGGCCAGAGTACGAGTCTAAGACCTTAGCTATTAGGACATAATAAGAGTCTAAGACTTTAGCTATTAGGCCAGAGTAAGAGTTAAGACCTTAACCATTAGGCCAGAGTATGAGTCTAAGACCTTAGCTATTAGGCCAGAGTAAGAGTTTAGACCTTAACCATTAGGCCAAATTAGGAGTCTAAGACCTTAGCTATTAGGCCAGAGTAAGAGTTAGGACCTTAACCAGTAGGCCAGAGTAAGAGTTAAGACCTTAACCAGTAGGCCAGAGTATGAGTGTAAGATCTTAGCTATTAGGCTAGAGTAAGAGTTAAGACCTTAACCATTAGGCCAGAGTACGAGGCTAAGACCTTAGCTATTAGGCCAGAGTGAGAGTTAAGACCTTAGCTATTAGGCCAGAGTAAGAGTTAAGACCTTAACCATTAGGCCAGAGTAAAATTCTAAGACCTTAGCTATTAGGCCAGAGTAAGAGTTAAGACCTTAACCAGTAGGCCCGAGAAAGAGTTAAGACCATAACCTGTAGGCCAGAGTACTAGTCTAAGACCTTAGCTATTAGGCCAGAGTACGAGAATAAGACCTGAGCTATTAGGCCAGAGTAAGAGTTAAGACCTTAACCAGTAGGCCAGAGTAAGAGTTAAGACCTTAGCTATTAGGCCAGAGTACGAGTCTAAGACCTTAGCTATTAGGCCAGAGTAAGAGTTAAGACCTTAACCAGTAGGCCAGAGTAAGAGTTAAGACCTTAACCATTAGGCCAGAGTATGAGTCTAAAACCTTAGCTATTAGGCCAGAGTAAGAGTTAAGACCTTAGCTATTAGGCCAGAGTAAGAGTTAAGACCTTAAACAGTAGGCCAGAGTACGAGTCTAAGACCTTAGCTATTAGGCCAGAGTAAGAGTTAATACCTTCACCAGTAGGCCAGAGTAAGAGTTAAGACCTTAACCAGTATGCCAGAGTAAGATTTAAGACCTTCACCATTAGGCCAGAGTACGAGTCTAAGGCCTTAGCTATTAGGCCACAGTAAAAGTTAAGACCTTAGCTATTAGGCCAGAGTAAGAGTTAATACCTTAACCAGTAGGCCAGAGTAAGAGTTATGACCTTAACCAGTAGGCCAGAGTAAGAGTTAAGACCTTAGCTATAAGGCCAGATTAAGAGTTAAGACCTTAACCTGTAGGCCATAGTACGAGTCTACGACCTTAGCTATTAGGCCAGAGTACGAGTCTAAGACCTTAGCTATTAGGCCAGAGTACGAGTCTAAGACCTTAGCTATTAGGCCAGAGTAAGAGTTAAGACCTTAGCTATTAGGCCAGAGTAAGAGTTAAGACCTTAACCAGTAGGCCAGAGTAAGAGTTAAGACCTTAACCAGTAGGCCAGCATAAGAGTTAAGACCTTAGCTATTAGGCCAGAGTAAGAGTTAAGACCTTAACCAGTAGGCCAGAGTACAAGTCTAAGACCTTAGCTATTAGGCCAGAGTAAGAGTTAAGACCTTAACCATTAGGCCAGAGTACGAGTCTAAGACTTTAGCTATTAGGCGAGAGTACGAGTTAAGACCTTAACCAGTAGGCCAGAGTAAGAATTAAGACATTAACCTGTAGGCCAAAGTAAGAGTTAAGACCTTAACCAGAAGGCCAGAGTAAGAGTTAAGACCTTAATCTGTAGGCCATAGTACGAGTCTAAGACCTTAGCTATTAGGCCAGAGTAAGAGTTAAGACCTTAACCAGTAGGCCAGAGTACGAGTCTAAGACCTTTACCATTAGGCCAGAGTACGAGTCTAGGACCTTAGCTATTAGGACATAATACGAGTCTAAGACTTTAGCTATTAGGCCAGAGTAAGAGTTAAGACCTTAACCAGTAGGCCAGAGTAAGAGTTAAGACCTTAACCAGTAGGCCAGAGTAAGAGTTAAGACCTTAGCTATTAGACCAGAGTAAGAGTTAAGACCTTAACCAGAAGGCCAGAGTACAAGTCTAAGACCTTAGCTATTAGGCCAGAGTAAGAGTTAAGACCTTAACCAATAGGCCAGAGTACGAGTCTAAGACCTTAGCTATTAGGCCAGAGTAAGAGTTAAGACCTTAACCATTAGGCCAGAGTACGAGTCTAAGACCTTAGCTATTAGGCCAGAGTAAGAGTTAAGACCTTAACCAGTAGGCCAGAGTAAGAGTTAAGACCTTAACCAGTAGGCCAGCATAAGAGTTAAGACCTTAGCTATTAGGCCAGAGTAAGAGTTAAGACCTTAACCAGTAGGCCAGAGTACAAGTCTAAGACCTTAGCTATTAGGCCAGAGTAAGAGTTAAGACCTTAACCATTAGGCCAGAGTACGAGTCTAAGACTTTAGCTATTAGGCGAGAGTACGAGTTAAGACCTTAACCAGTAGGCCAGAGTAAGAATTAAGACATTAACCTGTAGGCCATAGTAAGAGTTAAGACCTTAACCAGAAGGCCAGAGTAAGAGTTAAGACCTTAATCTGTAGGCCATAGTACGAGTCTAAGACCTTAGCTATTAGGCCAGAGTAAGAGTTAAGACCTTAACCAGTACGCCAGAGTACGAGTCTAAGACCTTAACCATTAGGCCAGAGTACGAGTCTAAGACCTTAGCTATTAGGACATAATACGAGTCTAAGACTTTAGCTATTAGGCCAGAGTAAGAGTTAAGACCTTAACCAGTAGGCCAGAGTAAGAGTTAAGACCTTAACCAGTAGGCCAGAGTAAGAGTTAAGACCTTAGCTATTAGGCCAGAGTAAGAGTTAAGACCTTAACCAGAAGGCCAGAGTACAAGTCTAAGACCTTAGCTATTAGGCCAGAGTAAGAGTTAAGACCTTAACCATTAGGCCAGAGTACGAGTCTAAGACCTTAGCTATTAGGCCAGAGTAAGAGTTAAGACCTTAACCATTAGGCCAGAGTACGAGTCTAAGACCTTAGCTATTAGGCCAGAGTAAGAGTTAATACCTTAACCAGTAGGCCAGAGTAAGAGTTAAGACCGTAACCAGTAGGCCAGCATAAGAGTTAAGACCTTAGCTATTAGGCCAGAGTAAGAGTTAAGACCTTAACCAGTAGGCCAGCATAAGAGTTAAGACCTTAGCTATTAGGCCAGAGTAAGAGTTAAGACCTTAACCAGTAGGCCAGAGTACAAGTCTAAGACCTTAGCTATTAGGCCAGAGTAAGAGTTAAGACCTTAACCAGTAGGCCAGAGTAAGAGTTAAGACCTTAACCAGTAGGCCACAGTACGAGTCTAAGACCTTAGCTATTAGGCCAGAATAAGAGTTAAGACCTTAACCATTAGGCCAGAGTATGAGTCTAAGACTTTAGCTATTAGGCCAGAGTACGAGTTAAGACCTTAACCAGTAGGCCAGAGTAAGAATTAAGACGTTAACCTGTAGGCCATAGTAAGAGTTAAGACCTTAACCAGTAGGCCAGAGTACGAGTCTAAGACCTTAACCATTAGGCCAGAGTACGAGTCTAAGACCTTAGCTATTAGGACATAATACGAGTCTAAGACTTTAGCTATTAGGCCAGAGTAAGAGTTAAGACCTTAACCAGTAGGCCAGAGTAAGAGTTAAGACCTTAACCAGTAGGCCAGAGTAAGAGTTAAGACCTTAGCTATTAGACCAGAGTAAGAGTTAAGACCTTAACCAGAAGGCCAGAGTACAAGTCTAAGACCTTAGCTATTAGGCCAGAGTAAGAGTTAAGACCTTAACCAATAGGCCAGAGTACGAGTCTAAGACCTTAGCTATTAGGCCAGAGTAAGAGTTAAGACCTTAACCATTAGGCCAGAGTACGAGTCTAAGACCTTAGCTATTAGGCCAGAGTAAGAGTTAAGACCTTAACCAGTAGGCCAGAGTAAGAGTTAAGACCTTAACCAGTAGGCCAGCATAAGAGTTAAGACCTTAGCTATTAGGCCAGAGTAAGAGTTAAGACCTTAACCAGTAGGCCAGAGTACAAGTCTAAGACCTTAGCTATTAGGCCAGAGTAAGAGTTAAGACCTTAACCATTAGGCCAGAGTACGAGTCTAAGACTTTAGCTATTAGGCGAGAGTACGAGTTAAGACCTTAACCAGTAGGCCAGAGTAAGAATTAAGACATTAACCTGTAGGCCATAGTAAGAGTTAAGACCTTAACCAGAAGGCCAGAGTAAGAGTTAAGACCTTAATCTGTAGGCCATAGTACGAGTCTAAGACCTTAGCTATTAGGCCAGAGTAAGAGTTAAGACCTTAACCAGTACGCCAGAGTACGAGTCTAAGACCTTAACCATTAGGCCAGAGTACGAGTCTAAGACCTTAGCTATTAGGACATAATACGAGTCTAAGACTTTAGCTATTAGGCCAGAGTAAGAGTTAAGACCTTAACCAGTAGGCCAGAGTAAGAGTTAAGACCTTAACCAGTAGGCCAGAGTAAGAGTTAAGACCTTAGCTATTAGGCCAGAGTAAGAGTTAAGACCTTAACCAGAAGGCCAGAGTACAAGTCTAAGACCTTAGCTATTAGGCCAGAGTAAGAGTTAAGACCTTAACCATTAGGCCAGAGTACGAGTCTAAGACCTTAGCTATTAGGCCAGAGTAAGAGTTAAGACCTTAACCATTAGGCCAGAGTACGAGTCTAAGACCTTAGCTATTAGGCCAGAGTAAGAGTTAATACCTTAACCAGTAGGCCAGAGTAAGAGTTAAGACCGTAACCAGTAGGCCAGCATAAGAGTTAAGACCTTAGCTATTAGGCCAGAGTAAGAGTTAAGACCTTAACCAGTAGGCCAGCATAAGAGTTAAGACCTTAGCTATTAGGCCAGAGTAAGAGTTAAGACCTTAACCAGTAGGCCAGAGTACAAGTCTAAGACCTTAGCTATTAGGCCAGAGTAAGAGTTAAGACCTTAACCAGTAGGCCAGAGTAAGAGTTAAGACCTTAACCAGTAGGCCACAGTACGAGTCTAAGACCTTAGCTATTAGGCCAGAATAAGAGTTAAGACCTTAACCATTAGGCCAGAGTATGAGTCTAAGACTTTAGCTATTAGGCCAGAGTACGAGTTAAGACCTTAACCAGTAGGCCAGAGTAAGAATTAAGACGTTAACCTGTAGGCCATAGTAAGAGTTAAGACCTTAACCAGTAGGCCAGAGTACGAGTCTAAGACCTTAACCATTAGGCCAGAGTACGAGTCTAAGACCTTAGCTATTAGGACATAATACGAGTCTAAGACTTTAGCTATTAGGCCAGAGTAAGAGTTAAGACCTTAACCAGTAGGCCAGAGTAAGAGTTAAGACCTTAACCAGTAGGCCAGAGTAAGAGTTAAGACCTTAGCTATTAGGCCAGAGTAAGAGTTAAGACCTTAACCAGAAGGCCAGAGTACAAGTCTAAGACCTTAGCTATTAGGCCAGAGTAAGAGTTAAGACCTTAACCATTAGGCCAGAGTACGAGTCTAAGACCGTAGCTATTAGGCCAGAGTAAGAGTTAAGACCTTAACCATTAGGCCAGAGTACGAGTCTAAGACCTTAGCTATTAGGCCAGAGTAAGAGTTAATACCTTAACCAGTTGGCCAGTGTAAGAGTTAAGACCTTAACCAGTAGGCCAGCATAAGAGTTAAGACCTTAGCTATTAGGCCAGAGTAAGAGTTAAGACCTTAACCAGAAGGCCAGAGTACAAGTCTAAGACCTTAGCTATTAGGCCAGAGTAAGAGTTAAGACCTTAACCAGTAGGCCACAGTACAAGTCCAAGACCTTAGCTATTAGGCCAGAGTAAGAGTTAAGACCTTAACCAGTAGGCCAGAGTAAGAGTTAAGACCGTAACCAGTAGGCCAGCATAAGAGTTAAGACCTTAGCTATTAGGCCAGAGTAAGAGTTAAGACCTTAACCAGTAGGCCAGAGTACAAGTCTAAGACCTTAACCAGTAGGCCAGAGTAAGAGTTAAGACCTTAACCAGTAGGCCACAGTACGAGTCTAAGACCTTAGCTATTAGGCCAGAGTAAGAGTTAAGACCTTAACCATTAGGCCAGAGTACGAGTCTAAGACCTTAGCTATTAGGCCAGAGTAAGAGTTAAGACCTTAACCAGTAGGCCAGAGTACGAGTCTAAGACCTTAGCTATTATGCCAGAGTAAGAGTTTAGACCTTAACCAGTAGGCCAGAGTAAGTGTTAAGACCTTAACCTGTAGGCCATAGCACAAGTCTAAGACCTTAGCTATTAGGCCAGAGTAACAGTTAAGACCTTAACCATTAGGCCAGAGTACGAGTCTAAGACCTTAGCTATTAGGCCAGAGTAAGTTTTAAGACCTCAGCAATTAGGCCAGAGTAAGAGTTAAGACCTTAACCATTAGGCCAGAGTACGAGTCTAAGACCTTAGCTATTAGGCCAGAGTAATAGTTAAGACCTTAACCAGTAGGCCAGAGTAAGAGTTAAGACCTTAACCAGTAGGCCAGCATAAGAGTTAAGACCTTAGCTATTAGGCCAGAGTACGAGTCTAAGACCTTAGCTATTAGGCCAGAGTAAGTTTTAAGACCTCAGCAATTAGGCCAGAGTAAGAGTTAAGACCTTAACCATTAGGCCAGAGTACAAGTCTAAGACCTTAGCTATTAGGCCAGAGTAAGAGTTAAGACCTTAGCTATTATGCCAGAGAAATTGTTATGACCTTAACCTGTAGGCCATAGTAGGAGTCTAAGACCTTACCTATTAGGCCACAGTAAGAGTTAAGACCTTAGCTATTAGGCCAGAGTAAGAGTTTAGACCTTAACCATTAGGCCAGAGTACGAGTCTAAGACCTTAGCTATTAGGCCAGAGTAAGAGTTAAGACCTTAACCAGTAGGCCAGAGTAAGAGTTAAGATCTTAACCAGTAGGCCAGAGTATGAGTCTAAGATCTTAGCTATTAGGCTAGAGTAAGAGTTAAGACCTTAACCATTAGGCCAGAGTACGAGTCTAAGACCTTAGCTATTAGGCCAGAGTAAGAGTTAAGACCTTAGCTATTAGGCCAGAGTAAGAGTTTAGACCTTAACCATTAGGCCAGAGTACGAGTCTAAGACCTTAGCTATTAGGCCAGAGTAAGAGTTAAGACCTTAACCAGTAGGCCAGAGTAAGAGTTAAGATCTTAACCAGTAGGCCAGAGTATGAGTCTAAGATCTTAGCTATTAGGCCATAGTAAGAGTTAAGACCTTAACCATTAGGCCAGAGTACGAGTCTGAGACCTTAGCTATTAGGCCAGAGTAAGAGTTTAGACCTTAACCATTAGGCCAGAGTAGGAGTCTAAGACCTTAGCTATTAGGCCAGAGTAAGAGTTAAGACCTTAACCAGTAGGCCAGAGTAAGAGTTAAGACCTTAACCAGTAGGCCAGAGTATGAGTGTAAGATCTTAGCTATTAGGCTAGAGTAAGAGTTAAGACCTTAACCATTAGGCCAGAGTATGAGGCTAAGACCTTAGCTATTAGGCCAGAGTGAGAGTTAAGACCTTAGCTATTAGGCCAGAGTAAGAGTTAAGACCTTAACCATTAGGCCAGAGTAAAATTCTGAGACCTTAGCTATTAGGCCAGAGTAAGAGTTAAGACCTTAACCAGTAGGCCCGAGTAAGAGTTAAGACCATAACCTGTAGGCCAGAGTACGAGTCTAAAACCTTAGCTATTAGGCCAGAGTACGAGAATAAGACCTGAGCTATTAGGCCAGAGTAAGAGTTAAGACCTTAACCAGTAGGCCAGAGTAAGAGTTAAGACCTTAGCTATTAGGCCAGAGTACGAGTCTTACACCTTAGCTATTAGGCCAGAGTAAGAGTTAAGACCTTAAACTGTAGGCCAGAGTAAGAGTTAAGACCTTAACCATTAGGCCAGAGTACGAGTCTAGGACCTTAGCTATTAGGCCAGAGTAAGAGTTAAGACCTTAGCTATTAGGCCAGAGTAAGAGTTAAGACCTTAACCAGTAGGCCAGAGTACGAGTCTAAGACCTTAGCTATTAGGCCAGAGTAAGAGTTAATACCTTCACCAGTAGGCCAGAGTAAGAGTTAAGACCTTAACCAGTATGCCAGAGTAAGAGTTAAGACCTTCACCATTAGGCCAGAGTACGAGTCTAAGGCCTTAGCTATTAGGCCAGAGTAAGAGTTAAGACCTTAACCATTAGGCCAGAGTACGAGTCTAAGACATTAGCTATTAGGCCACAGTAAGAGTTAAGACCTTAGCTATTAGGCCAGAGTAAGAGTTAATACCTTAACCAGTAGGCCAGAGTAAGAGTTAAGACCTTAACCAGTAGGCTAGAGTAAGAGTTAAGACCTTAGCTATAAGGCCAGATTAAGATTTAAGACCTTAACCTGTAGGCCATAATACGAGTCTACGACCTTAGCTATTAGGCCAGAGTACGAGTCTAAGACCTTAGCTATAAGGCCAGAGTAAGAGTTAAGACCTTAACCAGTAGGCCAGAGTATGAGTTAAGACCTTAACCATTAAGCCATAGTACGAGTCTAAGACCTTAGCTATTAGGCCAGAGTAAGAGTTAAGACCTTAACCCTTAAGCCAGAGTAAGAGTTAAGACCTTAACCAGTAGGCCAGAGTAAGAGTTAAGACCTTAGCAATTAGGCCAGAGTACGAGTCTAAGACCTTAGCTATTAGGCCAGAGTAAGAGTTAAGACCTTAACCATTAGGCCAGAGTACGAGTCTAAGACCTCGTACTGATGCCCTGATGCCCTTTGGGCTAAGTTTCTGCACGTTATAAATTTAATTTCATTCATTCATTCATTCAAGACCTTAGCTATTAGGCCAGAGTAAGAGTTAAGACCTTAACCAGTAGGCCAGAGTAAGAGTTAAGACCTTAACCAGTAGGCCAGCATAAGAGTTAAGACCTTAGCTATTAGGCCAGAATAAGAGTTAAGACCTTAACCAGTAGGCCAGAGTACAAGTCTAAGACCTTAGCTATTAGGCCAGAGTAAGAGTTAAGACCTTAACCAGTAGGCCAGAGTAAGAGTTAAGACCTTAACCAGTAGGCCACAGTACGAGTCTAAGACCTTAGCTATTAGGCCAGAATAAGAGTTAAGACCTTAACCAGTAGGCCAGAGTACGAGACTAAGACCTGAGCTATTAGGCCAGAGTAAGAGTTAAGACCTTAACCATTAGGCCAGAGTACGAGTCTAAGACCTTAGCTATTAGGCCAGAGTAAGAGTTAAGACCTTAACCAGTAGGCCAGCATAAGAGTTAAGACCTTAGCTATTAGGCCAGAGTAAGAGTTAAGACCTTAACCAGAAGGCCAGAGTACAAGTCTAAGACCTTAGCTATTAGGCCAGAGTAAGAGTTAAGACCTTAACCAGTAGGCCACAGTACGAGTCTAAGACCTTAGCTATTAGGCCAGAGTAAGAGTTAAGACCTTAACCAGTAGGCCACAGTACGAGTCTAAGACCTTAGCTATTAGGCCAGAATAAGAGTTAAGACCTTAACCAGTAGGCCAGAGTAAGAGTTAAGACCTTAACCAGTAGGCCACAGTACGAGTCTAAGACCTTAGCTATTAGGCCAGAGTAAGAGTTAAGACCTTAACCATTAGGCCAGAGTACGAGTCTAAGACCTTAGCTATTAGGCCAGAGTACGAGTCTAAGACCTTAGCTATTATGCCAGAGTAAGAGTTTAGACCTTAATCATTAGGCCAGAGTACGAGTCTAAGACCTTAGCTATTAGGCCAGAGTAAGAGTTAAGACCTTAACCAGTGGGCCAGAGTAAGAATTAAGACCTTAACTTTAGGCCATAGTAAGAGTTAAGACCTTAACCAGTAGGCCAGAGTAAGTGTTAAGACCTTAACCTGTAGGCCATAGCACAAGTCTAAGACCTTAGCTATTAGGCCAGAGTAACAGTTAAGACCTTAACCAGTAGGCCAGAGTACGAGTCTAAGACCTTAGCTATTAGGCCAGAGTAAGAGTTAAGATCTTAACCATTAGGCCAGAGTACGAGTCTAAGACCTTAGCTATTAGGCCAGAGTAACAGTTAAGACCTTAACCATTAGGCCAGAGTACGAGTCTAAGACCTTAGCTATTAGGCCAGAGTACGAGTCTAAGAACTTAGCTATTATGCCAGAGTAAGAGTTTAGACCTTATTCATTAGGCCAGAGTACGAGTCTAAGACCTTAGCTATTAGGTCAGAGTAAGAGTTAAAACCTTAACCAGTAGGCCAGAGTAAGAATTAAGACCTTAACTTTAGGCCATAGTAAGAGTTAAGACCTTAACCAGTAGGCCAGAGTAAGTGTTAAGACCTTAACCTGTAGGCCATAGCACAAGTCTAAGACCTTAGCTATTAGGCCAGAGTAACAGTTAAAACCTTAACCAGTAGGCCAGAGTACGAGTCTAAGACCTTAGCTATTAGGCCATAGTAAGAGTTAAGACCTTAACCATTAGGCCAGAGTACGAGTCTAAGACCTTAGCTATTAGGCCAGAGTAAGAGTTTAGACCTTAACCATTAGGCCAGAGTACGAGGCTAAGACCTTAGCTATTAGGCCAGAGTAAGAGTTAAGATCTTAGCTATTAGGCCAGAGTAAGAGTTAAGACCTTAACCAGTAGGCCAGCATAAGAGTTAAGACCTTAGCTATTAGGCCAGAGTAAGAGTTAAGACCTTAACCAGAAGGCCAGAGTACAAGTCTAAGACCTTAGCTATTAGGCCAGAGTAAGAGTTAAGACCTTAACCAGTAGGCCACAGTACGAGTCTAAGACCTTAGCTATTAGGCCAGAGTAAGAGTTAAGACCTTAACCATTAGGCCAGAGTACGAGTCTAAGTCCTTAGCTATTAGGCCAGAGTAAGAGTTAAGACCTTAACCAGTAGGCCAGAGTAAGAGTTAAGACCTTAACCAGTAGGCCAGAGTAAGAGTTAAGACCTTAACCAGTAGGCCACAGTACGAGTCTAAGACCTTAGCTATTAGGCCAGAGTAAGAGTTAAGACCTTAACCAGTAGGCCAGAGTACAAGTCTAAGACCTTAACCAGTAGGCCAGAGTAAGAGTTAAGACCTTAACCAGTAGGCCACAGTACGAGTCTAAGACCTTAGCTATTAGGCCAGAGTAAGAGTTAAGACCTTAAAAATTAGGCCAGAGTACGAGTCTAAGACCTTAGCTATTAGGCCAGAGTACGAGTCTAAGACCTTAGCTATTATGCCAGAGTAAGAGTTTAGACCTTAATCATTAGGCCAGAGTACGAGTCTAAGACCTTAGCTATTAGGCCAGAGTAAGAGTTAAGACCTTAACCAGTGGGCCAGAGTAAGAATTAAGACCTTAACTTTAGGCCATTGTAAGAGTTAAGACCTTAACCAGTAGGCCAGAGTAAGTGTTAAGACCTTAACCTGTAGGCCATAGCACAAGTCTAAGACCTTAGCTATTAGGCCAGAGTAACAGTTAAGACCTTAACCAGTAGGCCAGAGTACGAGTCTAAGACCTTAGCTATTAGGCCAGAGTGAGAGTTAAGATATTAACCATTAGGCCAGAGTACGAGTCTAAGACCTTAGCTATTAGGCCAGAGTAAGAGTTAAGATCTTAACCATTAGGCCAGAGTACGAGTCTAAGACCTTAGCTATTAGGCCAGAGTAAGTTTTAAGACCTCAGCAATTAGGCCAGAGTAAGAGTTAAGACCTTAACCATTAGGCCAGAGAACAAGTGTAAGACCTTAGCTATTAGGCCAGAGTAAGTGTTAAGACCATAGCTATTATGCCAGAGAAATTGTTATGACCTTAACCTGTAGGCCATAGTACGAGTCTAAGACCTTAGCTATTAGGCCATAGTAAGAGTTAAGACCTTAACCATTAGGCCAGAGTACGAGTCTAAGACCTTAGCTATTAGGCCAGAGTAAGAGTTTAGACCTTAACCATTAGGCCAGAGTACGAGTCTAAGACCTTAGCTATTAGGCCAGAGTAAGAGTTAAGACCTTAACCAGTAGGCCAGAGTAAGAGTTAAGATCTTAACCAGTAGGCCAGAGTATGAGTCTAAGATCTTAGCTATTAGGCTAGAGTAAGAGTTAAGACCTTAACCATTAGGCCAGAGTACGAGGCTAAGACCTTAGCTATTAGGCCAGAGTAAGAGTTAAGACCTTAGCTATTAGGCCAGAGTAAGAGTTAAGACCTTAACCATTAGGCCAGAGTACGAGTCTAAGACCTTAGCTATTAGGCCAGAGTAAGAGTTAAGACCTTAACCAGTAGGCCCGAGTAAGAGTTAAGACCATAACCTGTAGGCCAGAGTACGAGTCTAAGACCTTAGCTATTAGGCCAGAGTAAGAGTTAAGATCTTAACCATTATACCAGAGTATGAGTCTAAGACCTTAGCTATTAAGCCAAAGTATGTGTCTAAGACCTTAGCTATTAGGCCAGAGTAAGAGTTAAGACCTTAACCAGTAGGCCAGTGTAAGAGTTAAGACCTTAGCTATTAGGCCAGAGTAAGTGTTAAGACCTTAGCTATTAGGCCAGAGTACGAGTCTAAGACCTTAGCTATTATGCCAGAGTAAGAGTTTAGACCTTAATCATTAGGCCAGAGTACGAGTCTAAGACCTTAGCTATTAGGCCAGAATAAGAGTTAAGACCTTAACCAGTAGGCCAGAGTACGAGACTAAGACCTGAGCTATTAGGCCAGAGTAAGAGTTAAGACCTTAACCATTAGGCCAGAGTACGAGTCTAAGACCTTAGCTATTAGGCCAGAGTAAGAGTTAAGACCTTAACCAGTAGGCCAGCATAAGAGTTAAGACCTTAGCTATTAGGCCAGAGTAAGAGTTAAGACCTTAACCAGAAGGCCAGAGTACAAGTCTAAGACCTTAGCTATTAGGCCAGAGTAAGAGTTAAGACCTTAACCAGTAGGCCACAGTACGAGTCTAAGACCTTAGCTATTAGGCCAGAGTAAGAGTTAAGACCTTAACCATTAGGCCAGAGTACGAGTCTAAGACCTTAGCTATTAGGCCAGAGTAAGAGTTAAGACCTTAACCAGTAGGCCAGAGTAAGAGTTAAGACCGTAACCAGTAGGCCAGCATAAGAGTTAAGACCTTAGCTATTAGGCCAGAGTAAGAGTTAAGACCTTAACCAGTAGGCCACAGTACAAGTCTAAGACCTTAGCTATTAGGCCAGAATAAGAGTTAAGACCTTAACCAGTAGGCCAGAGTAAGAGTTAAGACCTTAACCAGTAGGCCACAGTACGAGTCTAAGACCTTAGCTATTAGGCCAGAGTAAGAGTTAAGACCTTAACCATTAGGCCAGAGTACGAGTCTAAGACCTTAGCTATTAGGCCAGAGTAAGAGTTAAGACCTTAACCATTAGGCCAGAGTACGAGTCTAAGACCTTAGCTATTAGGCCAGAGTACGAGTCTAAGACCTTAGCTATTATGCCAGAGTAAGAGTTTAGACCTTAATCATTAGGCCAGAGTACGAGTCTAAGACCTTAGCTATTAGGCCAGAGTAAGAGTTAAGACCTTAACCAGTGGGCCAGAGTAAGAATTAAGACCTTAACTTTAGGCCATAGTAAGAGTTAAGACCTTAACCAGTAGGCCAGAGTAAGTGTTAAGACCTTAACCTGTAGGCCATAGCACAAGTCTAAGACCTTAGCTATTAGGCCAGAGTAACAGTTAAGACCTTAACCAGTAGGCCAGAGTACGAGTCTAAGACCTTAGCTATTAGGCCAGAGTAAGAGTTAAGATTTTAACCATTAGGCCAGAGTACGAGTCTAAGACCTTAGCTATTAGGCCAGAGTAACAGTTAAGACCTTAACCATTAGGCCAGAGTACGAGTCTAAGACCTTAGCTATTAGGCAAGAGTACGAGTCTAAGAACTTAGCTATTATGCCAGAGTAAGAGTTTAGACCTTATTCATTAGGCCAGAGTACGAGTCTAAGACCTTAGCTATTAGGTCAGAGTAAGAGTTAAAACCTTAACCAGTAGGCCAGAGTAAGAATTAAGACCTTAACTTTAGGCCATAGTAAGAGTTAAGACCTTAACCAGTAGGCCAGAGTAAGTGTTAAGACCTTAACCTGTAGGCCATAGCACAAGTCTAAGACCTTAGCTATTAGGCCAGACTAACAGTTAAGACCTTAACCAGTAGGCCAGAGTACGAGTCTAAGACCTTAGCTATTAGGCCAGAGTAAGAGTTAAGATCTTAACCATTAGGCCAGAGTACGAGTCTAAGACCTTAGCTATTAGGCCAGAGTAAGAGTTAAGATCTTAACCATTAGGCCAGAGTACGAGTCTAAGACCTTAGCTATTAGGCCAGAGTAAGTTTTAAGACCTCAGCAAGTAGGCCAGAGTAAGAGTTAAGACCTTAACCATTAGGCCAGAGTACAAGTCTAAGACCTTAGCTATTAGGCCAGAGTAAGAGTTAAGACCTTTAACATTAGGCCAGAGTACGAGTCTAAGACCTTAGCTATTAGGCCAGAGTAAGAGTTAATACCTTAACCAGTAGGCCCGAGTAAGAGTTAAGACCATAACCTGTAGGCCAGAGTACGAGTCTAAGACCTTAGCTGTTAGGCCAGAGTAAGAGTTAAGACCTTAACCAGTAGGCCAGAGTACGAGTCTAAGACCTTACCTATTAGGCCAGAGTACGAGACTAAGACCTGAGCTATTAGGCCAGAGTAAGAGTTAAGACCTTAGCTATTAGGCCAGAGTAAGAGTTAAGACCTTAGCTATTAGGCCAGAGTAAGAGTTAAGACCTTAACCAGTAGGCCAGAGTACGAGTCTAAGACCTTAGCTATTAGGCCAGAGTAAGAGTTAATACCTTCCCCAGTAAGCCAGAGTAAGAGTTAAGACCTTAACCAGTATGCCAGAGTAAGAGTTAAGACCTTCACCATTAGGCCAGAGTACGAGTCTAAGGCCTTAGCTATTAGGCCAGAGTAAGAGTTAAGACCTTAACCATTAGGCCAGAGTACGAGTCTAAGACATTAGCTATTAGGCCACAGTAAGAGTTAAGACCTTAGCTATTAGGCCAGAGTAAGAGTTAAGACCTTTAACATTAGGCCAGAGTACAAGTCTAAGACGTTAGCTATTAGGCCGGAGTAAGAATTAATACCTTAACCAGTAGGCCAGAGTAAGAGTTAAGACCTTAGCTATAAGGCCAGATTAAGAGTTAAGACCTTAACCTGTTGGCCATAGTACGAGTCTACGACCTTAACTATTAGGCCAGAGTACGAGTCTAAGACCTTAGCTATTGGGCCAGAGTACGAGTCTAAGACCTTAGCTATTAGGCCAGAGTAAGAGTTAAGACCTTAACCAGTAGGCCAGACTATGAGTTAAGACCTTAACCATTAAGCCATAGTACGAGTCTAAGACCTTAGCTATTAGGCCAGAGTAAGAGTCAAGACCTTAACCAGTAGGCCAGAGTAAGAGTTAAGACCTTAACCAGTAGGCCAGAGAAAGAGTTAAGACCTTAGCTATTAGGCCAGAGTACGAGTCTAAGACCTTAGCTATTAGGCCAGAGTAAGAGTTAAGACCTTAACCATTAGGCCAGAGTACGAGTCTAAGACCTTAGCTATTAGGCCAGAGTAAAAGTTAAGACCTTAACCATTAGGCCAGAGTACGAGTCTAAGACCTTAGCTATTAGGCCAGAGTAAGAGTTAATACCTTAACCAGTAGGCCAGAGTAAGAGTTAAGACCTTAACCAGTAGGCCAGCATAAGAGTTAAGACCTTAGCTATTAGGCCAGAGTAAGAGTTAAGACCTTAACCAGAAGGCCAGAGTACAAGTCTAAGACCTTAGCTATTAGGCCAGAGTAAGAGTTAAGACCTTAACCAGTAGGCCACAGTACGAGTCTAAGACCTTAGCTATTAGGCCAGAGTAAGAGTTAAGACCTTAACCATTAGGCCAGAGTACGAGTCTAAGTCCTTAGCTATTAGGCCAGAGTAAGAGTTAAGACCTTAACCAGTAGGCCAGAGTAAGAGTTAAGACCTTAACCAGTAGGCCAGAGTAAGAGTTAAGACCTTAACCAGTAGGCCACAGTACGAGTCTAAGACCTTAGCTATTAGGCCAGAGTAAGAGTTAAGACCTTAACCAGTAGGCCAGAGTACAAGTCTAAGACCTTAACCAGTAGGCCAGAGTAAGAGTTAAGACCTTAACCAGTAGGCCACAGTACGAGTCTAAGACCTTAGCTATTAGGCCAGAGTAAGAGTTAAGACCTTAAAAATTAGGCCAGAGTACGAGTCTAAGACCTTAGCTATTAGGCCAGAGTACGAGTCTAAGACCTTAGCTATTATGCCAGAGTAAGAGTTTAGACCTTAATCATTAGGCCAGAGTACGAGTCTAAGACCTTAGCTATTAGGCCAGAGTAAGAGTTAAGACCATAACCAGTGGGCCAGAGTAAGAATTAAGACCTTAACTTTAGGCCATTGTAAGAGTTAAGACCTTAACCAGTAGGCCAGAGTAAGTGTTAAGACCTTAACCTGTAGGCCATAGCACAAGTCTAAGACCTTAGCTATTAGGCCAGAGTAACAGTTAAGACCTTAACCAGTAGGCCAGAGTACGAGTCTAAGACCTTAGCTATTAGGCCAGAGTAAGAGTTAAGATATTAACCATTAGGCCAGAGTACGAGTCTAAGACCTTAGCTATTAGGCCAGAGTAAGAGTTAAGATCTTAACCATTAGGCCAGAGTACGAGTCTAAGACCTTAGCTATTAGGCCAGAGTAAGTTTTAAGACCTCAGCAATTAGGCCAGAGTAAGAGTTAAGACCTTACCCATTAGGCCAGAGAACAAGTGTAAGACCTTAGCTATTAGGCCAGAGTAAGAGTTAAGACCATAGCTATTATGCCAGAGAAATTGTTATGACCTTAACCTGTAGGCCATAGTACGAGTCTAAGACCTTAGCTATTAGGCCATAGTAAGAGTTAAGACCTTAACCATTAGGCCAGAGTACGAGTCTAAGACCTTAGCTATTAGGCCAGAGTAAGAGTTTAGACCTTAACCATTAGGCCAGAGTACGAGTCTAAGACCTTAGCTATTAGGCCAGAGTAAGAGTTAAGACCTTAACCAGTAGGCCAGAGTAAGAGTTAAGATCTTAACCAGTAGGCCAGAGTATGAGTCTAAGATCTTAGCTATTAGGCTAGAGTAAGAGTTAAGACCTTAACCATTAGGCCAGAGTACGAGGCTAAGACCTTAGCTATTAGGCCAGAGTAAGAGTTAAGACCTTAGCTATTAGGCCAGAGTAAGAGTTAAGACCTTAACCATTAGGCCAGAGTACGAGTCTAAGACCTTAGCTATTAGGCCAGAGTAAGAGTTAAGACCTTAACCAGTAGGCCCGAGTAAGAGTTAAGACCATAACCTGTAGGCCAGAGTACGAGTCTAAGACCTTAGCTATTAGGCCAGAGTAAGAGTTAAGATCTTAACCATTAGGCCAGAGTATGAGTCTAAGACCTTAGCTATTAAGCCAGAGTATGTGTCTAAGACCTTAGCTATTAGGCCAGAGTAAGAGTTAAGACCTTAACCAGTAGGCCAGTGTAAGAGTTAAGACCTTAGCTATTAGGCCAGAGTAAGTGTTAAGACCTTAGCTATTAGGCCAGAGTACGAGTCTAAGACCTTAGCTATTATGCCAGAGTAAGAGTTTAGACCTTAATCATTAGGCCAGAGTACGAGTCTAAGACCTTAGCTATTAGGCCAGAGTAAGAGTTAAGACCTTAACCAGTAGGCCAGAGTAAGAATTAAGACGTTAACCTGTAGGCCATAGTAAGAGTTAAGACCTTAATCTGTAGGCCATAGTACGAGTCTAAGACCTTAGCTATTAGGCCAGAGTAAGAGTTAAGACCTTAACCAGTAGGCCAGAGTACGAGTCTAAGACCTTAACCATTAGGCAAGAGTACGAGTCTAAGACCTTAGCTATTAGCACATAATACGAGTCTAAGACTTTAGCTATTAGGCCAGAGTAAGTGTTAAGACCTTAACCTGTAGGCCATAGCACAAGTCTAATACCTTAGCTATTAGGCCAGAGTAACAGTTAAGACCTTAACCAGTAGGCCAGAGTACGAGTCTAAGACCTTTGCTATTAGGCCAGAGTAAGAGTTAAGATCTTAACCATTAGTCCAGAGTACGAGTCTAAGACCTTAGCTATTAGGCCAGAGTAAGAGTTAAGATCTTAACCATTAGGCCAGAGTACGAGTCTAAGTCCTTAGCTATTAGGCCAGAGTAAGTTTTAAGACCTCAGCAATTAGGCCAGAGTAAGAGTTAAGACCTTAACCATTAGGCCAGAGTACCAGTCTAAGACCTTAGCTATTAGGCCAGAGTAAGAGTTAAGACCTTAGCTATTATGCCAGAGAAATTGTTATGACCTTAACCTGTAGGCCATAGTACGAGTCTAAGACCTTAGCTATTAGGCCATAGTAAGAGTTAAGACCTTAACCATTAGGCCAGAGTACGAGTCTAAGACCTTAGCTATTAGGCCAGAGTAAGAGTTTAGACCTTAACCATTAGGCCAGAGTACGAGTCTAAAACCTTAGCTATTAGGCCAGAGTAAGAGTTAAGACCTTAACCAGTAGGCCAGAGTAAGAGTTAAGATCTTAACCAGTAGGCCAGAGTATGAGTCTAAGATCTTAGCTATTAGGCTAGAGTAAGAGTTAAGACCTTAACCATTAGGCCAGAGTACGAGTCTAAGACCTTAGCTATTAGGCCAGAGTAAGAGTTAAGACCTTAGCTATTATGCCAGAGAAATTGTTATGACCTTAACCTGTAGGCCATAGTACGACTCTAAGACCTTAGCTATTAGGCCATAGTAAGAGTTAAGACCTTAACCATTAGGCCAGAGTACGAGTCTAAGACCTTAGCTATTAGGCCAGAGTAAGAGTTTAGACCTTAACCATTAGGCCAGAGTACGAGTCTAAGACCTTAGCTATTAGGCCAGAGTAAGAGTTAAGACCTTAACCAGTAGGCCAGAGTAAGAGTTAAGATCTTAACCAGTAGGCCAGAGTATGAGTCTAAGATCTTAGCTATTAGGCTAGAGTAAGAGTTAAGACCTTAACCATTAGGCCAGAGTACGAGGCTAAGACCTTAGCTATTAGGCCAGAGTAAGAGTTAAGATCTTAACCATTAGGCCAGAATACGAGTCTAAGACCTTAGCTATTAGGCCAGAGTAAGAGTTAAGATCTTAACCATTTGGCCAGAGTACGAGTCTAAGACCTTAGCTATTAGGCCAGAGTAAGTTTTAAGACCTCAGCAATTAGGCCAGAGTAAGAGTTAAGACCTTAACCATTAAGCCAGAGTACGAGTCTAAGACCTTAGCTATTAGGCCAGAGTACGAGTCTAAGACCTTAGCTGTTAGGCCAGATAAGAGTTAAGACCTTAACCAGTAGGCCAGAGTAAGAGTTAAGAACTTTGCTATTAGGCCAGAGTAAGAGTTAAGATCTTAACCATTAGGCCAGAGTACGAGTCTAAGACCTTAGCTATTAGGCCAGAGTACGAGTCTAAGACCTTAGCTATTAGGCCAGAGTAAGACTTAAGACCGTAACCAGTAGGCCAGTGTAAGAGTTAAGACCTTAGCTATTAGGCCAGAGTAAATGTTAAGACCTTAGCTATTAGACCAGAGTACGAGTCTAAGACCTTAGCTATTATGCCAGAGGAAAAGTTTAGACCTTAATCATTAGGCCAGAGTACGAGTCTAAGACCTTAGCTATTAGGCCAGAGTAAGAGTTAAGACCTTAACCAGTAGGCCAGAGGAAGAATTAAGATGTTAACCTGTAGGCCATAGTAAGAGTTAAGACCTTAACCAGAAGGCCAGAGTAAGAGTTAAGACCTTAATCTGTAGGCCATAGTAAGAGTCTAAGACCTTAGCTATTAGGCCAGAGTAAGAGTCTAAGACCTTAGCTATTAGGACATAATAGAAGTCTAAGACTTTAGCTATTAGGCCAGAGTAAGTGTTAAGACCTTAACCTGTAGGCCAGAGCACAAGTCTAAGACCTTAGCTATTAGGCCAGAGTAACAGTTAAGACCTTAACCAGTAGGCCAGAGTACGAGTCTAAGACCTTAGCTATTAGGCCAGAGTAAGAGTTAAGATCTTAACCATTAGGCCAGAGTACGAGTCTAAGACCTTAGCTATTAGGCCAGAGTAAGAGTTAAGATCTTAACCATTAGGCCAGAGTACGAGTCTAAGACCTTAGCTATTAGGCCAGAGTAAGTTTTAAGACCTCAGCAATTAGGCCAGAGTAAGAGTTAAGACCTTAACCATTAGGCCAGAGTACAAGTCTAAGACCTTAGCTATTAGGCCAGAGTAAGAGTTAAGACCTTAGCTATTATGCCAGAGAAATTGTTATGACCTTAACCTGTAGGCCATAGTACGACTCTAAGACCTTTGCTATTAGGCCATAGTAAGAGTTAAGACCTTAGCTATTAGGCCAGAGTAAGAGTTTAGACCTTAACCATTAGGCCAGAGTACGAGTCTAAGACCTTAGCTATTAGGCCAGAGTAAGAGTTAAGACCTTAACCAGTAGGCCAGAGTAAGAGTTAAGATCTTAACCAGTAGGCCAGAGTATGAGTCTAAGATCTTAGCTATTAGGCTAGAGTAAGAGTTAAGACCTTAACCATTAGGCCAGAGTACGAGTCTAAGACCTTAGCTATTAGGCCATAGTAAGAGTTAAGACCTTAGCTATTATGCCAGAGACATTGTTATGACCTTAACCTGTAGGCCATAGTATGACTCTAAGACCTTAGCTATTATGCCAGAGTAAAAGTTTAGACCTTAATCATTAGGCCAGAGTACGAGTCTAAGACCTTAGCTATTAGGCCAGAGTAAGAGTTAAGACCTTAACCAGTAGGCCAGAGTAAGAATTAAGACGTTAACCTGTAGGCCATAGTAAGAGTTAAGACCTTAACCAGAAGGCCAGAGTAAGAGTTAAGACATTAATCTGTAGGCCATAGTACGAGTCTAAGACCTTAGCTATTAGGCCAGAGTAAGAGTCTAAGACCTTAGCTATTAGGACATAATATGAGTCTAAGACTTAAGCTATTAGGCCAGAGTAAGTGTTAAGACCTTAACCTGTAGGCCATAGCACAAGTCTAAGACCTTAGCTATTAGGCCAGAGTAACAGTTAAGACCTTAACCAGTAGGACAGAGTACGAGTCTAAGACCTTAGATATTAGGCCAGAGTAAGAGTTAAGATCTTAACCATTAGGCTAGAGTACGAGTCTAAGACCTTAGCTATTAGGCCAGAGTAAGAGTTAAGATCTTAACCATTAGGCCAGAGTACGAGTCTAAGACCTTAGCTATTAGGCCAGAGTAAGTTTTAAGACCTCAGCAATTAGGCCAGAGTAAGAGTTAAGACCTTCACCATTAGGCCAGAGTACACGTCTAAGACCTTAGCTATTAGGCCAGAGTAAGAGTTAAGACCTTAGCTATTATGCCAGAGAAATTGTTATGACCTTAACCTGTAGGCCATAGTACGACTCTAAGACCTTAGCTATTAGGCCATAGTAAGAGTTAAGACCTTAGCTATTAGGCCAGAGTAAGAGTTTAGACCTTAACCATTAGCTCAGAGTACGAGTCTAAGACCTTAGCTATTAGGCCAGAGTAAGAGTTAAGACCTTAACCAGTAGGCCAGAGTAAGAGTTAAGATCTTAACCAGTAGGCTAGAGTATGAGTCTAAGATCTTAGCTATTAGGCTAGAGTAAGAGTTAAGACCTTAACCATTAGGCCAGAGTATGAGTGTAAGACCTTAGCCTTTAGGCCAGAGTAAGAGTTAAGACCTTAGCTATTATGCCAGAGAAATTGTTATGACCTTAACCTGTAGGCCATAGTACGACTCTAAGACCTTAGCTATTAGGCCATAGTAAGAGTTAAGACCTTAACCATTAGGCCAGAGTATGAGTCTAAGACCTTAGCTATTAGGCCAGAGTAAGAGTTTAGACCTTAACCATTAGGCCAGAGTAGGAGTCTAAGACCTTAGCTATTAGGCCAGAGTAAGAGTTAAGATCTTAACCATTAGGCCAGAGTACGAGTCTAAGACCTTAGCTATTAGGCCAGAGTAAGTTTTAAGACCTCAGCAATTAGGCCAGAATAAGAGTTAAGACCTTAACCATTAGGCCAGAGTACGAGTCTAAGACCTTAGCTATTAGGCCTGAGTTCGAGTCTAAGACCTTAGCTATTATGCCAGAGTAAGAGTTTAGACCTTAGCTATTAGGCCAGAGTAAGAGTTAAGACCTTAACCAGTAGGCCAGAGTAAGAATTAAGACGTTAACCTGTAGGCCATAGTAAGAGTTAAGACCTTAACCAGAAGGCCAGAGTAAGAGTTAAGACCTTAATCTGTAGGCCATAGTACGAGTCTAAGACCTTAGCTATTAGGCCAGAGTAAGAGTTAAGACCTTAACCAGTAGGCCAGAGTACGAGTCTAAGACCTTAACCATTAGGCCAGAGTACGAGTCTAAGACCTTAGCTATTAGGACATAATACGAGTCTAAGACTTTAGCTATTAGGCCAGAGTAAGTGTTAAGACCTTAACCTGTAGGCCATAGCACAAGTCTAAGACCTTAGCTATTAGGCCAGAGTAACAGTTAAGACCTTAACCAGTAGGCCAGAGTACGAGTATAAGACCTTAGCTATTAGGCCAGAGTAAGAGTTAAGATCTTAACCATTAGGCCAGAGTACGAGTCTAAGACCTTAGCTATTAGACCAGAGTAAGAGTTAAGATCTTAACCATTAGGCCAGAGTACGAGTCTAAGACCTTAGCTATTAGGCCAGAGTAAGTTTTAAGACCTCAGCAATTAGGCCAGAGTAAGAGTTAAGACCTTAACCATTAGGCCAGAGTACAAGTCTAAGACCTTAGCTATTAGGCCAGAGTAAGAGTTAAGACCTTAGCTATTATGCCAGAGAAATTGTTATGACCTTAACCTGTAGGCCATAGTACGACTCTAAGACCTTAGCTATTAGGCCATAGTAAGAGTTAAGACCTTAGCTATTAGGCCAGAGTAAGAGTTTAGACCTTAACCATTAGGCCAGAGTACGAGTCTAAGACCTTAGCTATTAGGCCAGAGTAAGAGTTAAGACCTTAACCAGTAGGCCAGAGTAAGAGTTAAGATCTTAACCAGTAGGCCAGAGTATGAGTCTAAGATCTTAGCTATTAGGCTAGAGTAAGAGTTAAGATCTTAACCATTAGGCCAGAGTACGAGTCTAAGACCTTAGCTATTAGGCCAGAGTAAGTTTTAAGACCTCAGCAATTAGGCCAGAATAAGAGTTAAGACCTTAACCATTAGGCCAGAGTACGAGTCTAAGACCTTAGCTATTAGGCCTGAGTACGAGTCTAAGACCTTAGCTATTATGCCAGAGTAAGAGTTTAGACCTTAGCTATTAGGCCAGAGTAAGAGTTAAGACCTTAACCAGTAGGCCAGAGTAAGAATTAAGACGTTAACCTGTAGGCCATAGTAAGAGTTAAGACCTTAACCAGAAGGCCAGAGTAAGAGTTAAGACCTTAATCTGTAGGCCATAGTACGAGTCTAAGACCTTAGCTATTAGGCCAGAGTAAGAGTTAAGACCTTAACCATTAGGCCAGAGTACGAGTCTAAGACCTTAGCTATTAGGCCAGAGTAAGAGTTAAGACCTTAACCATTAGGCCAGAGTACGAGTCTAAGACCTTAGCTATTAGGCCAGAGTAAGAGTTAAGACCTTAACCAGTAGGCCAGAGTAAGAGTTAAGACCTTAGCTATTAGGCCAGAGTACGAGTCTAAGACCTTAGCTATTAGGCCAGAGTAAGAGTTAAGACCTTAACCATTAGGCCAGAGTACGAGTCTAAGACCTTAGCTATTAGGCCAGAGTAAGAGTTAAGACCTTAACCATTAGGCCAGAGTACGAGTCTAAGACCTTAGCTATTAGGCCAGAGTAAGAGTTAATACCTTAACCAGTAGGCCAGAGTAAGAGGTAAGACCTTAACCAGTAGGCCAGCATAAGAGTTAAGACGTTAGCTATTAGGCCAGAGTAAGAGTTAAGACCTTAACCAGAATGCCAGAGTACGAGTCTAAGACCTTAGCTATTAGGCCAGAGTAAGAGTTAAGACCTTAACCATTAGGCCAGAGTACGAGTCTAAGACCTTAGCTATTAGGCCAGAGTAAGAGTTAATACCTTAACCAGTAGGCCAGAGTAAGAGGTAAGACCTTAACCAGTAGGCCAGCATAAGAGTTAAGACGTTAGCTATTAGGCCAGAGTAAGTGTTAAGACCTTAACCATTAGGCCAGAGTATGAGTCTAAGACCTTAGCTATTAGGCCAGAGTAAGAGTTAAGACCTTAACCAGTAGGCCAGAGTACGAGTCTAAGACCTTAGCTATTAGGCCAGAGTACAAGTCTAAGACCTTAGCTCTTATGCCAGAGTAAGAGTTTAGACCTTAATCATTAGGCCAGAGTATGAGTTTAATACCTTAGCTATTAGGCCAGAGTAAGAGTTAAGACCTTTACCAGTAGGCCAGAGTAAGAGTTAAGACCTTAGCTATTAGGCCAGAGTACGAGTCTAAGACCTTAGCTATTAGGCCAGAGTAAGAGTTAAGACCTTAACCATTAGGCCAGAGTACGTGTCTAAGACCTTAGCTATTAGGCCAGAGTAAGAGTTAAGACCTTAACCATTAGGCCAGAGTACGAGTCTAAGACCTTAGCTATTAGGCCAGAGTAAGAGTTAATACCTTAACCAGTAGGCCAGAGTAAGAGGTAAGACCTTAACCAGTAGGCCAGCATAAGAGTTAAGACGTTAGCTATTAGGCCAGAGTAAGAGTTAAGACCTTAACCAGAATGCCAGAGTACGAGTCTAAGACCTTAGCTATTAGGCCAGAGTAAGAGTTAAGACCTTAACCATTAGGCCAGAGTACGAGTCTAAGACCTTAGCTATTAGGCCAGAGTAAGAGTTAATACCTTAACCAGTAGGCCAGAGTAAGAGGTAAGACCTTAACCAGTAGGCCAGCATAAGAGTTAAGACGTTAGCTATTAGGCCAGAGTAAGTGTTAAGACCTTAACCATTAGGCCAGAGTATGAGTCTAAGACCTTAGCTATTAGGCCAGAGTAAGAGTTAAGACCTTAACCAGAAGGCCAGAGTACGAGTCTAAGACCTTAGCTATTAGGCCAGAGTACAAGTCTAAGACCTTAGCTCTTATGCCAGAGTAAGAGTTTAGACCTTAATCATTAGGCCAGAGTATGAGTTTAATACCTTAGCTATTAGGCCAGAGTAAGAGTTAAGACCTTTACCAGTAGGCCAGAGTAAGTGTTAAGACCTTAACCTGTAGGCCATAGCACAAGTCTAAGACCTTAGCTATTAGGCCAGAGTAACAGTTAAGACCTTAACCAGTAGGCCAGAGTACGAGTCTAAGACCTTAGCTATTAGGCCAGAGTAAGAGTTAAGATCTTAACCATTAGGCCAGAGTACGAGTCTAAGACCTTAGCTATTAGGCCAGAGTAAGAGTTAAGATCTTAACCATTAGGCCAGAGTACAGGTCTAAGACCTTAGCTATTAGGCCAGAGTAAGTTTTAAGACCTCAGCAATTAGGCCAGAGTAAGAGTTAAGACCTTAACCATTAGGCCAGAGTACGAGTCTAAGACCTTAGCTATTAGGCCAGAGTAAGAGTTAATACCTTAACCAGTAGGCCAGAGTAAGAGTTAAGACCTTAGCTATTAGGCCAGAGTAAGAGTTAAGACCTTAACCATTAGGCCAGAGTACGAGTCTAAGACCTTAGCTATTAGGCCAGAGTAAGAGTTAATACCTTAACCAGTAGGCCAGAGTAAGAGTTAAGACCTTAACCAGTAGGCCAGCATAAGAGTTAAGACCTTAGCTATTAGGCCAGAGTGAGAGTTAAGACCTTAACCAGAAGGCCAGAGTACAAGTCTAAGACCTTAGCTATTAGGCCAGAGTAAGAGTTAAGACCTTAACCAGTAGGCCACAGTACGAGTCTAAGACCTTAGCTATTAGGCCAGAGTAAGAGTTAAGACCTTAACCATTAGGCCAGAGTACGAGTCTAAGACCTTAGCTATTAGGCCAGAGTAAGAGTTAAGACCTTAACCAGTAGGCCAGAGTAAGAGTTAAGATCTTAACCAGTAGGCCAGCATAAGAGTTAAGACCTTAGCTATTAGGCCAGAGTAAGAGTTAAGACCTTAACCAGTAGGTCAGAGTACAAGTCTAAGACCTTAACCAGTAGGCCAGAGTAAGATTTAAGACCTTAACCAGTAGGCCACAGTACGAGTCTAAGACCTTAGCTATTAGGCCAGAGTAAGAGTTAAGACCTTAACCAGTAGGCCAGAGTAAGAATTAAGACCTTAACTTTAGGCCATAGTAAGAGTTAAGACCTTAACCAGTAGGCCAGAGTAAGTGTTAAGACCTTAACCTGTAGCCCATAGCACAAGTCTAAGACCTTAGCTATTAGGCCAGAGTAACAGTTAAGACCTTAACCAGTAGGCCAGAGTAAGAGTTAAGACCTTAACCAGTAGGCCACAGTACGAGTCTAAGACCTTAGCTATTAGGCCAGAGTAAGAGTTAAGACCTTAACCAGCGGGCCAGAGTAAGAATTAAGACCTTAACTTTAGGCCATAGTAAGAGTTAAGACCTTAACCAGTAGGCCAGAGTAAGTGTTAAGACCTTAACCTGTAGCCCATAGCACAAGTCTAAGACCTTAGCTATTAGGCCAGAGTAACAGTTAAGACCTTAACCAGTAGGCCAGAGTACGAGTCTAAGACCTTAGCTATTAGGCCAGAGTACGAGTCTAAGACCTTAGCTATTATGCCAGAGTAAGAGTTTAGACCTTAATCATTAGGCCAGAGTACGAGTTAAGATCTTAACCATTAGGCCAGAGTACGAGTCTAAGACCTTAGCTATTAGGCCAGAGTAAGTTTTAAGACCTCAGCAATTAGGCCAGAGTAAGAGTTAAGACCTTAACCATTAGGCCAGAGTACAAGTCTAAGACCTTAGCTATTAGGCCAGAGTAAGAGTTAAGACCTTAGCTATTATGCCAGAGAAATTGTTATGACCTTAACCTGTAGGCCATAGTACGAGTCTAAGACCTTAGCTATTAGGCCATAGTAAGAGTTAAGACCTTAACCATTAGGCCAGAGTACGAGTCTCAGACCTTAGCTATTAGGCCAGAGTAAGAGTTTAGACCTTAACCATTAGGCCAGAGTACGAGTCTAAGACCTTAGCTATTAGGCCAGAGTAAGAGTTAAGACCTTAACCAGTAGGCCAGAGTAAGAGTTAAGATCTTAACCAGTAGGCCAGAGTATGAGTCTAAGATCTTAGCTATTAGGCCAGAGTAAGAGTTAAGACCTTAGCTATTAGGCCAGAGTAAGAGTTAAGACCTTAACCATTAGGCCAGAGTACGAGTCTAAGACCTTAGCTATTAGGCCAGAGTAAGAGTTAAGACCTTAACCAGTAGGCCCGAGTAAGAGTTAAGACCATAACCTGTAGGCCAGAGTACGAGTCTAAGACCTTAGCTATTAGGCCAGAGTACGAGTCTAAGACCTTAGCTGTTAGGCCAGATAAGAGTTAAGATCTTAACCAGTAGGCCAGAGTAAGAGTTAAGAACTTTGCTATTAGGCCAGAGTAAGAGTTAAGATCTTAACCATTAGGCCAGAGTACGAGTCTAAGACCTTAGCTATTAAGCCAGAGTAAAAGTTTAGACCTTAATCATTAGGCCAGAGTACGAGTCTAAGACCTTAGCTATTAGGCCAGAGTAAGAGTTAAGACCTTAACCAGTAGGCCAGAGTAAGAGTTAAGACCTTAGCTATTAGGCCAGATTAAGAGTTAAGACCTTAACCATTAGGCCAGAGTACGAGTCTAAGACCTTAGCTATTAGGCCAGAGTACGAGTCTAAGACATTAGCTATTAGGCCAGAGTAAGACTTAAGACCTTAACCAGTAGGCCAGTGTAAGAGTTAAGACCTTAGCTATCAGGCCAGAGTAAGTGTTAAGACCTTAGCTATTAGGCCAGAGTACAAGTCTAAGACCTTAGCTATTAGGCCAGAGTAAGAGTTAAGACCTTAGCTATTATGCCAGAGAAATTGTTATGACCTTAACCTGTAGGCCATAGTACGATTCTAAGACCTTAGCTATTAGGCCATAGTAAGAGTTAAGACCTTAGCTATTAGGCCAGAGTAAGAGTTTAGACCTTAACCATTAGGCCAGAGTACGAGTCTAAGACCTTAGCTATTAGGCCAGAGTAAGAGTTAAGACCTTAACCAGTAGGCCAGAGTAAGAGTTAAGATCTTAACCAGTAGGCCAGAGTATGAGTCTAAGATCTTAGCTATTAGGCTAGAGTAAGAGTTAAGACCTTAACCATTAGGCCAGAGTACGAGTCTAAGACCTTAGCTATTAGGCCAGATTAAGAGTTAAGACCTTAACCATTAGGCCAGAGTATGAGTCTAAGACCTTAGCTATTAGGCCAGAGTAAGAGTTAAGACCTTAACCAGTAGGCCAGAGTACGAGTCTAAGACCTTAGCTATTAGGCCAGAGTACAAGTCTAAGACCTTAGCTATTAGGCTAGAGTAAGAGTTAAGACCTTAACCATTAGGCCAGAGTACGAGTCTAAGACCTTAGCTATTAGGCCAGAGTAAGAGTTTAGACCTTAATCATTAGGCCAGAGTACGAGTTTAATACCTTAGCTATTAGGCCAGAGTAAGAGTTAAGACCTTTACCAGTAGGCCAGAGTAAGTGTTAAGACCTTAACCTGTAGGCCATAGCACAAGTCTAAGACCTTAGCTATTAGGCCAGAGTAACAGTTAAGACCTTAACCAGTAGGCCAGAGTACGAGTCTAAGACCTTAGCTATTAGGCCAGAGTAAGAGATAAGATCTTAACCATTAGGCCAGAGTACGAGTCTAAGACCTTAGCTATTAGGCCAGAGTAAGAGTTAAGATCTTAACCATTAGGCCAGAGTACAGGTCTAAGACCTTAGCTATTAGGCCAGAGTAAGTTTTAAGACCTCAGCAATTAGGCCAGAGTAAGAGTTAAGACCTTAACCATTAGGCCAGAGTACGAGTCTAAGACCTTAGCTATTAGGCCAGAGTAAGAGTTAATACCTTAACCAGTAGGCCAGAGTAAGAGTTAAGACCTTAGCTATTAGGCCAGAGTAAGAGTTAAGACCTTAACCATTAAGCCAGAGTACGAGTCTAAGTCCTTAGCTATTAGGCCAGAGTAAGAGTTAATACCTTAACCAGTAGGCCAGAGTAAGAGTTAAGATCTTAACCAGTAGGCCAGCATAAGAGTTAAGACCTTAGCTATTAGGCCAGAGTAAGAGTTAAGACCTTAACCAGTAGGTCAGAGTACAAGTCTAAGACCTTAACCAGTAGGCCAGAGTAAGATTTAAGACCTTAACCAGTAGGCCACAGTACGAGTCTAAGACCTTAGCTATTAGGCCAGAGTAAGAGTTAAGACCTTAACCAGCGGGCCAGAGTAAGAATTAAGACCTTAACTTTAGGCCATAGTAAGAGTTAAGACCTTAACCAGTAGGCCAGAGTAAGTGTTAAGACCTTAACCTGTAGCCCATAGCACAAGTCTAAGACCTTAGCTATTAGGCCAGAGTAACAGTTAAGACCTTAACCAGTAGGCCAGAGTACGAGTCTAAGACCTTAGCTATTAGGCCAGAGTACGAGTCTAAGACCTTAGCTATTATGCCAGAGTAAGAGTTTAGACCTTAATCATTAGGCCAGAGTACGAGTTAAGATCTTAACCATTAGGCCAGAGTACGAGTCTAAGACCTTAGCTATTAGGCCAGAGTAAGTTTTAAGACCTCAGCAATTAGGCCAGAGTAAGAGTTAAGACCTTAACCATTAGGCCAGAGTACAAGTCTAAGACCTTAGCTATTAGGCCAGAGTAAGAGTTAAGACCTTAGCTATTATGCCAGAGAAATTGTTATGACCTTAACCTGTAGGCCATAGTACGAGTCTAAGACCTTAGCTATTAGGCCATAGTAAGAGTTAAGACCTTAACCATTAGGCCAGAGTACGAGTCTCAGACCTTAGCTATTAGGCCAGAGTAAGAGTTTATTAACCATTAGGCCAGAGTACGAGTCTAAGACCTTAGCTATTAGGCCAGAGTAAGAGTTAAGACCTTAACCAGTAGGCCAGAGTAAGAGTTAAGATCTTAACCAGTAGGCCAGAGTATGAGTCTAAGATCTTAGCTATTAGGCCAGAGTAAGAGTTAAGACCTTAACCAGTAGGCCCGAGTAAGAGTTAAGACCATAACCTGTAGGCCAGAGTACGAGTCTAAGACCTTAGCTATTAGGCCAGAGTACGAGTCTAAGACCTTAGCTGTTAGGCCAGATAAGAGTTAAGATCTTAACCAGTAGGCCAGAGTAAGAGTTAAGAACTTTGCTATTAGGCCAGAGTAAGAGTTAAGATCTTAACCATTAGGCCAGAGTACGAGTCTAAGACCTTAGCTATTAAGCCAGAGTATGTGTCTAAGACCTTAGCTATTAGGCCAGAGTAAGACTTAAGACCTTAACCAGTAGGCCAGTGTAAGAGTTAAGACCTTAGCTATTAGGCCAGAGTAAGTGTTAAGACCTTAGCTATTAGGCCAGAGTACGAGTCTAAGACATTAGCTATTATGCCAGAGTAAAAGTTTAGACCTTAATCATTAGGCCAGAGTACGAGTCTAAGACCTTA
This sequence comes from Triturus cristatus, assembly GCF_964204655.1. Classification (NCBI taxonomy): domain Eukaryota; kingdom Metazoa; phylum Chordata; class Amphibia; order Caudata; family Salamandridae; genus Triturus; species Triturus cristatus. The sequence goes on along the minus strand of NC_140584.1, from coordinate 2,176,984 downwards.
GCTATTAGGCCAGAGTAAGAGTTAAGACCTTAACCAGTAGGCCAGAGTAAGAGTTAAGACCTTAGCTATTAGGCCAGATTAAGAGTTAAGACCTTAACCATTAGGCCAGAGTACGAGTCTAAGACCTTAGCTATTAGGCCAGAGTACGAGTCTAAGACCTTAGCTATTAGGCCAGAGTAAGACTTAAGACCTTAACCAGTAGGCCAGTGTAAGAGTTAAGACCTTAGCTATCAGGCCAGAGTAAGTGTTAAGACCTTAGCTATTAGGCCAGAGTACAAGTCTAAGACCTTAGCTATTAGGCCAGAGTAAGAGTTAAGACCTTAGCTATTATGCCAGAGAAATTGTTATGACCTTAACCTGTAGGCCATAGTACGACTCTAAGACCTTAGCTATTAGGCCATAGTAAGAGTTAAGACCTTAGCTATTAGGCCAGAGTAAGAGTTTAGACCTTAACCATTAGGCCAGAGTACGAGTCTAAGACCTTAGCTATTAGGCCAGAGTAAGAGTTAAGACCTTAGCTATTATGCCAGAGACATTGTTATGACCTTAACCTGTAGGCCATAGTATGACTCTAAGACCTTAGCTATTATGCCAGAGTAAAAGTTTAGACCTTAATCATTAGGCCAGAGTACGAGTCTAAGACCTTAGCTATTAGGCCAGAGTAAGAGTTAAGACCTTAACCAGTAGGCCAGAGTAAGAATTAAGACGTTAACCTGTAGGCCACAGTAAGAGTTAAGACCTTAACCAGAAGGCCAGAGTAAGAGTTAAGACGTTAATCTGTAGGCCATAGTACGAGTCTAAGACCTTAGCTATTAGGCCAGAGTAAGAGTCTAAGACCTTAGCTATTAGGACATAATATGAGTCTAAGACTTAAGCTATTAGGCCAGAGTAAGTGTTAAGACCTTAACCTGTAGGCCATAGCACAAGTCTAAGACCTTAGCTATTAGGCCAGAGTAACAGTTAAGACCTTAACCAGTAGGCCAGAGTACGAGTCTAAGACCTTAGATATTAGGCCAGAGTAAGAGTTAAGATCTTAACCATTAGGCCAGAGTACGAGTCTAAGACCTTAGCTATTAGGCCAGAGTAAGAGTTAAGATCTTAACCATTAGGCCAGAGTACGAGTCTAAGACCTTAGCTATTAGGCCAGAGTAAGTTTTAAGACCTCAGCAATTAGGCCAGAGTAAGAGTTAAGACCTTAACCATTAGGCCAGAGTACACGTCTAAGACCTTAGCTATTAGGCCAGAGTAAGAGTTAAGACCTTAGCTATTATGCCAGAGAAATTGTTATGACCTTAACCTGTAGGCCATAGTACGACTCTAAGACCTTAGCTATTAGGCCATAGTAAGAGTTAAGACCTTAGCTATTAGGCCAGAGTAAGAGTTTAGACCTTAACCATTAGGCCAGAGTACGAGTCTAAGACCTTAGCTATTATGCCAGAGTAAGAGTTAAGACCTTAACCAGTAGGCCAGAGTAAGAGTTAAGATCTTAACCAGTAGGCTAGAGTATGAGTCTAAGATCTTAGCTATTAGGCTAGAGTAAGAGTTAAGATCTTAACCAGTAGGCCAGAGTATGAGTCTAAGATCTTAGCTATTAGGCCAGAGTAAGAGTTAAGACCTTAACCAGTAGGCCCGAGTAAGAGTTAAGACCATAACCTGTAGGCCAGAGTACGAGTCTAAGACCTTAGCTATTAGGCCAGAGTACGAGTCTAAGACCTTAGCTGTTAGGCCAGATAAGAGTTAAGATCTTAACCAGTAGGCCAGAGTAAGAGTTAAGAACTTTGCTATTAGGCCAGAGTAAGAGTTAAGATCTTAACCATTAGGCCAGAGTACGAGTCTAAGACCTTAGCTATTAAGCCAGAGTATGTGTCTAAGACCTTAGCTATTAGGCCAGAGTAAGACTTAAGACCTTAACCAGTAGGCCAGTGTAAGAGTTAAGACCTTAGCTATTAGGCCAGAGTAAGTGTTAAGACCTTAGCTATTAGGCCAGAGTACGAGTCTAAGACATTAGCTATTATGCCAGAGTAAAAGTTTAGACCTTAATCATTAGGCCAGAGTACGAGTCTAAGACCTTAGCTATTAGGCCAGAGTAAGAGTTAAGACCTTAACCAGTAGGCCAGAGTAAGAGTTAAGACCTTAGCTATTAGGCCAGATTAAGAGTTAAGACCTTAACCATTAGGCCAGAGTACGAGTCTAAGACCTTAGCCATTAGGCCAGAGTACGAGTCTAAGACCTTAGCTATTAGGCCAGAGTAAGACTTAAGACCTTAACCAGTAGGCCAGTGTAAGAGTTAAGACCTTAGCTATCAGGCCAGAGTAAGTGTTAAGACCTTAGCTATTAGGCCAGAGTACAAGTCTAAGACCTTAGCTATTAGGCCAGAGTAAGAGTTAAGACCTTAGCTATTATGCCAGAGAAATTGTTATGACCTTAACCTGTAGGCCATAGTACGACTCTAAGACCTTAGCTATTAGGCCATAGTAAGAGTTAAGACCTTAGCTATTAGGCCAGAGTTAGAGTTTAGACCTTAACCATTAGGCCAGAGTACGAGTCTAAGACCTTAGCTATTAGGCCAGAGTAAGAGTTAAGACCTTAGCTATTATGCCAGAGACATTGTTATGACCTTAACCTGTAGGCCATAGTATGACTCTAAGACCTTAGCTATTATGCCAGAGTAAAAGTTTAGACCTTAATCATTAGGCCAGAGTACGAGTCTAAGACCTTAGCTATTAGGCCAGAGTAAGAGTTAAGACCTTAACCAGTAGGCCAGAGTAAGAATTAAGACGTTAACCTGTAGGCCATAGTAAGAGTTAAGACCTTAACCAGAAGGCCAGAGTAAGAGTTAAGACGTTAATCTGTAGGCCATAGTACGAGTCTAAGACCTTAGCTATTAGGCCAGAGTAAGAGTCTAAGACCTTAGCTATTAGGACATAATATGAGTCTAAGACTTAAGCTATTAGGCCAGAGTAAGTGTTAAGACCTTAACCTGTAGTCCATAGCACAAGTCTAAGACCTTAGCTATTAGGCCAGAGTAACAGTTAAGACCTTAACCAGTAGGCCAGAGTACGAGTCTAAGACCTTAGATATTAGGCCAGAGTAAGAGTTAAGATCTTAACCATTAGGCCAGAGTACGAGTCTAAGACCTTAGCTATTAGGCCAGAGTAAGAGTTAAGATCTTAACCATTAGGCCAGAGTACGAGTCTAAGACCTTAGCTATTAGACCAGAGTAAGTTTTAAGACCTCAGCAATTAGGCCAGAGTAAGAGTTAAGACCTTAACCATTAGGCCAGAGTACACGTCTAAGACCTTAGCTATTAGGCCAGAGTAAGAGTTAAGACCTTAGCTATTATGCCAGAGAAATTGTTATGACCTTAACCTGTAGGCCATAGTACGACTCTAAGACCTTAGCTATTAGGCCATAGTAAGAGTTAAGACCTTAGCTATTAGGCCAGAGTAAGAGTTTAGACCTTAACCATTAGGCCAGAGTACGAGTCTAAGACCTTAGCTATTAGGCCAGAGTAAGAGTTAAGACCTTAACCAGTAGGCCAGAGTAAGAGTTAAGATCTTAACCAGTAGGCTAGAGTATGAGTCTAAGATCTTAGCTATTAGGCTAGAGTAAGAGTTAAGACCTTAACCATTAGGCCAGAGTACGAGTCTAAGACCTTAGCCTTTAGGCCAGAGTAAGAGTTAAGACCTTAGCTATTATGCCAGAGAAATTGTTATGACCTTAACCTGTAGGCCATAGTACGACTCTAAGACCTTAGCTATTAGGCCATAGTAAGAGTTAAGACCTTAACCATTAGGCCAGAGTATGAGTCTAAGACCTTAGCTATTAGGCCAGAGTAAGAATTTAGACCTTAACCATTAGGCCAGAGTAGGAGTCTAAGACCTTAGCTATTAGGCCAGAGTAAGAGTTAAGATCTTAACCATTAGGCCAGAGTACGAGTCTAAGACCTTAGCTATTAGGCCAGAGTAAGTTTTAAGACCTCAGCAATTAGGCCAGAATAAGAGTTAAGACCTTAACCATTAGGCCAGAGTACGAGTCTAAGACCTTAGCTATTAGGCCTGAGTACGAGTCTAAGACCTTAGCTATTATGCCAGAGTAAGAGTTTAGACCTTAGCTATTAGGCCAGAGTAAGAGTTAAGACCTTAACCAGTAGGCCAGAGTAAGAATTAAGACGTTAACCTGTAGGCAATAGTAAGAGTTAAGACCTTAACCAGAAGGCCAGAGTAAGAATTAAGACCTTAATCTGTAGGCCATAGTACGAGTCTTAGACCTTAGCTATTAGGCCAGAGTAAGAGTTAAGACCTTAACCAGTAGGCCAGAGTACGAGTCTAAGACCTTAACCATTAGGCCAGAGTACGAGTCTAAGACCTTAGCTATTAGGACATAATACGAGTCTAAGACTTTAGCTGTTAGGCCAGAGTAAGTGTTAAGACCTTAACCTGTAGGCCATAGCACAAGTCTAAGACCTTAGCTATTAGGCCAGAGTAACAGTTAAGACCTTAACCAGTAGGCCAGAGTACGAGTCTAAGACCTTAGCTATTAGGCCAGAGTAAGAGTTAAGATCTTAACCATTAGGCCAGAGTACGAGTCTAAGACCTTAGCTATTAGACCAGAGTAAGAGTTAAGATCTTAACCATTAGGCCAGAGTACGAGTCTAAGACCTTAGCTATTAGGCCAGAGTAAGTTTTAAGACCTCAGCAATTAGGCCAGAGTAAGAGTTAAGACCTTAACCATTAGGCCAGAGTACAAGTCTAAGACCTTAGCTATTAGGCCATAGTAAGAGTTAAGACCTTAGCTATTAGGCCAGAGTAAGAGTTTAGACCTTAACCATTAGGCCAGAGTACGAGTCTAAGACCTTAGCTATTAGGCCAGAGTAAGAGTTAAGACCTTAACCAGTAGGCCAGAGTATGAGTCTAAGATCTTAGCTATTAGGCTAGAGTAAGAGCTAAGATCTTAACCATTAGGCCAGAGTACGAGTCTAAGACCTTAGCTATTAGGCCAGAGTAAGTTTTAAGACCTCAGCAATTAGGCCAGAATAAGAGTTAAGACCTTAACCATTAGGCCAGAGTACGAGTCTAAGACCTTAGCTATTAGGCCTGAGTACGAGTCTAAGACCTTAGCTATTATGCCAGAGTAAGAGTTTAGACCTTAGCTATTAGGCCAGAGTAAGAGTTAAGACCTTAACCAGTAGGCCAGAGTAAGAATTAAGACGTTAACCTGTAGGCCATAGTAAGAGTTAAGACCTTAACCAGAAGGCCAGAGTAAGAGTTAAGACCTTAATCTGTAGGCCATAGTACGAGTCTAAGACCTTAGCTATTAGGCCAGAGTAAGAGTTAAGACCTTAACCAGTAGGCCAGAGTACGAGTCTAAGACCTTAACCATTAGGCCAGAGTACGAGTCTAAGACCTTAGCTATTAGGACATAATACGAGTCTAAGACTTTAGCTATTAGGCCAGAGTAAGAGTTAAGACCGTAACCAGTAGGCCAGAGTAAGAGTTAAGACCTTAGCTATTAGGCCAGAGTACGAGTCTAAGACCTTAGCTATTAGGCCAGAGTAAGAGTTAAGACCTTAACCATTAGGCCAGAGTACGAGTCTACGACCTTAGCTATTAGGCCAGAGTAAGAGTTAAGACCTTAACCATTAGGCCAGAGTACGAGTCTAAGACCTTAGCTATTAGGCCAGAGTAAGAGTTAATACCTTAACCAGTAGGCCAGAGTAAGAGGTAAGACCTTAACCAGTAGGCCAGCATAAGAGTTAAGACGTTAGCTATTAGGCCAGAGTAAGAGTTAAGACCTTAACCAGAATGCCAGAGTACAAGTCTAAGACCTTAGCTATTAGGCCAGAGTAAGAGTTAAGACCTTAACCAGTAGGCCACAGTACGAGTCTAAGACCTTAGCTATTAGGCCAGAGTAAGTGTTAAGACCTTAACCATTAGGCCAGAGTATGAGTCTAAGACCTTAGCTATTAGGCCAGAGTAAGAGTTAAGACCTTAACCAGTAGGCCAGAGTACGAGTCTAAGACCTTAGCTATTAGGCCAGAGTACAAGTCTAAGACCTTAGCTATTATGCCAGAGTAAGAGTTTAGACCTTAATCATTAGGCCAGAGTACGAGTTTAATACCTTAGCTATTAGGCCAGAGTAAGAGTTAAGACCTTTACCAGTAGGCCAGAGTAAGTGTTAAGACCTTAACCTGTAGGCCATAGCACAAGTCTAAGACCTTAGCTATTAGGCCAGAGTAACAGTTAAGACCTTAACCAGTAGGCCAGAGTACGAGTCTAAGACCTTAGCTATTAGGCCAGAGTAAGAGTTAAGATCTTAACCATTAGGCCAGAGTACGAGTCTAAGACCTTAGCTATTAGGCCAGAGTAAGAGTTAAGATCTTAACCATTAGGCCAGAGTACAGGTCTAAGACCTTAGCTATTAGGCCAGAGTAAGTTTTAAGACCTCAGCAATTAGGCCAGAGTAAGAGTTAAGACCTTAACCATTAGGCCAGAGTACGAGTCTAAGACCTTAGCTATAAGGCCAGAGTAAGAGTTAATACCTTAACCAGTAGGCCAGAGTAAGAGTTAAGACCTTAGCTATTAGGCCAGAGTAAGAGTTAAGACCTTAACCATTAGGCCAGAGTACGAGTCTAAGACCTTAGCTATTAGGCCAGAGTAAGAGTTAATACCTTAACCAGTAGGCCAGAGTAAGAGTTAAGACCTTAACCAGTAGGCCAGCATAAGAGTTAAGACCTTAGCTATTAGGCCAGAGTAAGAGTTAAGACCTTAACCAGAAGGCCAGAGTACAAGTCTAAGACCTTAGCTATTAGGCCAGAGTAAGAGTTAAGACCTTAACCAGTAGGCCACAGTACGAGTCTAAGACCTTAGCTATTAGGCCAGAGTAAGAGTTAAGACCTTAACCATTAGGCCAGAGTACGAGTCTAAGACCTTAGCTATTAGGCCAGAGTAAGAGTTAAGACCTTAACCAGTAGGTAAGAGTAAGAGTTAAGATCTTAACCAGTAGGCCAGCAAAAGAGTTAAGACCTTAGCTATTAGGCCAGAGTAAGAGTTAAGACCTTAACCAGTAGGTCAGAGTACAAGTCTAAGACCTTAACCAGTAGGCCAGAGTAAGATTTAAGACCTTAACCAGTAGGCCACAGTACGAGTCTAAGACCTTAGCTATTAGGCCAGAGTAAGAGTTAAGACCTTAACCAGCGGGCCAGAGTAAGAATTAAGACCTTAACTTTAGGCCATAGTAAGAGTTAAGACCTTAACCAGTAGGCCAGAGTAAGTGTTAAGACCTTAACCTGTAGCCCATAGCACAAGTCTAAGACCTTAGCTATTAGGCCAGAGTAACAGTTAAGACCTTAACCAGTAGGCCAGAGTAAGAGTTAAGACCTTAACCAGTAGGCCACAGTACGAGTCTAAGACCTTAGCTATTAGGCCAGAGTAAGAGTTAAGACCTTAACCAGCGGGCCAGAGTAAGAATTAAGACCTTAACTTTAGGCCATAGTAAGAGTTAAGACCTTAACCAGTAGGCCAGAGTAAGTGTTAAGACCTTAACCTGTAGCCCATAGCACAAGTCTAAGACCTTAGCTATTAGGCCAGAGTAACAGTTAAGACCTTAACCAGTAGGCCAGAGTACGAGTCTAAGACCTTAGCTATTAGGCCAGAGTACGAGTCTAAGACCTTAGCTATTATGCCAGAGTAAGAGTTTAGACCTTAATCATTAGGCCAGAGTACGAGTTAAGATCTTAACCATTAGGCCAGAGTACGAGTCTAAGACCTTAGCTATTAGGCCAGAGTAAGTTTTAAGACCTCAGCAATTAGGCCAGAGTAAGAGTTAAGACCTTAACCATTAGGCCAGAGTACAAGCCTAAGACCTTAGCTATTAGGCCAGAGTAAGAGTTAAGACCTTAGCTATTATGCCAGAGAAATTGTTATGACCTTAACCTGTAGGCCATAGTACGAGTCTAAGACCTTAGCTATTAGGCCATAGTAAGAGTTAAGACCTTAACCATTAGGCCAGAGTACGAGTCTCAGACCTTAGCTATTAGGCCAGAGTAAGAGTTTAGACCTTAACCATTAGGCCAGAGTACGAGTCTAAGACCTTAGCTATTAGGCCAGAGTAAGAGTTAAGACCTTAACCAGTAGGCCAGAGTAAGAGTTAAGATCTTAACCAGTAGGCCAGAGTATGAGTCTAAGATCTTAGCTATTAGGCCAGAGTAAGAGTTAAGACCTTAGCTATTAGGCCAGAGTAAGAGTTAAGACCTTAACCATTAGGCCAGAGTACGAGTCTAAGACCTTAGCTATTAGGCCAGAGTAAGAGTTAAGACCTTAACCAGTAGGCCCGAGTAAGAGTTAAGACCATAACCTGTAGGCCAGAGTACGAGTCTAAGACCTTAGCTATTAGGCCAGAGTACGAGTCTAAGACCTTAGCTGTTAGGCCAGATAAGAGTTAAGATCTTAACCAGTAGGCCAGAGTAAGAGTTAAGAACTTTGCTATTAGGCCAGAGTAAGAGTTAAGATCTTAACCATTAGGCCAGAGTACGAGTCTAAGACCTTAGCTATTAAGCCAGAGTATGTGTCTAAGACCTTAGCTATTAGGCCAGAGTAAGACTTAAGACCTTAACCAGTAGGCCAGTGTAAGAGTTAAGACCTTAGCTATTAGGCCAGAGTAAGTGTTAAGACCTTAGCTATTAGGCCAGAGTACGAGTCTAAGACATTAGCTATTATGCCAGAGTAAAAGTTTAGACTTTAATCATTAGGCCAGAGTACGAGTCTAAGACCTTAGCTATTAGGCCAGAGTAAGAGTTAAGACCTTAACCAGTAGGCCAGAGTAAGAGTTAAGACCTTAGCTATTAGGCCAGATTAAGAGTTAAGACCTTAACCATTAGGCCAGAGTACGAGTCTAAGACCTTAGCTATTAGGCCAGAGTACGAGTCTAAGACCTTAGCTATTAGGCCAGAGTAAGACTTAAGACCTTAACCAGTAGGCCAGTGTAAGAGTTAAGACCTTAGCTATCAGGCCAGAGTAAGTGTTAAGACCTTAGCTATTAGGCCAGAGTACGAGTCTAAGCCCTTAGCTATTATGCCAGAGTAAAAGTTTAGACCTTAATCATTAGGCCGGAGTACGAGTCTAAGACCTTAGCTATTAGGCCAGAGTAAGAGTTAAGACCTTAACCAGTAGGCCAGAGTAAGAATTAAGACGTTAACCTGTAGGCCATAGTAAGAGTTAAGACCTTAACCAGAAGGCCAGAGTAAGAGTTAAGACCTTAATCTGTAGGCCATAGTACGAGTCCAAGACCTTAGCTATTAGGCCAGAGTAAGAGTCTAAGACCTTAGCTATTAGGACATAATACGAGTCTAAGACTTTAGCTATTAGGCCAGAGTAAGTGTTAAGACCTTAACCTGTAGGCCATAGGACAAGTCTAAGACCTTAGCTATTAGGCCAGAGTAAGAGTTAAGATCTTAACCATTAGGCCAGAGTATGAGTCTAAGACCTTAGCTATTAGGCCAGAGTAAGAGTTAAGATCTTAACCATTAGGCCAGAATTCGAGTCTAAGACCATAGCTGTAGGAGAGTGGAATCTGACTAATGGTTGCCCCCAACTTTTTGCCTGGTATTTAAGTGGTTTTTGACTAGTCTGGCTGGGATCCTGCTATCCAGGACTCCAGCCTATCTGCTTTCTCCCTAAAACTGTTGTGAGTACTCTAGGTACAAACATAATTGGATGCTGGGCATGCCCTACCAGTCCCTTGTAGATGGTACCCTAGGTACCCAGGGCATGGGTCCCCCAGTAGGCCTACCAGGGCTGCAGCACTTATTGTGCCACCCTGGGACAGCCACCCAAAATGACACCACCAGGCCACTACTGTAGCCTGGGTAAGGTGGTGCTAGCACCCCTTACTGGGACGTAGGTACCCTATGTCCCATACCATACAACACATATACTCTCATAGGTCACCCCTATGGCAGGCCCTGGTAATCCTACAGGGCTGGGTGCTGAGGTATGTGTGAGGGGGGACCCCTACGTGAGTAGGACCTCTCTGCAACCTTCGTAAAATCGTTACTGGGTTGTTTGTAGTGTAGCCATACCATATACTCTTAACCGCATTATAAGTTATTGCGTCATCGCTGTAACTTAGGAATGGCTACACAGAACCATATCGTGTTTGGTGTCAAACATGAAGGAATCATACCCCCAGTCCAGCCATGGGCATGGGGGCACGATTCCCCCTTGCTAGGAGGGTGATATGGGAAAAGCGGTAGAATTTGGACACCAATTTAAAAGTGCACATGTACCACAAAATGGCTACTGTTCGCCACCTACACGACTCTGGCTGGCTGTTGCTGGGGAAAACCCCAGCCTCGCCATCTGGACAATAGGGCTCCTGTGGCAGGGAGGTGCCAGCACCTCCCCAGACAGGATATGTGGATTGGAACAGGGTGGGTGCACCAAATGTCCTTTCAGAGTTGCACGTAGGCAGCTGCAGAGCCCCAATTCTGCATACACCGCCTGGAACCGGTTCAGGGGCGTCCTGCCCCTCGCCCAGGCGGGAAACACACAAAGGGGAGTGGGTGTAGCCACCCTTTCCCACCTCTACTCTGATTGGTAGGCTCTCTTTTGGACCATCCCCTAATCTTGGGGATATATGGGAATAACTTTGCCCTAGAGCCTTAGATTCGTACAGGACTTCACAGAACTGACCTTCGACGAGCTGCTGCCCAGCTGACTGAAGAAATCTCCCTTGGGATAAAGGAGTTATCCCCCTGCTTGGCAGGCACCTAAAAGACTACAAGATGCCCAGTTGGAACTTCGTTGCTCTCACGACCTTCGACGCCTTCCAGCAATCTCGAGGTGTGTCTCCAGTGCATCCCAGCGTCCTGTGAGTGTGCCCAGCAAGTCTGAGCACCCTGGACCACGTGGGTGTCGAGATCCCCGCATACCCCTAGACACCGGCCACCTCTTGTCCAGCACACAACCCCGACCAGTGGGGAAGTTGTGCTTTGGCCCATTCTTGAGCCAACCTTCAAGCAGCATTTGTGCCGACTCTCAGCTCCCTGGCCCGCTCCGGTGGCCCGTGGGAGCCCTTTTACGCACTCCATTTTGCTGCCTTCTGCGGTCCCTTGTCTCTCGACTTGTGGGCCCTGACGGAGGACAATCTCCTTTTCTAAGAGTTCCCCTGGTTGCTTCAGGCCTGCTCTACGCTCCCTGCAAAGGAGAGCACCCTCAGACCTCGTGGGTCTGCACCAGCAGCTGCTTTGTTCATCTTGCGTGGGTTGCGGTTGCCAATGCTTAGTGGATCCAATCGGGACACTAACACCGCAGTGACCCTCAGCCGACGTGGGACAGTCGCCCTCCAGAAGCTGGCCTTCCTTGAAGCCTCCCGGAGCCCGTGACTGCAGAGCCCAGCTGTACCTTCCATACCTGAAGCACCCGACATCCACGAGCTCCTTCCTGTGAGCTCCCTGGTCACTGTGTGGTGACCCAGACTCTGTCCCCTCTGCTTTCAGGTTCATCTTTGTCTTTTCTTCAACTTTAATCTTCACGACTTCAACGACACTTCCAGCTAGCAGCAGTTTGGACTCCTTTTCCATAGAAAATCAGCCCGCGACCCGACACCAGAATCGACCTATGCACCCGGCTTCCCTGGGGCAGGTAACAGTGGTACTTCGGTACTTCCGTGGTGGTGGGCTCTCCAAAGCCTTAAGTCTCAAGCCTTAACTTTGTACTGTTGTTAGAAGTGCCCTTAACCTTAATTATTCAACCGCGACATTCTCCATAGGCTAACATTGCGATCCTGATAGCAACTTCTCGCACTGCACACGCCTCCCGTGGGTCCCCTTCCTCTTAACTGTGGGTGGATTCTTAAGGGGCCAGCGATCCTGAATGCCCTAGGCATTGCCTGTAGAATTGTCGTGGTTCTTATACCACTATTTTAGTATATGGTTTGGTCCCCCCCCTGGGGCCCATTGATTTCTGTGCTATTTATTGTGTTTATAAATGCTTGTTTGAAGTGTAACTTTGCCACTAGCCACATAAAGTGACTGTGGGATTCTGTCTAGAATAAATACATATATTTTATATATATACCTGTGTGGGCTACTCTTTCATTTGGTTATTCAAGAGGTTATTATGGTAAAACAATAAGCTTAACACTCCATCAATAGGAGTCGAATTGGACTGGTGCAAGGTGTCCCTATAACTAGGAACAGCATATGCCAGGCCAACTTCTCACATTAGCTATTAGGCCAGAGTAAGTTTTAAGACCTCAGCAATTAGGCCAGAGTAAGAGTTAAGACCTTAACCATTAGGCCAGAGTACAAGTCTAAGACCTTAGCTATTAGGCCAGAGTAAGAGTTAAGACCTTAGCTATTATGCCAGAGAAATTGTTATGACCTTAACCTGTAGGCCATAGTAGGAGTCTAAGACCTTAGCTATTAGGCCATAGTAAGAGTTAAGACCTTAGCTATTAGGCCAGAGTAAGAGTTTAGACCTTAACCATTAGGCCAGAGTACGAGTCTAAGACCTTAGCTATTAGGCCAGAGTAAGAGTTAAGACCTTAACCAGTAAGCCAGAGTAAGAGTCTAAGACCTTAACCATTAGGCCAGAGTACGAGTCTAAGACCTTAGCTATTAGGACATAATACGAGTCTAAGACTTTAGCTATTAGGCCAGAGTAAGAGTTAAGACCTTAACCAGTAGGCCAGAGTAAGAGTTAAGACCTTAGCTATTAGGCCAGAGTACGAGTCTAAGACCTTAGCTATTAGGCCAGAGTAAGAGTTAAGACCTTAACCATTAGGCCAGAGTACGAGTCTAAGACCTTAGCTATTAGGCCAGAGTAAGAGTTAAGACCTTTAACATTAGGCCAGAGTATGAGTCTAAGACCTTAGCTATTAGGCCAGAGTAAGAGTTAATACCTTAACCAGTAGGCCAGAGTAAGAGTTAAGACCTTAACCAATAGGCCAGAGTAAGAGTTAAGACCTTAGCTATAAGGCCAGATTAAGAGTTAAGACCTTAACCTGTAGGCCATAGTACGAGTCTACGACCTTAGCTATTAGGCCAGAGTACGAGTCTAAGACCTTAGCTATTAGGCCAGAGTAAGAGTTAAGACCTTAACCAGTAGGCCAGAGTATGAGTTAAGACCTTAACCATTAAGCCATAGTACGAGTCTAAGACCTTAGCTATTAGGCCAGAGTAAGAGTTAAGACCTTAACCAGTAAGCCAGAGTAAGAGTTAAGACCTTAACCAGTAGGCCAGAGTAAGAGTTAAGACCTTAGCAATTAGGCCAGAGTACGAGTCTACGACCTTAGCTATTAGGCCAGAGTAAGAGTTAAGACCTTAACCATTAGGCCAGAGTACGAGTCTAAGACCTTAGCTATTAGGCCAGAGTAAGAGTTAAGACCTTAACCAGTAGGCCAGCATAAGAGTTAAGACCTTAGCTATTAGGCCAGAGTAAGAGTTAAGACCTTAACCAGAAGGCCAGAGTACAAGTCTAAGACCTTAGCTATTAGGCCAGAGTAAGAGTTAAGACCTTAACCAGTAGGCCACAGTACGAGTCTAAGACCTTAGCTATTAGGCCAGAATAAGAGTTAAGACCTTAACCATTAGGCCAGAGTACGAGTCTAAGACCTTAACTATTAGGCCAGAGTACAAGTCTAAGACCTTAGCTATTATGCCAGAGTAAGAGTTTAGACCTTAGCTATTAGGCCAGAGTAAGAATTAAGACCTTAACCAGTAGGCCAGAGTAAGAATTAAGACGTTAACCTGTAGGCCATAGTAAGAGTTAAGACCTTAACCAGAAGGCCAGAGTAAGAGTTAAGACCTTAATCTGTAGGCCATAGTACGAGTCTAAGACCTTAGCTATTAGGCCAGAGTAAGAGTTAAGACCTTAACCAGTAGGCCAGAGTACGAGTCTAAGACCTTAACCATTAGGCCAGAGTACGAGTCTAAGACCTTAGCTATTAGGACATAATACGAGTCTAAGACTTTAGCTATTAGGCCAGAGTAAGAGTTAAGACCTTAACCAGTAGGCCAGAGTAAGAGTTAAAACCTTAACCAGTAGGCCAGAGTAAGAGTTAAGACCTTAGCTATTAGGCCAGAGTAAGAGTTAAGACCTTAACCATTAGGCCAGAGTACGAGTCTAAGACCTTAGCTATTAGGCCAGAGTAAGAGTTAAGACCTTAACCATTAGGCCAGAGTACGAGTCTAAGACCTTAGCTATTAGGCCAGAGTACGAGTCTAAGACCTTAGCTATTATGCCAGAGTAAGAGTTTAGACCTTAATCATTAGGCCAGAGTACGAGTCTAAGACCTTAGCTATTAGGCCAGAGTAAGAGTTAAGACCTTAACCAGTAGGCCAGGGTAAGTGTTAAGACCTTAACCTGTAGGCCATAGCACAAGTCTAAGACCTTAGCTATTAGGCCAGAGTAACAGTTAAGACCTTAACCAGTAGGCCAAAGTACGAGTCTAAGACCTTAGCTATTAGGCCAGAGTAAGAGTTAAGATCTTAACCATTAGGCCAGAGTACGAGTCTAAGACCTTAGCTATTAGGCCAGAGTAACAGTTAAGACCTTAACCATTAGGCCAGAGTACGAGTCTAAGACCTTAGCTATTAGGCCAGAGTACGAGTCTAAGACCTTAGCTATTATGCCAGAGTAAGAGTTTAGACGTTAATCATTAGGCCAGAGTATGAGTCTAAGACCTTAGCTATTAGGCCAGATAAGAGTTAAGACCTTAACCAGTAGGCTAGAGTAAGAGTTAAGAACTTTGCTATTAGGCCAGAGTAAGAGTTAAGATCTTAACCATTAGGCCAGAGTACGAGTCTAAGACCTTAGCTATTAAGCCAGAGTATGTGTCTAAGACCTTAGCTATTAGGCCAGAGTAAGAGTTAAGACCTTAACCAGTAGGCCAGAGTAAGAGTTAAGACCTTAGCTATTAGGCCAGATTAAGAGTTAAGACCTTAACCATTAGGCCAGAGTACGAGTCTAAGACCTTAGCTATTAGGCCAGAGTACGAGTCTAAGACCTTAGCTATTAGGCCAGAGTAAGACTTAAGACCTTAACCAGTAGGCCAGTGTAAGAGTTAAGACCTTAGCTATTAGGCCAGAGTAAGTGTAAAGACCTTAGCTATTAGGCCAGAGTAATAGTCTAAGACCTTAGCTATTATGCCAGAGTAAAAGTTTAGACCTTAATCATTAGGCCAGAGTACGAGTCTAAGACCTTAGCTATTAAGCCAGAGTAAGAGTTAAGACCTTAACCAGTAGGCCAGAGTAAGAATTAAGACGTTAACCTGTAGGCCATGGTAAGAGTTAAGACCTTAACCAGAAGGCCAGAGTAAGAGTTAAGACCTTAATCTGTAGGCCATAGTACGAGTCTAAGACCTTAGCTATTAGGCCAGAGTAAGAGTCTAAGACCTTAGCTATTAGGACATAATACGAGTCTAAGACTTTAGCTATTAGGCCAGAGTAAGTGTTAAGACCTTAACCTGTAGGCCATAGCACAAGTCTAAGACCTTAGCTATTAGGCCACAGTAACAGTTAAGACCTTAACCAGTAGGCCAGAGTACGAGTCTAAGACCTTAGCTATTAGGCCAGAGTAAGAGTTAAGATCTTAACCATTAGGCCAGAGTACGAGTCTAAGACCTTAGCTATTAGGCCAGAGTAAGAGTTAAGATCGTAACCATTAGGCCAGAGTACAAGTCTAAGACCTTAGCTATTAGGCCAGAGTAAGTTTTAAGACCTCAGCAATTAGGCCAGAGTAAGAGTTAAGACCTTAACCATTAGGCCAGAGTACAAGTCTAAGACCTTAGCTATTAGGCCAGAGAAATTGTTATGACCTTAACCTGTAGGCCATAGTAGGAGTCTAAGACCTTAGCTATTAGGCCATAGTAAGAGTTAAGACCTTAGCTATTAGGCCAGAGTAAGAGTTTAGACCTTAACCATTAGGCCAGAGTACGAGTCTAAGACCTTAGCTATTAGGCCAGAGTAAGAGTTAAGACCTTAACAAGTAGGCCAGAGTAAGTGTTAAGACCTTAACCTGTAGGCCATAGCACAAGTCTAAGACCTTAGCTATTAGGCCAGAGTAACAGTTAAGACCTTAACCAGTAGGCCAGAGTACGAGTCTAAGACCTTAGCTATTAGGCCAGAGTAAGAGTTAAGATCTTAACCATTAGGCCAGAGTACGAGTCTAAGACCTTAGCTATTAGGCCAGAGTAAGAGTTAAGATCTTAACCATTAGGCCAGAGTACGAGTCTAAGACCTTAGCTATTAGGCCAGAGTAAGTTTTAAGACCTCAGCAATTAGGCCAGAGTAAGAGTTAAGACCTTAACCATTAGGCCAGAGTACAAGTCTAAGACCTTAGCTATTAGGCCATAGTAAGAGTTAGACCTTAGCTATTAGGCCAGAGTAAGAGTTTAGACCTTAACCATTAGGCCAGAGTACGAGTCTAAGACCTTAGCTATTAGGCCAGAGTAAGAGTTAAGACCTTAACCAGTAGGCCAGAGTAAGAGTTAAGATCTTAACCAGTAGGCCAGAGTATGAGTCTAAGATCTTAGCTATTAGGCTAGAGTAAGAGTTAAGACCTTAACCATTAGGCCAGAGTACGAGTCTAAGACCTTAGCTATTAGGCCAGAGTAAGAGTTAAGACCTTAGCTATTATGCCAGAGAAATTGTTATGACCTTAACCTGTAGGCCATAGTACAACACTAAGACCTTAGCTATTAGGCCATAGTAAGAGTTAACACCTTAACCATTAGGCCAGAGTATGAGTCTAAGACCTTAGCTATTAGGCCAGAGTAAGAGTTTAGACCTTAACCATTAGGCCAGAGTAGGAGTCTAAGACCTTAGCTATTAGGCCAGAGTAAGAGTTAAGACCTTAACCAGTAGGCCAGAGTAAGAGTTAAGACCTTAACCAGTAGGCCAGAGTATTAGTGTAAGATCTTAGCTATTAGGCTAGAGTAAGAGTTAAGACCTTAACCATTAGGCCAGAGTACGAGGCTAAGACCTTAGCTATTAGGCCAGAGTGAGAGTTAAGACCTTAGCTATTAGGCCAGAGTAAGAGTTAAGACCTTAACCATTAGGCCAGAGTAAAATTCTAAGACCTTAGCTATTAGGCCAGAGTAAGAGTTAAGACCTTAACCGGTAGGCCCGAGTAAGAGTTAAGACCATAACCTGTAGGCCAGAGTACGAGTCTAAGACCTTAGCTATTAGGCCAGAGTACGAGTCTAAGACCTTAGCTGTTAGGCCAGAGTAAGAGTTAAGACCTTAACCAGTAGGCCAGAGTACGAGTCTAAGACCTTACCTATTAGGCCAGAGTACGAGACTAAGACCTGAGCTATTAGGCCAGAGTAAGAGTTAAGACATTAACCAGTAGGCCAGAGTAAGAGTTAAGACCTTAGCTATTAGGCCAGAGTAAGAGTTAAGACCTTAACCAGTAGGCCAGAGTAAGAGTTAAGACCTTAACCATTAGGCCAGAGTACGAGTCTAAGACCTTAGCTATTAGGCCAGGGTAGGAGTTAAGACCTTAGCTATTAGGCCAGAGTAAGAGTTAAGACCTTAACCAGTAGGCCAGAGTACGAGTCTAAGACCTTAGCTATTAGGCCAGAGTAAGAGTTAATACCTTCACCAGTAGGCCAGAGTAAGAGTTAAGACCTTAACCAGTATGCCAGAGTAAGAGTTAAGACCTTTACCATTAGGCCAGAGTACGAGTCTAAGGCCTTAGCTATTTGGCCAGAGTAAGAGTTAAGACCTTAACCATTAGGCCAGAGTACGAGTCTAAGACCTTAGCTATTAGGCCAGAGTAAGAGTTAAGACCTTAACCAGTAGGCCAGAGTAAGAGTTAAGACCTTAACCAGTAGGCCAGCATAAGAGTTAAGACCTTAGCTATTAGGCCAGAGTAAGAGTTAAGACCTTAACCAGTAGGCCAGAGTACAAGTCTAAGACCTTAACCAGTAGGCCAGAGTAAGAGTTAAGACCTTAACCAGTAGGCCACAGTACGAGTCTAAGACCTTAGCTATTAGGCCAGAGTAAGAGTTAAGACCTTAACCATTAGGCTAGAGTACGAGTCTAAGACCTTAGCTATTAGGCCAGAGTAAGAGTTAATACCTTAACCAGTAGGCCAGAGTAAGAGTTAAGACCTTAACCAGTAGGCCAGAGTAAGAGTTAAGACCTTAGCTATTAGGCCACAGTAAGAGTTAAGACCTTAGCTATTAGGCCAGAGTAAGAGTTAAGACCTTAGCTATTAGGCCAGAGTAAGAGTTTAGACCTTAACCATTAGGCCAGAGTACGAGTCTAAGACCTTAGCTATTAGGCCAGAGTAAGAGTTAAGACCTTAACCAGTAGGCCAGAGTAAGAGTTAAGATCTTAACCAGTAGGCCAGAGTATGAGTCTAAGATCTTAGCTATTAGGCTAGAGTAAGAGTTAAGACCTTAACCATTAGGCCAGAGTACGAGTCTAAGACCTTAGCTATTAGGCCAGAGTAAGAGTTAAGACCTTAGCTATTATGCCAGAGAAATTGTTATGACCTTAACCTGTAGGCCATAGTACAACACTAAGACCTTAGCTATTAGGCCATAGTAAGAGTTAACACCTTAACCATTAGGCCAGAGTATGAGTCTAAGACCTTAGCTATTAGGCCAGAGTAAGAGTTTAGACCTTAACCATTAGGCCAGAGTAGGAGTCTAAGACCTTAGCTATTAGGCCAGAGTAAGAGTTAAGACCTTAACCAGTAGGCCAGAGTAAGAGTTAAGACCTTAACCAGTAGGCCAGAGTATTAGTGTAAGATCTTAGCTATTAGGCTAGAGTAAGAGTTAAGACCTTAACCATTAGGCCAGAGTACGAGGCTAAGACCTTAGCTATTAGGCCAGAGTGAGAGTTAAGACCTTAGCTATTAGGCCAGAGTAAGAGTTAAGACCTTAACCATTAGGCCAGAGTAAAATTCTAAGACCTTAGCTATTAGGCCAGAGTAAGAGTTAAGACCTTAACCGGTAGGCCCGAGTAAGAGTTAAGACCATAACCTGTAGGCCAGAGTACGAGTCTAAGACCTTAGCTATTAGGCCAGAGTACGAGTCTAAGACCTTAGCTGTTAGGCCAGAGTAAGAGTTAAGACCTTAACCAGTAGGCCAGAGTACGAGTCTAAGACCTTACCTATTAGGCCAGAGTACGAGACTAAGACCTGAGCTATTAGGCCAGAGTAAGAGTTAAGACATTAACCAGTAGGCCAGAGTAAGAGTTAAGACCTTAGCTATTAGGCCAGAGTACGAGTCTAAGACCTTAGCTATTAGGCCAGAGTAAGAGTTAAGACCTTAACCAGTAGGCCAGAGTAAGAGTTAAGACCTTAACCATTAGGCCAGAGTACGAGTCTAAGACCTTAGCTATTAGGCCAGGGTAGGAGTTAAGACCTTAGCTATTAGGCCAGAGTAAGAGTTAAGACCTTAACCAGTAGGCCAGAGTACGAGTCTAAGACCTTAGCTATTAGGCCAGAGTAAGAGTTAATACCTTCACCAGTAGGCCAGAGTAAGAGTTAAGACCTTAACCAGTATGCCAGAGTAAGAGTTAAGACCTTTACCATTAGGCCAGAGTACGAGTCTAAGGCCTTAGCTATTTGGCCAGAGTAAGAGTTAAGACCTTAACCATTAGGCCAGAGTACGAGTCTAAGACCTTAGCTATTAGGCCAGAGTAAGAGTTAAGACCTTAACCAGTAGGCCAGAGTACAAGTCTAAGACCTTAACCAGTAGGCCAGAGTAAGAGTTAAGACCTTAACCAGTAGGCCACAGTACGAGTCTAAGACCTTAGCTATTAGGCCAGAGTAAGAGTTAAGACCTTAACCATTAGGCCAGAGTACGAGTCTAAGACCTTAGCTATTAGGCCAGAGTAAGAGTTAATACCTTAACCAGTAGGCCAGAGTAAGAGTTAAGACCTTAACCAGTAGGCCAGAGTAAGAGTTAAGACCTTAGCTATTAGGCCACAGTAAGAGTTAAGACCTTAGCTATTAGGCCAGAGTAAGAGTTAAGACCTTAGCTATTAGGCCAGAGTAAGAGTTTAGACCTTAACCATTAGGCCAGAGTACGAGTCTAAGACCTTAGCTATTAGGCCAGAGTAAGAGTTAAGACCTTAACCAGTAGGCCAGAGTAAGAGTTAAGATCTTAACCAGTAGGCCAGAGTATGAGTCTAAGATCTTAGCTATTAGGCTAGAGTAAGAGTTAAGACCTTAACCATTAGGCCAGAGTACGAGTCTAAGACCTTAGCTATTAGGCCAGAGTAAGAGTTAAGACCTTAGCTATTATGCCAGAGAAATTGTTATGACCTTAACCTGTAGGCCATAGTACGACTCTGAGACCTTAGCTATTAGGCCATAGTAAGAGTTAAGACCTTAACCATTAGGCCAGAGTATGAGTCTAAGACCTTAGCTATTAGGCCAGAGTAAGAGTTTAGACCTTAACCATTAGGCCAGAGTAGGAGTCTAAGACCTTAGCTATTAGGCCAGAGTAAGAGTTAAGACCTTAACCAGTAGGCCAGAGTAAGAGTTAAGACCTTAACCAGTAGGCCAGAGTATGAGTGTAAGATCTTAGCTATTAGGCTAGAGTAAGAGTTAAGACCTTATCCATTAGGCCAGAGTATGAGGCTAAGACCTTAGCTATTAGGCCAGAGTGAGAGTTAAGACCTTAGCTATTAGGCCAGAGTAAGAGTTAAGACCTTAGCTATTATGCCAGAGAAATTGTTATGACCTTAACCTGTAGGCCATAGTACGACTCTAAGACCTTAGCCATTAGGCCATAGTAAGAGTTAAGACCTTAACCAGTAGGCCAGAGTAAGTGTTAAGACCTTATTCTGTAGGCCATAGCACAAGTCTAAGACCTTAGCTATTAGGCCAGAGTAACAGTTAAGACCTTAACCAGTAGGCCAGAGTACGAGTCTAAGACCTTAGCTATTAGGCCAGAGTAAGAGTTAAGATCTTAACCATTAGACCAGAGTACGAGTCTAAGACCTTAGCTATTAGGCCAGAGTAAGAGTTAAGATCTTAACCATTAGGCCAGAGTACGAGTCTAAGACCTTAGCTATTAGGCCAGAGTAAGTTTTAAGACCTCAGCAATTAGGCCAGAGTAAGAGTTAAGACCTTAACCATTAGGCCAGAGTACAAGTCTAAGACCTTAGCTATTAGGCCAGAGTAAGAGTTAAGACCTTAGCTATTATGCCAGAGAAATTGTTATGACCTTAACCTGTAGGCCATAGTAGGAGTCTAAGACCTTAGCTATTAGGCCATAGTAAGAGTTAAGACCTTAGCTATTAGGCCAGAGTAAGAGTTTAGACCTTAACCATTAGGCCAGAGTACGAGTCTAAGACCTTAGCTATTAGGCCAGAGTAAGAGTTAAGACCTTAACCAGTAGGCCAGAGTAAGAGTTAGGATCTTAACCAGTAGGCCAGAGTATGAGTCTAAGATCTTAGCTATTAGGCTAGAGTAAGAGTTAAGACCTTAACCATTAGGCCAGAGTACGAGTCTAAGACCTTAGCTATTAGGCCAGAGTAAGAGTTAAGACCTTAGCTATTATGCCAGAGAAATTGTTATGACCTTAACCTGTAGGCCATAGTACGACTCTAAGACCTTAGCTATTAGGCCATAGTAAGAGTTAACACCTTAACCATTAGGCCAGAGTATGAGTCTAAGACCTTAGCTATTAGGCCAGAGTAAGAGTTTAGACCTTAACCATTAGGCCAGAGTAGGAGTCTAAGACCTTAGCTATTAGGCCAGAGTAAGAGTTAAGACCTTAACCAGTAGGCCAGAGTAAGAGTTAAGACCTTAACCAGTAGGCCAGAGTATGAGTGTAAGATCTTAGCTATTAGGCTAGAGTAAGAGTTAAGACATTAACCATTAGGCCAGAGTACGAGGCTAAGACCTTAGCTATTAGGCCAGAGTGAATGTTAAGACTTTAGCTATTAGGCCAGAGTAAGAGTTAAGACCTTAACCATTAGGCCAGAGTAAAATTCTAAGACCTTAGCTATTAGGCCAGAGTAAGAGTTAAGACCTTAACCAGTAGGCCCGAGTAAGAGTTAAGACCATAACCTGTAGGCCAGAGTACGAGTCTAAGACCTAAGCTATTAGGCCAGAGTACGAGTCTAAGACCTTAGCTGTTAGGCCAGAGTAAGAGTTAAGACCTTAACCAGTAGGCCAGAGTACGAGACTAAGACCTGAGCTATTAGGCCAGAGTAAGAGTTAAGACCTTAACCAGTAGGCCAGAGTAAGAGTTAAGACGTTAGCTATTAGGCCAGAGTACGAGTCTAAGACCTTAGCTATTAGGCCAGAGTAAGAGTTAAGACCTTAACCAGTAGGCCAGAGTAAGAGTTAAGACCTTAACCATTAGGCCAGAGTACGAGTCTAAGACCTTAGCTATTAGGCCAGGGTAGGAGTTAAGACCTTAGCTATTAGGCCAGAGTAAGAGTTAAGACCTTAACCAGTAGGCCAGAGTACGAGTCTAAGACCTTAGCTATTAGGCCAGAGTAAGAGTTAATACCTTCACCAGTAGGCCAGAGTAAGAGTTAAGACCTTAACCAGTATGCCAGAGTAAGAGTTAAGACCTTTATCATTAGGCCAGAGTACGAGTCTAAGGCCTTAGCTATTAGGCCAGAGTAAGAGTTAAGACCTTAACCATTAGGCCAGAGAACGAGTCTAAGACCTTAGCTATTAGGCCAGAGTAAGAGTTAAGACCTTAACCAGTAGGCCAGAGTAAGAGTTAAGACCTTAACCAGTAGGCCAGCATAAGAGTTAAGACCTTAGCTATTAGGCCAGAGTAAGAGTTAAAACCTTAACCAGTAGGCCAGAGTATGAGTGTAAGATCTTAGCTATTAGGCTAGAGTAAGAGTTAAGACCTTATCCATTAGGCCAGAGTATGAGGCTAAGACCTTAGCTATTAGGCCAGAGTGAGAGTTAAGACCTTAGCTATTAGGCCAGAGTAAGAGTTAAGACCTTAACCATTAGGCCAGAGTACGAGTCTAAGACCTTAGCTATTAGGCCAGAGTAAGAGTTAATACCTTAACCAGTAGGCCAGAGTAAGAGTTAAGACCTTAACCAGTAGGCCAGAGTAAGAGTTAAGACCTTAGCTATTAGGCCACAGTAAGAGTTAAGACCTTAGCTATTAGGCCAGAGTAAGAGTTAAGACCTTTAACATTAGGCCAAAGTACGAGTCTAAGACCTTAGCTATTAGGCCAGAGTAAGAGTTAATACCTTAACCAGTAGGCCAGAGTAAGAGTTAAGACCTTAACCAGTAGGCCAGAGTAAGAGTTAAGACCTTAGCTATAAGGCCAGATTAAGAGTTAAGACCTTAACCTGTAGGCCATAGTACGAGTCTACGACCTTAACCAGTAGGCCAGAGTAAGAGTTAAGACCTTAACCAGTAGGCCAGAGTAAGAGTTAAGACCTTAGCTATTAGGCCAGAGTACGAGTCTAAGACCTTAGCTATTAGGCCAGAGTAAGAGTTAAGACCTTAACCATTAGGCCAGAGTACGAGTCTAAGACCTTAGCTATTAGGCCAGAGTAAGAGTTAAGACCTTAACCATTAGGCCAGAGTACGAGTCTAAGACCTTAGCTATTAGGCCAGAGTAAGAGTTAATACCTTAACCAGTAGGCCAGAGTAAGAGTTAGGACCTTAACCAGTAGGCCAGCATAAGAGTTAAGACCTTAGCTATTAGACCAGAGTAAGAGTTAAGACCTTAACCAGAAGGCCAGAGTACAAGTCTAAGACCTTAGCTATTAGGCCAGAGTAAGAGTTAAGACCTTAACCAGTAGGCCACAGTACGAGTTAAGACCTTAACCAGTAGGCCAGCATAAGAGTTAAGACCTTAGCTATTAGGCCAGAGTAAGAGTTAAGACCTTAACCAGTAGGCCAGAGTACAAGTCCAAGACCTTAACCAGTAGGCCAGAGTAAGAGTTAAGACCTTAACCAGTAGGCCACAGTACGAGTCTAAGACCTTAGCTATTAGGCCAGAGTAAGAGTTAAGACCTTAACCATTAGGCCAGAGTACGAGTCTAAGACCTTAGCTATTAGGCCAGAGTAAGAGTTAAGACCTTAACCATTAGGCCAGAGTACGAGTCTAAGACCTTAGCTATTAGGCCAGAGTACGAGACTAAGACCTGAGCTATTAGGCCAGAGTAAGAGTTAAGACCTTAACCAGTATGCCAGAGTAAGAGTTAAGACCTTAGCTATTAGACCAGAGTACGAGTCTAAGACCTTAGCTATTAGGCCAGAGTAAGAGTTAAGACCTTAACCAGTAGGCCAGAGTAAGAGTTAGGATCTTAACCAGTAGGCCAGAGTATGAGTCTAAGACCTTAGCTATTAGGCCAGAGTAAGAGTTAAGACCTTAGCTGTTATGCCAGATAAATTGTTATGACCTTAACCTGTAGGCCATAGTACGACTCTAAGACCTTAGCTATTAGGCCATAGTAAGAGTTAACACCTTAACCATTAGGCCAGAGTATGAGTCTAAGACCTTAGCTATTAGGCCAGAGTAAGAGTTTAGACCTTAACCATTAGGCCAGAGTAGGAGTCTAAGACCTTAGCTATTAGGCCAGAGTAAGAGTTAAGACCTTAACCAGTAGGCCAGAGTAAGAGTTAAGACCTTAACCAGTAGGCCAGAGTATGAGTGTAAGATCTTAGCTATTAGGCTAGAGTAAGAGTTAAGACCTTAACCATTAGGCCAGAGTACGAGGCTAAGACCTTAGCTATTAGGCCAGAGTGAGAGTTAAGACCTTAGCTATTAGGCCAGAGTAAGAGTTAAGACCTTAACCATTAGGCCAGAGTAAAATTCTAAGACCTTAGCTATTAGGCCAGAGTAAGAGTTAAGACCTTAACCAGTAGGCCCGAGTAAGAGTTAAGACCATAACCTGTAGGCCAGAGTACGAGTCTAAGACCTTAGCTATTAGGCCAGAGTACGAGTCTAAGACCTTAGCTGTTAGGCCAGAGTAAGAGTTAAGACCTTAACCAGTAGGCCAGAGTACGAGTCTAAGACCTTACCTATTAGGCCAGAGTACGAGACTAAGACCTGAGCTATTAGGCCAGAGTAAGAGTTAAGACCTTAACCAGTAGGCCAGAGTAAGAGTTAAGACCTTAGCTATTAGGCCAGAGTACGAGTCTAAGACCTTAGCTATTAGGCCAGAGTAAGAGTTAAGACCTTAACCAGTAGGCCAGAGTAAGAGTTAAGACCTTAACCATTAGGCCAGAGTACGAGTCTAAGACCTTAGCTATTAGGCCAGGGTAGGAGTTAAGACCTTAGCTATTAGGCCAGAGTAAGAGTTAAGACCTTAACCAGTAGGCCAGAGTACGAGTCTAAGACCTTAGCTATTAGGCCAGAGTAAGAGTTAATACCTTCACCAGTAGGCCAGAGTAAGAGTTAAGACCTTAACCAGTATCCCAGAGTAATTGTTAAGACCTTTATCATTAGGCCAGAGTACAAGTCTAAGGCCTTAGCTATTAGGCCAGAGTAAGAGTTAAGACCTTAACCATTAGGCCAGAGTACGAGTCTAAGACCTTAGCTATTAGGCCAGAGTAAGAGTTGAGACCTTAACCAGTAGGCCAGAGTAAGAGTTAAGACCTTAACCAGTAGGCCAGCATAAGAGTTAAGACCTTAGCTA
The DNA here is from genome assembly GCF_964204655.1 of Triturus cristatus. Taxonomy (NCBI): domain Eukaryota; kingdom Metazoa; phylum Chordata; class Amphibia; order Caudata; family Salamandridae; genus Triturus; species Triturus cristatus. The sequence goes on along the minus strand of NC_140584.1, from coordinate 2,151,383 downwards.
TTAGGCCAGAGTAAGAGTTAAGACCTTAACCAGTAGGCCAGAGTACAAGTCTAAGACCTTAACCAGTAGGCCAGAGTAAGAGTTAAGACCTTAACCAGTAGGCCACAGTACGAGTCTAAGACCTTAGCTATTAGGCCAGAGTAAGAGTTAAGACCTTAACCATTAGGCCAGAGTACGAGTCTAAGACCTTAGCTATTAGGCCAGAGTAAGAGTTAATACCTTAACCAGTAGGCCAGAGTAAGAGTTAAGACCTTAACCAGTAGGCCAGAGTAAGAGTTAAGACCTTAGCTATTAGGCCACAGTAAGAGTTAAGACCCTAGCTATTAGGCCAGAGTAAGAGTTAAGACCTTTAACATTAGGCCAGAGTACGAGTCTAAGACCTTAGCTATTAGGCCAGAGTAGGAGTTAATACCTTAACCAGTAGGCCAGAGTAAGAGTTAAGACCTTAACCAGTAGACCAGAGTAAGAGTTAAGACCTTAGCTATAAGGCCAGATTAAGAGTTAAGACCTTAACCTGTAGGCCATAGTACGAGTCTACGACCTTAACCAGTAGGCCAGAGTGAGAGTTAAGACCTTAACCAGTAGGCCAGAGTAAGAGTTAAGACCTTAACCAGTAGGCCAGAGTAAGAGTTAAGACCTTAGCTATTAGGCCAGAGTACGAGTCTAAGACCTTAGCTATTAGGCCAGAGTAAGAGTTAAGACCTTAACCATTAGGCCAGAGTACGAGTCTAAGACCTTAGCTATTAGGCCAGAGTAAGAGTTAAGACCTTAACCATTAGGCCAGAGTACGAGTCTAAGACCTTAGCTATTAGGCCAGAGTAAGAGTTAATACCTTAACCAGTAGGCCAGAGTAAGAGTTAAGACCTTAACCAGTAGGCCAGCATAAGAGTTAAGACCTTAGCTATTAGGCAAGAGTAAGAGTTAAGACCTTAACCAGAAGGCCAGAGTACAAGTCTAAGACCTTAGCTATTAGGCCAGAGTAAGAGTTAAGACCTTAACCAGTAGGCCACAGTACGAGTTAAGACCTTAACCAGTAGGCCAGCATAAGAGTTAAGACCTTAGCTATTAGGCCAGAGTAAGAGTTAAGACCTTAACCAGTAGGCCAGAGTACAAGTCCAAGACCTTAACCAGTAGGCCAGAGTAAGAGTTAAGACCTTAACCAGTAGGCCACAGTACGAGTCTAAGACCTTAGCTATTAGGCCAGAGTATGTGTCTAAGACCTTAACCATTAGGCCAGAGTACGAGTCTAAGACCTTAGCTATTAGGCCAGAGTAAGAGTTAAGACCTTAACCATTAGGCCAGAGTACGAGTCTAAGACCTTAGCTATTAGGCCAGAGTACGAGACTAAGACCTGAGCTATTAGGCCAGAGTAAGAGTTAAGACCTTAACCAGTAGGCCAGAGTAAGAGTTAAGACCTTAGCTATTAGGCCAGAGTACGAGTCTAAGACCTTAGCTATTAGGCCAGAGTAAGAGTTAAGACCTTAACCAGTAGGCCAGAGTACGAGTCTAAGACCTTAGCTATTAGGCCAGAGTAAGAGTTAAGACCATAACCTGTAGGCCAGAGTACGAGTCTAAGACCTTAGCTATTAGGCCAGAGTACGAGTCTAAGACCTTAGCTGTTAGGCCAGAGTAAGAGTTAAGACCTTAACCAGTCGGCCAGAGTACGAGTCTAAGACCTTACCTATTAGGCCAGAGTACGAGACTAGGACCTGAGCTATTAGGCCAGAGTAAGAGTTAAGACCTTAACCAGTAGGCCAGAGTAAGAGTTAAGACATTAGCTATTAGGCCAGAGTACGAGTCTAAGACCTTAGCTATTAGGCCAGAGTAAGAGTTAAGAACTTAACCAGTAGGCCAGAGTAAGAGTTAAGACCTTAACCATTAGGCCAGAGTACGAGTCTAAGACCTTAGCTATTAGGCCAGGGTAGGAGTTAAGACCTTAGCTATTAGGCCAGAGTAAGAGTTAAGACCTTAACCAGTAGGCCAGAGTATGAGTCTAAGACCTTAGCTATTAGGCCAGAGTAAGAGTTAATACCTTCACCAGTAGGCCAGAGTAAGAGTTAAGACCTTAACCAGTATGCCAGAGTAAGAGTTAAGACCTTTACCATTAGGCCAGAGTACGAGTCTAAGGCCTTAGCTATTAGGCCAGAGTAAGAGTTAAGACCTTAACCATTAGGCCAGAGTACGAGTCTAAGACCTTAGCTATTAGGCCAGAGTAAGAGTTAAGACCTTAACCAGTAGGCCAGAGTAAGAGTTAAGACCTTAGCTATTAGGCCAGAGTAAGAGTTAAGATCTTAACCATTAGGCCAGAGTACAGGTCTAAGACCTTAGCTATTAGGCCAGAGTAAGTTTTAGGACCTCAGCAATTAGGCCAGAGTAAGAGTTAAGACCTTAACCATTAGGCCAGAGTACGAGTCTAAGACCTTAGCTATTAGGCCAGAGTAAGAGTTAATACCTTAACCAGTAGGCCAGAGTAAGAGTTAAGACCTTAGCTATTAGGCCAGAGTAAGAGTTAAGACCTTAACCATTAGGCCAGAGTACGAGTCTAAGACCTTAGCTATTAGGCCAGAGTAAGAGTTAATACCTTAACCAGTAGGCCAGAGTAAGAGTTAAGACCTTAACCAGTAGGCCAGCATAAGAGTTAAGACCTTAGCTATTAGGCCAGAGTAAGAGTTAAGACCTTAACCAGAAGGCCAGAGTACAAGTCTAAGACCTTAGCTCTTAGGCCAGAGTAAGAGTTAAGACCTTAACCAGTAGGCCACAGTACGAGTCTAAGACCTTAGCTATTAGGCCAGAATAAGAGTTAAGACCTTAACCATTAGGCCAGAGTACGAGTCTAAGACCTTAGCTATTAGGCCAGAGTAAGAGTTAAGACCTTAACCAGTAAGCCAGAGTAAGAGTTAAGACCTTAACCAGTAGGCCAGCATAAGAGTTAAGACCTTAGCTATTAGGCCAGAGTAAGAGTTAAGACCTTAACCAGTAGGCCAGAGGACAAGTCTAAGACCTTAACCAGTAGGCCAGAGTAAGAGTTAAGACCTTAACCAGTAGGCCACAGTACGAGTCTAAGACCTTAGCTATTAGGCCAGAGTAAGAGTTAAGACCTTAACCATTAGGCCAGAGTACGAGTCTAAGACCTTAGCTATTAGGCCAGAGTAAGAGTTAAGACCTTAACCATTAGGCCAGAGTACGAGTCTAAGACCTTAGCTATTAGGCCAGAGTACGAGTCTAAGACCTTAGCTATTATGCCAGAGTAAGAGTTTAGACCTTAATCTTTAGGCCAGAGTACGAGTCTAAGACCTTAGCTATTAGGCCAGAGTAAGAGTTAAGACCTTAACCAGCGGGCCAGAGTAAGAATTAAGACCTTAACTTTAGGCCATTGTAAGAGTTAAGACCTTAACCAGTAGGCCAGAGTAAGTGTTAAGACCTTAACCTGTAGCCCATAGCACAAGTCTAAGACCTTAGCTATTAGGCAAGAGTAAGAGTTAAGACCTTAACCCGTAGGCCAGAGTAAGACTTAAGACCTTAACTTTAGGCCATAGTAAGAGTTAAGACCTTAACCAGTAGGCCAGAGTAAGTGTTAAGACCTTAACCTGTAGGCCAGAGTAAGTGTTAAGACCTTAACCTGTAGCCCATAGCACAAGTCTAAGACCTTAGCTATTAGGCCAGAGTAACAGTTAAGACCTTAACCAGTAGGCCAGAGTACGAGTCTAAGACCTTAGCTATTAGGCCAGAGTACGAGTCTAAGACCTTAGCTATTAGGCCAGAGTAAGAGTTTAGACCTTAACCATTAGGCCAGAGTAGGAGTCTAAGACCTTAGCTATTAGGCCAGAGTAAGAGTTAAGACCTTAACCAGTAGGCCAGAGTAAGAGTTAAGACCTTAACCAGTAGGCCAGAGTATGAGTGTAAGATCTTAGCTATTAGGCTAGAGTAAGAGTTAAGACCTTAACCATTAGGCCAGAGTACGAGGCTAAGACCTTAGCTATTAGGCCAGAGTGAGAGTTAAGACCTTAGCTATTAGGCCAGAGTAAGAGTTAAGACCTTAACCATTAGGCCAGAGTAAAATTCTAAGACCTTAGCTATTAGGCCAGAGTAAGAGTTAAGACCTTAACCAGTAGGCCCGAGTAAGAGTTAAGACCATAACCTGTAGGCCAGAGTACGAGTCTAAGACCTTAGCTATTAGGCCAGAGTACGAGTCTAAGACCTTAGCTGTTAGGCCAGAGTAAGAGTTAAGACCTTAACCAGTAGGCCAGAGTACGAGTCTAAGACCTTACCTATTAGGCCAGAGTACGAGACTAAGACCTGAGCTATTAGGCCAGAGTAAGAGTTAAGACCTTAACCAGTAGGCCAGAGTAAGAGTTAAGACCTTAGCTATTAGGCCAGAGTACGAGTCTAAGACCTTAGCTATTAGGCCAGAGTAAGAGTTAAGACCTTAACCAGTAGGCCAGAGTAAGAGTTAAGACCTTAACCATTAGGCCAGAGTACGAGTCTAAGACCTTAGCTATTAGGCCAGGGTAGGAGTTAAGACCTTAGCTATTAAGCCAGAGTAAGAGTTAAGACCTTAACCAGTAGGCCAGAGTACGAGTCTAAGACCTTAGCTATTAGGCCAGAGTAAGAGTTAATACCTTCACCAGTAGGCCAGAGTAAGAGTTAAGACCTTAACCAGTATGCCAGAGTAAGAGTTAAGACCTTTATCATTAGGCCAGAGTACAAGTCTAAGGCCTTAGCTATTAGGCCAGAGTAAGAGTTAAGACCTTAACCATTAGGCCAGAGTACGAGTCTAAGACCTTAGCTATTAGGCCAGAGTAAGAGTTAAGACCTTAACCAGTAGGCCAGAGTAAGAGTTAAGACCTTAACCAGTAGGCCAGCATTAGAGTTAAGACCTTAGCTATTAGGTCAGAGTAAGAGTTAAGACCTTAACCAGTAGGCCAGAGTACAAGTCTAAGACCTTAACCAGTAGGCCAGAGTAAGAGTTAAGACCTTAACCAGTAGGCCACAGTACGAGTCTAAGACCTTAGCTATTAGGCCAGAGTAAGAGTTAAGACCTTAACCATTAGGCCAGAGTACGAGTCTAAGACCTTAGCTATTAGGCCAGAGTAAGAGTTAATACCTTAACCAGTAGGCCAGAGTAAGAGTTAAGACCTTAACCAGTAGGCCAGAGTAAGAGTTAAGACCTTAGCTATTAGGCCACAGTAAGAGTTAAGACCTTAGCTATTAGGCCAGAGTAAGAGTTAAGACCTTTAACATTAGGCCAGAGTACGAGTCTAAGACCTTAGCTATTAGGCCAGAGTAAGAGTTAATACCTTAACCAGTAGGCCAGAGTAAGAGTTAAGACCTTAACCAGTAGACCAGAGTAAGAGTTAAGACCTTAGCTATAAGGCCAGATTAAGAGTTAAGACCTTAACCTGTAGGCCATAGTACGAGTCTACGACCTTAACCAGTAGGCCAGAGTAAGAGTTAAGACCTTAACCAGTAGGCCAGAGTAAGAGTTAAGACCTTAACCATTAGGCCAGAGTATGAGTCTAAGACCTTAGCTATTAAGCCAGAGTATGTGTCTAAGACCTTAGCTATTAGGCCAGAGTAAGAGTTAAGACCTTAACCATTAGGCCAGAGTACGAGTCTAAGACCTTAGCTATTAGGCCAGAGTAAGAGTTAAGACCTTAACCATTAGGCCAGAGTAAGAGTTAAGACCTTAACCAGTAGGCCAGAGTAAGAGTTAAGAGCTTAACCATTAGACCGGAGTACGAGTCTAAGACCTTAGCTATTAGGCCAGAGTAAGAGTTAAGACCTTAACCATTAGGCCAGAGTACGAGTCCAAGACCTTAGCTATTAGGCCAGAGTAAGAGTTAAGACCTTAACCATTAGGCCAGAGTATGAGTCTAAGACCTTAGCTATTAGGCCAGAGTAAGAGTTTAGACCTTAACCATTAGGCCAGAGTAGGAGTCTAAGACCTTAGCTATTAGGCCAGAGTAAGAGTTAAGACCTTAACCAGTAGGCCAGAGTATGAGTGTAAGATCTTAGCTATTAGGCTAGAGTAAGAGTTAAGACCTTAACCATTAGGCCAGAGTACGAGGCTAAGACCTTAGCTATTAGGCCAGAGTGAGAGTTAAGACCTTAGCTATTAGGCCAGAGTAAGAGTTAAGACCTTAACCAGTAGGCCAGAGTAAGAGTTAAGACCTTAACCAGTAGGCCAGAGTATGAGTGTAAGATCTTAGCTATTAGGCTAGAGTAAGAGTTAAGACCTTAACCATTAGGCCATAGTACGAGTCTAAGACCTTAGATATTAGGCCAGAGTAAGAGTTAAGACCTTAACCAGTAGGCCAGAGTACGAGTCTAAGACCTTAACCATTAGGCCAGAGTACGAGTCTAAGACCTTAGCTATTAGGACATAATACGAGTCGAAGACTTTAGCTATTAGGCCAGAGTAAGTGTTAAGACCTTAACCTGTAGGCCATAGCACAAGTCTAAGACCTTAGCTATTAGGCCAGAGTAACAGTTAAGACCTTAACCAGTAGGCCAGAGTACGAGTCTAAGACCTTAGCTATTAGGCCAGAGTAAGAGTTAAGATCTTAACCATTAGGCCAGAGTACGAGTCTAAGACCTTAGCTATTAGGCCAGAGTAAGAGTTAAGACCTCAGCAATTAGGCCAGAGTAAGAGTTAAGACCTTAACCATTAGGCCAGTGTACAAGTCTAAGACCTTAGCTATTAGGCCAGAGTAAGAGTTAAGACCTTAGCTATTATGCCAGAGAAATTGTTATGACCTTAACCTGTAGGCCATAGTAGGAGTCTAAGACCTTAGCTATTAGGCCATAGTAAGAGTGAAGACCTTAGCTATTAGGCCAGAGTAAGAGTTAAGACCTTAGCTATTAGGCCAGAGTACGAGTTAAGACCTTAACCATTAGGCCAGAGTACGAGTCTAAGACCTTAGCTATTAGGCCAGAGTAAGAGTTAATACCTTAACCAGTAGGCCAGAGTAAGAGTTAAGACCTTAACCAGTAGGCCAGCATAAGAGTTAAGACCTTAGCTATTAGGCAAGAGTAAGAGTTAAGACCTTAACCAGAAGGCCAGAGTACAAGTCTAAGACCTTAGCTATTAGGCCAGAGTAAGAGTTAAGACCTTAACCAGTAGGCCACAGTACGAGTTAAGACCTTAACCAGTAGGCCAGCATAAGAGTTAAGACCTTAGCTATTAGGCCAGAGTAAGAGTTAAGACCTTAACCAGTAGGCCAGAGTACAAGTCCAAGACCTTAACCAGTAGGCCAGAGTAAGAGTTAAGACCTTAACCAGTAGGCCACAGTACGAGTCTAAGACCTTAGCTATTAGGCCAGAGTATGTGTCTAAGACCTTAACCATTAGGCAAGAGTACGAGTCTAAGACCTTAGCTATTAGGCCAGAGTAAGAGTTAAGACCTTAACCATTAGGCCAGAGTACAAGTCTAAGACCTTAGCTATTAGGCCAGAGTACGACACTAAGACCTGAGCTATTAGGCCAGAGTAAGAGTTAAGACCTTAACCAGTAGGCCAGAGTAAGAGTTAAGACCTTAGCTATTAGGCCAGAGTACGAGTCTAAGACCTTAGCTATTAGGTCAGAGTAAGAGTTAAGACCTTAACCAGTAGGCCAGAGTACGAGTCTAAGACCTTAGCTATTAGGCCAGAGTAAGAGTTAAGACCATAACCTGTAGGCCAGAGTACGAGTCTAAGACCTTAGCTATTAGGCCAGAGTACGAGTCTAAGACCTTAGCTGTTAGGCCAGAGTAAGAGTTAAGACCTTAACCAGTCGGCCAGAGTACGAGTCTAAGACCTTACCTATTAGGCCAGAGTACGAGACTAAGACCTGAGCTATTAGGCCAGAGTAAGATGTAAGACCTTAACCAGTAGGCCAGAGTAAGAGATAAGACCTTAGCTATTAGGCCAGAGTACGAGTCTAAGACCTTAGCTATTAGGCCAGAGTAAGAGTTAAGACCTTAACCAGTAGGCCAGAGTAAGAGTTAAGACCTTAACCATTAGGCCAGAGTACGAGTCTAAGACCTTAGCTATTAGGCCAGGGTAGGAGTTAAGACCTTAGCTATTAGGCCAGAGTAAGAGTTAATACCTTAACCAGTAGGCCAGAGTACGAGTCTAAGACCTTAGCTATTAGGCCAGAGTAAGAGTTAATACCTTCACCAGTAGGCCAGAGTAAGAGTTAAGACCTTAACCAGTATGCCAGAGTAAGAGTTAAGACCTTTACCATTAGGCCAGAGTACGAGTCTAAGGCCTTAGCTATTAGGCCAGAGTAAGAGTTAAGACCTTAACCATTAGGCCAGAGTACGAGTCTAAGACCTTAGCTATTAGGCCAGAGTAAGAGTTAAGACCTTAACCAGTAGGCCAGAGTAAGAGTTAAGACCTTAGCTATTAGGCCAGAGTAAGAGTTAAGATCTTAACCATTAGGCCAGAGTACAGGTCTAAGACCTTAGCTATTAGGCCAGAGTAAGTTTTAAGACCTCAGCAATTAGGCCAGAGTAAGAGTTAAGACCTTAACCATTAGGCCAGAGTACGAGTCTAAGACCTTAGCTATTAGGCCAGAGTAAGAGTTAATACCTTAACCAGTAGGCCAGAGTAAGAGTTAAGACCTTAGCTATTAGGCCAGAGTAAGAGTTAAGACCTTAACCATTAGGCCAGAGTACAAGTCTAAGACCTTAGCTATTAGGCCAGAGTAAGAGTTAAGACCTTAACCAGTAGGCCACAGTACGAGTCTAAGACCTTAGCTATTAGGCCAGAATAAGAGTTAAGTCCTTAACCATTAGGCCAGAGTACGAGTCTAAGACCTTAGCTATTAGGCCAGAGTAAGAGTTAAGACCTTAACCAGTAGGCCAGAGTAAGAGTTAAGACCTTAACCAGTAGGCCAGCATAAGAGTTAAGACCTTAGCTATTAGGCCAGAGTAAGAGTTAAGACCTTAACCAGTAGGCCAGAGGACAAGTCTAAGAGCTTAACCAGTAGGCCAGAGTAAGAGTTAAGACATTAACCAGTAGGCCACAGTACGAGTCTAAGACCTTAGCTATTAGGCCAGAGTAAGAGTTAAGACCTTAACCATTAGGCCAGAGTACGAGTCTAAGACCTTAGCTATTAGGCCAGAGTAAGAGTTAAGACCTTAACCATTAGGCCAGAGTACGAGTCTAAGACCTTAGCTATTAGGCCAGAGTACGAGTCTAAGACCTTAGCTATTATGCCAGAGTAAGAGTTTAGACCTTAATCTTTAGGCCAGAGTACGAGTCTAAGACCTTAGCTATTAGGCCAGAGTAAGAGTTAAGACCTTAACCAGCGGGCCAGAGTAAGAATTAAGACCTTAACTTTAGGCCATAGTAAGAGTTAAGACCTTAACCAGTAGGCCAGAGTAAGTGTTAAGACCTTAACCTGTAGCCCATAGCACAAGTCTAAGACCTTAGCTATTAGGCCAGAGTAACAGTTAAGACCTTAACCAGTAGGCCAGAGTACGAGTCTAAGACCTTAGCTATTAGGCCAGAGTACGAGTCTAAGACCTTAGCTATTATGCCAGAGTAAGAGTTTAGACCTTAATCATTAGGCCAGAGTACCAGTCTAAGACCTTAGCTATTAGGCAAGAGTAAGAGTTAAGACCTTAACCCGTAGGCCAGAGTAAGACTTAAGACCTTAACTTTAGGCCATAGTAAGAGTTAAGACCTTAACCAGTAGGCCAGAGTAAGTGTTAAGACCTTAACCTGTAGGCCATAGCACAAGTCTAAGACCTTAGCTATTAGGCCAGAGTAACAGTTAAGACCTTAACCAGTAGGCCAGAGTACGAGTCTAAGACCTTAGCTATTAGGCCAGAGTAAGAGTTAAGATCTTAACCATTAGGCCAGAGTACGAGTCTAAGACCTTAGCTATAAGGCCAGAGTAAGAGTTAAGATCTTAACCATTAGTCCAGAGTACGAGTCTAAGACCTTAGCTATTAGGCCAGAGTAAGTTTTAAGACCTCAGCAATTAGGCCAGAGTAAGAGTTAAGACCTTAACCATTAGGCCAGAGTACAAGTCTAAGACCTTAGCTATTAGGCCAGAGTAAGAGTTAAGACCTTAGCTATTATGCCAGAGAAATTGTTATGACCTTAATCTGTAGGCCATAGTACGAGTCTAAGACCTTAGCTATTAGGCCATAGTAAGAGTTAAGACCTTAACCATTAGGCCAGAGTACGAGTCTAAGACCTTAGCTATTAGGCCAGAGTAAGAGTTAGACCTTAACCATTAGGCCAGAGTACGAGTCTAAGACCTTAGCTATTAGGCCAGAGTAAGAGTTAAGACCTTAACCAGTAGGCCAGAGTAAGAGTTAAGATCTTAACCAGTAGGCCAGAGTATGAGTCTAAGATCTTAGCTATTAGGCCAGAGTAAGAGTTAAGACCTTAGATATTAGGCCAGAGTAAGAGTTAAGACCTTAACCATTAGGCCAGAGTACGAGTCTAAGACCTTAGCTATTAGGCCAGAGTAAGAGTTAAGACCTTAACCAGTAGGCCAGTGTAAGAGTTAAGACCTTAGCTATTAGGCCAGAGTAAGTGTTAAGACCTTAGCTATTAGGCCAGAGTACGAGTCTAAGACATTAGCTATTATGCCAGAGTAAAAGTTTAGACCTTAATCATTAGGCCAGAGTACGAGTCTAAGACCTTAGCTATTAGGCCAGAGTAAGAGTTAAGACCTTAACCAGTAGGCCAGAGTAAGAGTTAAGACCTTAGCTATTAGGCCAGATTAAGAGTTAAGACCTTAACCATTAGGCCAGAGTACGAGTCTAAGACCTTAGCTATTAAGCCAGAGTATGTGTCTAAGACCTTAGCTATTAGGCCAGAGTAAGACTTAAGACCTTAACCAGTAGGCCAGTGTAAGAGTTAAGACCTTAGCTATTAGGCCAGAGTAAGTGTTAAGACCTTAGCTATTAGGCCAGAGTACGAGTCTAAGACATTAGCTATTATGCCAGAGTAAAAGTTTAGACCTTAATCATTAGGCCAGAGTACGAGTCTAAGACCTTAGCTATTAGGCCAGAGTAAGAGTTAAGACCTTAACCTGTAGGCCAGAGTAAGAGTTAAGACCTTAGCTATTAGGCCAGATTAAGAGTTAAGACCTTAACCATTAGGCCAGAGTACGAGTCTAAGACCTTAGCTATTAGGCCAGAGTACGAGTCTAAGACCTTAGCTATTAGGCCAGAGTAAGACTTAAGACCTTAACCAGTAGGCCAGAGTAAGAGTTAAGACCTTAGCTATCAGGCCAGAGTAAGTGTTAAGACCTTAGCTATTAGGCCAGAGTACGAGTCTAAGACCTTAGCTATTATGCCAGAGTAAAAGTTTAGACCTTAATCATTAGGCCAGAGTACGAGTCTAAGACCTTAGCTATTAGGCCAGAGTAAGAGTTAAGACCTTAACCAGTAGGCCAGAGTAAGAATTAAGACGTTAACCTGCAGGCCATAGTAAGAGTTAAGACCTTAACCAGAAGGCCAGAGTAAGAGTTAAGACCTTAATCTGTAGGCCATAGTACGAGTCTAAGACCTTAGCTATTAGGCCAGAGTAAGAGTCTAAGACCTTAGCTATTAGGACATAATACGAGTCTAAGACTTTAGCTATTAGGCCAGAGTAAGTGTTAAGACCTTAACCTGTAGGCCATAGGACAAGTCTAAGACATTAGCTATTAGGCCAGAGTAAGAGTTAAGATCTTAACCATTAGGCCAGAGTATGAGTCTAAGACCTTAGCTATTAGGCCAGAGTAAGAGTTAAGATCTTAACCATTAGGCCAGAATACGAGTCTAAGACCTTAGCTATTAGGCCAGAGTAAGTTTTAAGACCTCAGCAATTAGGCCAGAGTAAAAGTTAAGACCTTAACCATTAGGCCAGAGTACAAGTCTAAGACCTTAGCTATTAGGCCAGAGTAAGAGTTAAGACCTTAGCTATTATGCCAGAGAAATTGTTATGACCTTAACCTGTAGGCCATAGTAGGAGTCTAAGACCTTAGCTATTAGGCCATAGTAAGAGTTAAGACCTTAGCTATTAGGCCAGAGTAAGAGTTTAGACCTTAACCATTAGGCCAGAGTATGAGTCTAAGACCTTAGCTATTAGGCCAGAGTAAGAGTTAAGACCTTAACCAGTAAGCCAGAGTAAGAGTCTAAGACCTTAACCATTAGGCCAGAGTACGAGTCTAAGACCTTAGCTATTAGGACATAATACGAGTCTAAGACTTTAGCTATTAGGCCAGAGTAAGAGTTAAGACCTTAACCAGTAGGCCAGAGTAAGAGTTAAGACCTTAGCTATTAGGCCAGAGTACGAGTCTAAGACCTTAGCTATTAGGCCAGAGTAAGAGTTAAGACCTTAACCATTAGGCCAGAGTACGAGTCTAAGACCTTAGCTATTAGGCCAGAGTAAGAGTTAAGACCTTTAACATTAGGCCAGAGTATGAGTCTAAGACCTTAGCTATTAGGCCAGAGTAAGAGTTAATACCTTAACCAGTAGGCCAGAGTAAGAGTTAAGACCTTAACCAGTAGGCCAGAGTAAGAGTTAAGACCTTAGCTATAAGGCCAGATTAAGAGTTAAGACCTTAACCTGTAGGCCATAGTACGAGTCTACGACCTTAGCTATTAGGCCAGAGTACGAGTCTAAGACCTTAGCTATTAGGCCAGAGTACGAGTCTAAGACCTTAGCTATTAGGCCAGAGTAAGAGTTAAGACCTTAACCAGTAGGCCAGAGTATGAGTTAAGACCTTAACCATTAAGCCATAGTACGAGTCTAAGACCTTAGCTATTAGGCCAGAGTAAGAGTTAAGACCTTAACCAGTAAGCCAGAGTAAGAGTTAAGACCTTAACCAGTAGGCCAGAGTAAGAGTTAAGACCTTAGCAATTAGGCCAGAGTACGAGTCTACGACCTTAGCTATTAGGCCAGAGTAAGAGTTAAGACCTTAACCATTAGGCCAGAGTACGAGTCTAAGACCTTAGCTATTAGGCCAGAGTAAGAGTTAAGACCTTAACCAGTAGGCCAGCATAAGAGTTAAGACCTTAGCTATTAGGCCAGAGTAAGAGTTAAGACCTTAACCAGTAGGCCAGAGTACAAGTCTAAGACCTTAGCTATTAGGCCAGAGTAAGAGTTAAGACCTTAACCAGTAGGCCAGAGTAAGAGTTAAGACCTTAACCAGTAGGCCACAGTACGAGTCTAAGACCTTAGCTATTAGGCCAGAATAAGAGTTAAGACCTTAACCATTAGGCCAGAGTACGAGTCTAAGACCTTAGCTATTAGGCCAGAGTACAAGTCTAAGACCTTAGCTATTATGCCAGAGTAAGAATTTAGACCTTAGCTATTAGGCCAGATTAAGAGTTAAGACCTTAACCAGTAGGCCAGAGTAAGAATTAAGACGTTAACCTGTAGGCCATAGTAAGAGTTAAGACCTTAACCAGAAGGCCAGAGTAAGAGTTAAGACCTTAATCTGTAGGCCATAGTACGAGTCTAAGACCTTAGCTATTAGGCCAGAGTAAGAGTTAAGACCTTAACCAGTAGGCCAGAGTACGAGTCTAAGACCTTAACCATTAGGCCAGAGTACGAGTCTAAGACCTTAGCTATTAGGACATAATACGAGTCTAAGACTTTAGCTATTAGGCCAGAGTAAGAGTTAAGACCTTAACCAGTAGGCCAGAGTAAGAGTTAAGACCTTAACCAGTAGGCCAGAGTAAGAGTTAAGACCTTAGCTATTAGGCCAGAGTAAGAGTTAAGACCTTAACCATTAGGCCAGAGTACGAGTCTAAGACCTTAGCTATTAGGCCAGAGTAAGAGTTAAGACCTTAACCATTAGGCCAGAGTACGAGTCTAAGACCTTAGCTATTAGGCCAGAGTAAAAGTTAATACCTTAACCAGTAGGCCAGAGTAAGAGTTAAGACCTTAACCAGTAGGCCAGCATAAGAGTTAAGACCTTAGCTATTAGGCCAGAGTAAGAGTTAAGACCTTAAACAGAAGGCCAGAGTACAAGTCTAAGACCTTAGCTATTAGGCCAGAGTAAGAGTTAAGACCTTAACCAGTAGGCCAGAGTAAGTGTTAAGACCTTAACCTGTAGGCCATAGCACAAGTCTAAGACCTTAGCTATTAGGCCAGAGTAACAGTTAAGACCTTAACCAGTAGGCCAGAGTAAAAGTCTAAGACCTTAGCTATTAGGCCAGAGTAAGAGTTAAGATCTTAACCATTAGGCCAGAGTATGAGTCTAAGACCTTAGCTATTAGGCCAGAGTAAGAGTTAAGATCTTAACCATTAGGCCAGAGTACGAGTCTAAGACCTTAGCTATTAGGCAAGAGTAAGTTTTAAGACCTCAGCAATTAGGCCAGAGTAAGAGTTAAGACCTTAACCATTAGGCCAGAGTACGAGTCTAAGACCTTAGCTATTAGGCCAGAGTAAGAGTTAATACCTTAACCAGTAGGCCGGAGTAAGAGTTAAGACCTTAGCTATTAGGCCAGAGTAAGAGTTTAGACCTTAACCATTAGGCCAGAGTATGAGTCTAAGACCTTAGCTATTAGGCCAGAGTAAGAGTTAAGACCTTAACCAGTAAGCCAGAGTAAGAGTCTAAGACCTTAACCATTAGGCCAGAGTACGAGTCTAAGACCTTAGCTATTAGGACATAATACGAGTCTAAGACTTTAGCTATTAGGCCAGAGTAAGAGTTAAGACCTTAACCAGTAGGCCAGAGTAAGAGTTAAGACCTTAGCTATTAGGCCAGAGTACGAGTCTAAGACCTTAGCTATTAGGCCAGAGTAAGAGTTAAGACCTTAACCATTAGGCCAGAGTACGAGTCTAAGACCTTAGCTATTAGGCCAGAGTAAGAGTTAAGACCTTTAACATTAGGCCAGAGTATGAGTCTAAGACCTTAGCTATTAGGCCAGAGTAAGAGTTAATACCTTAACCAGTAGGCCAGAGTAAGAGTTAAGACCTTAACCAGTAGGCCAGAGTAAGAGTTAAGACCTTAGCTATAAGGCCAGATTAAGAGTTAAGACCTTAACCTGTAGGCCATAGTACGAGTCTACGACCTTAGCTATTAGGCCAGAGTACGAGTCTAAGACCTTAGCTATTAGGCCAGAGTACGAGTCTAAGACCTTAGATATTAGGCCAGAGTAAGAGTTAAGACCTTAACCAGTAGGCCAGAGTATGAGTTAAGACCTTAACCATTAAGCCATAGTACGAGTCTAAGACCTTAGCTATTAGGCCAGAGTAAGAGTTAAGACCTTAACCAGTAAGCCAGAGTAAGAGTTAAGACCTTAACCAGTAGGCCAGAGTAAGAGTTAAGACCTTAGCAATTAGGCCAGCATAAGAGTTAAGACCTTAGCTATTAGGCCAGAGTAAGAGTTAAGACCTTAACCAGTAGGCCAGAGTACAAATCTAAGACCTTAGCTATTAGGCCAGAGTAAGAGTTAAGACCTTACCCAGTAGGCCAGAGTAAGAGTTAAGACCTTAACCAGTAGGCCACAGTACGAGTCTAAGACCTTAGCTATTAGGCCAGAATAAGAGTTAAGACCTTAACCATTAGGCCAGAGTACGAGTCTAAGACCTTAGCTATTAGGCCAGAGTACAAGTCTAAGACCTTAGCTATTATGCCAGAGTAAGAATTTAGACCTTAGCTATTAGGCCAGATTAAGAGTTAAGACCTTAACCAGTAGGCCAGAGTAAGAATTAAGACGTTAACCTGTAGGCCATAGTAAGAGTTAAGACCTTAACCAGAAGGCCAGAGTAAGAGTTAAGACCTTAATCTGTAGGCCATAGTACGAGTCTAAGACCTTAGCTATTAGGCCAGAGTAAGAGTTAAGACCTTAACCAGTAGGCCAGAGTACGAGTCTAAGACCTTAACCATTAGGCCAGAGTACGAGTCTAAGACCTTAGCTATTAGGACATAATACGAGTCTAAGACTTTAGCTATTAGGCCAGAGTAAGAGTTAAGACCTTAACCAGTAGGCCAGAGTAAGAGTTAAGACCTTAGCTATTAGGCCAGAGTAAGAGTTAAGACCTTAACCATTAGGCCAGAGTACGAGTCTAAGACCTTAGCTATTAGGCCAGAGTAAGAGTTAAGACCTTAACCATTAGGCCAGAGTACGAGTCTAAGACCTTAGCTATTAGGCCAGAGTAAAAGTTAATACCTTAACCAGTAGGCCAGAGTAAGAGTTAAGACCTTAACCAGTAGGCCAGCATAAGAGTTAAGACCTTAGCTATTAGGCCAGAGTAAGAGTTAAGACCTTAAACAGAAGGCCAGAGTACAAGTCTAAGACCTTAGCTATTAGGCCAGAGTAAGAGTTAAGACCTTAACCAGTAGGCCAGAGTAAGTGTTAAGACCTTAACCTGTAGGCCATAGCACAAGTCTAAGACCTTAGCTATTAGGCCAGAGTAACAGTTAAGACCTTAACCAGTAGGCCAGAGTAAAAGTCTAAGACCTTAGCTATTAGGCCAGAGTAAGAGTTAAGATCTTAACCATTAGGCCAGAGTATGAGTCTAAGACCTTAGCTATTAGGCCAGAGTAAGAGTTAAGATCTTAACCATTAGGCCAGAGTACGAGTCTAAGACCTTAGCTATTAGGCCAGAGTAAGTTTTAAGACCTCAGCAATTAGGCCAGAGTAAGAGTTAAGACCTTAACCATTAGGCCAGAGTACGAGTCTAAGACCTTAGCTATTAGGCCAGAGTAAGAGTTAATACCTTAACCAGTAGGTCGGAGTAAGAGTTAAGACCTTAGCTATTAGGCCAGAGTAAGAGTTAAGACCTTAACCATTAGGCCAGAGTACGAGTCTAAGACCTTAGCTATTAGGCCAGAGTAAGAGTTAATACCTTAACCAGTAGGCCAGAGTAAGAGTTAAGACCTTAACCAGTAGGCCAGCATAAGAGTTAAGACCTTAGCTATTAGGCCAGAGTAAGAGTTAAGACCTTAACCAGAAGGCCAGAGTACAAGTCTAAGACCTTAGCTATTAGGCCAGAGTTAGAGTTAAGACCTTAACCAGTAGGCCACAGTACGAGTCTAAGACCTTAGCTATTAGGCCAGAGTAAGAGTTAAGACCTTAACCATTAGGCCAGAGTACGAGTCTAAGACCTTAGCTATTAGGCCAGAGTAAGAGTTAAGACCTTAACCAGTAGGCCAGAGTAAGAGTTAAGACCTTAACCAGTAGGCCAGCATAAGAGTTAAGACCTTAGCTATTAGGCCAGAGTAAGAGTTAAGACCTTAACCAGTAGGCCAGAGTACAAGTCTAAGACCTTAACCAGTAGGCCAGAGTAAGAGTTAAGACCTTAACCAGTAGGCCACAGTACGAGTCTAAGACCTTAGCTATTAGGCCAGAGTAAGAGTTAAGACCTTAACCATTAGGCCAGAGTACGAGTCTAAGACCTTAGCTATTAGGCCTGAGTAAGAGTTAAGACCTTAACCATTAGGCCAGAGTACGAGTCTAAGACCTTAGCTATTAGGCCAGAGTACGAGTCTAAGACCTTAGCTATTATGCCAGAGTAAGAGTTAAGACCTTAACCAGTAGGCCAGGGTAAGTGTTAAGACCTTAACCTGTAGGCCATAGCACAAGTCTAAGACCTTAGCTATTAGGCCAGAGTAACAGTTAAGACCTTAACCAGTAGGCCAAAGTACGAGTCTAAGACCTTAGCTATTAGGCCAGAGTAAGAGTTAAGATCTTAACCATTAGGCCAGAGTACGAGTCTAAGACCTTAGCTATTAGGCCAGAGTAAGAGTTAAGATCGTAACCATTAGGCCAGAGTACAAGTCTAAGACCTTAGCTATTAGGCCAGAGTAAGTTTTAAGACCTCAGCAATTAGGCCAGAGTAAGAGTTAAGACCTTAACCATTAGGCCAGAGTACAAGTCTAAGACCTTAGCTATTAGGCCAGAGAAATTGTTATGACCTTAACCTGTAGGCCATAGTAGGAGTCTAAGACCTTAGCTATTAGGCCATAGTAAGAGTTAAGACCTTAGCTATTAGGCCAGAGTAAGAGTTTAGACCTTAACCATTAGGCCAGAGTGCGAGTCTAAGACCTTAGCTATTAGGCCAGAGTAAGAGTTAAGACCTTAACCAGTAGGCCAGAGTAAGTGTTAAGACCTTAACCTGTAGGCCATAGCACAAGTCTAAGACCTTAGCTATTAGGCCAGAGTAACAGTTAAGACCTTAACCAGTAGGCCAGAGTACGAGTCTAAGACCTTAGCTATTAGGCCAGAGTAAGAGTTAAGATCTTAACCATTAGGCCAGAGTACGAGTCTAAGACCTTAGCTATTAGGCCAGAGTAAGAGTTAAGATCTTAACCATTAGGCCAGAGTATGAGTCTAAGACCTTAGCTATTAGGCCAGAGTAAGTTTTAAAACCTCAGCAATTAGGCCAGAGTAAGAGTTAAGACCTTAACCATTAGGCCAGAGTACAAGTCTAAGACCTTAGCTATTAGGCCAGAGTAAGAGTTAAGACCTTAGCTATTATGCCAGAGAAATTGTTATGACCTTAACCTGTAGGCCATAGTAGGAGTCTAAGACCTTAGCTATTAGGCCATAGTAAGAGTTAAGACCTTAGCTATTAGGCCAGAGTAAGAGTTTAGACCTTAACCATTAGGCCAGAGTATGAGTCTAAGACCTTAGCTATTAGGCCAGAGTAAGAGTTAAGACCTTAACCAGTAGGCCAGAGTAAGAGTTAAGATCTTAACCAGTAGGCCAGAGTATGAGTCTAAGATCTTAGCTATTAGGCTAGAGCTTGAGTTAAGACCTTAACCATTAGGCCAGAGTACGAGTCTAAGACCTTAGCTATTAGGCCAGAGTAAGAGTTAAGACCTTAGCTATTATGCCAGAGAAATTGTTATGACCTTAACCTGTAGGCCATAGTACGACTCTAAGACCTTAGCTATTAGGCCATAGTAAGAGTTAAGACCTTAACCAGTAGGCCCGAGTAAGAGTTAAGACCATAACCTGTAGGCCAGAGTACGAGTCTAAGACCTTAGCTATTAGGCCAGAGTACGAGTCTAAGACCTTAGCTGTTAGGCCAGATAAGAGTTAAGACCTTAACCAGTAGGCTAGAGTAAGAGTTA
Organism: Triturus cristatus; assembly: GCF_964204655.1. Taxonomy (NCBI): domain Eukaryota; kingdom Metazoa; phylum Chordata; class Amphibia; order Caudata; family Salamandridae; genus Triturus; species Triturus cristatus. Next base: position 2,132,360 of record NC_140584.1, on the reverse strand, counting down.
AGAACTTTGCTATTAGGCCTGAGTAAGAGTTAAGACCTTAACCATTAGGCCAGAGTACGAGTCTAAGACCTTAGCTATTAGGCCAGAGTACGAGTCTAAGACCTTAGCTATTATGCCAGAGTAAGAGTTAAGACCTTAACCATTAGGCCAGGGTAAGTGTTAAGACCTTAACCTGTAGGCCATAGCACAAGTCTAAGACCTTAGCTATTAGGCCAGAGTAACAGTTAAGACCTTAACCAGTAGGCCAAAGTACGAGTCTAAGACCTTAGCTATTAGGCCAGAGTAAGAGTTAAGATCTTAACCATTAGGCCAGAGTACGAGTCTAAGACCTTAGCTATTAGGCCAGAGTAACAGTTAAGACCTTAACCATTAGGCCAGAGTACGAGTCTAAGACCTTAGCTATTAGGCCAGAGTACTAGTCTAAGACCTTAGCTATTATGCCAGAGTAAGAGTTTAGACGTTAATCATTAGGCCAGAGTACAAGTTTAAGACCTTAGCTATTAGGCCAGAGTAAGAGTTAAGACCTTAACCAGTAGGCCAGAGTAAGAATTAAGACCTTAATTTTAGGCCATAGTAAGAGTTAAGACATTAACCAGTAGGCCAGAGTAAGTGTTAAGACCTTAACCTGTAGGCCATAGCACAAGTCTAAGACCTTAGCTATTAGGCCAGAGTAACAGTTAAGACCTTAACCAGTAGGCCAGAGTACGAGTCTAAGACCTTAGCTATTAGGCCAGAGTAACAGTTAAGATCTTAACCATTAGGCCAGAGTACGAGTCTAAGACCTTAGCTATTAGGCCAGAGTAAGAGTTAAGATCTTAACCATTAGGCCAAAGTACGAGTCTAAGACCTTAGCTATTACGCCAGAGTAAGTTTTAAGACCTCAGCAATTAGGCCAGAGTAAGAGTTAAGACCTTAACCATTAGGCCAGAGTACAAGTCTAAGACCTTAGCTATTAGGCCAGAGTAAGAGTTAAGACCTTAGCTATTATGCCAGAGAAATTGTTATGACCTTAACCTGTAGGCCATAGTACGAGTCTAAGACGTTAGCTATTAGGCCATAGTAAGAGTTAAGACCTTAACCATTAGGCCAGAGTACGAGTCTAAGACCTTAGCTATTAGGATAGAGTAAGAGTTTAGACCTTAACCATTAGGCCAGAGTACGAGTCTAAGACCTTAGCTATTAGGCCAGAGTAAGAGTTAAGACCTTAACCAGTAGGCCAGAGTAAGAGTTAAGATCTTAACCAGTAGGCCAGAGTATGAGTCTAAGATCTTGGCTATTAGGCTAGAGTAAGAGTTAAGACCTTAACCATTAGGCCAGAGTACGAGGCTAAGACCTTAGCTATTAGGCCAGAGTAAGAGTTAAGACCTTAGCTATTAGGCCAGAGTAAGAGTTAAGACCTTAACCATTAGGCCAGAGTACGAGTCTAAGACCTTAGCTATTAGGCCAGAGTAAGAGTTAAGACCTTAACCAGTAGGCCCGAGTAAGAGTTAAGACCATAACCTGTAGGCCAGAGTACGAGTCTAAGACCTTAGCTATTAGGCCAGAGTACGAGTCTAAGACCTTAGCTGTTAGGCCAGATAAGAGTTAAGACCTTAACCAGTAGGCTAGAGTAAGAGTTAAGAACTTTGCTATTAGGCCAGAGTAAGAGTTAAGATCTTAACCATTAGGCCAGAGTACGAGTCTAAGACCTTAGCTATTAAGCCAGAGTATGTGTCTAAGACCTTAGCTATTAGGCCAGAGTAAGAGTTAAGACCTTAACCAGTAGGCCAGAGTAAGAGTTAAGACCTTAGCTATTAGGCCAGATTAAGAGTTAAGACCTTAACCATTAGGCCAGAGTACGAGTCTAAGACCTTAGCTATTAGGCCAGAGTACGAGTCTAAGACCTTAGCTATTAGGCCACAGTAAGACTTAAGACCTTAACCAGTAGGCCAGTGTAAGAGTTAAGACCTTAGCTATTAGGCCAGAGTAAGTGTTAAGACCTTAGCTATTAGGCCAGAGTAATAGTCTAAGACCTTAGCTATTATGCCAGAGTAAAGGTTTAGACCTTAATCATTAGGCCAGAGTACGAGTCTAAGACCTTAGCTATTAAGCCAGAGTAAGAGTTAAGACCTTAACCAGTAGGCCAGAGTAAGAATTAAGACGTTAACCTGTAGGCCATAGTAAGAGTTAACACCTTAACCAGAAGGCCAGAGTAAGAGTTAAGACCTTAATCTGTAGGCCATAGTACGAGTCTAAGACCTTAGCTATTAGGCCAGAGTAAGAGTCTAAGACCTTAGCTATTAGGACATAATACGAGTCTAAGACTTTAGCTATTAGGCCAGAGTAAGTGTTAAGAACGTAACCTGTAGGCCATAGCACAAGTCTAAGACCTTAGCTATTAGGCCACAGTAACAGTTAAGACCTTAACCAGTAGGCCAGAGTACGAGTCTAAGACCTTAGCTATTAGGCCAGAGTAAGAGTTAAGATCTTAACCATTAGGCCAGAGTACGAGTCTAAGACCTTAGCTATTAGGCCAGAGTAAGAGTTAAGATCGTAACCATTAGGCCAGAGTACAAGTCTAAGACCTTAACTATTAGGCCAGAGTAAGTTTTAAGACCTCAGCAATTAGGCCAGAGTAAGAGTTAAGACCTTAACCATTAGGCCAGAGTACAAGTCTAAGACCTTAGCTATTAGGCCAGAGAAATTGTTATGACCTTAACCTGTAGGCCATAGTAGGAGTCTAAGACCTTAGCTATTAGGCCATAGTAAGAGTTAAGACCTTAGCTATTAGGCCAGAGTAAGAGTTTAGACCTTAACCATTAGGCCAGAGTACGAGTCTAAGACCTTAGCTATTAGGCCAGAGTAAGAGTTAAGACCTTAACCAGTAGGCCAGAGTAAGTGTTAAGACCTTAACCTGTAGGCCATAGCACAAGTCTAAGACCTTAGCTATTAGGCCAGAGTAACAGTTAAGACCTTAACCAGTAGGCCAGAGTACGAGTCTAAGACCTTAGCTATTAGGCCAGAGTAAGAGTTAAGATCTTAACCATTAGGCCAGAGTACGAGTCTAAGACCTTAGCTATTAGGCCAGAGTAAGAGTTAAGATCTTAACCATTAGGCCAGAGTATGAGTCTAAGACCTTAGCTATTAGGCCAGAGTAAGTTTTAAGACCTCAGCAATTAGGCCAGAGTAAGAGTTAAGACCTTAACCATTAGGCCAGAGTACAAGTCTAAGACCTTAGCTATTAGGCCAGAGTAAGAGTTAAGACCTTAGCTATTATGCCAGAGAAATTGTTATGACCTTAACCTGTAGGCCATAGTAGGAGTCTAAGACCTTAGCTATTAGGCCATAGTAAGAGTTAAGACCTTAGCTATTAGGCCAGAGTAAGAGTTTAGACCTTAACCATTAGGCCAGAGTACGAGTCTAAGACCTTAGCTATTAGGCCAGAGTAAGAGTTAAGACCTTAACCAGTAGGCCATAGTAAGAGTTAAGATCTTAACCAGTAGGCCAGAGTATGAGTCTAAGATCTTAGCTATTCGGCTAGAGTAAGAGTTAAGACCTTAACCATTAGGCCAGAGTACGAGTCTAAGACCTTAGCTATTAGGCCAGAGTAAGAGTTAAGACCTTAGCTATTATGCCAGAGAAATTGTTATGACCTTAACCTGTAGGCCATAGTACGACTCTAAGACCTTAGCTATTAGGCCATAGTAAGAGTTAACACCTTAACCATTAGGCCAGAGTATGAGTCTAAGACCTTAGCTATTAGGCCAGAGTAAGAGTTTAGACCTTAACCATTAGGCCAGAGTAGGAGTCTAAGACCTTAGCTATTAGGCCAGAGTAAGAGTTAAGACCTTAACCAGTAGGCCAGAGTAAGAGTTAAGACCTTAACCAGTAGGCCAGAGTATGAGTGTAAGATCTTAGCTATCAGGCTAGAGTAAGAGCTAAGACCTTAACCATTAGGCCAGAGTACGAGGCTAAGACCTTAGCTATTAGGCCAGAGTGAGAGTTAAGACCTTAGCTATTAATCCATAGTAAGAGTTAAGACCTTAACCATTAGGCCAGAGTAAAATTCTAAGACCTTAGCTATTAGGCCAGAGTAAGAGTTAAGACCTTAACCAGTAGGCCCGAGTAAGAGTTAAGACCATAACCTGTATGCCAGAGTACGAGTCTAAGACCTTAGCTATTAGGCCAGAGTACGAGTCTAAGACCTTAGCTGTTAGGCCAGAGTAAGAGTTAAGACCTTAACCAGTAGGCCAGAGTACGAGTCTAAGACCTTACCTATTAGGCCAGAGTACGAGACTAAGACCTGAGCTATTAGGCCAGAGTAAGAGTTAAGACCTTAACCAGTAGGCCAGAGTAAGAGTTAAGACCTTAGCTATTAGGCCAGAGTACGAGTCTAAGACCTTAGCTATTAGGCCAGAGTAAGAGTTAAGACCTTAACCAGTAGGCCAGAGTAAGAGTTAAGACCTTAACCATTAGGCCAGAGTACGAGTCTAAGACCTTAGCTATTAGGCCAGGGTAGGAGTTAAGACCTTAGCTATTAGGCCAGAGTAAGAGTTAAGACCTTAACCAGTAGGCCAGAGTACGAGTCTAAGACCTTAGCTATTAGGCCAGAGTAAGAGTTAATACCTTCACCAGTAGGCCAGAGTAAGAGTTAAGACCTTAACCAGTATGCCAGAGTAAGAGTTAAGACCTTTACCATTAGGCCAGAGTACGAGTCTAAGGCCTTAGCTATTAGGCCAGAGTAAGAGTTAAGACCTTAACCATTAGGCCAGAGTACGAGTCTAAGACCTTAGCTATTAGGCCAGAGTAAGAGTTAAGACCTTAACCAGTAGGCCAGCATAAGAGTTAAGACCTTAGCTATTAGGCCAGAGTAAGAGTTAAGACCTTAACCAGTAGGCCAGAGTACAAGTCTAAGACCTTAACCAGTAGGCCAGAGTAAGAGTTAAGACCTTAACCAGTAGGCCACAGTACGAGTCTAAGACCTTAGCTATTAGGCCAGAGTAAGAGTTAAGACCTTAACCATTAGGCCAGAGTACGAGTCTAAGACCTTAGCTATTAGGCCAGAGTAAGAGTTAATACCTTAACCAGTAGGCCAGAGTAAGAGTTAAGACCTTAACCAGTAGGCCAGAGTAAGAGTTAAGACCTTAGCTATTAGGCCACAGTAAGAGTTAAGACCTTAGCTATTAGGCCAGAGTAAGAGTTAAGACCTTTAACATTAGGCCAGAGTACGAGTCTAAGACCTTAGCTATTAGGCCAGAGTAAGAGTTAATACCTTAACCAGTAGGCCAGAGTAAGAGTTAAGACCTTAACCAGTAGGCCAGAGTAAGAGTTAAGACCTTAGCTATAAGGCCAGATTAAGAGTTAAGACCTTAACCTGTAGGCCATAGTACGAGTCTACGACCTTAACCAGTAGGCCAGAGTAAGAGTTAAGACCTTAACCAGTAGGCCAGAGTAAGAGTTAAGACCTTAACCAGTAGGCCAGAGTAAGAGTTAAGACCTTAGCTATTAGGCCAGAGTACGAGTCTAAGACCTTAGCTATTAGGCCAGAGTAAGAGTTAAGACCTTAACCATTATGCCAGAGTACGAGTCTAAGACCTTAGCTATTAGGCCAGAGTAAGAGTTAAGACCTTAACCATTAGGCCAGAGTACGAGTCTAAGACCTTAGCTATTAGGCCAGAGTAAGAGTTAATACCTTAACCAGTAGGCCAGAGTAAGAGTTAAGACCTTAACCAGTAGGCGAGCATAAGAGTTAAGACCTTAGCTATTAGGCCAGAGTAAGAGTTAAGACCTTAACCAGAAGGCCAGAGTACAAGTCTAAGACCTTAGCTATTAGGCCAGAGTAAGAGTTAAGACCTTAACCAGTAGGCCACAGTACGAGTTAAGACCTTAACCAGTAGGCCAGCATAAGAGTTAAGACCTTAGCTATAAGGCCAGAGTAAGAGTTAAGACCTTAACCAGTAGGCCAGAGTACAAGTCCAAGACCTTAACCAGTAGGCCAGAGTAAGAGTTAAGACCTTAACCAGTAGGCCACAGTACGAGTCTAAGACCTTAGCTATTAGGCCAGAGTAAGAGTTAAGACCTTAACCATTAGGCCAGAGTACGAGTCTAAGACCTTAGCTATTAGGCCAGAGTAAGAGTTAAGACCTTAACCATTAGGCCAGAGTACGAGTCTAAGACCTTAGCTATTAGGCCAGAGTACGAGACTAAGACCTGAGCTATTAGGCCAGAGTAAGAGTTAAGACCTTACCCAGTAGGCCAGAGTAAGAGTTAAGACCTTAGCTATTAGGCCAGAGTACGAGTCTAAGACCTTAGCTATTAGGCCAGAGTAAGAGTTAAGACCTTAACCAGTAGGCCAGAGTACGAGTCTAAGACCTTAGCTATTAGGCCAGAGTAAGAGTTAAGACCATAACCTGTAGGCCAGAGTACGAGTCTAAGACCTTAGCTATTAGGCCAGAGTACGAGTCTAAGACCTTAGCTGTTAGGCCAGAGTAAGAGTTAAGACCTTAACCAGTAGGCCAGAGTACGAGTCTAAGACCTTACCTATTAGGCCAGAGTACGAGACTAAGACCTGAGCTATTAGGCCAGAGTAAGAGTTAAGACCTTAAAAAGTAGGCCAGAGTAAGAGTTAAGACCTTAGCTATTAGGCCAGAGTACGAGTCTAAGACCTTAGCTATTAGGCCAGAGTAAGAGTTAAGACCTTAACCAGTAGGCCAGAGTAAGAGTTAAGACCTTAACCATTAGGCCAGAGTACGAGTCTAAGACCTTAGCTATTAGGCCAGGGTAGGAGTTAAGACCTTAGCTATTAGGCCAGAGTAAGAGTTAAGACCTTAACCAGTAGGCCAGAGTAAGAGTTAAGACCTTAACCTGTAGGCCAGAGTAAGAGTTAAGACCTTAACCATTAGGCCAGAGTACGAGTCTAAGACTTTAGCTATTAGGCCAGAGTAAGAGTTAATACATTAGCTATTAGGCCAGAGTAAGAGTTAAGACCTTAACCAGTAGGCCATAGTAAGAGTCTAAGACCTTAGTTATTATGCCAGAGTAAGAGTTAAGACCTTAGCTATTAGGCCAGAGTAAGAGTTAAGACCTTAACCAGTAGGCCAGAGTAAGAGTTAAGACCTTAACCAGTAGGCCAGAGTAAGAGTTAAGACCTTAACCAGTTGGCCATAGTAAGAGTCTAAGACCTTAGCTATTAGGCCAGAGTAAGAGTTAAGACCTTAACCATTAGGCCAGAGTACGAGTCTAAGACCTTAGCTATTGGGCCTGAGTAAGAGTTAAGACCTTAGCTATTAGGCCAGAGTAAGAGTTAAGACCGTAGCTATTAGACCAGAGTACGAGTCTAAGACCTTAGCTATTAGGCCAGAGTAAGAGTTAAGACCTTAGCTATTAGGCCTGAGTAAGAGTTAAGACCTTAACTATTAGGCCAGAGTAAGATTTAAGACCTTAACCAGTAGGCCAGAGTAAGAGTTAAGACCTTAACCAGTAGGCCAGAGTAAGAATTAAGACCTTAACCAGTTGGCCATAGTAAGAGTCTAAGACCTTAACTATTAGGCCAGAGTAAGAGTTCAGACCTTAACCAGTAGGCCAGAGTAAGAGTTAAGACCTTAACCAGTTGGCCAGAGTACGAGTCTAAGACCTTAGCTATTAGGCTGGAGTAGGAGTTAAGACCTTAGCTATTAGGCCAGAGTAAGAGTTAAGACCTTAACCAGTAGGCCAGAGTAAGAGTTAAGACCTTAGCTATTAGGCCAGAGTGAGAGTTAAGACCTTAACCATTAGGCCAGAGTACAAGTCTAAGACCTTAGCTATTAGGCCAGAGTAAGAGTTAAGACATTAGCTATTAGGCCGGAGTAAGAGTTAAGACCCTAACCTGTAGGCCATAGTAAGAGTTAAGGCCTTAACCAGTAGGCCAGAGTACGAGTCTAAGACCTTAGCTATTAGGCCAGAGTAAGAGTTAAGACCTTAACCAGTAGGCCAGAGTAAGAGTTAAGACCTTAACCAGTAGGCCATAGTATGATTCTAAGACCTTATCTATTATGCCAGAGTATGTGTTAAGACCTTAACCATTAGGCCAGAGTAAGAGTTAGGACCTTAACCATTAGGCCAGAGTACGAGTCAAAGACCTTAGCTATTAGGCCAGAGTAAGAGTTAAGACCTTAACCAGTAGGCCAGAGTAAGAGTTAAGACCTTAACCTGTTGGCCAGAGTAAGAGTTAAGACCTTAACCATTAGGCCAGAGTACGAGTCTAAGACCTTAGCTATTAGGCCAGAGTAAGAGTTAAGACCTTAGCTATTAGGCCAGAGTACGAGTTTAACACCTTAGCTATTAGGCTGGAGTAGGAGTTAAGACCTTAGCTATTAGGCCAGAGTACGAGTCTAAGACCTTAGCTATTAGGCCAGAGTACGAGTCTAAGACCTTAGCTATTAGGCCAGAGTACGAGTCTAAGACCTTAGCTATTAGGCCAGAGTAAGAGTTAAGACCTTAGCTATTAGGCCAGAGTAAGAGTTAAGACCTTAACCATTAGGCCAGAGTACGAGTCTAAGACCTTAGCTATTAGGCCAGAGTAAGAGTTAAGACCTTAACCATTAGGACAGAGTACGAGTCTAAGACCTTAGCTATTAGGCCAGAGTGAGAGTTAAGACCTTAATCAGTAGGTCAGAGTAAGAGTTAACACCTTAACCATTAGGCCAGAGTACGAGTCTAAGACCTTAACCATTAGGCCAGAGTAAGAGTTAAGACCTTAACCATTAGGCCAGAGTACGAGTCTAAGACCTTAGCTATTAGGCCAGAGTAAGAGTTAAGACCTTAGCTATTAGGCCAGAGTAAGAGTTAAGACCTTAACCAGTAGGCCAGAGTAAGAGTTAAGACCTTAACCTGTAGGCCAGAGTAAGAGTTAAGACCTTAACCATTAGGCCAGAGTACGAGTCTAAGACTTTAGCTATTAGGCCAGAGTAAGAGTTAATACATTAGCTATTAGGCCAGAGTAAGAGTTAAGACCTTAACCAGTAGGCCATAGTAAGAGTCTAAGACCTTAGTTATTATGCCAGAGTAAGAGTTAAGACCTTAGCTATTAGGCCAGAGTAAGAGTTAAGACCTTAACCAGTAGGCCAGAGTAAGAGTTAAGACCTTAACCAGTAGGCCAGAGTAAGAGTTAAGACCTTAACCAGTTGGCCATAGTAAGAGTCTAAGACCTTAGCTATTAGGCCAGAGTAAGAGTTAAGACCTTAACCTGTTGGCCAGAGTAAGAGTTAAGACCTTAACCATTAGGCCAGAGTACGAGTCTAAGACCTTAGCTATTGGGCCTGAGTAAGAGTTAAGACCTTAGCTATTAGGCCAGAGTAAGAGTTAAGACCGTAGCTATTAGACCAGAGTACGAGTCTAAGACCTTAGCTATTAGGCCAGAGTAAGAGTTAAGACCTTAGCTATTAGGCCTGAGTAAGAGTTAAGACCTTAACTATTAGGCCAGAGTAAGATTTAAGACCTTAACCAGTAGGCCAGAGTAAGAGTTAAGACCTTAACCAGTAGGCCAGAGTAAGAGTTAAGACCTTAACCAGTTGGCCATAGTAAGAGTCTAAGACCTTAACTATTAGGCCAGAGTAAGAGTTCAGACCTTAACCAGTAGGCCAGAGTAAGAGTTAAGACCTTAACCAGTTGGCCAGAGTACGAGTCTAAGACCTTAGCTATTAGGCTGGAGTAGGAGTTAAGACCTTAGCTATTAGGCCAGAGTAAGAGTTAAGACCTTAACCAGTAGGCCAGAGTAAGAGTTAAGACCTTAGCTATTAGGCCAGAGTGAGAGTTAAGACCTTAACCATTAGGCCAGAGTACAAGTCTAAGACCTTAGCTATTAGGCCAGAGTAAGAGTTAAGACATTAGCTATTAGGCCGGAGTAAGAGTTAAGACCCTAACCTGTAGGCCATAGTAAGAGTTAAGGCCTTAACCAGTAGGCCAGAGTACGAGTCTAAGACCTTAGCTATTAGGCCAGAGTAAGAGTTAAGACCTTAACCAGTAGGCCAGAGTAAGAGTTAAGACCTTAACCAGTAGGCCATAGTATGATTCTAAGACCTTATCTATTATGCCAGAGTATGTGTTAAGACCTTAACCATTAGGCCAGAGTAAGAGTTAGGACCTTAACCATTAGGCCAGAGTACGAGTCAAAGACCTTAGCTATTAGGCCAGAGTAAGAGTTAAGACCTTAACCAGTAGGCCAGAGTAAGAGTTAAGACCTTAACCTGTTGGCCAGAGTAAGAGTTAAGACCTTAACCATTAGGCCAGAGTACGAGTCTAAGACCTTAGCTATTAGGCCAGAGTAAGAGTTAAGACCTTAGCTATTAGGCCAGAGTACGAGTCTAACACCTTAGCTATTAGGCTGGAGTAGGAGTTAAGACCTTAGCTATTAGGCCAGAGTACGAGTCTAAGACCTTAGCTATTAGGCCAGAGTACGAGTCTAAGACCTTAGCTATTAGGCCAGAGTACGAGTCTAAGACCTTAGCTATTAGGCCAGAGTACGAGTCTAAGACCTTAGCTATTAGGCCAGAGTAAGAGTTAAGACCTTAACCAGTAGGCCGGAGTACGAGTCTAAGACCTTAGCTATTAGGCCAGAGTAAGAGTTAAGACCTTAGCTGTGAGGCCAGAGTAAGAGTTAAGACCCTAACCAGTAGTCCAGAGTACAATTCTAAGACCTTAGCTATTAGGCCAGAGTAAGAGTTAAGACCTTAGCTATTAGGCCTGAGTATGAGTTAAGACCTTAACCAGTAGGCCAGAGTACGAGTCTAAGACCTTAGCTATTAGGCCAGAGTAAGAGTTAAGAGCTTAACCAGTAGGCCAGAGTAAGAGTTAAGACCTTAACCAGTAGGCCAGAGTACGAGTCTAAGACCTTAGCTATTAGGCCAGAGTAAGAGTTAAGAGCTTAACCAGTAGGCCAGAGTAAGAGTTAAGACCTTAACCAGTAGGCCAGAGTAAGAGTTAAGACCTTAATCATTAGGCCAGAGTACGAGTCTAAGACCTTAGCTATTAGGCCAGAGTAAGAGTTAAGACATTAACCAGTAGGCCAGAGTAAGAGTTAAGACCTTAACCATTAGGCCAGAGTACGAGTCTAAGACCTTAACTATTAGGCCAGAGTAAGAGTTAAGACCTTAACCAGTAGTCCAGAGTACGAGTTAAGACCTTAGCTATTAGGCCAGAGTAAGAGTTAAGACCTTAGCTATTAGGCCAGAGTACGAGTCTAAGACCTTAGCTATTAGGCCAGAGTAAGAGTTAAGACCTTAGATATTAGGCCAGAGTAAGAGTTAAGACCTTAACCAGTAGGCCAGAGTACGAGTTAAGACCTTAGCTATTAGGTCAGAGTACGAGTCTAAGACCTTAGCTATTAGGCCAGAATAAGAGTTAAGACCTTAACCAGTAGGCCAGAGTAAGAGTTAAGACCTTAACCTGTAGGCCATAGTACGAGTCTAAGACCTTAGCTATTAGGCCAGAGTAAGAGTTAAGACATTAACCAGGAGGCCAGAGTAAGAGTTAAGACCTTAACCATTAGGCCATAGTACGAGTCTAAGACCTTAGCTATTAGGCCAGAGTAAGAGTTAAGACCTTAACCAGTAGGCCAGAGTAAGAGTTAAGACCTTAACCAGTTGGCCATAGTAAGAGTCTAAGACCTTAGCTATTAGGCCAGAGTAAGAGTTAAGACCTTAGCTATTAGGCCAGAGTGAGAGTTAAGACCTTAACCATTAGGCCAGAGTACGAGTCTAAGACCTTAGCTATTAGGCCAGAGTAAGAGTTAAGACATTAACCAGTAGGCCAGAGTAGGAGTTAAGACCTTAACCATTAGGCCAGTGTGTGAGTCTAAGACCTTAGCTATTAGGCGAGAGTAAAAGTTAAGACCTTAGCTATTAGGCCAGAGTAAGAGTTAAGACCTTAACCAGTAGGCCAGAGTACGAGTTAAGACCTTAGCTATTAGGCCAGAGTAAGAGTTAAGACCTTAGCTATTAGGCCAGAGTACGAGTCTAAGACCTTAGCTATTAGGCCAGAATAAGAGTTAAGACCTTAACCAGTAGGCCAGAGTAAGAGTTAAGACCTTGACCTGTAGGCCATAGTACGAGTCTAAGACCTTAGCTATTAGGCCAGAGTAAGAGTTAAGACCTTAACCAGTAGGCCAGAGTAAGAGTTAAGACCTTAGCTATTAGGCCAGAGTGAGAGTTAAGACCTTAACCATTAGGCCAGAGTACAAGTCTAAGACCTTAGCTATTAGGCCAGAGTAAGAGTTAAGACATTAGCTATTAGGCCAGAGTAAGAGTTAAGACCTTAACCTGTAGGCCAGAGTAAGAGTTAAGACCTTAACCAGTAGGCCATAGTACGATTCTAAGACCTTAGCTATTGTGCCAGAGTAAGAGTTAGGACCTTAGCTATTAGTCCAGAGTAAGTGTTAAAACCTTAACCAGTAGGCCAGAGTAAGAGTTAAGACCTTAGCTATTAGGCCAGAGTAAGAGTTCAGACCTTAACCATTAGGCCAGAGTAAGAGTTAAGACCTTAACCAGTAGGCCAGAGTAAGAGTTAAGACCTTAACCAGTAGGCCAGAGTAAGAATTAAGACCTTAACCAGTAGGCCATAGTAAGAGTCTAAGACCTTAGCTATTAGGCCAGAGTAAGAGTTAAGACCTTAGCTATTAGGCCAGAGTAAGAGTTAAGACCTTAACCATTAGGCCAGAGTACGAGTCTAAGACCTTAGCTATTAGGCCAGAGTAAGAGTTAAGACCTTAACCATTAGGACAGAGTACGAGTCTAAGACCTTAGCTATTAGGCCAGAGTGAGAGTTAAGACCTTAATCAGTAGGTCAGAGTAAGAGTTAACACCTTAACCATTAGGCCAGAGTACGAGTCTAAGACCTTAACCATTAGGCCAGAGTAAGAGTTAAGACCTTAACCATTAGGCCAGAGTACGAGTCTAAGACCTTAGCTATTAGGCCAGAGTAAGAGTTAAGACCTTAGCTATTAGGCCAGAGTAAGAGTTAAGACCTTAACCAGTAGGCCAGAGTAAGAGTTAAGACCTTAACCAGTAGGCCAGAGTAAGAGTTAAGACCTTAACCTGTAGGCCAGAGTAAGAGTTAAGACCTTAACCATTAGGCCAGAGTACGAGTCTAAGACTTTAGCTATTAGGCCAGAGTAAGAGTTAATACATTAGCTATTAGGCCAGAGTAAGAGTTAAGACCTTAACCAGTAGGCCATAGTAAGAGTCTAAGACCTTAGTTATTATGCCAGAGTAAGAGTTAAAACCTTAGCTATTAGGCCAGAGTAAGAGTTAAGACCTTAACCAGTAGGCCAGAGTAAGAGTTAAGACCTTAACCAGTTGGCCATAGTAAGAGTCTAAGACCTTAGCTATTAGGCCAGAGTAAGAGTTAAGACCTTAACCTGTTGGCCAGAGTAAGAGTTAAGACCTTAACCATTAGGCCAGAGTACGAGTCTAAGACCTTAGCTATTGGGCCTGAGTAAGAGTTAAGACCTTAGCTATTAGGCCAGAGTAAGAGTTAAGACCGTAGCTATTAGACCAGAGTACGAGTCTAAGACCTTAGCTATTAGGCCAGAGTAAGAGTTAAGACCTTAGCTATTAGGCCTGAGTAAGAGTTAAGACCTTAACTATTAGGCCAGAGTAAGATTTAAGACCTTAACCAGTAGGCCAGAGTAAGAGTTAAGACCTTAACCAGTAGGCCAGAGTAAGAGTTAAGACCTTAACCAGTTGGCCATAGTAAGAGTCTAAGACCTTAACTATTAGGCCAGAGTAAGAGTTCAGACCTTAACCAGTAGGCCAGAGTAAGAGTTAAGACCTTAACCAGTTGGCCAGAGTACGAGTCTAAGACCTTAGCTATTAGGCTGGAGTAGGAGTTAAGACCTTAGCTATTAGGCCAGAGTAAGAGTTAAGACCTTAACCAGTAGGCCATAGTAAGAGTTAAGGCCTTAACCAGTAGGCCAGAGTACGAGTCTAAGACCTTAGCTATTAGGTAAGAGTAAGAGTTAAGACCTGAACCAGTAGGCCAGAGTACGAGTCGAGTCTAAGACCTTAGCTATTAGGCCAGAGTAAGAGTTAAGACCTTAACCAGTAGGCCAGAGTAAGAGTTAAGACCTTAGCTATTAGGCCAGAGTGAGAGTTAAGACCTTAACCATTAGGCCAGAGTACAAGTCTAAGACCTTAGCTATTAGGCCAGAGTAAGAGTTAAGACATTAGCTATTAGGCCGGAGTAAGAGTTAAGACCCTAACCTGTAGGCCATAGTAAGAGTTAAGGCCTTAACCAGTAGGCCAGAGTACGAGTCTAAGACCTTAGCTATTAGGCCAGAGTAAGAGTTAAGACCTTAACCAGTAGGCCAGAGTAAGAGTTAAGACCTTAACCAGTAGGCCATAGTATGATTCTAAGACCTTAGCTATTATGCCAGAGTATGTGTTAAGACCTTAACCATTAGGCCAGAGTAAGAGTTAGGACCTTAACCATTAGGCCAGAGTACGAGTCAAAGACCTTAGCTATTAGGCCAGAGTAAGAGTTAAGACCTTAACCAGTAGGCCAGAGTAAGAGTTAAGACCTTAACCTGTTGGCCAGAGTAAGAGTTAAGACCTTAACCATTAGGCCAGAGTACGAGTCTAAGACCTTAGCTATTAGGCCAGAGTAAGAGTTAAGACCTTAGCTATTAGGCCAGAGTACGAGTCTAACACCTTAGCTATTAGGCTGGAGTAGGAGTTAAGACCTTAGCTATTAGGCCAGAGTACGAGTCTAAGACCTTAGCTATTAGGCCAGAGTACGAGTCTAAGACCTTAGCTATTAGGCCAGAGTACGAGTCTAAGACCTTAGCTATTAGGCCAGAGTAAGAGTTAAGACCTTAACCAGTAGGCCGGAGTACGAGTCTAAGACCTTAGCTATTAGGCCAGAGTAAGAGTTAAGACCTTAGCTGTGAGGCCAGAGTAAGAGTTAAGACCCTAACCAGTAGTCCAGAGTACAATTCTAAGACCTTAGCTATTAGGCCAGAGTAAGAGTTAAGACCTTAGCTATTAGGCCTGAGTATGAGTTAAGACCTTAACCAGTAGGCCAGAGTACGAGTCTAAGACCTTAGCTATTAGGCCAGAGTAAGAGTTAAGAGCTTAACCAGTAGGCCAGAGTAAGAGTTAAGACCTTAACCAGTAGGCCAGAGTACGAGTCTAAGACCTTAGCTATTAGGCCAGAGTAAGAGTTAAGAGCTTAACCAGTAGGCCAGAGTAAGAGTTAAGACCTTAACCAGTAGGCCAGAGTAAGAGTTAAGACCTTAATCATTAGGCCAGAGTACGAGTCTAAGACCTTAGCTATTAGGCCAGAGTAAGAGTTAAGACATTAACCAGTAGGCCAGAGTAAGAGTTAAGACCTTAACCATTAGGCCAGAGTACGAGTCTAAGACCTTAACTATTAGGCCAGAGTAAGAGTTAAGACCTTAACCAGTAGTCCAGAGTACGAGTTAAGACCTTAGCTATTAGGCCAGAGTAAGAGTTAAGACCTTAGCTATTAGGCCAGAGTACGAGTCTAAGACCTTAGCTATTAGGCCAGAGTAAGAGTTAAGACCTTAGATATTAGGCCAGAGTAAGAGTTAAGACCTTAACCAGTAGGCCAGAGTACGAGTTAAGACCTTAGCTATTAGGTCAGAGTACGAGTCTAAGACCTTAGCTATTAGGCCAGAATAAGAGTTAAGACCTTAACCAGTAGGCCAGAGTAAGAGTTAAGACCTTAACCTGTAGGCCATAGTACGAGTCTAAGACCTTAGCTATTAGGCCAGAGTAAGAGTTAAGACATTAACCAGTAGGCCAGAGTAAGAGTTAAGACCTTAACCATTAGGCCAGAGTATGAGTCTAAGACCTTAACCAGTAGGCCAGAGTAAGAGTTAAGACCTTAGCTATTAGGCCAGAGTAAGAGTTAAGACCTTAGCTATTAGGCCAGAGTAAGAGTTAAGACCTTAACCAGTAGTCCAGAGTACAATTCTAAGACCTTAGCTATTAGGCCAGAGTAAGAGTTAAGACCTTAGCTATTAGGCCAGAGTATGAGTTAAGACCTTAGCTATTAGGCCAGAGTACGAGTCTAAGACCTTAGCTATTAGGCCAGAGTAAGAGTTAAGACATTAACCAGTAGGCCAGAGTAAGAGTTAAGACCTTAACCATTAGGCCAGAGTACGAGTCTAAGACCTTAACTATTAGGCCAGAGTAAGAGTTAAGACCTTAACCAGTAGTCCAGAGTACGAGTTAAGACCTTAGCTATTAGGCCAGAGTAAGAGTTAAGACCTTAGCTATTAGGCCAGAGTACGAGTCTAAGACCTTAGCTATTAGGCCAGAGTAAGAGTTAAGACCTTAGATATTAGGCCAGAGTAAGAGTTAAGACCTTAACCAGTAGGCCAGAGTACGAGTTAAGACCTTAGCTATTAGGTCAGAGTACGAGTCTAAGACCTTAGCTATTAGGCCAGAATAAGAGTTAAGACCTTAACCAGTAGGCCAGAGTAAGAGTTAAGACCTTAACCTGTAGGCCATAGTACGAGTCTAAGACCTTAGCTATTAGGCCAGAGTAAGAGTTAAGACATTAACCAGTAGGCCAGAGTAAGAGTTAAGACCTTAACCATTAGGCCAGAGTATGAGTCTAAGACCTTAACCAGTAGGCCAGAGTACGAGTTAAGACCTTAGCTATTAGGCCAGAGTAAGAGTTAAGACCTTAGCTATTAGGCCAGAGTAAGAGTTAAGACCTTAACCAGTAGTCCAGAGTACAATTCTAAGACCTTAGCTATTAGGCCAGAGTAAGAGTTAAGACCTTAGCTATTAGGCCAGAGTACGAGTCTAAGACCTTAGCTATTAGGCCAGAATAAGAGTTAAGACCTTAACCAGTAGGCCAGAGTAAGAGTTAAGACCTTAACCTGTAGGCCATAGTACGAGTCTAAGACCTTAGCT
Source organism: Triturus cristatus (assembly GCF_964204655.1). Taxonomy (NCBI): domain Eukaryota; kingdom Metazoa; phylum Chordata; class Amphibia; order Caudata; family Salamandridae; genus Triturus; species Triturus cristatus. Next base: position 2,115,462 of record NC_140584.1, on the reverse strand, counting down.
ATTAGGCCAGAGTAAGAGTTAAGACCTTAACCAGTAGGCCAGAGTAAGAGTTAAGACCTTAGCTATTAGGCCAGAGTAAGAGTTAAGACCTTAGATATTAGGCCAGAGTAAGAGTTAAGACCTTAACCAGTAGGCCAGAGTACGAGTTAAGACCTTAGCTATTAGGTCAGAGTACGAGTCTAAGACCTTAGCTATTAGGCCAGAATAAGAGTTAAGACCTTAACCAGTAGGCCAGAGTAAGATTTAAGACCTTAACCTGTAGGCCATAGTACGAGTCTAAGACCTTAGCTATTAGGCCAGAGTAAGAGTTAAGACCTTAACCAGTAGGCCGGAGTACGAGTCTAAGACCTTAGCTATTAGGCCAGAGTAAGAGTTAAGACCTTAGCTGTGAGGCCAGAGTAAGAGTTAAGACCCTAACCAGTAGTCCAGAGTACAATTCTAAGACCTTAGCTATTAGGCCAGAGTAAGAGTTAAGACCTTAGCTATTAGGCCTGAGTATGAGTTAAGACCTTAACCAGTAGGCCAGAGTACGAGTCTAAGACCTTAGCTATTAGGCCAGAGTAAGAGTTAAGAGCTTAACCAGTAGGCCAGAGTAAGAGTTAAGACCTTAACCAGTAGGCCAGAGTACGAGTCTAAGACCTTAGCTATTAGGCCAGAGTAAGAGTTAAGAGCTTAACCAGTAGGCCAGAGTAAGAGTTAAGACCTTAACCAGTAGGCCAGAGTAAGAGTTAAGACCTTAATCATTAGGCCAGAGTACGAGTCTAAGACCTTAGCTATTAGGCCAGAGTAAGAGTTAAGACATTAACCAGTAGGCCAGAGTAAGAGTTAAGACCTTAACCATTAGGCCAGAGTACGAGTCTAAGACCTTAACTATTAGGCCAGAGTAAGAGTTAAGACCTTAACCAGTAGTCCAGAGTACGAGTTAAGACCTTAGCTATTAGGCCAGAGTAAGAGTTAAGACCTTAGCTATTAGGCCAGAGTACGAGTCTAAGACCTTAGCTATTAGGCCAGAGTAAGAGTTAAGACCTTAGATATTAGGCCAGAGTAAGAGTTAAGACCTTAACCAGTAGGCCAGTGTACGAGTTAAGACCTTAGCTATTAGGTCAGAGTACGAGTCTAAGACCTTAGCTATTAGGCCAGAATAAGAGTTAAGACCTTAACCAGTAGGCCAGAGTAAGAGTTAAGACCTTAACCTGTAGGCCATAGTACGAGTCTAAGACCTTAGCTATTAGGCCAGAGTAAGAGTTAAGACATTAACCAGTAGGCCAGAGTAAGAGTTAAGACCTTAACCATTAGGCCAGAGTACGAGTCTAAGACCTTAGCTATTAGGCCAGAGTAAGAGTTAAGACCTTAGCTATTAGGCCAGAGTAAGAGTTAAGACCTTAACCAGTAGGCCAGAGTACGAGTTAAGACCTTAGCTATTAGGCCAGAGTAAGAGTTAAGACCTTAGCTATTAGGCCAGAGTACGAGTCTAAGACCTTAGCTATTAGGCCAGAATAAGAGTTAAGACCTTAACCAGTAGGCCAGAGTAAGAGTTAAGACCTTAATCTGTAGGCCATAGTACGAGTCTAAGACCTTAGCTATTAGGCCAGAGTAAGAGTTAAGACCTTAACCAGTAGGCCAGAGTACAATTCTAAGACCTTAGCTATTAGGCCAGAGTAAGAGTTAAGACCTTAGCTATTAGGCCAGAGTATGAGTTAAGACCTTAGCTATTAGGCCAGAGTACGAGTCTAAGACCTTAGCTATTAGGCCAGAATAAGAGTTAAGACCTTAACCAGTAGGCCAGAGTAAGAGTTAAGACCTTAACCTGTAGGCCATAGTACGAGTCTAAGACCTTAGCTATTAGGCCAGAGTAAGAGTTAAGACCTTAACCAGTAGGCCAGAGTAAGAGTTAAGACCTTAGCTATTAGGCCAGAGTAAGAGTTAAGACCTTAGATATTAGGCCAGAGTAAGAGTTAAGACATTAACCAGTAGGCCAGAGTAAGAGTTAAGACCTTAACCATTAGGCCAGAGTACGAGTCTAAGACCTTAGCTATTAGGCACGAGTAAGAGTTAAGAACTTAGCTATTAGGCCAGAGTAAGAGTTAAGACCTTAACCAGTAGGCCAGAGTACGAGTTAAGACCTTAGCTATTAGGCCAGAGTAAGAGTTAAGACCTTAACCAGTAGGCCAGAGTAAGAGTTAAGACCTTAGCTATTATGCCAGAGTAAGAGTTAAGACCTTAACCAGTAGGCCAGAGTAGGAGTTAAGACCTTAACCATTAGGCCAGAGTACGAGTCTAAGACCTTAGCTATTAGGTAAGAGTAAGAGTTAAGACCTGAACCAGTAGGCCAGAGTACGAGTCGAGTCTAAGACCTTAGCTATTAGGCCAGAGTAAGAGTTAAGACCTTAACCAGTAGGCCAGAGTAAGAGTTAAGACCTTAGCTATTAGGCCAGATTGAGAGTTAAGACCTTAACCATTAGGCCAGAGTACAAGTCTAAGACCTTAGCTATTAGGCCAGAGTAAGAGTTAATACATTAGCTATTAGGCCAGAGTAAGAGTTAAGACCTTAACCAGTAGGCCATAGTACGATTCTAAGACCTTAGCTATTATGCCAGAGTAAGAGTTAAGACCTTAGCTATTAGGCCAGAGTAAGTGTTAAGACCTTAACCAGTAGGCCAGAGTAAGAGTTAAGACCTTAGCTATTAGGCCAGAGTGAGAGTTAAGACCTTAACCATTAGGCCAGAGTACAAGTCTAAGACCTTAGCTATTAGGCCAGAGTAAGAGTTAAGACATTAGCTATTAGGCCAGAGTAAGAGTAAAGACCATAACCTGTAGGCCATAGTAAGAGTTAATACCTTAACCAGTAGGCCAGAGTATGAGTCTAAGACCTTAGCTATTAGGCCAGAGTATGAGTTAAGACCTTAACCAGTAGGCCAGAGTAAGAGTTAAGACCTTAACCATTAGGCCATAGTACGATTCTAAGACCTTAGCTATTATGCCAGAGTAAGAGTTAAGACCTTAACCAGTAGGCCAGAGTAAGAGTTAAGACCTTAGCTATTAGGCCAGAGTAAGAGTTCAGACCTTAAGCATTAGGCCAGAGTAAGAGTTAAGACCTTAACCATTAGGCCAGAGTACGAGTCTAAGACCTTAGCTATTAGGCCAGAGTAAGAGTTAAGACCTTAACCATTAGGTCAGAGTACGAGTCTAGGACCTTAGCTATTAGGCCAGAGTGAGAGTTAAGACCTTAACCAGTAGGCCAGAGTAAGAGTTAAGACCTTAACCAGTTGGCCAGAGTACGAGTCTAAGACCTTAGCTATTAGGCTGGAGTAGGAGTTAAGACCTTAGCTATTAGGCCAGAGTAAGAGTTAAGACCTTAACCAGTAGGCCAGAGTAAGAGTTAAGACCTTAGCTATTGGGCCAGAGTGAGAGTTAAGACCTTAACCATTAGGCCAGAGTACAAGTCTAAGACCTTAGCTATTAGGCCAGAGTAAGAGTTAAGACATTAGCTATTAGGCCGGAGTAAGAGTTAAGACCCTAACCTGTAGGCCATAGTAAGAGTTAAGGCCTTAACCAGTAGGCCAGAGTACGAGTCTAAGACCTTAGCTATTAGGCCAGAGTAAGAGTTAAGACCTTAACCAGTAGGCCAGAGTAAGAGTTAAGACCTTAACCTGTTGGCCAGAGTAAGAGTTAAGACCTTAACCATTAGGCCAGAGTACGAGTCTAAGACCTTAGCTATTAGGCCAGAGTAAGAGTTAAGACCTTAGCTATTAGGACAGAGTACGAGTCTAACACCTTAGCTATTAGGCTGGAGTAGGAGTTAAGACCTTAGCTATTAGGCCAGAGTACGAGTCTAAGACCTTAGCTATTAGGCCAGAGTACGAGTCTGAGACCTTAGCTATTAGGCCAGAGTAAGAGTTAAGACCTTAACCAGTAGGCCGGAGTACGAGTCTAAGACCTTAGCTATTAGGCCAGAGTAAGAGTTAAGACCTTAGCTGTGAGGCCAGAGTAAGAGTTAAGACCCTAACCAGTAGTCCAGAGTACAATTCTAAGACCTTAGCTATGAGGCCAGAGTAAGAGTTAAGACCTTAGCTATTAGGCCTGAGTATGAGTTAAGAACTTAACCAGTAGGCCAGAGTACGAGTCTAAGACCTTAGCTATTAGGCCAGAGTAAGAGTTAAGAGCTTAACCAGTAGGCCAGAGTAAGAGTTAAGACCTTAACCAGTAGGCCAGAGTACGAGTCTAAGACCTTAGCTATTAGGCCAGAGTAAGAGTTAAGAGCTTAACCAGTAGGCCAGAGTAAGAGTTAAGACCTTAACCAGTAGGCCAGAGTAAGAGTTAAGACCTTAATCATTAGGCCAGAGTACGAGTCTAAGACCTTAGCTATTAGGCCAGAGTAAGAGTTAAGACATTAACCAGTAGGCCAGAGTAAGAGTTAAGACCTTAACCATTAGGCCAGAGTACGAGTCTAAGACCTTAACTATTAGGCCAGAGTAAGAGTTAAGACCTTAACCAGTCGTCCAGAGTACGAGTTAAGACCTTAGCTATTAGGCCAGAGTAAGAGTTAAGACCTTAGCTATTAGGCCAGAGTACGAGTCTAAGACCTTAGCTATTAGGCCAGAGTAAGAGTTAAGACCTTAGATATTAGGCCAGAGTAAGAGTTAAGACCTTAACCAGTAGGCCAGAGTACGAGTTAAGACCTTAGCTATTAGGTCAGAGTACGAGTCTAAGACCTTAGCTATTAGGCCAGAATAAGAGTTAAGACCTTAACCAGTAGGCCAGAGTAAGAGTTAAGACCTTAACCTGTAGGCCATAGTACGAGTCTAAGACCTTAGCTATTAGGCCAGAGTAAGAGTTAAGACATTAACCAGTAGGCCAGAGTAAGAGTTAAGACCTTAACCATTAGGCCAGAGTACGAGTCTAAGACCTTAGCTATTAGGCCAGAGTAAGAGTTAAGACCTTAGCTATTAGGCCAGAGTAAGAGTTAAGACCTTAACCAGTAGGCCAGAGTACGAGTTAAGACCTTAGCTATTAGGCCAGAGTAAGAGTTAAGACCTTAGCTATTAGGCCAGAGTACAAGTCTAAGACCTTAGCTATTAGGCCAGAATAAGAGTTAAGACCTTAACCAGTAGGCCAGAGTAAGAGTTAAGACCTTAATCTGTAGGCCATAGTACGAGTCTAAGACCTTAGCTATTAGGCCAGAGTAAGAGTTAAGACCTTAACCAGCAGTCCAGAGTACAATTCTAAGACCTTAGCTATTAGGCCAGAGTAAGAGTTAAGACCTTAGCTATTAGGCCAGAGTATGAGTTAAGACCTTAGCTATTAGGCCAGAGTACGAGTCTAAGACCTTAGCTATTAGGCCAGAATAAGAGTTAAGACCTTAACCAGTAGGCCAGAGTAAGAGTTAAGACCTTAACCTGTAGGCCATAGTACGAGTCTAAGACCTTAGCTATTAGGCCAGAGTAAGAGTTAAGACCTTAACCAGTAGGCCAGAGTAAGAGTTAAGACCTTAGCTATTAGGCCAGAGTAAGAGTTAAGACCTTAGATATTAGGCCAGAGTAAGAGTTAAGACCTTAACCAGTAGGCCAGAGTACGAGTTAAGACCTTAGCTATTAGGTCAGAGTACGAGTCTAAGACCTTAGCTATTAGGCCAGAATAAGAGTTAAGACCTTAACCAGTAGGCCAGAGTAAGATTTAAGACCTTAACCTGTAGGCCATAGTACGAGTCTAAGACCTTAGCTATTAGGCCAGAGTAAGAGTTAAGACATTAACCAGTAGGCCAGAGTAAGAGTTAAGACCTTAACCATTAGGCCAGAGTACGAGTCTAAGACCTTAGCTATTAGGCACGAGTAAGAGTTAAGAACTTAGCTATTAGGCCAGAGTAAGAGTTAAGACCTTAACCAGTAGGCCAGAGTACGAGTTAAGACCTTAGCTATTAGGCCAGAGTAAGAGTTAAGACCTTAACCAGTAGGCCAGAGTACGAGTCTAAGACCTTAATCATTAGGCCAGAGTACGAGTCTAAGACCTTAGCTATTAGGCCAGAGTAAGAGTTAAGACATTAACCAGGAGGCCAGAGTAAGAGTTAAGACCTTAACCATTAGGCCATAGTACGAGTCTAAGACCTTAGCTATTAGGCCAGAGTAAGAGTTAAGACCTTAACCAGTAGGCCAGAGTAAGAGTTAAGACCTTAACCAGTTGGCCATAGTAAGAGTCTAAGACCTTAGCTATTAGGCCAGAGTAAGAGTTAAGACCTTAGCTATTAGGCCAGAGTAAGAGTTAAGACCTTAACCATTAGGCCAGAGTACGAGTCTAAGACCTTAGCTATTAGGCCAGAGTAAGAGTTAAGACATTAACCAGTAGGCCAGAGTAAGAGTTAAGACCTTAACCATTAGGCCAGTGTGCGAGTCTAAGACCTTAGCTATTAGGCGAGAGTAAAAGTTAAGACCTTAGCTATTAGGCCAGAGTAAGAGTTAAGACCTTAACCAGTAGGCCAGAGTACGAGTTAAGACCTTAGCTATTAGGCCAGAGTAAGAGTTAAGACCTTAGCTATTAGGCCAGAGTACGAGTCTAAGACCTTAGCTATTAGGCCAGAATAAGAGTTAAGACCTTAACCAGTAGGCCAGAGTAAGAGTTAAGACCTTGACCTGTAGGCCATAGTACGAGTCTAAGACCTTAGCTATTAGGCCAGAGTAAGAGTTAAGACCTTAACCAGTAGGCCAGAGTAAGAGTTAAGACCTTAGCTATTAGGCCAGAGTGAGAGTTAAGACCTTAACCATTAGGCCAGAGTACAAGTCTAAGACCTTAGCTATTAGGCCAGAGTAAGAGTTAAGACATTAGCTATTAGGCCAGAGTAAGAGTTAAGACCTTAACCTGTAGGCCAGAGTAAGAGTTAAGACCTTAACCAGTAGGCCATAGTACGATTCTAAGACCTTAGCTATTGTGCCAGAGTAAGAGTTAGGACCTTAGCTATTAGTCCAGAGTAAGTGTTAAAACCTTAACCAGTAGGCCAGAGTAAGAGTTAAGACCTTAGCTATTAGGCCAGAGTAAGAGTTCAGACCTTAACCATTAGGCCAGAGTAAGAGTTAAGACCTTAACCAGTAGTCCAGAGTAAGAGTTAAGACCTTAACCAGTAGGCCAGAGTAAGAGTTAAGACCTTAACCAGTAGGCCATAGTAAGAGTCTAAGACCTTAGCTATTAGGCCAGAGTAAGAGTTAAGACCTTAGCTATTAGGCCAGAGTAAGAGTTAAGACCTTAACCATTAGGCCAGAGTACGAGTCTAAGACCTTAGCTATTAGGCCAGAGTAAGAGTTAAGACCTTAACCATTAGGACAGAGTACGAGTCTAAGACCTTAGCTATTAGGCCAGAGTGAGAGTTAAGACCTTAATCAGTAGGTCAGAGTAAGAGTTAACACCTTAACCATTAGGCCAGAGTACGAGTCTAAGACCTTAACCATTAGGCCAGAGTAAGAGTTAAGACCTTAACCATTAGGCCAGAGTACGAGTCTAAGACCTTAGCTATTAGGCCAGAGTAAGAGTTAAGACCTTAGCTATTAGGCCAGAGTAAGAGTTAAGACCTTAACCAGTAGGCCAGAGTAAGAGTTAAGACCTTAACCAGTAGGCCAGAGTAAGAGTTAAGACCTTAACCTGTAGGCCAGAGTAAGAGTTAAGACCTTAACCATTAGGCCAGAGTACGAGTCTAAGACTTTAGCTATTAGGCCAGAGTAAGAGTTAATACATTAGCTATTAGGCCAGAGTAAGAGTTAAGACCTTAACCAGTAGGCCATAGTAAGAGTCTAAGACCTTAGCTATTATGCCAGAGTAAGAGTTAAGACCTTAGCTATTAGGCCAGAGTAAGAGTTAAGACCTTAACCAGTAGGCCAGAGTAAGAGTTAAGACCTTAACCAGTAGGCCAGAGTAAGAGTTAAGACCTTAACCAGTTGGCCATAGTAAGAGTCTAAGACCGTAGCTATTAGGCCAGAGTAAGAGTTAAGACCTTAACCTGTTGGCCAGAGTAAGAGTTAAGACCTTAACCATTAGGCCAGAGTACGAGTCTAAGACCTTAGCTATTGGGCCTGAGTAAGAGTTAAGACCTTAGCTATTAGGCCAGAGTAAGAGTTAAGACCGTAGCTATTAGGCCAGAGTACGAGTCTAAGACCTTAGCTATTAGGCCAGAGTAAGAGTTAAGACCTTAGCTATTAGGCTTGAGTAAGAGTTAAGACCTTAACTATTAGGCCAGAGTAAGATTTAAGACCTTAACCAGTAGGCCAGAGTAAGAGTTAAGACCTTAACCAGTAGGCCAGAGTAAGAGTTAAGACCTTAACCAGTTGGCCATAGTAAGAGTCTAAGACCTTAACTATTAGGCCAGAGTAAGAGTTCAGACCTTAACCAGTAGGCCAGAGTAAGAGTTAAGACCTTAACCAGTTGGCCAGAGTACGAGTCTAAGACCTTAGCTATTAGGCTGGAGTAGGAGTTAAGACCTTAGCTATTAGGCCAGAGTAAGAGTTAAGACCTTAACCAGTAGGCCAGAGTAAGAGTTAAGACCTTAGCTATTAGGCCAGAGTGAGAGTTAAGACCTTAACCATTAGGCCAGAGTACAAGTCTAAGACCTTAGCTATTAGGCCAGAGTAAGAGTTAAGACATTAGCTATTAGGCCAGTGTAAGAGTAAAGACCATAACCTGTAGGCCATAGTAAGTGTTAAGACCTTAGCTATTAGGCCAGAGTATGAGTTAAGACCTTAACCAGTAGGCCAGAGTAAGAGTTAAGACCTTAACCAGTAGGCCATAGTACGATTCTAAGACCTTAGCTATTATGCCAGAGTAAGAGTTAAGACCTTAACCAGTAGGCCAGAGTAGGAGTTAAGACCTTAACCATTAGGCCAGAGTACGAGTCTAAGACCTTAGCTATTAGGCAAGAGTAAGAGTTAAGACCTGAACCAGTAGGCCAGAGTACGAGTCTAAGACCTTAGCTATTAGGCCAGAGTAAGAGTTAAGACCTTAGCTGTGAGGCCAGAGTAAGAGTTAAGACCTTAACCTGTAGTCCAGAGTACAATTCTAAGACCTTAGCTATTAGGCCAGAGTAAGAGTTAAGACCTTAGCTGTTAGGCTAGAGTATGAGTGAAGACCTTAACCAGTAGGCCAGAGTACGAGTCTAAGACCTTAGCTATTAGGCCAGAGTAAGAGTTAAGACCCTAACAAGTAGGCCAGAGTAAGTGTTAAGACCTTAACCTGTAGGCCAGAGTAAGAGTTAATACCTTAACCAGTAGGCCAGAGTAAGAGTTAAGACCTTAACCAGTAGGCCAGAGTAAGAGTTAAGACCTTAATCATTAGGCCAGAGTACGAGTCTAAGACCTTAGCTATTAGGCCAGAGTAAGAGTTAAGACATTAACCAGTAGGCCAGAGTAAGAGTTAAGACCTTAACCTGTAGGCCATAGTACGAGTCTAAGACCTTAGCTATTAGGCCAGAGTAAGAGTTAAGACCTTAACCAGTAGGCCAGAGTAAGAGTTAAGACCTTAGCTATTAGGCCAGAGTGAGAGTTAAGACCTTAACCATTAGGCCAGAGTACAAGTCTAAGACCTTAGCTATTAGCCCAGAGTAAGAGTTAAGACATTAGCTATTAGGCCAGAGTAAGAGTAAAGACCATAACCTGTAGGCCATAGTAAGAGTTAAGACCTTAGCTATTAGGCCAGAGTATGAGTTAAGACCTTAACCAGTAGGCCAGAGTGAGAGTTAAGACCTTAACCAGTAGGCCATAGTACGATTCTAAGAGCTTAGCTATTAGGCCAGAGTAAGTGTTAAGACCTTAAACAGTAGGCCAGAGTAAGAGTTAAGACCTTAGCTATTAGGCCAGAGTAAGAGTTCAGACCTTAATCATTAGTCCAGAGTAAGAGTTAAGACCTTAACCAGTAGGCCAGAGTAAGAGTTAATACCTTAACCAGTAGGCCAGAGTAAGAGTTAAGACCTTAACCAATAGGCCATAGTAAGAGTCTAAGACCTTAGCTATTAGGCCAGAGTAAGAGTTAAGACCTTAGCTATTAGGCCAGAGTAAGAGTTAAGACCTTAACCATTAGGCCAGAGTATGAGTCTAAGACCTTAGCTATTAGGCCAGAGTAAGAGTTAAGACCTTAACCATTAGGTCTGAGTACGAGTCTAAGACCTTAGCTATTAGGCCATAGTGAGAGTTAAGACCTTAACCAGTAGGCCAGAGTAAGAGTTAAGACCTTAGCTATTAGGCCAGAGTGAGAGTTAAGACCTTAACCATTAGGCCAGAGTACAAGTCTAAGACCTTAGCTATTAGGCCAGAGTAAGAGTTAAGACATTAGCTATTAGGCCAGTGTAAGAGTAAAGACCATAACCTGTAGGCCATAGTAAGTGTTAAGACCTTAGCTATTAGGCCAGAGTATGAGTTAAGACCTTAACCAGTAGGCCAGAGTAAGAGTTAAGACCTGAACCAGTAGGCCAGAGTACGAGTCTAAGACCTTAGCTATTAGGCCAGAGTAAGAGTTAAGACCTTAGCTGTGAGGCCAGAGTAAGAGTTAAGACCTTAACCTGTAGTCCAGAGTACAATTCTAAGACCTTAGCTATTAGGCCAGAGTAAGAGTTAAGACCTTAGCTGTTAGGCTAGAGTATGAGTGAAGACCTTAACCAGTAGGCCAGAGTACGAGTCTAAGACCTTAGCTATTAGGCCAGAGTAAGAGTTAAGACCCTAACAAGTAGGCCAGAGTAAGTGTTAAGACCTTAACCTGTAGGCCAGAGTAAGAGTTAATACCTTAACCAGTAGGCCAGAGTAAGAGTTAAGACCTTAACCAGTAGGCCAGAGTAAGAGTTAAGACCTTAACCATTAGGCCAGAGTACGAGTCTAAGACCTTAGCTATTAGGCCAGAGTAAGAGTTAAGACATCAACCAGTAGGCCAGAGTAAGAGTTAAGACCTTAACCTGTAGGCCATAGTACGAGTCTAAGACCTTAGCTATTAGGCCAGAGTAAGAGTTAAGACCTTAACCAGTAGGCCAGAGTAAGAGTTAAGACCTTAGCTATTAGGCCAGAGTGAGAGTTAAGACCTTAACCATTAGGCCAGAGTACAAGTCTAAGACCTTAGCTATTAGCCCAGAGTAAGAGTTAAGACATTAGCTATTAGGCCAGAGTAAGAGTAAAGACCATAACCTGTAGGCCATAGTAAGAGTTAAGACCTTAGCTATTAGGCCAGAGTATGAGTTAAGACCTTAACCAGTAGGCCAGAGTGAGAGTTAAGACCTTAACCAGTAGGCCATAGTACGATTCTAAGAGCTTAGCTATTAGGCCAGAGTAAGTGTTAAGACCTTAAACAGTAGGCCAGAGTAAGAGTTAAGACCTTAGCTATTAGGCCAGAGTAAGAGTTCAGACCTTAATCATTAGTCCAGAGTAAGAGTTAAGACCTTAACCAGTAGGCCAGAGTAAGAGTTAATACCTTAACCAGTAGGCCAGAGTAAGAGTTAAGACCTTAACCAATAGGCCATAGTAAGAGTCTAAGACCTTAGCTATTAGGCCAGAGTAAGAGTTAAGACCTTAGCTATTAGGCCAGAGTAAGAGTTAAGACCTTAACCATTAGGCCAGAGTATGAGTCTAAGACCTTAGCTATTAGGCCAGAGTAAGAGTTAAGACCTTAACCATTAGGTCTGAGTACGAGTCTAAGACCTTAGCTATTAGGCCATAGTGAGAGTTAAGACCTTAACCAGTAGGCCAGAGTAAGAGTTAAGACCTTAACCATTAGGCCAGAGTATGAGTTAAGACCTTAGCTATTAGGCTAGAGTAAGAGTTAAGACCTTAACCAGTAGGCCAGAGTAAGAGTTAAGACCTTAACCAGTAGGCCAGAGTAAGAGTTAAGACCTTAACCAGTAGGCCAGAGTAAGAGTTAAGACCTTAACCATTAGGCCAGAGTATGAGTCTAAGACCTTAGCTATTAGGCCAGAGTAAGAGTTAAGACCTCAGCTATTAGGCCAGAGTAAGAGTTAAGACCTTAACCATTAGGCCAGAGTACGAGTCTAAGACCTTAGCTATTAGGCAAGAGTAAGAGTTAAGACCTGAACCAGTAGGCCAGAGTATGAGTCTAAGACCTTAGCTATTAGGCCAGAATAGCAGTTAAGACCTTAACCAGTAGGCCAGAGTATGATTCTAAGACCTTAGCTATTAGGCCAGAGTAAGAGTTAAGACCTTAGCTGTGAGGCCAGAGTAAGAGTTAAGACCTTAACCAGTAGTGCAGAGTACAATTCTAAGACCTTAGCTATTAGGCCAGAGTAAGAGTTAAGACCTTAGCTATTAGGCCAGAGTATGAGTTAAGACCTTAGCTATTAGGCCAGAGTATGAGTTAAGACCTTAGCTATTAGGCCAGAGTACGAATCTAAGACCTTAGCTATTAGGCCAGAATAAGAGTTAAGACCTTAACCAGTAGGCCAGAGTAAGAGTTATGACCTTAACCTGTAGGCCATAGTACGAGTCTAAGACCTTAGCTATTAGGCCAGAGTAAGAGTTAAGACCTTAACCTGTAGGCCATAGTACGAGTCTAAGACCTTAGCTATTAGGCCAGAGTAAGAGTTAAGACCTTAGCTGTGAGGCCAGAGTAAGAGTTAAGACCTTAACCAGTAGTGCAGAGTACAATTCTAAGACCTTAGCTATTAGGCCAGAGTAAGAGTTAAGACCTTAGCTATTAGGCCAGAGTATGAGTTAAGACCTTAGCTATTAGGCCAGAGTACGAGTCTAAGACCTTAGCTATTAGGCCAGAATAAGAGTTAAGACCTTAACCAGTAGGCCAGAGTAAGAGTTAAGACCTTAACCTGTAGGCCATAGTACGAGTCTAAGACCTTAGCTATTAGGCCAGAGTAAGAATTAAGACCTTAACCAGTAGGCCAGAGTAAGAGTTAAGACCTTAGCTATCAGGCCAGAGTAAGAGTTAAGACCTTAGATATTAGGCCAGAGTAAGAGTTAAGACCTTAACCAGTAGGCCAGAGTACGAGTTAAGACCTTAGCTATTAGGTCAGAGAACGAGTCTAAGACCTTAGCTATTAGGCCAGAATAAGAGTTAAGACCTTAACCAGTAGGCCAGAGTAAGAGTTAAGACCTTAACCTGTAGGCCATAGTACGAGTCTAAGACCTTAGCTATTAGGCCAGAGTAAGAGTTAAGACATTAACCAGTAGGCCAGAGTAAGAGTTAAGACCTTAACCATTAGGCCAGAATACGAGTCTAAGACCTTAGCTATTAGGCCAGAGTAAGAGTTAAGACCTTAGCTATTAGGCCAGAGTAAGAGTTAAGACCTTAACCTGTAGGCCATAGTACGAGTTAAGACCTTAGCTATTAGGCCAGAGTAAGAGTTAAGACCTTAACCATTAGGCCAGAGTACGAGTCTAAGACCTTAGCTATTAGGCCAGAGTAAGAGTTAAGACCTTAGCTATTAGGCCAGAGTAAGTGTTAAGACCTTAACCAGTAGGCCAGAGTAAGAGTTAAGACCTTAGCTATTAGGCCAGAGTGAGAGTTAAGACCTTAACCATTAGGCCAGAGTACAAGTCTAAGACCTTAGCTATTAGGCCAGAGTAAGAGTTAAGACATTAGCTATTAGGCCAGTGTAAGAGTAAAGACCATAACCTGTAGGCCATAGTAAGTGTTAAGACCTTAGCTATTAGGCCAGAGTATGAGTTAAGACCTTAACCAGTAGGCCAGAGTAAGAGTTAAGACCTTAACCAGTAGGCCATAGTACGATTCTAAGACCTTAGCTATTATGCCAGAGTAAGAGTTAAGACCTTAACCAGTAGGCCAGAGTAGGAGTTAAGACCTTAACCATTAGGCCAGAGTACGAGTCTAAGACCTTAGCTATTAGGCAAGAGTAAGAGTTAAGACCTGAACCAGTAGGCCAGAGTACGAGTCTAAGACCTTAGCTATTAGGCCAGAGTAAGAGTTAAGACCTTAGCTGTGAGGCCAGAGTAAGAGTTAAGACCTTAACCTGTAGTCCAGAGTACAATTCTAAGACCTTAGCTATTAGGCCAGAGTAAGAGTTAAGACCTTAGCTGTTAGGCTAGAGTATGAGTGAAGACCTTAACCAGTAGGCCAGAGTACGAGTCTAAGACCTTAGCTATTAGGCCAGAGTAAGAGTTAAGACCCTAACAAGTAGGCCAGAGTAAGTGTTAAGACCTTAACCTGTAGGCCAGAGTAAGAGTTAATACCTTAACCAGTAGGCCAGAGTAAGAGTTAAGACCTTAACCAGTAGGCCAGAGTAAGAGTTAAGACCTTAATCATTAGGCCAGAGTACGAGTCTAAGACCTTAGCTATTAGGCCAGAGTAAGAGTTAAGACATTAACCAGTAGGCCAGAGTAAGAGTTAAGACCTTAACCTGTAGGCCATAGTACGAGTCTAAGACCTTAGCTATTAGGCCAGAGTAAGAGTTAAGACCTTAACCAGTAGGCCAGAGTAAGAGTTAAGACCTTAGCTATTAGGCCAGAGTGAGAGTTAAGACCTTAACCATTAGGCCAGAGTACAAGTCTAAGACCTTAGCTATTAGCCCAGAGTAAGAGTTAAGACATTAGCTATTAGGCCAGAGTAAGAGTAAAGACCATAACCTGTAGGCCATAGTAAGAGTTAAGACCTTAGCTATTAGGCCAGAGTATGAGTTAAGACCTTAACCAGTAGGCCAGAGTGAGAGTTAAGACCTTAACCAGTAGGCCATAGTACGATTCTAAGAGCTTAGCTATTAGGCCAGAGTAAGTGTTAAGACCTTAAACAGTAGGCCAGAGTAAGAGTTAAGACCTTAGCTATTAGGCCAGAGTAAGAGTTCAGACCTTAATCATTAGTCCAGAGTAAGAGTTAAGACCTTAACCAGTAGGCCAGAGTAAGAGTTAATACCTTAACCAGTAGGCCAGAGTAAGAGTTAAGACCTTAACCAATAGGCCATAGTAAGAGTCTAAGACCTTAGCTATTAGGCCAGAGTAAGAGTTAAGACCTTAGCTATTAGGCCAGAGTAAGAGTTAAGACCTTAACCATTAGGCCAGAGTATGAGTCTAAGACCTTAGCTATTAGGCCAGAGTAAGAGTTAAGACCTTAACCATTAGGTCTGAGTACGAGTCTAAGACCTTAGCTATTAGGCCATAGTGAGAGTTAAGACCTTAACCAGTAGGCCAGAGTAAGAGTTAAGACCTTAGCTATTAGGCCAGAGTGAGAGTTAAGACCTTAACCATTAGGCCAGAGTACAAGTCTAAGACCTTAGCTATTAGGCCAGAGTAAGAGTTAAGACATTAGCTATTAGGCCAGTGTAAGAGTAAAGACCATAACCTGTAGGCCATAGTAAGTGTTAAGACCTTAGCTATTAGGCCAGAGTATGAGTTAAGACCTTAACCAGTAGGCCAGAGTAAGAGTTAAGACCTGAACCAGTAGGCCAGAGTACGAGTCTAAGACCTTAGCTATTAGGCCAGAGTAAGAGTTAAGACCTTAGCTGTGAGGCCAGAGTAAGAGTTAAGACCTTAACCTGTAGTCCAGAGTACAATTCTAAGACCTTAGCTATTAGGCCAGAGTAAGAGTTAAGACCTTAGCTGTTAGGCTAGAGTATGAGTGAAGACCTTAACCAGTAGGCCAGAGTACGAGTCTAAGACCTTAGCTATTAGGCCAGAGTAAGAGTTAAGACCCTAACAAGTAGGCCAGAGTAAGTGTTAAGACCTTAACCTGTAGGCCAGAGTAAGAGTTAATACCTTAACCAGTAGGCCAGAGTAAGAGTTAAGACCTTAACCAGTAGGCCAGAGTAAGAGTTAAGACCTTAACCATTAGGCCAGAGTACGAGTCTAAGACCTTAGCTATTAGGCCAGAGTAAGAGTTAAGACATCAACCAGTAGGCCAGAGTAAGAGTTAAGACCTTAACCTGTAGGCCATAGTACGAGTCTAAGACCTTAGCTATTAGGCCAGAGTAAGAGTTAAGACCTTAACCAGTAGGCCAGAGTAAGAGTTAAGACCTTAGCTATTAGGCCAGAGTGAGAGTTAAGACCTTAACCATTAGGCCAGAGTACAAGTCTAAGACCTTAGCTATTAGCCCAGAGTAAGAGTTAAGACATTAGCTATTAGGCCAGAGTAAGAGTAAAGACCATAACCTGTAGGCCATAGTAAGTTTTAAGACCTTAGCTATTAGGCCAGAGTATGAGTTAAGACCTTAACCAGTAGGCCAGAGTGAGAGTTAAGACCTTAACCAGTAGGCCATAGTACGATTCTAAGAGCTTAGCTATTAGGCCAGAGTAAGTGTTAAGACCTTAAACAGTAGGCCAGAGTAAGAGTTAAGACCTTAGCTATTAGGCCAGAGTAAGAGTTCAGACCTTAATCATTAGTCCAGAGTAAGAGTTAAGACCTTAACCAGTAGGCCAGAGTAAGAGTTAATACCTTAACCAGTAGGCCAGAGTAAGAGTTAAGACCTTAACCAATAGGCCATAGTAAGAGTCTAAGACCTTAGCTATTAGGCCAGAGTAAGAGTTAAGACCTTAGCTATTAGGCCAGAGTAAGAGTTAAGACCTTAACCATTAGGCCAGAGTATGAGTCTAAGACCTTAGCTATTAGGCCAGAGTAAGAGTTAAGACCTTAACCATTAGGTCTGAGTACGAGTCTAAGACCTTAGCTATTAGGCCATAGTGAGAGTTAAGACCTTAACCAGTAGGCCAGAGTAAGAGTTAAGACCTTAACCATTAGGCCAGAGTATGAGTTAAGACCTTAGCTATTAGGCTAGAGTAAGAGTTAAGACCTTAACCAGTAGGCCAGAGTAAGAGTTAAGACCTTAACCAGTAGGCCAGAGTAAGAGTTAAGACCTTAACCAGTAGGCCAGAGTAAGAGTTAAGACCTTAACCATTAGGCCAGAGTATGAGTCTAAGACCTTAGCTATTAGGCCAGAGTAAGAGTTAAGACCTCAGCTATTAGGCCAGAGTAAGAGTTAAGACCTTAACCATTAGGCCAGAGTACGAGTCTAAGACCTTAGCTATTAGGCAAGAGTAAGAGTTAAGACCTGAACCAGTAGGCCAGAGTATGAGTCTAAGACCTTAGCTATTAGGCCAGAATAGCAGTTAAGACCTTAACCAGTAGGCCAGAGTATGATTCTAAGACCTTAGCTATTAGGCCAGAGTAAGAGTTAAGACCTTAGCTGTGAGGCCAGAGTAAGAGTTAAGACCTTAACCAGTAGTGCAGAGTACAATTCTAAGACCTTAGCTATTAGGCCAGAGTAAGAGTTAAGACCTTAGCTATTAGGCCAGAGTATGAGTTAAGACCTTAGCTATTAGGCCAGAGTATGAGTTAAGACCTTAGCTATTAGGCCAGAGTACGAATCTAAGACCTTAGCTATTAGGCCAGAATAAGAGTTAAGACCTTAACCAGTAGGCCAGAGTAAGAGTTATGACCTTAACCTGTAGGCCATAGTACGAGTCTAAGACCTTAGCTATTAGGCCAGAGTAAGAGTTAAGACCTTAACCTGTAGGCCATAGTACGAGTCTAAGACCTTAGCTATTAGGCCAGAGTAAGAGTTAAGACCTTAGCTGTGAGGCCAGAGTAAGAGTTAAGACCTTAACCAGTAGTGCAGAGTACAATTCTAAGACCTTAGCTATTAGGCCAGAGTAAGAGTTAAGACCTTAGCTATTAGGCCAGAGTATGAGTTAAGACCTTAGCTATTAGGCCAGAGTACGAGTCTAAGACCTTAGCTATTAGGCCAGAATAAGAGTTAAGACCTTAACCAGTAGGCCAGAGTAAGAGTTAAGACCTTAACCTGTAGGCCATAGTACGAGTCTAAGACCTTAGCTATTAGGCCAGAGTAAGAATTAAGACCTTAACCAGTAGGCCAGAGTAAGAGTTAAGACCTTAGCTATCAGGCCAGAGTAAGAGTTAAGACCTTAGATATTAGGCCAGAGTAAGAGTTAAGACCTTAACCAGTAGGCCAGAGTACGAGTTAAGACCTTAGCTATTAGGTCAGAGAACGAGTCTAAGACCTTAGCTATTAGGCCAGAATAAGAGTTAAGACCTTAACCAGTAGGCCAGAGTAAGAGTTAAGACCTTAACCTGTAGGCCATAGTACGAGTCTAAGACCTTAGCTATTAGGCCAGAGTAAGAGTTAAGACATTAACCAGTAGGCCAGAGTAAGAGTTAAGACCTTAACCATTAGGCCAGAATACGAGTCTAAGACCTTAGCTATTAGGCCAGAGTAAGAGTTAAGACCTTAGCTATTAGGCCAGAGTAAGAGTTAAGACCTTAACCTGTAGGCCATAGTACGAGTTAAGACCTTAGCTATTAGGCCAGAGTAAGAGTTAAGACCTTAACCATTAGGCCAGAGTACGAGTCTAAGACCTTAGCTATTAGGCCAGAGTAAGAGTTAAGACCTTAGCTATTAGGCCAGAGTAAGTGTTAAGACCTTAACCAGTAGGCCAGAGTAAGAGTTAAGACCTTAGCTATTAGGCCAGAGTGAGAGTTAAGACCTTAACCATTAGGCCAGAGTACAAGTCTAAGACCTTAGCTATTAGGCCAGAGTAAGAGTTAAGACATTAGCTATTAGGCCAGAGTAAGAGTAAAGACCATAACCTGTAGGCCATAGTAAGAGTTAATACCTTAACCAGTAGGCCAGAGTACGAGTCTAAGACCTTAGCTATTAGGCCAGAGTATGAGTTAAGACCTTAACCAGTAGGCCAGAGTAAGAGTTAAGACCTTAACCAGTAGGCCATAGTACGATTCTAAGACCTTAGCTATTATGCCAGAGTAAGAGTTAAGACCTTAGCTATTAAGCCAGAGTAAGTGTTAAGACCTTAGCTGTGAGGCCAGAGTAAGAGTTAAGACCTTAACCAGTAGTCCAGAGTACAATTCTAAGACCTTAGCTATTAGGCCAGAGTAAGAGTTAAGACCTTAGCTATTAGGCCAGAGAATGAGTTAAGACCTTAGCTATTAGGCCAGAGTATGAGTTAAGACCTTAGCTATTAGGCCAGAGTACGAGTCTAAGACCTTAGCTATTAGGCCAGAATAAGAGTTAAGACCTTAACCAGTAGGCCAGAGTAAGAGTTAAGACCTTAACCTGTACTCCATAGTACGAGTCTAAGACCTTAGCTATTAGGCCAGAGTAAGAGTTAAGACCTTAACCAGTAGGCCAGAGTAAGAGTTAAGACCTTAGCTATTAGGCCAGAGTAAGAGTTAAGACCTTAGATATTAGGCCAGAGTAAGAGTTAAGACCTTAGCTATTAGGCCAGAGTATGAGTTAAGACCTTAGCTATTAGGCCAGAGTACGAGTCTAAGACCTTAGCTATTAGGCCAGAATAAGAGTTAAGACCTTAACCAGTAGGCCAGAGTAAGAGTTAAGACCTTAACCTGTAGGCCATAGTACGAGTCTAAGACCTTAGCTATTAGGCCAGAGTAAGAGTTAAGACCTTAACCAGTAGGCCAGAGTAAGAGTTAAGACCTTAGCTATTAGGCCAGAGTAAGAGTTAAGACCTTAGATATTAGGCCAGAGTAAGAGTTAAGACCTTAACCAGTAGGCCAGAGTACGAGTTAAGACCTTAGCTATTAGGTCAGAGTACGAGTCTAAGACCTTAGCTATTAGGCCAGAATAAGAGTTAAGACCTTAACCAGTAGGCCACAGTAAGAGTTAAGACCTTAACCTGTAGGCCATAGTACGAGTCTAAGACCTTAGCTATTAGGCCAGAGTAAGAGTTAAGACATTAACCAGTAGGCCAGAGTAAGAGTTAAGACCTTAACCATTAGGCCAGAGTACGAGTCTAAGACCTTAGCTATTAGGCCAGAGTAAGAGTTAAGACCTTAGCTATTAGGCCAGAGTAAGAGTTAAGACCTTAACCAGTAGGCCAGAGTACGAGTTAAGACCTTAGCTATTAGGCCAGAGTAAGAGTTAAGACCTTAGCTATTAGGCCAGAGTACGAGTCTAAGACCTTAGCTATTAGGCCAGAATAAGAGTTAAGACCTTAACCAGTAGGCCAGAGTAAGAGTTAAGACCTTAATCTGTAGGCCATAGTACGAGTCTAAGACCTTAGCTATTAGGCCAGAGTAAGAGTTAGGACCTTAACCAGTAGGCCAGAGTAAGAGTTAAGACCTTAGCTATTAGGCCAGATTGAGAGTTAAGACCTTAACCATTAGGCCAGAGAACAAGTCTAAGACCTTAGCTATCAGGCCAGAGTAAGAGTTAATACATTAGCTATTAGGCCAGAGTAAGAGTTAAGACCTTAACCAGTAGGCCATAGTACGATTCTAAGACCTTAGCTATTATGCCAGAGTAAGAGTTAAGACCTTAGCAATTAGGCCAGAGTAAGTGTTAAGACCTTAACCAGTAGGCCAGAGTAAGAGTTAAGACCTTAGCTATTAGGCCAGAGTGAGAGTTAAGACCTTAACCATTAGGCCAGAGTACAAGTCTAAGACCTTAGCTATTAAGCCAGAGTAAGAGTTAAGACCTTAACCAGTAGTGCAGAGTACAATTCTAAGACCTTAGCTATTAGGCCAGAGTAAGAGTTAAGACCTTAGCTATTAGGCCAGAGTATGAGTTAAGACCTTAGCTATTAGGCCAGAGTACGAGTCTAAGACCTTAGCTATTAGGCCAGAATAAGAGTTAAGACCTTAACCAGTAGGCCAGAGTAAGAGTTAAGACCTTAACCTGTAGGCCATAGTACGAGTCTAAGACCTTAGCTATTAGGCCAGAGTAAGAATTAAGACCTTAACCAGTAGGCCAGAGTAAGAGTTAAGACCTTAGCTATCAGGCCAGAGTAAGAGTTAAGACCTTAGATATTAGGCCAGAGTAAGAGTTAAGACCTTAACCAGTAGGCCAGAGTACGAGTTAAGACCTTAGCTATTAGGTCAGAGTACGAGTCTAAGACCTTAGCTATTAGGCCAGAATAAGAGTTAAGACCTTAACCAGTAGGCCAGAGTAAGAGTTAAGACCTTAGCTATTAGGCCAGAGTAAGAGTTAAGACATTAACCAGTAGGCCAGAGTAAGAGTTAAGACCTTAACCATTAGGCCAGAATACGAGTCTAAGACCTTAGCTATTAGGCCAGAGTAAGAGTTAAGACCTTAGCTATTAGGCCAGAGTAAGAGTTAAGACCTTAACCTGTAGGCCATAGTACGAGTTAAGACCTTAGCTATTAGGCCAGAGTAAGAGTTAAGATCTTAACCATTAGGCCAGAGTACGAGTCTAAGACCTTAGCTATTAGGCCAGAGTAAGAGTTAAGACCTTAGCTATTAGGCCAGAGTAAGTGTTAAGACCTTAACCAGTAGGCCAGAGTAAGAGTTAAGACCTTAGCTATTAGGCCAGAGTGAGAGTTAAGACCTTAACCATTAGGCCAGAGTACAAGTCTAAGACCTTAGCTATTAGGCCAGAGTAAGAGTTAAGACATTAGCTATTAGGCCAGAGTAAGAGTAAAGACCATAACCTGTAGGCCATAGTAAGAGTTAATACCTTAACCAGTAGGCCAGAGTACGAGTCTAAGACCTTAGCTATTAGGCCAGAGTATGAGTTAAGACCTTAACCAGTAGGCCAGAGTAAGAGTTAAGACCTTAACCAGTAGGCCATAGTACGATTCTAAGACCTTAGCTATTATGCCAGAGTAAGAGTTAAGACCTTAGCTATTAAGCCAGAGTAAGTGTTAAGACCTTAGCTGTGAGGCCAGAGTAAGAGTTAAGACCTTAACCAGTAGTCCAGAGTACAATTCTAAGACCTTAGCTATTAGGCCAGAGTAAGAGTTAAGACCTTAGCTATTAGGCCAGAGAATGAGTTAAGACCTTAGCTATTAGGCCAGAGTATGAGTTAAGACCTTAGCTATTAGGCCAGAGTACGAGTCTAAGACCTTAGCTATTAGGCCAGAATAAGAGTTAAGACCTTAACCAGTAGGCCAGAGTAAGAGTTAAGACCTTAACCTGTAGGCCATAGTACGAGTCTAAGACCTTAGCTATTAGGCCAGAGTAAGAGTTAAGACCTTAACCAGTAGGCCAGAGTAAGAGTTAAGACCTTAGCTATTAGGCCAGAGTAAGAGTTAAGACCTTAGATATTAGGCCAGAGTAAGAGTTAAGACCTTAGCTATTAGGCCAGAGTATGAGTTAAGACCTTAGCTATTAGGCCAGAGTACGAGTCTAAGACCTTAGCTATTAGGCCAGAATAAGAGTTAAGACCTTAACCAGTAGGCCAGAGTAAGAGTTAAGACCTTAACCTGTAGGCCATAGTACGAGTCTAAGACCTTAGCTATTAGGCCAGAGTAAGAGTTAAGACCTTAACCAGTAGGCCAGAGTAAGAGTTAAGACCTTAGCTATTAGGCCAGAGTAAGAGTTAAGACCTTAGATATTAGGCCAGAGTAAGAGTTAAGACCTTAACCAGTAGGCCAGAGTACGAGTTAAGACCTTAGCTATTAGGTCAGAGTACGAGTCTAAGACCTTAGCTATTAGGCCAGAATAAGAGTTAAGACCTTAACCAGTAGGCCACAGTAAGAGTTAAGACCTTAACCTGTAGGCCATAGTACGAGTCTAAGACCTTAGCTATTAGGCCAGAGTAAGAGTTAAGACATTAACCAGTAGGCCAGAGTAAGAGTTAAGACCTTAACCATTAGGCCAGAGTACGAGTCTAAGACCTTAGCTATTAGGCCAGAGTAAGAGTTAAGACCTTAGCTATTAGGCCAGAGTAAGAGTTAAGACCTTAACCAGTAGGCCAGAGTACGAGTTAAGACCTTAGCTATTAGGCCAGAGTAAGAGTTAAGACCTTAGCTATTAGGCCAGAGTACGAGTCTAAGACCTTAGCTATTAGGCCAGAATAAGAGTTAAGACCTTAACCAGTAGGCCAGAGTAAGAGTTAAGACCTTAATCTGTAGGCCATAGTACGAGTCTAAGACCTTAGCTATTAGGCCAGAGTAAGAGTTAAGACCTTAACCAGTAGGCCAGAGTAAGAGTTAAGACCTTAGCTATTAGGCCAGATTGAGAGTTAAGACCTTAACCATTAGGCCAGAGAACAAGTCTAAGACCTTAGCTATCAGGCCAGAGTAAGAGTTAATACATTAGCTATTAGGCCAGAGTAAGAAATAAGACCTTAACCAGTAGGCCATAGTACGATTCTAAGACCTTAGCTATTATGCCAGAGTAAGAGTTAAGACCTTAGCAATTAGGCCAGAGTAAGTGTTAAGACCTTAACCAGTAGGCCAGAGTAAGAGTTAAGACCTTAGCTATTAGGCCAGAGTGAGAGTTAAGACCTTAACCATTAGGCCAGAGTACAAGTCTAAGACCTTAGCTATTAGGCCAGAGTAAGAGTTAAGACATTAGCTATTAGGCCAGATTGAGAGTTAAGACCTTAACCATTAGGCCAGAGAACAAGTCTAAGACCTTAGCTATCAGGCCAGAGTAAGAGTTAATACATTAGCTATTAGGCCAGAGTAAGAGATAAGACCTTAACCAGTAGGCCATAGTACGATTCTAAGACCTTAGCTATTATGCCAGAGTAAGAGTTAAGACCTTAGCAATTAGGCCAGAGTAAGTGTTAAGACCTTAACCAGTAGGCCAGAGTAAGAGTTAAGACCTTAGCTATTAGGCCAGAGTGAGAGTTAAGACCTTAACCATTAGGCCAGAGTACAAGTCTAAGACCTTAGCTATTAGGCCAGAGTAAGAGTTAAGACATTAGCTATTAGGCCAGAGTAAGAGTAAAGACCATAACCTGTAGGCCATAGTAAGAGTTAAGACCTTAGCTATTAGGCCAGAGTAAGAGTTAAGACCTTAACCATTAGGCCAGAGTACGAGTCTAAGACCTTAGCTATTAGGCCAGAGTAAGAGTTAAGACCTTAACCAGTAGGCCAGAGTAAGAGTTAAGACCTTAGCTATTAGGCCAGAGTAAGAGTTAAGACCTTAGATATTAGGCCAGAGTAAGAGTTAAGACCTTAACCAGTAGGCTAGAGTACGAGTTAAGACCTTAGCTCGTACTAAGTACAGAGTACGAGTCTAAGACCTTAGCTATTAGGCCAGAATAAGAGTTAAGACCTTAACCAGTAGGCCACAGTAAGAGTTAAGACCTTAACCTGTAGGCCATAGTACGAGTCTAAGACCTTAGCTATTAGGCCAGAGTAAGAGTTAAGACATTAACCAGTAGGCCAGAGTAAGAGTTAAGACCTTAACCATTAGGCCAGAGTACGAGTCTAAGACCTTAGCTATTAGGCCAGAGTAAGAGTTAAGACCTTAGCTATTAGGCCAGAGTAAGAGTTAAGACCTTAACCAGTAGGCCAGAGTACGAGTTAAGACCTTAGCTATTAGGCCAGAGTAAGAGTTAAGACCTTAGCTATTAGGCCAGAGTACGAGTCTAAGACCTTAGCTATTAGGCCAGAATAAGAGTTAAGACCTTAACCAGTAGGCCAGAGTAAGAGTTAAGACCTTAATCTGTAGGCCATAGTACGAGTCTAAGACCTTAGCTATTAGGCCAGAGTAAGAGTTAAGACCTTAACCAGTAGGCCAGAGTAAGAGTTAAGACCTTAGCTATTAGGCCAGATTGAGAGTTAAGACCTTAACCATTAGGCCAGAGAACAAGTCTAAGACCTTAGCTATCAGGCCAGAGTAAGAGTTAATACATTAGCTATTAGGCCAGAGTAAGAGATAAGACCTTAACCAGTAGGCCATAGTACGATTCTAAGACCTTAGCTATTATGCCAGAGTAAGAGTTAAGACCTTAGCAATTAGGCCAGAGTAAGTGTTAAGACCTTAACCAGTAGGCCAGAGTAAGAGTTAAGACCTTAGCTATTAGGCCAGAGTGAGAGTTAAGACCTTAACCATTAGGCCAGAGTACAAGTCTAAGACCTTAGCTATTAGGCCAGAGTAAGAGTTAAGACATTAGCTATTAGGCCAGAGTAAGAGTAAAGACCATAACCTGTAGGCCATAGTAAGAGTTAAGACCTTAGCTATTAGGCCAGAGTATGAGTTAAGACCTTAACCAGTAGGCCAGAGTAAGAGTTAAGACCTTAACCAGTAGGCCATAGTACGATTCTAAGACCTTAGCTATTATGCCAGAGTAAGAGTTAAGACCTTAGCTATTAAGCCAGAGTAAGTGTTAAGACCTTAACCAGTAGGCCAGAGTAAGAGTTAAGACCTTAGCTATTAGGCCAGAGTAAGAGTTCATACCTTAACCATTAGGCCAGAGTAAGAGTTAAGACCTTAACCAGTAGGCCAGAGTAGGAGTTAAGACCTTAACCATTAGGCCAGAGTACGAGTCTAAGACCTTAGCTATTAGGCAAGAGTAAGAGTTAAGACCTGAACCAGTAGGCCAGAGTACGAGTCTAAGACCTTAGCTATTAGGCCAGAGTAAGAGTTAAGACCTTAGCTGTGAGGCCAGAGTAAGAGATAAGACCTTAACCTGTAGTCCAGAGTACAATTCTAAGACCTTAGCTATTAGGCCAGAGTAAGAGTTAAGACCTTAGCTGTTAGGCTAGAGTATGAGTGAAGACCTTAACCAGTAGGCCAGAGTACGAGTCTAAGACCTTAGCTATTAGGCCAGAGTAAGAGTTAAGACCCTAACAAGTAGGCCAGAGTAAGTGTTAAGACCTTAACCTGTAGGCCAGAGTAAGAGTTAATACCTTAACCAGTAGGCCAGAGTAAGAGTTAAGACCTTAACCAGTAGGCCAGAGTAAGAGTTAAGACCTTAATCATTAGGCCAGAGTACGAGTCTAAGACCTTAGCTATTAGGCCAGAGTAAGAGTTAAGACATCAACCAGTAGGCCAGAGTAAGAGTTAAGACCTTAACCTGTAGGCCATAGTACGAGTCTAAGAACTTAGCTATTAGGCCAGAGTAAGAGTTAAGACCTTAACCAGTAGGCCAGAGTAAGAGTTAAGACCTTAGCTATTAGGCCAGAGTGAGAGTTAAGACCTTAACCATTAGGCCAGAGTACAAGTCTAAGACCTTAGCTATTAGCCCAGAGTAAGAGTTAAGACATTAGCTATTAGGCCAGAGTAAGAGTAAAGACCATAACCTGTAGGCCATAGTAAGAGTTAAGACCTTAGCTATTAGGCCAGAGTATGAGTTAAGACCTTAACCAGTAGGCCAGAGTGAGAGTTAAGACCTTAACCAGTAGGCCATAGTACGATTCTAAGAGCTTAGCTATTAGGCCAGAGTAAGTGTTAAGACCTTAAACAGTAGGCCAGAGTAAGAGTTAAGACCTTAGCTATTAGGCCAGAGTAAGAGTTCAGACCTTAATCATTAGTCCAGAGTAAGAGTTAAGACCTTAACCAGTAGGCCAGAGTAAGAGTTAATACCTTAACCAGTAGGCCAGAGTAAGAGTTAAGACCTTAACCAATAGGCCATAGTAAGAGTCTAAGACCTTAGCTATTAGGCCAGAGTAAGAGTTAAGACCTTAGCTATTAGGCCAGAGTAAGAGTTAAGACCTTAACCATTAGGCCAGAGTATGAGTCTAAGACCTTAGCTATTAGGCCAGAGTAAGAGTTAAGACCTTAACCATTAGGTCTGAGTACGAGTCTAAGACCTTAGCTATTAGGCCATAGTGAGAGTTAAGACCTTAACCAGTAGGCCAGAGTAAGAGTTAAGACCTTAACCATTAGGCCAGAGTATGAGTTAAGACCTTAGCTATTAGGCTAGAGTAAGAGTTAAGACCTTAACCAGTAGGCCAGAGTAAGAGTTAAGACCTTAACCAGTAGGCCAGAGTAAGAGTTAAGACCTTAACTAGTAGGCCAGAGTAAGAGTTAAGACCTTAACCATTAGGCCAGAGTATGAGTCTAAGACCTTAGCTATTAGGCCAGAGTAAGAGTTAAGACCTCAGCTATTAGGCCAGAGTAAGAGTTAAGACCTTAACCATTAGGCCAGAGTACGAGTCTAAGACCTTAGCTATTAGGCAAGAGTAAGAGTTAAGACCTGAACCAGTAGGCCAGAGTATGAGTCTAAGACCTTAGCTATTAGGCCAGAATAGCAGTTAAGACCTTAACCAGTAGGCCAGAGTATGATTCTAAGACCTTAGCTATTAGGCCAGAGTAAGAGTTAAGACCTTAGCTGTGAGGCCAGAGTAAGAGTTAAGACCTTAACCAGTAGTGCAGAGTACAATTCTAAGACCTTAGCTATTAGGCCAGAGTAAGAGTTAAGACCTTAGCTATTAGGCCAGAGTATGAGTTAAGACCTTAGCTATTAGGCCAGAGTATGAGTTAAGACCTTAGCTATTAGGCCAGAGTACGAGTCTAAGACCTTAGCTATTAGGCCAGAATAAGAGTTAAGACCTTAACCAGTAGGCCAGAGTAAGAGTTAAGACCTTAACCTGTAGGCCATAGTACGAGTCTAAGACCTTAGCTATTAGGCCAGAGTAAGAGTTAAGACCTTAACCTGTAGGCCATAGTACGAGTCTAAGACCTTAGCTATTAGGCCAGAGTAAGAGTTAAGACCTTAGCTGTGAGGCCAGAGTAAGAGTTAAGACCTTAACCAGTAGTGCAGAGTACAATTCTAAGACCTTAGCTATTAGGCCAGAGTAAGAGTTAAGACCTTAGCTATTAGGCCAGAGTATGAGTTAAGACCTTAGCTATTAGGCCAGAGTACGAGTCTAAGACCTTAGCTATTAGGCCAGAATAAGAGTTAAGACCTTAACCAGTAGGCCAGAGTAAGAGTTAAGACCTTAACCTGTAGGCCATAGTACGAGTCTAAGACCTTAGCTATTAGGCCAGAGTAAGAATTAAGACCTTAACCAGTAGGCCAGAGTAAGAGTTAAGACCTTAGCTATCAGGCCAGAGTAAGAGTTAAGACCTTAGATATTAGGCCAGAGTAAGAGTTAAGACCTTAACCAGTAGGCCAGAGTACGAGTTAAGACCTTAGCTATTAGGTCAGAGTACGAGTCTAAGACCTTAGCTATTAGGCCAGAATAAGAGTTAAGCCTTAACCAGTAGGCCAGAGTAAGAGTTAAGACCTTAACCTGTAGGCCATAGTACGAGTCTAAGACCTTAGCTATTAGGCCAGAGTAAGAGTTAAGACATTAACCAGTAGGCCAGAGTAAGAGTTAAGACCTTAACCATTAGGCCAGAATACGAGTCTAAGACCTTAGCTATTATGCCAGAGTAAGAGTTAAGACCTTAGCTATTAAGCCAGAGTAAGTGTTAAGACCTTAACCAGTAGGCCAGAGTAAGAGTTAAGACCTTAGCTATTAGGCCAGAGTAAGAGTTCAGACCTTAACCATTAGGCCAGAGTAAGAGTTAAGACCTTAACCAGTAGGCCAGAGTAAGAGTTAAGACCTTAACCAGTAGGCCAGAGTAAGAGTTAAGACCTTAACCAATAGGCCATAGTAAGAGTCTAAGACCTTAGCTATTAGGCCAGAGTAAGAGTTAAGACCTTAGCTATTAGGCAAGAGTAAGAGTTAAGAAGACCTTAACCATTAGGCCAGAGTATGAGTCTAAGACCTTAGCTATTAGGCCAGAGTAAGAGTTAATACATTAGCTATTAGGCCAGAATAAGAGTTAAGACCTTAACCAGTAGGCCATAGTACGATTCTAAGACCTTAGCTATTATGCCAGAGTAAGAGTTAAGACCTTAGCTATTAGGCCAGAGTAAGTGTTAAGACCTTAACCAGTAGGCCAGAGTAAGAGTTAAGACCTTAGCTATTAGGCCAGAGTGAGAGTTAAGACCTTAACCATTAGGCCAGAGTACAAGTCTAAGATCTTAGCTATTAGGCCAGAGTAAGAGTTAAGACATTAGCTATTAGGCCAGAGTAAGAGTAAAGACCATAACCTGTAGGCCATAGTAAGAGTTAATACCTTAACCAGTAGGCCAGAGTATGAGTCTAAGACCTTAGCTATTAGGCCAGAGTATGAGTTAAGACCTTAACCAGTAGGCCAGAGTAAGAGTTAAGACCTTAACCAGTAGGCCATAGTACGATTCTAAGACCTTAACTATTATGCCAGAGTAAGAGTTAAGACCTTAGCTATTAGGCCAGAGTAAGTGTTAAGACCTTAACCAGTAGGCCAGAGTAAGAGTTAAGACCTTAGCTATTAGGCCAGAGTAAGAGTTCAGACCTTAAGCATTAGGCCAGAGTAAGAGTTAAGACCTTAACCAGTAGGCCAGAGTAAGAGTGAAGACCTTAACCAGTAGGCCAGAGTAAGAGTTAAGACCTTAACCAGTTGGCCATAGTAAGAGTCTAAGACCTTAGCTATTAGGCCAGAGTAAGAGTTAAGACCTTAGCTATTAGGCCAGAGTAAGAGTTAAGACCTTAACCATTAGGCCAGAGTACGAGTCTAAGACCTTAGCTATTAGGCCAGAGTAAGAGTTAAGACCTTAACCATTAGGTCAGAGTACGAGTCTAAGACCTTAGCTATTAGGCCAGAGTGAGAGTTAAGACCTTAATCAGTTGGCCAGAGTAAGAGTTAACACCTTAACCATTAGGCCAGAGTACGAGTCTAAGACCTTAACCATTAGGCCAGAGTAAGAGTTAAGACCATTAGGCCAGAGTACGAGTCTAAGACCTTAGCTATTAGGCCAGAGTAAGAGTTAAGACCTTAGCTATTAGGCCAGAGTAAGAGTTAAGACCTTAACCAGTAGGCCAGAGTAAGAGTTAAGACCTTAACCTATAGGCCAGAGTAAGAGTTAAGACCTTAACCATTAGGCCAGAGTACGAGTCTCAGACCTTAGCTATTAGGCTGGAGTAGGAGTTAAGACCTTAGCTATTAGGCCAGAGTAAGAGTTAAGACCTTAGCTATTAGCCAGAGTACGAGTCTTACACCTTAGCTATTAGGCTGGAGTAGGAGTTAAGACCTTAGCTATTAGGCCAGAGAAAGAGTTAAGACCTTAGCTATTAGGCCAGAGTAAGAGTTAAGACCTTACCATTAGGCCAG
This sequence comes from Triturus cristatus, assembly GCF_964204655.1. Classification (NCBI taxonomy): domain Eukaryota; kingdom Metazoa; phylum Chordata; class Amphibia; order Caudata; family Salamandridae; genus Triturus; species Triturus cristatus. Next base: position 2,085,704 of record NC_140584.1, on the reverse strand, counting down.
AGTACGAGTCTAAGACCTTAGCTATTAGGCCAGAGTACGAGTCTAAGACCTTAGCTATTAGGCCAGAGTAAGAGTTAAGACCTTAGCTGTGAGGTCAGAGTAAGAGTTAAGACTTTAACCAGTAGTCCAGAGTACAATTCTACGACCTTAGCTATTAGGCCAGAGTAAGAGTTAAGACCTTAGCTATTAGGCCTGAGTATGAGTTAAGACCTTAACCAGTAGGCCAGAGTACGAGTCTAAGACCTTAAACATTATACCAGAGTAAGAATCTAAGACCTTAAACATTAGGCCAGAGTAAGAGTTAAGACCATAGCTATTAGGCCAGAGTAAGAGTTAAGAGCTTAACCAGTAGGCCAGAGTAAGAGTTAAGACCTTAACCAGTAGGCCAGAGTAAGAGTTAAGACCTTAATCATTAGGCCAGAGTACGAGTCTAAGACCTTAGCTATTAGGCCAGAGTAAGAGTTAAGACATTAACCAGTAGGCCAGAGTAAGAGTTAAGACCTTAACCATTAGGCCATAGTACGAGTCTAAGACCTTAGCTATTAGGCCAGAGTAAGAGTTAAGACCTTAACCAGTAGGCCAGAGTAAGAGTTAAGACCTTAACCAGTTGGCCATAGTAAGAGTCTAAGACCTTAGCTATTAGGCCAGAGTAAGAGTTAAGACCTTAGCTATTAGGCCAGAGTAAGAGTTAAGACCTTAACCATTAGGCCAGAGTACGAGTCTAAGACCTTAGCTATTAGGCCAGAGTAAGAGTTAAGACATTAACCAGTAGGCCAGAGTAAGAGTTAAGACCTTAACCATTAGGCCAGTGTGCGAGTCTAAGAACTTAGCTATTAGGCGAGAGTAAAAGTTAAGACCTTAGCTATTAGGCCAGAGTAAGAGTTAAGACCTTAACCAGTAGGCCAGAGTAAGAGTTAAGACCTTAACCATTAGGCCAGAGTATGAGTCTAAGACCTTAGCTATTAGGCCAGAGTAAGAGTTAAGACCTCAGCTATTAGGCCAGAGTAAGAGTTAAGACCTTAACCATTAGGCCAGAGTACGAGTCTAAGACCTTAGCTATTAGGCAAGAGTAAGAGTTAAGACCTGAACCAGTAGGCCAGAGTATGAGTCTAAGACCTTAGCTATTAGGCCAGAATAGGAGTTAAGACCTTAACCAGTAGGCCAGAGTATGATTCTAAGACCTTAGCTATTAGGCCAGAGTAAGAGTTAAGACCTTAGCTGTGAGGCCAGAGTAAGAGTTAAGACCTTAACCAGTAGTCCAGAGTACAATTCTAAGACCTTAGCTATTAGGCCAGAGTAAGAGTTAAGACCTTAGCTATTAGGCCAGAGTACGAGTTAAGACCTTAGCTATTAGGCCAGAGTACGAGTCTAAGACCTTAGATATTAGGCCAGAATAAGAGTTAAGACCTTAACCAGTAGGTCAGAGTAAGAGTTAAGACCTTAACCTGTAGGCCATAGTACGAGTCTAAGACCTTAGCTATTAGGCCAGAGTAAGAGTTAAGACCTTAACCAGTAGGCCAGAGTAAGAGTTAAGACCTTAGCTATTAGGCCAGAGTAAGAGTTAAGACCTTAGATATTAGGCCAGAGTAAGAGTTAAGACCTTAACCAGTAGGCCAGAGTACGAGTTAAGACCTTAGCTATTAGGTCAGAGTACGAGTCTAAGACCTTAGCTATTAGGCCAGAATAAGAGTTAAGACCTTAACCAGTAGGCCAGAGTAAGAGTTAAGACCTTAACCTGTAGGCCACAGTACGAGTCTAAGACCTTAGCTATTAGGCCAGAGTAAGAGTTAAGACATTAACCAGTAGGCCAGAGTAAGAGTTAAGACCTTAACCATTAGGCCAGTGTACGAGTCTAAAACCTTAGCTATTAGGCCAGAGTAAGAGTTAAGACCTTAGCTATTAGGCCAGAGTAAGAGTTAAGACCTTAACCAGTAGGCCAGAGTACGAGTTAAGACCTTAACTATTAGGCCAGAGTAAGAGTTAAGACCTTAGCTATTAGGCCAGAGTACGAGTCTAAGACCTTAGCTATTAGGCCAGAATAAGAGTTAAGACCTTAACCAGTAGGCCAGAGTAAGAGTTAAGACCTTAATCTGTAGGCCATAGTACGAGTCTAAGACCTTAGCTATTAGGCCAGAGTAAGAGTTAAGACCTTAACCAGTAGGCCAGAGTAAGAGTTAAGACCTTAGCTATTAGGCCAGATTGAGAGTTAAGACCTTAACTATTAGGCCAGAGTACAAGTCTAAGACCTTAGCTATTAGGCCAGAGTAAGAGTTAATACATTAGCTATTAGGCCAGAGTAAGAGTTAAGACCTTAACCAGTAGGCCATAGTACGATTCTAAGACCTTAGCTATTATGCCAGAGTAAGAGTTAAGACCTTAGCTATTAGGCCAGAGTAAGTGTTAAGACCTTAACCAGTAGGCCAGAGTAAGAGTTAAGACCTTAGCTATTAGGCCAGAGTGAGAGTTAAGACCTTAACCATTAGGCCAGAGTACAAGTCTAAGACCTTAGCTATTAGGCCAGAGTAAGAGTTAAGACATTAGCTATTAGGCCAGAGTAAGAGTAAAGACCATAACCTGTAGGCCATAGTAAGAGTTAATACCTTAACCAGTAGGCCAGAGTATGAGTCTAAGACCTTAGCTATTAGGCCAGAGTATGAGTTAAGACCTTAACCAGTAGGCCAGAGTAAGAGTTAAGACCTTAACCAGTAGGCCATAGTACGATTCTAAGACCTTAGCTATTATGCCAGAGTAAGAGTTAAGACCTTAGCTATTAGGCCAGAGTAAGTGTTAAGACCTAAACCAGGAGGCCAGAGTAAGAGTTAAGACCTTAGCTATTAGGCCAGAGTAAGAGTTCAGACCTTAAGCATTAGGCCAGAGTAAGAGTTAAGACCTTAACCAGTAGGCCAGAGTAAGAGTGAAGACCTTAACCAGTAGGCCAGAGTAAGAGTTAAGACCTTAACCAGTTGGCCATAGTAAGAGTCTAAGACCTTAGCTATTAGGCCAGAGTAAGAGTTAAGACCTTAGCTATTAGGCCAGAGTAAGAGTTAAGACCTTAACCATTAGGCCAGAGTACGAGTCTAAGACCTTAGCTATTAGGCCAGAGTAAGAGTTAAGACCTTAACCATTAGGTCAGAGTACGAGTCTAAGACCTTAGCTATTAGGCCAGAGTGAGAGTTAAGACCTTAATCAGTTGGCCAGAGTAAGAGTTAACACCTTAACCATTAGGCCAGAGTACGAGTCTAAGACCTTAACCATTAGGCCAGAGTAAGAGTTAAGACCATTAGGCCAGAGTACGAGTCTAAGACCTTAGCTATTAGGCCAGAGTAAGAGTTAAGACCTTAGCTATTAGGCCAGAGTAAGAGTTAAGACCTTAACCAGTAGGCCAGAGTAAGAGTTAAGACCTCAACCTATAGGCCAGAGTAAGAGTTAAGACCTTAACCATTAGGCCAGAGTACGAGTCTCAGACCTTAGCTATTAGGCTGGAGTAGGAGTTAAGACCTTAGCTATTAGGCCAGAGTAAGAGTTAAGACCTTAGCTATTAGGCCAGAGTACGAGTCTAACACCTTAGCTATTAGGCTGGAGTAGGAGTTAAGACCTTAGCTATTAGGCCAGAGAAAGAGTTAAGACCTTAGCTATTAGGCCAGAGTAAGAGTTAAGACCTTACCATTAGGCCAGAGTACGAGTCTAAGACCTTAGCTATTAGGCCAGAGTAAGAGTTAAGACCTTAGCTATTAGGCCAGAGTATGAGTTAAGACCTTAGCTATTAGGCCAGAGTATGAGTTAAGACCTTAGCTATTAGGCCAGAGTACGAGTCTAAGACCTTAGCTATTAGGCCAGAATAAGAGTTAAGACCTTAACCTGTTGGCCAGAGTAAGAGTTAAGACCTTAACCATTAGGCCAGAGTACAAGTCTAAGACCTTAGCTATTAGGCCAGAGTAAGAGTTAAGACCTTAGCTATTAGGCCAGAGTACGAGTCTAACACCTTAGCTATTAGGCTGGAGTAGGAGTTAAGACCTTAGCTATTAGGCCAGAGTACGAGTCTAAGACCTTAGCTATTAGGCCAGAGTACGAGTCTAAGACCTTAGCTATTAGGCCAGAGTACGAGTCTAAGACCTTAGCTATTAGGCCAGAGTAAGAGTTAAGACCTTAACCAGTAGGCCGGAGTACGAGTCTAAGACCTTAGCTATTAGGCCAGAGTAAGAGTTAAGACCTTAGCTGTGAGGCCAGAGTAAGAGTTAAGACCCTAACCAGTAGTCCAGAGTACAATTCTAAGACCTTAGCTATTAGGCCAGAGTAAGAGTTAAGACCTTAGCTATTAGGCCTGAGTATGAGTTAAGACCTTAACCAGTAGGCCAGAGTACGAGTCTAAGACCTTAGCTATTAGGCCAGAGTAAGAGTTAAGAGCTTAACCAGTAGGCCAGAGTAAGAGTTAAGACCTTAACCAGTAGGCCAGAGTACGAGTCTAAGACCTTAGCTATTAGGCCAGAGTAAGAGTTAAGAGCTTAACCAGTAGGCCAGAGTAAGAGTTAAGACTTTAACCAGTAGGCCAGAGTAAGAGTTAAGACCTTAATCATTAGGCCAGAGTACGAGTCTAAGACCTTAGCTATTAGGCCAGAGTAAGAGTTAAGACATTAACCAGTAGGCCAGAGTAAGAGTTAAGACCTTAACCATTAGGCCAGAGTACGAGTCTAAGACCTTAACTATTAGGCCAGAGTAAGAGTTAAGACCTTAACCAGTAGTCCAGAGTACGAGTTAAGACCTTAGCTATTAGGCCAGAATAAGAGTTAAGACCTTAGCTATTAGGCCAGAGTACGAGTCTAAGACCTTAGCTATTAGGCCAGAATAAGAGTTAAGACATTAGCTATTAGGCCAGAGTAAGAGTAAAGACCATAACCTGTAGGCCATAGTAAGTGTTAAGACCTTAGCTATTAGGCCAGAGTATGAGTTAAGACCTTAACCAGTAGGCCAGAGTAAGAGTTAAGACCTTAACCAGTAGGCCATAGTACGATTCTAAGACCTTAGCTATTATGCCAGAGTAAGAGTTAAGACCTTAACCAATAGGCCAGAGTAGGAGTTAAGACCTTAACCATTAGGCCAGAGTACGAGTCTAAGACCTTAGCTATTAGGCAAGAGTAAGAGTTAAGACCTGAACCAGTAGGCCAGAGTACGAGTCTAAGACCTTAGCTATTAGGCCAGAGTAAGAGTTAAGACCTTAGCTGTGAGGCCAGAGTAAGAGTTAAGACCTTAACCAGTAGTCCAGAGTACAATTCTAAGACCTTAGCTATTAGGCCAGAGTAAGAGTTAAGACCTTAGCTGTTAGGCTAGAGTATGAGTGAAGACCTTAACCAGTAGGCCAGAGTACGAGTCTAAGACCTTAGCTATTAGGCCAGAGTAAGAGTTAAGACCCTAACAAGTAGGCCAGAGTAAGTGTTAAGACCTTAACCTGTAGGCCAGAGTAAGAGTTAATACCTTAACCAGTAGGCCAGAGTAAGAGTTAAGACCTTAACCAGTAGGCCAGAGTAAGAGTTAAGACCTTAATCATTAGGCCAGAGTACGAGTCTAAGACCTTAGCTATTAGGCCAGAGTAAGAGTTAAGACATTAACCAGTAGGCCAGAGTAAGAGTTAAGACCTTAATCTGTAGGCCATAGTACGAGTCTAAGACCTTAGCTATTAGGCCAGAGTAAGAGTTAAGACCTTAACCAGTAGGCCAGAGTAAGAGTTAAGACCATAGCTATTAGGCCAGAGTGAGAGTTAAGACCTTAACCATTAGGCCAGAGTACAAGTCTAAGACCTTAGCTATTAGGCCAGAGTAAGAGTTAATACATTAGCTATTAGGCCAGAGTAAGAGTTAAGACCTTAACCAGTAGGCCATAGTACGATTCTAAGACCTTAGCTATTATGCCAGAGTAAGAGTTAAGACCTTAACCAGTAGGCCAGAGTAAGTGTTAAGACCTTAACCAGTAGGCCAGAGTAAGAGTTAAGACCTTAGCTATTAGGCCAGAGTGAGAGTTAAGACCTTAACCATTAGGCCAGAGTACAAGTCTAAGACCTTAGCTATTAGGCCAGAGTAAGAGTTAAGACATTAGCTATTAGGCCAGAGTAAGAGTAAAGACCATAACCTGTAGGCCATAGTAAGAGTTAATACCTTAACCAGTAGGCCAGAGTATGAGTCTAAGACCTTAGCTATTAGGCCAGAGTATGAGTTAAGACCTTAACCAGTAGGCCAGAGTAAGAGTTAAGAACTTAACCAGTAGGCCATAGTACGATTCTAAGACCTTAGCTATTATGCCAGAGTAAGAGTTAAGACCTTAGCTATTAGGCCAGAGTAAGTGTTAAGACCTTAACCAGTAGGCCAGAGTAAGAGTTAAGACCTTAGCTATTAGGCCAGAGTAAGAGTTCAGACCTTAAGCATTAGGCCAGAGTAAGAGTTAAGACCTTAACCAGTAGGCCAGAGTAAGAGTGAAGACCTTAACCAGTAGGCCAGAGTAAGAGTTAAGACCTTAACCAGTTGGCCATAGTAAGAGTCTAAGACCTTAGCTATTAGGCCAGAGTAAGAGTTAAGACCTTAGCTATTAGGCCAGAGTAAGAGTTAAGACCTTAACCATTAGGCCAGAGTACGAGTCTAAGACCTTAGCTATTAGGCCAGAGTGAGAGTTAAGACCTTAATCAGTTGGCCAGAGTAAGAGTTAACACCTTAACCATTAGGCCAGAGTACGAGTCTAAGACCTTAACCATTAGGCCAGAGTAAGAGTTAAGACCATTAGGCCAGAGTACGAGTCTAAGACCTTAGCTATTAGGCCAGAGTAAGAGTTAAGACCTTAGCTATTAGGCCAGAGTAAGAGTTAAGACCTTAACCAGTAGGCCAGAGTAAGAGTTAAGACCTTAACCTATAGGCCAGAGTAAGAGTTAAGACCTTAACCATTAGGCCAGAGTACGAGTCTCAGACCTTAGCTATTAGGCTGGAGTAGGAGTTAAGACCTTAGCTATTAGGCCAGAGTAAGAGTTAAGACCTTAGCTATTAGGCCAGAGTACGAGTCTAACACCTTAGCTATTAGGCTGGAGTAGGAGTTAAGACCTTAGCTATTAGGCCAGAGAAAGAGTTAAGACCTTAGCTATTAGGCCAGAGTAAGAGTTAAGACCTTACCATTAGGCCAGAGTACGAGTCTAAGACCTTAGCTATTAGGCCAGAGTAAGAATTAAGACCTTAGCTATTAGGCCAGAGTATGAGTTAAGACCTTAGCTATTAGGCCAGAGTATGAGTTAAGACCTTAGCTATTAGGCCAGAGTACGAGTCTAAGACCTTAGCTATTAGGCCAGAATAAGAGTTAAGACCTTAACCTGTTGGCCAGAGTAAGAGTTAAGACCTTAACCATTAGGCCAGAGTACGAGTCTAAGACCTTAGCTATTAGGCCAGAGTAAGAGTTAAGACCTTAGCTATTAGGCCAGAGTACGAGTCTAACACCTTAGCTATTAGGCTGGAGTAGGAGTTAAGACCTTAGCTATTAGGCCAGAGTACGAGTCTAAGACCTTAGCTATTAGGCCAGAGTACGAGTCTAAGACCTTAGCTATTAGGCCAGAGTACGAGTATAAGACCTTAGCTATTAGGCCAGAGTAAGAGTTAAGACCATAACCAGTAGGCCGGAGTACGAGTCTAAGACCTTAGCTATTAGGCCAGAGTAAGAGTTAAGACCTTAGCTGTGAGGCCAGAGTAAGAGTTAAGACCCTAACCAGTAGTCCAGATTACAATTCTAAGACCTTAGCTATTAGGCCAGAGTAAGAGTTAAGACCTTAGCTATTAGGCCTGAGTATGAGTTAAGACCTTAACCAGTAGGCCAGAGTGCGAGTCTAAGACCTTAGCTATTAGGCCAGAGTAAGAGTTAAGAGCTTAACCAGTAGGCCAGAGTAAGAGTTAAGACCTTAACCAGTAGGCCAGAGTACGAGTCTAAGACCTTAGCTATTAGGCCAGAGTAAGAGTTAAGAGCTTAACCAGTAGGCCAGAGTAAGAGTTAAGACCTTAACCAGTAGGCCAGAGTAAGAGTTAAGACCTTAATCATTAGGCCAGAGTACGAGTCTAAGACCTTAGCTATTAGGCCAGAGTAAGAGTTAAGACATTAACCAGTAGGCCAGAGTAAGAGTTAAGACCTTAACCATTAGGCCAGAGTACGAGTCTAAGACCTTAACTATTAGGCCAGAGTAAGAGTTAAGACCTTAACCAGTAGTCCAGAGTACGAGTTAAGACCTTAGCTATTAGGCCAGAATAAGAGTTAAGACCTTAGCTATTAGGCCAGAGTACGAGTCTAAGACCTTAGCTATTAGGCCAGAATAAGAGTTAAGACCTTAACCAGTGGGCCAGAGTAAGAGTTAAGACCTTAACCTGTAGGCCATAGTACGAGTCTAAGACCTTAGCTATTAGGCCAGAGTAAGAGTTAAGACCTTAACCAGTAGGCCAGAGTAAGAGTTAAGACCTTAGCTATTAGGCCAGAGTGAGAGTTAAGACCTTAACCATTAGGCCAGAGTACAAGTCTAAGACCTTAGCTATTAGGCCAGAGTAAGAGTTAAGACATTAGCTATTAGGCCAGAGTAAGAGTAAAGACCATAACCTGTAGGCCATAGTAAGTGTTAAGACCTTAGCTATTAGGCCAGAGTATGAGTTAAGACCTTAACCAGTAGGCCAGAGTAAGAGTTAAGACCTTAACCAGTAGGCCATAGTACGATTCTAAGACCTTAGCTATTATGCCAGAGTAAGAGTTAAGACCTTAACCAGTAGGCCAGAGTAGGAGTTAAGACCTTAACCATTAGGCCAGAGTACGAGTCTAAGACCTTAGCTATTAGGCAAGAGTAAGAGTTAAGACCTGAACCAGTAGGCCAGAGTACGAGTCTAAGACCTTAGCTATTAGGCCAGAGTAAGAGTTAAGACCTTAGCTGTGAGGCCAGAGTAAGAGTTAAGACCTTAACCAGTAGTCCAGAGTACAATTCTAAGACCTTAGCTATTAGGCCAGAGTAAGAGTTAAGACCTTAGCTGTTAGGCTAGAGTATGAGTGAAGTGAAGACCTTAACCAGTAGGCCAGAGTACGAGTCTAAGACCTTAGCTATTAGGCCAGAGTTAGAGTTAAGACCCTAACAAGTAGGCCAGAGTAAGTGTTAAGACCTTAACCTGTAGGCCAGAGTAAGAGTTAATACCTTAACCAGTAGGCCAGAGTAAGAGTTAAGACCTTAACCAGTAGGCCAGAGTAAGAGTTAAGACCTTAATCATTAGGCCAGAGTACGAGTCTAAGACCTTAGCTATTAGGCCAGAGTAAGAGTTAAGACATTAACCAGTAGGCCAGAGTAAGAGTTAAGACCTTAACCTGTAGGCCATAGTACGAGTCTAAGACCTTAGCTATTAGGCCAGTGTAAGAGTAAAGACCTTAACCAGTAGGCCAGAGTAAGAGTTAAGACCTTAGCTATTAGGCCAGAGTGAGAGTTAAGACCTTAACCATTAGGCCAGAGTACAAGTCTAAGACCTTAGCTATTAGGCCAGAGTAAGAGTTAAGACATTAGCTATTAGGCCAGAGTAAGAGTAAAGACCATAACCTGTAGGCCATAGTAAGAGTTAAGACCTTAGCTATTAGGCCAGAGTATGAGTTAAGACCTTAACCAGTAGGCCAGAGTGAGAGTTAAGACCTTAACCAGTAGGCCATAGTACGATTCTAAGAGCGTAGCTATTATGCCAGAGTAAGAGTTAAGACCTTAGCTATTAGGCCAGAGTAAGTGTTAAGACCTTAAACAGTAGGCCAGAGTAAGAGTTAAGACCTTAGCTATTAGGCCAGAGTAAGAGTTCAGACCTTAATCATTAGGCCAGAGTAAGAGTTAAGACCTTAACCAGTAGGCCAGAGTAAGAGTTAAGACCTTAACCAGTAGGCCAGAGTAAGAGTTAAGACCTTAACCAATAGGCCATAGTAAGAGTCTAAGACCTTAGCTATTAGGCCAGAGTAAGAGTTAAGACCTTAGCTATTAGGCCAGAGTAAGAGTTAAGACCTTAACCATTAGGCCAGAGTATGAGTCTAAGACCTTAGCTATTAGGCCAGAGTAAGAGTTAAGACCTTAACCATTAGGTCTGAGTACGAGTCTAAGACCTTAGCTATTAGGCCATAGTGAGAGTTAAGACCTTAACCAGTAGGCCAGAGTAAGAGTTAAGACCTTAACCATTAGGCCAGAGTATGAGTTAAGACCTTAGCTATTAGGCTAGAGTAAGAGTTAAGACCTTAACCAGTAGGCCAGAGTAAGAGTTAAGACCTTAACCAGTAGGCCAGAGTAAGAGTTAAGACCTTAACCAGTAGGCCAGAGTAAGAGTTAAGACCTTAACCATTAGGCCAGAGTATGAGTCTAAGATCTTAGCTATTAGGCCAGAGTAAGAGTTAAGACCTCAGCTATTAGGCCAGAGTAAGAGTTATGACCTTAACCATTAGGCCAGAGTACGAGTCTAAGACCTTAGCTATTAGGCAAGAGTAAGAGTTAAGACCTGAACCAGTAGGCCAGAGTATGAGTCTAAGACCTTAGCTATTAGGCCAGAATAGCAGTTAAGACCTTAACCAGTAGGCCAGAGTATGATTCTAAGACCTTAGCTATTAGGCCAGAGTAAGAGTTAAGACCTTAGCTGTGAGGCCAGAGTAAGAGTTAAGACCTTAACCAGTAGTGCAGAGTACAATTCTAAGACCTTAGCTATTAGGCCAGAGTAAGAGTTAAGACCTTAGCTATTAGGCCAGAGTATGAGTTAAGACCTTAGCTATTAGGCCAGAGTATGAGTTAAGACCTTAGCTATTAGGCCAGAGTACGAGTCTAAGACCTTAGCTATTAGGCCAGAATAAGAGTTAAGACCTTAACCAGTAGGCCAGAGTAAGAGTTAAGACCTTAACCTGTAGGCCATAGTACGAGTCTAAGACCTTAGCTATTAGGCCAGAGTAAGAGTTAAGACCTTAACCTGTAGGCCATAGTACGAGTCTAAGACCTTAGCTATTAGGCCAGAGTAAGAGTTAAGACCTTAGCTGTGAGGCCAGAGTAAGAGTTAAGACCTTAACCAGTAGTGCAGAGTACAATTCTAAGACCTTAGCTATTAGGCCAGAGTAAGAGTTAAGACCTTAGCTATTAGGCCAGAGTATGAGTTAAGACCTTAGCTATTAGGCCAGAGTACGAGTCTAAGACCTTAGCTATTAGGCCAGAATAAGAGTTAAGACCTTAACCAGTAGGCCAGAGTAAGAGTTAAGACCTTAACCTGTAGGCCATAGTACGAGTCTAAGACCTTAGCTATTAGGCCAGAGTAAGAATTAAGACCTTAACCAGTAGGCCAGAGTAAGAGTTAAGACCTTAGCTATCAGGCCAGAGTAAGAGTTAAGACCTTAGATATTAGGCCAGAGTAAGAGTTAAGACCTTAACCAGTAGGCCAGAGTACGAGTTAAGACCTTAGCTATTAGGCCAGAGTAAGAGTTAAGACCTTAACCAGTAGGCCATAGAACGATTCTAAGACCTTAGCTATTATGCCAGAGTAAGAGTTAAGCCCTTAGCTATTAGGCCAGAGTAAGTGTTAAGACCTTAACCAGTAGGCCAGAGTAAGAGTTAAGACCTTAGCTATTAGGCCAGAGTAAGAGTTCAGACCTTAAGCATTAGGCCAGAGTAAGAGTTAAGACCTTAACCAGTAGGCCAGAGTAAGAGTGAAGACCTTAACCAGTAGGCCAGAGTAAGAGTTAAGACCTTAACCAGTTGGCCATAGTAAGAGTCTAAGACCTTAGCTATTAGGCCAGAGTAAGAGTTAAGACCTTAGCTATTAGGCCAGAGTAAGAGTTAAGACCTTAACCATTAGGCCAGAGTACGAGTCTAAGACCTTAGCTATTAGGCCAGAGTAAGAGTTAAGACCTTAACCATTAGGTCAGAGTACGAGTCTAAGACCTTAGCTATTAGGCCAGAGTGAGAGTTAAGACCTTAATCAGTTGGCCAGAGTAAGAGTTAACACGTTAACCATTAGGCCAGAGTACGAGTCTAAGACCTTAACCATTAGGCCAGAGTAAGAGTTAAGACCATTAGGCCAGAGTACGAGTCTAAGACCTTAGCTATTAGGCCAGAGTAAGAGTTAAGACCTTAGCTATTAGGCCAGAGTAAGAGTTAAGACCTTAACCAGTAGGCCAGAGTAAGAGTTAAGACCTTAACCTATAGGCCAGAGTAAGAGTTAAGACCTTAACCATTAGGCCAGAGTACGAGTCTCAGACCTTAGCTATTAGGCTGGAGTAGGAGTTAAGACCTTAGCTATTAGGCCAGAGTAAGAGTTAAGACCTTAGCTATTAGGCCAGAGTACGAGTCTAACACCTTAGCTATTAGGCTGGAGTAGGAGTTAAGACCTTAGCTATTAGGCCAGAGAAAGAGTTAAGACCTTAGCTATTAGGCCAGAGTAAGAGTTAAGACCTTACCATTAGGCCAGAGTACGAGTCTAAGACCTTAGCTATTAGGCCAGAGTAAGAATTAAGACCTTAGCTATTAGGCCAGAGTATGAGTTAAGACCTTAGCTATTAGGCCAGAGTATGAGTTAAGACCTTAGCTATTAGGCCAGAGTACGAGTCTAAGACCTTAGCTATTAGGCCAGAATAAGAGTTAAGACCTTAACCTGTTGGCCAGAGTAAGAGTTAAGACCTTAACCATTAGGCCAGAGTACGAGTCTAAGACCTTAGCTATTAGGCCAGAGTAAGAGTTAAGACCTTAGCTATTAGGCCAGAGTACGAGTCTAACACCTTAGCTATTAGGCTGGAGTAGGAGTTAAGACCTTAGCTATTAGGCCAGAGTACGAGTCTAAGACCTTAGCTATTAGGCCAGAGTACGAGTCTAAGACCTTAGCTATTAGGCCAGAGTACGAGTCTAAGACCTTAGCTATTAGGCCAGAGTAAGAGTTAAGACCATAACCAGTAGGCCGGAGTACGAGTCTAAGACCTTAGCTATTAGGCCAGAGTAAGAGTTAAGACCTTAGCTGGGAGGCCAGAGTAAGAGTTAAGACCCTAACCAGTAGTCCAGAGTACAATTCTAAGACCTTAGCTATTAGGCCAGAGTAAGAGTTAAGACCTTAGCTATTAGGCCTGAGTATGAGTTAAGACCTTAACCAGTAGGCCAGAGTACGAGTCTAAGACCTTAGCTATTAGGCCAGAGTAAGAGTTAAGAGCTTAACCAGTAGGCCAGAGTAAGAGTTAAGACCTTAACCAGTAGGCCAGAGTACGAGTCTAAGACCTTAGCTATTAGGCCAGAGTAAGAGTTAAGAGCTTAACCAGTAGGCCAGAGTAAGAGTTAAGACCTTAACCAGTAGGCCAGAGTAAGAGTTAAGACCTTAATCATTAGGCCAGAGTACGAGTCTAAGACCTTAGCTATTAGGCCAGAGTAAGAGTTAAGACATTAACCAGTAGGCCAGAGTAAGAGTTAAGACCTTAACCATTAGGCCAGAGTACGAGTCTAAGACCTTAACTATTAGGCCAGAGTAAGAGTTAAGACCTTAACCAGTAGTCCAGAGTACGAGTTAAGACCTTAGCTATTAGGCCAGAATAAGAGTTAAGACCTTAGCTATTAGGCCAGAGTACGAGTCTAAGACCTTAGCTATTAGGCCAGAATAAGAGTTAAGACCTTAACCAGTGGGCCAGAGTAAGAGTTAAGACCTTAACCTGTAGGCCATAGTACGAGTCTAAGACCTTAGCTATTAGGCCAGAGTAAGAGTTAAGACCTTAACCAGTAGGCCAGAGTAAGAGTTAAGACCTTAGCTATTAGGCCAGAGTGAGAGTTAAGACCTTAACCATTAGGCCAGAGTACAAGTCTAAGACCTTAGCTATTAGGCCAGAGTAAGAGTTAAGACATTAGCTATTAGGCCAGAGTAAGAGTAAAGACCATAACCTGTAGGCCATAGTAAGTGTTAAGACCTTAGCTATTAGGCCAGAGTATGAGTTAAGACCTTAACCAGTAGGCCAGAGTAAGAGTTAAGACCTTAACCAGTAGGCCATAGTACGATTCTAAGACCTTAGCTATTATGCCAGAGTAAGAGTTAAGACCTTAACCAGTAGGCCAGAGTAGGAGTTAAGACCTTAACCATTAGGCCAGAGTACGAGTCTAAGACCTTAGCTATTAGGCAAGAGTAAGAGTTAAGACCTGAACCAGTAGGCCAGAGTACGAGTCTAAGACCTTAGCTATTAGGCCAGAGTAAGAGTTAAGACCTTAGCTGTGAGGCCAGAGTAAGAGTTAAGACCTTAACCAGTAGTCCAGAGTACAATTCTAAGACCTTAGCTATTAGGCCAGAGTAAGAGTTAAGACCTTAGCTGTTAGGCTAGAGTATGAGTGAAGACCTTAACCAGTAGGCCAGAGTACGAGTCTAAGACCTTAGCTATTAGGCCAGAGTAAGAGTTAAGACCCTAACAAGTAGGCCAGAGTAAGTGTTAAGACCTTAACCTGTAGGCCAGAGTAAGAGTTAATACCTTAACCAGTAGGCCAGAGTAAGAGTTAAGACCTTAACCAGTAGGCCAGAGTAAGAGTTAAGACCTTAATCATTAGGCCAGAGTACGAGTCTAAGACCTTAGCTATTAGGCCAGAGTAAGAGTTAAGACATTAACCAGTAGGCCAGAGTAAGAGTTAAGACCTTAACCTGTAGGCCATAGTACGAGTCTAAGACCTTAGCTATTAGGCCAGTGTAAGAGTTAAGACCTTAACCAGTAGGCCAGAGTAAGAGTTAAGACCTTAGCTATTAGGCCAGAGTGAGAGTTAAGACCTTAACCATTAGGCCAGAGTACAAGTCTAAGACCTTAGCTATTAGGCCAGAGTAAGAGTTAAGACATTAGCTATTAGGCCAGAGTAAGAGTAAAGACCATAACCTGTAGGCCATAGTAAGAGTTAAGACCTTAGCTATTAGGCCAGAGTATGAGTTAAGACCTTAACCAGTAGGCCAGAGTGAGAGTTAAGACCTTAACCAGTAGGCCATAGTACGATTCTAAGAGCGTAGCTATTATGCCAGAGTAAGAGTTAAGACCTTAGCTATTAGGCCAGAGTAAGTGTTAAGACCTTAAACAGTAGGCCAGAGTAAGAGTTAAGACCTTAGCTATTAGGCCAGAGTAAGAGTTCAGACCTTAATCATTAGGCCAGAGTAAGAGTTAAGACCTTAACCAGTAGGCCAGAGTAAGAGTTAAGACCTTAACCAGTAGGCCAGAGTAAGAGTTAAGACCTTAACCAATAGGCCATAGTAAAAGTCTAAGACCTTAGCTATTAGGCCAGAGTAAGAGTTAAGACCTTAGCTATTAGGCCAGAGTAAGAGTTAAGACCTTAACCATTAGGCCAGAGTATGAGTCTAAGACCTTAGCTATTAGGCCAGAGTAAGAGTTAAGACCTTAACCATTAGGTCTGAGTACGAGTCTAAGACCTTAGCTATTAGGCCATAGTGAGAGTTAAGACCTTAACCAGTAGGCCAGAGTAAGAGTTAAGACCTTAACCATTAGGCCAGAGTATGAGTTAAGACCTTAGCTATTAGGCTAGAGTAAGAGTTAAGACCTTAACCAGTAGGCCAGAGTAAGAGTTAAGACCTTAACCAGTAGGCCAGAGTAAGAGTTAAGACCTTAACCAGTAGGCCAGAGTAAGAGTTAAGACCTTAACCATTAGGCCAGAGTATGAGTCTAAGACCTTAGCTATTAGGCCAGAGTAAGAGTTAAGACCTCAGCTATTAGGCCAGAGTAAGAGTTAAGACCTTAACCATTAGGCCAGAGTACGAGTCTAAGACCTTAGCTATTAGGCAAGAGTAAGAGTTAAGACCTGAACCAGTAGGCCAGAGTATGAGTCTAAGACCTTAGCTATTAGGCCAGAATAGCAGTTAAGACCTTAACCAGTAGGCCAGAGTATGATTCTAAGACCTTAGCTATTAGGCCAGAGTAAGAGTTAAGACCTTAGCTGTGAGGCCAGAGTAAGAGTTAAGACCTTAACCAGTAGTGCAGAGTACAATTCTAAGACCTTAGCTATTAGGCCAGAGTAAGAGTTAAGACCTTAGCTATTAGGCCAGAGTATGAGTTAAGACCTTAGCTATTAGGCCAGAGTATGAGTTAAGACCTTAGCTATTAGGCCAGAGTACGAGTCTAAGACCTTAGCTATTAGGCAAGAGTAAGAGTTAAGACCTGAACCAGTAGGCCAGAGTATGAGTCTAAGACCTTAGCTATTAGGCCAGAATAGCAGTTAAGACCTTAACCAGTAGGCCAGAGTATGATTCTAAGACCTTAGCTATTAGGCCAGAGTAAGAGTTAAGACCTTAGCTGTGAGGCCAGAGTAAGAGTTAAGACCTTAACCAGTAGTGCAGAGTACAATTCTAAGACCTTAGCTATTAGGCCAGAGTAAGAGTTAAGACCTTAGCTATTAGGCCAGAGTATGAGTTAAGACCTTAGCTATTAGGCCAGAGTACGAGTCTAAGACCTTAGCTATTAGGCCAGAATAAGAGTTAAGACCTTAACCAGTAGGCCAGAGTAAGAGTTAAGACCTTAACCTGTAGGCCATAGTACGAGTCTAAGACCTTAGCTATTAGGCCAGAGTAAGAATTAAGACCTTAACCAGTAGGCCAGAGTAAGAGTTAAGACCTTAGCTATCAGGCCAGAGTAAGAGTTAAGACCTTAGATATTAGGCCAGAGTAAGAGTTAAGACCTTAACCAGTAGGCCAGAGTACGAGTTAAGACCTTAGCTATTAGGCCAGAGTAAGAGTTAAGACCTTAACCAGTAGGCCATAGTACGATTCTAAGACCTTAGCTATTATGCCAGAGTAAGAGTTAAGACCTTAGCTATTAGGCCAGAGTAAGTGTTAAGACCTTAACCAGTAGGCCAGAGTAAGAGTTAAGACCTTAGCTATTAGGCCAGAGTAAGAGTTCAGACCTTAAGCATTAGGCCAGAGTAAGAGTTAAGACCTTAACCAGTAGGCCAGAGTAAGAGTGAAGACCTTAACCAGTAGGCCAGAGTAAGAGTTAAGACCTTAACCAGTTGGCCATAGTAAGAGTCTAAGACCTTAGCTATTAGGCCAGAGTAAGAGTTAAGACCTTAGCTATTAGGCCAGAGTAAGAGTTAAGACCTTAACCATTAGGCCAGAGTACGAGTCTAAGACCTTAGCTATTAGGCCAGAGTAAGAGTTAAGACCTTAACCATTAGGTCAGAGTACGAGTCTAAGACCTTAGCTATTAGGCCAGAGTGAGAGTTAAGACCTTAATCAGTTGGCCAGAGTAAGAGTTAACACCTTAACCATTAGGCCAGAGTACGAGTCTAAGACCTTAACCATTAGGCCAGAGTAAGAGTTAAGACCATTAGGCCAGAGTACGAGTCTAAGACCTTAGCTATTAGGCCAGAGTAAGAGTTAAGACCTTAGCTATTAGGCCAGAATAAGAGTTAAGACCTTAACCAGTAGGCCAGAGTAAGAGTTAAGACCTTAACCTATAGGCCAGAGTAAGAGTTAAGACCTTAACCATTAGGCCAGAGTACGAGTCTCAGACCTTAGCTATTAGGCTGGAGTAGGAGTTAAGACCTTAGCTATTAGGCCAGAGTAAGAGTTAAGACCTTAGCTATTAGGCCAGAGTACGAGTCTAACACCTTAGCTATTAGGCTGGAGTAGGAGTTAAGACCTTAGCTATTAGGCCAGAGAAAGAGTTAAGACCTTAGCTATTAGGCCAGAGTAAGAGTTAAGACCTTACCATTAGGCCAGAGTACGAGTCTAAGACCTTAGCTATTAGGCCAGAGTAAGAATTAAGACCTTAGCTATTAGGCCAGAGTATGAGTTAAGACCTTAGCTATTAGGCCAGAGTATGAGTTAAGACCTTAGCTATTAGGCCAGAGTACGAGTCTAAGACCTTAGCTATTAGGCCAGAATAAGAGTTAAGACCTTAACCTGTTGGCCAGAGTAAGAGTTAAGACCTTAACCATTAGGCCAGAGTACGAGTCTAAGACCTTAGCTATTAGGCCAGAGTAAGAGTTAAGACCTTAGCTATTAGGCCAGAGTACGAGTCTAACACCTTAGCTATTAGGCTGGAGTAGGAGTTAAGACCTTAGCTATTAGGCCAGAGTACGAGTCTAAGACCTTAGCTATTAGGCCAGAGTACGAGTCTAAGACCTTAGCTATTAGGCCAGAGTAAGAGTTAAGACCATAACCAGTAGGCCGGAGTACGAGTCTAAGACCTTAGCTATTAGGCCAGAGTAAGAGTTAAGACCTTAGCTGGGAGGCCAGAGTAAGAGTTAAGACCCTAACCAGTAGTCCAGAGTACAATTCTAAGACCTTAGCTATTAGGCCAGAGTAAGAGTTAAGACCTTAGCTATTAGGCCTGAGTATGAGTTAAGACCTTAACCAGTAGGCCAGAGTACGAGTCTAAGACCTTAGCTATTAGGCCAGAGTAAGAGTTAAGAGCTTAACCAGTAGGCCAGAGTAAGAGTTAAGACCTTAACCAGTAGGCCAGAGTACGAGTCTAAGACCTTAGCTCTTAGGCCAGAGTAAGAGTTAAGAGCTTAACCAGTAGGCCAGAGTAAGAGTTAAGACCTTAACCAGTAGGCCAGAGTAAGAGTTAAGACCTTAATCATTAGGCCAGAGTACGAGTCTAAGACCTTAGCTATTAGGCCAGATTAAGAGTTAAGACATTAACCAGTAGGCCAGAGTAAGAGTTAAGACCTTAACCATTAGGCCAGAGTACGAGTCTAAGACCTTAACTATTAGGCCAGAGTAAGAGTTAAGACCTTAACCAGTAGTCCAGAGTACGAGTTAAGACCTTAGCTATTAGGCCAGAATAAGAGTTAAGACCTTAGCTATTAGGCCAGAGTACGAGTCTAAGACCTTAGCTATTAGGCCAGAATAAGAGTTAAGACCTTAACCAGTGGGCCAGAGTAAGAGTTAAGACCTTAACCTGTAGGCCATAGTACGAGTCTAAGACCTTAGCTATTAGGCCAGAGTAAGAGTTAAGACCTTAACCAGTAGGCCAGAGTAAGAGTTAAGACCTTAGCTATTAGGCCAGAGTGAGAGTTAAGACCTTAACCATTAGGCCAGAGTACAAGTCTAAGACCTTAGCTATTAGGCCAGAGTAAGAGTTAAGACATTAGCTATTAGGTCAGAGTAAGAGTAAAGACCATAACCTGTAGGCCATAGTAAGTGTTAAGACCTTAGCTATTAGGCCAGAGTATGAGTTAAGACCTTAACCAGTAGGCCAGAGTAAGAGTTAAGACCTTAACCAGTAGGCCATAGTACGATTCTAAGACCTTAGCTATTATGCCAGAGTAAGAGTTAAGACCTTAACCAGTAGGCCAGAGTAGGAGTTAAGACCTTAACCATTAGGCCAGAGTACGAGTCTAAGACCTTAGCTATTAGGCAAGAGTAAGAGTTAAGACCTGAACCAGTAGGCCAGAGTACGAGTCTAAGACCTTAGCTATTAGGCCAGAGTAAGAGTTAAGACCTTAGCTGTGAGGCCAGAGTAAGAGTTAAGACCTTAACCAGTAGTCCAGAGTACAATTCTAAGACCTTAGCTATTAGGCCAGAGTAAGAGTTAAGACCTTAGCTGTTAGGCTAGAGTATGAGTGAAGACCTTAACCAGTAGGCCAGAGTACGAGTCTAAGACCTTAGATATTAGGCCAGAGTAAGAGTTAAGACCCTAACAAGTAGGCCAGAGTAAGTGTTAAGACCTTAACCTGTAGGCCAGAGTAAGTGTTAATACCTTAACCAGTAGGCCAGAGTAAGAGTTAAGACCTTAACCAGTAGGCCAGAGTAAGTGTTAAGACCTTAATCATTAGGCCAGAGTACGAGTCTAAGACCTTAGCTATTAGGCCAGAGTAAGAGTTAAGACATTAACCAGTAGGCCAGAGTAAGAGTTAAGACCTTAACCTGTAGGCCATAGTACGAGTCTAAGACCTTAGCTATTAGGCCAGTGTAAGAGTTAAGACCTTAACCAGTAGGCCAGAGTAAGAGTTAAGACCTTAGCTATTAGGCCAGAGTGAGAGTTAAGACCTTAACCATTAGGCCAGAGTACAAGTCTAAGACCTTAGCTATTAGGCCAGAGTAAGAGTTAAGACATTAGCTATTAGGCCAGAGTAAGAGTAAAGACCATAACCTGTAGGCCATAGTAAGAGTTAAGACCTTAGCTATTAGGCCAGAGTATGAGTTAAGACCTTAACCAGTAGGCCAGAGTGAGAGTTAAGACCTTAACCAGTAGGCCATAGTACGATTCTAAGAGCGTAGCTATTATGCCAGAGTAAGAGTTAAGACCTTAGCTATTAGGCCAGAGTAAGTGTTAAGACCTTAAACAGTAGGCCAGAGTAAGAGTTAAGACCTTAGCTATTAGGCCAGAGTAAGAGTTCAGACCTTAATCATTAGGCCAGAGTAAGAGTTAAGACCTTAACCAGTAGGCCAGAGTAAGAGTTAAGACCTTAACCAGTAGGCCAGAGTAAGAGTTAAGACCTTAACCAATAGGCCATAGTAAGAGTCTAAGACCTTAGCTATTAGGCCAGAGTAAGAGTTAAGACCTTAGCTATTAGGCCAGAGTAAGAGTTAAGACCTTAACCATTAGGCCAGAGTATGAGTCTAAGACCTTAGCTATTAGGCCAGAGTAAGAGTTAAGACCTTAACCATTAGGTCTGAGTACGAGTCTAAGACCTTAGCTATTAGGCCATAGTGAGAGTTAAGACCTTAACCAGTAGGCCAGAGTAAGAGTTAAGACCTTAACCATTAGGCCAGAGTATGAGTTAAGACCTTAGCTATTAGGCTAGAGTAAGAGTTAAGACCTTAACCAGTAGGCCAGAGTAAGAGTTAAGACCTTAACCAGTAGGCCAGAGTAAGAGTTAAGACCTTAACCAGTAGGCCAGAGTAAGAGTTAAGACCTTAACCATTAGGCCAGAGTATGAGTCTAAGACCTTAGCTATTAGGCCAGAGTAAGAGTTAAGACCTCAGCTATTAGGCCAGAGTAAGAGTTAAGACCTTAACCATTAGGCCAGAGTACGAGTCTAAGACCTTAGCTATTAGGCAAGAGTAAGAGTTAAGACCTGAACCAGTAGGCCAGAGTATGAGTCTAAGACCTTAGCTATTAGGCCAGAATAGCAGTTAAGACCTTAACCAGTAGGCCAGAGTATGATTCTAAGACCTTAGCTATTAGGCCAGAGTAAGAGTTAAGACCTTAGCTGTGAGGCCAGAGTAAGAGTTAAGACCTTAACCAGTAGTGCAGAGTACAATTCTAAGACCTTAGCTATTAGGCCAGAGTAAGAGTTAAGACCTTAGCTATTAGGCCAGAGTATGAGTTAAGACCTTAGCTATTAGGCCAGAGTATGAGTTAAGACCTTAGCTATTAGGCCAGAGTACGAGTCTAAGACCTTAGCTATTAGGCCAGAATAAGAGTTAAGACCTTAACCAGTAGGCCAGAGTAAGAGTTAAGACCTTAACCTGTAGGCCATAGTACGAGTCTAAGACCTTAGCTATTAGGCCAGAGTAAGAGTTAAGACCTTAACCTGTAGGCCATAGTACGAGTCTAAGACCTTAGCTATTAGGCCAGAGTAAGAGTTAAGACCTTAGCTGTGAGGCCAGAGTAAGAGTTAAGACCTTAACCAGT
This sequence comes from Triturus cristatus, assembly GCF_964204655.1. Classification (NCBI taxonomy): domain Eukaryota; kingdom Metazoa; phylum Chordata; class Amphibia; order Caudata; family Salamandridae; genus Triturus; species Triturus cristatus. The sequence continues at coordinate 2,064,131 of NC_140584.1, read as the reverse complement.
AGTGCAGAGTACAATTCTAAGACCTTAGCTATTAGGCCAGAGTAAGAGTTAAGACCTTAGCTATTAGGCCAGAGTATGAGTTAAGACCTTAGCTATTAGGCCAGAGTACGAGTCTAAGACCTTAGCTATTAGGCCAGAATAAGAGTTAAGACCTTAACCAGTAGGCCAGAGTAAGAGTTAAGACCTTAACCTGTAGGCCATAGTACGAGTCTAAGACCTTAGCTATTAGGCCAGAGTAAGAATTAAGACCTTAACCAGTAGGCCAGAGTAAGAGTTAAGACCTTAGCTATCAGGCCAGAGTAAGAGTTAAGACCTTAGATATTAGGCCACAGTAAGAGTTAAGACCTTAACCAGTAGGCCAGAGTACGAGTTAAGACCTTAGCTATTAGGTCAGAGTACGAGTCTAAGACCTTAGCTATTAGGCCAGAATAAGAGTTAAGACCTTAACCAGTAGGCCAGAGTAAGAGTTAAGACCTTAACCTGTAGGCCATAGTACGAGTCTAAGACCTTAGCTATTAGGCCAGAGTAAGAGTTAAGACATTAACCAGTAGGCCAGAGTAAGAGTTAAGACCTTAACCATTAGGCCAGAATACGAGTCTAAGACCTTAGCTATTAGGCCAGAGTAAGAGTTAAGACCTTAGCTATTAGGCCAGAGTAAGAGTTAAGACCTTAACCTGTAGGCCATAGTACGAGTTAAGACCTTAGCTATTAGGCCAGAGTAAGAGTTAAGACCTTAACCATTAGGCCAGAGTACGAGTCTAAGACCTTAGCTATTAGGCCAGAGTAAGAGTTAAGACCTTAGCTATTAGGCCAGAGTAAGAGTTAAGACCTTAAGCAGTAGGCCAGAGTACGAGTTAAGACCTTAGCTATTAGGCCAGAGTAAGAGTTAAGACCTTAGCTATTAGGCCAGAGTACGAGTCTAAGACCTTAGCTATTAGGCCAGAATAAGAGTTAAGACCGTAACCAGTAGGCCAGAGTAAGAGTTAAGACCTTAATCTGTAGGCCATAGTACGAGTCTAAGACCTTAGCTATTAGGCCAGAGTAAGAGTTAAGACCTTAGCTATTAGGCCAGAGTAAGTGTTAAGACCTTAACCAGTAGGCCTGAGTAAGAGTTAAGACCTTAGCTTTTAGGCCAGAGTGAGAGTTAAGACCTTAACCATTAGGCCAGAGTACAAGTCTAAGACCTTAGCTATTAGGCCAGAGTAAGAGTTAAGACATTAGCTATTAGGCCAGAGTAAGAGTAAAGACCATAACCTGTAGGCCATAGTAAGAGTTAATACCTTAACCAGTAGGCCAGAGTACGAGTCTAAGACCTTAGCTATTAGGCCAGAGTATGAGTTAAGACCTTAACCAGTAGGCCAGAGTAAGAGTTAAGACCTTAACCAGTAGGCCATAGTACGATTCTAAGACCTTAGCTATTATGCCAGAGTAAGAGTTAAGACCTTAGCTATTAAGCCAGAGTAAGTGTTAAGACCTTAGCTGTGAGGCCAGAGTAAGAGTTAAGACCTTAACCAGTAGTCCAGAGTACAATTCTAAGACCTTAGCTATTAGGCCAGAGTAAGAGTTAAGACCTTAGCTATTAGGCCAGAGAATGAGTTAAGACCTTAGCTATTAGGCCAGAGTATGAGTTAAGACCTTAGCTATTAGGCCAGAGTACGAGTCTAAGACCTTAGCTATTAGGCCAGAATAAGAGTTAAGACATTAGCTATTAGGTCAGAGTAAGAGTAAAGACCATAACCTGTAGGCCATAGTAAGTGTTAAGACCTTAGCTATTAGGCCAGTGTATGAGTTAAGACCTTAACCAGTAGGCCAGAGTAAGAGTTAAGACCTTAACCAGTAGGCCATAGTACGATTCTAAGACCTTAGCTATTATGCCAGAGTAAGAGTTAAGACCTTAACCAGTAGGCCAGAGTAGGAGTTAAGACCTTAACCATTAGGCCAGAGTACGAGTCTAAGACCTTAGCTATTAGGCAAGAGTAAGAGTTAAGACCTGAACCAGTAGGCCAGAGTACGAGTCTAAGACCTTAGCTATTAGGCCAGAGTAAGAGTTAAGACCTTAGCTGTGAGGCCAGAGTAAGAGTTAAGACCTTAACCAGTAGTCCAGAGTACAATTCTAAGACCTTAGCTATTAGGCCAGAGTAAGAGTTAAGACCTTAGCTGTTAGGCTAGAGTATGAGTGAAGACCTTAACCAGTAGGCCAGAGTACGAGTCTAAGACCTTAGCTATTAGGCCAGAGTAAGAGTTAAGACCCTAACAAGTAGGCCAGAGTAAGTGTTAAGACCTTAACCTGTAGGCCAGAGTAAGTGTTAATACCTTAACCAGTAGGCCAGAGTAAGAGTTAAGACCTTAACCAGTAGGCCAGAGTAAGAGTTAAGACCTTAATCATTAGGCCAGAGTACGAGTCTAAGACCTTAGCTATTAGGCCAGAGTAAGAGTTAAGACATTAACCAGTAGGCCAGAGTAAGAGTTAAGACCTTAACCTGTAGGCCATAGTACGAGTCTAAGACCTTAGCTATTAGGCCAGTGTAAGAGTTAAGACCTTAACCAGTAGGCCAGAGTAAGAGTTAAGACCTTAGCTATTAGGCCAGAGTGAGAGTTAAGACCTTAACCATTAGGCCAGAGTACAAGTCTAAGACCTTAGCTATTAGGCCAGAGTAAGAGTTAAGACATTAGCTATTAGGCCAGAGTAAGAGTAAAGACCATAACCTGTAGGCCATAGTAAGAGTTAAGACCTTAGCTATTAGGCCAGAGTATGAGTTAAGACCTTAACCAGTAGGCCAGAGTGAGAGTTAAGACCTTAACCAGTAGGCCATAGTACGATTCTAAGAGCGTAGCTATTATGCCAGAGTAAGAGTTAAGACCTTAGCTATTAGGCCAGAGTAAGTGTTAAGACCTTAAACAGTAGGCCAGAGTAAGAGTTAAGACCTTAGCTATTAGGCCAGAGTAAGAGTTCAGACCTTAATCATTAGGCCAGAGTAAGAGTTAAGACCTTAACCAGTAGGCCAGAGTAAGAGTTAAGACCTGAACCAGTAGGCCAGAGTAAGAGTTAAGACCTTAACCAATAGGCCATAGTAAGAGTCTAAGACCTTAGCTATTAGGCCAGAGTAAGAGTTAAGACCTTAGCTATTAGGCCAGAGTAAGAGTTAAGACCTTAACCATTAGGCCAGAGTATGAGTCTAAGACCTTAGCTATTAGGCCAGAGTAAGAGTTAAGACCTTAACCATTAGGTCTGAGTACGAGTCTAAGACCTTAGCTATTAGGCCATAGTGAGAGTTAAGACCTTAACCAGTAGGCCAGAGTAAGAGTTAAGACCTTAACCATTAGGCCAGAGTATGAGTTAAGATCTTAGCTATTAGGCTAGAGTAAGAGTTAAGACCTTAACCAGTAGGCCAGAGTAAGAGTTAAGACCTTAACCAGTAGGCCAGAGTAAGAGTTAAGACCTTAACCAGTAGGCCAGAGTAAGAGTTAAGACCTTAACCATTAGGCCAGAGTATGAGTCTAAGACCTTAGCTATTAGGCCAGAGTAAGAGTTAAGACCTCAGCTATTAGGCCAGAGTAAGAGTTAAGACCTTAACCATTAGGCCAGAGTACGAGTCTAAGACCTTAGCTATTAGGCAAGAGTAAGAGTTAAGACCTGAACCAGTAGGCCAGAGTATGAGTCTAAGACCTTAGCTATTAGGCCAGAATAGCAGTTAAGACCTTAACCAGTAGGCCAGAGTATGATTCTAAGACCTTAGCTATTAGGCCAGAGTAAGAGTTAAGACCTTAGCTGTGAGGCCAGAGTAAGAGTTAAGACCTTAACCAGTAGTGCAGAGTACAATTCTAAGACCTTAGCTATTAGGCCAGAGTAAGAGTTAAGACCTTAGCTATTAGGCCAGAGTATGAGTTAAGACCTTAGCTATTAGGCCAGAGTATGAGTTAAGACCTTAGCTATTAGGCCAGAGTACGAGTCTAAGACCTTAGCTATTAGGCCAGAATAAGAGTTAAGACCTTAACCAGTAGGCCAGAGTAAGAGTTAAGACCTTAACCTGTAGGCCATAGCACGAGTCTAAGACCTTAGCTATTAGGCCAGAGTAAGAGTTAAGACCTTAACCTGTAGGCCATAGTACGAGTCTAAGACCTTAGCTATTAGGCCAGAGTAAGAGTTAAGACCTTAGCTGTGAGGCCAGAGTAAGAGTTAAGACCTTAACCAGTAGTGCAGAGTACAATTCTAAGACCTTAGCTATTAGGCCAGAGTAAGAGTTAAGACCTTAGCTATTAGGCCAGAGTATGAGTTAAGACCTTAGCTATTAGGCCAGAGTACGAGTCTAAGACCTTAGCTATTAGGCCAGAATAAGAGTTAAGACCTTAACCAGTAGGCCAGAGTAAGAGTTAAGACCTTAACCTGTAGGCCATAGTACGAGTCTAAGACCTTAGCTATTAGGCCAGAGTAAGAATTAAGACCTTAACCAGTAGGCCAGAGTAAGAGTTAAGACCTTAGCTATCAGGCCAGAGTAAGAGTTAAGACCTTAGATATTAGGCCACAGTAAGAGTTAAGACCTTAACCAGTAGGCCAGAGTACGAGTTAAGACCTTAGCTATTAGGTCAGAGTACGAGTCTAAGACCTTAGCTATTAGGCCAGAATAAGAGTTAAGACCTTAACCAGTAGGCCAGAGTAAGAGTTAAGACCTTAACCTGTAGGCCATAGTACGAGTCTAAGACCTTAGCTATTAGGCCAGAGTAAGAGTTAAGACATTAACCAGTAGGCCAGAGTAAGAGTTAAGACCTTAACCATTAGGCCAGAATACGAGTCTAAGACCTTAGCTATTAGGCCAGAGTAAGAGTTAAGACCTTAGCTATTAGGCCAGAGTAAGAGTTAAGACCTTAACCTGTAGGCCATAGTACGAGTTAAGACCTTAGCTATTAGGCCAGAGTAAGAGTTAAGACCTTAACCATTAGGCCAGAGTACGAGTCTAAGACCTTAGCTATTAGGCCAGAGTAAGAGTTAAGACCTTAGCTATTAGGCCAGAGTAAGAGTTAAGACCTTAAGCAGTAGGCCAGAGTACGAGTTAAGACCTTAGCTATTAGGCCAGAGTAAGAGTTAAGACCTTAGCTATTAGGCCAGAGTACGAGTCTAAGACCTTAGCTATTAGGCCAGAATAAGAGTTAAGACCGTAACCAGTAGGCCAGAGTAAGAGTTAAGACCTTAATCTGTAGGCCATAGTACGAGTCTAAGACCTTAGCTATTAGGCCAGAGTAAGAGTTAAGACCTTAGCTATTAGGCCAGAGTAAGTGTTAAGACCTTAACCAGTAGGCCAGAGTAAGAGTTAAGACCTTAGCTTTTAGGCCAGAGTGAGAGTTAAGACCTTAACCATTAGGCCAGAGTACAAGTCTAAGACCTTAGCTATTAGGCCAGAGTAAGAGTTAAGACATTAGCTATTAGGCCAGAGTAAGAGTAAAGACCATAACCTGTAGGCCATAGTAAGAGTTAATACCTTAACCAGTAGGCCAGAGTACGAGTCTAAGACCTTAGCTATTAGGCCAGAGTATGAGTTAAGACCTTAACCAGTAGGCCAGAGTAAGAGTTAAGACCTTAACCAGTAGGCCATAGTACGATTCTAAGACCTTAGCTATTATGCCAGAGTAAGAGTTAAGACCTTAGCTATTAAGCCAGAGTAAGTGTTAAGACCTTAGCTGTGAGGCCAGAGTAAGAGTTAAGACCTTAACCAGTAGTCCAGAGTACAATTCTAAGACCTTAGCTATTAGGCCAGAGTAAGAGTTAAGACCTTAGCTATTAGGCCAGAGAATGAGTTAAGACCTTAGCTATTAGGCCAGAGTATGAGTTAAGACCTTAGCTATTAGGCCAGAGTACGAGTCTAAGACCTTAGCTATTAGGCCAGAATAAGAGTTAAGACCTTAACCAGTAGGCCAGAGTAAGAGTTAAGACCTTAACCTGTAGGCCATAGTACGAGTCTAAGACCTTAGCTATTAGGCCAGAGTAAGAGTTAAGACCTTAACCAGTAGGCCAGAGTAAGAGTTAAGACCTTAGCTATTAGGCCAGAGTAAGAGTTAAGACCTTAGATATTAGGCCAGAGTAAGAGTTAAGACCTTAGCTATTAGGCCAGAGTATGAGTTAAGACCTTAGCTATTAGGCCAGAGTACGAGTCTAAGACCTTAGCTATTAGGCCAGAATAAGAGTTAAGACCTTAACCAGTAGGCCAGAGTAAGAGTTAAGACCTTAACCTGTAGGCCATAGTACAAGTCTAAGACCTTAGCTATTAGGCCAGAGTAAGAGTTAAGACCTTAACCAGTAGGCCAGAGTAAGAGTTAAGACCTTAGCTATTAGGCCAGAGTAAGAGTTAAGACCTTAGATATTAGGCCAGAGTAAGAGTTAAGACCTTAACCAGTAGGCCAGAGTACGAGTTAAGTCCTTAGCTATTAGGTCAGAGTACGAGTCTAAGACCTTAGCTATTAGGCCAGAATAAGAGTTAAGACCTTAACCAGTAGGCCACAGTAAGAGTTAAGACCTTAACCTGTAGGCCATAGTACGAGTCTAAGACCTTAGCTATTAGGCCAGAGTAAGAGTTAAGACATTAACCAGTAGGCCAGAGTAAGAGTTAAGACCTTAACCATTAGGCCAGAGTACGAGTCTAAGACCTTAGCTATTAGGCCAGAGTAAGAGTTAAGACCTTAGCTATTAGGCCAGAGTAAGAGTTAAGACCTTAACCAGTAGGCTAGAGTACGAGTTAAGACCTTAGCTATTAGGCCAGAGTAAGAGTTAAGACCTTAGCTATTAGGCCAGAGTACGAGTCTAAGACCTTAGCTATTAGGCCAGAATAAGAGTTAAGACCTTAACCAGTAGGCCAGAGTAAGAGGTAAGACCTTAATCTGTAGGCCATAGTACGAGTCTAAGACCTTAGCTATTAGGCCAGAGTAAGAGTTAAGACCTTAACCAGTAGGCCAGAGTAAGAGTTAAGACCTTAGCTATTAGGCCAGATTGAGAGTTAAGACCTTAACCATTAGGCCAGAGAACAAGTCTAAGACCTTAGCTATCAGGCCAGAGTAAGAGTTAATACATTAGCTATTAGGCCAGAGTAAGAGTTAAGACCTTAACCAGTAGGCCATAGTACGATTCTAAGACCTTAGCTATTATGCCAGAGTAAGAGTTAAGACCTTAGCTATTAGGCCAGAGTAAGTGTTAAGACCTTAACCAGTAGGCCAGAGTAAGAGTTAAGACCTTAGCTATTAGGCCAGAGTGAGAGTTAAGACCTTAACCATTAGGCCAGAGTACAAGTCTAAGACCTTAGCTATTAGGCCAGAGTAAGAGTTAAGACATTAGCTATTAGGCCAGAGTAAGAGTAAAGACCATAACCTGTAGGCCATAGTAAGAGTTAAGACCTTAGCTATTAGGCCAGAGTATGAGTTAAGACCTTAACCAGTAGGCCAGAGTAAGAGTTAAGACCTTAACCAGTAGGCCATAGTACGATTCTAAGACCTTAGCTATTATGCCAGAGTAAGAGTTAAGACCTTAGCTATTAAGCCAGAGTAAGTGTTAAGACCTTAACCAGTAGGCCAGAGTAAGAGTTAAGACCTTAGCTATTGGGCCAGAGTAAGAGTTCAGACCTTAACCATTAGGCCAGAGTAAGAGTTAAGACCTTAACCAGTAGGCCAGAGTAAGAGTTAAGACCTTAACCAGTAGGCCAGAGTAAGAGTTAAGACCTTAACCAATAGGCCATAGTAAGAGTCTAAGACCTTAGCTATTAGGCCAGAGTAAGAGTTAAGACCTTAGCTATTAGGCCAGAGTAAGAGTTAAGAAGACCTTAACCATTAGGCCAGAGTATGAGTCTAAGACCTTAGCTATTAGGCCAGAGTAAGAGTTAATACATTAGCTATTAGGCCAGAATAAGAGTTAAGACCTTAACCAGTAGGCCATAGTACGATTCTAAGACCTTAGCTATTATGCCAGAGTAAGAGTTAAGACCTTAGCTATTAGGCCAGAGTAAGTGTTAAGACCTTAACCAGTAGGCCAGAGTAAGAGTTAAGACCTTAGCTATTAGGCCAGAGTGAGAGTTAAGACCTTAACCATTAGGCCAGAGTACAAGTCTAAGATCTTAGCTATTAGGCCAGAGTAAGAGTTAAGACATTAGCTATTAGGCCAGAGTAAGAGTAAAGACCATAACCTGTAGGCCATAGTAAGAGTTAATACCTTAACCAGTAGGCCAGAGTATGAGTCTAAGACCTTAGCTATTAGGCCAGAGTATGAGTTAAGACCTTAACCAGTAGGCCAGAGTAAGAGTTAAGACCTTAACCAGTAGGCCATAGTACGATTCTAAGACCTTAACTATTATGCCAGAGTAAGAGTTAAGACCTTAGCTATTAGGCCAGAGTAAGAGTTAAGACCTTAACCAGTAGGCCAGAGTAAGAGTTAAGACCTTAACCTATAGGCCAGAGTAAGAGTTAAGACCTTAACCATTAGGCCAGAGTACGAGTCTCAGACCTTAGCTATTAGGCTGGAGTAGGAGTTAAGACCTTAGCTATTAGGCCAGAGTACGAGTCTAACACCTTAGCTATTAGGCTGGAGTAGGAGTTAAGACCTTAGCTATTAGGCCAGAGAAAGAGTTAAGACCTTAGCTATTAGGCCAGAGTAAGAGTTAAGACCTTACCATTAGGCCAGAGTACGAGTCTAAGACCTTAGCTATTAGGCCAGAGTACGAGTCTAAGACCTTAGCTATTAGGCCAGAGTAAGAGTTAAGACCTTAGCTGTGAGGCCAGAGTAAGAGTTAAGACTTTAACCAGTAGTCCAGAGTACAATTCTAAGACCTTAGCTATTAGGCCAGAGTAAGAGTTAAGACCTTAGCTATTAGGCCTGAGTATGAGTTAAGACCTTAACCAGTAGGCCAGAGTACGAGTCAAAGACCTTAAACATTATACCAGAGTAAGAATCTAAGACCTTAAACATTAGGCCAGAGTAAGAGTTAAGACCTTAGCTATTAGGCCAGAGTAAGAGTTAAGAGCTTAACCAGTAGGCCAGAGTAAGAGTTAAGACCTTAACCAGTAGGCCAGAGTAAGAGTTAAGACCTTAATCATTAGGCCAGAGTACGAGTCTAAGACCTTAGCTATTAGGCCAGAGTAAGAGTTAAGACATTAACCAGGAGGCCAGAGTAAGAGTTAAGACCTTAACCATTAGGCCATAGTACGAGTCTAAGACCTTAGCTATTAGGCCAGAGTAAGAGTTAAGACCTTAACCAGTAGGCCAGAGTAAGAGTTAAGACCTTAACCAGTTGGCCATAGTAAGAGTCTAAGTCCTTAGCTATTAGGCCAGAGTAAGAGTTAAGACCTTAGCTATTAGGCCAGAGTGAGAGTTAAGACCTTAACCATTAGGCCAGAGTACGAGTCTAAGACCTTAGCTATTAGGCCAGAGTAAGAGTTAAGACATTAACCAGTAGGCCAGAGTAAGAGTTAAGACCTTAACCATTAGGCCAGTGTGTGAGTCTAAGACCTTAGCTATTAGGCGAGAGTAAAAGTTAAGACTTTAGCTATTAGGCCAGAGTAAGAGTTAAGACCTTAACCAGTAGGCCAGAGTACGAGTTAAGACCTTAGCTATTAGGCCAGAGTAAGAGTTAAGACCTTAGCTATTAGGCCAGAGTACGAGTCTAAGACCTTAGCTATTAGGCCAGAATAAGAGTTAAGACCTTAACCAGTAGGCCAGAGCAAGAGTTAAGACCTTGACCTGTAGGCCATAGTACGAGTCTAAGACCTTAGCTATTAGGCCAGAGTAAGAGTTAAGACCTTAACCAGTAGGCCAGAGTAAGAGTTAAGACCTTAGCTATTAGGCCAGAGTGAGAGTTAAGACCTTAACCATTAGGCCAGAGTACAAGTCTAAGACCTTAGCTATTAGGCCAGAGTAAGAGTTAAGACATTAGCTATTAGGCCAGAGTAAGAGTTAAGACCTTAACCTGTAGGCCAGAGTAAGAGTTAAGACCTTAACCAGTAGGCCATAGTACGATTCTAAGACCTTAGCTATTGTGCCAGAGTAAGAGTTAGGACCTTAGCTATTAGTCCAGAGTAAGTGTTAAAACCTTAACCAGTAGGCCAGAGTAAGAGTTAAGACCTTAGCTATTAGGCCAGAGTAAGAGTTAAGACCTTAACCAGTAGGCCAGAGTAAGAGTTAAGACCTTAACCAGTAGGCCATAGTAAGAGTCTAAGACCTTAGCTATTAGGCCAGAGTAAGAGTTAAGACCTTAGCTATTAGGCCAGAGTAAGAGTTAAGACCTTAACCATTAGGCCAGAGTACGAGTCTAAGACCTTAGCTATTAGGCCAGAGTAAGAGTTAAGACCTTAACCATTAGGACAGAGTACGAGTCTAAGACCTTAGCTATTAGGCCAGAGTGAGAGTTAAGACCTTAATCAGTAGGTCAGAGTAAGAGTTAACACCTTAACCATTAGGCCAGAGTACGAGTCTAAGACCTTAACCATTAGGCCAGAGTAAGAGTTAAGACCTTAACCATTAGGCCAGAGTACGAGTCTAAGACCTTAGCTATTAGGCCAGAGTAAGTTTTGAGACCTCAGCAATTAGGCCAGAGTAAGAGTTAAGACCTTAACCATTAGGCCAGAGTATGAGTCTAAGACCTTAGCTATTAGGCCAGAGTACGAGTCTAAGACCTTAGCTATTAGGCCAGAGTACGAGTCTAAGACCTTAGCTATTAGGCCAGAGTAAGAGTTAAGACCTTAGCTATTAGGCCAGAGTACGAGTCTAAGACCTTAGCTATTAGGCCAGAGTAAGTTTTAAGACCTCAGCAATTAGGCCAGAGTAAGAGTTAAGACCTTAACCATTAGGCCAGAGTACGAGTCTAAGACCTTAGCTATTAGGCCAGAGTAAGAGTTAAGACCTTAACCAGTAGGCCAGAGTAAGAGTTAAGACCTTAACCAGTAGGCCAGAGTAAGAGTTAAGACCTTAACCATTAGGCCAGAGTATGAGTCTAAGACCTTAGCTATTAGGCCAGAGTACGAGTCTAAGACCTTAGCTATTAGGCCAGAGTACGAGTCTAAGACCTTAGCTATTCGGCCAGAGTAAGAGTTAAGAGCTTAACCAGTAGGCCAGAGTAAGAGTTAAGACCTTAACCAGTAGGCCAGAGTAAGAGTTAAGACCTTAATCATTAGGCCAGAGTACGAGTCTAAGACCTTAGCTATTAGGCCAGAGTAAGAGTTAAGACATTAACCAGTAGGCCAGAGTAAGAGTTAAGACCTTAACCATTAGGCCAGAGTAAGAGTTAAGACCTTACCATTAGGCCAGAGTACGAGTCTAAGACCTTAGCTATTAGGCCAGAGTACGAGTCTAAGACCTTAGCTATTAGGCCAGAGTAAGAGTTAAGACCTTAGCTGTGAGGCCAGAGTAAGAGTTAAGACTTTAACCAGTAGTCCAGAGTACAATTCTAAGACCTTAGCTATTAGGCCAGAGTAAGAGTTAAGACCTTAGCTATTAGGCCTGAGTATGAGTTAAGACCTTAACCAGTAGGCCAGAGTACAAGTCAAAGACCTTCAACATTATACCAGAGTAAGAATCTAAGACCTTAAACATTAGGCCAGAGTAAGAGTTAAGACCTTAGCTATTAGGCCAGAGTAAGAGTTAAGAGCTTAACCAGTAGGCCAGAGTAAGAGTTAAGACCTTAACCAGTAGGCCAGAGTAAGAGTTAAGACCTTAATCATTAGGCCAGAGTACGAGTCTAAGACCTTAGCTATTAGGCCAGAGTAAGAGTTAAGACATTAACCAGGAGGCCAGAGTAAGAGTTAAGACCTTAACCATTAGGCCATAGTACGAGTCTAAGACCTTAGCTATTAGGCCAGAGTAAGAGTTAAGACCTTAACCAGTAGGCCAGAGTAAGAGTTAAGACCTTAACCAGTTGGCCATAGTAAGAGTCTAAGACCTTAGCTATTAGGCCAGAGTACGAGTCTAAGACCTTAGCTATTAGGCCAGAGTAAGAGTTAAGACCTTAGCTATTAGGCCAGAGTACGAGTCTAAGACCTTAGCTATTAGGCCAGAGTAAGTTTTAAGACCTCAGCAATTAGGCCAGAGTAAGAGTTAAGACCTTAACCATTAGGCCAGAGTACGAGTCTAAGACCTTAGCTATTAGGCCAGAGTAAGAGTTAAGACCTTAACCAGTAGGCCAGAGTAAGAGTTAAGACCTTAACCAGTAGGCCAGAGTAAGAGTTAAGACCTTAACCATTAGGCCAGAGTATGAGTCTAAGACCTTAGCTATTAGGCCAGAGTACGAGTCTAAGACCTTAGCTATTAGGCCAGAGTACGAGTCTAAGACCTTAGCTATTAGGCCAGAGTAAGAGTTAAGAGCTTAACCAGTAGGCCAGAGTAAGAGTTAAGACCTTAACCAGTAGGCCAGAGTAAGAGTTAAGACCTTAATCATTAGGCCAGAGTACGAGTCTAAGACCTTAGCTATTAGGCCAGAGTAAGAGTTAAGACATTAACCAGTAGGCCAGAGTAAGAGTTAAGACCTTAACCATTAGGCCAGAGTAAGAGTTAAGACCTTACCATTAGGCCAGAGTACGAGTCTAAGACCTTAGCTATTAGGCCAGAGTACGAGTCTAAGACCTTAGCTATTAGGCCAGAGTAAGAGTTAAGACCTTAGCTGTGAGGCCAGAGTAAGAGTTAAGACTTTAACCAGTAGTCCAGAGTACAATTCTAAGACCTTAGCTATTAGGCCAGAGTAAGAGTTAAGACCTTAGCTATTAGGCCTGAGTATGAGTTAAGACCTTAACCAGTAGGCCAGAGTACGAGTCAAAGACCTTAAACATTATACCAGAGTAAGAATCTAAGACCTTAAACATTAGGCCAGAGTAAGAGTTAAGACCTTAGCTATTAGGCCAGAGTAAGAGTTAAGAGCTTAACCAGTAGGCCAGAGTAAGAGTTAAGACCTTAACCAGTAGGCCAGAGTAAGAGTTAAGACCTTAATCATTAGGCCAGAGTACGAGTCTAAGACCTTAGCTATTAGGCCAGAGTAAGAGTTAAGACATTAACCAGGAGGCCAGAGTAAGAGTTAAGACCTTAACCATTAGGCCATAGTACGAGTCTAAGACCTTAGCTATTAGGCCAGAGTAAGAGTTAAGACCTTAACCAGTAGGCCAGAGTAAGAGTTAAGACCTTAACCAGTTGGCCATAGTAAGAGTCTAAGACCTTAGCTATTAGGCCAGAGTAAGAGTTAAGACCTTAGCTATTAGGCCAGAGTGAGAGTTAAGACCTTAACCATTAGGCCAGAGTACGAGTCTAAGACCTTAGCTATTAGGCCAGAGTAAGAGTTAAGACATTAACCAGTAGGCCAGAGTAAGAGTTAAGACCTTAACCATTAGGCCAGTGTGTGAGTCTAAGACCTTAGCTATTAGGCGAGAGTAAAAGTTAAGACCTTAGCTATTAGGCCAGAGTAAGAGTTAAGACCTTAACCAGTAGGCCAGAGTACGAGTTAAGACCTTAGCTATTAGGCCAGAGTAAGAGTTAAGACCTTAGCTATTAGGCCAGAGTACGAGTCTAAGACCTTAGCTATTAGGCCAGAATAAGAGTTAAGACCTTAACCAGTAGGCCAGAGTAAGAGTTAAGACCTTGACCTGTAGGCCATAGTACGAGTCTAAGACCTTAGCTATTAGGCCAGAGTAAGAGTTAAGACCTTAACCAGTAGGCCAGAGTAAGAGTTAAGACCTTAGCTATTAGGCCAGAGTGAGAGTTAAGACCTTAACCATTAGGCCAGAGTACAAGTCTAAGACCTTAGCTATTAGGCCAGAGTAAGAGTTAAGACATTAGCTATTAGGCCAGAGTAAGAGTTAAGACCTTAACCTGTAGGCCAGAGTAAGAGTTAAGACCTTAACCAGTAGGCCATAGTACGATTCTAAGACCTTAGCTATTGTGCCAGAGTAAGAGTTAGGACCTTAGCTATTAGTCCAGAGTAAGTGTTAAAACCTTAACCAGTAGGCCAGAGTAAGAGTTAAGACCTTAGCTATTAGGCCAGAGTAAGAGTTAAGACCTTAACCAGTAGGCCAGAGTAAGAGTTAAGACCTTAACCAGTAGGCCATAGTAAGAGTCTAAGACCTTAGCTATTAGGCCAGAGTAAGAGTTAAGACCTTAGCTATTAGGCCAGAGTAAGAGTTAAGACCTTAACCATTAGGCCAGAGTACGAGTCTAAGACCTTAGCTATTAGGCCAGAGTAAGAGTTAAGACCTTAACCATTAGGACAGAGTACGAGTCTAAGACCTTAGCTATTAGGCCAGAGTGAGAGTTAAGACCTTAATCAGTAGGTCAGAGTAAGAGTTAACACCTTAACCATTAGGCCAGAGTACGAGTCTAAGACCTTAACCATTAGGCCAGAGTAAGAGTTAAGACCTTAACCATTAGGCCAGAGTACGAGTCTAAGACCTTAGCTATTAGGCCAGAGTAAGTTTTGAGACCTCAGCAATTAGGCCAGAGTAAGAGTTAAGACCTTAACCATTAGGCCAGAGTATGAGTCTAAGACCTTAGCTATTAGGCCAGAGTACGAGTCTAAGACCTTAGCTATTAGGCCAGAGTACGAGTCTAAGACCTTAGCTATTAGGCCAGAGTAAGAGTTAAGACCTTAGCTATTAGGCCAGAGTACGAGTCTAAGACCTTAGCTATTAGGCCAGAGTAAGTTTTAAGACCTCAGCAATTAGGCCAGAGTAAGAGTTAAGACCTTAACCATTAGGCCAGAGTACGAGTCTAAGACCTTAGCTATTAGGCCAGAGTAAGAGTTAAGACCTTAACCAGTAGGCCAGAGTAAGAGTTAAGACCTTAACCAGTAGGCCAGAGTAAGAGTTAAGACCTTAACCATTAGGCCAGAGTATGAGTCTAAGACCTTAGCTATTAGGCCAGAGTACGAGTCTAAGACCTTAGCTATTAGGCCAGAGTACGAGTCTAAGACCTTAGCTATTAGGCCAGAGTAAGAGTTAAGAGCTTAACCAGTAGGCCAGAGTAAGAGTTAAGACCTTAACCAGTAGGCCAGAGTAAGAGTTAAGACCTTAATCATTAGGCCAGAGTACGAGTCTAAGACCTTAGCTATTAGGCCAGAGTAAGAGTTAAGACATTAACCAGTAGGCCAGAGTAAGAGTTAAGACCTTAACCATTAGGCCAGAGTAAGAGTTAAGACCTTACCATTAGGCCAGAGTACGAGTCTAAGACCTTAGCTATTAGGCCAGAGTACGAGTCTAAGACCTTAGCTATTAGGCCAGAGTAAGAGTTAAGACCTTAGCTGTGAGTCCAGAGTAAGAGTTAAGACTTTAACCAGTAGTCCAGAGTACAATTCTAAGACCTTAGCTATTAGGCCAGAGTAAGAGTTAAGACCTTAGCTATTAGGCCTGAGTATGAGTTAAGACCTTAACCAGTAGGCCAGAGTACGAGTCAAAGACCTTCAACATTATACCAGAGTAAGAATCTAAGACCTTAAACATTAGGCCAGAGTAAGAGTTAAGACCTTAGCTATTAGGCCAGAGTAAGAGTTAAGAGCTTAACCAGTAGGCCAGAGTAAGAGTTAAGACCTTAACCAGTAGGCCAGAGTAAGAGTTAAGACCTTAATCATTAGGCCAGAGTACGAGTCTAAGACCTTAGCTATTAGGCCAGAGTAAGAGTTAAGACATTAACCAGGAGGCCAGAGTAAGAGTTAAGACCTTAACCATTAGGCCATAGTACGAGTCTAAGACCTTAGCTATTAGGCCAGAGTAAGAGTTAAGACCTTAACCAGTAGGCCAGAGTAAGAGTTAAGACCTTAACCAGTTGGCCATAGTAAGAGTCTAAGACCTTAGCTATTAGGCCAGAGTAAGAGTTAAGACCTTAGCTATTAGGCCAGAGTGAGAGTTAAGACCTTAACCATTAGGCCAGAGTACGAGTCTAAGACCTTAGCTATTAGGCCAGAGTAAGAGTTAAGACATTAACCAGTAGGCCAGAGTAAGAGTTAAGACCTTAACCATTAGGCCAGTGTGTGAGTCTAAGACCTTAGCTATTAGGCGAGAGTAAAAGTTAAGACCTTAGCTATTAGGCCAGAGTAAGAGTTAAGACCTTAACCAGTAGGCCAGAGTACGAGTTAAGACCTTAGCTATTAGGCCAGAGTAAGAGTTAAGACCTTAGCTATTAGGCCAGAGTACGAGTCTAAGACCTTAGCTATTAGGCCAGAGTAAGTTTTGAGACCTCAGCAATTAGGCCAGAGTAAGAGTTAAGACCTTAACCATTAGGCCAGAGTATGAGTCTAAGACCTTAGCTATTAGGCCAGAGTACGAGTCTAAGACCTTAGCTATTAGGCCAGAGTACGAGTCTAAGACCTTAGCTATTAGGCCAGAGTAAGAGTTAAGACCTTAGCTATTAGGCCAGAGTACGAGTCTAAGACCTTAGCTATTAGGCCAGAGTAAGTTTTAAGACCTCAGCAATTAGGCCAGAGTAAGAGTTAAGACCTTAACCATTAGGCCAGAGTACGAGTCTAAGACCTTAGCTATTAGGCCAGAGTAAGAGTTAAGACCTTAACCAGTAGGCCAGAGTAAGAGTTAAGACCTTAACCAGTAGGCCAGAGTAAGAGTTAAGACCTTAACCATTAGGCCAGAGTATGAGTCTAAGACCTTAGCTATTAGGCCAGAGTACGAGTCTAAGACCTTAGCTATTAGGCCAGAGTACGAGTCTAAGACCTTAGCTATTAGGCCAGAGTAAGAGTTAAGAGCTTAACCAGTAGGCCAGAGTAAGAGTTAAGACCTTAACCAGTAGGCCAGAGTAAGAGTTAAGACCTTAATCATTAGGCCAGAGTACGAGTCTAAGACCTTAGCTATTAGGCCAGAGTAAGAGTTAAGACATTAACCAGTAGGCCAGAGTAAGAGTTAAGACCTTAACCATTAGGCCAGAGTAAGAGTTAAGACCTTACCATTAGGCCAGAGTACGAGTCTAAGACCTTAGCTATTAGGCCAGAGTACGAGTCTAAGACCTTAGCTATTAGGCCAGAGTAAGAGTTAAGACCTTAGCTGTGAGGCCAGAGTAAGAGTTAAGACTTTAACCAGTAGTCCAGAGTACAATTCTAAGACCTTAGCTATTAGGCCAGAGTAAGAGTTAAGACCTTAGCTATTAGGCCTGAGTATGAGTTAAGACCTTAACCAGTAGGCCAGAGTACGAGTCAAAGACCTTAAACATTATACCAGAGTAAGAATCTAAGACCTTAAACATTAGGCCAGAGTAAGAGTTAAGACCTTAGCTATTAGGCCAGAGTAAGAGTTAAGAGCTTAACCAGTAGGCCAGAGTAAGAGTTAAGACCTTAACCAGTAGGCCAGAGTAAGAGTTAAGACCTTAATCATTAGGCCAGAGTACGAGTCTAAGACCTTAGCTATTAGGCCAGAGTAAGAGTTAAGACATTAACCAGGAGGCCAGAGTAAGAGTTAAGACCTTAACCATTAGGCCATAGTACGAGTCTAAGACCTTAGCTATTAGGCCAGAGTAAGAGTTAAGACCTTAACCAGTAGGCCAGAGTAAGAGTTAAGACCTTAACCAGTTGGCCATAGTAAGAGTCTAAGACCTTAGCTATTAGGCCAGAGTAAGAGTTAAGACCTTAGCTATTAGGCCAGAGTGAGAGTTAAGACCTTAACCATTAGGCCAGAGTACGAGTCTAAGACCTTAGCTATTAGGCCAGAGTAAGAGTTAAGACATTAACCAGTAGGCCAGAGTAAGAGTTAAGACCTTAACCATTAGGCCAGTGTGTGAGTCTAAGACCTTAGCTATTAGGCGAGAGTAAAAGTTAAGACCTTAGCTATTAGGCCAGAGTAAGAGTTAAGACCTTAACCAGTAGGCCAGAGTACGAGTTAAGACCTTAGCTATTAGGCCAGAGTAAGAGTTAAGACCTTAGCTATTAGGCCAGAGTACGAGTCTAAGACCTTAGCTATTAGGCCAGAATAAGAGTTAAGACCTTAACCAGTAGGCCAGAGTAAGAGTTAAGACCTTGACCTGTAGGCCATAGTACGAGTCTAAGACCTTAGCTATTAGGCCAGAGTAAGAGTTAAGACCTTAACCAGTAGGCCAGAGTAAGAGTTAAGACCTTAGCTATTAGGCCAGAGTGAGAGTTAAGACCTTAACCATTAGGCCAGAGTACAAGTCTAAGACCTTAGCTATTAGGCCAGAGTAAGAGTTAAGACATTAGCTATTAGGCCAGAGTAAGAGTTAAGACCTTAACCTGTAGGCCAGAGTAAGAGTTAAGACCTTAACCAGTAGGCCATAGTACGATTCTAAGACCTTAGCTATTGTGCCAGAGTAAGAGTTAGGACCTTAGCTATTAGTCCAGAGTAAGTGTTAAAACCTTAACCAGTAGGCCAGAGTAAGAGTTAAGACCTTAGCTATTAGGCCAGAGTAAGAGTTCAGACCTTAACCATTAGGCCAGAGTAAGAGTTAAGACCTTAACCAGTAGGCCAGAGTAAGAGTTAAGACCTTAACCAGTAGGCCAGAGTAAGAGTTAAGACCTTAACCAGTAGGCCATAGTAAGAGTCTAAGACCTTAGCTATTAGGCCAGAGTAAGAGTTAAGACCTTAGCTATTAGGCCAGAGTAAGAGTTAAGACCTTAACCATTAGGCCAGAGTACGAGTCTAAGACCTTAGCTATTAGGCCAGAGTAAGAGTTAAGACCTTAACCATTAGGACAGAGTACGAGTCTAAGACCTTAGCTATTAGGCCAGAGTGAGAGTTAAGACCTTAATCAGTAGGTCAGAGTAAGAGTTAACACCTTAACCATTAGGCCAGAGTACGAGTCTAAGACCTTAACCATTAGGCCAGAGTAAGAGTTAAGACCTTAACCATTAGGCCAGAGTACGAGTCTAAGACCTTAGCTATTAGGCCAGAGTAAGAGTTAAGACCTTAGCTATTAGGCCAGAGTAAGAGTTAAGACCTTAACCAGTAGGCCAGAGTAGGAGTTAAGACCTTAACCAGTAGGCCAGAGTAAGAGTTAAGACCTTAACCTGTAGGCCAGAGTAAGAGTTAAGACCTTAACCATTAGGCCAGAGTACGAGTCTAAGACTTTAGCTATTAGGCCAGAGTAAGAGTTAATACATTAGCTATTAGGCCAGAGTAAGAGTTAAGACCTTAACCAGTAGGCCATAGTAAGAGTCTAAGACCTTAGTTATTATGCCAGAGTAAGAGTTAAGACCTTAGCTATTAGGCCAGAGTAAGAGTTAAGACCTTAACCAGTAGGCCAGAGTAAGAGTTAAGACCTTAACCAGTAGGCCAGAGTAAGAGTTAAGACCTTAACCAGTTGGCCATAGTAAGAGTCTAAGACCTTAGCTATTAGGCCAGAGTAAGAGTTAAGACCTTAACCTGTTGGCCCGAGTAAGAGTTAAGACCGTAACCATTAGGCCAGAGTACGAGTCTAAGACCTTAGCTATTGGGCCTGAGTAAGAGTTAAGACCTTAGCTATTGGGCCAGAGTAAGAGTTAAGACCGTAGCTATTAGACCAGAGTACGAGTCTAAGACCTTAGCTATTAGGCCAGAGTAAGAGTTAAGACCTTAGCTATTAGGCCTGAGTAAGAGTTAAGACCTTAACTATTAGGCCAGAGTAAGATTTAAGACCTTAACCAGTAGGCCAGAGTAAGAGTTAAGACCTTAACCAGTAGGCCAGAGTAAGAGTTAAGACCTTAACCAGTTGGCCATAGTAAGAGTCTAAGACCTTAACTATTAGGCCAGAGTAAGAGTTCAGACCTTAGCTATTAGGCCTGAGTAAGAGTTAAGACCTTAACTATTAGGCCAGAGTAAGATTTAAGACCTTAACCAGTAGGCCAGAGTAAGAGTTAAGACCTTAACCAGTAGGCCAGAGTAAGAGTTAAGACCTTAACCAGTTGGCCATAGTAAGAGTCTAAGACCTTAACTATTAGGCCAGAGTAAGAGTTAAGACCTTAACCAGTTGGCCAGAGTACGAGTCTAAGACCTTAGCTATTAGGCTGGAGTAGGAGTTAAGACCTTAGCTATTAGGCCAGAGTAAGAGTTAAGACCTTAACCAGTAGGCCAGAGTAAGAGTTAAGACCTTAGCTATTAGGCCAGAGTGAGAGTTAAGACCTTAACCATTAGGCCAGAGTACAAGTCTAAGACCTTAGCTATTAGGCCAGAGTAAGAGTTAAGACATTAGCTATTAGGCCGGAGTAAGAGTTAAGACCCTAACCTGTAGGCCATAGTAAGAGTTAAGGCCTTAACCAGTAGGCCAGAGTACGAGTCTAAGACCTTAGCTATTAGGCCAGAGTAAGAGTTAAGACCTTAACCAGTAGGCCAGAGTAAGAGTTAAGACCTTAACCAGTAGGCCATAGTATGATTCTAAGACCTTAGCTATTATGCCAGAGTATGTGTTAAGACCTTAACCATTAGGCCAGAGTAAGAGTTAGGACCTTAACCATTAGGCCAGAGTACGAGTCAAAGACCTTAGCTATTAGGCCAGAGTAAGAGTTAAGACCTTAACCAGTAGGCCAGAGTAAGAGTTAAGACCTTAACCTGTTGGCCAGAGTAAGAGTTAAGACCTTAACCATTAGGCCAGAGTACGAGTCTAAGACCTTAGCTATTAGGCCAGAGTAAGAGTTAAGACCTTAGCTATTAGGCCAGAGTACGAGTCTAACACCTTAGCTATTAGGCTGGAGTAGGAGTTAAGACCTTAGCTATTAGGCCAGAGTACGAGTCTAAGACCTTAGCTATTAGGCCAGAGTACGAGTCTAAGACCTTAGCTATTAGGCCAGAGTACGAGTCTAAGACCTTAGCTATTAGGCCAGAGTACGAGTCTAAGACCTTAGCTATTAGGCCAGAGTAAGAGTTAAGACCTTAACCAGTAGGCCGGAGTACGAGTCTAAGACCTTAGCTATTAGGCCAGAGTAAGACTTAAGACCTTAGCTGTGAGGCCAGAGTAAGAGTTAAGACCCTAACCAGTAGTCCAGAGTACAATTCTAAGACCTTAGCTATTAGGCCAGAGTAAGAGTTAAGACCTTAGCTATTAGGCCTGAGTATGAGTTAAGACCTTAACCAGTAGGCCAGAGTACGAGTCTAAGACCTTAGCTATTAGGCCAGAGTAAGAGTTAAGAGCTTAACCAGTAGGCCAGAGTAAGAGTTAAGACCTTAACCAGTAGGCCAGAGTACGAGTCTAAGACCTTAGCTATTAGGCCAGAGTAAGAGTTAAGAGCTTAACCAGTAGGCCAGAGTAAGAGTTAAGACCTTAACCAGTAGGCCAGAGTAAGAGTTAAGACCTTAATCATTAGGCCAGAGTACGAGTCTAAGACCTTAGCTATTAGGCCAGAGTAAGAGTTAAGACATTAACCAGTAGGCCAGAGTAAGAGTTAAGACCTTAACCATTAGGCCAGAGTACGAGTCTAAGACCTTAACTATTAGGCCAGAGTAAGAGTTAAGACCTTAACCAGTAGTCCAGAGTACGAGTTAAGACCTTAGCTATTAGGCCAGAGTAAGAGTTAAGACCTTAGCTATTAGGCCAGAGTACGAGTCTAAGACCTTAGCTATTAGGCCAGAGTAAGAGTTAAGACCTTAGATATTAGGCCAGAGTAAGAGTTAAGACCTTAACCAGTAGGCCAGAGTACGAGTTAAGACCTTAGCTATTAGGTCAGAGTACGAGTCTAAGACCTTAGCTATTAGGCCAGAATAAGAGTTAAGACCTTAACCAGTAGGCCAGAGTAAGAGTTAAGACTTTAACCTGTAGGCCATAGTACGAGTCTAAGACCTTAGCTATTAGGCCAGAGTAAGAGTTAAGACATTAACCAGTAGGCCAGAGTAAGAGTTAAGACCTTAACCATTAGGCCAGAGTACGAGTCTAAGACCTTAGCTATTAGGCCAGAGTAAGAGTTAAGACCTTAGCTATTAGGCCAGAGTAAGAGTTAAGACCTTAACCAGTAGGCCAGAGTACGAGTTAAGACCTTAGCTATTAGGCCAGAGTAAGAGTTAAGACCTTAGCTATTAGGCCAGAGTACGAGTCTAAGACCTTAGCTATTAGGCCAGAATAAGAGTTAAGACCTTAACCAGTAGGCCAGAGTAAGAGTTAAGACCTTAATCTGTAGGCCATAGTACGAGTCTAAGACCTTAGCTATTAGGCCAGAGTAAGAGTTAAGACCTTAACCAGTAGTCCAGAGTACAATTCTAAGACCTTAGCTATTAGGCCAGAGTAAGAGTTAAGACCTTAGCTATTAGGCCAGAGTATGAGTTAAGACCTTAGCTATTAGGCCAGAGTACGAGTCTAAGACCTTAGCTATTAGGCCAGAATAAGAGTTAAGACCTTAACCAGTAGGCCAGAGTAAGAGTTAAGACCTTAACCTGTAGGCCATAGTACGAGTCTAAGACCTTAGCTATTAGGCCAGAGTAAGAGTTAAGACCTTAACCAGTAGGCCAGAGTAAGAGTTAAGACCTTAGCTATTAGGCCAGAGTAAGAGTTAAGACCTTAGATATTAGGCCAGAGTAAGAGTTAAGACCTTAGCTATTAGGTCAGAGTACGAGTCTAAGACCTTAGCTATTAGGCCAGAATAAGAGTTAAGACCTTAACCAGTAGGCCAGAGTAAGATTTAAGACCTTAACCTGTAGGCCATAGTACGAGTCTAAGACCTTAGCTATTAGGCCAGAGTAAGAGTTAAGACATTAACCAGTAGGCCAGAGTAAGAGTTAAGACCTTAACCATTAGGCCAGAGTACGAGTCTAAGACCTTAGCTATTAGGCACGAGTAAGAGTTAAGAACTTAGCTATTAGGCCAGAGTAAGAGTTAAGACCTTAACCAGTAGGCCAGAGTACGAGTTAAGACCTTAGCTATTAGGCCAGAGTAAGAGTTAAGACCTTAACCAGTAGGCCAGAGTAAGAGTTAAGACCTTAGCTATTATGCCAGAGTAAGAGTTAAGACCTTAACCAGTAGGCCAGAGTAGGAGTTAAGACCTTAACCATTAGGCCAGAGTACGAGTCTAAGACCTTAGCTATTAGGCAAGAGTAAGAGTTAAGACCTGAACCAGTAGGCCAGAGTACGAGTCGAGTCTAAGACCTTAGCTATTAGGCCAGAGTAAGAGTTAAGACCTTAACCAGTAGGCCAGAGTAAGAGTTAAGACCTTAGCTATTAGGCCAGATTGAGAGTTAAGACCTTAACCATTAGGCCAGAGTACAAGTCTAAGACCTTAGCTATTAGGCCAGAGTAAGAGTTAATACATTAGCTATTAGGCCAGAGTAAGAGTTAAGACCTTAACCAGTAGGCCATAGTACGATTCTAAGACCTTAGCTATTATGCCAGAGTAAGAGTTAAGACCTTAGCTATTAGGCCAGAGTAAGTGTTAAGACCTTAACCAGTAGGCCAGAGTAAGAGTTAAGACCTTAGCTATTAGGCCAGAGTGAGAGTTAAGACCTTAACCATTAGGCCAGAGTACAAGTCTAAGACCTTAGCTATTAGGCCAGAGTAAGAGTTAAGACATTAGCTATTAGGCCAGAGTAAGAGTTAAGACCTTAACCTGTAGGCCAGAGTAAGAGTTAAGACCTTAACCAGTAGGCCATAGTACGATTCTAAGACCTTAGCTATTGTGCCAGAGTAAGAGTTAGGACCTTAGCTATTAGTCCAAAGTAAGTGTTAAAACCTTAACCAGTAGGCCAGAGTAAGAGTTAAGACCTTAGCTATTAGGCCAGAGTAAGAGTTCAGACCTTAACCATTAGGCCAGAGTAAGAGTTAAGACCTTAACCAGTAGTCCAGAGTAAGAGTTAAGACCTTAACCAGTAGGCCAGAGTAAGAGTTAAGACCTTAACCAGTAGGCCATAGTAAGAGTCTAAGACCTTAGCTATTAGGCCAGAGTAAGAGTTAAGACCTTAGCTATTAGGCCAGAGTAAGAGTTAAGACCTTAACCATTAGGCCAGAGTACGAGTCTAAGACCTTAGCTATTAGGCCAGAGTAAGAGTTAAGACCTTAACCATTAGGACAGAGTACGAGTCTAAGACCTTAGCTATTAGGCCAGAGTGAGAGTTAAGACATTAATCAGTAGGTCAGAGTAAGAGTTAACACCTTAACCATTAGGCCAGAGTACGAGTCTAAGACCTTAACCATTAGGCCAGAGTAAGAGTTAAGACCTTAACCATTAGGCCAGAGTACGAGTCTAAGACCTTAGCTATTAGGCCAGAGTAAGAGTTAAGACCTTAGCTATTAGGCCAGAGTAAGAGTTAAGACCTTAACCAGTAGGCCAGAGTAAGAGTTAAGACCTTAACCAGCAGGCCAGAGTAAGAGTTAAGACCTTAACTTGTAGGCCAGAGTAAGAGTTAAGACCTTAACCATTAGGCCAGAGTACGAGTCTAAGACTTTAGCTATTAGGCCAGAGTAAGAGTTAATACATTAGCTATTAGGCCAGAGTAAGAGTTAAGACCTTAACCAGTAGGCCATAGTAAGAGTCTAAGACCTTAGCTATTATGCCAGAGTAAGAGTTAAGACCTTAGCTATTAGGCCAGAGTAAGAGTTAAGACCTTAACCAGTAGGCCAGAGTAAGAGTTAAGACCTTAACCAGTAGGCCAGAGTAAGAGTTAAGACCTTAACCAGTTGGCCATAGTAAGAGTCTAAGACCTTAGCTATTAGGCCAGAGTAAGAGTTAAGACCTTAACCTGTTGGCCAGAGTAAGAGTTAAGACCTTAACCATTAGGCCAGAGTACGAGTCTAAGACCTTAGCTATTGGGCCTGAGTAAGAGTTAAGACCTTAGCTATTAGGCCAGAGTAAGAGTTAAGACCGTAGCTATTAGGCCAGAGTACGAGTCTAAGACCTTAGCTATTAGGCCAGAGTAAGAGTTAAGACCTTAGCTATTAGGCCTGAGTAAGAGTTAAGACCTTAACTATTAGGCCAGAGTAAGATTTAAGACCTTAACCAGTAGGCCAGAGTAAGAGTTAAGACCTTAACCAGTAGGCCAGAGTAAGAGTTAAGACCTTAACCAGTTGGCCATAGTAAGAGTCTAAGACCTTAACTATTAGGCCAGAGTAAGAGTTCAGACCTTAACCAGTAGGCCAGAGTAAGAGTTAAGACCTTAACCAGTTGGCCAGAGTACGAGTCTAAGACCTTAGCTATTAGGCTGGAGTAGGAGTTAAGACCTTAGCTATTAGGCCAGAGTAAGAGTTAAGACCTTAACCAGTAGGCCAGAGTAAGAGTTAAGACCTTAGCTATTAGGCCAGAGTGAGAGTTAAGACCTTAACCATTAGGCCAGAGTACAAGTCTAAGACCTTAGCTATTAGGCCAGAGTAAGAGTTAAGACATTAGCTATTAGGCCGGAGTAAGAGTTAAGACCCTAACCTGTAGGCCATAGTAAGAGTTAAGGCCTTAACCAGTAGGCCAGAGTACGAGTCTAAGACCTTAGCTATTAGGCCAGAGTAAGAGTTAAGACCTTAACCAGTAGGCCAGAGTCAGAGTTAAGACCTTAACCAGTAGGCCATAGTATGATTCTAAGACCTTAGCTAATATGCCAGAGTATGTGTTAAGACCTTAACCATTAGGCCAGAGTAAGAGTTAGGACCTTAACCATTAGGCCAGAGTACGAGTCAAAAACCTTAGCTATTAGGCCAGAGTAAGAGTTAAGACCTTAACCAGTAGGCCAGAGTAAGAGTTAAGACCTTAACCTGTTGGCCAGAGTAAGAGTTAAGACCTTAACCATTAGGCCAGAGTACGAGTCTAAGACCTTAGCTATTAGGCCAGAGTAAGAGTTAAGACCTTAGCTATTAGGCCAGAGTACGAGTCTAACACCTTAGCTATTAGGCTGGAGTAGGAGTTAAGACCTTAGCTATTAGGCCAGAGTACGAGTCTAAGACCTTAGCTATTAGGCAAGAGTAAGAGTTAAGACCTGAACCAGTAGGCCAGAGTACGAGTCTAAGACCTTAGCTATTAGGCCAGAGTAAGAGTTAAGACATTAGCTGTGAGGCCAGAGTAAGAGTTAAGACCTTAACCAGTAGTCCAGAGTACTATTCTAAGACCTTAGCTATTAGGCCAGAGTAAGAGTTAAGACCTTAGCTGTTAGGCTAGAGTATGAGTGAAGACCTTAACCAGTAGGCCAGAGTACGAGTCTAAGACCTTAGCTATTAGGCCAGAGTAAGAGTTAAGACCCTAACAAGTAGGCCAGAGTAAGTGTTAAGACCTTAACCTGTAGGCCAGAGTAAGAGTTAATACCTTAACCAGTAGGCCAGAGTAAGAGTTAAGACCTTAACCAGTAGGCCAGAGTAAGAGTTAAGACCTTAATCATTAGGCCAGAGTACGAGTCTAAGACCTTAGCTATTAGGCCAGAGTAAGAGTTAAGACATTAACCAGTAGGCCAGAGTAAGAGTTAAGACCTTAACCTGTAGGCCATAGTACGAGTCTAAGACCTTAGCTATTAGGCCAGAGTAAGAGTTAAGACCTTAACCAGTAGGCCAGAGTAAGAGTTAAGACCTTAGCTATTAGGCCAGAGTGAGAGTTAAGACCTTAACCATTAGGCCAGAGTACAAGTCTAAGACCTTAGCTATTAGGCCAGAGTAAGAGTTAAGACATTAGCTATTAGGCCAGAGTAAGAGTAAAGACCATAACCTGTAGGCCATAGTAAGAGTTAAGACCTTAGCTATTAGGCCAGAGTATGAGTTAAGACCTTAACCAGTAGGCCAGAGTGAGAGTTAAGACCTTAACCAGTAGGCCATAGTACGATTCTAAGAGCTTAGCTATTATGCCAGAGTAAGAGTTAAGACCTTAGCTATTAGGCCAGAGTAAGTGTTAAGACCTTAAACAGTAGGCCAGAGTAAGAGTTAGGACCTTAGCTATTAGGCCAGAGTAAGAGTTCAGACCTTAATCATTAGGCCAGAGTAAGAGTTAAGACCTTAACCAGTAGGCCAGAGTAAGAGTTAAGACCTTAACCAGTAGGCCAGAGTAAGAGTTAAGACCTTAACCAATAGGCCATAGTAAGAGTCTAAGACCTTAGCTATTAGGCCAGAGTAAGAGTTAAGACCTTAGCTATTAGGCCAGAGTAAGAGTTAAGACCTTAACCATTAGGCCAGAGTATGAGTCTAAGACCTTAGCTATTAGGCCAGAGTAAGAGTTAAGACCTTAACCATTAGGTCTGAGTACGAGTCTAAGACCTTAGCTATTAGGCCATAGTGAGAGTTAAGACCTTAACCAGTAGGCCAGAGTAAGAGTTAAGACCTTAACCATTAGGCCAGAGTATGAGTTAAGACCTTAGCTATTAGGCTAGAGTAAGAGTTAAGACCTTAACCAGTAGGCCAGAGTAAGAGTTAAGACCTTAACCAGTAGGCCAGAGTAAGAGTTAAGACCTTAACCAGTAGGCCAGAGTAAGAGTTAAGACCTTAACCATTAGGCCAGAGTATGAGTCTAAGACCTTAGCTATTAGGCCAGAGTAAGAGTTAAGACCTCAGCTATTAGGCCAGAGTAAGAGTTAAGACCTTAACCATTAGGCCAGAGTACGAGTCTAAGACCTTAGCTATTAGGCAAGAGTAAGAGTTAAGACCTGAACCAGTAGGCCAGAGTATGAGTCTAAGACCTTAGCTATTAGGCCAGAATAGCAGTTAAGACCTTAACCAGTAGGCCAGAGTATGATTCTAAGACCTTAGCTATTAGGCCAGAGTAAGAGTTAAGACCTTAGCTGTGAGGCCAGAGTAAGAGTTAAGACCTTAACCAGTAGTGCAGAGTACAATTCTAAGACCCTAGCTATTAGGCCAGAGTAAGAGTTAAGACCTTAGCTATTAGGCCAGAGTATGAGTTAAGACCTTAGCTATTAGGCCAGAGTATGAGTTAAGACCTTAGCTATTAGGCCAGAGTACGAGTCTAAGACCTTAGCTATTAGGCCAGAATAAGAGTTAAGACCTTAACCAGTAGGCCAGAGTAAGAGTTAAGACCTTAACCTGTAGGCCATAGTACGAGTCTAAGACCTTAGCTATTAGGCCAGAGTAAGAGTTAAGACCTTAACCTGTAGGCCATAGTACGAGTCTAAGACCTTAGCTATTAGGCCAGAGTAAGAGTTAAGACCTTAGCTGTGAGGCCAGAGTAAGAGTTAAGACCTTAACCAGTAGTGCAGAGTACAATTCTAAGACCTTAGCTATTAGGCCAGAGTAAGAGTTAAGACCTTAGGTATTAGGCCAGAGTATGAGTTAAGACCTTAGCTATTAGGCCAGAGTACGAGTCTAAGACCTTAGCTATTAGGCCAGAATAAGAGTTAAGACCTTAACCAGTAGGCCAGAGTAAGAGTTAAGACCTTAACCTGTAGGCCATAGTACGAGTCTAAGACCTTAGCTATTAGGCCAGAGTAAGAATTAAGACCTTAACCAGTAGGCCAGAGTAAGAGTTAAGACCTTAGCTATCAGGCCAGAGTAAGAGTTAAGACCTTAGATATTAGGCCAGAGTAAGAGTTAAGACCTTAACCAGTAGGCCAGAGTACGAGTTAAGACCTTAGCTATTAGGTCAGAGTACGAGTCTAAGACCTTAGCTATTAGGCCAGAATAAGAGTTAAGACCTTAACCAGTAGGCCAGAGTAAGAGTTAAGACCTTAACCTGTAGGCCATAGTACGAGTCTAAGACCTTAGCTATTAGGCCAAAGTAAGAGTTAAGACATCAACCAGTAGGCCAGAGTAAGAGTTAAGACCTTAACCATTAGGCCAGAATACGAGTCTAAGACCTTAGCTATTAGGCCAGAGTAAGAGTTAAGACCTTAGCTATTAGGCCAGAGTAAGAGTTAAGACCTTAACCTGTAGGCCATAGTACGAGTTAAGACCTTAGCTATTAGGCCAGAGTAAGAGTTAAGACCTTAACCAGTAGGCCAGAGTAAGAGTTAAGACCTTAATCTGTAGGCCATAGTACGAGTCTAAGACCTTAGCTATTAGGCCAGAGTAAGAGTTAAGACCTTAGCTATTAGGCCAGAGTAAGTGTTAAGACCTTAACCAGTAGGCCAGAGTAAGAGTTAAGACCTTAGCTATTAGGCCAGAGTGAGAGTTAAGACCTTAACCATTAGGCCAGAGTACAAGTCTAAGACCTTAGCTATTAGGCCAGAGTAAGAGTTAAGACATTAGCTATTAGGCCAGAGTAAGAGTAAAGACCATAACCTGTAGGCCATAGTAAGAGTTAATACCTTAACCAGTAGGCCAGAGTACGAGTCTAAGACCTTAGCTATTAGGCCAGAGTATGAGTTAAGACCTTAACCAGTAGGCCAGAGTAAGAGTTAAGACCTTAACCAGTAGGCCATAGTACGATTCTAAGACCTTAGCTATTATGCCAGAGTAAGAGTTAAGACCTTAGCTATTAAGCCAGAGTAAGTGTTAAGACCTTAGCTGTGAGGCCAGAGTAAGAGTTAAGACCTTAACCAGTAGTCCAGAGTACAATTCTAAGACCTTATCTATTAGGCCAGAGTAAGAGTT
The DNA here is from genome assembly GCF_964204655.1 of Triturus cristatus. Lineage (NCBI taxonomy): Eukaryota > Metazoa > Chordata > Amphibia > Caudata > Salamandridae > Triturus > Triturus cristatus. Next base: position 2,034,787 of record NC_140584.1, on the reverse strand, counting down.
AAGACCTTAGCTATTAGGCCAGAGAATGAGTTAAGACCTTAGCTATTAGGCCAGAGTATGAGTTAAGACCTTAGCTATTAGGCCAGAGTACGAGTCTAAGACCTTAGCTATTAGGCCAGAATAAGAGTTAAGACCTTAACCAGTAGGCCAGAGTAAGAGTTAAGACCTTAACCTGTAGGCCATAGTACGAGTCTAAGACCTTAGCTATTAGGCCAGAGTAAGAGTTAAGACCTTAACCAGTAGGCCAGAGTAAGAGTTAAGACCTTAGCTATTAGGCCAGAGTAAGAGTTAAGACCTTAGATATTAGGCCAGAGTAAGAGTTAAGACCTTAGCTATTAGGCCAGAGTATGAGTTAAGACCTTAGCTATTAGGCCAGAGTACGAGTCTAAGACCTTAGCTATTAGGCCAGAATAAGAGTTAAGACCTTAACCAGTAGGCCAGAGTAAGAGTTAAGACCTTAACCTGTAGGCCATAGTACGAGTCTAAGACCTTAGCTATTAGGCCAGAGTAAGAGTTAAGACCTTAACCAGTAGGCCAGAGTAAGAGTTAAGACCTTAGCTATTAGGCCAGAGTAAGAGTTAAGACCTTAGATATTAGGCCAGAGTAAGAGTTAAGACCTTAACCAGTAGGCCAGAGTATGAGTTAAGACCTTAGCTATTAGGTCAGAGTTCGAGTCTAAGACCTTAGCTATTAGGCCAGAATAAGAGTTAAGACCTTAACCAGTAGGCCACAGTAAGAGTTAAGACCTTAACCTGTAGGCCATAGTACGAGTCTAAGACCTTAGCTATTAGGCCAGAGTAAGAGTTAAGACATTAACCAGTAGGCCAGAGTAAGAGTTAAGACCTTAACCATTAGGCCAGAGTACGAGTCTAAGACCTTAGCTATTAGGCCAGAGTAAGAGTTAAGACCTTAGCTATTAGGCCAGAGTAAGAGTTAAGACCTTAACCAGTAGGCCAGAGTACGAGTTAAGACCTTAGCTATTAGGCCAGAGTAAGAGTTAAGACCTTAGCTATTAGGCCAGAGTACGAGTCTAAGACCTTAGCTATTAGGCCAGAATAAGAGTTAAGACCTTAACCAGTAGGCCAGAGTAAGAGTTAAGACCTTAATCTGTAGGCCATAGTACGAGTCTAAGACCTTAGCTATTAGGCCAGAGTAAGAGTTAAGACCTTAACCAGTAGGCCAGAGTAAGAGTTAAGACCTTAGCTATTAGGCCAGATTGAGAGTTAAGACCTTAACCATTAGGCCAGAGAACAAGTCTAAGACCTTAGCTATCAGGCCAGAGTAAGAGTTAATACATTAGCTATTAGGCCAGAGTAAGAGTTAAGACCTTAACCAGTAGGCCATAGTACGATTCTAAGACCTTAGCTATTATGCCAGAGTAAGAGTTAAGACCTTAGCTATTAGGCCAGAGTAAGTGTTAAGACCTTAACCAGTAGGCCAGAGTAAGAGTTAAGACCTTAGCTATTAGGCCAGAGTGAGAGTTAAGACCTTAACCATTAGGCCAGAGTACAAGTCTAAGACCTTAGCTAGCCTATTAGGCCAGAGTAAGAGTTAAGACATTAGCTATTAGGCCAGAGTAAGAGTAAAGACCATAACCTGTAGGCCATAGTAGGAGTTAAGACCTTAGCTATTAGGCCAGAGTATGAGTTAAGACCTTAACCAGTAGGCCAGAGTAAGAGTTAAGACCTTAACCAGTAGGCCATAGTACGATTCTAAGACCTTAGCTATTATGCCAGAGTAAGAGTTAAGACCTTAGCTATTAAGCCAGAGTAAGTGTTAAGACCTTAACCAGTAAGCCAGAGTAAGAGTTAAGACCTTAGCTATTAGGCCAGAGTAAGAGTTCAGACCTTAACCATTAGGCCAGAGTAAGAGTTAAGACCTTAACCAGTAGGCCAGAGTAAGAGTTAAGACCTTAACCAGTAGGCCAGAGTAAGAGTTAAGACCTTAACCAATAGGCCATAGTAAGAGTCTAAGACCTTAGCTATTAGGCCAGAGTAAGAGTCTAAGACCTTAGCTATTAGGCCAGAGTAAGAGTTAAGACCTTAGCTATTAGGCCAGAGTAAGAGTTAAGAAGACCTTAACCATTAGGCCAGAGTATGAGTCTAAGACCTTAGCTATTAGGCCAGAGTAAGAGTTAATACATTAGCTATTAGGCCAGAATAAGAGTTAAGACCTTAACCAGTAGGCCATAGTACGATTCTAAGACCTTAGCTATTATGCCAGAGTAAGAGTTAAGACCTTAGCTATTAGGCCAGAGTAAGTGTTAAGACCTTAACCAGTAGGCCAGAGTAAGAGTTAAGACCTTAGCTATTAGGCCAGAGTGAGAGTTAAGACCTTAACCATTAGGCCAGAGTACAAGTCTAAGATCTTAGCTATTAGGCCAGAGTAAGAGTTAAGACATTAGCTATTAGGCCAGAGTAAGAGTAAAGACCATAACCTGTAGGCCATAGTAAGAGTTAATACCTTAACCAGTAGGCCAGAGTATGAGTCTAAGACCTTAGCTATTAGGCCAGAGTATGAGTTAAGACCTTAACCAGTAGGCCAGAGTAAGAGTTAAGACCTTAACCAGTAGGCCATAGTACGATTCTAAGACCTTAACTATTATGCCAGAGTAAGAGTTCAGACCTTAGCTATTAGGCCAGAGTAAGTGTTAAGACCTTAACCAGTAGGCCAGAGTAAGAGTTAAGACCTTAGCTATTAGGCCAGAGTAAGAGTTCAGACCTTAAGCATTAGGCCAGAGTAAGAGTTAAGACCTTAACCAGTAGGCCAGAGTAAGAGTGAAGACCTTAACCAGTAGGCCAGAGTAAGAGTTAAGACCTTAACCAGTTGGCCATAGTAAGAGTCTAAGACCTTAGCTATTAGGCCAGAGTAAGAGTTAAGACCTTAGCTATTAGGCCAGAGTAAGAGTTAAGACCTTAACCATTAGGCCAGAGTACGAGTCTAAGACCTTAGCTATTAGGCCAGAGTAAGAGTTAAGACCTTAACCATTAGGTCAGAGTACGAGTCTAAGACCTTAGCTATTAGGCCAGATTGAGAGTTAAGACCTTAATCAGTTGGCCAGAGTAAGAGTTAACACCTTAACCATTAGGCCAGAGTACGAGTCTAAGACCTTAACCATTAGGCCAGAGTAAGAGTTAAGACCATTAGGCCAGAGTACGAGTCTAAGACCTTAGCTATTAGGCCAGAGTAAGAGTTAAGACCTTAGCTATTAGGCCAGAGTAAGAGTTAAGACCTTAACCAGTAGGCCAGAGTAAGAGTTAAGACCTTAACCTATAGGCCAGAGTAAGAGTTAAGACCTTAACCATTAGGACAGAGTACGAGTCTCAGATCTTAGCTATTAGGCTGGAGTAGGAGTTAAGACCTTAGCTATTAGGCCAGAGTAAGAGTTAAGACCTTAGCTATTAGCCAGAGTACGAGTCTAACACCTTAGCTATTAGGCTGGAGTAGGAGTTAAGACCTTAGCTATTAGGCCAGAGAAAGAGTTAAGACCTTAGCTATTAGGCCAGAGTAAGAGTTAAGACCTTACCATTAGGCCAGAGTACGAGTATAAGACCTTAGCTATTAGGCCAGAGTAAGAGTTAAGACCTTAGCTGTGAGGCCAGAGTAAGAGTTAAGACTTTAACCAGTAGTCCAGAGTACAATTCTAAGACCTTAGCTATTAGGCCAGAGTAAGAGTTAAGACCTTAGCTATTAGGCCTGAGTATGAGTTAAGACCTTAACCAGTAGGCCAGAGTACGAGTCTAAGACCTTAAACATTATACCAGAGTAAGAATCTAAGACCTTAAACATTAGGCCAGAGTAAGAGTTAAGACCATAGCTATTAGGCCAGAGTAAGAGTTAAGAGCTTAACCAGTAGGCCAGAGTAAGAGTTAAGACCTTAACCAGTAGGCCAGAGTAAGAGTTAAGACCTTAATCATTAGGCCAGAGTACGAGTCTAAGACCTTAGCTATTAGGCCAGAGTAAGAGTTAAGACATTAACCAGTAGGCCAGAGTAAGAGTTAAGACCTTAACCATTAGGCCATAGTACGAGTCTAAGACCTTAGCTATTAGGTCAGAGTAAGAGTTAAGACCTTAACCAGTAGGCCAGAGTAAGAGTTAAGACCTTAACCAGTTGGCCATAGTAAGAGTCTAAGACCTTACCTATTAGGCCAGAGTAAGAGTTAAGACCTTAGCTATTAGGCCAGAGTAAGAGTTAAGACCTTAACCATTAGGCCAGAGTACGAGTCTAAGACCTTAGCTATTAGGCCAGAGTAAGAGTTAAGACATTAACCAGTAGGCCAGAGTAGGAGTTAAGACCTTAACCATTAGGCCAGTCTGCGAGTCTAAGACCTTAGCTATTAGGCGAGAGTAAAAGTTAAGACCTTAGCTATTAGGCCAGAGTAAGAGTTAAGACCTTAACCAGTAGGCCAGAGTAAGAGTTAAGACCTTAACCATTAGGCCAGAGTATGAGTCTAAGACCTTAGCTATTAGGCCAGAGTAAGAGTTAAGACCTCAGCTATTAGGCCAGAGTAAGAGTTAAGACCTTAACCATTAGGCCAGAGTACGAGTCTAAGACCTTAGCTATTAGGCAAGAGTAAGAGTTAAGACCTGAACCAGTAGGCCAGAGTATGAGTCTAAGACCTTAGCTATTAGGCCAGAATAGGAGTTAAGACCTTAACCAGTAGGCCAGAGTATGATTCTAAGACCTTAGCTATTAGGCCAGAGTAAGAGTTAAGACCTTAGCTGTGAGGCCAGAGTAAGAGTTAAGACCTTAACCAGTAGTCCAGAGTACAATTCTAAGACCTTAGCTATTAGGCCAGAGTAAGAGTTAAGACCTTAGCTATTAGGCCAGAGTACGAGTTAAGACCTTAGCTATTAGGCCAGAGTACGAGTCTAAGACCTTAGCTATTAGGCCAGAATAAGAGTTAAGACCTTAACCAGTAGGTCAGAGTAAGAGTTAAGACCTTAACCTGTAGGCCATAGTACGAGTCTAAGACCTTAGCTATTAGGCCAGAGTAAGAGTTAAGACCTTAACCAGTAGGCCAGAGTAAGAGTTAAGACCTTAGCTATTAGGCCAGAGTAAGAGTTAAGACCTTAGATATTAGGCCAGAGTAAGAGTTAAGACCTTAACCAGTAGGCCAGAGTACGAGTTAAGACCTTAGCTATTAGGTCAGAGTACGAGTCTAAGACCTTAGCTATTAGGCCAGAATAAGAGTTAAGACCTTAACCAGTAGGCCAGAGTAAGAGTTAAGACCTTAACCTGTAGGCCACAGTACGAGTCTAAGACCTTAGCTATTAGGCCAGAGTAAGAGTTAAGACATTAACCAGTAGGCCAGAGTAAGAGTTAAGACCTTAACCATTAGGCCAGAGTACGAGTCTAAAACCTTAGCTATTAGGCCAGAGTAAGAGTTAAGACCTTAGCTATTAGGCCAGAGTAAGAGTTAAGACCTTAACCAGTAGGCCAGAGTACGAGTTAAGACCTTAACTATTAGGCCAGAGTAAGAGTTAAGACCTTAGCTATTAGGCCAGAGTACGAGTCTAAGACCTTAGCTATTAGGCCAGAATAAGAGTTAAGACCTTAACCAGTAGGCCAGAGTAAGAGTTAAGACCTTAATCTGTAGGCCATAGTACGAGTCTAAGACCTTAGCTATTAGGCCAGAGTAAGAGTTAAGACCTTAACCAGTAGGCCAGAGTAAGAGTTAAGACCTTAGCTATTAGGCCAGATTGAGAGTTAAGACCTTAACCATTAGGCCAGAGTACAAGTCTAAGACCTTAGCTATTAGGCCAGAGTAAGAGTTAATACATTAGCTATTAGGCCAGAGTAAGAGTTAAGACCTTAACCAGTAGGCCATAGTACGATTCTAAGACCTTAGCTATTATGCCAGAGTAAGAGTTAAGACCTTAGCTATTAGGCCAGAGTAAGTGTTAAGACCTTAACCAGTAGGCCAGAGTAAGAGTTAAGACCTTAGCTATTAGGCCAGAGTGAGAGTTAAGACCTTAACCATTAGGCCAGAGTACAAGTCTAAGACCTTAGCTATTAGGCCAGAGTAAGAGTTAAGACATTAGCTATTAGGCCAGAGTAAGAGTAAAGACCATAACCTGTAGGCCATAGTAAGAGTTAATACCTTAACCAGTAGGCCAGAGTATGAGTCTAAGACCTTAGCTATTAGGCCAGAGTATGAGTTAAGACCTTAACCAGTAGGCCAGAGTAAGAGTTAAGACCTTAACCAGTAGGCCATAGTACGATTCTAAGACCTTAGCTATTATGCCAGAGTAAGAGTTAAGACCTTAGCTATTAGGCCAGAGTAAGTGTTAAGACCTTAACCAGTAGGCCAGAGTAAGAGTTAAGACCTTAGCTATTAGGCCAGAGTAAGAGTTCAGACCTTAAGCATTAGGCCAGAGTAAGAGTTAAGACCTTAACCAGTAGGCCAGAGTAAGAGTGAAGACCTTAACCAGTAGGCCAGAGTAAGAGTTAAGACCTTAACCAGTTGGCCATAGTAAGAGTCTAAGACCTTAGCTATTAGGCCAGAGTAAGAGTTAAGACCTTAGCTATTAGGCCAGAGTAAGAGTTAAGACCTTAACCATTAGGCCAGAGTACGAGTCTAAGACCTTAGCTATTAGGCCAGAGTAAGAGTTAAGACCTTAACCATTAGGTCAGAGTACGAGTCTAAGACCTTAGCTATTAGTCCAGAGTGAGAGTTAAGACCTTAATCAGTTGGCCAGAGTAAGAGTTAACACCTTAACCATTAGGCCAGAGTACGAGTCTAAGACCTTAACCATTAGGCCAGAGTAAGAGTTAAGACCATTAGGCCAGAGTACGAGTCTAAGACCTTAGCTATTAGGCCAGAGTAAGAGTTAAGACCTTAGCTATTAGGCCAGAGTAAGAGTTAAGACCTTAACCAGTAGGCCAGAGTAAGAGTTAAGACCTTAACCTATAGGCCAGAGTAAGAGTTAAGACCTTAACCATTAGGCCAGAGTACGAGTCTCAGACCTTAGCTATTAGGCTGGAGTAGGAGTTAAGACCTTAGCTATTAGGCCAGAGTAAGAGTTAAGACCTTAGCTATTAGGCCAGAGTACGAGTCTAACACCTTAGCTATTAGGCTGGAGTAGGAGTTAAGACCTTAGCTATTAGGCCAGAGAAAGAGTTAAGACCTTAGCTATTAGGCCAGAGTAAGAGTTAAGACCTTAGCTATTAGGCCAGAGTATGAGTTAAGACCTTAGCTATTAGGCCAGAGTATGAGTTAAGACCTTAGCTATTAGGCCAGAGTACGAGTCTAAGACCTTAGCTATTAGGCCAGAATAAGAGTTAAGACCTTAACCTGTTGGCCAGAGTAAGAGTTAAGACCTTAACCATTAGGCCAGAGTACGAGTCTAAGACCTTAGCTATTAGGCCAGAGTAAGAGTTAAGACCTTAGCTATTAGGCCAGAGTACGAGTCTAACACCTTAGCTATTAGGCTGGAGTAGGAGTTAAGACCTTAGCTATTAGGCCAGAGTACGAGTCTAAGACCTTAGCTATTAGGCCAGAGTACGAGTCTAAGACCTTAGCTATTAGGCCAGAGTACGAGTCTAAGACCTTAGCTATTAGGCCAGAGTAAGAGTTAAGACCTTAGCTGTGAGGCCAGAGTAAGAGTTAAGACCTTAGCTATTAGGCCAGAGTAAGTGTTAAGACCTTAAACAGTAGGCCAGAGTAAGAGTTAAGACCTTAGCTATTAGGCCAGAGTGAGAGTTAAGACCTTAACCATTAGGCCAGAGTACAAGTCTAAGACCTTAGCTATTAGGCCAGAGTAAGAGTTAAGACATTAGCTATTAGGCCAGAGTAAGAGTAAAGACCATAACCTGTAGGCCATAGTAAGAGTTAAGACCTTAGCTATTAGGCCAGAGTATGAGTTAAGACCTTAACCAGTAGGCCAGAGTAAGAGTTAAGACCTTAACCAGTAGGCCATAGTACGATTCTAAGACCTTAGCTATTATGCCAGAGTAAGAGTTAAGACCTTAGCTATTAAGCCAGAGTAAGTGTTAAGACCTTAACCAGTAGGCCAGAGTAAGAGTTAAGACCTTAGCTATTAGGCCAGAGTAAGAGTTCAGACCTTAACCATTAGGCCAGAGTAAGAGTTAAGACCTTAACCAGTAGGCCAGAGTAAGAGTTAAGACCTTAACCAGTAGGCCAGAGTAAGAGTTAAGACCTTAACCAATAGGCCATAGTAAGAGTCTAAGACCTTAGCTATTAGGCCAGAGTAAGAGTTAAGACCTTAGCTATTAGGCCAGAGTAAGAGTTAAGAAGACCTTAACCATTAGGCCAGAGTATGAGTCTAAGACCTTAGCTATTAGGCCAGAGTAAGAGTTAATACATTAGCTATTAGGCCAGAATAAGAGTTAAGACCTTAACCAGTAGGCCATAGTACGATTCTAAGACCTTAGCTATTATGCCAGAGTAAGAGTTAAGACCTTAGCTATTAGGCCAGAGTAAGTGTTAAGACCTTAACCAGTAGGCCAGAGTAAGAGTTAAGACATTAGCTATTAGGCCAGAGTGAGAGTTAAGACCTTAACCATTAGGCCAGAGTACAAGTCTAAGATCTTAGCTATTAGGCCAGAGTAAGAGTTAAGACATTAGCTATTAGGCCAGAGTAAGAGTAAAGACCATAACCTGTAGGCCATAGTAAGAGTTAATACCTTAACCAGTAGGCCAGAGTATGAGTCTAAGACCTTAGCTATTAGGCCAGAGTATGAGTTAAGACCTTAACCAGAAGGCCAGAGTAAGAATTAAGACCTTAACCAGTAGGCCATAGTACGATTCCAAGACCTTAACTATTATGCCAGAGTAAGAGTTAAGACCTTAGCTATTAGGCCAGAGTAAGTGTTAAGACCTTAACCAGTAGGCCAGAGTAAGAGTTAAGACCTTAGCTATTAGGCCAGAGTAAGAGTTCAGACCTTAAGCATTAGGCCAGAGTAAGAGTTAAGACCTTAACCAGTAGGCCAGAGTAAGAGTGAAGACCTTAACCAGTAGGCCAGAGTAAGAGTTAAGACCTTAACCAGTTGGCCATAGTAAGAGTCTAAGACCTTAGCTATTAGGCCAGAGTAAGAGTTAAGACCTTAGCTATTAGGCCAGAGTAAGAGTTAAGACCTTAACCATTAGGCCAGAGTACGAGTCTAAGACCTTAGCTATTAGGCCAGAGTAAGAGTTAAGACCTTAACCATTAGGTCAGAGTACGAGTCTAAGACCTTAGCTATTAGGCCAGAGTGAGAGTTAAGACCTTAATCAGTTGGCCAGAGTAAGAGTTAACACCTTAACCATTAGGCCAGAGTACGAGTCTAAGACCTTAACCATTAGGCCAGAGTAAGAGTTAAGACCATTAGGCCAGAGTACGAGTCTAAGACCTTAGCTATTAGGCCAGAGTAAGAGTTAAGACCTTAGCTATTAGGCCAGAGTAAGAGTTAAGACCTTAACCAGTAGGCCAGAGTAAGAGTTAAGACCTTAACCTATAGGCCAGAGTAAGAGTTAAGACCTTAACCATTAGGACAGAGTACGAGTCTCAGACCTTAGCTATTAGGCTGGAGTAGGAGTTAAGACCTTAGCTATTAGGCCAGAGTAAGAGTTAAGACCTTAGCTATTAGCCAGAGTACGAGTCTAACACCTTAGCTATTAGGCTGGAGTAGGAGTTAAGACCTTAGCTATTAGGCCAGAGAAAGAGTTAAGACCTTAGCTATTAGGCCAGAGTAAGAGTTAAGACCTTACCATTAGGCCAGAGTACGAGTCTAAGACCTTAGCTATTAGGCCAGAGTACGAGTCTAAGACCTTAGCTATTAGGCCAGAGTAAGAGTTAAGACCTTAGCTGTGAGGCCAGAGTAAGAGTTAAGACTTTAACCAGTATTCCAGAGTACAATTCTAAGACCTTAGCTATTAGGCCAGAGTAAGAGTTAAGACCTTAGCTATTAGGCCTGAGTATGAGTTAAGACCTTAACCAGTAGGCCAGAGTACGAGTCTAAGACCTTAAACATTATACCAGAGTAAGAATCTAAGACCTTAAACATTAGGCCAGAGTAAGAGTTAAGACCATAGCTATTAGGCCAGAGTAAGAGTTAAGAGCTTAACCAGTAGGCCAGAGTAAGAGTTAAGACCTTAACCAGTAGGCCAGAGTAAGAGTTAAGACCTTAATCATTAGGCCAGAGTACGAGTCTAAGACCTTAGCTATTAGGCCAGAGTAAGAGTTAAGACATTAACCAGTAGGCCAGAGTAAGAGTTAAGACCTTAACCATTAGGCCATAGTACGAGTCTAAGACCTTAGCTATTAGGCCAGAGTAAGAGTTAAGACCTTAACCAGTAGGCCAGAGTAAGAGTTAAGACCTTAACCAGTTGGCCATAGTAAGAGTCTAAGACCTTAGCTATTAGGCCAGAGTAAGAGTTAAGACCTTAGCTATTAGGCCAGAGTAAGAGTTAAGACCTTAACCATTAGGCCAGAGTACGAGTCTAAGACCTTAGCTATTAGGCCAGAGTAAGAGTTAAGACATTAACCAGTAGGCCAGAGTAAGAGTTAAGACCTTAACCATTAGGCCAGTGTGCGAGTCTAAGACCTTAGCTATTAGGCGAGAGTAAAAGTTAAGACCTTAGCTATTAGGCCAGAGTAAGAGTTAAGACCTTAACCAGTAGGCCGGAGTAAGAGTTGAGACCTTAACCATTAGGCCAGAGTATGAGTCTAAGACCTTAGCTATTAGGCCAGAGTAAGAGTTAAGACCTCAGCTATTAGGCCAGAGTAAGAGTTAAGACCTTAACCATTAGGCCAGAGTACGAGTCTAAGACCTTAGCTATTAGGCAAGAGTAAGAGTTAAGACCTGAACCAGTAGGCCAGAGTATGAGTCTAAGACCTTAGCTATTAGGCCAGAATAGGAGTTAAGACCTTAACCAGTAGGCCAGAGTATGATTCTAAGACCTTAGCTATTAGGCCAGAGTAAGAGTTAAGACCTTAGCTGTGAGGCCAGAGTAAGAGTTAAGACCTTAACCAGTAGTCCAGAGTACAATTCTAAGACCTTAGCTATTAGGCCAGAGTAAGAGTTAAGACCTTAGCTATTAGGCCAGAGTACGAGTTAAGACCTTAGCTATTAGGCCAGAGTACGAGTCTAAGACCTTAGCTATTAGGCCAGAATAAGAGTTAAGACCTTAACCAGTAGGTCAGAGTAAGAGTTCAGACCTTAACCTGTAGGCCATAGTACGAGTCTAAGACCTTAGCTATTAGGCCAGAGTAAGAGTTAAGACCTTAACCAGTAGGCCAGAGTAAGAGTTAAGACCTTAGCTATTAGGCCAGAGTAAGAGTTAAGACCTTAGATATTAGGCCAGAGTAAGAGTTAAGACCTTAACCAGTAGGCCAGAGTACGAGTTAAGACCTTAGCTATTAGGTCAGAGTACGAGTCTAAGACCTTAGCTATTAGGCCAGAATAAGAGTTAAGACCTTAACCAGTAGGCCAGAGTAAGAGTTAAGACCTTAACCTGTAGGCCACAGTACGAGTCTAAGACCTTAGCTATTAGGCCAGAGTAAGAGTTAAGACATTAACCAGTAGGCCAGAGTAAGAGTTAAGACCTTAACCATTAGGCCAGAGTACGAGTCTAAAACCTTAGCTATTAGGCCAGAGTAAGAGTTAAGACCTTAGCTATTAGGCCAGAGTAAGAGTTAAGACCTTAACCAGTAGGCCAGAGTACGAGTTAAGACCTTAACTATTAGGCCAGAGTAAGAGTTAAGACCTTAGCTATTAGGCCAGAGTACGAGTCTAAGACCTTAGCTATTAGGCCAGAATAAGAGTTAAGACCTTAACCAGTAGGCCAGAGTAAGAGTTAAGACCTTAATCTGTAGGCCATAGTACGAGTCTAAGACCTTAGCTATTAGGCCAGAGTAAGAGTTAAGACCTTAACCAGTAGGCCAGAGTAAGAGTTAAGACCTTAACTATTAGGCCAGATTGAGAGTTAAGACCTTAACCATTAGGCCAGAGTACAAGTCTAAGACCTTAGCTATTAGGCCAGAGTAAGAGTTAATACATTAGCTATTAGGCCAGAGTAAGAGTTAAGACCTTAACCAGTAGGCCATAGTACGATTCTAAGACCTTAGCTATTATGCCAGAGTAAGAGTTAAGACCTTAGCTATTAGGCCAGAGTAAGTGTTAAGACCTTAACCAGTAGGCCAGAGTAAGAGTTAAGACCTTAGCTATTAGGCCAGAGTGAGAGTTAAGACCTTAACCATTAGGCCAGAGTACAAGTCTAAGACCTTAGCTATTAGGCCAGAGTAAGAGTTAAGACATTAGCTATTAGGCCAGAGTAAGAGTAAAGACCATAACCTGTAGGCCATAGTAAGAGTTAATACCTTAACCAGTAGGCCAGAGTATGAGTCTAAGACCTTAGCTATTAGGCCAGAGTATGAGTTAAGACCTTAACCAGTAGGCCAGAGTAAGAGTTAAGACCTTAACCAGTAGGCCATAGTACGATTCTAAGACCTTAGCTATTATGCCAGAGTAAGAGTTAAGACCTTAGCTATTAGGCCAGAGTAAGTGTTAAGACCTTAACCAGTAGGCCAGAGTAAGAGTTAAGACCTTAGCTATTAGGCCAGAGTAAGAGTTCAGACCTTAAGCATTAGGCCAGAGTAAGAGTTAAGACCTTAACCAGTAGGCCAGAGTAAGAGTGAAGACCTTAACCAGTAGGCCAGAGTAAGAGTTAATACCTTAACCAGTAGGCCAGAGTATGAGTCTAAGACCTTAGCTATTAGGCCAGAGTATGAGTTAAGACCTTAACCAGTAGGCCAGAGTAAGAGTTAAGACCTTAACCAGTAGGCCATAGTACGATTCTAAGACCTTAGCTATTAGGCCAGAGTAAGAGTTAAGACCTTAGCTATTAGGCCAGAGTAAGAGTTAAGACCTTAACCATTAGGCCAGAGTACGAGTCTAAGACCTTAGCTATTAGGCCAGAGTAAGAGTTAAGACCTTAACCATTAGGTCAGAGTACGAGTCTAAGACCTTAGCTATTAGTCCAGAGTGAGAGTTAAGACCTTAATCAGTTGGCCAGAGTAAGAGTTAACACCTTAACCATTAGGCCAGAGTACGAGTCTAAGACCTTAACCATTAGGCCAGAGTAAGAGTTAAGACCATTAGGCCAGAGTACGAGTCTAAGACCTTAGCTATTAGGCCAGAGTAAGAGTTAAGACCTTAGCTATTAGGCCAGAGTAAGAGTTAAGACCTTAACCAGTAGGCCAGAGTAAGAGTTAAGACCTTAACCTATAGGCCAGAGTAAGAGTTAAGACCTTAACCATTAGGCCAGAGTACGAGTCTCAGACCTTAGCTATTAGGCTGGAGTAGGAGTTAAGACCTTAGCTATTAGGCCAGAGTAAGAGTTAAGACCTTAGCTATTAGGCCAGAGTACGAGTCTAACACCTTAGCTATTAGGCTGGAGTAGGAGTTAAGACCTTAGCTATTAGGCCAGAGAAAGAGTTAAGACCTTAGCTATTAGGCCAGAGTAAGAGTTAAGACCTTAGCTATTAGGCCAGAGTATGAGTTAAGACCTTAGCTATTAGGCCAGAGTATGAGTTAAGACCTTAGCTATTAGGCCAGAGTACGAGTCTAAGACCTTAGCTATTAGGCAGAATAAGAGTTAAGACCTTAACCTGTTGGCCAGAGTAAGAGTTAAGACCTTAACCATTAGGCCAGAGTACGAGTCTAAGACCTTAGCTATTAGGCCAGAGTAAGAGTTAAGACCTTAGCTATTAGGCCAGAGTACGAGTCTAACACCTTAGCTATTAGGCTGGAGTAGGAGTTAAGACCTTAGCTATTAGGCCAGAGTACGAGTCTAAGACCTTAGCTATTAGGCCAGAGTACGAGTCTAAGACCTTAGCTATTAGGCCAGAGTAAGAGTTAAGACCTTAACCAGTAGGCCGGAGTACGAGTCTAAGACCTTAGCTATTAGGCCAGAGTAAGAGTTAAGACCTTAGCTGTGAGGCCAGAGTAAGAGTTAAGACCCTAACCAGTAGTCCAGAGTACAATTCTAAGACCTTAGCTATTAGGCCAGAGTAAGAGTTAAGACCTTAGCTATTAGGCCTGAGTATGAGTTAAGACCTTAACCAGTAGGCCAGAGTACGAGTCTAAGACCTTAGCTATTAGGCCAGAGTAAGAGTTAAGAGCTTAACCAGTAGGCCAGAGTAAGAGTTAAGACCTTAACCAGTAGGCCAGAGTAAGAGTTAAGACCTTAATCATTAGGCCAGAGTACGAGTCTAAGACCTTAGCTATTAGGCCAGAGTAAGAGTTAAGACATTAACCAGTAGGCCAGAGTAAGAGTTAAGACCTTAACCATTAGGCCAGAGTACGAGTCTAAGACCTTAACTATTAGGCCAGAGTAAGAGTTAAGACCTTAACCAGTAGTCCAGAGTACGAGTTAAGACCTTAGCTATTAGGCCAGAATAAGAGTTAAGACCTTAGCTATTAGGCCAGAGTACGAGTCTAAGACCTTAGCTATTAGGCCAGAATAAGAGTTAAGACCTTAACCAGTAGGCCAGAGTAAGAGTTAAGACCTTAACCTGTAGGCCATAGTACGAGTCTAAGACCTTAGCTATTAGGCCAGAGTAAGAGTTAAGACCTTAACCAGTAGGCCAGAGTAAGAGTTAAGACCTTAGCTATTAGGCCAGAGTGAGAGTTAAGACCTTAACCATTAGGCCAGAGTACAAGTCTAAGACCTTAGCTATTAGGCCAGAGTAAGAGTTAAGACATTAGCTATTAGGCCAGAGTAAGAGTAAAGACCATAACCTGTAGGCCATAGTAAGTGTTAAGACCTTAGCTATTAGGCCAGAGTATGAGTTAAGACCTTAACCAGTAGGCCAGAGTAAGAGTTAAGACCTTAACCAGTAGGCCATAGTACGATTCTAAGACCTTAGCTATTATGCCAGAGTAAGAGTTAAGACCTTAACCAGTAGGCCAGAGTAGGAGTTAAGACCTTAACCATTAGGCCAGAGTACGAGTCTAAGACCTTAGCTATTAGGCAAGAGTAAGAGTTAAGACCTGAACCAGTAGGCCAGAGTACGAGTCTAAGACCTTAGCTATTAGGCCAGAGTAAGAGTTAAGACCTTAGCTGTGAGGCCAGAGTAAGAGTTAAGACCTTAACCAGTAGTCCAGAGTACAATTCTAAGACCTTAGCTATTAGGCCAGAGTAAGAGTTAAGACCTTAGCTGTTAGGCTAGAGTATGAGTGAAGACCTTAACCAGTAGGCCAGAGTACGAGTCTAAGACCTTAGCTATTAGGCCAGAGTAAGAGTTAAGACCCTAACAAGTAGGCCAGAGTAAGTGTTAAGACCTTAACCTGTAGGCCAGAGTAAGAGTTAATACCTTAACCAGTAGGCCAGAGTAAGAGTTAAGACCTTAACCAGTAGGCCAGAGTAAGAGTTAAGACCTTAATCATTAGGCCAGAGTACGAGTCTAAGACCTTAGCTATTAGGCCAGAGTAAGAGTTAAGACATTAACCAGTAGGCCAGAGTAAGAGTTAAGACCTTAACCTGTAGGCCATAGTACGAGTCTAAGACCTTAGCTATTAGGCCAGAGTAAGAGTTAAGACCTTAACCAGTAGGCCAGAGTAAGAGTTAAGACCTTAGCTATTAGGCCAGAGTGAGAGTTAAGACCTTAACCATTAGGCCAGAGTACAAGTCTAAGACCTTAGCTATTAGGCCAGAGTAAGAGTTAAGACATTAGCTATTAGGCCAGAGTAAGAGTAAAGACCATAACCTGTAGGCCATAGTAAGAGTTAAGACCTTAGCTATTAGGCCAGAGTATGAGTTAAGACCTTAACCAGTAGGCCAGAGTGAGAGTTAAGACCTTAACCAGTAGGCCATAGTACGATTCTAAGAGCGTAGCTATTATGCCAGAGTAAGAGTTAAGACCTTAGCTATTAGGCCAGAGTAAGTGTTAAGACCTTAAACAGTAGGCCAGAGTAAGAGTTAAGACCTTAGCTATTAGGCCAGAGTAAGAGTTCAGACCTTAATCATTAGGCCAGAGTAAGAGTTAAGACCTTAACCAGTAGGCCAGAGTAAGAGTTAAGACCTTAACCAGTAGGCCAGAGTAAGAGTTAAGACCTTAACCAATAGGCCATAGTAAGAGTCTAAGACCTTAGCTATTAGGCCAGAGTAAGAGTTAAGACCTTAGCTATTAGGCCAGAGTAAGAGTTAAGACCTTAACCATTAGGCCAGAGTATGAGCCTAAGACCTTAGCTATTAGGCCAGAGTAAGAGTTAAGACCTTAACCATTAGGTCTGAGTACGAGTCTAAGACCTTAGCTATTAGGCCATAGTGAGAGTTAAGACCTTAACCAGTAGGCCAGAGTAAGAGTTAAGACCTTAACCATTAGGCCAGAGTATGAGTTAAGACCTTAGCTATTAGGCTAGAGTAAGAGTTAAGACCTTAACCAGTAGGCCAGAGTAAGAGTTAAGACCTTAACCAGTAGGCCAGAGTAAGAGTTAAGACCTTAACCATTAGGCCAGAGTATGAGTCTAAGACCTTAGCTATTAGGCCAGAGTAAGAGTTAAGACCTCAGCTATTAGGCCAGAGTAAGAGTTAAGACCTTAACCATTAGGCCAGAGTACGAGTCTAAGACCTTAGCTATTAGGCAAGAGTAAGAGTTAAGACCTGAACCAGTAGGCCAGAGTATGAGTCTAAGACCTTAGCTATTAGGCCAGAATAGCAGTTAAGACCTTAACCAGTAGGCCAGAGTATGATTCTAAGACCTTAGCTGTTAGGCCAGAGTAAGAGTTAAGACCTTAGCTGTGAGGCCAGAGTAAGAGTTAAGACCTTAACCAGTAGTGCAGAGTACAATTCTAAGACCTTAGCTATTAGGCCAGAGTAAGAGTTAAGACCTTAGCTATTAGGCCAGAGTATGAGTTAAGACCTTAGCTATTAGGCCAGAGTATGAGTTAAGACCTTAGCTATTAGGCCAGAGTACGAGTCTAAGACCTTAGCTATTAGGCCAGAATAAGAGTTAAGACCTTAACCAGTAGGCCAGAGTAAGAGTTAAGACCTTAACCTGTAGGCCATAGTACGAGTCTAAGACCTTAGCTATTAGGCCAGAGTAAGAGTTAAGACCTTAACCTGTAGGCCATAGTACGAGTCTAAGACCTTAGCTATTAGGCCAGAGTAAGAGTTAAGACCTTAGCTGTGAGGCCAGAGTAAGAGTTAAGACCTTAACCAGTAGTGCAGAGTACAATTCTAAGACCTTAGCTATTAGGCCAGAGTAAGAGTTAAGACCTTAGCTATTAGGCCAGAGTATGAGTTAAGACCTTAGCTATTAGGCCAGAGTACGAGTCTAAGACCTTAGCTATTAGGCCAGAATAAGAGTTAAGACCTTAACCAGTAGGCCAGAGTAAGAGTTAAGACCTTAACCTGTAGGCCATAGTACGAGTCTAAGACCTTAGCTATTAGGCCAGAGTAAGAATTAAGACCTTAACCAGTAGGCCAGAGTAAGAGTTAAGACCTTAGCTATCAGGCCAGAGTAAGAGTTAAGACCTTAGATATTAGGCCAGAGTAAGAGTTAAGACCTTAACCAGTAGGCCAGAGTACGAGTTAAGACCTTAGCTATTAGGTCAGAGTACGAGTCTAAGACCTTAGCTATTAGGCCAGAATAAGAGTTAAGACCTTAACCAGTAGGCCAGAGTAAGAGTTAAGACCTTAACCTGTAGGCCATAGTACGAGTCTAAGACCTTAGCTATTAGGCCAGAGTAAGAGTTAAGACATTAACCAGTAGGCCAGAGTAAGAGTTAAGACCTTAACCATTAGGCCAGAATACGAGTCTAAGACCTTAGCTATTAGGCCAGAGTAAGAGTTAAGACCTTAGCTATTAGGCCAGAGTAAGAGTTAAGACCTTAACCTGTAGGCCATAGTACGAGTTAAGACCTTAGCTATTAGGCCAGAGTAAGAGTTAAGACCTTAACCATTAGGCCAGAGTACGAGTCTAAGACCTTAGCTATTAGGCCAGAGTAAGAGTTAAAACCTTAGCTATTAGGCCAGAGTAAGAGTTAAGACCTTAAGCAGTAGGCCAGAGTACGAGTTAAGACCTTAGCTATTAGGCCAGAGTAAGAGTTAAGACCTTAGCTATT
Source organism: Triturus cristatus (assembly GCF_964204655.1). NCBI lineage: Eukaryota > Metazoa > Chordata > Amphibia > Caudata > Salamandridae > Triturus > Triturus cristatus. The sequence goes on along the minus strand of NC_140584.1, from coordinate 2,016,714 downwards.
AGGCCAGAGTACGAGTCTAAGACCTTAGCTATTAGGCCAGAATAAGAGTTAAGACCGTAACCAGTAGGCCAGAGTAAGAGTTAAGACCTTAATCTGTAGGCCATAGTACGAGTCTAAGACCTTAGCTATTAGGCCAGAGTAAGAGTTAAGACCTTAGCTATTAGGCCAGAGTAAGTGTTAAGACCTTAACCAGTAGGCCAGAGTAAGAGTTAAGACCTTAGCTATTAGGCCAGAGTAAGAGTTAAGACATTAGCTATTAGGCCAGAGTAAGAGTAAAGACCATAACCTGTAGGCCATAGTAAGAGTTAATACCTTAACCAGTAGGCCAGAGTACGAGTCTAAGACCTTAGCTATTAGGCCAGAGTATGAGTTAAGACCTTAACCAGTAGGCCAGAGTAAGAGTTAAGACCTTAACCAGTAGGCCATAGTACGATTCTAAGACCTTAGCTATTATGCCAGAGTAAGAGTTAAGACCTTAGCTATTAAGCCAGAGTAAGTGTTAAGACCTTAGCTGTGAGGCCAGAGTAAGAGTTAAGACCTTAACCAGTAGTCCAGAGTACAATTCTAAGACCTTAGCTATTAGGCCAGAGTAAGAGTTAAGACCTTAGCTATTAGGCCAGAGAATGAGTTAAGACCTTAGCTATTAGGCCAGAGTATGAGTTAAGACCTTAGCTATTAGGCCAGAGTACGAGTCTAAGACCTTAGCTATTAGGCCAGAATAAGAGTTAAGACCTTAACCAGTAGGCCAGAGTAAGAGTTAAGACCTTAACCTGTAGGCCATAGTACGAGTCTAAGACCTTAGCTATTAGGCCAGAGTAAGAGTTAAGACCTTAACCAGTAGGCCAGAGTAAGAGTTAAGACCTTAGCTATTAGGCCAGAGTAAGAGTTAAGACCTTATATATTAGGCCAGAGTAAGAGTTAAGACCTTAGCTATTAGGCCAGAGTATGAGTTAAGACCTTAGCTATTAGGCCAGAGTACGAGTCTAAGACCTTAGCTATTAGGCCAGAATAAGAGTTAAGACCTTAACCAGTAGGCCAGAGTAAGAGTTAAGACCTTAACCTGTAGGCCATAGTACGAGTCTAAGACCTTAGCTATTAGGCCAGAATAAGAGTTAAGACCTTAACAAGTAGGCCACAGTAAGAGTTAAGACCTTAACCTGTAGGCCATAGTACGAGTCTAAGACCTTAGCTATTAGGCCAGAGTAAGAGTTAAGACATTAACCAGTAGGCCAGAGTAAGAGTTAAGACCTTAACCATTAGGCCAGAGTACGAGTCTAAGACCTTAGCTATTAGGCCAGAGTAAGAGTTAAGACCTTAGCTATTAGGCCAGAGTAAGAGTTAAGACCTTAACCAGTAGGCCAGAGTAAGAGTTAAGACCTTAGCTATTAGGCCAGAGTAAGAGTTAAGACCTTAGCTATTAGGCCAGAGTACGAGTCTAAGACCTTAGCTATTAGGCCAGAATAAGAGTTAAGACCTTAACCAGTAGGCCAGAGTAAGAGTTAAGACCTTAATCTGTAGGCCATAGTACGAGTCTAAGACCTTAGCTATTAGGCCAGAGTAAGAGTTAAGACCTTAACCAGTAGGCCAGAGTAAGAGTTAAGACCTTAGCTATTAGGCCAGATTGAGAGTTAAGACCTTAACCATTAGGCCAGAGAACAAGTCTAAGACCTTAGCTATCAGGCCAGAGTAAGAGTTAATACATTAGCTATTAGGCCAGAGTAAGAGTTAAGACCTTAACCAGTAGGCCATAGTACGATTCTAAGACCTTACTATTATGCCAGAGTAAGAGTTAAGACCTTAGCTATTAGGCCAGAGTAAGTGTTAAGACCTTAACCAGTAGGCCAGAGTAAGAGTTAAGACCTTAGCTATTAGGCCAGAGTGAGAGTTAAGACCTTAACCATTAGGCCAGAGTACAAGTCTAAGACCTTAGCTATTAGGCCAGAGTAAGAGTTAAGACATTAGCTATTAGGCCAGAGTAAGAGTAAAGACCATAACCTGTAGGCCATAGTAAGAGTTAAGACCTTAGCTATTAGGCCAGAGTATGAGTTAAGACCTTAACCAGTAGGCCAGAGTAAGAGTTAAGACCTTAACCAGTAGGCCATAGTACGATTCTAAGACCTTAGCTATTATGCCAGAGTAAGAGTTAAGACCTTAGCTATTAAGCCAGAGTAAGTGTTAAGACCTTAACCAGTAGGCCAGAGTAAGAGTTAAGACCTTAGCTATTAGGCCAGAGTAAGAGTTCAGACCTTAACCATTAGGCCAGAGTAAGAGTTAAGACCTTAACCAGTAGGCCAGAGTAAGAGTTAAGACCTTAACCAGTAGGCCAGAGTAAGAGTTAAGACCTTAACCAATAGGCCATAGTAAGAGTCTAAGACCTTAGCTATTAGGCCAGAGTAAGAGTTAAGACCTTAGCTATTAGGCCAGAGTAAGAGTTAAGAAGACCTTAACCATTAGGTCAGAGTATGAGTCTAAGACCTTAGCTATTAGGCCAGAGTAAGAGTTAATACATTAGCTATTAGGCCAGAATAAGAGTTAAGACCTTAACCAGTAGGCCATAGTACGATTCTAAGACCTTAGCTATTATGCCAGAGTAAGAGTTAAGACCTTAGCTATTAGGCCAGAGTAAGTGTTAAGACCTTAACCAGTAGGCCAGAGTAAGAGTTAAGACCTTAGCTATTAGGCCAGAGTGAGAGTTAAGACCTTAACCATTAGGCCAGAGTACAAGTCTAAGATCTTAGCTATTAGGCCAGAGTAAGAGTTAAGACATTAGCTATTAAGTCAGAGTAAGAGTAAAGACCATAACCTGTAGCCCACAGTAAGAGTTAATACCTTAACCAGTAGGCCAGAGTATGAGTCTAAGACCTTAGCTATTAGGCCAGAGTATGAGTTAAGACCTTAACCAGTAGGCCAGAGTAAGAGTTAAGACCTTAACCAGTAGGCCATAGTACGATTCTAAGACCTTAACTATTATGCCAGAGTAAGAGTTAAGACCTTAGCTATTAGGCCAGAGTAAGTGTTAAGACCTTAACCAGTAGGCCAGAGTAAGAGTTAAGACCTTAGCTATTAGGCCAGAGTAAGAGTTCAGACCTTAAGCATTAGGCCAGAGTAAGAGTTAAGACCTTAACCAGTAGGCCAGAGTAAGAGTGAAGACCTTAACCAGTAGGCCAGAGTAAGAGTTAAGACCTTAACCAGTTGGCCATAGTAAGAGTCTAAGACCTTAGCTATTAGGCCAGAGTAAGAGTTAAGACCTTAGCTATTAGGCCAGAGTAAGAGTTAAGACCTTAACCATTAGGCCAGAGTACGAGTCTAAGACCTTAGCTATTAGGCCAGAGTAAGAGTTAAGACCTTAACCATTAGGTCAGAGTACGAGTCTAAGACCTTAGCTATTAGGCCAGAGTGAGAGTTAAGACCTTAATCAGTTGGCCAGAGTAAGAGTTAACACCTTAACCATTAGGCCAGAGTACGAGTCTAAGACCTTAACCATTAGGCCAGAGTAAGAGTTAAGACCATTAGGCCAGAGTACGAGTCTAAGACCTTAGCTATTAGGCCAGAGTAAGAGTTAAGACCTTAGCTATTAGGCCAGAGTAAGAGATAAGACCTTAACCAGTAGGCCAGAGTAAGAGTTAAGACCTTAACCTATAGGCCAGAGTAAGAGTTAAGACCTTAGCTATTAGGCCAGAGTATGAGTTAAGACCTTAACCAGTAGGCCAGAGTAAGAGTTAAGACCTTAACCAGTAGGCCATAGTACGATTCTAAGACCTTAGCTATTATGCCAGAGTAAGAGTTAAGACCTTAGCTATTAAGCCAGAGTAAGTGTTAAGACCTTAACCAGTAGGCCAGAGTAAGAGTTAAGACCTTAGCTATTAGGCCAGAGTAAGAGTTCAGACCTTAACCATTAGGCCAGAGTAAGAGTTAAGACCTTAACCAGTAGGCCAGAGTAAGAGTTAAGACCTTAACCAGTAGGCCAGAGTAAGAGTTAAGACCTTAACCAATAGGCCATAGTAAGAGTCTAAGACCTTAGCTATTAGGCCAGAGTAAGAGTTAAGACCTTAGCTATTAGGCCAGAGTAAGAGTTAAGAAGACCTTAACCATTAGGCCAGAGTATGAGTCTAAGACCTTAGCTATTAGGCCAGAGTAAGAGTTCATACATTAGCTATTAGGCCAGAATAAGAGTTAAGACCTTAACCAGTAGGCCATAGTACGATTCTAAGACCTTAGCTATTATGCCAGAGTAAGAGTTAAGACCTTAGCTATTAGGCCAGAGTAAGTGTTAAGACCTTAACCAGTAGGCCAGAGTAAGAGTTAAGACCTTAGCTATTAGGCCAGAGTGAGAGTTAAGACCTTAACCATTAGGCCAGAGTACAAGTCTAAGATCTTAGCTATTAGGCCAGAGTAAGAGTTAAGACATTAGCTATTAGGCCAGAGTAAGAGTAAAGACCATAACCTGTAGGCCACAGTAAGAGTTAATACCTTAACCAGTAGGCCAGAGTATGAGTCTAAGACCTTAGCTATTAGGCCAGAGTATGAGTTAAGACCTTAACCAGTAGGCCAGAGTAAGAGTTAAGACCTTAACCAGTAGGCCATAGTACGATTCTAAGACCTTAACTATTATGCCAGAGTAAGAGTTAAGACCTTAGCTATTAGGCCAGAGTAAGTGTTAAGACCTTAACCAGTAGGCCAGAGTAAGAGTTAAGACCTTAGCTATTAGGCCAGAGTAAGAGTTCAGACCTTAAGCATTAGGCCAGAGTAAGAGTTAAGACCTTAACCAGTAGGCCAGAGTAAGAGTGAAGACCTTAACCAGTAGGCCAGAGTAAGAGTTAAGACCTTAACCAGTTGGCCATAGTAAGAGTCTAAGACCTTAGCTATTAGACCAGAGTAAGAGTTAAGACCTTAGCTATTAGGCCAGAGTAAGAGTTAAGACCTTAACCATTAGGCCAGAGTACGAGTCTAAGACCTTAGCTATTAGGCCAGAGTAAGAGTTAAGACCTTAACCATTAGGTCAGAGTACGAGTCTAAGACCTTAGCTATTAGGCCAGAGTGAGAGTTAAGACCTTAATCAGTTGGCCAGAGTAAGAGTTAACACCTTAACCATTAGGCCAGAGTACGAGTCTAAGACCTTAACCATTAGGCCAGAGTAAGAGTTAAGACCATTAGGCCAGAGTACGAGTCTAAGACCTTAGCTATTAGGCCAGAGTAAGAGTTAAGACCTTAGCTATTAGGCCAGAGTAAGAGATAAGACCTTAACCAGTAGGCCAGAGTAAGAGTTAAGACCTTAACCTATAGGCCAGAGTAAGAGTTAAGACCTTAACCATTAGGCCAGAGTACGAGTCTCAGACCTTAGCTATTAGGCTGGAGTAGGAGTTAAGACCTTAGCTATTAGGCCAGAGTAAGAGTTAAGACCTTAGCTATTAGCCAGAGTACGAGTCTAACACCTTAGCTATTAGGCTGGAGTAGGAGTTAAGACCTTAGCTATTAGGCCAGAGAAAGAGTTAAGACCTTAGCTATTAGGCCAAAGTAAGAGTTAAGACCTTACCATTAGGCCAGAGTAAGAGTTAAGACCTTAGCTGTGAGGCCAGAGTAAGAGTTAAGACTTTAACCAGTAGTCCAGAGTACAATTCTAAGACCTTAGCTATTAGGCCAGAGTAAGAGTTAAGACCTTAGCTATTAGGCCTGAGTATGAGTTAAGACCTTAACCAGTAGGCCAGAGTACGAGTCTAAGACCTTAAACATTATACCAGAGTAAGAATCTAAGACCTTAAACATTAGGCCAGAGTAAGAGTTAAGACCATAGCTATTAGGCCAGAGTAAGAGTTAAGAGCTTAACCAGTAGGCCAGAGTAAGAGTTAAGACCTTAACCAGTAGGCCAGAGTAAGAGTTAAGACCTTAATCATTAGGCCAGAGTACGAGTCTAAGACCTTAGCTATTAGGCCAGAGTAAGAGTTAAGACCTTAACCAGTAGGCCAGAGTAAGAGTTAAGACCTTAACCAGTTGGCCATAGTAAGAGTCTAAGACCTTAGCTATTAGGCCAGAGTAAGAGTTAAGACCTTAGCTATTAGGCCAGAGTAAGAGTTAAGACCTTAACCATTAGGCCAGAGTACGAGTCTAAGACCTTAGCTATTAGGCCAGAGTAAGAGTTAAGACATTAACCAGTAGGCCAGAGTAGGAGTTAAGACCTTAACCATTAGGCCAGTGTGCGAGTCTAAGACCTTAGCTATTAGGCGAGAGTAAAAGTTAAGACCTTAGCTATTACGCCAGAGTAAGAGTTAAGACCTTAACCAGTAGGCCAGAGTAAGAGTTAAGACCTTAACCATTAGGCCAGAATATGAGTCTAAGACCTTAGCTATTAGGCCAGAGTAAGAGTTAAGACCTCAGCTATTAGGCCAGAGTAAGAGTTAAGACCTTAACCATTAGGCCAGAGTACGAGTCTAAGACTTTAGCTATTAGGCAAGAGTAAGAGTTAAGACCTGAACCAGTAGGCCAGAGTATGAGTCTAAGACCTTAGCTATTAGGCCAGAATAGGAGTTAAGACCTTAACCAGTAGGCCAGAGTATGATTCTAAGACCTTAGCTATTAGGCCAGAGTAAGAGTTAAGACCTTAGCTGTGAGGCCAGAGTAAGAGTTAAGACCTTAACCAGTAGTCCAGAGTACAATTCTAAGACCTTAGCTATTAGGCCAGAGTAAGAGTTAAGACCTTAGCTATTAGGCCAGAGTACGAGTTAAGACCTTAGCTATTAGGCCAGAGTACGAGTCTAAGACCTTAGCTATTAGGCCAGAATAAGAGTTAAGACCTTAACCAGTAGGTCAGAGTAAGAGTTAAGACCTTAACCTGTAGGCCATAGTACGAGTCTAAGACCTTAGCTATTAGGCCAGAGTAAGAGTTAAGACCTTAACCAGTAGGCCAGAGTAAGAGTTAAGACCTTAGCTATTAGGCCAGAGTAAGAGTTAAGACCTTAGATATTAGGCCAGAGTAAGAGTTAAGACCTTAACCAGTAGGCCAGAGTACGAGTTAAGACCTTAGCTATTAGGTCAGAGTACGAGTCTAAGACCTTAGCTATTAGGCCAGAGTAAGAGTTAAGACATTAACCAGTAGGCCAGAGTAAGAGTTAAGACCTTAACCTGTAGGCCACAGTACGAGTCTAAGACCTTAGCTATTAGGCCAGAGTAAGAGTTAAGACATTAACCAGTAGGCCAGAGTAAGAGTTAAGACCTTAACCATTAGGCCAGAGTATGAGTCTAAAACCTTAGCTATTAGGCCAGAGTAAGAGTTAAGACCTTAGCTATTAGGCCAGAGTAAGAGTTAAGACCTTAACCAGTAGGCCAGAGTACGAGTTAAGACCTTAACTATTAGGCCAGAGTAAGAGTTAAGACCTTAGCTATTAGGCCAGAGTACGAGTCTAAGACCTTAGCTATTAGGCCAGAATAAGAGTTAAGACCTTAACCAGTAGGCCAGAGTAAGAGTTAAGACCTTAATCTGTAGGCCATAGTACGAGTCTAAGACCTTAGCTATTAGGCCAGAGTAAGAGTTAAGACCTTAACCAGTAGGCCAGAGTAAGAGTTAAGACCTTAGCTATTAGGCCAGATTGAGAGTTAAGACCTTAACCATTAGGCCAGAGTACAAGTCTAAGACCTTAGCTATTAGGCCAGAGTAAGAGTTAATACATTAGCTATTAGGCCAGAGTAAGAGTTAAGACCTTAACCAGTAGGCCATAGTACGATTCTAAGACCTTAGCTATTATGCCAGAGTAAGAGTTAAGACCTTAGCTATTAGGCCAGAGTAAGTGTTAAGACCTTAACCAGTAGGCCAGAGTAAGAGTTAAGACCTTAGCTATTAGGCCAGAGTGAGAGTTAAGACCTTAACCATTAGGCCAGAGTACAAGTCTAAGACCTTAGCTATTAGGCCAGAGTAAGAGTTAAGACATTAGCTATTAGGCCAGAGTAAGAGTAAAGACCATAACCTGTAGGCCATAGTAAGAGTTAAGACCTTAACCAGTAGGCCATAGTACGATTCTAAGACCTTAGCTATTATGCCAGAGTAAGAGTTAAGACCTTAGCTATTAGGCCAGAGTAAGTGTTAAGACCTTAACCAGTAGGCCAGAGTAAGAGTTAAGACCTTAGCTATTAGGCCAGAGTAAGAGTTCAGACCTTAAGCATTTAGGCCAGAGTAAGAGTTAAGACCTTAACCAGTAGGCCAGAGTAAGAGTGAAGACCTTAACCAGTAGGCCAGAGTAAGAGTTAAGACCTTAACCAGTTGGCCATAGTAAGAGTCTAAGACCTTAGCTATTAGGCCAGAGTAAGAGTTAAGACCTTAGCTATTAGGCCAGAGTAAGAGTTAAGACCTTAACCATTAGGCCAGAGTACGAGTCTAAGACCTTAGCTATTAGGCCAGAGTAAGAGTTAAGACCTTAACCATTAGGTCAGAGTACGAGTCTAAGACCTTAGCTATTAGGCCAGAGTGAGAGTTAAGACCTTAATCAGTTGGCCAGAGTAAGAGTTAACACCTTAACCATTAGGCCAGAGTACGAGTCTAAGACCTTAACCATTAGGCCAGAGTAAGAGTTAAGACCATTAGGCCAGAGTACGAGTCTAAGACCTTAGCTATTAGGCCAGAGTAAGAGTTAAGACCTTAGCTATTAGGCCAGAGTAAGAGTTAAGACCTTAACCAGTAGGCCAGAGTAAGAGTTAAGACCTTAACCTATAGGCCAGAGTAAGAGTTAAGACCTTAACCATTAGGCCGGAGTACGAGTCTCAGACCTTAGCTATTAGGCTGGAGTAGGAGTTAAGACCTTAGCTATTAGGCCAGAGTAAGAGTTAAGACCTTAGCTATTAGGCCAGAGTACGAGTCTAACACCTTAGCTATTAGGCTGGAGTAGGAGTTAAGACCTTAGCTATTAGGCCAGAGAAAGAGTTAAGACCTTAGCTATTAGGCCAGAGTAAGAGTTAAGACCTTACCATTAGGCCAGAGTACGAGTCTAAGACCTTAGCTATTAGGCCAGAGTACGAGTCTAAGACCTTAGCTATTAGGCCAGAGTAAGATTTAAGACCTTAGCTGTGAGGCCAGAGTAAGAGTTAAGACTTTAACCAGTAGTCCAGAGTACAATTCTAAGACCTTAGCTATTAGGCCAGAGTAAGAGTTAAGACCTTAGCTATTAGGCCTGAGTATGAGTTAAGACCTTAACCAGTAGGCCAGAGTACGAGTCTAAGACCTTAAACATTATACCAGAGTAAGAATCTAAGACCTTAAACATTAGGCCAGAGTAAGAGTTAAGACCTAAGCTATTAGGCCAGAGTAAGAGTTAAGAGCTTAACCAGTAGGCCAGAGTAAGAGTTAAGACCTTAACCAGTAGGCCAGAGTAAGAGTTAAGACCTTAATCATTAGGCCAGAGTACGAGTCTAAGACCTTAGCTATTAGGCCAGAGTAAGAGTTAAGACATTAACCAGTAGGCCAGAGTAAGAGTTAAGACCTTAACCATTAGGCCATAGTACGAGTCTAAGACCTTAGCTATTAGGCCAGAGTAAGAGTTAAGACCTTAACCAGTAGGCCAGAGTAAGAGTTAAGACCTTAACCAGTTGGCCATAGTAAGAGTCTAAGACCTTAGCTATTAGGCCAGAGTAAGAGTTAAGACCTTAGCTATTAGGCCAGAGTAAGAGTTAAGACCTTAACCATTAGGACCGAGTACGAGTCTAAGACCTTAGCTATTAGGCCAGAGTAAGAGTTAAGACATTAACCAGTAGGCCAGAGTAAGAGTTAAGACATTAACCATTAGGCCAGTGTGCGAGTCTAAGACCTTAGCTATTAGGCGAGAGTAAAAGTTACGACCTTAGCTATTAGGCCAGAGTAAGAGTTAAGACCTTAACCAGTAGGCCAGAGTACGAGTTAAGACCTTAGCTATTAGGCCAGAGTAAGAGTTAAGACCTTAGCTATTAGGCCAGAGTACGAGTCTAAGACCTTAGCTATTAGGCCAGAATAAGAGTTAAGACCTTAACCAGTAGGCCAGAGTAAGAGTTAAGACCTTGACCTGTAGGCCATAGTACGAGTCTAAGACCTTAGCTATTAGGCCAGAGTAAGAGTTAAGACCTTAACCAGTAGGCCAGAGTAACAGTTAAGACCTTAGCTATTAGGCCAGAATAAGAGTTAAGACCTTAACCAGTAGGCCAGAGTAAGAGTTAAGACCTTGACCTGTAGGCCATAGTACGAGTCTAAGACCTTAGCTATTAGGCCAGAGTAAGAGTTAAGACCTTAACCAGTAGGCCAGAGTAACAGTTAAGACCTTAGCTATTATGCCAGAGTAAGAGTTAAGACCTTAGCTATTAGGCCAGAGTGAGAGTTAAGACCTTAACCATTAGGCCAGAGTACAAGTCTAAGACCTTAGCTATTAGGCCAGAGTAAGAGTTAAGACATTAGCTATTAGGCCAGAGTAAGAGTTAAGACCTTAACCTGTAGGCCAGAGTAAGAGTTAAGACCTTAACCAGTAGGCCATAGTACGATTCTAAGACCTTAGCTATTGTGCCAGAGTAAGAGTTAGGACCTTAGCTATTAGTCCAGAGTAAGTGTTAAAACCTTAACCAGTAGGCCAGAGTAAGAGTTAAGACCTTAGCTATTAGGCCAGAGTAAGAGTTCAGACCTTAACCATTAGGCCAGAGTAAGAGTTAAGACCTTAACCAGTAGGCCAGAGTAAGAGTTAAGACCTTAACCAGTAGGCCATAGTAAGAGTCTAAGACCTTAGCTATTAGGCCAGAGTAAGAGTTAAGACCTTAGCTATTAGGCCAGAGTAAGAGTTAAGACCTTAACCATTAGGCCAGAGTAAGTGTTAAGACCTTAACCATTAGGTCAGAGTACGAGTCTAAGACCTTAGCTATTAGGCCAGAGTGAGAGTTAAGACCTTAATCAGTAGGCCAGAGTAAGAGTTAACACCTTAACCATTAGGCCGGAGTACAAGTCTAAGACCTTAACCATTAGGCCAGAGTAAGAGTTAAGACCTTAACCATTAGGCCAGAGTACGAGTCTAAGACCTTAGCTATTAGGCCAGAGTTAGAGTTAAGACCTTAGCTATTAGGCCAGAGTAAGAGTTAAGACCTTAACCAGTAGGCCAGAGTAAGAGTTAAGACCTTAACCAGTAGGCCAGAGTAAGAGTTAAGACCTTAACCAGTAGGCCATAGTAAGAGTCTAAGACCTTAGCTATTATGCCAGAGTAAGAGTTAAGACCTTAGCTATTAGGCCAGAGTAAGAGTTAAGACCTTAACCAGTAGGCCAGAGTAAGAGTTAAGACCTTAACCAGTAGGCCAGAGTAAGAGTTAAGACATTAACCAGTTGGCCATAGTAAGAGTCTAAGACCTTAGCTATTAGGCCAGAGTAAGAGTTAAGACCATAACCTGTTGGCCAGAGTAAGAGTTAAGACCTTAACCATTAGGCCAGAGTACGAGTCTAAGACCTTAGCTATTGGGCCTGAGTAAGAGTTAAGACCTTAGCTATTAGGCCAGAGTAAGAGTTAAGACCGTAGCTATTAGGCCAGAGTACGAGTCTAAGACCTTAGCTATTAGGCCAGAGTACGAGTCTAAGACCTTAGCTATTAGGCCAGAATAAGAGTTAAGACCTTAACCAGTAGGTCAGAGTAAGAGTTAAGACCTTAACCTGTAGGCCATAGTACGAGTCTAAGACCTTAGCTATTAGGCCAGAGTAAGAGTTAAGACCTTAACCAGTAGGCCAGAGTAAGAGTTAAGACCTTAGCTATTAGGCCAGAGTAAGAGTTAAGACCTTAGATATTAGGCCAGAGTAAGAGTTAAGACCTTAACCAGTAGGCCAGAGTACGAGTTAAGACCTTAGCTATTAGGTCAGAGTACGAGTCTAAGACCTTAGCTATTAGGCCAGAATAAGAGTTAAGACCTTAACCAGTAGGCCAGAGTAAGAGTTAAGACCTTAACCTGTAGGCCACAGTACGAGTCTAAGACCTTAGCTATTAGGCCAGAGTAAGAGTTAAGACATTAACCAGTAGGCCAGAGTAAGAGTTAAGACCTTAACCATTAGGCCAGAGTATGAGTCTAAAACCTTAGCTATTAGGCCAGAGTAAGAGTTAAGACCTTAGCTATTAGGCCAGAGTAAGAGTTAAGACCTTAACCAGTAGGCCAGAGTACGAGTTAAGACCTTAACTATTAGGCCAGAGTAAGAGTTAAGACCTTAGCTATTAGGCCAGAGTACGAGTCTAAGACCTTAGCTATTAGGCCAGAATAAGAGTTAAGACCTTAACCAGTAGGCCAGAGTAAGAGTTAAGACCTTAATCTGTAGGCCATAGTACGAGTCTAAGACCTTAGCTATTAGGCCAGAGTAAGAGTTAAGACCTTAACCAGTAGGCCAGAGTAAGAGTTAAGACCTTAGCTATTAGGCCAGATTGAGAGTTAAGACCTTAACCATTAGGCCAGAGTACAAGTCTAAGACCTTAGCTATTAGGCCAGAGTAAGAGTTAATACATTAGCTATTAGGCCAGAGTAAGAGTTAAGACCTTAACCAGTAGGCCATAGTACGATTCTAAGACCTTAGCTATTATGCCAGAGTAAGAGTTAAGACCTTAGCTATTAGGCCAGAGTAAGTGTTAAGACCTTAACCAGTAGGCCAGAGTAAGAGTTAAGACCTTAGCTATTAGGCCAGAGTGAGAGTTAAGACCTTAACCATTAGGCCAGAGTACAAGTCTAAGACCTTAGCTATTAGGCCAGAGTAAGAGTTAAGACATTAGCTATTAGGCCAGAGTAAGAGTAAAGACCATAACCTGTAGGCCATAGTAAGAGTTAAGACCTTAACCAGTAGGCCATAGTACGATTCTAAGACCTTAGCTATTATGCCAGAGTAAGAGTTAAGACCTTAGCTATTAGGCCAGAGTAAGTGTTAAGACCTTAACCAGTAGGCCAGAGTAAGAGTTAAGACCTTAGCTATTAGGCTAGAGTAAGAGTTCAGACCGTAAGCATTTAGGCCAGAGTAAGAGTTAAGACCTTAACCAGTAGGCCAGAGTAAGAGTGAAGACCTTAACCAGTAGGCCAGAGTAAGAGTTAAGACCTTAACCAGTTGGCCATAGTAAGAGTCTAAGACCTTAGCTATTAGGCCAGAGTAAGAGTTAAGACCTTAGCTATTAGGCCAGAGTAAGAGTTAAGACCTTAACCATTAGGCCAGAGTACGAGTCTAAGACCTTAGCTATTAGGCCAGAGTAAGAGTTAAGACCTTAACCATTAGGTCAGAGTACGAGTCTAAGACCTTAGCTATTAGGCCAGAGTGAGAGTTAAGACCTTAATCAGTTGGCCAGAGTAAGAGTTAACACCTTAACCATTAGGCCAGAGTACGAGTCTAAGACCTTAACCATTAGGCCAGAGTAAGAGTTAAGACCATTAGGCCAGAGTACGAGTCTAAGACCTTAGCTATTAGGCCAGAGTAAGAGTTAAGACCTTAGCTATTAGGCCAGAGTAAGAGTTAAGACCTTAACCAGTAGGCCAGAGTAAGAGTTAAGACCTTAACCTATAGGCCAGAGTAAGAGTTAAGACCTTAACCATTAGGCCAGAGTACGAGTCTCAGACCTTAGCTATTAGGCTGGAGTAGGAGTTAAGACCTTAGCTATTAGGCCAGAGTAAGAGTTAAGACCTTAGCTATTAGGCCAGAGTACGAGTCTAACACCTTAGCTATTAGGCTGGAGTAGGAGTTAAGACCTTAGCTATTAGGCCAGAGAAAGAGTTAAGACCTTAGCTATTAGGCCAGAGTAAGAGTTAAGACCTTACCATTAGGCCAGAGTACGAGTCTAAGACCTTAGCTATTAGGCCAGAGTACGAGTCTAAGACCTTAGCTATTAGGCCAGAGTAAGATTTAAGACCTTAGCTGTGAGGCCAGAGTAAGAGTTAAGACTTTAACCAGTAGTCCAGAGTACAATTCTAAGACCTTAGCTATTAGGCCAGAGTAAGAGTTAGGACCTTAGCTATTAGGCCTGAGTATGAGTTAAGACCTTAACCAGTAGGCCAGAGTACGAGTCTAAGACCTTAAACATTATACCAGAGTAAGAATCTAAGACCTTAAACATTAGGCCAGAGTAAGAGTTAAGACCTAAGCTATTAGGCCAGAGTAAGAGTTAAGAGCTTAACCAGTAGGCCAGAGTAAGAGTTAAGACCTTAACCAGTAGGCCAGAGTAAGAGTTAAGACCTTAATCATTAGGCCAGAGTACGAGTCTAAGACCTTAGCTATTAGGCCAGAGTAAGAGTTAAGACATTAACCAGTAGGCCAGAGTAAGAGTTAAGACCTTAACCATTAGGCCATAGTACGAGTCTAAGACCTTAGCTATTAGGCCAGAGTAAGAGTTAAGACCTTAACCAGTAGGCCAGAGTAAGAGTTAAGACCTTAACCAGTTGGCCATAGTAAGAGTCTAAGACCTTAGCTATTAGGCCAGAGTAAGAGTTAAGACCTTAGCTATTAGGCCAGAGTAAGAGTTAAGACCTTAACCATTAGGCCAGAGTACGAGTCTAAGACCTTAGCTATTAGGCCAGAGTAAGAGTTAAGACATTAACCAGTAGGCCAGAGTAAGAGTTAAGACATTAACCATTAGGCCAGTGTGCGAGTCTAAGACCTTAGCTATTAGGCGAGAGTAAAAGTTACGACCTTAGCTATTAGGCCAGAGTAAGAGTTAAGACCTTAACCAGTAGGCCAGAGTACGAGTTAAGACCTTAGCTATTAGGCCAGAGTAAGAGTTAAGACCTTAGCTATTAGGCCAGAGTACGAGTCTAAGACCTTAGCTATTAGGCCAGAATAAGAGTTAAGACCTTAACCAGTAGGCCAGAGTAAGAGTTAAGACCTTGACCTGTAGGCCATAGTACGAGTCTAAGACCTTAGCTATTAGGCCAGAGTAAGAGTTAAGACCTTAACCAGTAGGCCAGAGTAACAGTTAAGACCTTAGCTATTAGGCCAGAATAAGAGTTAAGACCTTAACCAGTAGGCCAGAGTAAGAGTTAAGACCTTGACCTGTAGGCCATAGTACGAGTCTAAGACCTTAGCTATTAGGCCAGAGTAAGAGTTAAGACCTTAACCAGTAGGCCAGAGTAACAGTTAAGACCTTAGCTATTATGCCAGAGTAAGAGTTAAGACCTTAGCTATTAGGCCAGAGTGAGAGTTAAGACCTTAACCATTAGGCCAGAGTACAAGTCTAAGACCTTAGCTATTAGGCCAGAGTAAGAGTTAAGACATTAGCTATTAGGCCAGAGTAAGAGTTAAGACCTTAACCTGTAGGCCAGAGTAAGAGTTAAGACCTTAACCAGTAGGCCATAGTACGATTCTAAGACCTTAGCTATTGTGCCAGAGTAAGAGTTAGGACCTTAGCTATTAGTCCAGAGTAAGTGTTAAAACCTTAACCAGTAGGCCAGAGTAAGAGTTAAGACCTTAGCTATTAGGCCAGAGTAAGAGTTCAGACCTTAACCATTAGTCCAGAGTAAGAGTTAAGACCTTAACCAGTAGGCCAGAGTAAGAGTTAAGACCTTAACCAGTAGGCCATAGTAAGAGTCTAAGACCTTAGCTATTAGGCCAGAGTAAGAGTTAAGACCTTAGCTATTAGGCCAGAGTAAAAGTTAAGACCTTAACCATTAGGCCAGAGTAAGTGTTAAGACCTTAACCATTAGGTCAGAGTACGAGTCTAAGACCTTAGCTATTAGGCCAGAGTGAGAGTTAAGACCTTAATCAGTAGGCCAGAGTAAGAGTTAACACCTTAACCATTAGGCCGGAGTACAAGTCTAAGACCTTAACCATTAGGCCAGAGTAAGAGTTAAGACCTTAACCATTAGGCCAGAGTACGAGTCTAAGACCTTAGCTATTAGGCCAGAGTAAGAGTTAAGACCTTAGCTATTAGGCCAGAGTAAGAGTTAAGACCTTAACCAGTAGGCCAGAGTAAGAGTTAAGACCTTAACCAGTAGGCCAGAGTAAGAGTTAAGACCTTAACCAGTAGGCCATAGTAAGAGTCTAAGACCTTAGCTATTATGCCAGAGTAAGAGTTAAGACCTTAGCTATTAGGCCAGAGTAAGAGTTAAGACCTTAACCAGTAGGCCAGAGTAAGAGTTAAGACCTTAACCAGTAGGCCAGAGTAAGAGTTAAGACATTAACCAGTTGGCCATAGTAAGAGTCTAAGACCTTAGCTATTAGGCCAGAGTAAGAGTTAAGACCATAACCTGTTGGCCAGAGTAAGAGTTAAGACCTTAACCATTAGGCCAGAGTACGAGTCTAAGACCTTAGCTATTGGGCCTGAGTAAGAGTTAAGACCTTAGCTATTAGGCCAGAGTAAGAGTTAAGACCGTAGCTATTAGGCCAGAGTACGAGTCTAAGACCTTAGCTATTAGGCCAGAGTAAGAGTTAAGACCTTAGCTATTAGGCCTGAGTAAGAGTTAAGACCTTAACTATTAGGCCAGAGTAAGATTTAAGACCTTAACCAGTAGGCCAGAGTAAGAGTTAAGACCTTAACCAGTAGGCCAGAGTAAGAGTTAAGACCTTAACCAGTTGGCCATAGTAAGAGTCTAAGACCTTAACTATTAGGCCAGAGTAAGAGTTCAGACCTTAACCAGTAGGCCAGAGTAAGAGTTAAGACCTTAACCAGTTGGCCAGAGTACGAGTCTAAGACCTTAGCTATTAGGCTGGAGTAGGAGTTAAGACCTTAGCTATTAGGCCAGAGTAAGAGTTAAGACCTTAACCAGTAGGCCAGAGTAAGAGTTAAGACCTTAGCTATTAGGCCAGAGTGAGAGTTAAGACCTTAACCATTAGGCCAGAGTACAAGTCTAAGACCTTAGCTATTAGGCCAGAGTAAGAGTTAAGACATTAGCTATTAGGCCAGAGTAAGAGTTAAGACCCTAACCTGTAGGCCATAGTAAGAGTTAAGGCCTTAACCAGTAGGCCAGAGTACGAGTCTAAGACCTTAGCTATTAGGCCAGAGTAAGAGTTAAGACCTTAACCAGTAGGCCAGAGTAAGAGTTAAGACCTTAACCAGTAGGCCATAGTATGATTCTAAGACCTTAGCTATTATGCCAGAGTATGTGTTAAGACCTTAACCATTAGGCCAGAGTAAGAGTTAGGACCTTAACCATTAGGCCAGAGTACGAGTCAAAGACCTTAGCTATTAGGCCAGAGTAAGAGTTAAGACCTTAACCAGTAGGCCAGAGTAAGAGTTAAGACCTTAACCTGTTGGCCAGAGTAAGAGTTAAGACCTTAACCATTAGGCCAGAGTACGAGTCTAAGACCTTAGCTATTAGGCCAGTGTAAGAGTTAAGACCTTAGCTATTAGGCCAGAGTACGAGTCTAACACCTTAGCTATTAGGCTGGAGTAGGAGTTAAGACCTTAGCTATTAGGCCAGAGTAAGAGTTAAGACCTTAGCTATTAGGCCAGAGTAAGAGTTAAGACCTTACCATTAGGCCAGAGTACGAGTCTAAGACCTTAGCTATTAGGCCAGAGTACGAGTCTAAGACCTTAGCTATCAGGCCAGAGTAAGAGTTAAGACCTTAACCAGTAGGCCGGAGTACGAGTCTAAGACCTTAGCTATTAGGCCAGAGTAAGAGTTAAGACCTTAGCTGTGAGGCCAGAGTAAGAGTTAAGACCCTAACCAGTAGTCCAGAGTACAATTCTAAGACCTTAGCTATTAGGCCAGAGTAAGAGTTAAGACCTTAGCTATTAGGCCTGAGTATGAGTTAAGACCTTAACCAGTAGGCCAGAGTACGAGTCTAAGACCTTAGCTATTAGGCCAGAGTAAGAGTTAAGAGCTTAACCAGTAGGCCAGAGTAAGAGTTAAGACCTTAACCAGTAGGCCAGAGTACGAGTCTAAGACCTTAGCTATTAGGCCAGAGTAAGAGTTAAGAGCTTAACCAGTAGGCCAGAGTAAGAGTTAAGACCTTAACCAGTAGGCCAGAGTAAGAGTTAAGACCTTAATCATTAGGCCAGAGTACGAGTCTAAGACCTTAGCTATTAGGCCAGAGTAAGAGTTAAGACATTAACCAGTAGGCCAGAGTAAGAGTTAAGACCTTAACCATTAGGCCAGAGTACGAGTCTAAGACCTTAACTATTAGGCCAGAGTAAGAGTTAAGACCTTAACCAGTAGTCCAGAGTACGAGTTAAGACCTTAGCTATTAGGCCAGAGTAAGAGTTAAGACCTTAGCTATTAGGCCAGAGTACGAGTCTAAGACCTTAGCTATTAGGCCAGAAGAAGAGTTAAGACCTTAACCAGTAGGCCAGAGTAAGAGTTAAGACCTTAACCTGTAGGCCATAGTACGAGTCTAAGACCTTAGCTATTAGGCCAGAGTAAGAGTTAAGACCTTAACCAGTAGGCCAGAGTAAGAGTTAAGACCTTAGCTATTAGGCCAGAGTGAGAGTTAAGACCTTAACCATTAGGCCAGAGTACAAGTCTAAGACCTTAGCTATTAGGCCAGAGTAAGAGTTAAGACATTAGCTATTAGGCCAGAGTAAGAGTAAAGACCATAACCTGTAGGCCATAGTAAGTGTTAAGACCTTAGCTATTAGGCCAGAGTATGAGTTAAGACCTTAACCAGTAGGCCAGAGTAAGAGTTAAGACCTTAACCAGTAGGCCATAGTACGATTCTAAGACCTTAGCTATTATGCCAGAGTAAGAGTTAAGACCTTAACCAGTAGGCCAGAGTAGGAGTTAAGACCTTAACCATTAGGCCAGAGTACGAGTCTAAGACCTTAGCTATTAGGCAAGAGTAAGAGTTAAGACCTGAACCAGTAGGCCAGAGTACGAGTCTAAGACCTTAGCTATTAGGCCAGAGTAAGAGTTAAGACCTTAGCTGTGAGGCCAGAGTAAGAGTTAAGACCTTAACCAGTAGTCCAGAGTACAATTCTAAGACCTTAGCTATTAGGCCAGAGTAAGAGTTAAGACCTTAGCTGTTAGGCTAGAGTATGAGTGAAGACCTTAACCAGTAGGCCAGAGTACGAGTCTAAGACCTTAGCTATTAGGCCAGAGTAAGAGTTAAGACCCTAACAAGTAGGCCAGAGTAAGTGTTAAGACCTTAACCTGTAGGCCAGAGTAAGAGTTAATACCTTAACCAGTAGGCCAGAGTAAGAGTTAAGACCTTAACCAGTAGGCCAGAGTAAGAGTTAAGACCTTAATCATTAGGCCAGAGTACGAGTCTAAGACCTTAGCTATTAGGCCAGAGTAAGAGTTCAGACATTAACCAGTAGGCCAGAGTAAGAGTTAAGACCTTAACCTGTAGGCCATAGTACGAGTCTAAGACCTTAGCTATTAGGCCAGAGTAAGAGTTAAGACCTTAACCAGTAGGCCAGAGTAAGAGTTAAGACCTTAGCTATTAGGCCAGAGTGAGAGTTAAGACCTTAACCATTAGGCCAGAGTACAAGTCTAAGACCTTAGCTATTAGGCCAGAGTAAGAGTTAAGACATTAGCTATTAGGCCAGAGTAAGAGTAAAGACCATAACCTGTAGGCCATAGTAAGAGTTAAGACCTTAGCTATTAGGCCAGAGTATGAGTTAAGACCTTAACCAGTAGGCCAGAGTGAGAGTTAAGACCTTAACCAGTAGGCCATAGTACGATTCTAAGAGCGTAGCTATTATGCCAGAGTAAGAGTTAAGACCTTAGCTATTAGGCCAGAGTAAGTGTTAAGACCTTAAACAGTAGGCCAGAGTAAGAGTTAAGACCTTAGCTATTAGGCCAGAGTAAGAGTTCAGACCTTAATCATTAGGCCAGAGTAAGAGTTAAGACCTTAACCAGTAGGCCAGAGTAAGAGTTAAGACCTTAACCAGTAGGCCAGAGTAAGAGTTAAGACCTTAACCAATAGGCCATAGTAAGAGTCTAAGACCTTAGCTATTAGGCCAGAGTAAGAGTTAAGACCTTAGCTATTAGGCCAGAGTAAGAGTTAAGACCTTAACCATTAGGCCAGAGTATGAGCCTAAGACCTTAGCTATTAGGCCAGAGTAAGAGTTAAGACCTTAACCATTAGGCCAGAGTAAGAGTTAGGACCTTAACCATTAGGCCAGAGTATGAGTTAAGACCTTAGCTATTAGGCTAGAGTAAGAGTTAAGACCTTAACCAGTAGGCCAGAGTAAGAGTTAAGACCTTAACCAGTAGGCCAGAGTAAGAGTTAAGACCTTAACCAGTAGGCCAGAGTAAGAGTTAAGACCTTAACCATTAGGCCAGAGTATGAGTCTAAGACCTTAGCTATTAGGCCAGAGTAAGAGTTAAGACCTCAGCTATTAGGCCAGAGTAAGAAATAAGACCTTAACCATTAGGCCAGAGTACGAGTCTAAGACCTTAGCTATTAGGCAAGAGTAAGAGTTAAGACCTGAACCAGTAGGCCAGAGTATGAGTCTAAGACCTTAGCTATTAGGCCAGAATAGCAGTTAAGACCTTAACCAGTAGGCCAGAGTATGATTCTAAGACCTTAGCTATTAGGCCAGAGTAAGAGTTAAGACCTTAGCTGTGAGGCCAGAGTAAGAGTTAAGACCTTAACCAGTAGTGCAGAGTACAATTCTAAGACCTTAGCTATTAGGCCAGAGTAAGAGTTAAGACCTTAGCTATTAGGCCAGAGTATGAGTTAAGACCTTAGCTATTAGGCCAGAGTATGAGTTAAGACCTTAGCTATTAGGCCAGAGTACGAGTCTACGACCTTAGCTATTAGGCCAGAATAAGAGTTAAGACCTTAACCAGTAGGCCAGAGTAAGAGTTAAGACCTTAACCTGTAGGCCATAGTACGAGTCTAAGACCTTAGCTATTAGGCCAGAGTAAGAGTTAAGACCTTAAGCATTAGGCCAGAGTAAGAGTTAAGACCTTAACCAGTAGGCCAGAGTAAGAGTGAAGACCTTAACCAGTAGGCCAGAGTAAGAGTTAAGACCTTAACCAGTTGGCCATAGTAAGAGTCTAAGACCTTAGCTATTAGGCCAGAGTAAGAGTGAAGACCTTAGCTATTAGGCCAGAGTAAGAGTTAAGACCTTAACCATTAGGCCAGAGTACGAGTCTAAGACCTTAGCTATTAGGCCAGAGTAAGAGTTAAGACCTTAACCATTAGGTCAGAGTACGAGTCTAAGACCTTAGCTATTAGTCCAGAGTGAGAGTTAAGACCTTAATCAGTTGGCCAGAGTAAGAGTTAACACCTTAACCATTAGGCCAGAGTACGAGTCTAAGACCTTAACCATTAGGCCAGAGTAAGAGTTAAGACCATTAGGCCAGAGTACGAGTCTAAGACCTTAGCTATTAGGCCAGAGTAAGAGTTAAGACCTTAGCTATTAGGCCAGAGTAAGAGTTAAGACCTTAACCAGTAGGCCAGAGTAAGAGTTAAGACCTTAACCTATAGGCCAGAGTAAGAGTTAAGACCTTAACCATTAGGCCAGAGTACGAGTCTCAGACCTTAGCTATTAGGCTGGAGTAGGAGTTAAGACCTTAGCTATTAGGCCAGAGTAAGAGTTAAGACCTTAGCTATTAGGCCAGAGTACGAGTCTAACACCTTAGCTATTAGGCTGGAGTAGGAGTTAAGACCTTAGCTATTAGGCCAGAGAAAGAGTTAAGACCTTAGCTATTAGGCCAGAGTAAGAGTTAAGACCTTACCATTAGGCCAGAGTATGAGTCTAAGACCTTAGCTATTAGGCCAGAGTAAGAGTTAAGACCTTAGCTATTAGGCCAGAGTATGAGTTAAGACCTTAGCTATTAGGCCAGAGTATGAGTTAAGACCTTAGCTATTAGGCCAGAGTACGAGTCTAAGACCTTAGCTATTAGGCCAGAATAAGAGTTAAGACCTTAACCTGTTGGCCAGAGTAAGAGTTAAGACCTTAACCATTAGGCCAGAGTACGAGTCTAAGACCTTAGCTATTAGGCCAGAGTAAGAGTTAAGACCTTAGCTATTAGGCCAGAGTACGAGTCTAACACCTTAGCTATTAGGCTGGAGTAGGAGTTAAGACCTTAGCTATTAGGCCAGAGTACGAGTCTAAGACCTTAGCTATTAGGCCAGAGTACGAGTCTAAGACCTTAGCTATTAGGCCAGAGTAAGAGTTAACACCTTAACCAGTAGGCCGGAGTACGAGTCTAAGACCTTAGCTATTAGGCCAGAGTAAGAGTTAAGACCTTAGCTGTGAGGCCAGAGTAAGAGTTAAGACCCTAACCAGTAGTCCAGAGTACAATTCTAAGACCTTAGCTATTAGGCCAGAGTAAGAGTTAAGACCTTAGCTATTAGGCCTGAGTATGAGTTAAGACCTTAACCAGTAGGCCAGAGTACGAGTCTAAGACCTTAGCTATTAGGCCAGAGTAAGAGTTAAGAGCTTAACCAGTAGGCCAGAGTAAGAGTTAAGACCTTAACCAGTAGGCCAGAGTACGAGTCTAAGACCTTAGCTATTAGGCCAGAGTAAGAGTTAAGAGCTTAACCAGTAGGCCAGAGTAAGAGTTAAGACCTTAACCAGTAGGCCAGAGTAAGAGTTAAGACCTTAATCATTAGGCCAGAGTACGAGTCTAAGACCTTAGCTATTAGGCCAGAGTAAGAGTTAAGACATTAACCAGTAGGCCAGAGTAAGAGTTAAGACCTTAACCATTAGGCCAGAGTACGAGTCTAAGACCTTAACTATTAGGCCAGAGTAAGAGTTAAGACCTTAACCAGTAGTCCAGAGTACGAGTTAAGACCTTAGCTATTAGGCCAGAATAAGAGTTAAGACCTTAGCTATTAGGCCAGAGTACGAGTCTAAGACCTTAGCTATTAGGCCAGAATAAGAGTTAAGACCTTAACCAGTAGGCCAGAGTAAGAGTTAAGACCTTAACCTGTAGGCCATAGTACGAGTCTAAGACCTTAGCTATTAGGCCAGAGTAAGAGTTAAGACCTTAACCAGTAGGCCAGAGTAAGAGTTAAGACCTTAGCTATTAGGCCAGAGTGAGAGTTAAGACCTTAACCATTAGGCCAGAGTACAAGTCTAAGACCTTAGCTATTAGGCCAGAGTAAGAGTTAAAACATTAGCTATTAGGCCAGAGTAAGAGTAAAGACCATTACCTGTAGGCCATAGTAAGTGTTAAGACCTTAGCTATTAGGCCAGAGTATGAGTTAAGACCTTAACCAGTAGGCCAGAGTAAGAGTTAAGACCTTAACCAGTAGGCCATAGTACGATTCTAAGACCTTAGCTATTATGCCAGAGTAAGAGTTAAGACCTTAACCAGTAGGCCAGAGTAGGAGTTAAGACCTTAACCATTAGGCCAGAGTACGAGTCTAAGACCTTAGCTATTAGGCAAGAGTAAGAGTTAAGACCTGAACCAGTAGGCCAGAGTACGAGTCTAAGACCTTAGCTATTAGGCCAGAGTAAGAGTTAAGACCTTAGCTGTGAGGCCAGAGTAAGAGTTAAGACCTTAACCAGTAGTCCAGAGTACAATTCTAAGACCTTAGCTATTAGGCCAGAATAAGAGTTAAGACCTTAGCTGTTAGGCTAGAGTATGAGTGAAGACCTTAACCAGTAGGCCAGAGTACGAGTCTAAGACCTTAGCTATTAGGCCAGAGTAAGAGTTAAGACCCTAACAAGTAGGCCAGAGTAAGTGTTAAGACCTTAACCTGTAGGCCAGAGTAAGAGTTAATACCTTAACCAGTAGGCCAGAGTAAGAGTTAAGACCTTAACCAGTAGGCCAGAGTAAGAGTTAAGACCTTAATCATTAGGCCAGAGTACGAGTCTAAGACCTTAGCTATTAGGCCAGAGTAAGAGTTAAGACATTAACCAGTAGGCCAGAGTAAGAGTTAAGACCTTAACCTGTAGGCCATAGTACGAGTCTAAGACCTTAGCTATTAGGCCAGAGTAGGAGTTAAGACCTTAACCAGTAGGCCAGAGTAAGAGTTAAGACCTTAGCTATTAGGCCAGAGTGAGAGTTAAGACCTTAACCATTAGGCCAGAGTACAAGTCTAAGACCTTAGCTATTAGGCCAGAGTAAGAGTTAAGACATTAGCTATTAGGCCAGAGTAAGAGTAAAGACCATAACCTGTAGGCCATAGTAAGAGTTAAGACCTTAGCTATTAGGCCAGAGTATGAGTTAAGACCTTAACCAGTAGGCCAGAGTGAGAGTTAAGACCTTAACCAGTAGGCCATAGTACGATTCTAAGAGCGTAGCTATTATGCCAGAGTAAGAGTTAAGACCTTAGCTATTAGGCCAGAGTAAGTGTTAAGACCTTAAACAGTAGGCCAGAGTAAGAGTTAAGACCTTAGCTATTAGGCCAGAGTAAGAGTTCAGACCTTAATCATTAGGCCAGAGTAAGAGTTAAGACCTTAACCAGTAGGCCAGAGTAAGAGTTAAGACCTTAACCAGTAGGCCAGAGTAAGAGTTAAGACCTTAACCAATAGGCCATAGTAAGAGTCTAAGACCTTAGCTATTAGGCCAGAGTAAGAGTTAAGACCTTAGCTATTAGGCCAGAGTAAGAGTTAAGACCTTAACCATTAGGCCAGAGTATGAGCCTAAGACCTTAGCTATTAGGCCAGAGTAAGAGTTAAGACCTTAACCATTAGGTCTGAGTACGAGTCTAAGACCTTAGCTATTAGGCCATAGTGAGAGTTAAGACCTTAACCAGTAGGCCAGAGTAAGAGTTAAGACCTTAACCATTAGGCCAGAGTATGAGTTAAGACCTTAGCTATTAGGCTAGAGTAAGAGTTAAGACCTTAACCAGTAGGCCAGAGTAAGAGTTAAGACCTTAACCAGTAGGCCAGAGTAAGAGTTAAGACCTTAACCAGTAGGCCAGAGTAAGAGTTAAGACCTTAACCATTAGGCCAGAGTATGAGTCTAAGACCTTAGCTATTAGGCCAGAGTAAGAGTTAAGACCTCAGCTATTAGGCCAGAGTAAGAGTTAAGACCTTAACCATTAGGCCAGAGTACGAGTCTAAGACCTTAGCTATTAGGCAAGAGTAAGAGTTAAGACCTGAACCAGTAGGCCAGAGTATGAGTCTAAGACCTTAGCTATTAGGCCAGAATAGCAGTTAAGACCTTAACCAGTAGGCCAGAGTATGATTCTAAGACCTTAGCTGTTAGGCCAGAGTAAGAGTTAAGACCTTAGCTGTGAGGCCAGAGTAAGAGTTAAGACCTTAACCAGTAGTGCAGAGTACAATTCTAAGACCTTAGCTATTAGGCCAGAGTAAGAGTTAAGACCTTAGCTATTAGGCCAGAGTATGAGTTAAGACCTTAGCTATTAGGCCAGAGTATGAGTTAAGACCTTAGCTATTAGGCCAGAGTACGAGTCTAAGACCTTAGCTATTAGGCCAGAATAAGAGTTAAGACCTTAACCAGTAGGCCAGAGTAAGAGTTAAGACCTTAACCTGTAGGCCATAGTACGAGTCTAAGACCTTAGCTATTAGGCCAGAGTAAGAGTTAAGACCTTAACCTGTAGGCCATAGTACGAGTCTAAGACCTTAGCTATTAGGCCAGAGTAAGAGTTAAGACCTTAGCTGTGAGGCCAGAGTAAGAGTTAAGACCTTAACCAGTAGTGCAGAGTACAATTCTAAGACCTTAGCTATTAGGCCAGAGTAAGAGTTAAGACCTTAGCTATTAGGCCAGAGTATGAGTTAAGACCTTAGCTATTAGGCCAGAGTACGAGTCTAAGACCTTAGCTATTAGGCCAGAATAAGAGTTAAGACCTTAACCAGTAGGCCAGAGTAAGAGTTAAGACCTTAACCTGTAGGCCATAGTACGAGTCTAAGACCTTAGCTATTAGGCCAGAGTAAGAATTAAGACCTTAACCAGTAGGCCAGAGTAAGAGTTAAGACCTTAGCTATCAGGCCAGAGTAAGAGTTAAGACCTTAGATATTAGGCCAGAGTAAGAGTTAAGACCTTAACCAGTAGGCCAGAGTACGAGTTAAGACCTTAGCTATTAGGTCAGAGTACGAGTCTAAGACCTTAGCTATTAGGCCAGAATAAGAGTTAAGACCTTAACCAGTAGGCCAGAGTAAGAGTTAAGACCTTAACCTGTAGGCCATAGTACGAGTCTAAGACCTTAGCTATTAGGCCAGAGTAAGAGTTAAGACATTAACCAGTAGGCCAGAGTAAGAGTTAAGACCTTAACCATTAGGCCAGAATACGAGTCTAAGACCTTAGCTATTAGGCCAGAGTAAGAGTTAAGACCTTAGCTATTAGGCCAGAGTAAGAGTTAAGACCTTAACCTGTAGGCCATAGTACGAGTTAAGACCTTAGCTATTAGGCCAGAGTAAGAGTTAAGACCTTAACCATTAGGCCAGAGTACGAGTCTAAGACCTTAGCTATTAGGCCAGAGTAAGAGTTAAAACCTTAGCTATTAGGCCAGAGTAAGAGTTAAGACCTTAAGCAGTAGGCCAGAGTACGAGTTAAGACCTTAGCTATTAGGCCAGAGTAAGAGTTAAGACCTTAGCTATTAGGCCAGAGTACGAGTCTAAGACCTTAGCTATTAGGCCAGAATAAGAGTTAAGACCGTAACCAGTAGGCCAGAGTAAGAGTTAAGACCTTAATCTGTAGGCCATAGTACGAGTCTAAGACCTTAGCTATTAGGCCAGAGTAAGAGTTAAGACCTTAGCTATTAGGCCAGAGTAAGTGTTAAGACCTTAACCAGTAGGCCAGAGTAAGAGTTAAGACCTTAGCTATTAGGCCGGGGTAAGAGTTAAGACATTAGCTATTAGGCCAGAGTAAGAGTAAAGACCATACCTGTAGGCCATAGTAAGAGTTAATACCTTAACCAGTAGGCCAGAGTACGAGTCTAAGACCTTAGCTATTAGGCCAGAGTATGAGTTAAGACCTTAACCAGTAGGCCAGAGTAAGAGTTAAAACCTTAACCAGTAGGCCATAGTACGATTCTAAGACCTTAGCTATTATGCCAGAGTAAGAGTTAAGACCTTAGCTATTAAGCCAGAGTAAGTGTTAAGACCTTAGCTGTGAGGCCAGAGTAAGAGTTAAGACCTTAACCAGTAGTCCAGAGTACAATTCTAAGACCTTAGCTATTAGGCCAGAGTAAGAGTTAAGACCTTAGCTATTAGGCCAGAGAATGAGTTAAGACCTTAGCTATTAGGCCAGAGTATGAGTTAAGACCTTAGCTATTAGGCCAGAGTACGAGTCTAAGACCTTAGCTATTAGGCCAGAATAAGAGTTAAGACCTTAACCAGTAGGCCAGAGTAAGAGTTAAGACCTTAACCTGTAGGCCATAGTACGAGTCTAAGACCTTAGCTATTAGGCCAGAGTAAGAGTTAAGACCTTAACCAGTAGGCCAGAGTAAGAGTTAAGACCTTAGCTATTAGGCCAGAGTAAGAGTTAAGACCTTATATATTAGGCCAGAGTAAGAGTTAAGACCTTAGCTATTAGGCCAGAGTATGAGTTAAGACCTTAGCTATTAGGCCAGAGTACGAGTCTAAGACCTTAGCTATTAGGCCAGAATAAGAGTTAAGACCTTAACCAGTAGGCCAGAGTAAGAGTTAAGACCTTAACCTGTAGGCCATAGTACGAGTCTAAGACCTTAGCTATTAGGCCAGAATAAGAGTTAAGACCTTAACAAGTAGGCCACAGTAAGAGTTAAGACCTTAACCTGTAGGCCATAGTACGAGTCTAAGACCTTAGCTATTAGGCCAGAGTAAGAGTTAAGACATTAACCAGTAGGCCAGAGTAAGAGTTAAGACCTTAACCATTAGGCCAGAGTACGAGTCTAAGACCTTAGCTATTAGGCCAGAGTAAGAGTTAAGACCTTAGCTATTAGGCCAGAGTAAGAGTTAAGACCTTAACCAGTAGGCCAGAGTAAGAGTTAAGACCTTAGCTATTAGGCCAGAGTAAGAGTTAAGACCTTAGCTATTAGGCCAGAGTACGAGTCTAAGACCTTAGCTATTAGGCCAGAATAAGAGTTAAGACCTTAACCAGTAGGCCAGAGTAAGAGTTAAGACCTTAATCTGTAGGCCATAGTACGAGTCTAAGACCTTAGCTATTAGGCCAGAGTAAGAGTTAAGACCTTAACCAGTAGGCCAGAGTAAGAGTTAAGACCTTAGCTATTAGGCCAGATTGAGAGTTAAGACCTTAACCATTAGGCCAGAGAACAAGTCTAAGACCTTAGCTATCAGGCCAGAGTAAGAGTTAATACATTAGCTATTAGGCCAGAGTAAGAGTTAAGACCTTAACCAGTAGGCCATAGTACGATTCTAAGACCTTACTATTATGCCAGAGTAAGAGTTAAGACCTTAGCTATTAGGCCAGAGTAAGTGTTAAGACCTTAACCAGTAGGCCAGAGTAAGAGTTAAGACCTTAGCTATTAGGCCAGAGTGAGAGTTAAGACCTTAACCATTAGGCCAGAGTACAAGTCTAAGACCTTAGCTATTAGGCCAGAGTAAGAGTTAAGACATTAGCTATTAGGCCAGAGTAAGAGTAAAGACCATAACCTGTAGGCCATAGTAAGAGTTAAGACCTTAGCTATTAGGCCAGAGTATGAGTTAAGACCTTAACCAGTAGGCCAGAGTAAGAGTTAAGACCTTAACCAGTAGGCCATAGTACGATTCTAAGACCTTAGCTATTATGCCAGAGTAAGAGTTAAGACCTTAGCTATTAAGCCAGAGTAAGTGTTAAGACCTTAACCAGTAGGCCAGAGTAAGAGTTAAGACCTTAGCTATTAGGCCAGAGTAAGAGTTCAGACCTTAACCATTAGGCCAGAGTAAGAGTTAAGACCTTAACCAGTAGGCCAGAGTAAGAGTTAAGACCTTAACCAGTAGGCCAGAGTAAGAGTTAAGACCTTAACCAATAGGCCATAGTAAGAGTCTAAGACCTTAGCTATTAGGCCAGAGTAAGAGTTAAGACCTTAGCTATTAGGCCAGAGTAAGAGTTAAGAAGACCTTAACCATTAGGCCAGAGTATGAGTCTAAGACCTTAGCTATTAGGCCAGAGTAAGAGTTAATACATTAGCTATTAGGCCAGAATAAGAGTTAAGACCTTAACCAGTAGGCCATAGTACGATTCTAAGACCTTAGCTATTATGCCAGAGTAAGAGTTAAGACCTTAGCTATTAGGCCAGAGTAAGTGTTAAGACCTTAACCAGTAGGCCAGAGTAAGAGTTAAGACCTTAGCTATTAGGCCAGAGTGAGAGTTAAGACCTTAACCATTAGGCCAGAGTACAAGTCTAAGATCTTAGCTATTAGGCCAGAGTAAGAGTTAAGACATTAGCTATTAGGCCAGAGTAAGAGTAAAGACCATAACCTGTAGCCCACAGTAAGAGTTAATACCTTAACCAGTAGGCCAGAGTATGAGTCTAAGACCTTAGCTATTAGGCCAGAGTATGAGTTAAGACCTTAACCAGTAGGCCAGAGTAAGAGTTAAGACCTTAACCAGTAGGCCATAGTACGATTCTAAGACCTTAACTATTATGCCAGAGTAAGAGTTAAGACCTTAGCTATTAGGCCAGAGTAAGTGTTAAGACCTTAACCAGTAGGCCAGAGTAAGAGTTAAGACCTTAGCTATTAGGCCAGAGTAAGAGTTCAGACCTTAAGCATTAGGCCAGAGTAAGAGTTAAGACCTTAACCAGTAGGCCAGAGTAAGAGTGAAGACCTTAACCAGTAGGCCAGAGTAAGAGTTAAGACCTTAACCAGTTGGCCATAGTAAGAGTCTAAGACCTTAGCTATTAGGCCAGAGTAAGAGTTAAGACCTTAGCTATTAGGCCAGAGTAAGAGTTAAGACCTTAACCATTAGGCCAGAGTACGAGTCTAAGACCTTAGCTATTAGGCCAGAGTAAGAGTTAAGACCTTAACCATTAGGTCAGAGTACAAGTCTAAGACCTTAGCTATTAGGCCAGAGTGAGAGTTAAGACCTTAATCAGTTGGCCAGAGTAAGAGTTAACACCTTAACCATTAGGCCAGAGTACGAGTCTAAGACCTTAACCATTAGGCCAGAGTAAGAGTTAAGACCATTAGGCCAGAGTACGAGTCTAAGACCTTAGCTATTAGGCCAGAGTAAGAGTTAAGACCTTAGCTATTAGGCCAGAGTAAGAGATAAGACCTTAACCAGTAGGCCAGAGTAAGAGTTAAGACCTTAACCTATAGGCCAGAGTAAGAGTTAAGACCTTAGCTATTAGGCCAGAGTATGAGTTAAGACCTTAACCAGTAGGCCAGAGTAAGAGTTAAGACCTTAACCAGTAGGCCATAGTACGATTCTAAGACCTTAGCTATTATGCCAGAGTAAGAGTTAAGACCTTAGCTATTAAGCCAGAGTAAGTGTTAAGACCTTAACCAGTAGGCCAGAGTAAGAGTTAAGACCTTAGCTATTAGGTCAGAGTAAGAGTTCAGACCTTAACCATTAGGCCAGAGTAAGAGTTAAGACCTTAACCAGTAGGCCAGAGTAAGAGTTAAGACCTTAACCAGTAGGCCAGAGTAAGAGTTAAGACCTTAACCAATAGGCCATAGTAAGAGTCTAAGACCTTAGCTATTAGGCCAGAGTAAGAGTTAAGACCTTAGCTATTAGGCCAGAGTAAGAGTTAAGAAGACCTTAACCATTAGGCCAGAGTATGAGTCTAAGACCTTAGCTATTAGGCCAGAGTAAGAGTTAATACATTAGCTATTAGGCCAGAATAAGAGTTAAGACCTTAACCAGTAGGCCATAGTACGATTCTAAGACCTTAGCTATTATGCCAGAGTAAGAGTTAAGACCTTAGCTATTAGGCCAGAGTAAGTGTTAAGACCTTAACCAGTAGGCCAGAGTAAGAGTTAAGACCTTAGCTATTAGGCCAGAGTGAGAGTTAAGACCTTAACCATTAGGCCAGAGTACAAGTCTAAGATCTTAGCTATTAGGCCAGAGTAAGAGTTAAGACATTAGCTATTAGGCCAGAGTAGGAGTAAAGACCATAACCTGTAGGCCACAGTAAGAGTTAATACCTTAACCAGTAGGCCAGAGTATGAGTCTAAGACCTTAGCTATTAGGCCAGAGTATGAGTTAAGACCTTAACCAGTAGGCCAGAGTAAGAGTTAAGACCTTAACCAGTAGGCCATAGTACGATTCTAAGACCTTAACTATTATGCCAGAGTAAGAGTTAAGACCTTAGCTATTAGGCCAGAGTAAGTGTTAAGACCTTAACCAGTAGGCCAGAGTAAGAGTTAAGACCTTAGCTATTAGGCCAGAGTAAGAGTTCAGACCTTAAGCATTAGGCCAGAGTAAGAGTTAAGACCTTAACCAGTAGGCCAGAGTAAGAGTGAAGACCTTAACCAGTAGGCCAGAGTAAGAGTTAAGACCTTAACCAGTTGGCCATAGTAAGAGTCTAAGACCTTAGCTATTAGGCCAGAGTAAGAGTTAAGACCTTAGCTATTAGGCCAGAGTAAGAGTTAAGACCTTAACCATTAGGCCAGAGTACGAGTCTAAGACCTTAGCTATTAGGCCAGAGTAAGAGTTAAGACCTTAACCATTAGGTCAGAGTACGAGTCTAAGACCTTAGCTATTAGGCCAGAGTGAGAGTTAAGACCTTAATCAGTTGGCCAGAGTAAGAGTTAACACCTTAACCATTAGGCCAGAGTACGAGTCTAAGACCTTAACCATTAGGCCAGAGTAAGAGTTAAGACCATTAGGCCAGAGTACGAGTCTAAGACCTTAGCTATTAGGCCAGAGTAAGAGTTAAGACCTTAGCTATTAGGCCAGAGTAAGAGATAAGACCTTAACCAGTAGGCCAGAGTAAGAGTTAAGACCTTAACCTATAGGCCAGAGTAAGAGTTAAGACCTTAACCATTAGGCCAGAGTACGAGTCTCAGACCTTAGCTATTAGGCTGGAGTAGGAGTTAAGACCTTAGCTATTAGGCCAGAGTAAGAGTTAAGACCTTAGCTATTAGCCAGAGTACGAGTCTAACACCTTAGCTATTAGGCTGGAGTAGGAGTTAAGACCTTAGCTATTAGGCCAGAGAAAGAGTTAAGACCTTAGCTATTAGGCCAAAGTAAGAGTTAAGACCTTACCATTAGGCCAGAGTAAGAGTTAAGACCTTAGCTGTGAGGCCAGAGTAAGAGTTAAGACTTTAACCAGTA
Organism: Triturus cristatus; assembly: GCF_964204655.1. NCBI lineage: Eukaryota > Metazoa > Chordata > Amphibia > Caudata > Salamandridae > Triturus > Triturus cristatus. The sequence continues at coordinate 1,984,776 of NC_140584.1, read as the reverse complement.
GTCCAGAGTACAATTCTAAGACCTTAGCTATTAGGCCAGAGTAAGAGTTAAGACCTTAGCTATTAGGCCTGAGTATGAGTTAAGACCTTAACCAGTAGGCCAGAGTACGAGTCTAAGACCTTAAACATTATACCAGAGTAAGAATCTAAGACCTTAAACATTAGGCCAGAGTAAGAGTTAAGACCATAGCTATTAGGCCAGAGTAAGAGTTAAGAGCTTAACCAGTAGGCCAGAGTAAGAGTTAAGACCTTAACCAGTAGGCCAGAGTAAGAGTTAAGACCTTAATCATTAGGCCAGAGTACGAGTCTAAGACCTTAGCTATTAGGCCAGAGTAAGAGTTAAGACATTAACCAGTAGGCCAGAGTAAGAGTTAAGACCTTAACCATTAGGCCATAGTACGAGTCTAAGACCTTAGCTATTAGGCCAGAGTAAGAGTTAAGACCTTAACCAGTAGGCCAGAGTAAGAGTTAAGACCTTAACCAGTTGGCCATAGTAAGAGTCTAAGACCTTAGCTATTAGGCCAGAGTAAGAGTTAAGACCTTAGCTATTAGGCCAGAGTAAGAGTTAAGACCTTAACCATTAGGCCAGAGTACGAGTCTAAGACCTTAGCTATTAGGCCAGAGTAAGAGTTAAGACATTAACCAGTAGGCCAGAGTAAGAGTTAAGACCTTGACCATTAGGCCAGTGTGCGAGTCTAAGACCTTAGCTATTAGGCGAGAGTAAAAGTTAAGACCTTAGCTATTAGGCCAGAGTAAGAGTTAAGACCTTAACCAGTAGGCCAGAGTAAGAGTTAAGACCTTAACCATTAGGCCAGAATATGAGTCTAAGACCTTAGCTATTAGGCCAGAGTAAGAGTTAAGACCTCAGCTATTAGGCCAGAGTAAGAGTTAAGACCTTAACCATTAGGCCAGAGTACGAGTCTAAGACCTTAGCTATTAGGCAAGAGTAAGAGTTAAGACCTGAACCAGTAGGCCAGAGTATGAGTCTAAGACCTTAGCTATTAGGCCAGAATAGGAGTTAAGACCTTAACCAGTAGGCCAGAGTATGATTCTAAGACCTTAGCTATTAGGCCAGAGTAAGAGTTAAGACCTTAGCTGTGAGGCCAGAGTAAGAGTTAAGACCTTAACCAGTAGTCCAGAGTACAATTCTAAGACCTTAGCTATTAGGCCAGAGTAAGAGTTAAGACCTTAGCTATTAGGCCAGAGTACGAGTTAAGACCTTAGCTATTAGGCCAGAGTACGAGTCTAAGACCTTAGCTATTAGGCCAGAATAAGAGTTAAGACCTTAACCAGTAGGTCAGAGTAAGAGTTAAGACCTTAACCTGTAGGCCATAGTACGAGTCTAAGACCTTAGCTATTAGGCCAGAGTAAGAGTTAAGACCTTAACCAGTAGGCCAGAGTAAGAGTTAAGACCTTAGCTATTAGGCCAGAGTAAGAGTTAAGACCTTAGATATTAGGCCAGAGTAAGAGTTAAGACCTTAACCAGTAGGCCAGAGTACGAGTTAAGACCTTAGCTATTAGGTCAGAGTACGAGTCTAAGACCTTAGCTATTAGGCCAGAGTAAGAGTTAAGACATTAACCAGTAGGCCAGAGTAAGAGTTAAGACCTTAACCTGTAGGCCACAGTACGAGTCTAAGACCTTAGCTATTAGGCCAGAGTAAGAGTTAAGACATTAACCAGTAGGCCAGAGTAAGAGTTAAGACCTTAACCATTAGGCCAGAGTATGAGTCTAAAACCTTAGCTATTAGGCCAGAGTAAGAGTTAAGACCTTAGCTATTAGGCCAGAGTAAGAGTTAAGACCTTAACCAGTAGGCCAGAGTACGAGTTAAGACCTTAACTATTAGGCCAGAGTACGAGTCTAAGACCTTAGCTATTAGGCCAGAATAAGAGTTAAGACCTTAACCAGTAGGCCAGAGTAAGAGTTAAGACCTTAATCTGTAGGCCATAGTACGAGTCTAAGACCTTAGCTATTAGGCCAGAGTAAGAGTTAAGACCTTAACCAGTAGGCCAGAGTAAGAGTTAAGACCTTAGCTATTAGGCCAGATTGAGAGTTAAGACCTTAACCATTAGGCCAGAGTACAAGTCTAAGACCTTAGCTATTAGGCCAGAGTAAGAGTTAATACATTAGCTATTAGGCCAGAGTAAGAGTTAAGACCTTAACCAGTAGGCCATAGTACGATTCTAAGACCTTAGCTATTATGCCAGAGTAAGAGTTAAGACCTTAGCTATTATGCCAGAGTAAGAGTTAAGACCTTAGCTATTAGGCCAGAGTAAGTGTTAAGACCTTAACCAGTAGGCCAGAGTAAGAGTTAAGACCTTAGCTATTAGGCCAGAGTAAGAGTTCAGACCTTAAGCATTTAGGCCAGAGTAAGAGTTAAGACCTTAACCAGTAGGCCAGAGTAAGAGTGAAGACCTTAACCAGTAGGCCAGAGTAAGAGTTAAGACCTTAACCAGTTGGCCATAGTAAGAGTCTAAGACCTTAGCTATTAGGCCAGAGTAAGAGTTAAGACCTTAGCTATTAGGCCAGAGTAAGAGTTAAGACCTTAACCATTAGGCCAGAGTACGAGTCTAAGACCTTAGCTATTAGGCCAGAGTAAGAGTTAAGACCTTAACCATTAGGTCAGAGTACGAGTCTAAGACCTTAGCTATTAGGCCAGAGTGAGAGTTAAGACCTTAATCAGTTGGCCAGAGTAAGAGTTAACACCTTAACCATTAGGCCAGAGTACGAGTCTAAGACCTTAACCATTAGGCCAGAGTAAGAGTTAAGACCATTAGGCCAGAGTACGAGTCTAAGACCTTAGCTATTAGGCCAGAGTAAGAGTTAAGACCTTAGCTATTAGGCCAGAGTAAGAGTTAAGACCTTAACCAGTAGGCCAGAGTAAGAGTTAAGACCTTAACCTATAGGCCAGAGTAAGAGTTAAGACCTTAACCATTAGGCCAGAGTACGAGTCTCAGACCTTAGCTATTAGGCTGGAGTAGGAGTTAAGACCTTAGCTATTAGGCCAGAGTAAGAGTTAAGACCTTAGCTATTAGGCCAGAGTACGAGTCTAACACCTTAGCTATTAGGCTGGAGTAGGAGTTAAGACCTTAGCTATTAGGCCAGAGAAAGAGTTAAGACCTTAGCTATTAGGCCAGAGTAAGAGTTAAGACCTTACCATTAGGCCAGAGTACGAGTCTAAGACCTTAGCTATTAGGCCAGAGTACGAGTCTAAGACCTTAGCTATTAGGCCAGAGTAAGATTTAAGACCTTAGCTGTGAGGCCAGAGTAAGAGTTAAGACTTTAACCAGTAGTCCAGAGTACAATTCTAAGACCTTAGCTATTAGGCCAGAGTAAGAGTTAAGACCTTAGCTATTAGGCCTGAGTATGAGTTAAGACCTTAACCAGTAGGCCAGAGTACGAGTCTAAGACCTTAAACATTATACCAGAGTAAGAATCTAAGACCTTAAACATTAGGCCAGAGTAAGAGTTAAGACCTAAGCTATTAGGCCAGAGTAAGAGTTAAGAGCTTAACCAGTAGGCCAGAGTAAGAGTTAAGACCTTAACCAGTAGGCCAGAGTAAGAGTTAAGACCTTAATCATTAGGCCAGAGTACGAGTCTAAGACCTTAGCTATTAGGCCAGAGTAAGAGTTAAGACATTAACCAGTAGGCCAGAGTAAGAGTTAAGACCTTAACCATTAGGCCATAGTACGAGTCTAAGACCTTAGCTATTAGGCCAGAGTAAGAGTTAAGACCTTAACCAGTAGGCCAGAGTAAGAGTTAAGACCTTAACCAGTTGGCCATAGTAAGAGTCTAAGACCTTAGCTATTAGGCCAGAGTAAGAGTTAAGACCTTAGCTATTAGGCCAGAGTAAGAGTTAAGACCTTAACCATTAGGCCAGAGTACGAGTCTAAGACCTTAGCTATTAGGCCAGAGTAAGAGTTAAGACATTAACCAGTAGGCCAGAGTAAGAGTTAGGACATTAACCATTAGGCCAGTGTGCGAGTCTAAGACCTTAGCTATTAGGCGAGAGTAAAAGTTACGACCTTAGCTATTAGGCCAGAGTAAGAGTTAAGACCTTAACCAGTAGGCCAGAGTACGAGTTAAGACCTTAGCTATTAGGCCAGAGTAAGAGTTAAGACCTTAGCTATTAGGCCAGAGTACGAGTCTAAGACCTTAGCTATTAGGCCAGAATAAGAGTTAAGACCTTAACCAGTAGGCCAGAGTAAGAGTTAAGACCTTGACCTGTAGGCCATAGTACGAGTCTAAGACCTTAGCTATTAGGCCAGAGTAAGAGTTAAGACCTTAACCAGTAGGCCAGAGTAACAGTTAAGACCTTAGCTATTAGGCCAGAATAAGAGTTAAGACCTTAACCAGTAGGCCAGAGTAAGAGTTAAGACCTTGACCTGTAGGCCATAGTACGAGTCTAAGACCTTAGCTATTAGGCCAGAGTAAGAGTTAAGACCTTAACCAGTAGGCCAGAGTAACAGTTAAGACCTTAGCTATTATGCCAGAGTAAGAGTTAAGACCTTAGCTATTAGGCCAGAGTGAGAGTTAAGACCTTAACCATTAGGCCAGAGTACAAGTCTAAGACCTTAGCTATTAGGCCAGAGTAAGAGTTAAGACATTAGCTATTAGGCCAGAGTAAGAGTTAAGACCTTAACCTGTAGGCCAGAGTAAGAGTTAAGACCTTAACCAGTAGGCCATAGTACGATTCTAAGACCTTAGCTATTGTGCCAGAGTAAGAGTTAGGACCTTAGCTATTAGTCCAGAGTAAGTGTTAAAACCTTAACCAGTAGGCCAGAGTAAGAGTTAAGACCTTAGCTATTAGGCCAGAGTAAGAGTTCAGACCTTAACCATTAGGCCAGAGTAAGAGTTAAGACCTTAACCAGTAGGCCAGAGTAAGAGTTAAGACCTTAACCAGTAGGCCATAGTAAGAGTCTAAGACCTTAGCTATTAGGCCAGAGTAAGAGTTAAGACCTTAGCTATTAGGCCAGAGTAAGAGTTAAGACCTTAACCATTAGGCCAGAGTAAGTGTTAAGACCTTAACCATTAGGTCAGAGTACGAGTCTAAGACCTTAGCTATTAGGCCAGAGTGAGAGTTAAGACCTTAATCAGTAGGCCAGAGTAAGAGTTAACACCTTAACCATTAGGCCGGAGTACAAGTCTAAGACCTTAACCATTAGGCCAGAGTAAGAGTTAAGACCTTAACCATTAGGCCAGAGTACGAGTCTAAGACCTTAGCTATTAGGCCAGAGTTAGAGTTAAGACCTTAGCTATTAGGCCAGAGTAAGAGTTAAGACCTTAACCAGTAGGCCAGAGTAAGAGTTAAGACCTTAACCAGTAGGCCAGAGTAAGAGTTAAGACCTTAACCAGTAGGCCATAGTAAGAGTCTAAGACCTTAGCTATTATGCCAGAGTAAGAGTTAAGACCTTAGCTATTAGGCCAGAGTAAGAGTTAAGACCTTAACCAGTAGGCCAGAGTAAGAGTTAAGACCTTAACCAGTAGGCCAGAGTAAGAGTTAAGACATTAACCAGTTGGCCATAGTAAGAGTCTAAGACCTTAGCTATTAGGCCAGAGTAAGAGTTAAGACCATAACCTGTTGGCCAGAGTAAGAGTTAAGACCTTAACCATTAGGCTAGAGTACGAGTCTAAGACCTTAGCTATTGGGCCTGAGTAAGAGTTAAGACCTTAGCTATTAGGCCAGAGTAAGAGTTAAGACCGTAGCTATTAGGCCAGAGTACGAGTCTAAGACCTTAGCTATTAGGCCAGAGTACGAGTCTAAGACCTTAGCTATTAGGCCAGAATAAGAGTTAAGACCTTAACCAGTAGGTCAGAGTAAGAGTTAAGACCTTAACCTGTAGGCCATAGTACGAGTCTAAGACCTTAGCTATTAGGCCAGAGTAAGAGTTAAGACCTTAACCAGTAGGCCAGAGTAAGAGTTAAGACCTTAGCTATTAGGCCAGAGTAAGAGTTAAGACCTTAGATATTAGGCCAGAGTAAGAGTTAAGACCTTAACCAGTAGGCCAGAGTACGAGTTAAGACCTTAGCTATTAGGTCAGAGTACGAGTCTAAGACCTTAGCTATTAGGCCAGAATAAGAGTTAAGACCTTAACCAGTAGGCCAGAGTAAGAGTTAAGACCTTAACCTGTAGGCCACAGTACGAGTCTAAGACCTTAGCTATTAGGCCAGAGTAAGAGTTAAGACATTAACCAGTAGGCCAGAGTAAGAGTTAAGACCTTAACCATTAGGCCAGAGTATGAGTCTAAAACCTTAGCTATTAGGCCAGAGTAAGAGTTAAGACCTTAGCTATTAGGCCAGAGTAAGAGTTAAGACCTTAACCAGTAGGCCAGAGTACGAGTTAAGACCTTAACTATTAGGCCAGAGTAAGAGTTAAGACCTTAGCTATTAGGCCAGAGTACGAGTCTAAGACCTTAGCTATTAGGCCAGAATAAGAGTTAAGACCTTAACCAGTAGGCCAGAGTAAGAGTTAAGACCTTAATCTGTAGGCCATAGTACGAGTCTAAGACCTTAGCTATTAGGCCAGAGTAAGAGTTAAGACCTTAACCAGTAGGCCAGAGTAAGAGTTAAGACCTTAGCTATTAGGCCAGATTGAGAGTTAAGACCTTAACCATTAGGCCAGAGTACAAGTCTAAGACCTTAGCTATTAGGCCAGAGTAAGAGTTAATACATTAGCTATTAGGCCAGAGTAAGAGTTAAGACCTTAACCAGTAGGCCATAGTACGATTCTAAGACCTTAGCTATTATGCCAGAGTAAGAGTTAAGACCTTAGCTATTAGGCCAGAGTAAGTGTTAAGACCTTAACCAGTAGGCCAGAGTAAGAGTTAAGACCTTAGCTATTAGGCCAGAGTGAGAGTTAAGACCTTAACCATTAGGCCAGAGTACAAGTCTAAGACCTTAGCTATTAGGCCAGAGTAAGAGTTAAGACATTAGCTATTAGGCCAGAGTAAGAGTAAAGACCATAACCTGTAGGCCATAGTAAGAGTTAAGACCTTAACCAGTAGGCCATAGTACGATTCTAAGACCTTAGCTATTATGCCAGAGTAAGAGTTAAGACCTTAGCTATTAGGCCAGAGTAAGTGTTAAGACCTTAACCAGTAGGCCAGAGTAAGAGTTAAGACCTTAGCTATTAGGCTAGAGTAAGAGTTCAGACCGTAAGCATTTAGGCCAGAGTAAGAGTTAAGACCTTAACCAGTAGGCCAGAGTAAGAGTGAAGACCTTAACCAGTAGGCCAGAGTAAGAGTTAAGACCTTAACCAGTTGGCCATAGTAAGAGTCTAAGACCTTAGCTATTAGGCCAGAGTAAGAGTTAAGACCTTAGCTATTAGGCCAGAGTAAGAGTTAAGACCTTAACCATTAGGCCAGAGTACGAGTCTAAGACCTTAGCTATTAGGCCAGAGTAAGAGTTAAGACCTTAACCATTAGGTCAGAGTACGAGTCTAAGACCTTAGCTATTAGGCCAGAGTGAGAGTTAAGACCTTAATCAGTTGGCCAGAGTAAGAGTTAACACCTTAACCATTAGGCCAGAGTACGAGTCTAAGACCTTAACCATTAGGCCAGAGTAAGAGTTAAGACCATTAGGCCAGAGTACGAGTCTAAGACCTTAGCTATTAGGCCAGAGTAAGAGTTAAGACCTTAGCTATTAGGCCAGAGTAAGAGTTAAGACCTTAACCAGTAGGCCAGAGTAAGAGTTAAGACCTTAACCTATAGGCCAGAGTAAGAGTTAAGACCTTAACCATTAGGCCAGAGTACGAGTCTCAGACCTTAGCTATTAGGCTGGAGTAGGAGTTAAGACCTTAGCTATTAGGCCAGAGTAAGAGTTAAGACCTTAGCTATTAGGCCAGAGTACGAGTCTAACACCTTAGCTATTAGGCTGGAGTAGGAGTTAAGACCTTAGCTATTAGGCCAGAGAAAGAGTTAAGACCTTAGCTATTAGGCCAGAGTAAGAGTTAAGACCTTACCATTAGGCCAGAGTATGAGTCTAAGACCTTAGCTATTAGGCCAGAGTACGAGTCTAAGACCTTAGCTATTAGGCCAGAGTAAGATTTAAGACCTTAGCTGTGAGGCCAGAGTAAGAGTTAAGACTTTAACCAGTAGTCCAGAGTACAATTCTAAGACCTTAGCTATTAGGCCAGAGTAAGAGTTAGGACCTTAGCTATTAGGCCTGAGTATGAGTTAAGACCTTAACCAGTAGGCCAGAGTACGAGTCTAAGACCTTAAACATTATACCAGAGTAAGAATCTAAGACCTTAAACATTAGGCCAGAGTAAGAGTTAAGACCTAAGCTATTAGGCCAGAGTAAGAGTTAAGAGCTTAACCAGTAGGCCAGAGTAAGAGTTAAGACCTTAACCAGTAGGCCAGAGTAAGAGTTAAGACCTTAATCATTAGGCCAGAGTACGAGTCTAAGACCTTAGCTATTAGGCCAGAGTAAGAGTTAAGACATTAACCAGTAGGCCAGAGTAAGAGTTAAGACCTTAACCATTAGGCCATAGTACGAGTCTAAGACCTTAGCTATTAGGCCAGAGTAAGAGTTAAGACCTTAACCAGTAGGCCAGAGTAAGAGTTAAGACCTTAACCAGTTGGCCATAGTAAGAGTCTAAGACCTTAGCTATTAGGCCAGAGTAAGAGTTAAGACCTTAGCTATTAGGCCAGAGTAAGAGTTAAGACCTTAACCATTAGGCCAGAGTACGAGTCTAAGACCTTAGCTATTAGGCCAGAGTAAGAGTTAAGACATTAACCAGTAGGCCAGAGTAAGAGTTAAGACATTAACCATTAGGCCAGTGTGCGAGTCTAAGACCTTAGCTATTAGGCGAGAGTAAAAGTTACGACCTTAGCTATTAGGCCAGAGTAAGAGTTAAGACCTTAACCAGTAGGCCAGAGTACGAGTTAAGACCTTAGCTATTAGGCCAGAGTAAGAGTTAAGACCTTAGCTATTAGGCCAGAGTACGAGTCTAAGACCTTAGCTATTAGGCCAGAATAAGAGTTAAGACCTTAACCAGTAGGCCAGAGTAAGAGTTAAGACCTTGACCTGTAGGCCATAGTACGAGTCTAAGACCTTAGCTATTAGGCCAGAGTAAGAGTTAAGACCTTAACCAGTAGGCCAGAGTAACAGTTAAGACCTTAGCTATTAGGCCAGAATAAGAGTTAAGACCTTAACCAGTAGGCCAGAGTAAGAGTTAAGACCTTGACCTGTAGGCCATAGTACGAGTCTAAGACCTTAGCTATTAGGCCAGAGTAAGAGTTAAGACCTTAACCAGTAGGCCAGAGTAACAGTTAAGACCTTAGCTATTATGCCAGAGTAAGAGTTAAGACCTTAGCTATTAGGCCAGAGTGAGAGTTAAGACCTTAACCATTAGGCCAGAGTACAAGTCTAAGACCTTAGCTATTAGGCCAGAGTAAGAGTTAAGACATTAGCTATTAGGCCAGAGTAAGAGTTAAGACCTTAACCTGTAGGCCAGAGTAAGAGTTAAGACCTTAACCAGTAGGCCATAGTACGATTCTAAGACCTTAGCTATTGTGCCAGAGTAAGAGTTAGGACCTTAGCTATTAGTCCAGAGTAAGTGTTAAAACCTTAACCAGTAGGCCAGAGTAAGAGTTAAGACCTTAGCTATTAGGCCAGAGTAAGAGTTCAGACCTTAACCATTAGGCCAGAGTAAGAGTTAAGACCTTAACCAGTAGGCCAGAGTAAGAGTTAAGACCTTAACCAGTAGGCCATAGTAAGAGTCTAAGACCTTAGCTATTAGGCCAGAGTAAGAGTTAAGACCTTAGCTATTAGGCCAGAGTAAGAGTTAAGACCTTAACCATTAGGCCAGAGTAAGTGTTAAGACCTTAACCATTAGGTCAGAGTATGAGTCTAAGACCTTAGCTATTAGGCCAGAGTGAGAGTTAAGACCTTAATCAGTAGGCCAGAGTAAGAGTTAACACCTTAACCATTAGGCCGGAGTACAAGTCTAAGACCTTAACCATTAGGCCAGAGTAAGAGTTAAGACCTTAACCATTAGGCCAGAGTACGAGTCTAAGACCTTAGCTATTAGGCCAGAGTAAGAGTTAAGACCTTAGCTATTAGGCCAGAGTAAGAGTTAAGACCTTAACCAGTAGGCCAGAGTAAGAGTTAAGACCTTAACCAGTAGGCCAGAGTAAGAGTTAAGACCTTAACCAGTAGGCCATAGTAAGAGTCTAAGACCTTAGCTATTATGCCAGAGTAAGAGTTAAGACCTTAGCTCTTAGGCCAGAGTAAGAGTTAAGACCTTAACCAGTAGGCCAGAGTAAGAGTTAAGACCTTAACCAGTAGGCCAGAGTAAGAGTTAAGACATTAACCAGTTGGCCATAGTAAGAGTCTAAGACCTTAGCTATTAGGCCAGAGTAAGAGTTAAGACCATAACCTGTTGGCCAGAGTAAGAGTTAAGACCTTAACCATTAGGCCAGAGTACGAGTCTAAGACCTTAGCTATTGGGCCTGAGTAAGAGTTAAGACCTTAGCTATTAGGCCAGAGTAAGAGTTAAGACCGTAGCTATTAGGCCAGAGTACGAGTCTAAGACCTTAGCTATTAGGCCAGAGTAAGAGTTAAGACCTTAGCTATTAGGCCTGAGTAAGAGTTAAGACCTTAACTATTAGGCCAGAGTAAGATTTAAGACCTTAACCAGTAGGCCAGAGTAAGAGTTAAGACCTTAACCAGTAGGCCAGAGTAAGAGTTAAGACCTTAACCAGTTGGCCATAGTAAGAGTCTAAGACCTTAACTATTAGGCCAGAGTAAGAGTTCAGACCTTAACCAGTAGGCCAGAGTAAGAGTTAAGACCTTAACTAGGGGTGGGCGGAATTTGCGGAATTAACCTTCGCAAATTATCGCGAGAATGTTTAAAATTATCGCAAACAAGCAGAAATATCGCGAAGATGCGGAAGTTTTTTTCCGGCATGTTCGCGCGATTTTCTGCATGGTTGCGGGTCGCCAACTTACCCATGTGGCTGCTTGCGGGCGCGGCCATCTTGTTTTGAGTTGTTCTCGCGGTGCATGATCGCGAGAAGAAAGACGTGATCGCGCGACGCATGACGTCACTGCGGGCGCGAACTGTCGCGAGACAGCGCAAATGGCTAAAAACAATACAACATCTCATGGAGAACGCGACCGGATCAAGAAAACTTGTCGGCGAACGCAGGGATTCAGGTAAGGCGATCGCGCGCGCGCGAGAATGTATCATTTTACAGCGCGAGCAAGAAACAAATTATCGCCAAGCTGCGGAAACCGGAATTTTTGACATTTTCGCGCTCTCCGCGGAACGCAAAAATGTCAAATTATCGCAATTTCCGCGAACGGAACGAAATTTTTGCCCAGGCCTAACCTTAACCAGTTGGCCAGAGTACGAGTCTAAGACCTTAGCTATTAGGCTGGAGTAGGAGTTAAGACCTTAGCTATTAGGCCAGAGTAAGAGTTAAGACCTTAACCAGTAGGCCAGAGTAAGAGTTAAGACCTTAGCTATTAGGCCAGAGTGAGAGTTAAGACCTTAACCATTAGGCCAGAGTACAAGTCTAAGACCTTAGCTATTAGGCCAGAGTAAGAGTTAAGACATTAGCTATTAGGCCAGAGTAAGAGTTAAGACCCTAACCTGTAGGCCATAGTAAGAGTTAAGGCCTTAACCAGTAGGCCAGAGTACGAGTCTAAGACCTTAGCTATTAGGCCAGAGTAAGAGTTAAGACCTTAACCAGTAGGCCAGAGTAAGAGTTAAGACCTTAACCAGTAGGCCATAGTATGATTCTAAGACCTTAGCTATTATGCCAGAGTATGTGTTAAGACCTTAACCATTAGGCCAGAGTAAGAGATAGGACCTTAACCATTAGGCCAGAGTACGAGTCAAAGACCTTAGCTATTAGGCCAGAGTAAGAGTTAAGACCTTAACCAGTAGGCCAGAGTAAGAGTTAAGACCTTAACCTGTTGGCCAGAGTAAGAGTTAAGACCTTAACCATTAGGCCAGAGTACGAGTCTAAGACCTTAGCTATTAGGCCAGTGTAAGAGTTAAGACCTTAGCTATTAGGCCAGAGTACGAGTCTAACACCTTAGCTATTAGGCTGGAGTAGGAGTTAAGACCTTAGCTATTAGGCCAGAGTAAGAGTTAAGACCTTAGCTATTAGGCCAGAGTAAGAGTTAAGACCTTACCATTAGGCCAGAGTACGAGTCTAAGACCTTAGCTATTAGGCCAGAGTACGAGTCTAAGACCTTAGCTATCAGGCCAGAGTAAGAGTTAAGACCTTAACCAGTAGGCCGGAGTACGAGTCTAAGACCTTAGCTATTAGGCCAGAGTAAGAGTTAAGACCTTAGCTGTGAGGCCAGAGTAAGAGTTAAGACCCTAACCAGTAGTCCAGAGTACAATTCTAAGACCTTAGCTATTAGGCCAGAGTAAGAGTTAAGACCTTAGCTATTAGGCCTGAGTATGAGTTAAGACCTTAACCAGTAGGCCAGAGTACGAGTCTAAGACCTTAGCTATTAGGCCAGAGTAAGAGTTAAGAGCTTAACCAGTAGGCCAGAGTAAGAGTTAAGACCTTAACCAGTAGGCCAGAGTACGAGTCTAAGACCTTAGCTATTAGGCCAGAGTAAGAGTTAAGAGCTTAACCAGTAGGCCAGAGTAAGAGTTAAGACCTTAACCAGTAGGCCAGAGTAAGAGTTAAGACCTTAATCATTAGGCCAGAGTACGAGTCTAAGACCTTAGCTATTAGGCCAGAGTAAGAGTTAAGACATTAACCAGTAGGCCAGAGTAAGAGTTAAGACCTTAACCATTAGGCCAGAGTACGAGTCTAAGACCTTAACTATTAGGCCAGAGTAAGAGTTAAGACCTTAACCAGTAGTCCAGAGTACGAGTTAAGACCTTAGCTATTAGGCCAGAGTAAGAGTTAAGACCTTAGCTATTAGGCCAGAGTACGAGTCTAAGACCTTAGCTATTAGGCCAGAAGAAGAGTTAAGACCTTAACCAGTAGGCCAGAGTAAGAGTTAAGACCTTAACCTGTAGGCCATAGTACGAGTCTAAGACCTTAGCTATTAGGCCAGAGTAAGAGTTAAGACCTTAACCAGTAGGCCAGAGTAAGAGTTAAGACCTTAGCTATTAGGCCAGAGTGAGAGTTAAGACCTTAACCATTAGGCCAGAGTACAAGTCTAAGACCTTAGCTATTAGGCCAGAGTAAGAGTTAAGACATTAGCTATTAGGCCAGAGTAAGAGTAAAGACCATAACCTGTAGGCCATAGTAAGTGTTAAGACCTTAGCTATTAGGCCAGAGTATGAGTTAAGACCTTAACCAGTAGGCCAGAGTAAGAGTTAAGACCTTAACCAGTAGGCCATAGTACGATTCTAAGACCTTAGCTATTATGCCAGAGTAAGAGTTAAGACCTTAACCAGTAGGCCAGAGTAGGAGTTAAGACCTTAACCATTAGGCCAGAGTACGAGTCTAAGACCTTAGCTATTAGGCAAGAGTAAGAGTTAAGACCTGAACCAGTAGGCCAGAGTACGAGTCTAAGACCTTAGCTATTAGGCCAGAGTAAGAGTTAAGACCTTAGCTGTGAGGCCAGAGTAAGAGTTAAGACCTTAACCAGTAGTCCAGAGTACAATTCTAAGACCTTAGCTATTAGGCCAGAGTAAGAGTTAAGACCTTAGCTGTTAGGCTAGAGTATGAGTTAAGACCTTAACCAGTAGGCCAGAGTACGCGTCTAAGACCTTAGCTATTAGGCCAGAGTAAGAGTTAAGACCCTAACAAGTAGGCCAGAGTAAGTGTTAAGACCTTAACCTGTAGGCCAGAGTAAGAGTTAATACCTTAACCAGTAGGCCAGAGTAAGAGTTAAGACCTTAACCAGTAGGCCAGAGTAAGAGTTAAGACCTTAATCATTAGGCCAGAGTACGAGTCTAAGACCTTAGCTATTAGGCCAGAGTAAGAGTTAAGACATTAACCAGTAGGCCAGAGTAAGAGTTAAGACCTTAACCTGTAGGCCATAGTACGAGTCTAAAACCTTAGCTATTAGGCCAGAGTAAGAGTTAAGACCTTAACCAGTAGGCCAGAGTAAGAGTTAAGACCTTAGCTATTAGGCCAGAGTGAGAGTTAAGACCTTAACCATTAGGCCAGAGTACAAGTCTAAGACCTTAGCTATTAGGCCAGAGTAAGAGTTAAGACATTAGCTATTAGGCCAGAGTAAGAGTAAAGACCATAACCTGTAGGCCATAGTAAGAGTTAAGACCTTAGCTATTAGGCCAGAGTATGAGTTAAGACCTTAACCAGTAGGTCAGAGTAAGAGTTAAGACCTTAACCAGTAGGCCATAGTACGATTCTAAGAGCTTAGCTATTATGCCAGAGTAAGAGTTAAGACCTTAGCTATTAGGCCAGAGTAAGTGTTAAGACCTTAACCAGTAGGCCAGAGTAAGAGTTAAGACCTTAGCTATTAGGCCAGAGTAAGAGTTCAGACCTTAATCATTAGGCCAGAGTAAGAGTTAAGACCTTAACCAGTAGGCCAGAGTAAGAGTTAAGACCTTAACCAGTAGGCCAGAGTAAGAGTTAAGACCTTAACCAATAGGCCATAGTAAGAGTCTAAGACCTTAGCTATTAGGCCAGAGTAAGAGTTAAGACCTTAGCTATTAGGCCAGAGTAAGAGTTAAGACCTTAACCATTAGGCCAGAGTATGAGTCTAAGACCTTAGCTATTAGGCCAGAGTAAGCGTTAAGACCTTAACCATTAGGTCTGAGTACGAGTCTAAGACCTTAGCTATTAGGCCATAGTGAGAGTTAAGACCTTAACCAGTAGGCCAGAGTAAGAGTTAAGACCTTAACCATTAGGCCAGAGTACGAGTTAAGACCTTAGCTATTAGGCCAGAGTAAGAGTTAAGACCTTAACCAGTAGGCCAGAGTAAGAGTTAAGACCTTAACCAGTAGGCCAGAGTAAGAGTTAAGACCTTAACCAGTAGGCCAGAGTAAGAGTTAAGACCTTAACCATTAGGCCAGAGTATGAGTCTAAGACCTTAGCTATTAGGCCAGAGTAAGAGTTAAGACCTCAGCTATTAGGCCAGAGTAAGAGTTAAGACCTTAACCATTAGGCCAGAGTACGAGTCTAAGACCTTAGCTATTAGGCAAGAGTAAGAGTTAAGACCTGAACCAGTAGGCCAGAGTATGAGTCTAAGACCTTAGCTATTAGGCCAGAATAGCAGTTAAGACCTTAACCAGTAGGCCAGAGTATGATTCTAAGACCTTAGCTATTAGGCCAGAGTAAGAGTTAAGACCTTAGCTGCGAGGCCAGAGTAAGAATTAAGACCTTAACCAGTAGTGCAGAGTACAATTCTAAGACCTTAGCTATTAGGCCAGAGTAAGAGTTAAGACCTTAGCTATTATGCCAGAGTATGAGTTAAGACCTTAGCTATTAGGCCAGAGTACGAGTCTAAGACCTTAGCTATTAGGCCAGAGTAAGAGTTAAGACCTTAACCAGTAGGCCAGAGTAAGAGTTAAGACCTTAACCAGTAGGCCAGAGTACGAGTCTAAGACCTTAGCTATTAGGCCAGAGTAAGAGTTAAGACCTTAGCTGTGAGGCCAGAGTAAGAGTTAAGACTTTAACCAGTAGTCCAGAGTACAATTCTAAGACCTTAGCTATTAGGCCAGAGTAAGAGTTAAGACCTTAGCTATTAGGCCTGAGTATGAGTTAAGACCTTAACCAGTAGGCCAGAGTACGAGTCTAAGACCTTAAACATTATACCAGAGTAAGAATCTAAGGCCTTAAACATTAGGCCAGAGTAAGAGTTAAGACCTAAGCTATTAGGCCAGAGTAAGAGTTAAGAGCTTAACCAGTAGGCCAGAGTAAGAGTTAAGACCTTAACCAGTAGGCCAGAGTAAGAGTTAAGACCTTAATCATTAGGCCAGAGTACGAGTCTAAGACCTTAGCTATTAGGCCAGAGTAAGAGTTAAGACATTAACCAGTAGGCCAGAGTAAGAGTTAAGACCTTAACCATTAGGCCATAGTACGAGTCTAAGACCTTAGCTATTAGGCCAGAGTAAGAGTTAAGACCTTAACCAGTAGGCCAGAGTAAGAGTTAAGACCTTAACCAGTTGGCCATAGTAAGAGTCTAAGACCTTAGCTATTAGGCCAGAGTAAGAGTTAAGACCTTAGCTATTAGGCCAGAGTAAGAGTTAAGACCTTAACCATTAGGCCAGAGTACGAGTCTAAGACCTTAGCTATTAGGCCAGAGTAAGAGTTAAGACATTAACCAGTAGGCCAGAGTAAGAGTTAAGACATTAACCATTAGGCCAGTGTGCGAGTCTAAGACCTTAGCTATTAGGCGAGAGTAAAAGTTAAGACCTTAGCTATTAGGCCAGGGTAAGAGTTAAGACCTTAACCAGTAGGCCAGAGTACGAGTTAAGACCTTAGCTATTAGGCCAGAGTAAGAGTTAAGACCTTAGCTATTAGGCCAGAGTACGAGTCTAAGACCGTAGCTATTAGGCCAGAATAAGAGTTAAGACCTTAACCAGTAGGCCAGAGTAAGAGTTAAGACCTTGACCTGTAGGCCATAGTACGAGTCTAAGACCTTAGCTATTAGGCCAGAGTAAGAGTTAAGACCTTAACCAGTAGGCCAGAGTAACAGTTAAGACCTTAGCTATTAGGCCAGAGTGAGAGTTAAGACCTTAACCATTAGGCCAGAGTACAAGTCTAAGACCTTAGCTATTAGGCCAGAGTAAGAGTTAAGACATTAGCTATTAGGCCAGAGTAAGAGTTAAGACCTTAACCTTTAGGCCAGAGTAAGAGTTAAGACCTTAACCAGTAGGCCATAGTACGATTCTAAGACCTTAGCTATTGTGCCAGAGTAAGAGTTAGGACCTTAGCTATTAGTCCAGAGTAAGTGTTAAAACCTTAACCAGTAGGCCAGAGTAAGAGTTAAGACCTTAGCTATTAGGCCAGAGTAAGAGTTCAGACCTTAACCATTAGGCCAGAGTAAGAGTTAAGACCTTAACCAGTAGGCCAGAGTAAGAGTTAAGACCTTAACCAGTAGGCCATAGTAAGAGTCTAAGACCTTAGCTATTAGGCCAGAGTAAGAGTTAAGACCTTAGCTATTAGGCCAGAGTAAGAGTTAAGACCTTAACCATTAGGCCAGAGTACGAGTCTAAGACCTTAGCTATTAGGCCAGAGTAAGTGTTAAGACCTTAACCATTAGGTCAGAGTACGAGTCTAAGACCTTAGCTATTAGGCCAGAGTGAGAGTTAAGACCTTAATCAGTAGGCCAGAGTAAGAGTTAACACCTTAACCATTAGGCCGGAGTACAAGTCTAAGACCTTAACCATTAGGCCAGAGTAAGAGTTAAGACCTTAACCATTAGGCCAGAGTAGGAGTCTAAGACCTTAGCTATTAGGCCAGAGTAAGAGTTAAGACCTTAGCTATTAGGCCAGAGTAAGAGTTAAGACCTTAACCAGTAGGCCAGAGTAAGAGTTAAGACCTTAACCAGTAGGCCAGAGTAAGAGTTAAGACCTTAACCTGTAGGCCAGAGTAAGAGTTAAGACCTTAACCATTAGGCCAGAGTACGAGTCTAAGACTTTAGCTATTAGGCCAGAGTAAGAGTTAATACATTAACTATTAGGCCAGAGTAAGAGTTAAGACCTTAACCAGTAGGCCATAGTAAGAGTCTAAGACCTTAGCTATTATGCCAGAGTAAGAGTTAAGACATTAGCTATTAGGCCAGAGTAAGAGTTAAGACCTTAACCAGTAGGCCAGAGTAAGAGTTAAGACCATAACCTCTTGGCCAGAGTAAGAGTTAAGACCTTAACCATTAGGCCAGAGTACGAGTCTAAGACCTTAGCTATTGGGCCTGAGTAAGAGTTAAGACCTTAGCTATTAGGCCAGAGTAAGAGTTAACACCGTAGCTATTAGGCCAGAGTACGAGTCTAAGACCTTAGCTATTAGGCCAGAGTAAGAGTTAAGACCTTAGCTATTAGGCCTGAGTAAGAGTTAAGACCTTAACTATTAGGCCAGAGTAAGATTTAAGACCTTAACCAGTAGGCCAGAGTAAGAGTTAAGACCTTAACCAGTAGGCCAGAGTAAGAGTTAAGACCTTAACCAGTTGGCCATAGTAAGAGTCTAAGACCTTAACTATTAGGCCAGAGTAAGAGTTCAGACCTTAACCAGTAGGCCAGAGTAAGAGTTAAGACCTTAACCAGTTGGCCAGAGTACGAGTCTAAGACCTTAGCTATTAGGCTGGAGTAGGAGTTAAGACCTTAGCTATTAGGCCAGAGTAAGAGTTAAGACCTTAACCAGTAGGCCAGAGTAAGAGTTAAGACCTTAGCTATTAGGCCAGAGTGAGAGTTAAGACCTTAACCATTAGGCCAGAGTACAAGTCTAAGACCTTAGCTATTAGGGCAGAGTAAGAGTTAAGACATTAGCTATTAGGCCAGAGTAAGAGTTAAGACCCTAACCTGTAGGCCATAGTAAGAGTTAAGGCCTTAACCAGTAGGCCAGAGTACGAGTCTAAGACCTTAGCTATTAGGCCAGAGTAAGAGTTAAGACCTTAACCAGTAGGCCAGAGTAAGAGTTAAGACCTTAACCAGTAGGCCATAGTATGATTCTAAGACCTTAGCTATTATGCCAGAGTATGTGTTAAGACCTTAACCATTAGGCCAGAGTAAGAGTTAGGACCTTAACCATTAGGCCAGAGTACGAGTCAAAGACCTTAGCTATTAGGCCAGAGTAAGAGTTAAGACCTTAACCAGTAGGCCAGAGTAAGAGTTAAGACCTTAACCTGTTGGCCAGAGTAAGAGTTAAGACCTTAACCATTAGGCCAGAGTACGAGTCTAAGACCTTAGCTATTAGGCCAGTGTAAGAGTTAAGACCTTAGCTATTAGGCCAGAGTACGAGTCTAACACCTTAGCTATTAGGCTGGAGTAGGAGTTAAGACCTTAGCTATTAGGCCAGAGTAAGAGTTAAGACCTTAGCTATTAGGCCAGAGTAAGAGTTTAGACCTTACCATTAGGCCAGAGTACGAGTCTAAGACCTTAGCTATTAGGCCAGAGTACGAGTCTAAGACCTTAGCTATCAGGCCAGAGTAAGAGTTAAGACCTTAACCAGTAGGCCGGAGTACGAGTCTAAGACCTTAGCTATTAGGCCAGAGTAAGAGTTAAGACCTTAGCTGTGAGGCCAGAGTAAGAGTTAAGACCCTAACCAGTAGTCCAGAGTACAATTCTAAGACCTTAGCTATTAGGCCAGAGTAAGAGTTAAGACCTTAGCTATTAGGCCTGAGTATGAGTTAAGACCTTAACCAGTAGGCCAGAGTACGAGTCTAAGACCTTAGCTATTAGGCCAGAGTAAGAGTTAAGAGCTTAACCAGTAGGCCAGAGTAAGAGTTAAGACCTTAACCAGTAGGCCAGAGTACGAGTCTAAGACCTTAGCTATTAGGCCAGAGTAAGAGTTAAGAGCTTAACCAGTAGGCCAGAGTAAGAGTTAAGACCTTAACCAGTAGGCCAGAGTAAGAGTTAAGACCTTAATCATTAGGCCAGAGTACGAGTCTAAGACCTTAGCTATTGGGCCAGAGTAAGAGTTAAGACATTAACCAGTAGGCCAGAGTAAGAGTTAAGACCTTAACCATTAGGCCAGAGTACGAGTCTAAGACCTTAACTATTAGGCCAGAGTAAGAGTTAAGACCTTAACCAGTAGTCCAGAGTACGAGTTAAGACCTTAGCTATTAGGCCAGAGTAAGAGTTAAGACCTTAGCTATTAGGCCAGAGTACGAGTCTAAGACCTTAGCTATTAGGCCAGAAGAAGAGTTAAGACCTTAACCAGTAGGCCAGAGTAAGAGTTAAGACCTTAACCTGTAGGCCATAGTACGAGTCTAAGACCTTAGCTATTAGGCCAGAGTAAGAGTTAAGACCTTAACCAGTAGGCCAGAGTAAGAGTTAAGACCTTAGCTATTAGGCCAGAGTGAGAGTTAAGACCTTAACCATTAGGCCAGAGTACAAGTCTAAGACCTTAGCTATTAGGCCAGAGTAAGAGTTAAGACATTAGCTATTAGGCCAGAGTAAGAGTAAAGACCATAACCTGTAGGCCATAGTAAGTGTTAAGACCTTAGCTATTAGGCCAGAGTATGAGTTAAGACCTTAACCAGTAGGCCAGAGTAAGAGTTAAGACCTTAACCAGTAGGCCATAGTACGATTCTAAGACCTTAGCTATTATGCCAGAGTAAGAGTTAAGACCTTAACCAGTAGGCCAGAGTAGGAGTTAAGACCTTAACCATTAGGCCAGAGTACGAGTCTAAGACCTTAGCTATTAGGCAAGAGTAAGAGTTAAGACCTGAACCAGTAGGCCAGAGTACGAGTCTAAGACCTTAGCTATTAGGCCAGAGTAAGAGTTAAGACCTTAGCTGTGAGGCCAGAGTAAGAGTTAAGACCTTAACCAGTAGTCCAGAGTACAATTCTAAGACCTTAGCTATTAGGCCAGAGTAAGAGTTAAGACCTTAGCTGTTAGGCTAGAGTATGAGTTAAGACCTTAACCAGTAGGCCAGAGTACGAGTCTAAGACCTTAGCTATTAGGCCAGAGTAAGAGTTAAGACCCTAACAAGTAGGCCAGAGTAAGTGTTAAGACCTTAACCTGTAGGCCAGAGTAAGAGTTAATACCTTAACCAGTAGGCCAGAGTAAGAGTTAAGACCTTAACCAGTAGGCCAGAGTAAGAGTTAAGACCTTAATCATTAGGCCAGAGTACGAGTCTAAGACCTTAGCTATTAGGCCAGAGTAAGAGTTAAGACATTAACCAGTAGGCCAGAGTAAGAGTTAAGACCTTAACCTGTAGGCCATAGTACGAGTCTAAGACCTTAGCTATTAGGCCAGAGTAAGAGTTAAGACCTTAACCAGTAGGCCAGAGTAAGAGTTAAGACCTTAGCTATTAGGCCAGAGTGAGAGTTAAGACCTTAACCATTAGGCCAGAGTACAAGTCTAAGACCTTAGCTATTAGGCCAGAGTAAGAGTTAAGACATTAGCTATTAGGCCAGAGTAAGAGTAAAGACCATAACCTGTAGGCCATAGTAAGAGTTAAGACCTTAGCTATTAGGCCAGAGTATGAGTTAAGACCTTAACCAGTAGGCCAGAGTAAGAGTTAAGACCTTAACCAGTAGGCCATAGTACGATTCTAAGAGCTTAGCTATTATGCCAGAGTAAGAGTTAAGACCTTAGCTATTAGGCCAGAGTAAGTGTTAAGACCTTAACCAGTAGGCCAGAGTAAGAGTTAAGACCTTAGCTATTAGGCCAGAGTAAGAGTTCAGACCTTAATCATTAGGCCAGAGTAAGAGTTAAGACCTTAACCAGTAGGCCAGAGTAAGAGTTAAGACCTTAACCAGTAGTCCAGAGTACAATTCTAAGACCTTAGCTATTAGGCCAGAGTAAGAGTTAAGACCTTAGCTGTTAGGCTAGAGTATGAGTTAAGACCTTAACCAGTAGGCCAGAGTACGCGTCTAAGACCTTAGCTATTAGGCCAGAGTAAGAGTTAAGACCCTAACAAGTAGGCCAGAGTAAGTGTTAAGACCTTAACCTGTAGGCCAGAGTAAGAGTTAATACCTTAACCAGTAGGCCAGAGTAAGAGTTAAGACCTTAACCAGTAGGCCAGAGTAAGAGTTAAGACCTTAATCATTAGGCCAGAGTACGAGTCTAAGACCTTAGCTATTAGGCCAGAGTAAGAGTTAAGACATTAACCAGTAGGCCAGAGTAAGAGTTAAGACCTTAACCTGTAGGCCATAGTACAAGTCTAAAACCTTAGCTATTAGGCCAGAGTAAGAGTTAAGACCTTAACCAGTAGGCCAGAGTAAGAGTTAAGACCTTAGCTATTAGGCCAGAGTGAGAGTTAAGACCTTAACCATTAGGCCAGAGTACAAGTCTAAGACCTTAGCTATTAGGCCAGAGTAAGAGTTAAGACATTAGCTATTAGGCCAGAGTAAGAGTAAAGACCATAACCTGTAGGCCATAGTAAGAGTTAAGACCTTAGCTATTGGGCCAGAGTATGAGTTAAGACCTTAACCAGTAGGTCAGAGTAAGAGTTAAGACCTTAACCAGTAGGCCATAGTACGATTCTAAGAGCTTAGCTATTATGCCAGAGTAAGAGTTAAGACCTTAGCTATTAGGCCAGAGTAAGTGTTAAGACCTTAACCAGTAGGCCAGAGTAAGAGTTAAGACCTTAGCTATTAGGCCAGAGTAAGAGTTCAGACCTTAATCATTAGGCCAGAGTAAGAGTTGAGACCTTAACCAGTAGGCCAGAGTAAGAGTTAAGACCTTAACCAGTAGGCCAGAGTAAGAGTTAAGACCTTAACCAATAGGCCATAGTAAGAGTCTAAGACCTTAGCTATTAGGCCAGAGTAAGAGTTAAGACCTTAGCTATTAGGCCAGAGTAAGAGTTAAGACCTTAACCATTAGGCCAGAGTATGAGTCTAAGACCTTAGCTATTAGGCCAGAGTAAGAGTTAAGACCTTAACCATTAGGTCTGAATACGAGTCTAAGACCTTAGCTATTAGGCCATAGTGAGAGTTAAGACCTTAACCAGTAGGCCAGAGTAAGAGTTAAGACCTTAACCATTAGGCCAGAGTACGAGTTAAGACCTTAGCTATTAGGCCAGAGTAAGAGTTAAGACCTTAACCAGTAGGCCAGAGTAAGAGTTAAGACCTTAACCAGTAGGCCAGAGTAAGAGTTAAGACCTTAACCATTAGGCCAGAGTATGAGTCTAAGACCTTAGCTATTAGGCCAGAGTAAGAGTTAAGACCTCAGCTATTAGGCCAGAGTAAGAGTTAAGACCTTAACCATTAGGCCAGAGTACGAGTCTAAGACCTTAGCTATTAGGCAAGAGTAAGAGTTAAGACCTGAACCAGTAGGCCAGAGTATGAGTCTAAGACCTTAGCTATTAGGCCAGAATAGCAGTTAAGACCTTAACCAGTAGGCCAGAGTATGATTCTAAGACCTTAGCTATTAGGCCAGAGTAAGAGTTAAGACCTTAGCTGCGAGGCCAGAGTAAGAATTAAGACCTTAACCAGTAGTGCAGAGTACAATTCTAAGACCTTAGCTATTAGGCCAGAGTAAGAGTTAAGACCTTAGCTATTATGCCAGAGTATGAGTTAAGACCTTAGCTATTAGGCCAGAGTACGAGTCTAAGACCTTAGCTATTAGGCCAGAGTAAGAGTTAAGACCTTAACCAGTAGGCCAGAGTAAGAGTTAAGACCTTAACCAGTAGGCCAGAGTACGAGTCTAAGACCTTAGCTATTAGGCCAGAGTAAGAGTTAAGACCTTAGCTGTGAGGCCAGAGTAAGAGTTAAGACTTTAACCAGTAGTCCAGAGTACAATTCTAAGACCTTAGCTATTAGGCCAGAGTAAGAGTTAAGACCTTAGCTATTAGGCCTGAGTATGAGTTAAGACCTTAACCAGTAGGCCAGAGTACGAGTCTAAGACCTTAAACATTATACCAGAGTAAGAATCTAAGGCCTTAAACATTAGGCCAGAGTAAGAGTTAAGACCTAAGCTATTAGGCCAGAGTAAGAGTTAAGAGCTTAACCAGTAGGCCAGAGTAAGAGTTAAGACCTTAACCAGTAGGCCAGAGTAAGAGTTAAGACCTTAATCATTAGGCCAGAGTACGAGTCTAAGACCTTAGCTATTAGGCCAGAGTAAGAGTTAAGACATTAACCAGTAGGCCAGAGTAAGAGTTAAGACCTTAACCATTAGGCCATAGTACGAGTCTAAGACCTTAGCTATTAGGCCAGAGTAAGAGTTAAGACCTTAACCAGTAGGCCAGAGTAAGAGTTAAGACCTTAACCAGTTGGCCATAGTAAGAGTCTAAGACCTTAGCTATTAGGCCAGAGTAAGAGTTAAGACCTTAGCTATTAGGCCAGAGTAAGAGTTAAGACCTTAACCATTAGGCCAGAGTACGAGTCTAAGACCTTAGCTATTAGGCCAGAGTAAGAGTTAAGACATTAACCAGTAGGCCAGAGTAAGAGTTAAGACATTAACCATTAGGCCAGTGTGCGAGTCTAAGACCTTAGCTATTAGGCGAGAGTAAAAGTTAAGACCTTAGCTATTAGGCCAGGGTAAGAGTTAAGACCTTAACCAGTAGGCCAGAGTACGAGTTAAGACCTTAGCTATTAGGCCAGAGTAAGAGTTAAGACCTTAGCTATTAGGCCAGAGTACGAGTCTAAGACCTTAGCTATTAGGCCAGAATAAGAGTTAAGACCTTAACCAGTAGGCCAGAGTAAGAGTTAAGACCTTGACCTGTAGGCCATAGTACGAGTCTAAGACCTTAGCTATTAGGCCAGAGTAAGAGTTAAGACCTTAACCAGTAGGCCAGAGTAACAGTTAAGACCTTAGCTATTAGGCCAGAGTGAGAGTTAAGACCTTAACCATTAGGCCAGAGTACAAGTCTAAGACCTTAGCTATTAGGCCAGAGTAAGAGTTAAGACATTAGCTATTAGGCCAGAGTAAGAGTTAAGACCTTAACCTGTAGGCCAGAGTAAGAGTTAAGACCTTAACCAGTAGGCCATAGTACGATTCTAAGACCTTAGCTATTGTGCCAGAGTAAGAGTTAGGACCTTAGCTATTAGTCCAGAGTAAGTGTTAAAACCTTAACCAGTAGGCCAGAGTAAGAGTTAAGACCTTAGCTATTAGGCCAGAGTAAGAGTTCAGACCTTAACCATTAGGCCAGAGTAAGAGTTAAGACCTTAACCAGTAGGCCAGAGTAAGAGTTAAGACCTTAACCAGTAGGCCATAGTAAGAGTCTAAGACCTTAGCTATTAGGCCAGAGTAAGAGTTAAGACCTTAGCTATTAGGCCAGAGTAAGAGTTAAGACCTTAACCATTAGGCCAGAGTACGAGTCTAAGACCTTAGCTATTAGGCCAGAGTAAGTGTTAAGACCTTAACCATTAGGTCAGAGTACGAGTCTAAGACCTTAGCTATTAGGCCAGAGTGAGAGTTAAGACCTTAATCAGTAGGCCAGAGTAAGAGTTAACACCTTAACCATTAGGCCGGAGTACAAGTCTAAGACCTTAACCATTAGGCCAGAGTAAGAGTTAAGACCTTAACCATTAGGCCAGAGTACGAGTCTAAGACCTTAGCTATTAGGCCAGAGTAAGAGTTAAGACCTTAGCTATTAGGCCAGAGTAAGAGTTAAGACCTTAACCAGTAGGCCAGAGTAAGAGTTAAGACCTTAACCAGTAGGCCAGAGTAAGAGTTAAGACCTTAACCTGTAGGCCAGAGTAAGAGTTAAGACCTTAACCATTAGGCCAGAGTACGAGTCTAAGACTTTAGCTATTAGGCCAGAGTAAGAGTTAATACATTAGCTATTAGGCCAGAGTAAGAGTTAAGACCTTAACCAGTAGGCCATAGTAAGAGTCTAAGACCTTAGCTATTATGCCAGAGTAAGAGTTAAGACCTTAGCTATTAGGCCAGAGTAAGAGTTAAGACCTTAACCAGTAGGCCAGAGTAAGAGTTAAGACCATAACCTGTTGGCCAGAGTAAGAGTTAAGACCTTAACCATTAGGCCAGAGTACGAGTCTAAGACCTTAGCTATTGGGCCTGAGTAAGAGTTAAGACCTTAGCTATTAGGCCAGAGTAAGAGTTAAGACTGTAGCTATTAGGCCAGAGTACGAGTCTAAGACCTTAGCTATTAGGCCAGAGTAAGAGTTAAGACCTTAGCTATTAGGCCTGAGTAAGAGTTAAGACCTTAACTATTAGGCCAGAGTAAGAGTTAAGACCTTAACCTGTAGGCCATAGTACGAGTTAAGACCTAAGCTATTAGGCCAGAGTAAGAGTTAAGACCTTAACCATTAGGCCAGAGTACGAGTCTAAGACCTTAGCTATTAGGCCAGAGTAAGAGTTAAGACCTTAACCAGTAGGCCAGAGTAAGAGTTAAGACCTTAACCTGTTGGCCAGAGTAAGAGTTAAGACCTTAACCATTAGGCCAGAGTACGAGTCTAAGACCTTAGCTATTAGGCCAGTGTAAGAGTTAAGACCTTAGCTATTAGGCCAGAGTACGAGTCTAACACCTTAGCTATTAGGCTGGAGTAGGAGTTAAGACCTTAGCTATTAGGCCAGAGTAAGAGTTAAGACCTTAGCTATTAGGCCAGAGTAAGAGTTTAGACCTTAC
Organism: Triturus cristatus; assembly: GCF_964204655.1. Taxonomy (NCBI): domain Eukaryota; kingdom Metazoa; phylum Chordata; class Amphibia; order Caudata; family Salamandridae; genus Triturus; species Triturus cristatus. Next base: position 1,958,691 of record NC_140584.1, on the reverse strand, counting down.
CATTAGGCCAGAGTACGAGTCTAAGACCTTAGCTATTAGGCCAGAGTACGAGTCTAAGACCTTAGCTATCAGGCCAGAGTAAGAGTTAAGACCTTAACCAGTAGGCCGGAGTACGAGTCTAAGACCTTAGCTATTAGGCCAGAGTAAGAGTTAAGACCTTAGCTGTGAGGCCAGAGTAAGAGTTAAGACCCTAACCAGTAGTCCAGAGTACAATTCTAAGACCTTAGCTATTAGGCCAGAGTAAGAGTTAAGAGCTTAACCAGTAGGCCAGAGTAAGAGTTAAGACCTTAACCAGTAGGCCAGAGTACGAGTCTAAGACCTTAGCTATTAGGCCATAGTGAGAGTTAAGACCTTAACCAGTAGGCCAGAGTAAGAGTTAAGACCTTAACCATTAGGCCAGAGTACGAGTTAAGACCTTAGCTATTAGGCCAGAGTAAGAGTTAAGACCTTAACCAGTAGGCCAGAGTAAGAGTTAAGACCTTAACCAGTAGGCCAGAGTAAGAGTTAAGACCTTAACCAGTAGGCCAGAGTAAGAGTTAAGACCTTAGCTATTAGGCCAGAGTAAGAGTTAAGACCTTAACCAGTAGGCCATAGTACGAGTCTAAGACCTTAGCTATTAGGCCAGAGTAAGAGTTAAGACCTTAACCATTAGGCCAGAGTACGAGTCTAAGACCTTAGCTATTGGGCCTGAGTAAGAGTTAAGACCTTAGCTATTAGGCCAGAGTAAGAGTTAAGACTGTAGCTATTAGGCCAGAGTACGAGTCTAAGACCTTAGCTATTAGGCCAGAGTAAGAGTTAAGACCTTAGCTATTAGGCCTGAGTAAGAGTTAAGACCTTAACTATTAGGCCAGAGTAAGATTTAAGACCTTAACCAGTAGGCCAGAGTAAGAGTTAAGACCTTAACCAGTAGGCCAGAGTAAGAGTTAAGACCTTAACCAGTTGGCCATAGTAAGAGTCTAAGACCTTAACTATTAGGCCAGAGTAAGAGTTCAGACCTTAACCAGTAGGCCAGAGTAAGAGTTAAGACCTTAACCAGTTGGCCAGAGTACGAGTCTAAGACCTTAGCTATTAGGCTGGAGTAGGAGTTAAGACCTTAGCTATTAGGCCAGAGTAAGAGTTAAGACCTTAACCAGTAGGCCAGAGTAAGAGTTAAGACCTTAGCTATTAGGCCAGAGTGAGAGTTAAGACCTTAACCATTAGGCCAGAGTACAAGTCTAAGACCTTAGCTATTAGGCCAGAGTAAGAGTTAAGACATTAGCTATTAGGCCAGAGTAAGAGTTAAGACCCTAACCTGTAGGCCATAGTAAGAGTTAAGGCCTTAACTTGTAGGCCAGAGTACGAGTCTAAGACCTTAGCTATTAGGCCAGAGTAAGAGTTAAGACCTTAACCAGTAGGCCAGAGTAAGAGTTAAGACCTTAACCAGTAGGCCATAGTATGATTCTAAGACCTTAGCTATTATGCCAGAGTATGTGTTAAGACCTTAACCATTAGGCCAGAGTAAGAGTTAGGACCTTAACCATTAGGCCAGAGTACGAGTCAAAGACCTTAGCTATTAGGCCAGAGTAAGAGTTAAGACATTAACCAGTAGGCCAGAGTAAGAGTTAAGACCTTAACCTGTTGGCCAGAGTAAGAGTTAAGACCTTAACCATTAGGCCAGAGTACGAGTCTAAGACCTTAGCTATTAGGCCAGTGTAAGAGTTAAGACCTTAGCTATTAGGCCAGAGTACGAGTCTAACACCTTAGCTATTAGGCTGGAGTAGGAGTTAAGACCTTAGCTATTAGGCCAGAGTAAGAGTTAAGACCTTAGCTATTAGGCCAGAGTAAGAGTTTAGACCTTACCATTAGGCCAGAGTACGAGTCTAAGACCTTAGCTATTAGGCCAGAGTACGAGTCTAAGACCTTAGCTATCAGGCCAGAGTAAGAGTTAAGACCTTAACCAGTAGGCCGGAGTACGAGTCTAAGACCTTAGCTATTAGGCCAGAGTAAGAGTTAAGACCTTAGCTGTGAGGCCAGAGTAAGAGTTAAGACCCTAACCAGTAGTCCAGAGTACAATTCTAAGACCTTAGCTATTAGGCCAGAGTAAGAGTTAAGAGCTTAACCAGTAGGCCAGAGTAAGAGTTAAGACCTTAACCAGTAGGCCAGAGTACGAGTCTAAGACCTTAGCTATTAGGCCAGAGTAAGAGTTAAGAGCTTAACCAGTAGGCCAGAGTAAGAGTTAAGAGCTTAACCAGTAGGCCAGAGTAAGAGTTAAGACCTTAACCAGTAGGCCAGAGTAAGAGTTAAGACCTTAATCATTAGGCCAGAGTATGAGTCTAAGACCTTAGCTATTAGGCCAGAGTAAGAGTTAAGACATTAACCAGTAGGCCAGAGTAAGAGTTAAGACCTTAACCATTAGGCCAGAGTACGAGTCTAAGACCTTAACTATTAGGCCAGAGTAAGAGTTAAGACCTTAACCAGTAGTCCAGAGTACGAGTTAAGACCTTAGCTATTAGGCCAGAGTAAGAGTTAAGACCTTAGCTATTAGGCCAGAGTACGAGTCTAAGACCTTAGCTATTAGGCCAGAAGAAGAGTTAAGACCTTAACCAGTAGGCCAGAGTAAGAGTTAAGACCTTAACCTGTAGGCCATAGTACGAGTCTAAGACCTTAGCTATTAGGCCAGAGTAAGAGTTAAGACCTTAACCAGTAGGCCAGAGTAAGAGTTAAGACCTTAGCTATTAGGCCAGAGTGAGAGTTAAGACCTTAACCATTAGGCCAGAGTACAAGTCTAAGACCTTAGCTATTAGGCCAGAGTAAGAGTTAAGACATTAGCTATTAGGCCAGAGTAAGAGAAAAGACCATAACCTGTAGGCCATAGTAAGTGTTAAGACCTTAGCTATTAGGCCAGAGTATGAGTTAAGACCTTAACCAGTAGGCCAGAGTAAGAGTTAAGACCTTAACCAGTAGGCCATAGTACGATTCTAAGACCTTAGCTATTATGCCAGAGTAAGAGTTAAGACCTTAACCAGTAGGCCAGAGTAGGAGTTAAGACCTTAACCATTAGGCCAGAGTACGAGTCTAAGACCTTAGCTATTAGGCAAGAGTAAGAGTTAAGACCTGAACCAGTAGGCCAGAGTACGAGTCTAAGACCTTAGCTATTAGGCCAGAGTAAGAGTTAAGACCTTAGCTGTGAGGCCAGAGTAAGAGTTAAGACCTTAACCAGTAGTCCAGAGTACAATTCTAAGACCTTAGCTATTAGGCCAGAGTAAGAGTTAAGACCTTAGCTGTTAGGCTAGAGTATGAGTTAAGACCTTAACCAGTAGGCCAGAGTACGAGTCTAAGACCTTAGCTATTAGGCCAGAGTAAGAGTTAAGACCCTAACAAGTAGGCCAGAGTAAGTGTTAAGACCTTAACCTGTAGGCCAGAGTAAGAGTTAATACCTTAACCAGTAGGCCAGAGTAAGAGTTAAGACCTTAACCAGTAGGCCAGAGTAAGAGTTAAGACCTTAATCATTAGGCCAGAGTACGAGTCTAAGACCTTAGCTATTAGGCCAGAGTAAGAGTTAAGACATTAACCAGTAGGCCAGAGTAAGAGTTAAGACCTTAACCTGTAGGCCATAGTACGAGTCTAAGACCTTAGCTATTAGGCCAGAGTAAGAGTTAAGACCTTAACCAGTAGGCCAGAGTAAGAGTTAAGACCTTAGCTATTAGGCCAGAGTGAGAGTTAAGACCTTAACCATTAGGCCAGAGTACAAGTCTAAGACCTTAGCTATTAGGCCAGAGTAAGAGTTAAGACATTAGCTATTAGGCCAGAGTAAGAGTAAAGACCATAACCTGTAGGCCATAGTAAGAGTTAAGACCTTAGCTATTAGGCCAGAGTATGAGTTAAGACCTTAACCAGTAGGCCAGAGTAAGAGTTAAGACCTTAACCAGTAGGCCATAGTACGATTCTAAGAGCTTAGCTATTATGCCAGAGTAAGAGTTAAGACCTTAGCTATTAGGCCAGAGTAAGAGTTAAGACCTTAACCAGTAGGCCAGAGTAAGAGTTAAGACCTTAACCAATAGGCCATAGTAAGAGTCTAAGACCTTAGCTATTAGGCCAGAGTAAGAGTTAAGACCTTAGCTATTAGGCCAGAGTAAGAGTTAAGACCTTAACCATTAGGCCAGAGTATGAGTCTAAGACCTTAGCTATTAGGCCAGAGTAAGAGTTAAGACCTTAACCATTAGGTCTGAGTACGAGTCTAAGACCTTAGCTATTAGGCCATAGTGAGAGTTAAGACCTTAACCAGTAGGCCAGAGTAAGAGTTAAGACCTTAACCATTAGGCCAGAGTACGAGTTAAGACCTTAGCTATTAGGCCAGAGTAAGAGTTAAGACCTTAACCAGTAGGCCAGAGTAAGAGTTAAGACCTTAACCAGTAGGCCAGAGTAAGAGTTAAGACCTTAACCAGTAGGCCAGAGTAAGAGTTAAGACCTTAACCATTAGGCCAGAGTATGAGTCTAAGACCTTAGCTATTAGGCCAGAGTAAGAGTTAAGACCTCAGCTATTAGGCCAGAGTAAGAGTTAAGACCTTAACCATTAGGCCAGAGTACGAGTCTAAGACCTTAGCTATTAGGCAAGAGTAAGAGTTAAGACCTGAACCAGTAGGCCAGAGTATGAGTCTAAGACCTTAGCTATTAGGCCAGAATAGCAGTTAAGACCTTAACCAGTAGGCCAGAGTATGATTCTAAGACCTTAGCTATTAGGCCAGAGTAAGAGTTAAGACCTTAGCTGTGAGGCCAGAGTAAGAATTAAGACCTTAACCAGTAGTGCAGAGTACAATTCTAAGACCTTAGCTATTAGGCCAGAGTAAGAGTTAAGACCTTAGCTATTATGCCAGAGTATGAGTTAAGACCTTAGCTATTAGGCCAGAGTACGAGTCTAAGACCTTAGCTATTAGGCCAGAGTAAGAGTTAAGACCTTAACCAGTAGGCCAGAGTAAGAGTTAAGACCTTAACCAGTAGGCCAGAGTACGAGTCTAAGACCTTAGCTATTAGGCCAGAGTAAGAGTTAAGACCTTAGCTGTGAGGCCAGAGTAAGAGTTAAGACTTTAACCAGTAGTCCAGAGTACAATTCTAAGACCTTAGCTATTAGGCCAGAGTAAGAGTTAAGACCTTAGCTATTAGGCCTGAGTATGAGTTAAGACCTTAACCAGTAGGCCAGAGTACGAGTCTAAGACCTTAAACATTATACCAGAGTAAGAATCTAAGGCCTTAAACATTAGGCCAGAGTAAGAGTTAAGACCTAAGCTATTAGGCCAGAGTAAGAGTTAAGAGCTTAACCAGTAGGCCAGAGTAAGAGTTAAGACCTTAACCAGTAGGCCAGAGTAAGAGTTAAGACCTTAATCATTAGGCCAGAGTACGAGTCTAAGACCTTAGCTATTAGGCCAGAGTAAGAGTTAAGACATTAACCAGTAGGCCAGAGTAAGAGTTAAGACCTTAACCATTAGGCCATAGTACGAGTCTAAGACCTTAGCTATTAGGCCAGAGTAAGAGTTAAGACCTTAACCAGTAGGCCAGAGTAAGAGTTAAGACCTTAACCAGTTGGCCATAGTAAGAGTCTAAGACCTTAGCTATTAGGCCAGAGTAAGAGTTAAGACCTTAGCTATTAGGCCAGAGTAAGAGTTAAGACCTTAACCATTAGGCCAGAGTACGAGTCTAAGACCTTAGCTATTAGGCCATAGTGAGAGTTAAGACCTTAACCAGTAGGCCAGAGTAAGAGTTAAGACCTTAACCATTAGGCCAGAGTACGAGTTAAGACCTTAGCTATTAGGCCAGAGTAAGAGTTAAGACCTTAACCAGTAGGCCAGAGTAAGAGTTAAGACCTTAACCAGTAGGCCAGAGTAAGAGTTAAGACCTTAACCAGTAGGCCAGAGTAAGAGTTAAGACCTTAACCATTAGGCCAGAGTATGAGTCTAAGACCTTAGCTATTAGGCCAGAGTAAGAGTTAAGACCTCAGCTATTAGGCCAGAGTAAGAGTTAAGACCTTAACCATTAGGCCAGAGTACGAGTCTAAGACCTTAGCTATTAGGCAAGAGTAAGAGTTAAGACCTGAACCAGTAGGCCAGAGTATGAGTCTAAGACCTTAGCTATTAGGCCAGAATAGCAGTTAAGACCTTAACCAGTAGGCCAGAGTATGATTCTAAGACCTTAGCTATTAGGCCAGAGTAAGAGTTAAGACCTTAGCTGTGAGGCCAGAGTAAGAATTAAGACCTTAACCAGTAGTGCAGAGTACAATTCTAAGACCTTAGCTATTAGGCCAGAGTAAGAGTTAAGACCTTAGCTATTATGCCAGAGTATGAGTTAAGACCTTAGCTATTAGGCCAGAGTACGAGTCTAAGACCTTAGCTATTAGGCCAGAGTAAGAGTTAAGACCTTAACCAGTAGGCCAGAGTAAGAGTTAAGACCTTAACCAGTAGGCCAGAGTACGAGTCTAAGACCTTAGCTATTAGGCCAGAGTAAGAGTTAAGACCTTAGCTGTGAGGCCAGAGTAAGAGTTAAGACTTTAACCAGTAGTCCAGAGTACAATTCTAAGACCTTAGCTATTAGGCCAGAGTAAGAGTTAAGACCTTAGCTATTAGGCCTGAGTATGAGTTAAGACCTTAACCAGTAGGCCAGAGTACGAGTCTAAGACCTTAAACATTATACCAGAGTAAGAATCTAAGGCCTTAAACATTAGGCCAGAGTAAGAGTTAAGACCTAAGCTATTAGGCCAGAGTAAGAGTTAAGAGCTTAACCAGTAGGCCAGAGTAAGAGTTAAGACCTTAACCAGTAGGCCAGAGTAAGAGTTAAGACCTTAATCATTAGGCCAGAGTACGAGTCTAAGACCTTAGCTATTAGGCCAGAGTAAGAGTTAAGACATTAACCAGTAGGCCAGAGTAAGAGTTAAGACCTTAACCATTAGGCCATAGTACGAGTCTAAGACCTTAGCTATTAGGCCAGAGTAAGAGTTAAGACCTTAACCAGTAGGCCAGAGTAAGAGTTAAGACCTTAACCAGTTGGCCATAGTAAGAGTCTAAGACCTTAGCTATTAGGCCAGAGTAAGAGTTAAGACCTTAGCTATTAGGCCAGAGTAAGAGTTAAGACCTTAACCATTAGGCCAGAGTACGAGTCTAAGACCTTAGCTATTAGGCCAGAGTAAGAGTTAAGACATTAACCAGTAGGCCAGAGTAAGAGTTAAGACATTAACCATTAGGCCAGTGTGCGAGTCTAAGACCTTAGCTATTAGGCGAGAGTAAAAGTTAAGACCTTAGCTATTAGGCCAGGGTAAGAGTTAAGACCTTAACCAGTAGGCCAGAGTACGAGTTAAGACCTTAGCTATTAGGCCAGAGTAAGAGTTAAGACCTTAGCTATTAGGCCAGAGTACGAGTCTAAGACCTTAGCTATTAGGCCAGAATAAGAGTTAAGACCTTAACCAGTAGGCCAGAGTAAGAGTTAAGACCTTGACCTGTAGGCCATAGTACGAGTCTAAGACCTTAGCTATTAGGCCAGAGTAAGAGTTAAGAGCTTAACCAGTAGGCCAGAGTAAGAGTTAAGACCTTAACCAGTAGGCCAGAGTACGAGTCTAAGACCTTAGCTATTAGGCCAGAGTAAGAGTTAAGAGCTTAACCAGTAGGCCAGAGTAAGAGTTAAGACCTTAACCAGTAGGCCAGAGTAAGAGTTAAGACCTTAATCATTGGGCCAGAGTACGAGTCTAAGACCTTAGCTATTAGGCCAGAGTAAGAGTTAAGACATTAACCAGTAGGCCAGAGTAAGAGTTAAGACCTTAACCATTAGGCCAGAGTACGAGTCTAAGACCTTAACTATTAGGCCAGAGTAAGAGTTAAGACCTTAACCAGTAGTCCAGAGTACGAGTTAAGACCTTAGCTATTAGGCCAGAGTAAGAGTTAAGACCTTAGCTATTAGGCCAGAGTACGAGTCTAAGACCTTAGCTATTAGGCCAGAAGAAGAGTTAAGACCTTAACCAGTAGGCCAGAGTAAGAGTTAAGACCTTAACCTGTAGGCCATAGTACGAGTCTAAGACCTTAGCTATTAGGCCAGAGTAAGAGTTAAGACCTTAACCAGTAGGCCAGAGTAAGAGTTAAGACCTTAGCTATTAGGCCAGAGTGAGAGTTAAGACCTTAACCATTAGGCCAGAGTACAAGTCTAAGACCTTAGCTATTAGGCCAGAGTAAGAGTTAAGACATTAGCTATTAGGCCAGAGTAAGAGTAAAGACCATAACCTGTAGGCCATAGTAAGTGTTAAGACCTTAGCTATTAGGCCAGAGTATGAGTTAAGACCTTAACCAGTAGGCCAGAGTAAGAGTTAAGACCTTAACCAGTAGGCCATAGTACGATTCTAAGACCTTAGCTATTATGCCAGAGTAAGAGTTAAGACCTTAACCAGTAGGCCAGAGTAGGAGTTAAGACCTTAACCATTAGGCCAGAGTACGAGTCTAAGACCTTAGCTATTAGGCAAGAGTAAGAGTTAAGACCTGAACCAGTAGGCCAGAGTACGAGTCTAAGACCTTAGCTATTAGGCCAGAGTAAGAGTTAAGACCTTAGCTGTGAGGCCAGAGTAAGAGTTAAGACCTTAACCAGTAGTCCAGAGTACAATTCTAAGACCTTAGCTATTAGGCCAGAGTAAGAGTTAAGACCTTAGCTGTTAGGCTAGAGTATGAGTTAAGACCTTAACCAGTAGGCCAGAGTACGAGTCTAAGACCTTAGCTATTAGGCCAGAGTAAGAGTTAAGACCCTAACAAGTAGGCCAGAGTAAGTGTTAAGACCTTAACCTGTAGGCCAGAGTAAGAGTTAATACCTTAACCAGTAGGCCAGAGTAAGAGTTAAGACCTTAACCAGTAGGCCAGAGTAAGAGTTAAGACCTTAATCATTAGGCCAGAGTACGAGTCTAAGACCTTAGCTATTAGGCCAGAGTAAGAGTTAAGACATTAACCAGTAGGCCAGAGTAAGAGTTAAGACCTTAACCTGTAGGCCATAGTACGAGTCTAAGACCTTAGCTATTAGGCCAGAGTAAGAGTTAAGACCTTAACCAGTAGGCCAGAGTAAGAGTTAAGACCTTAGCTATTAGGCCAGAGTGAGAGTTAAGACCTTAACCATTAGGCCAGAGTACAAGTCTAAGACCTTAGCTATTAGGCCAGAGTAAGAGTTAAGACATTAGCTATTAGGCCAGAGTAAGAGTAAAGACCATAACCTGTAGGCCATAGTAAGAGTTAAGACCTTAGCTATTAGGCCAGAGTATGAGTTAAGACCTTAACCAGTAGGCCAGAGTAAGAGTTAAGACCTTAACCAGTAGGCCATAGTACGATTCTAAGAGCTTAGCTATTATGCCAGAGTAAGAGTTAAGACCTTAGCTATTAGGCCAGAGTAAGTGTTAAGACCTTAACCAGTAGGCCAGAGTAAGAGTTAAGACCTTAGCTATTAGGCCAGAGTAAGAGTTCAGACCTTAATCATTAGGCCAGAGTAAGAGTTAAGACCTTAACCAGTAGGCCAGAGTAAGAGTTAAGACCTTAACCAGTAGTCCAGAGTACAATTCTAAGACCTTAGCTATTAGGCCAGAGTAAGAGTTAAGACCTTAGCTGTTAGGCTAGAGTATGAGTTAAGACCTTAACCAGTAGGCCAGAGTACGCGTCTAAGACCTTAGCTATTAGGCCAGAGTAAGAGTTAAGACCCTAACAAGTAGGCCAGAGTAAGTGTTAAGACCTTAACCTGTAGGTCAGAGTAAGAGTTAATACCTTAACCAGTAGGCCAGAGTAAGAGTTAAGACCTTAACCAGTAGGCCAGAGTAAGAGTTAAGACCTTAATCATTAGGCCAGAGTACGAGTCTAAGACCTTAGCTATTAGGCCAGAGTAAGAGTTAAGACATTAACCAGTAGGCCAGAGTAAGAGTTAAGACCTTAACCTGTAGGCCATAGTACGAGTCTAAAACCTTAGCTATTAGGCCAGAGTAAGAGTTAAGACCTTAACCAGTAGGCCAGAGTAAGAGTTAAGACCTTAGCTATTAGGCCAGAGTGAGAGTTAAGACCTTAACCATTAGGCCAGAGTACAAGTCTAAGACCTTAGCTATTAGGCCAGAGTAAGAGTTAAGACATTAGCTATTAGGCCAGAGTAAGAGTAAAGACCATAACCTGTAGGCCATAGTAAGAGTTAAGACCTTAGCTATTAGGCCAGAGTATGAGTTAAGACCTTAACCAGTAGGTCAGAGTAAGAGTTAAGACCTTAACCAGTAGGCCATAGTACGATTCTAAGAGCTTAGCTATTATGCCAGAGTAAGAGTTAAGACCTTAGCTATTAGGCCAGAGTAAGTGTTAAGACCTTAACCAGTAGGCCAGAGTAAGAGTTAAGACCTTAGCTATTAGGCCAGAGTAAGAGTTCAGACCTTAATCATTAGGCCAGAGTAAGAGTTAAGACCTTAACCAGTAGGCCAGAGTAAGAGTTAAGACCTTAACCAGTAGGCCAGAGTAAGAGTTAAGACCTTAACCAATAGGCCATAGTAAGAGTCTAAGACCTTAGCTATTAGGCCAGAGTAAGAGTTAAGACCTTAGCTATTAGGCCAGAGTAAGAGTTAAGACCTTAACCATTAGGCCAGAGTATGAGTCTAAGACCTTAGCTATTAGGCCAGAGTAAGAGTTAAGACCTTAACCATTAGGTCTGAGTACGAGTCTAAGACCTTAGCTATTAGGCCATAGTGAGAGTTAAGACCTTAACCAGTAGGCCAGAGTAAGAGTTAAGACCTTAACCATTAGGCCAGAGTACGAGTTAAGACCTTAGCTATTAGGCCAGAGTAAGAGTTAAGACCTTAACCAGTAGGCCAGAGTAAGAGTTAAGACCTTAACCAGTAGGCCAGAGTAAGAGTTAAGACCTTAACCAGTAGGCCAGAGTAAGAGTTAAGACCTTAACCATTAGGCCAGAGTATGAGTCTAAGACCTTAGCTATTAGGCCAGAGTAAGAGTTAAGACCTCAGCTATTAGGCCAGAGTAAGAGTTAAGACCTTAACCATTAGGCCAGAGTACGAGTCTAAGACCTTAGCTATTAGGCAAGAGTAAGAGTTAAGACCTGAACCAGTAGGCCAGAGTATGAGTCTAAGACCTTAGCTATTAGGCCAGAATAGCAGTTAAGACCTTAACCAGTAGGCCAGAGTATGATTCTAAGACCTTAGCTATTAGGCCAGAGTAAGAGTTAAGACCTTAGCTGCGAGGCCAGAGTAAGAATTAAGACCTTAACCAGTAGTGCAGAGTACAATTCTAAGACCTTAGCTATTAGGCCAGAGTAAGAGTTAAGACCTTAGCTATTATGCCAGAGTATGAGTTAAGACCTTAGCTATTAGGCCAGAGTACGAGTCTAAGACCTTAGCTATTAGGCCAGAGTAAGAGTTAAGACCTTAACCAGTAGGCCAGAGTAAGAGTTAAGACCTTAACCAGTAGGCCAGAGTACGAGTCTAAGACCTTAGCTATTAGGCCAGAGTAAGAGTTAAGACCTTAGCTGTGAGGCCAGAGTAAGAGTTAAGACTTTAACCAGTAGTCCAGAGTACAATTCTAAGACCTTAGCTATTAGGCCAGAGTAAGAGTTAAGACCTTAGCTATTAGGCCTGAGTATGAGTTAAGACCTTAACCAGTAGGCCAGAGTACGAGTCTAAGACCTTAAACATTATACCAGAGTAAGAATCTAAGGCCTTAAACATTAGGCCAGAGTAAGAGTTAAGACCTAAGCTATTAGGCCAGAGTAAGAGTTAAGAGCTTAACCAGTAGGCCAGAGTAAGAGTTAAGACCTTAACCAGTAGGCCAGAGTAAGAGTTAAGACCTTAATCATTAGGCCAGAGTACGAGTCTAAGACCTTAGCTTTTAGGCCAGAGTAAGAGTTAAGACATTAACCAGTAGGCCAGAGTAAGAGTTAAGACCTTAACCATTAGGCCATAGTACGAGTCTAAGACCTTAGCTATTATGCCAGAGTAAGAGTTAAGACCTTAACCAGTAGGCCAGAGTAAGAGTTAAGACCTTAACCAGTTGGCCATAGTAAGAGTCTAAGACCTTAGCTATTAGGCCAGAGTAAGAGTTAAGACCTTAGCTATTAGGCCAGAGTAAGAGTTAAGACCTTAACCATTAGGCCAGAGTACGAGTCTAAGACCTTAGCTATTAGGCCAGAGTAAGAGTTAAGACATTAACCAGTAGGCCAGAGTAAGAGTTAAGACATTAACCATTAGGCCAGTGTGCGAGTCTAAGACCTTAGCTATTAGGCGAGAGTAAAAGTTAAGACCTTAGCTATTAGGCCAGGGTAAGAGTTAAGACCTTAACCAGTAGGCCAGAGTACGAGTTAAGACCTTAGCTATTAGGCGAGAGTAAGAGTTAAGACCTTAGCTATTAGGCCAGAGTACGAGTCTAAGACCTTAGCTATTAGGCCAGAATAAGAGTTAAGACCTTAACCAGTAGGCCAGAGTAAGAGTTAAGACCTTGACCTGTAGGCCATAGTACGAGTCTAAGACCTTAGCTATTAGGCCAGAGTAAGAGTTAAGACCTTAACCAGTAGGCCAGAGTAACAGTTAAGACCTTAGCTATTAGGCCAGAGTGAGAGTTAAGACCTTAACCATTAGGCCAGAGTACAAGTCTAAGACCTTAGCTATTAGGCCAGAGTAAGAGTTAAGACATTAGCTATTAGGCCAGAGTAAGAGTTAAGACCTTAACCTGTAGGCCAGAGTAAGAGTTAAGACCTTAACCAGTAGGCCATAGTACGATTCTAAGACCTTAGCTATTGTGCCAGAGTAAGAGTTAGGACCTTAGCTATTAGTCCAGAGTAAGTGTTAAAACCTTAACCAGTAGGCCAGAGTAAGAGTTAAGACCTTAGCTATTAGGCCAGAGTAAGAGTTCAGACCTTAACCATTAGGCCAGAGTAAGAGTTAAGACCTTAACCAGTAGGCCAGAGTAAGAGTTAAGACCTTAACCAGTAGGCCATAGTAAGAGTCTAAGACCTTAGCTATTAGGCCAGAGTAAGAGTTAAGACCTTAGCTATTAGGCCAGAGTAAGAGTTAAGACCTTAACCATTAGGCCAGAGTACGAGTCTAAGACCTTAGCTATTAGGCCAGAGTAAGTGTTAAGACCTTAACCATTAGGTCAGAGTACGAGTCTAAGACCTTAGCTATTAGGCTAGAGTGAGAGTTAAGACCTTAATCAGTAGGCCAGAGTAAGAGTTAACACCTTAACCATTAGGCCGGAGTACAAGTCTAAGACCTTAACCATTAGGCCAGAGTAAGAGTTAAGACCTTAACCATTAGGCCAGAGTACGAGTCTAAGACCTTAGCTATTAGGCCAGAGTAAGAGTTAAGACCTTAGCTATTAGGCCAGAGTAAGAGTTAAGACCTTAACCAGTAGGCCAGAGTAAGAGTTAAGACCTTAACCAGTAGGCCAGAGTAAGAGTTAAGACCTTAACCTGTAGGCCAGAGTAAGAGTTAAGACCTTAACCATTAGGCCAGAGTACGAGTCTAAGACTTTAGCTATTAGGCCAGAGTAAGAGTTAATACATTAGCTATTAGGCCAGAGTAAGAGTTAAGACCTTAACCAGTAGGCCATAGTAAGAGTCTAAGACCTTAGCTATTATGCCAGAGTAAGAGTTAAGACCTTAGCTATTAGGCCAGAGTAAGAGTTAAGACCTTAACCAGTAGGCCAGAGTAAGAGTTAAGACCATAACCTGTTGGCCAGAGTAAGAGTTAAGACCTTAACCATTAGGCCAGAGTACGAGTCTAAGACCTTAGCTATTGGGCCTGAGTAAGAGTTAAGACCTTAGCTATTAGGCCAGAGTAAGAGTTAAGACCGTAGCTATTAGGCCAGAGTACGAGTCTAAGACCTTAGCTATTAGGCCAGAGTAAGAGTTAAGACCTTAGCTATTAGGCCTGAGTAAGAGTTAAGACCTTAACTATTAGGCCAGAGTAAGATTTAAGACCTTAACCAGTAGGCCAGAGTAAGAGTTAAGACCTTAACCAGTAGGCCAGAGTAAGAGTTAAGACCTTAACCAGTTGGCCATAGTAAGAGTCTAAGACCTTAACTATTAGGCCAGAGTAAGAGTTCAGACCTTAACCAGTAGGCCAGAGTAAGAGTTAAGACCTTAACCAGTTGGCCAGAGTACGAGTCTAAGACCTTAGCTATTAGGCTGGAGTAGGAGTTAAGACCTTAGCTATTAGGCCAGAGTAAGAGTTAAGACCTTAACCAGTAGGCCAGAGTAAGAGTTAAGACCTTAGCTATTAGGCCAGAGTGAGAGTTAAGACCTTAACCATTAGGCCAGAGTACAAGTCTAAGACCTTAGCTATTAGGCCAGAGTAAGAGTTAAGACATTAGCTATTAGGCCAGAGTAAGAGTTAAGACCCTAACCTGTAGGCCATAGTAAGAGTTAAGGCCTTAACCAGTAGGCCAGAGTACGAGTCTAAGACCTTAGCTATTAGGCCAGAGTAAGAGTTAAGACCTTAACCAGTAGGCCAGAGTAAGAGTTAAGACCTTAACCAGTAGGCCATAGTATGATTCTAAGACCTTAGCTATTATGCCAGAGTATGTGTTAAGACCTTAACCATTAGGCCAGAGTAAGAGTTAGGACCTTAACCATTAGGCCAGAGTACGAGTCAAAGACCTTAGCTATTAGGCCAGAGTAAGAGTTAAGACCTTAACCAGTAGGCCAGAGTAAGAGTTAAGACCTTAACCTGTTGGCCAGAGTAAGAGTTAAGACCTTAACCATTAGGCCAGAGTACGAGTCTAAGACCTTAGCTATTAGGCCAGTGTAAGAGTTAAGACCTTAGCTATTAGGCCAGAGTACGAGTCTAACACCTTAGCTATTAGGCTGGAGTAGGAGTTAAGACCGTAGCTATTAGGCCAGATTAAGAGTTAAGACCTTAGCTATTAGGCCAGAGTAAGAGTTTAGACCTTACCATTAGGCCAGAGTACGAGTCTAAGACCTTAGCTATTAGGCCAGAGTACGAGTCTAAGACCTTAGCTATCAGGCCAGAGTAAGAGTTAAGACCTTAACCAGTAGGCCGGAGTACGAGTCTAAGACCTTAGCTATTAGGCCAGAGTAAGAGTTAAGACCTTAGCTGTGAGGCCAGAGTAAGAGTTAAGACCCTAACCAGTAGTCCAGAGTACAATTCTAAGACCTTAGCTATTAGGCCAGAGTAAGAGTTAAGACCTTAGCTATTAGGCCTGAGTATGAGTTAAGACCTTAACCAGTAGGCCAGAGTACGAGTCTAAGACCTTAGCTATTAGGCCAGAGTAAGAGTTAAGACCTTAACCAGTAGGCCAGAGTAAGAGTTAAGACCTTAACCAGTAGGCCAGAGTACGAGTCTAAGACCTTAGCTATTAGGCCAGAGTAAGAGTTAAGAGCTTAACCAGTAGGCCAGAGTAAGAGTTAAGAGCTTAACCAGTAGGCCAGAGTAAGAGTTAAGACCTTAACCAGTAGGCCAGAGTAAGAGTTAAGACCTTAATCATTAGGCCAGAGTACGAGTCTAAGACCTTAGCTATTAGGCCAGAGTAAGAGTTAAGACATTAGCTATTAGGCCAGAGTAAGAGTAAAGACCATAACCTGTAGGCCATAGTAAGAGTTAAGACCTTAGCTATTAGGCCAGAGAATGAGTTAAGACCTTAACCAGTAGGCCAGAGTAAGAGTTAAGACCTTAACCAGTAGGCCATAGTACGATTCTAAGAGCTTAGCTATTATGCCAGAGTAAGAGTTAAGACCTTAGCTATTAGGCCAGAGTAAGTGTTAAGACCTTAACCAGTAGGCCAGAGTAAGAGTTAAGACCTTAGCTATTAGGCCAGAGTAAGAGTTCAGACCTTAATCATTAGGCCAGAGTAAGAGTTAAGACCTTAACCAGTAGGCCAGAGTAAGAGTTAAGACCTTAACCAGTAGTCCAGAGTACAATTCTAAGACCTTAGCTATTAGGCCAGAGTAAGAGTTAAGACCTTAGCTGTTAGGCTAGAGTCTGAGTTAAGACCTTAACCAGTAGGCCAGAGTACGCGTCTAAGACCTTAGCTATTAGGCCAGAGTAAGAGTTAAGACCCTAACAAGTAGGCCAGAGTAAGTGTTAAGACCTTAACCTGTAGGTCAGAGTAAGAGTTAATACCTTAACCAGTAGGCCAGAGTAAGAGTTAAGACCTTAACCAGTAGGCCAGAGTAAGAGTTAAGACCTTAATCATTAGGCCAGAGTACGAGTCTAAGACCTTAGCTATTAGGCCAGAGTAAGAGTTAAGACATTAACCAGTAGGCCAGAGTAAGAGTTAAGACCTTAACCTGTAGGCCATAGTACGAGTCTAAAACCTTAGCTATTAGGCCAGAGTAAGAGTTAAGACCTTAACCAGTAGGCCAGAGTAAGAGTTAAGACCTTAGCTATTAGGCCAGAGTGAGAGTTAAGACCTTAACCATTAGGCCAGAGTACAAGTCTAAGACCTTAGCTATTAGGCCAGAGTAAGAGTTAAGACATTAGCTATTAGGCCAGAGTAAGAGTAAAGACCATAACCTGTAGGCCATAGTAAGAGTTAAGACCTTAGCTATTAGGCCAGAGTATGAGTTAAGACCTTAACCAGTAGGTCAGAGTAAGAGTTAAGACCTTAACCAGTAGGCCATAGTACGATTCTAAGAGCTTAGCTATTATGCCAGAGTAAGAGTTAAGACCTTAGCTATTAGGCCAGAGTAAGTGTTAAGACCTTAACCAGTAGGCCAGAGTAAGAGTTAAGACCTTAGCTATTAGGCCAGAGTAAGAGTTCAGACCTTAATCATTAGGCCAGAGTAAGAGTTAAGACCTTAACCAGTAGGCCAGAGTAAGAGTTAAGACCTTAACCAGTAGGCCAGAGTAAGAGTTAAGACCTTAACCAATAGGCCATAGTAAGAGTCTAAGACCTTAGCTATTAGGCCAGAGTAAGAGTTAAGACCTTAGCTATTAGGCCAGAGTAAGAGTTAAGACCTTAACCATTAGGCCAGAGTATGAGTCTAAGACCTTAGCTATTAGGCCAGAGTAAGAGTTAAGACCTTAACCATTAGGTCTGAGTACGAGTCTAAGACCTTAGCTATTAGGCCATAGTGAGAGTTAAGACCTTAACCAGTAGGCCAGAGTAAGAGTTAAGACCTTAACCATTAGGCCAGAGTACGAGTTAAGACCTTAGCTATTAGGCCAGAGTAAGAGTTAAGACCTTAACCAGTAGGCCAGAGTAAGAGTTAAGACCTTAACCAGTAGGCCAGAGTAAGAGTTAAGACCTTAACCAGTAGGCCAGAGTAAGAGTTAAGACCTTAACCATTAGGCCAGAGTATGAGTCTAAGACCTTAGCTATTAGGCCAGAGTAAGAGTTAAGACCTCAGCTATTAGGCCAGAGTAAGAGTTAAGACCTTAACCATTAGGCCAGAGTACGAGTCTAAGACCTTAGCTATTAGGCAAGAGTAAGAGTTAAGACCTGAACCAGTAGGCCAGAGTATGAGTCTAAGACCTTAGCTATTAGGCCAGAATAGCAGTTAAGACCTTAACCAGTAGGCCAGAGTATGATTCTAAGACCTTAGCTATTAGGCCAGAGTAAGAGTTAAGACCTTAGCTGCGAGGCCAGAGTAAGAATTAAGACCTTAACCAGTAGTGCAGAGTACAATTCTAAGACCTTAGCTATTAGGCCAGAGTAAGAGTTAAGACCTTAGCTATTATGCCAGAGTATGAGTTAAGACCTTAGCTATTAGGCCAGAGTACGAGTCTAAGACCTTAGCTATTAGGCCAGAGTAAGAGTTAAGACCTTAACCAGTAGGCCAGAGTAAGAGTTAAGACCTTAACCAGTAGGCCAGAGTACGAGTCTAAGACCTTAGCTATTAGGCCAGAGTAAGAGTTAAGACCTTAGCTGTGAGGCCAGAGTAAGAGTTAAGACTTTAACCAGTAGTCCAGAGTACAATTCAAAGACCTTAGCTATTAGGCCAGAGTAAGAGTTAAGACCTTAGCTATTAGGCCTGAGTATGAGTTAAGACCTTAACCAGTAGGCCAGAGTACGAGTCTAAGACCTTAAACATTATACCAGAGTAAGAATCTAAGGCCTTAAACATTAGGCCAGAGTAAGAGTTAAGACCTAAGCTATTAGGCCAGAGTAAGAGTTAAGAGCTTAACCAGTAGGCCAGAGTAAGAGTTAAGACCTTAACCAGTAGGCCAGAGTAAGAGTTAAGACCTTAATCATTAGGCCAGAGTACGAGTCTAAGACCTTAGCTTTTAGGCCAGAGTAAGAGTTAAGACATTAACCAGTAGGCCAGAGTAAGAGTTAAGACCTTAACCATTAGGCCATAGTACGAGTCTAAGACCTTAGCTATTATGCCAGAGTAAGAGTTAAGACCTTAACCAGTAGGCCAGAGTAAGAGTTAAGACCTTAACCAGTTGGCCATAGTAAGAGTCTAAGACCTTAGCTATTAGGCCAGAGTAAGAGTTAAGACCTTAGCTATTAGGCCAGAGTAAGAGTTAAGACCTTAACCATTAGGCCAGAGTACGAGTCTAAGACCTTAGCTATTAGGCCAGAGTAAGAGTTAAGACATTAACCAGTAGGCCAGAGTAAGAGTTAAGACATTAACCATTAGGCCAGTGTGCGAGTCTAAGACCTTAGCTATTAGGCGAGAGTAAAAGTTAAGACCTTAGCTATTAGGCCAGGGTAAGAGTTAAGACCTTAACCAGTAGGCCAGAGTACGAGTTAAGACCTTAGCTATTAGGCGAGAGTAAGAGTTAAGACCTTAGCTATTAGGCCAGAGTACGAGTCTAAGACCTTAGCTATTAGGCCAGAATAAGAGTTAAGACCTTAACCAGTAGGCCAGAGTAAGAGTTAAGACCTTGACCTGTAGGCCATAGTACGAGTCTAAGACCTTAGCTATTAGGCCAGAGTAAGAGTTAAGACCTTAACCAGTAGGCCAGAGTAACAGTTAAGACCTTAGCTATTAGGCCAGAGTGAGAGTTAAGACCTTAACCATTAGGCCAGAGTACAAGTCTAAGACCTTAGCTATTAGGCCAGAGTAAGAGTTAAGACATTAGCTATTAGGCCAGAGTAAGAGTTAAGACCTTAACCTGTAGGCCAGAGTAAGAGTTAAGACCTTAACCAGTAGGCCATAGTACGATTCTAAGACCTTAGCTATTGTGCCAGAGTAAGAGTTAGGACCTTAGCTATTAGTCCAGAGTAAGTGTTAAAACCTTAACCAGTAGGCCAGAGTAAGAGTTAAGACCTTAGCTATTAGGCCAGAGTAAGAGTTCAGACCTTAACCATTAGGCCAGAGTAAGAGTTAAGACCTTAACCAGTAGGCCAGAGTAAGAGTTAAGACCTTAACCAGTAGGCCATAGTAAGAGTCTAAGACCTTAGCTATTAGGCCAGAGTAAGAGTTAAGACCTTAGCTATTAGGCCAGAGTAAGAGTTAAGACCTTAACCATTAGGCCAGAGTACGAGTCTAAGACCTTAGCTATTAGGCCAGAGTAAGTGTTAAGACCTTAACCATTAGGTCAGAGTACGAGTCTAAGACCTTAGCTATTAGGCCAGAGTGAGAGTTAAGACCTTAATCAGTAGGCCAGAGTAAGAGTTAACACCTTAACCATTAGGCCGGAGTACAAGTCTAAGACCTTAACCATTAGGCCAGAGTAAGAGTTAAGACCTTAACCATTAGGCCAGAGTACGAGTCTAAGACCTTAGCTATTAGGCCAGAGTAAGAGTTAAGACCTTAGCTATTAGGCCAGAGTAAGAGTTAAGACCTTAACCAGTAGGCCAGAGTAAGAGTTAAGACCTTAACCAGTAGGCCAGAGTAAGAGTTAAGACCTTAACCTGTAGGCCAGAGTAAGAGTTAAGACCTTAACCATTAGGCCAGAGTACGAGTCTAAGACTTTAGCTATTAGGCCAGAGTAAGAGTTAATACATTAGCTATTAGGCCAGAGTAAGAGTTAAGACCTTAACCAGTAGGCCATAGTAAGAGTCTAAGACCTTAGCTATTATGCCAGAGTAAGAGTTAAGACCTTAGCTATTAGGCCAGAGTAAGAGTTAAGACCTTAACCAGTAGGCCAGAGTAAGAGTTAAGACCATAACCTGTTGGCCAGAGTAAGAGTTAAGACCTTAACCATTAGGCCAGAGTACGAGTCTAAGACCTTGGCTATTGGGCCTGAGTAAGAGTTAAGACCTTAGCTATTAGGCCAGAGTAAGAGTTAAGACCGTAGCTATTAGGCCAGAGTACGAGTCTAAGACCTTAGCTATTAGGCCAGAGTAAGAGTTAAGACCTTAGCTATTAGGCCTGAGTAAGAGTTAAGACCTTAACTATTAGGCCAGAGTAAGATTTAAGACCTTAACCAGTAGGCCAGAGTAAGAGTTAAGACCTTAACCAGTAGGCCAGAGTAAGAGTTAAGACCTTAACCAGTTGGCCATAGTAAGAGTCTAAGACCTTAACTATTAGGCCAGAGTAAGAGTTCAGACCTTAACCAGTAGGCCAGAGTAAGAGTTAAGACCTTAACCAGTTGGCCAGAGTACGAGTCTAAGACCTTAGCTATTAGGCTGGAGTAGGAGTTAAGACCTTAGCTATTAGGCCAGAGTAAGAGTTAAGACCTTAACCAGTAGGCCAGAGTAAGAGTTAAGACCTTAGCTATTAGGCCAGAGTGAGAGTTAAGACCTTAACCATTAGGCCAGAGTACAAGTCTAAGACCTTAGCTATTAGGCCAGAGTAAGAGTTAAGACATTAGCTATTAGGCCAGAGTAAGAGTTAAGACCCTAACCTGTAGGCCATAGTAAGAGTTAAGGCCTTAACCAGTAGGCCAGAGTACGAGTCTAAGACCTTAGCTATTAGGCCAGAGTAAGAGTTAAGACCTTAACCAGTAGGCCAGAGTAAGAGTTAAGACCTTAACCAGTAGGCCATAGTATGATTCTAAGACCTTAGCTATTATGCCAGAGTATGTGTTAAGACCTTAACCATTAGGCCAGAGTAAGAGTTAGGACCTTAACCATTAGGCCAGAGTACGAGTCAAAGACCTTAGCTATTAGGCCAGAGTAAGAGTTAAGACCTTAACCAGTAGGCCAGAGTAAGAGTTAAGACCTTAACCTGTTGGCCAGAGTAAGAGTTAAGACCTTAACCATTAGGCCAGAGTACGAGTCTAAGACCTTAGCTATTAGGCCAGTGTAAGAGTTAAGACCTTAGCTATTAGGCCAGAGTACGAGTCTAACACCTTAGCTATTAGGCTGGAGTAGGAGTTAAGACCTTAGCTATTAGGCCAGATTAAGAGTTAAGACCTTAGCTATTAGGCCAGAGTAAGAGTTTAGACCTTACCATTAGGCCAGAGTACGAGTCTAAGACCTTAGCTATTAGGCCAGAGTACGAGTCTAAGACCTTAGCTATCAGGCCAGAGTAAGAGTTAAGACCTTAACCAGTAGGCCGGAGTACGAGTCTAAGACCTTAGCTATTAGGCCAGAGTAAGAGTTAAGACCTTAGCTGTGAGGCCAGAGTAAGAGTTAAGACCCTAACCAGTAGTCCAGAGTACAATTCTAAGACCTTAGCTATTAGGCCAGAGTAAGAGTTAAGACCTTAGCTATTAGGCCTGAGTATGAGTTAAGACCTTAACCAGTAGGCCAGAGTACGAGTCTAAGACCTTAGCTATTAGGCCAGAGTAAGAGTTAAGACCTTAACCAGTAGGCCAGAGTAAGAGTTAAGACCTTAACCAGTAGGCCAGAGTACGAGTCTAAGACCTTAGCTATTAGGCCAGAGTAAGAGTTAAGAGCTTAACCAGTAGGCCAGAGTAAGAGTTAAGAGCTTAACCAGTAGGCCAGAGTAAGAGTTAAGACCTTAACCAGTAGGCAGGAGTACGAGTCTAAGACCTTAACTATTAGGCCAGAGTAAGAGTTAAGACCTTAACCAGTAGTCCAGAGTACGAGTTAAGACCTTAGCTATTAGGCCAGAGTAAGAGTTAAGACCTTAGCTATTAGGCCAGAGTACGAGTCTAAGACCTTAGCTATTAGGCCAGAAGAAGAGTTAAGACCTTAACCAGTAGGCCAGAGTAAGAGTTAAGACCTTAACCTGTAGGCCATAGTACGAGTCTATTAGGCCAGAGTAAGAGTTAAGACCTTAGCTGTTAGGCTAGAGTATGAGTTAAGACCTTAACCAGTAGGCCAGAGTCCGAGTCTAAGACCTTAGCTATTAGGCCAGAGTAAGAGTTAAGACCCTAACAAGTAGGCCAGAGTAAGTGTTAAGACCTTAACCTGTAGGCCAGAGTAAGAGTTAATACCTTAACCAGTAGGCCAGAGTAAGAGTTAAGACCTTAACCAGTAGGCCAGAGTAAGAGTTAAGACCTTAATCATTAGGCCAGAGTACGAGTCTAAGACCTTAGCTATTAGGCCAGAGTAAGAGTTAAGACATTAACCAGTAGGCCAGAGTAAGAGTTAAGACCTTAACCTGTAGGCCATAGTACGAGTCTAAGACCTTAGCTATTAGGCCAGAGTAAGAGTTAAGACCTTAACCAGTAGGCCAGAGTAAGAGTTAAGACCTTAGCTATTAGGCCAGAGTGAGAGTTAAGACCTTAACCATTAGGCCAGAGTACAAGTCTAAGACCTTAGCTATTAGGCCAGAGTAAGAGTTAAGACATTAGCTATTAGGCCAGAGTAAGAGTAAAGACCATAACCTGTAGGCCATAGTAAGAGTTAAGACCTTAGCTATTAGGCCAGAGTATGAGTTAAGACCTTAACCAGTAGGCTAGAGTAAGAGTTAAGACCTTAACCAGTAGGCCATAGTACGATTCTAAGAGCTTAGCTATTATGCCAGAGTAAGAGTTAAGACCTTAGCTATTAGGCCAGAGTAAGTGTTAAGACATTAACCAGTAGGCCAGAGTTAGAGTTAAGACCTTAGCTATTAGGCCAGAGTAAGAGTTCAGACCTTAATCATTAGGCCAGAGTAAGAGTTAAGACCTTAACCAGTAGGCCAGAGTAAGAGTTAAGACCTTAACCAGTAGGCCAGAGTAAGAGTTAAGACCTTAACCAATAGGCCATAGTAAGAGTCTAAGACCTTAGCTATTAGGCCAGAGTAAGAGTTAAGACCTTAGCTATTAGGCCAGAGTAAGAGTTAAGACCTTAACCATTAGGCCAGAGTATGAGTCTAAGACCTTAGCTATTAGGCCAGAGTAAGAGTTAAGACCTTAACCATTAGGTCTGAGTACGAGTCTAAGACCTTAGCTATTAGGCCATAGTGAGAGTTAAGACCTTAACCAGTAGGCCAGAGTAAGAGTTAAGACCTTAACCATTAGGCCAGAGTACGAGTTAAGACCTTAGCTATTAGGCCAGAGTAAGAGTTAAGACCTTAACCAGTAGGCCAGAGTAAGAGTTAAGACCTTAACCAGTAGGCCAGAGTAAGAGTTAAGACCTTAACCAGTAGGCCAGAGTAAGAGTTAAGACCTTAACCATTAGGCCAGAGTATGAGTCTAAGACCTTAGCTATTAGGCCAGAGTAAGAGTTAAGACCTCAGCTATTAGGCCAGAGTAAGAGTTAAGACCTTAACCATTAGGCCAGAGTACGAGTCTAAGACCTTAGCTATTAGGCAAGAGTAAGAGTTAAGACCTGAACCAGTAGGCCAGAGTATGAGTCTAAGACCTTAGCTATTAGGCCAGAATAGCAGTTAAGACCTTAACCAGTAGGCCAGAGTATGATTCTAAGACCTTAGCTATTAGGCCAGAGTAAGAGTTAAGACCTTAGCTGTGAGGCCAGAGTAAGAGTTAAGACCTTAACCAGTAGTGCAGAGTACAATTCTAAGACCTTAGCTATTAGGCCAGAGTAAGAGTTAAGACCTTAGCTATTAGGCCAGAGTATGAGTTAAGACCTTAGCTATTAGGCCAGAGTACGAGTCTAAGACCTTAGCTATTAGGCCAGAATAAGAGTTAAGACCTTAACCAGTAGGCCAGAGTAAGAGTTAAGACCTTAACCTGTAGGCCATAGTACGAGTCTAAGACCTTAGCTATTAGGCCAGAGTAAGAGTTAAGACCTTAACCAGTAGGCCAGAGTAAGAGTTAAGACCTTAGCTATCAGGCCAGAGTAAGAGTTAAGACCTTAGATATTAGGCCAGAGTAAGAGTTAAGACCTTAACCAGTAGGCCAGAGTACGAGTTAAGACCTTAGCTATTAGGTCAGAGTACGAGTCTAAGACCTTAGCTATTAGGCCAGAATAAGAGTTAAGACCTTAACCAGTAGGCCAGAGTAAGAGTTAAGACCTTAACCTGTAGGCCATAGTACGAGTCTAAGACCTTAGCTATTAGGCCAGAGTAAGAGTTAAGACATTAACCAGTAGGCCAGAGTAAGAGTTAAGACCTTAACCATTAGGCCAGAGTACGAGTCTAAGACCTTAGCTATTAGGCCACAGTAAGAGTTAAGACCTTAGCTATTAGGCCAGAGTAAGAGTTAAGACCTTAACCTGTAGGCCATAGTACGAGTTAAGACCTTAGCTATTAGGCCAGAGTAAGAGTTAAGACCTTAACCATTAGGCCAGAGTACGAGTCTAAGACCTTAGCTATTAGGCCAGAGTAAGAGTTAAGACCTTAGCTATTAGGCCAGAGTAAGAGTTAAGACCTTAAGCAGTAGGCCAGAGTACGAGTTAAGACCTTAGCTATTAGGCCAGAGTAAGAGTTAAGAACTTAGCTATTAGGCCAGAGTACGAGTCTAAGACCTTAGCTATTAGGCCAGAATAAGAGTTAAGACCTTAACCAGTAGGCCAGAGTAAGAGTTAAGACCTTAATCTGTAGGCCATAGTACAAGTCTATGACCTTAGCTATTAGGCCAGAGTAAGAGTTAAGACCTTAGCTATTAGGCCAGAGTAAGTGTTAAGACCTTAACCAGTAGGCCAGAGTAAAAGTTAAGACCTTAGCTATTAGGCCAGAGTGAGAGTTAAGACCTTAACCATTAGGCCAGAGTACAAGTCTAAGACCTTAGCTATTAGGCCAGAATAAGAGTTAAGACCTTAACCAGTAGGCCAGAGTAAGAGTTAAGACCTTAACCTGTAGGCCATAGTACGAGTCTAAGACCTTAGCTATTAGGCCAGAGTAAGAGTTAAGACCTTAACCAGTAGGCCAGAGTAAGAGTTAAGACCTTAGCTATCAGGCCAGAGTAAGAGTTAAGACCTTAGATATTAGGCCAGAGTAAGAGTTAAGACCTTAACCAGTAGGCCAGAGTATGAGTTAAGACCTTAGCTATTAGGTCAGAGTACGAGTCTAATACCTTAGCTATTAGGCCAGAATAAGAGTTAAGACCTTAACCAGTAGGCCAGAGTAAGAGTTAAGACCTTAACCTGTAGGCCATAGTACGAGTCTAAGACCTTAGCTATTAGGCCAGAGTAAGAGTTAAGACATTAACCAGTAGGCCAGAGTAAGAGTTAAGACCTTAACCATTAGGCCAGAGTACGAGTCTAAGACCTTAGCTATTAGGCCAGAGTAAGAGTTAAGACCTTAGCTATTAGGCCAGAGTAAGAGTTAAGACCTTAACCTGTAGGCCATAGTACGAGTTAAGACCTTAGCTATTAGGCCAGAGTAAGAGTTAAGACCTTAACCATTAGGCCAGAGTACGAGTCTAAGACCTTAGCTATTAGGCCAGAGTAAGAGTTAAGACCTTAGCTATTAGGCCAGAGTAAGAGTTAAGACCTTAAGCAGTAGGCCAGAGTACGAGTTAAGACCTTAGCTATTAGGCCAGAGTAAGAGTTAAGACCTTAGCTATTAGGCCAGAGTAAGAGTTAAGACCTTAACCATTAGGCCAGAGTACGAGTCTAAGACCTTAGCTATTAGGCCAGAGTAAGAGTTAAGACCTTAACCATTAGGTCAGAGTACGAGTCTAAGACCTTAGCTATTAGGCCAGAGTGAGAGTTAAGACCTTAATCAGTTGGCCAGAGTAAGAGTTAACACCTTAACCATTAGGCCAGAGTACGAGTCTAAGACCTTAACCATTAGGCCAGAGTAAGAGTTAAGACCTTAACCATTAGGCCAGAGTACGAGTCTAAGACCTTAGCTATTAGGCCAGAGTAAGAGTTAAGACCTTAGCTATTAGGCCAGAGTAAGAGTTAAGACCTTAACCAGTAGGCCAGAGTAAGAGTTAAGACCTTAACCAGTAGGCCAGAGTAAGAGTTAAGACCTTAACCTGTAGGCCAGAGTACGAGTCTCAGACCTTAGCTATTAGGCTGGAGTAGGAGTTAAGACCTTAGCTATTAGGCCGGAGTAAGAGTTAAGACCTTAACCATTAGGCCAGAGTACGAGTCTAAGACCTTAGCTATTAGGCCAGAGTACGAGTCTAAGACCTTAGCTATTAGGCCAGAGTAAGAGTTAAGACCTTAACCAGTAGGCCAGAGTAAGAGTTAAGACCTTAGCTATTAGGCCAGAGTCAGAGTTAAGACCTTAACCATTAGGCCAGAGTACAAGTCTAAGACCTTAGCTATTAGGCCAGAGTAAGAGTAAAGACCATAACCTGTAGGCCATAGTAAGAGTTAAGACCTTAACCAGTAGGCCAGAGTACGAGTCTAAGACCTTAGCTATTAGGCCAGAGTATGAGTTAAGACCTTAACCAGTAGGCCAGAGTAAGAGTTAAGACCTTAACCAGTAGGCCATAGTACGATTCTAAGACCTTAGCTATTATGCCAGAGTAAGAGTTAAGACCTTAGCTATTAGGCCAGAGTAAGTGTTAAGACCTTAACACCAGTAGGCCAGAGTAAGAGTTAAGACCTTAGCTATTAGGCCAGAGTAAGAGTTAAGACCTTAACCAGTAGGCCAGAGTAAGAGTTAAGACCTTAACCAGTAGGCCAGAGTATGAGTTAAGACCTTAACCATTAGGCCAGAGTATGAGTCTAAGACCTTAGCTATTAGGCCAGAGTAAGAGTTAAGACCTCAGCTATTAGGCCAGAGTAAGAGTTAAGACCTTAACCATTAGGCCAGAGTACGAGTCTAAGACGTTAGCTATTAGGCAAGAGTAAGAGTTAAGACCTGAACCAGTAGGCCAGAGTACGAGTCTAAGACCTTAGCTATTAGGCCAGAGTAAGAGTTAAGACCTTAGCTGTGAGGCCAGAGTAAGAGTTAAGACCTTAACCAGTAGTCCAGAGTACAATTCTAAGACCTTAGCTATTAGGCCAGAGTAAGAGTTAAGACCTTAGCTATTAGGCCTGAGTATGAGTTAAGACCTTAACCAGTAGGCCAGAGTACGAGTCTAAGACCTTAGCTATTAGGCCAGAGTAAGAGTTAAGACCTTAACCAGTAGGCCAGAGTATGAGTTAAGACCTTAGCTATTAGGCCAGAGTAAGAGTTAAGACCTTAGCTATTAGGCCAGAGTCGAGTCTAAGACCTTAGCTATTAGGCCAGAATAAGAGTTAAGACCTTAACCAGTAGGCCAGAGTAAGAGTTAAGACCTTAACCTGTAGGCCATAGTACGAGTCTAAGACCTTAGCTATTAGGCCAGAGTAAGAGTTCAGACCTTAATCATTAGGCCAGAGTAAGAGTTAAGACCTTAACCAGTAGGCCAGAGTAAGAGTTAAGACCTTAACCAGTAGGCCAGAGTAAGAGTTAAGACCTTAACCAATAGGCCATAGTAAGAGTCTAAGACCTTAGCTATTAGGCCAGAGTAAGAGTTAAGACCTTAGCTATTAGGCCAGAGTAAGAGTTCAGACCTTAACCATTAGGCCAGAGTATGAGTCTAAGACCTTAGCTATTAGGCCAGAGTAAGAGTTAAGACCTTAACCATTAGGTCTGAGTACGAGTCTAAGACCTTAGCTATTAGGCCATAGTGAGAGTTAAGACCTTAACCAGTAGGCCAGATTAAGAGTTAAGACCTTAACCATTAGGCCAGAGTACGAGTTAAGACCTTAGCTATTAGGCCAGAGTAAGAGTTAAGACCTTAGCTATTAGGCCAGAGTGAGAGTTAAGCCCTTACCCATTAGGCCAGAGTACAAGTCTAAGACCTTAGCTATTAGGCCAGAGTAAGAGTTAAGACATTAGCTATTAGGCCAGAGTAAGAGTAAAGACCATAACCTGTAGGCCATAGTAAGAGTTAAGACCTTAACCAGTAGGCCAGAGTACGAGTCTAAGACCTTAGCTATTAGGCCAGAGTATGAGTTAAGACCTTAACCAGTAGGCCAGAGTAAGAGTTAAGACCTTAACCAGTAGGCCATAGTACGATTCTAAGACCTTAGCTATTATGCCAGAGTAAGAGTTAAGACCTTAGCTATTAGGCCAGAGTAAGTGTTAAGACCTTAACACCAGTAGGCCAGAGTAAGAGTTAAGACCTTAGCTATTAGGCCAGAGTAAGAGTTAAGAACTTAGCTATTAGGCCAGAGTACGAGTCTAAGACCTTAGCTATTAGGCCAGAATAAGAGTTAAGACCTTAACCAGTAGGCCAGAGTAAGAGTTAAGACCTTAATCTGTAGGCCATAGTACGAGTCTAAGACCTTAGCTATTAGGCCAGAGTAAGAGTTAAGACCTTAGCTATTAGGCCAGAGTAAGTGTTAAGACCTTAACCAGTAGGCCAGAGTAAGAGTTAAGACCTTAGCTATTAGGCCAGAGTGAGAGTTAAGACCTTAACCATTAGGCCAGAGTACAAGTCTAAGACCTTAGCTATTAGGCCAGAGTAAGAGTAAACACCATAACCTGTAGGCCATAGTAAGAGTTAATACCTTAACCAGTAGGCCAGAGTACGAGTCTAAGACCTTAGCTATTAGGCCAGAGTATGAGTTAAGACCTTAACCAGTAGGCCAGAGTAAGAGTTAAGACCTTAACCAGTAGGCCATAGTACGATTCTAAGACCTTAGCTATTATGCCAGAGTAAGAGTTCAGACCTTAGCTATTAGGCCAGAGTAAGTGTTAAGACCTTAACCAGTAGGCCAGAGTAAGAGTTAAGACCTTAGCTATTAGGCCAGAGTAAGAGTTCAGACCTTAACCATTAGGCCAGAGTAAGAGTTAAGACCTTAACCAGTAGGCCAGAGTAAGAGTTAAGACCTTAACCAGTAGGCCAGAGTAAGAGTTAAGACCTTAACCAGTTGGCCATAGTAAGAGTCTAAGACCTTAGCTATTAGGCCAGAGTAAGAGTTAAGACCTTAGCTATTAGGCCAGAGTAAGAGTTAAGACCTTAACCATTAGGCCAGAGTACGAGTCTAAGACCTTAGCTATTAGGCCAGAGTAAGAGTTAAGACCTTAACCATTAGGTCAGAGTACGAGTCTAAGACCTTAGCTATTAGGCCAGAGTGAGAGTTAAGACCTTAATCAGTTGGCCAGAGTAAGAGTTAACACCTTAACCATTAGGCCAGAGTACGAGTCTAAGACCTTAACCATTAGGCCAGAGTAAGAGTTAAGACCTTAACCATTAGGCCAGAGTACGAGTCTAAGACCTAAGCTATTAGGCCAGAGTAAGAGTTAAGACCTTAGCTATTAGGCCAGAGTAAGAGTTAAGACCTTAACCATTAGGCCAGAGTATGAGTCTAAGACCTTAGCTATTAGGCCAGAGTAAGAGTTAAGACCTTAACCATTAGGTCTGAGTACGAGTCTAAGACCTTAGCTATTAGGCCATAGTGAGAGTTAAGACCTTAACCAGTAGGCCAGATTAAGAGTTAAGACCTTAACCATTAGGCCAGAGTACGAGTTAAGACCTTAGCTATTAGGCCAGAGTAAGAGTTAAGACCTTAGCTATTAGGCCAGAGTGAGAGTTAAGCCCTTACCCATTAGGCCAGAGTACAAGTCTAAGACCTTAGCTATTAGGCCAGAGTAAGAGTTAAGACATTAGCTATTAGGCCAGAGTAAGAGTAAAGACCATAACCTGTAGGCCATAGTAAGAGTTAAGACCTTAACCAGTAGGCCAGAGTACGAGTCTAAGACCTTAGCTATTAGGCCAGAGTATGAGTTAAGACCTTAACCAGTAGGCCAGAGTAAGAGTTAAGACCTTAACCAGTAGGCCATAGTACGATTCTAAGACCTTAGCTATTATGCCAGAGTAAGAGTTAAGACCTTAGCTATTAGGCCAGAGTAAGTGTTAAGACCTTAACACCAGTAGGCCAGAGTAAGAGTTAAGACCTTAGCTATTAGGCCAGAGTAAGAGTTAAGACCTTAACCAGTAGGCCAGAGTAAGAGTTAAGACCTTAACCAGTAGGCCAGAGTATGAGTTAAGACCTTAACCATTAGGCCAGAGTATGAGTCTAAGACCTTAGCTATTAGGCCAGAGTAAGAGTTAAGACCTCAGCTATTAGGCCAGAGTAGGAGTTAAGACCTTAACCATTAGGCCAGAGTACGAGTCTAAGACCTTAGCTATTAGGCAAGAGTAAGAGTTAAGACCTGAACCAGTAGGCCAGAGTACGAGTCTAAGACCTTAGCTATTAGGCCAGAGTAAGAGTTAAGACCTTAGCTGTGAGGCCAAGGTAAGAGTTAAGACCTTAACCAGTAGTCCAGAGTACAATTCTAAGACCTTAGCTATTAGGCCAGAGTAAGAGTTAAGACCTTAGCTATTCGGCCTGAGTATGAGTTAAGACCTTAACCAGTAGGCCAGAGTACGAGTCTAAGACCTTAGCTATTAGGCCAGAGTAAGAGTTAAGACCTTAACCAGTAGGCCAGAGTATGAGTTAAGACCTTAGCTATTAGGCCAGAGTAAGAGTTAAGACCTTAGCTATTAGGCCAGAGTCGAGTCTAAGACCTTAGCTATTAGGCCAGAATAAGAGTTAAGACCTTAACCAGTAGGCCAGAGTAAGAGTTAAGACCTTAACCTGTAGGCCATAGTACGAGTCTAAGACCTTAGCTATTAGGCCAGAGTAAGAGTTCAGACCTTAATCATTAGGCCAGAGTAAGAGTTAAGACCTTAACCAGTAGGCCAGTGTAAGAGTTAAGACCTTAACCAGTAGGCCAGAGTAAGAGTTAAGACCTTAACCAATAGGCCATAGTAAGAGTCTAAGACCTTAGCTATTAGGCCAGAGTAAGAGTTAAGACCTTAGCTATTAGGCCAGAGTAAGAGTTAAGACCTTAACCATTAGGCCAGAGTATGAGTCTAAGACATTAGCTATTAGGCCAGAGTAAGAGTTAAGACCTTAACCATTAGGTCTGAGTACGAGTCTAAGACCTTAGCTATTAGGCCATAGTGAGAGTTAAGACCTTAACCAGTAGGCCAGAGTAAGAGTTAAGACCTTAACCATTAGGCCAGAGTACGAGTTAAGACCTTAGCTATTAGGCCAGAGTAAGAGTTAAGACCTTAACCAGTAGGCCAGAGTAAGACTTAAGACCTTAACCAGTAGGCCAGAGTAAGAGTTAAGACCTTAACCAGTAGGCCAGAGTAAGAGTTAAGACCTTAACCATTAGGCCAGAGTACGAGTCTAAGACCTTAGCTATTAGGCAAGAGTAAGAGTTAAGACCTGAACCAGTAGGCCAGAGTATGAGTCTAAGACCTTAGCTATTAGGCCAGAATAGCAGTTAAGACCTTAACCAGTAGGCCAGAGTATGATTCTAAGACCTTAGCTATTAGGCCAGAGTAAGAGTTAAGACCTTAGCTGTGAGGCCAGAGTAAGAGTTAAGACCTTAACCAGTAGTGCAGAGTACAATTCTAAGACCTTAGCTATTAGGCCAGAGTAAGAGTTAAGACCTTAGCTATTAGGCCAGAGTATGAGTTAAGACCTTAGCTATTAGGCCAGAGTACGAGTCTAAGACCTTAGCTATTAGGCCAGAATAAGAGTTAAGACCTTAACCAGTAGGCCAGAGTAAGAGTTAAGACCTTAACCTGTAGGCCATAGTACGAGTCTAAGACCTTAGCTATTAGGCCAGAGTAAGAGTTAAGACCTTAACCAGTAGGCCAGACTAAGAGTTAAGACCTTAGCTATCAGGCCAGAGTAAGAGTTAAGACCTTAGATATTAGGCCAGAGTAAGAGTTAAGACCTTAACCAGTAGGCCAGAGTACGAGTTAAGACCTTAGCTATTAGGTCAGAGTACGAGTCTAAGACCTTAGCTATTAGGCCAGAATAAGAGTTAAGACCTTAACCAGTAGGCCAGAGTAAGAGTTAAGACCTTAACCTGTAGGCCATAGTACGAGTCTAAGACCTTAGCTATTAGGCCAGAGTAAGAGTTAAGACATTAACCAGTAGGCCAGAGTAAGAGTTAAGACCTTAACCATTAGGCCAGAGTACGAGTCTAAGACCTTAGCTTTTAGGCCAGAGTAAGAGTTAAGACCTTAGCTATTAGGCCAGAGTAAGAGTTAAGACCTTAACCTGTAGGCCATAGTACGAGTTAAGACCTTAGCTATTAGGCCAGAGTAAGAGTTAAGACCTTAACCATTAGGCCAGAGTACGAGTCTAAGACCTTAGCTATTAGGCCAGAGTAAGAGTTAAGACCTTAGCTATTAGGCCAGAGTAAGAGTTAAGACCTTAAGCAGTAGGCCAGAGTACGAGTTAAGACCTTAGCTATTAGGCCAGAGTAAGAGTTAAGAACTTAGCTATTAGGCCAGAGTACGAGTCTAAGACCTTAGCTATTAGGCCAGAATAAGAGTTAAGACCTTAACCAGTAGGCCAGAGTAAGAGTTAAGACCTTAATCTGTAGGCCATAGTACGAGTCTATGACCTTAGCTATTAGGCCAGAGTAAGAGTTAAGACCTTAGCTATTAGGCCAGAGTAAGTGTTAAGACCTTAACCAGTAGGCCAGAGTAAGAGTTAAGACCTTAGCTATTAGGCCAGAGTGAGAGTTAAGACCTTAACCATTAGGCCAGAGTACAAGTCTAAGACCTTAGCTATTAGGCCAGAATAAGAGTTAAGACCTTAACCAGTAGGCCAGAGTAAGAGTTAAGACCTTAACCTGTAGGCCATAGTACGAGTCTAAGACCTTAGCTATTAGGCCAGAGTAAGAGTTAAGACCTTAACCAGTAGGCCAGAGTAAGAGTTAAGACCTTAGCTATCAGGCCAGAGTAAGAGTTAAGACCTTAGATATTAGGCCAGAGTAAGAGTAAAGACCTTAACCAGTAGGCCAGAGTACGAGTTAAGACCTTAGCTATTAGGTCAGAGTACGAGTCTAAGACCTTAGCTATTAGGCCAGAATAAGAGTTAAGACCTTAACCAGTAGGCCGGAGTAAGAGTTAAGACCTTAACCTGTAGGCCATAGTACGAGTCTAAGACCTTAGCTATTAGGCCAGAGTAAGAGTTAAGACATTAACCAGTAGGCCAGAGTAAGAGTTAAGACCTTAACCATTAGGCCAGAGTACGAGTCTAAGACCTTAGCTATTAGGCCAGAGTAAGAGTTAAGACCTTAGCTATTAGGCCAGAGTAAGAGTTAAGACCTTAACCTGTAGGCCATAGTACGAGTTAAGACCTTAGCTATTAGGCCAGAGTAAGAGTTAAGACCTTAACCATTAGGCCAGAGTACGAGTCTAAGACCTTAGCTATTAGGCCAGAGTAAGAGTTAAGACCTTAGCTATTAGGCCAGAGTAAGAGTTAAGACCTTAAGCAGTAGGCCAGAGTACGAGTTAAGACCTTAGCTATTAGGCCAGAGTAAGAGTTAAGAACTTAGCTATTAGGCCAGAGTACGAGTCTAAGACCTTAGCTATTAGGCCAGAATAAGAGTTAAGACCTTAACCAGTAGGCCAGAGTAAGAGTTAAGACCTTAATCTGTAGGCCATAGTACGAGTCTAAGACCTTAGCTATTAGGCCAGAGTAAGAGTTAAGACCTTAGCTATTAGGCCAGAGTAAGTGTTAAGACCTTAACCAGTAGGCCAGAGTAAGAGTTAAGACCTTAGCTATTAGGCCAGAGTGAGAGTTAAGACCTTAACCATTAGGCCAGAGTACAAGTCTAAGACCTTAGCTATTAGGCCAGAGTAAGAGTAAACACCATAACCTGTAGGCCATAGTAAGAGTTAATACCTTAACCAGTAGGCCAGAGTACGAGTCTAAGACCTTAGCTATTAGGCCAGAGTATGAGTTAAGACCTTAACCAGTAGGCCAGAGTAAGAGTTAAGACCTTAACCAGTAGGCCATAGTACGATTCTAAGACCTTAGCTATTATGCCAGAGTAAGAGTTCAGACCTTAGCTATTAGGCCAGAGTAAGTGTTAAGACCTTAACCAGTAGGCCAGAGTAAGAGTTAAGACCTTAGCTATTAGGCCAGAGTAAGAGTTCAGACCTTAACCATTAGGCCAGAGTAAGAGTTAAGACCTTAACCAGTAGGCCAGAGTAAGAGTTAAGACCTTAACCAGTAGGCCAGAGTAAGAGTTAAGACCTTAACCAGTTGGCCATAGTAAGAGTCTAAGACCTTAGCTATTAGGCCAGAGTAAGAGTTAAGACCTTAGCTATTAGGCCAGAGTAAGAGTTAAGACCTTAACCATTAGGCCAGAGTACGAGTCTAAGACCTTAGCTATTAGGCCAGAGTAAGAGTTAAGACCTTAACCATTAGGTCAGAGTACGAGTCTAAGACCTTAGCTATTAGGCCAGAGTGAGAGTTAAGACCTTAATCAGTTGGCCAGAGTAAGAGTTAACACCTTAACCATTAGGCCAGAGTACGAGTCTAAGACCTTAACCATTAGGCCAGAGTAAGAGTTAAGACCTTAACCATTAGGCCAGAGTACGAGTCTAAGACCTTAGCTATTAGGCCAGAGTAAGAGTTAAGACCTTAGCTATTAGGCCAGAGTAAGAGTTAAGACCTTAACCAGTAGGCCAGTGTAAGAGTTAAGACCTTAACCAGTAGGCCAGAGTAAGAGTTAAGACCTTAACCTGTAGGCCAGAGTACGAGTCTCAGACCTTAGCTATTAGGCTGGAGTAGGAGTTAAGACCTTAGCTATTAGGCCAGAGTAAGAGTTAAGACCTTAGCTATTAGGCCAGAGTACGAGTCTAACACCTTAGCTATTAGGCTGGAGTAGGAGTTAAGACCTTAGCTATTAGGCCAGAGTAAGAGTTAAGACCTTAACCATTAGGCCAGAGTACGAGTCTAAGACCTTAGCTATTAGGCCAGAGTACGAGTCTAAGACCTTAGCTATTAGGCCAGAGTAAGAGTTAAGACCTTAACCAGTAGGCCAGAGTAAGAGTTAAGACCTTAGCTATTAGGCCAGAGTGAGAGTTAAGACCTTAACCATTAGGCCAGAGTACAAGTCTAAGACCTTAGCTATTAGGCCAGAGTAAGAGTAAAGACCATAACCTGTAGGCCATAGTAAGAGTTAAGACCTTAACCAGTAGGCCAGAGTACGAGTCTAAGACCTTAGCTATTAGGCCAGAGTATGAGTTAAGACCTTAACCAGTAGGCCAGAGTAAGAGTTAAGACCTTAACCAGTAGGCCATAGTACGATTCTAAGACCTTAGCTATTATGCCAGAGTAAGAGTTAAGACCTTAGCTATTAGGCCAGAGTAAGTGTTAAGACCTTAACACCAGTAGGCCAGAGTAAGAGTTAAGACCTTAGCTATTAGGCCAGAGTAAGAGATAAGACCTTAACCAGTAGGCCAGAGTAAGAGTTAAGACCTTAACCAGTAGGCCAGAGTATGAGTTAAGACCTTAACCATTAGGCCAGAGTATGAGTCTAAGACCTTAGCTATTAGGCCAGAGTAAGAGTTAAGACCTCAGCTATTAGGCCAGAGTAAGAGTTAAGACCTTAACCATTAGGCCAGAGTACGAGTCTAAGACCTTAGCTATTAGGCAAGAGTAAGAGTTAAGACCTGAACCAGTAGGCCAGAGTACGAGTCTAAGACCTTAGCTATTAGGCCAGAGTAAGAGTTAAGACCTTAGCTGTGAGGCCAGAGTAAGAGTTAAGACCTTAACCAGTAGTCCAGAGTACAATTCTAAGACCTTAGCTATTAGGCCAGAGTAAGAGTTAAGACCTTATCTATTAGGCCTGAGTATGAGTTAAGACCTTAACCAGTAGGCCAGAGTACGAGTCTAAGACCTTAGCTATTAGGCCAGAGTAAGAGTTAAGACCTTAACCAGTAGGCCAGAGTATGAGTTAAGACCTTAGCTATTAGGCCAGAGTAAGAGTTAAGACCTTAGCTATTAGGCCAGAGTCGAGTCTAAGACCTTAGCTATTAGGCCAGAATAAGAGTTAAGACCTTAACCAGTAGGCCAGAGTAAGAGTTAAGACCTTAACCTGTAGGCCATAGTATGAGTCTAAGACCTTAGCTATTAGGCCAGAGTAAGAGTTCAGACCTTAATCATTAGGCCAGAGTAAGAGTTAAGACCTTAACCAGTAGGCCAGAGTAAGAGTTAAGACCTTAACCAGTAGGCCAGAGTAAGAGTTAAGACCTTAACCAATAGGCCATAGTAAGAGTCTAAGACCTTAGCTATTAGGCCAGAGTAAGAGTTAAGACCTTAGCTATTAGGCCAGAGTAAGAGTTCAGACCTTAACCATTAGGCCAGAGTATGAGTCTAAGACCTTAGCTATTAGGCCAGAGTAAGAGTTAAGACCTTAACCATTAGGTCTGAGTACGAGTCTAAGACCTTAGCTATTAGGCCATAGTGAGAGTTAAGACCTTAACCAGTAGGCCAGATTAAGAGTTAAGACCTTAACCATTAGGCCAGAGTACGAGTTAAGACCTTAGCTATTAGGCCAGAGTAAGAGTTAAGACCTTAGCTATTAGGCCAGAGTGAGAGTTAAGACCTTACCCATTAGGCCAGAGTACAAGTCTAAGACCTTAGCTATTAGGCCAGAGTAAGAGTTAAGACATTAGCTATTAGGCCAGAGTAAGAGTAAAGACCATAACCTGTAGGCCATAGTAAGAGTTAAGACCTTAACCAGTAGGCCAGAGTACGAGTCTAAGACCTTAGCTATTAGGCCAGAGTATGAGTTAAGACCTTAACCAGTAGGCCAGAGTAAGAGTTAAGACCTTAACCAGTAGGCCATAGTACGATTCTAAGACCTTAGCTATTATGCCAGAGTAAGAGTTAAGACCTTAGCTATTAGGCCAGAGTAAGTGTTAAGACCTTAACACCAGTAGGCCAGAGTAAGAGTTAAGACCTTAGCTATTAGGCCAGAGTAAGAGTTAAGACCTTAACCAGTAGGCCAGAGTAAGAGTTAAAACCTTAACCAGTGGGCCAGAGTATGAGTTAAGACCTTAACCATTAGGCCAGAGTATGAGTCTAAGACCTTAGCTATTAGGCCAGAGTAAGAGTTAAGACCTCAGCTATTAGGCCAGAGTAGGAGTTAAGACCTTAACCATTAGGCCAGAGTACGAGTCTAAGACCTTAGCTATTAGGCAAGAGTAAGAGTTAAGACCTGAACCAGTAGGCCAGAGTACGAGTCTAAGACCTTAGCTATTAGGCCAGAGTAAGAGTTAAGACCTTAGCTGTGAGGCCAGAGTAAGAGTTAAGACCTTAACCAGTAGTCCAGAGTACAATTCTAAGACCTTAGCTATTAGGCCAGAGTAAGAGTTAAGACCTTAGCTATTCGGCCTGAGTATGAGTTAAGACCTTAACCAGTAGGCCAGAGTACGAGTCTAAGACCTTAGCTATTAGGCCAGAGTAAGAGTTAAGACCTTAACCAGTAGGCCAGAGTATGAGTTAAGACCTTAGCTATTAGGCCAGAGTAAGAGTTAAGACCTTAGCTATTAGGCCAGAGTTGAGTCTAAGACCTTAGCTATTAGGCCAGAATAAGAGTTAAGACCTTAACCAGTAGGCCAGAGTAAGAGTTAAGACCTTAACCTGTAGGCCATAGTACGAGTCTAAGACCTTAGCTATTAGGCCAGAGTAAGAGTTCAGACCTTAATCATTAGGCCAGAGTAAGAGTTAAGACCTTAACCAGTAGGCCAGTGTAAGAGTTAAGACCTTAACCAGTAGGCCAGAGTAAGAGTTAAGACCTTAACCAATAGGCCATAGTAAGAGTCTAAGACCTTAGCTATTAGGCCAGAGTAAGAGTTAAGACCTTAGCTATTAGGCCAGAGTAAGAGTTAAGACCTTAACCATTAGGCCAGAGTATGAGTCTAAGACATTAGCTATTAGGCCAGAGTAAGAGTTAAGACCTTAACCATTAGGTCTGAGTACGAGTCTAAGACCTTAGCTATTAGGCCATAGTGAGAGTTAAGACCTTAACCAGTAGGCCAGAGTAAGAGTTAAGACCTTAACCATTAGGCCAGAGTACGAGATAAGACCTTAGATATTAGGCCAGAGTAAGAGTTAAGACCTTAACCAGTAGGCCAGAGTAAGACTTAAGACCTTAACCAGTAGGCCAGAGTAAGAGTTAAGACCTTAACCAGTAGGCCAGAGTAAGAGTTAAGACCTTAACCATTAGGCCAGAGTATGAGTCTAAGACCTTAGCTATTAGGCCAGAGTAAGAGTTAAGACCTCAGCTATTAGGCCAGAGTAAGAGTTAAGACCTTAACCATTAGGCCAGAGTACGAGTCTAAGACCTTACCTATTAGGCAAGAGTAAGAGTTAAGACCTGAACCAGTAGGCCAGAGTATGAGTCTAAGACCTTAGCTATTAGGCCAGAATAGGAGTTAAGACCTTAACCAGTAGGCCAGAGTATGATTCTAAGACCTTAGCTATTAGGCCAGAGTAAGTGTTAAGACCTTAGCTGTGAGGCCAGAGTAAGAGTTAAGACCTTAACCAGTAGTGCAGAGTACAATTCTAAGACCTTAGCTATTAGGCCAGAGTAAGAGTTAAGACCTTAGCTATTAGGCCAGAGTACGAGTCTAAGACCTTAGCTATTAGGCCAGAATAAGAGTTAAGACCTTAACCAGTAGGCCAGAGTAAGAGTTAAGACCTTAACTTGTAGGCCATAGTACGAGTCTAAGACCTTAGCTATTAGGCCAGAGTAAGAGTTAAGACCTTAACCAGTAGGCCAGAGTAAGAGTTAAGACCTTAGCTATCAGGCCAGAGTAAGAGTTAAAACCTTAGATATTAGGCCAGAGTAAGAGTTAAGACCTTAACCAGTAGGCCAGAGTACGAGTTAAGACCTTAACCTGTAGGCCATAGTACGAGTCTAAGACCTTAGCTATTAGGCCAGAGTAAGAGTTAAGACATTAACCAGGAGGCCAGAGTAAGAGTTAAGACCTTAACCATTAGGCCAGAGTACGAGTCTAAGACCTTAGCTATTAGGCCAGAGTAAGAGTTAAGACCTTAGCTATTAGGCCAGAGTAAGAGTTAAGACCTTAACCTGTAGGCCATAGTACGAGTTAAGACCTTAGCTATTAGGCCAGAGTAAGAGTTAAGACCTTAACCATTAGGCCAGAGTACGAGTCTAAGACCTTAGCTATTAGGCCAGAGTAAGAGTTAAGACCTTAGCTATTAGGCCAGAGTAAGAGTTAAGACCTTAAGCAGTAGGCCAGAGTACGAGTTAAGACCTTAGCTATTAGGCCAGAGTAAGAGTTAAGACCTTAGCTATTAGGCCAGAGTACGAGTCTAAGACCTTAGCTATTAGGCCAGAATAAGAGTTAAGACCTTAACCAGTAGGCCAGAGTAAGAGTTAAGACCTTAATCTGTAGGCCATAGTACGAGTCTAAGACCTTAGCTATTAGGCCAGAGTAAGAGTTAAGACCTTAGCTATTAGGCCAGAGTAAGTGTTAAGACCTTAACCAGTAGCCCAGAGTAAGAGTTAAGACCTTAGCTATTAGGCCAGAGTGAGAGTTAAGACCTTAACCATTAGGCCAGAGTACAAGTCTAAGACCTTAGCTATTAGGCCATAGTGAGAGTTAAGACCTTAACCAGTAGGCCAGAGTAAGAGTTAAGACCTTAACCATTAGGCCAGAGTACGAGTTAAGACCTTAGCTATTAGGCCAGAGTAAGAGTTAAGACCTTAACCAGTAGGCCAGAGTAAGAGTTAAGACCTTAACCAGTAGGCCAGAGTAAGAGTTAAGACCTTAACCAGTAGGCCAGAGTAAGAGTTAAGACCTTAACCATTAGGCCAGAGTATGAGTCTAAGACCTTAGCTATTAGGCCAGAGTAAGAGTTAAGACCTCAGCTATTAGGCCAGAGTAAGAGTTAAGACCTTAACCATTAGGCCAGAGTACGAGTCTAAGACCTTAGCTATTAGGCAAGAGTAAGAGTTAAGACCTGAACCAGTAGGCCAGAGTATGAGTCTAAGACCTTAGCTATTAGGCCAGAATAGGAGTTAAGACCTTAACCAGTAGGTCAGAGTATGATTCTAAGACCTTAGCTATTAGGCCAGAGTAAGTGTTAATACCTTAGCTGTGAGGCCAGAGTAAGAGTTAAGACCTTAACCAGTAGTGCAGAGTACAATTCTAAGACCTTAGCTATTAGGCCAGAGTAAGAGTTAAGACCTTAGCTATTAGGCCAGAGTATGAGTTAAGACCTTAGCTATTAGGCCAGAGTACGAGTCTAAGACCTTAGCTATTAGGCCAGAATAAGAGTTAAGACCTTAACCAGTATGCCAGAGTAAGAGTTAAGACCTTAACCTGTAGGCCATAGTACGAGTCTAAGACCTTAGCTATTAGGCCAGAGTAAGAGTTAAGACATTAACCAGTAGGCCAGAGTAAGAGTTAAGACCTTAACCATTAGGCCAGAGTACGAGTCTAAGACTTTAGCTATTAGGCCAGAGTAAGAGTTAAGACCTTAGCTATTAGGCCAGAGTAAGAGTTAAGACCTAACCTGTAGGCCATAGTACGAGTTAAGACCTTAGCTATTAGGCCAGAGTAAGAGTTAAGACCTTTACCATTAGGCCAGAGTACGAGTCTAAGACCTTAGCTATTAGGCCAGAGTAAGAGTTAAGACCTTAGCTATTAGGCCAGAGTAAGAGTTAAGACCTTAAGCAGTAGGCCAGAGTACGAGTTAAGACCTTAGCTATTAGGCCAGAGTAAGAGTTAAGACCTTAGCTATTAGGCCAGAGTACGAGTCTAAGACCTTAGCTATTAGGCCAGAATAAGAGTTAAGACCTTAACCAGTAGGCCAGAGTAAGAGTTAAGACCTTAATCTGTAGGCCATAGTACGAGTCTAAGACCTTAGCTATTAGGCCAGAGTAAGAGTGAAGACCTTAGCTATTAGGCCAGAGTAAGTGTTAAGACCTTAACCAGTAGGCCAGAGTAAGAGTTAAGACCTTAGCTATTAGGCCAGAGTGAGAGTTAAGACCTTAACCATTAGGCCAGAGTACAAGTCTAAGACCTTAGCTATTAGGCCAGAGTAAGAGTTAAGACATTAGCTATTAGGCCAGAGTAAGAGTAAAGACCATAACCTGTAGGCCATAGTAAGAGTTAATACCTTAACCAGTAGGCCAGAGTACGAGTCTAAGACCTTAGCTATTAGGCCAGAGTATGAGTTAAGACCTTAACCAGTAGGCCAGAGTAAGAGTTAAGACCTTAACCAGTAGGCCATAGTACGATTCTAAGACCTTAGCTATTATGCCAGAGTAAGAGTTAAGACCTTAGCTATTAGGCCAGAGTAAGTGTTAAGACCTTAACCAGTAGGCCAAAGTAAGAGTTAAGACCTTAGCTATTAGGCCAGAGTAAGAGTTCAGACCTTAACCATTAGGCCAGAGTAAGAGTTAAGACCTTAACCAGTAGGCCAGAGTAAGAGTTAAGACCTTAACCAGTAGGCCAGAGTAAGAGTTAAGACCTTAACCAGTTGGCCATAGTAAGAGTCTAAGACCTTAGCTATTAGGCCAGAGTAAGAGTTAAGACCTTAGCTATTAGGCCAGAGTAAGAGTTAAGACCTTAACCATTAGGCCAGAGTACGAGTCTAAGACCTTAGCTATTAGGCCAGAGTAAGAGTTAAGACCTTAACCATTAGGTCAGAGTACGAGTCTAAGACCTTAGCTATTAGGCCAGAGTGAGAGTCAAGACCTTAATCAGTTGGCCAGAGTAAGAGTTAACACCTTAACCATTAGGCCAGAGTACGAGTCTAAGACCTTAACCATTAGGCCAGAGTAAGAGTTAAGACCTTAACCATTAGGCCAGAGTACGAGTCTAAGACCTTAGCTATTAGGCCAGAGTAAGAGTTAAGACCTTAGCTATTAGGCCAGAGTAAGAGTTAAGACCTTAACCAGTAGGCCAGAGTAAGAGTTAAGACCTTAACCAGTAGGCCAGAGTAAGAGTTAAGACCTTAACCTGTAGGCCAGAGTAAGAGTTAAGACCTTAACCATTAGGCCAGAGTACGAGTCTCAGACCTTAGCTATTAGGCTGGAGTAGGAGTTAAGACCTTAGCTATTAGGCCAGAGTAAGAGTTAAGACCTTAGCTATTAGGCCAGAGTACGAGTCTAACACCTTAGCTATTAGGCTGGAGTAGGAGTTAAGACCTTAGCTATTAGGCCAGAGTAAGAGTTAAGACCTTAACCATTAGGCCAGAGTACGAGTCTAAGACCTTAGCTATTAGGCCAGAGTACGAGTCTAAGACCTTAGCTATTAGGCCAGAGTAAGAGTTAAGACCTTAACCAGTAGGCCAGAGTAAGAGTTAAGACCTTAGCTATTAGGCCAGAGTGAGAGTTAAGACCTTAACCATTAGGCCAGAGTACAAGTCTAAGACCTTAGATATTAGGCCAGAGTAAGAGTTAAGAGATTAGCTATTAGGCCAGAGTAAGAGTAAAGACCATAACCTGTAGGCCATAGTAAGAGTTAAGACCTTAACCAGTAGGCCAGAGTATGAGTCTAAGACCTTAGCTATTAGGCCAGAGTATGAGTTAAGACCTTAACCTGTAGGCCAGAGTAAGAGTTAAGACCTTAACCAGTGGGCCATAGTACGATTCTAAGACCTTAGCTATTATGCCAGAGTAAGAGTTAAGACCTTAGCTATTAGGCCAGAGTAAGTGTTAAGACCTTAACACCAGTAGGCCAGAGTAAGAGTTAAGACCTTAGCTATTAGGCCAGAGTAAGAGTTAAGACATTAACCAGTAGGCCAGAGTAAGAGTTAAGACCTTTACCAGTAGGCCAGAGTATGAGTTAAGACCTTAACCATTAGGCCAGAGTATGAGTCTAAGACCTTAGCTATTAGGCCAGAGTAAGAGTTAAGACCTCAGCTATTAGGCCAGAGTAAGAGTTAAGACCTTAACCATTAGGCCAGAGTACGAGTCTAAGACCTTAGCTATTAGGCAAGAGTAAAAGTTAAGACCTG
Organism: Triturus cristatus; assembly: GCF_964204655.1. Lineage (NCBI taxonomy): Eukaryota > Metazoa > Chordata > Amphibia > Caudata > Salamandridae > Triturus > Triturus cristatus. The sequence goes on along the minus strand of NC_140584.1, from coordinate 1,915,777 downwards.
AACCAGTAGGCCAGAGTACAAGTCTAAGACCTTAGCTATTAGGCCAGAGTAAGAGTTAAGACCTTAGCTGTGAGGCCAGAGTAAGAGTTAAGACCTTAACCAGTAGTCCAGAGTACAATTCTAAGACCTTAGCTATTAGGCCAGAGTAAGAGTTAAGACCTTAGCTATTAGGCCTGAGTATGAGTTAAGACCTTAACCAGTAGGCCAGAGTACGAGTCTAAGACCTTAGCTATTAGGCCAGAGTATGAGTTAAGACCTTAACCAGTAGGCCAGAGTACGAGTCTAAGACCTTAGCTATTAGGCCAGAGTAAGAGTTAAGACCTTATCCAGTAGGCCAGAGTACGAGTTAAGACCTTAGCTATTAGGCCAGAGTAAGAGTTAAGACCTTAACCATTAGGCCAGAGTACAAGTCTAAGACCTTAGCTATTAGGCCAGAGTAAGAGTTAAGACCTTAACCAGTAGGCCAGAGTAAGAGTTAAGACCTTAACCAGTAGGCCAGAGTAAGAGTTAAGACCTTAACCAGTAGGCCATAGTACGATTCTAAGACCTTAGCTATTATGCCAGAGTACGAGTTAAGACCTTAGCTATTAGGCCAGAGTCGAGTCTAAGACCTTAGCTATTAGGCCAGAATAAGAGTTAAGACCTTAACCAGTAGGCCAGAGTAAGAGTTAAGACCTTAACCTGTAGGCCATAGTACGAGTCTAAGACCTTAGCTATTAGGCCAGAGTAAGAGTTAAGACCTTAACCAGTAGGCCAGAGTAAGAGTTAAGACCTTAGCTATTAGGCCAGAGTGAGAGTTAAGACCTTAACCATTAGGCCAGAGTACAAGTCTAAGACCTTAGCTATTAGGCCAGAGTAAGAGTTAAGACATTAGCTATTAGGCCAGAGTAAGAGTAAAGACCATAACCTGTAGGCCATAGTAAGAGTTAAGACCTTAACCAGTAGGCCAGAGTACGAGTCTAAGACTTTAGCTATTAGGCCAGAGTATGAGTTAAGACCTTAACCAGTAGGCCAGAGAAAAAGTTAAGACCTTAACCAGTAGGCCATAGTACGATTCTAAGACCTTAGCTATTATGCCAGAGTAAGAGTTAAGACCTTAGCTATTAGGCCAGAGTACGTGTTAAGACCTTAACCAGTAGGCCAGAGTAAGAGTTAAGACCTTAGCTATTAGGCCAGAGTAAGAGTTAAAACCTTAACCATTAGGCCAGAGTACGAGTCTAAGACCTTAGCTATTAGGCCAGAGTAAGAGTTAAGACCTTAGCTATTAGGCCAGAGTAAGAGTTAAGACCTTAAGCAGTAGGCCAGAGTACGAGTTAAGACCTTAGCTATTAGGCCAGAGTAAGAGTTAAGACCTTAGCTATTAGGCCAGAGTACGAGTCTAAGACCTTAGCTATTAGGCCAGAATAAGAGTTAAGACCTTAACCAGTAGGCCAGAGTAAGAGTTAAGACCTTAATCTGTAGGCCATAGTACGAGTCTAAGACCTTAGCTATTAGGCCAGAGTAAGAGTTAAGACCTTAGCTATTAGGCCAGAGTAAGTGTTAAGACCTTAACCAGTAGGCCAGAGTAAGAGTTAAGACCTTAGCTATTAGGCCAGAGTGAGAGTTAAGACCTTAACCATTAGGACAGAGTACAAGTCTAAGACCTTAGCTATTAGGCCAGAGTAAGAGTTAAGACATTAGCTATTAGGCCAGAGTAAGAGTAAAGACCATAACTTGTAGGCCATAGTAAGAGTTAATACCTTAACCAGTAGGCCATAGTACGAGTCTAAGACCTTAGCTATTAGGCCAGAGTATGAGTTAAGACCTTAACCAGTAGGCCAGAGTAAGAGTTAAGACCTTAACCAGTAGGCCATAGTACGATTCTAAGACCTTAGCTATTATGCCAGAGTAAGAGTTAAGACCTTAGCTATTAGGCCAGAGTAAGTGTTAAGACCTTAACCAGTAGGCCAAAGTAAGAGTTAAGACCTTAGCTATTAGGCCAGAGTAAGTGTTCAGACCTTAACCATTAGGCCAGAGTAAGAGTTAAGACCTTAACCAGTAGGCCAGAGTAAGAGTTAAGACCTTAACCAGTAGGCCAGAGTAAGAGTTAAGACCTTAACCAGTTGGCCATAGTAAGAGTCTAAGACCTTAGCTATTAGGCCAGAGTAAGAGTTAAGACCTTAGCTATTAGGCCAGAGTAAGAGTTAAGACCTTAACCATTAGGCCAGAGTACGAGTCTAAGACCTTAGCTATTAGGCCAGAGTAAGAGTTAAGACCTTAACCATTAGGTCAGAGTACGAGTCTAAGACCTTAGCTATTAGGCCAGAGTGAGAGTCAAGACCTTAATCAGTTGGCCAGAGTAAGAGTTAACACCTTAACCATTAGGCCAGAGTACGAGTCTAAGACCTTAACCATTAGGCCAGAGTAAGAGTTAAGACCTTAACCATTAGGCCAGAGTACGAGTCTAAGACCTTAGCTATTAGGCCAGAGTAAGAGTTAAGACCTTAACCAGTAGGCCAGAGTAAGACTTAAGACCTTAACCAGTAGGCCAGAGTAAGACTTAAGACCTTAACCAGTAGGCCAGAGTAAGAGTTAAGACCTTAACCAATAGGCCATAGTAAGAGTCTAAGACCTTAGCTATTAGGCCAGAGTAAGAGTTAAGACCTTAGCTATTAGGCCAGAGTAAGAGTTAAGACGTTAACCATTAGGCCAGAGTATGAGTCTAAGACCTTAGCTATTAGGCCAGAGTAAGAGTTAAGACCTTAACCATTAGGTCTGAGTACGAGTCTAAGACCTTAGCTATTAGGCCATAGTGAGAGTTAAGACCTTAACCAGTAGGCCAGAGTAAGAGTTAAGACCTTAACCATTAGGCCAGAGTACGAGTCTAAGACCTTAGCTATTAGACCAGAGTAAGAGTTAAGACATTAACCAGTAGGCCAGAGTAAGAGTTAAGACCTTAACCTGTAGGCCATAGTACGAGTCTAAGACCTTAGCTATTGGGCCAGAGTAAGAGTTAAGACCTTAACCAGTAGGCCAGAGTAAGAGTTAAGACCTTAGCTATTAGGCCAGAGTGAGAGTTAAGACCTTACCCATTAGGCCAGAGTACAAGTCTAAGACCTTAGCTATTAGGCCAGAGTAAGAGTTAAGACATTAGCTATTAGGCCAGAGTAAGAGTAAAGACCATAACCTGTAGGCCATAGTAAGTGTTAAGACCTTAGCTATTAGGCCAGAGTATGAGTTAAGACCTTAACCAGTAGGCCAGAGTAAGAGTTAAGACCTTAACCAGTAGGCCATAGTACGATTCTAAGACCTTAGCTATTATGCCAGAGTAAGAGTTAAGACCTTAACCAGTAGGCCAGAGTAGGAGTTAAGACCTTAACCATTAGGCCAGAGTACGAGTCTAAGACCTTAGCTATTAGGCAAGAGTAAGAGTTAAGACCTGAACCAGTAGGCCAGAGTACGAGTCTAAGACCTTAGCTATTAGGCCAGAGTAAGAGTTAAGACCTTAGCTGTGAGGCCAGAGTAAGAGTTAAGACCTTAACCAGTAGTCCAGAGTACAATTCTAAGACCTTAGCTATTAGGCCAGAGTAAGAGTTAAGACCTTAGCTGTTAGGCTAGAGTATGAGTTAAGACCTTAACCAGTAGGCCAGAGTACGAGTCTAAGACCTTAGCTATTAGGCCAGAGTAAGAGTTAAGACCCTAACAAGTAGGCCAGAGTAAGTGTTAAGACCTTAACCTGTAGGCCAGAGTAAGAGTTAATACCTTAACCAGTAGGCCAGAGTAAGAGTTAAGACCTTAACCAGTAGGCCAGAGTAAGAGTTAAGACCTTAATCATTAGGCCAGAGTACGAGTCTAAGACCTTAGCTATTAGGCCAGAGTAAGAGTTAAGACATTAACCAGTAGGCCAGAGTAAGAGTTAAGACCTTAACCTGTAGGCCATAGTACGAGTCTAAGACCTTAGCTATTAGGCCAGAGTAAGAGTTAAGACCTTAACCAGTAGGCCAGAGTAAGAGTTAAGACCTTAGCTATTAGGCCAGAGTGAGAGTTAAGACCTTAACCATTAGGCCAGAGTACAAGTCTAAGACCTTAGCTATTAGGCCAGAGTAAGAGTTAAGACATTAGCTATTAGGCCAGAGTAAGAGTAAAGACCATAACCTGTAGGCCATAGTAAGAGTTAAGACCTTAGCTATTAGGCCAGAGTATGAGTTAGGACCTTAACCAGTAGGCCAGAGTAAGAGTTAAGACCTTAACCAGTAGGCCATAGTACGATTCTAAGAGCTTAGCTATTATGCCAGAGTAAGAGTTAAGACCTTAGCTATTAGGCCAGAGTAAGTGTTAAGACCTTAACCAGTAGGCCAGAGTAAGAGTTAAGACCTTAGCTATTAGGCCAGAGTAAGAGTTCAGACCTTAATCATTAGGCCAGAGTAAGAGTTAAGACCTTAACCAGTAGGCCAGAGTAAGAGTTAAGACCTTAACCAGTAGGCCAGAGTAAGAGTTAAGACCTTAACCAATAGGCCATAGTAAGAGTCTAAGACCTTAGCTATTAGGCCAGAGTAAGAGTTAAGACCTTAGCTATTAGGCCAGAGTAAGAGTTAAGACCTTAACCATTAGGTCTGAGTACGAGTCTAAGACCTTAGCTATTAGGCCATAGTGAAAGTTAAGACCTTAACCAGTAGGCCAGAGTAAGAGTTAAGACCTTAACCATTAGGCCAGAGTACGAGTTAAGACCTTAGCTATTAGGCCAGAGTAAGAGTTAAGACCTTAACCAGTAGGCCAGAGTAAGAGTTAAGACCTTAACCAGTAGGCCAGAGTAAGAGTTAAGACCTTAACCAGCAGGCCAGAGTAAGAGTTAAGACCTTAACCATTAGGCCAGAGTATGAGTCTAAGACCTTAGCTATTAGGCCAGAGTAAGAGTTAAGACCTCAGCTATTAGGCCAGAGTAAGAGTTAAGACCTTAACCATTAGGCCAGAGTACGAGTCTAAGACCTTAGCTATTAGGCAAGAGTAAGAGTTAAGACCTGAACCAGTAGGCCAGAGTATGAGTCTAAGACCTTAGCTATTAGGCCAGAATAGCAGTTAAGACCTTAACCAGTAGGCCAGAGTATGATTCTAAGACCTTAGCTATTAGGCCAGAGTAAGAGTTAACACCTTAGCTGTGAGGCCAGAGTAAGAGTTAAGACCTTAACCAGTAGTGCAGAGTACAATTCTAAGACCTTAGCTATTAGGCCAGAGTAAGAGTTAAGACCTTAGCTATTAGGCCAGAGTATGAGTTAAGACCTTAGCTATTAGGCCAGAGTACGAGTCTAAGACCTTAGCTATTAGGCCAGAGTAAGAGTTAAGACCTTAACCAGTAGGCCAGAGTAAGAGTTAAGACCTTAACCAGTAGGCCAGAGTAAGAGTTAAGACCTTAACCAGTAGGCCATAGTACGATTCTAAGACCTTAGCTATTATGCCAGAGTAAGAGTTAAGACCTTAACCAGTAGGCCAGAGTAGGAGTTAAGACCTTAACCATTAGGCCAGAGTACGAGTCTAAGACCTTAGCTATTAGGCAAGAGTAAGAGTTAAGACCTGAACCAGTAGGCCAGAGTACGAGTCTAAGACCTTAGCTATTAGGCCAGAGTAAGAGTTAAGACCTTAGCTGTGAGGCCAGAGTAAGAGTTAAGACCTTAACCAGTAGTCCAGAGTACAATTCTAAGACCTTAGCTATTAGGCCAGAGTAAGAGTTAAGACCTTAGCTGTTAGGCTAGAGTATGAGTTAAGACCTTAACCAGTAGGCCAGAGTACGAGTCTAAGACCTTAGCTATTAGGCCAGAGTAAGAGTTAAGACCCTAACAAGTAGGCCAGAGTAAGTGTTAAGACCTTAACCTGTAGGCCAGAGTAAGAGTTAATACCTTAACCAGTAGACCAGAGTAAGAGTTAAGACCTTAACCAGTAGGCCAGAGTAAGAGTTAAGACCTTAATCATTAGGCCAGACTACGAGTCTAAGACCTTAGCTATTAGGCCAGAGTAAGAGTTAAGACATTAACCAGTAGGCCAGAGTAAGAGTTAAGACCTTAACCTGTAGGCCATAGTACGAGTCTAAGACCTTAGCTATTAGGCCAGAGTAAGAGTTAAGACCTTAACCAGAAGGCCAGAGTAAGAGTTAAGACCTTAGCTATTAGGCCAGAGTGAGAGTTAAGACCTTAACCATTAGGCCAGAGTACAAGTCTAAGACCTTAGCTATTAGGCCAGAGTAAGAGTTAAGACATTAGCTATTAGGCCAGAGTAAGAGTAAAGACCATAACCTGTAGGCCATAGTAAGAGTTAAGACCTTAGCTATTAGGCCAGAGTATGAGTTAAGACCTTAACCAGTAGGCCAGAGTAAGAGTTAAGACCTTAACCAGTAGGCCATAGTACGATTCTAAGAGCTTAGCTATTATGCCAGAGTAAGAGTTAAGACCTTAGCTATTAGGCCAGAGTAAGTGTTAAGACCTTAACCAGTAGGCCAGAGTAAGAGTTAAGACCTTAGCTATTAGGCCAGAGTAAGAGTTCAGACCTTAATCATTAGGCCAGAGTAAGAGTTAAGACCTTAACCAGTAGGCCAGAGTAAGAGTTAAGACCTTAACCAGTAGGCCAGAGTAAGAGTTAAGACCTTAACCAATAGGCCATAGTAAGAGTCTAAGACCTTAGCTATTAGGCCAGAGTAAGAGTTAAGATCTTAGCTATTAGGCCAGAGTAAGAGTTAAGACCTTAACCATTAGGCCAGAGTATGAGTCTAAGACCTTAGCTATTAGGCCAGAGTAAGAGTTAAGACCTTAACCATTAGGTCTGAGTACGAGTCTAAGACCTTAGCTATTAGGCCATAGTGAGAGTTAAGACCTTAACCAGTAGGCCAGAGTAAGAGTTAAGACCTTAACCATTAGGCCAGAGTACGAGTTAAGACCTTAGCTATTAGGCCAGAGTAAGAGTTAAGACCTTAACCAGTAGGCCAGAGCAAGAGTTAAGACCTTCACCAGTAGGCCAGAGTAAGAGTTAAGACCTTAACCAGTAGGCCAGAGTAAGAGTTAAGACCTTAACCATTAGGCCAGAGTATGAGTCTAAGACCTTAGCTATTAGGCCAGAGTAAGAGTTAAGACCTCAGCTATTAGGCCAGAGTAAGAGTTAAGACCTTAACCATTAGGCCAGAGTACGAGTCTAAGACCTTAGCTATTAGGCAAGAGTAAGAGTTAAGACCTGAACCAGTAGGCCAGAGTATGAGTCTAAGACCTTAGCTATTAGGCCAGAATAGCAGTTAAGACCTTAACCAGTAGGCCAGAGTATGATTCTAAGACCTTAGCTATTAGGCCAGAGTAAGAGTTAAGACCTTAGCTGTGAGGCCAGAGTAAGAGTTAAGACCTTAACCAGTAGTGCAGAGTACAAGTCTAAGACCTTAGCTATTAGGCCAGAATAAGAGTTAAGACCTTAACCAGTAGGCCAGAGTAAGAGTTAAGACCTTAACCTGTAGGCCATAGTACGAGTCTAAGACCTTAGCTATTAGGCCAGAGTAAGAGTTAAGACCTTAACCAGTAGGCCAGAGTAAGAGTTAAGACCTTAGCTATCAGGCCAGAGTAAGAGTTAAGACCTTAGATATTAGGCCAGAGTAAGAGTTAAGACCTTAACCAGTAGGCCAGAGTACGAGTTAAGACCTTAGCTATTAGGTCAGAGTACGAGTCTAAGACCTTAGCTATTAGGCCAGAATAAGAGTTAAGACCTTAACCAGTAGGCCAGAGTAAGAGTTAAGACCTTAACCTGTAGGCCATAGTACGAGTCTAAGACCTTAGCTATTAGGCCAGAGTAAGAGTTAAGACATTAACCAGTAGGCCAGAGTAAGAGTTAAGACCTTAACCATTAGGCCAGAGTACGAGTCTAAGACCTTAGCTATTAGGCCAGAGTAAGAGTTAAGACCTTAGCTATTAGGCCAGAGTAAGAGTTAAGACCTTAACCTGTAGGCCATAGTACAAGTTAAGACCTTAGCTATTAGGCCAGAGTAAGAGTTAAGACCTTAACCATTAGGCCAGAGTACGAGTCTAAGACCTTAGCTATTAGGCCAGAGTAAGAGTTAAGACCTTAGCTATTAGGCCAGAGTAAGAGTTAAGACCTTAAGCAGTAGGCCAGAGTACGAGTTAAGACCTTAGCTATTAGGCCAGAGTAAGAGTTAAGAACTTAGCTATTAGGCCAGAGTACGAGTCTAAGACCTTAGCTATTAGGCCAGAATAAGAGTTAAGACCTTAACCAGTAGGCCAGAGAAAGAGTTAAGACCTTAATCTGTAGGCCATAGTACGAGTCTAAGACCTTAGCTATTAGGCCAGAGTAAGAGTTAAGACCTTAGCTATTAGGCCAGAGTAAGTGTTAAGACCTTAACCAGTAGGCCAGAGTAAGAGTTAAGACCTTAGCTATTAGGCCAGAGTGAGAGTTAAGACCTTAACCATTAGGCCAGAGTACAAGTCTAAGACCTTAGCTATTAGGCCAGAATAAGAGTTAAGACATTAGCTATTAGGCCAGAGTAAGAGTAAAGACCATAACCTGTAGGCCATAGTAAGAGTTAATACCTTAACCAGTAGGCCAGAGTACGAGTCTAAGACCTTAGCTATTAGGCCAGAGTATGAGTTAAGACCTTAACCAGTAGGCCAGAGTAAGAGTTAAGACCTTAACCAGTAGGCCATAGTACGATTCTAAGACCTTAGCTATTATGCCAGAGTAAGAGTTCAGACCTTAGCTATTAGGCCAGAGTAAGTGTTAAGACCTTAGCTATTAGGCCAGAGTAAGAGTTCAGACCTTAACCATTAGGCCAGAGTAAGAGTTAAGACCTTAACCAGTAGGCCAGAGTAAGAGTTAAGACCTTAACCAGTAGGCCAGAGTAAGAGTTAAGACCTTAACCAGTTGGCCATAGTAAGAGTCTAAGACCTTAGCTATTAGGCCAGAGTAAGAGTTAAGACCTTAGCTATTAGGCCAGAGTAAGAGTTAAGACCTTAACCATTAGGCCAGAGTACGAGTCTAAGACCTTAGCTATTAGGCCAGAGTAAGAGTTAAGACCTTAACCATTAGGTCAGAGTACGAGTCTAAGACCTTAGCTATTAGGCCAGAGTGAGAGTTAAGACCTTAATCAGTTGGCCAGAGTAAGAGTTAACACCTTAACCATTAGGCCAGAGTACGAGTCTAAGACCTTAACCATTAGGCCAGAGTAAGAGTTAAGACCTTAACCATTAGGCCAGAGTACGAGTCTAAGACCTTAGCTATTAGGCCAGAGTAAGAGTTAAGACCTTAGCTATTAGGCCAGAGTAAGAGTTAAGACCTTAACCAGTAGGCCAGATTAAGAGTTAAGACCTTAACCATTAGGCCAGAGTACGAGTTAAGACCTTAGCTATTAGGCCAGAGTAAGAGTTAAGACCTTAGCTATTAGGCCAGAGTGAGAGTTAAGACCTTACCCATTAGGCCAGAGTACAAGTCTAAGACCTTAGCTATTAGGCCAGAGTAAGAGTTAAGACATTAGCTATTAGGCCAGAGTAAGAGTAAAGACCATAACCTGTAGGCCATAGTAAGAGTTAAGACCTTAACCAATAGGCCAGAGTACGAGTCTAAGACCTTAGCTATTAGGCCAGAGTATGAGTTAAGACCTTAACCAGTAGGCCAGAGTAAGAGTTAAGACCTTAACCAGTAGGCCATAGTACGATTCTAAGACCTTAGCTATTATGCCAGAGTAAGAGTTAAGACCTTAGCTATTAGGCCAGAGCAAGTGTTAAGACCTTAACACCAGTAGGCCAGAGTAAGAGTTAAGACCTTAGCTATTAGGCCAGAGTAAGAGTTAAGACCTTAACCAGTAGGCCAGAGTAAGAGTTAAGACCTTAACCAGTAGGCCAGAGTATGAGTTAAGACCTTAACCATTAGGCCAGAGTATGAGTCTAAGACCTTAGCTATTAGGCCAGAGTAAGAGTTAAGACCTCAGCTATTAGGCCAGAGTAGGAGTTAAGACCTTAACCATTAGGCCAGAGTACGAGTCTAAGACCTTAGCTATTAGGCAAGAGTAAGAGTTAAGACCTGAACCAGTAGGCCAGAGTACGAGTCTAAGACCTTAGCTATTAGGCCAGAGTAAGAGTTAAGACCTTAGCTGTGAGGCCAGAGTAAGAGTTAAGACCTTAACCAGTAGTCCAGAGTACAATTCTAAGACCTTAGCTATTAGGCCAGAGTAAGAGTTAAGACCTTAGCTATTCGGCCTGAGTATGAGTTAAGACCTTAACCAGTAGGCCAGAGTACGAGTCTAAGACCTTAGCTATTAGGCCAGAGTAAGAGTTAAGACCTTAACCAGTAGGCCAGAGTATGAGTTAAGACCTTAGCTATTAGGCCAGAGTAAGAGTTAAGACCTTAGCTATTAGGCCAGAGTCGAGTCTAAGACCTTAGCTATTAGGCCAGAATAAGAGTTAAGACCTTAACCAGTAGGCCAGAGTAAGAGTTAAGACCTTAACCTGTAGGCCATAGTACGAGTCTAAGACCTTAGCTATTAGACCAGAGTAAGAGTTCAGACCTTAATCATTAGGCCAGAGTAAGAGTTAAGACCTTAACCAGTAGGCCAGTGTAAGAGTTAAGACCTTAACCAGTAGGCCAGAGTAAGAGTTAAGACCTTAACCAATAGGCCATAGTAAGAGTCTAAGACCTTAGCTATTAGGCCAGAGTAAGAGTTAAGACCTTAGCTATTAGGCCAGAGTAAGAGTTAAGACCTTAACCATTAGGCCAGAGTATGAGTCTAAGACATTAGCTATTAGGCCAGAGTAAGAGTTAAGACCTTAACCATTAGGTCTGAGTACGAGTCTAAGACCTTAGCTATTAGGCCATAGTGAGAGTTAAGACCTTAACCAGTAGGCCAGAGTAAGAGTTAAGACCTTAACCATTAGGCCAGAGTACGAGTTAAGACCTTAGCTATTAGGCCAGAGTAAGAGTTAAGACCTTAACCAGTAGGCCAGAGTAAGACTTAAGACCTTAACCAGTAGGCCAGAGTAAGAGTTAAGACCTTAACCAGTAGGCCAGAGTAAGAGTTAAGACCTTAACCATTAGGCCAGAGTATGAGTCTAAGACCTTAGCTATTAGGCCAGAGTAAGAGTTAAGACCTCAGCTATTAGGCCAGAGTAAGAGTTAAGACCTTAACCATTAGGCCAGAGTACGAGTCTAAGACCTTAGCTATTAGGCAAGAGTAAGAGTTAAGACCTGAACCAGTAGGCCAGAGTATGAGTCTAAGACCTTAGCTATTAGGCCAGGATAGGAGTTAAGACCTTAACCAGTAGGCCAGAGTATGATTCTAAGACCTTAGCTATTAGGCCAGAGTAAGTGTTAAGACCTTAGCTGTGAGGCCAGAGTAAGAGTTAAGACCTTAACCAGTAGTGCAGAGTACAATCCTAAGACCTTAGCTATTAGGCCAGAGTATGAGTTAAGACCTTAGCTATTAGGCCAGAGTACGAGTCTAAGACCTTAGCTATTAGGCCAGAATAAGAGTTAAGACCTTAACCAGTAGGCCAGAGTAAGAGTTAAGACCTTAACTTGTAGGCCATAGTACGAGTCTAAGACCTTAGCTATTAGGCCAGAGTAAGAGTTAAGACCTTAACCAGTAGGCCAGAGTAAGAGTTAAGACCTTAGCTATCAGGCCAGAGTAAGAGTTAAGACCTTAGATATTAGGCCAGAGTAAGAGTTAAGACCTTAACCAGTAGGCCAGAGTACGAGTTAAGACCTTAACCTGTAGGCCATAGTACGAGTCTAAGACCTTAGCTATTAGGCCAGAGTAAGAGTTAAGACATTAACCAGGAGGCCAGAGTAAGAGTTAAGACCTTAACCATTAGGCCAGAGTACGAGTCTAAGACCTTAGCTATTAGGCCAGAGTAAGAGTTAAGACCTTAGCTATTAGGCCAGAGTAAGAGTTAAGACCTTAACCTGTAGGCCATAGTACGAGTTAAGACCTTAGCTATTAGGCCAGAGTAAGAGTTAAGACCTTAACCATTAGGCCAGAGTACGAGTCTAAGACCTTAGCTATTAGGCCAGAGTAAGAGTTAAGACCTTAGCTATTAGGCCAGAGTAAGAGTTAAGACCTTAAGCAGTAGGCCAGAGTACGAGTTAAGACCTTAGCTATTAGGCCAGAGTAAGAGTTAAGACCTTAGCTATTAGGCCAGAGTACGAGTCTAAGACCTTAGCTATTAGGCCAGAATAAGAGTTAAGACCTTAACCAGTAGGCCAGAGTAAGAGTTAAGACCTTAATCTGTAGGCCATAGTACGAGTCTAAGACCTTAGCTATTAGGCCAGAGTAAGAGTTAAGACCTTAGCTATTAGGCCAGAGTAAGTGTTAAGACCTTAACCAGTAGCCCAGAGTAAGAGTTAAGACCTTAGCTATTAGGCCAGAGTGAGAGTTAAGACCTTAACCATTAGGCCAGAGTACAAGTCTAAGACCTTAGCTATTAGGCCATAGTGAGAGTTAAGACCTTAACCAGTAGGCCAGAGTAAGAGTTAAGACCTTAACCATTAGGCCAGAGTACGAGTTAAGACCTTAGCTATTAGGCCAGAGTAAGAGTTAAGACCTTAACCAGTAGGCCAGAGTAAGAGTTAAGACCTTAACCAGTAGGCCAGAGTAAGAGTTAAGACCTTAACCATTAGGCCAGAGTATGAGTCTAAGACCTTAGCTATTAGGCCAGAGTAAGAGTTAAGACCTCAGCTATTAGGCCAGAGTAAGAGTTAAGACCTTAACCATTAGGCCAGAGTACGAGTCTAAGACCTTAGCTATTAGGCAAGAGTAAGAGTTAAGACCTGAACCAGTAGGCCAGAGTATGAATCTAAGACCTTAGCTATTAGGCCAGAATAGGAGTTAAGACCTTAACCAGTAGGCCAGAGTATGATTCTAAGACCTTAGCTATTAGGCCAGAGTAAGTGTTAATACCTTAGCTGTGAGGCCAGAGTAAGAGTTAAGACCTTAACCAGTAGTGCAGAGTACAATTCTAAGACCTTAGCTATTAGGCCAGAGTAAGAGTTAAGACCTTAGCTATTAGGCCAGAGTATGAGTTAAGACCTTAGCTATTAGGCCAGAGTACGAGTCTAAGACCTTAGCTATTAGGCCAGAATAAGAGTTAAGACCTTAACCAGTATGCCAGAGTAAGAGTTAAGACCTTAACCTGTAGGTCATAGTACGAGTGTAAGACCTTAGCTATTAGGCCAGAGTAAGAGTTAAGACCTTAACCAGTAGGCCAGAGTAAGAGTTAAGACCTTAGCTATCAGGCCAGAGTAAGAGTTAAGACCTTAGATATTAGGCCAGAGTAAGAGTTAAGACCTTAACCAGTAGGCCAGAGTACGAGTTAAGACCTTAGCTATTAGGTCAGAGTACGAGTCTAAGACCTTAGCTATTAGGCCAGAATAAGAGTTAAGACCTTAACCAGTAGGCCAGAGTAAGAGTTAAGACCTTAACCTGTAGGCCATAGTACGAGTCTAAGACCTTAGCTATTAGGCCAGAGTAAGAGTTAAGACATTAACCAGTAGGCCAGAGTAAGAGTTAAGACCTTAACCATTAGGCCAGAGTACGAGTCTAAGACCTTAGCTATTAGGCCAGAGTACGAGTCTAAGACCTTAGCTATTAGGCCAGAGTAAGAGTTAAGACCTTAGCTATTAGGCCAGAGTAAGAGTTAAGACCTTAACCAGTAGGCCAGATTAAGAGTTAAGACCTTAACCATTAGGCCAGAGTACGAGTTAAGACCTTAGCTATTAGGCCAGAGTAAGAGTTAAGACCTTAGCTATTAGGCCAGAGTGAGAGTTAAGACCTTACCCATTAGGCCAGAGTACAAGTCTAAGACCTTAGCTATTAGGCCAGAGTAAGAGTTAAGACATTAGCTATTAGGCCAGAGTAAGAGTAAAGACCATAACCTGTAGGCCATAGTAAGAGTTAAGACCTTAACCAATAGGCCAGAGTACGAGTCTAAGACCTTAGCTATTAGGCCAGAGTATGAGTTAAGACCTTAACCAGTAGGCCAGAGTAAGAGTTAAGACCTTAACCAGTAGGCCATAGTACGATTCTAAGACCTTAGCTATTATGCCAGAGTAAGAGTTAAGACCTTAGCTATTAGGCCAGAGTAAGTGTTAAGACCTTAACACCAGTAGGCCAGAGTAAGAGTTAAGACCTTAGCTATTAGGCCAGAGTAAGAGTTAAGACCTTAACCAGTAGGCCAGAGTAAGAGTTAAGACCTTAACCAGTAGGCCAGAGTATGAGTTAAGACCTTAACCATTAGGCCAGAGTATGAGTCTAAGACCTTAGCTATTAGGCCAGAGTAAGAGTTAAGACCTCAGCTATTAGGCCAGAGTAGGAGTTAAGACCTTAACCATTAGGCCAGAGTACGAGTCTAAGACCTTAGCTATTAGGCAAGAGTAAGAGTTAAGACCTGAACCAGTAGGCCAGAGTACGAGTCTAAGACCTTAGCTATTAGGCCAGAGTAAGAGTTAAGACCTTAGCTGTGAGGCCAGAGTAAGAGTTAAGACCTTAACCAGTAGTCCAGAGTACAATTCTAAGACCTTAGCTATTAGGCCAGAGTAAGAGTTAAGACCTTAGCTATTCGGCCTGAGTATGAGTTAAGACCTTAACCAGTAGGCCAGAGTACGAGTCTAAGACCTTAGCTATTAGGCCAGAGTAAGAGTTAAGACCTTAACCAGTAGGCCAGAGTATGAGTTAAGACCTTAGCTATTAGGCCAGAGTAAGAGTTAAGACCTTAGCTATTAGGCCAGAGTCGAGTCTAAGACCTTAGCTATTAGGCCAGAATAAGAGTTAAGACCTTAACCAGTAGGCCAGAGTAAGAGTTAAGACCTTAACCTGTAGGCCATAGTACGAGTCTAAGACCTTAGCTATTAGACCAGAGTAAGAGTTCAGACCTTAATCATTAGGCCAGAGTAAGAGTTAAGACCTTAACCAGTAGGCCAGTGTAAGAGTTAAGACCTTAACCAGTAGGCCAGAGTAAGAGTTAAGACCTTAACCAATAGGCCATAGTAAGAGTCTAAGACCTTAGCTATTAGGCCAGAGTAAGAGTTAAGACCTTAGCTATTAGGCCAGAGTAAGAGTTAAGACCTTAACCATTAGGCCAGAGTATGAGTCTAAGACATTAGCTATTAGGCCAGAGTAAGAGTTAAGACCTTAACCATTAGGTCTGAGTACGAGTCTAAGACCTTAGCTATTAGGCCATAGTGAGAGTTAAGACCTTAACCAGTAGGCCAGAGTAAGAGTTAAGACCTTAACCATTAGGCCAGAGTACGAGTTAAGACCTTAGCTATTAGGCCAGAGTAAGAGTTAAGACCTTAACCAGTAGGCCAGAGTAAGACTTAAGACCTTAACCAGTAGGCCAGAGTAAGAGTTAAGACCTTAACCAGTAGGCCAGAGTAAGAGTTAAGACCTTAACCATTAGGCCAGAGTATGAGTCTAAGACCTTAGCTATTAGGCCAGAGTAAGAGTTAAGACCTCAGCTATTAGGCCAGAGTAAGAGTTAAGACCTTAACCATTAGGCCAGAGTACGAGTCTAAGACCTTAGCTATTAGGCAAGAGTAAGAGTTAAGACCTGAACCAGTAGGCCAGAGTATGAGTCTAAGACCTTAGCTATTAGGCCAGAATAGGAGTTAAGACCTTAACCAGTAGGCCAGAGTATGATTCTAAGACCTTAGCTATTAGGCCAGAGTAAGTGTTAAGACCTTAGCTGTGAGGCCAGAGTAAGAGTTAAGACCTTAACCAGTAGTGCAGAGTACAATCCTAAGACCTTAGCTATTAGGCCAGAGTATGAGTTAAGACCTTAGCTATTAGGCCAGAGTACGAGTCTAAGACCTTAGCTATTAGGCCAGAATAAGAGTTAAGACCTTAACCAGTAGGCCAGAGTAAGAGTTAAGACCTTAACTTGTAGGCCATAGTACGAGTCTAAGACCTTAGCTATTAGGCCAGAGTAAGAGTTAAGACCTTAACCAGTAGGCCAGAGTAAGAGTTAAGACCTTAGCTATCAGGCCAGAGTAAGAGTTAAGACCTTAGATATTAGGCCAGAGTAAGAGTTAAGACCTTAACCAGTAGGCCAGAGTACGAGTTAAGACCTTAACCTGTAGGCCATAGTACGAGTCTAAGACCTTAGCTATTAGGCCAGAGTAAGAGTTAAGACATTAACCAGGAGGCCAGAGTAAGAGTTAAGACCTTAACCATTAGGCCAGAGTACGAGTCTAAGACCTTAGCTATTAGGCCAGAGTAAGAGTTAAGACCTTAGCTATTAGGCCAGAGTAAGAGTTAAGACCTTAACCTGTAGGCCATAGTACGAGTTAAGACCTTAGCTATTAGGCCAGAGTAAGAGTTAAGACCTTAACCATTAGGCCAGAGTACGAGTCTAAGACCTTAGCTATTAGGCCAGAGTAAGAGTTAAGACCTTAGCTATTAGGCCAGAGTAAGAGTTAAGACCTTAAGCAGTAGGCCAGAGTACGAGTTAAGACCTTAGCTATTAGGCCAGAGTAAGAGTTAAGACCTTAGCTATTAGGCCAGAGTACGAGTCTAAGACCTTAGCTATTAGGCCAGAATAAGAGTTAAGACCTTAACCAGTAGGCCAGAGTAAGAGTTAAGACCTTAATCTGTAGGCCATAGTACGAGTCTAAGACCTTAGCTATTAGGCCAGAGTAAGAGTTAAGACCTTAGCTATTAGGCCAGAGTAAGTGTTAAGACCTTAACCAGTAGCCCAGAGTAAGAGTTAAGACCTTAGCTATTAGGCCAGAGTGAGAGTTAAGACCTTAACCATTAGGCCAGAGTACAAGTCTAAGACCTTAGCTATTAGGCCATAGTGAGAGTTAAGACCTTAACCAGTAGGCCAGAGTAAGAGTTAAGACCTTAACCATTAGGCCAGAGTACGAGTTAAGACCTTAGCTATTAGGCCAGAGTAAGAGTTAAGACCTTAACCAGTAGGCCAGAGTAAGAGTTAAGACCTTAACCAGTAGGCCAGAGTAAGAGTTAAGACCTTAACCATTAGGCCAGAGTATGAGTCTAAGACCTTAGCTATTAGGCCAGAGTAAGAGTTAAGACCTCAGCTATTAGGCCAGAGTAAGAGTTAAGACCTTAACCATTAGGCCAGAGTACGAGTCTAAGACCTTAGCTATTAGGCAAGAGTAAGAGTTAAGACCTGAACCAGTAGGCCAGAGTATGAATCTAAGACCTTAGCTATTAGGCCAGAATAGGAGTTAAGACCTTAACCAGTAGGCCAGAGTATGATTCTAAGACCTTAGCTATTAGGCCAGAGTAAGTGTTAATACCTTAGCTGTGAGGCCAGAGTAAGAGTTAAGACCTTAACCAGTAGTGCAGAGTACAATTCTAAGACCTTAGCTATTAGGCCAGAGTAAGAGTTAAGACCTTAGCTATTAGGCCAGAGTATGAGTTAAGACCTTAGCTATTAGGCCAGAGTACGAGTCTAAGACCTTAGCTATTAGGCCAGAATAAGAGTTAAGACCTTAACCAGTATGCCAGAGTAAGAGTTAAGACCTTAACCTGTAGGTCATAGTACGAGTGTAAGACCTTAGCTATTAGGCCAGAGTAAGAGTTAAGACCTTAACCAGTAGGCCAGAGTAAGAGTTAAGACCTTAGCTATCAGGCCAGAGTAAGAGTTAAGACCTTAGATATTAGGCCAGAGTAAGAGTTAAGACCTTAACCAGTAGGCCAGAGTACGAGTTAAGACCTTAGCTATTAGGTCAGAGTACGAGTCTAAGACCTTAGCTATTAGGCCAGAATAAGAGTTAAGACCTTAACCAGTAGGCCAGAGTAAGAGTTAAGACCTTAACCTGTAGGCCATAGTACGAGTCTAAGACCTTAGCTATTAGGCCAGAGTAAGAGTTAAGACATTAACCAGTAGGCCAGAGTAAGAGTTAAGACCTTAACCATTAGGCCAGAGTACGAGTCTAAGACCTTAGCTATTAGGCCAGAGTAAGAGTTAAGACCTTAGCTATTAGGCCAGAGTAAGAGTTAAGACCTAACCTGTAGGCCATAGTACGAGTTAAGACCTTAGCTATTAGGCCAGAGTAAGAGTTAAGACCTTTACCATTAGGCCAGAGTACGAGTCTAAGACCTTAGCTATTAGGCCAGAGTAAGAGTTAAGACCTTAGCTATTAGGCCAGAGTAAGAGTTAAGACCTTAAGCAGTAGGCCAGAGTACGAGTTAAGACCTTAGCTATTAGGCCAGAGTAAGAGTTAAGACCTTAGCTATTAGGCCAGAGTACGAGTCTAAGACCTTAGCTATTAGGCCAGAATAAGAGTTAAGACCTTAACCAGTAGGCCAGAGTAAGAGTTAAGACCTTAATCTGTAGGCCATAGTACGAGTCTAAGACCTTAGCTATTAGGCCAGAGTAAGAGTGAAGACCTTAGCTATTAGGCCAGAGTAAGTGTTAAGACCTTAACCAGTAGGCCAGAGTAAGAGTTAAGACCTTAGCTATTAGGCCAGAGTGAGAGTTAAGACCTTAACCATTAGGCCAGAGTACAAGTCTAAGACCTTAGCTATTAGGCCAGAGTAAGAGTTAAGACATTAGCTATTAGGCCAGAGTAAGAGTAAAGACCATAACCTGTAGGCCATAGTAAGAGTTAATACCTTAACCAGTAGGCCAGAGTACGAGTCTAAGACCTTAGCTATTAGGCCAGAGTATGAGTTAAGACCTTAACCAGTAGGCCAGAGTAAGAGTTAAGACCTTAACCAGTAGGCCATAGTACGATTCTAAGACCTTAGCTATTATGCCAGAGTAAGAGTTAAGACCTTAGCTATTAGGCCAGAGTAAGTGTTAAGACCTTAACCAGTAGGCCAAAGTAAGAGTTAAGACCTTAGCTATTAGGCCAGAGTAAGAGTTCAGACCTTAACCATTAGGCCAGAGTAAGAGTTAAGACCTTAACCAGTACGCCAGAGTAAGAGTTAAGACCTTAACCAGTAGGCCAGAGTAAGAGTTAAGACCTTAACCAGTTGGCCATAGTAAGAGTCTAAGACCTTAGCTATTAGGCCAGAGTAAGAGTTAAGACCTTAGCTATTAGGCCAGAGTAAGAGTTAAGACCTTAACCATTAGGTCAGAGTACGAGTCTAAGACCTTAGCTATTAGGCCAGAGTGAGAGTCAAGACCTTAATCAGTTGGCCAGAGTAAGAGTTAACACCTTAACCATTAGGCCAGAGTACGAGTCTAAGACCTTAACCATTAGGCCAGAGTAAGAGTTAAGACCTTAACCATTAGGCCAGAGTACGAGTCTAAGACCTTAGCTATTAGGCCAGAGTAAGAGTTAAGACCTTAGCTATTAGGACAGAGTAAGAGTTAAGACCTTAACCAGTAGGCCAGAGTAAGAGTTAAGACCTTAACCAGTAGGCCAGAGTAAGAGTTAAGACCTTAACCTGTAGGCCAGAGTAAGAGTTAAGACCTTAACCATTAGGCCAGAGTACGAGTCTCAGACCTTAGCTATTAGGCTGGAGTAGGAGTTAAGACCTTAGCTATTAGGCCAGAGTAAGAGTTAAGACCTTAGCTATTAGGCCAGAGTACGAGTCTAACACCTTAGCTATTAGGCTGGAGTAGGAGTTAAGACCTTAGCTATTAGGCCAGAGTAAGAGTTAAGACCTTAACCATTAGGCCAGAGTACGAGTCTAAGACCTTAGCTATTAGGCCAGAGTACGAGTCTAAGACCTTAGCTATTAGGCCAGAGTAAGAGTTAAGACCTTAACCAGTAGGCCAGAGTAAGAGTTAAGACCTTAGCTATTAGGCCAGAGTGAGAGTTAAGACCTTAACCATTAGGCCAGAGTACAAGTCTAAGACCTTAGATATTAGGCCAGAGTAAGAGTTAAGAGATTAGCTATTAGGCCAGAGTAAGAGTAAAGACCATAACCTGTAGGCCATAGTAAGAGTTAAGACCTTAACCAGTAGGCCAGAGTATGAGTCTAAGACCTTAGCTATTAGGCCAGAGTATGAGTTAAGACCTTAACCAGTAGGCCAGAGTAAGAGTTAAGACCTTAACCAGTGGGCCATAGTACGATTCTAAGACCTTAGCTATTATGCCAGAGTAAGAGTTAAGACCTTAGCTATTAGGCCAGAGTAAGTGTTAAGACCTTAACACCAGTAGGCCAGAGTAAGAGTTAAGACCTTAGCTATTAGGCCAGAGTAAGAGTTAAGACCTTAACCAGTAGGCCAGAGTAAGAGTTAAGACCTTTACCAGTAGGCCAGAGTATGAGTTAAGACCTTAACCATTAGGCCAGAGTATGAGTCTAAGACCTTAGCTATTAGGCCAGAGTAAGAGTTAAGACCTCAGCTATTAGGCCAGAGTAAGAGTTAAGACCTTAACCATTAGGCCAGAGTACGAGTCTAAGACCTTAGCTATTAGGCAAGAGTAAAAGTTAAGACCTGAACCAGTAGGCCAGAGTACGAGTCTAAGACCTTAGCTATTAGGCCAGTGTAAGAGTTAAGACCTTAGCTGTGAGGCCAGAGTAAGAGTTAAGACCTTAACCAGTAGTCCAGAGTACAATTCTAAGACCTTAGCTATTAGGCCAGAGTAAGAGTTAAGACCTTAGCTATTAGGCCTGAGTATGAGTTAAGACCTTAACCAGTAGGCCAGAGTACGAGTCTAAGACCTTAGCTATTAGGCCAGAGTATGAGTTAAGACCTTAACCAGTAGGCCAGAGTACGAGTCTAAGACCTTAGCTATTAGGCCAGAGTAAGAGTTAAGACCTTATCCAGTAGGCCAGAGTACGAGTTAAGACCTTAGCTATTAGGCCAGAGTAAGAGTTAAGACCTTAGCTATTAGGCCAGAGTCGAGTCTAAGACCTTAGCTATTAGGCCAGAATAAGAGTTAAGACCTTAACCAGTAGGCCAGAGTAAGAGTTAAGACCTTAACCTGTAGGCCATAGTACGAGTCTAAGACCTTAGCTATTAGGCCAGAGTAAGAGTTAAGACCTTAACCAGTAGGCCAGAGTAAGAGTTAAGACCTTAGCTATTAGGCCAGAGTGAGAGTTAAGACCTTAACCATTAGGCCAGAGTACAAGTCTAAGACCTTAGCTATTAGGCCAGAGTAAGAGTTAAGACATTAGCTATTAGGCCAGAGTAAGAGTAAAGACCATAACCTGTAGGCCATAGTAAGAGTTAAGACCTTAACCAGTAGGCCAGAGTACGAGTCTAAGACCTTAGCTATTAGGCCAGAGTATGAGTTAAGACCTTAACCAGTAGGCCAGAGAAAAAGTTAAGACCTTAACCAGTAGGCCATAGTACGATTCTAAGACCTTAGCTATTATGCCAGAGTAAGAGTTAAGACCTTAGCTATTAGGCCAGAGTACGTGTTAAGACCTTAACCAGTAGGCCAGAGTAAGAGTTAAGACCTTAGCTATTAGGCCAGAGTAAGAGTTTAAACCTTAACCATTAGGCCAGAGTACGAGTCTAAGACCTTAGCTATTAGGCCAGAGTAAGAGTTAAGACCTTAGCTATTAGGCCAGAGTAAGAGTTAAGACCTTAAGCAGTAGGCCAGAGTACGAGTTAAGACCTTAGCTATTAGGCCAGAGTAAGAGTTAAGACCTTAGCTATTAGGCCAGAGTACGAGTCTAAGACCTTAGCTATTAGGCCAGAATAAGAGTTAAGACCTTAACCAGTAGGCCAGAGTAAGAGTTAAGACCTTAATCTGTAGGCCATAATACGAGTCTAAGACCTTAGCTATTAGGCCAGAGTAAGAGTTAAGACCTTAGCTATTAGGCCAGAGTAAGTGTTAAGACCTTAACCAGTAGGCCAGAGTAAGAGTGTAAGACCTTAGCTATTAGGCCAGAGTAAGAGTTAAGACCTTAACCAGTAGGCCAGAGTAAGAGTTAAGACCTTAGCTATCAGGCCAGAGTAAGAGTTAAGACCTTAGATATTAGGCCAGAGTAAGAGTTAAGACCTTAACCAGTAGGCCAGAGTACGAGTTAAGACCTTAGCTATTAGGTCAGAGTACGAGTCTAAGACCTTAGCTATTAGGCCAGAATAAGAGTTAAGACCTTAACCAGTAGGCCAGAGTAAGAGTTAAGACCTTAACCTGTAGGCCATAGTACGAGTCTAAGACCTTAGCTATTAGGCCAGAGTAAGAGTTAAGACCTTAGCTATTAGGCCAGAGTCGAGTCTAAGACCTTAGCTATTAGGCCAGAATAAGAGTTAAGACCTTAACCAGTAGGCCAGAGTTAGAGTTAAGACCTTAACCATTAGGCCAGAGTACGAGTCTAAGACCTTAGCTATTAGGCCAGAGTAAGAGTTAAGACCTTAGCTATTAGGCCAGAGTAAGAGTTAAGACCTAACCTGTAGGCCATAGTACGAGTTAAGACCTTAGCTATTAGGCCAGAGTAAGAGTTAAGACCTTTACCATTAGGCCAGAGTACGAGTCTAAGACCTTAGCTATTAGGCCAGAGTAAGAGTTAAGACCTTAGCTATTAGGCCAGAGTAAGAGTTAAGACCTTAAGCAGTAGGCCAGAGTACGAGTTAAGACCTTAGCTATTAGGCCAGAGTAAGAGTTAAGACCTTAGCTATTAGGCCAGAGTACGAGTCTAAGACCTTAGCTATTAGGCCAGAATAAGAGTTAAGACCTTAACCAGTAGGCCAGAGTAAGAGTTAAGACCTTAATCTGTAGGCCATAGTACGAGTCTAAGACCTTAGCTATTAGGCCAGAGTAAGAGTGAAGACCTTAGCTATTAGGCCAGAGTAAGTGTTAAGACCTTAACCAGTAGGCCAGAGTAAGAGTTAAGACCTTAGCTATTAGGCCAGAGTGAGAGTTAAGACCTTAACCATTAGGCCAGAGTACAAGTCTAAGACCTTAGCTATTAGGCCAGAGTAAGAGTTAAGACATTAGCTATTAGGCCAGAGTAAGAGTAAAGACCATAACCTGTAGGCCATAGTAAGAGTTAATACCTTAACCAGTAGGCCAGAGTACGAGTCTAAGACCTTAGCTATTAGGCCAGAGTATGAGTTAAGACCTTAACCAGTAGGCCAGAGTAAGAGTTAAGACCTTAACCAGTAGGCCATAGTACGATTCTAAGACCTTAGCTATTATGCCAGAGTAAGAGTTAAGACCTTAGCTATTAGGCCAGAGTAAGTGTTAAGACCTTAACCAGTAGGCCAAAGTAAGAGTTAAGACCTTAGCTATTAGGCCAGAGTAAGAGTTCAGACCTTAAACATTAGGCCAGAGTAAGAGTTAAGACCTTAACCATTAGGCCAGAGTAAGAGTTAAGACCTTAACCAGTAGGCCAGAGTAAGAGTTAAGACCTTAACCAGTTGGCCATAGTAAGAGTCTAAGACCTTAGCTATTAGGCCAGAGTAAGAGTTAAGACCTTAGCTATTAGGCCAGAGTAAGAGTTAAGACCTTAACCATTAGGTCAGAGTACGAGTCTAAGACCTTAGCTATTAGGCCAGAGTGAGAGTCAAGACCTTAATCAGTTGGCCAGAGTAAGAGTTAACACCTTAACCATTAGGCCAGAGTACGAGTCTAAGACCTTAACCATTAGGCCAGAGTAAGAGTTAAGACCTTAACCATTAGGCCAGAGTACGAGTCTAAGACCTTAGCTATTAGGCCAGAGTAAGAGTTAAGACCTTAGCTATTAGGACAGAGTAAGAGTTAAGACCTTAACCAGTAGGCCAGAGTAAGAGTTAAGACCTTAACCAGTAGGCCAGAGTAAGAGTTAAGACCTTAACCTGTAGGCCAGAGTAAGAGTTAAGACCTTAACCATTAGGCCAGAGTACGAGTCTCAGACCTTAGCTATTAGGCTGGAGTAGGAGTTAAGACCTTAGCTATTAGGCCAGAGTAAGAGTTAAGACCTTAGCTATTAGGCCAGAGTACGAGTCTAACACCTTAGCTATTAGGCTGGAGTAGGAGTTAAGACCTTAGCTATTAGGCCAGAGTAAGAGTTAAGACCTTAACCATTAGGCCAGAGTACGAGTCTAAGACCTTAGCTATTAGGCCAGAGTACGAGTCTAAGACCTTAGCTATTAGGCCAGAGTAAGAGTTAAGACCTTAACCAGTAGGCCAGAGTAAGAGTTAAGACCTTAGCTATTAGGCCAGAGTGAGAGTTAAGACCTTAACCATTAGGCCAGAGTACAAGTCTAAGACCTTAGATATTAGGCCAGAGTAAGAGTTAAGAGATTAGCTATTAGGCCAGAGTAAGAGTAAAGACCATAACCTGTAGGCCATAGTAAGAGTTAAGACCTTAACCAGTAGGCCAGAGTATGAGTCTAAGACCTTAGCTATTAGGCCAGAGTATGAGTTAAGACCTTAACCAGTAGGCCAGAGTAAGAGTTAAGACCTTAACCAGTGGGCCATAGTACGATTCTAAGACCTTAGCTATTATGCCAGAGTAAGAGTTAAGACCTTAGCTATTAGGCCAGAGTAAGTGTTAAGACCTTAACACCAGTAGGCCAGAGTAAGAGTTAAGACCTTAGCTATTAGGCCAGAGTAAGAGTTAAGACCTTAACCAGTAGGCCAGAGTAAGAGTTAAGACCTTTACCAGTAGGCCAGAGTATGAGTTAAGACCTTAACCATTAGGCCAGAGTATGAGTCTAAGACATTAGCTATTAGGCCAGAGTAAGAGTTAAGACCTCAGCTATTAGGCCAGAGTAAGAGTTAAGACCTTAACCATTAGGCCAGAGTACGAGTCTAAGACCTTAGCTATTAGGCAAGAGTAAAAGTTAAGACCTGAACCAGTAGGCCAGAGTACGAGTCTAAGACCTTAGCTATTAGGCCAGTGTAAGAGTTAAGACCTTAGCTGTGAGGCCAGAGTAAGAGTTAAGACCTTAACCAGTAGTCCAGAGTACAATTCTAAGACCTTAGCTATTAGGCCAGAGTAAGAGTTAAGACCTTAGCTATTAGGCCTGAGTATGAGTTAAGACCTTAACCAGTAGGCCAGAGTACGAGTCTAAGACCTTAGCTATTAGGCCAGAGTATGAGTTAAGACCTTAACCAGTAGGCCAGAGTACGAGTCTAAGACCTTAGCTATTAGGCCAGAGTAAGAGTTAAGACCTTATCCAGTAGGCCAGAGTACGAGTTAAGACCTTAGCTATTAGGCCAGAGTAAGAGTTAAGACCTTAACCAGTTGGCCATAGTAAGAGTCTAAGACCTTAGCTATTAGGCCAGAGTAAGAGTTAAGACCTTAGCTATTAGGCCAGAGTAAGAGTTAAGACCTTAACCATTAGGTCAGAGTACGAGTCTAAGACCTTAGCTATTAGGCCAGAGTGAGAGTCAAGACCTTAATCAGTTGGCCAGAGTAAGAGTTAACACCTTAACCATTAGGCCAGAGTACGAGTCTAAGACCTTAACCATTAGGCCAGAGTAAGAGTTAAGACCTTAACCATTAGGCCAGAGTACGAGTCTAAGACCTTAGCTATTAGGCCAGAGTAAGAGTTAAGACCTTAGCTATTAGGACAGAGTAAGAGTTAAGACCTTAACCAGTAGGCCAGAGTAAGAGTTAAGACCTTAACCAGTAGGCCAGAGTAAGAGTTAAGACCTTAACCTGTAGGCCAGAGTAAGAGTTAAGACCTTAACCATTAGGCCAGAGTACGAGTCTCAGACCTTAGCTATTAGGCTGGAGTAGGAGTTAAGACCTTAGCTATTAGGCCAGAGTAAGAGTTAAGACCTTAGCTATTAGGCCAGAGTACGAGTCTAACACCTTAGCTATTAGGCTGGAGTAGGAGTTAAGACCTTAGCTATTAGGCCAGAGTAAGAGTTAAGACCTTAACCATTAGGCCAGAGTACGAGTCTAAGACCTTAGCTATTAGGCCAGAGTACGAGTCTAAGACCTTAGCTATTAGGCCAGAGTAAGAGTTAAGACCTTAACCAGTAGGCCAGAGTAAGAGTTAAGACCTTAGCTATTAGGCCAGAGTGAGAGTTAAGACCTTAACCATTAGGCCAGAGTACAAGTCTAAGACCTTAGATATTAGGCCAGAGTAAGAGTTAAGAGATTAGCTATTAGGCCAGAGTAAGAGTAAAGACCATAACCTGTAGGCCATAGTAAGAGTTAAGACCTTAACCAGTAGGCCAGAGTATGAGTCTAAGACCTTAGCTATTAGGCCAGAGTATGAGTTAAGACCTTAACCAGTAGGCCAGAGTAAGAGTTAAGACCTTAACCAGTGGGCCATAGTACGATTCTAAGACCTTAGCTATTATGCCAGAGTAAGAGTTAAGACCTTAGCTATTAGGCCAGAGTAAGTGTTAAGACCTTAACACCAGTAGGCCAGAGTAAGAGTTAAGACCTTAGCTATTAGGCCAGAGTAAGAGTTAAGACCTTAACCAGTAGGCCAGAGTAAGAGTTAAGACCTTTACCAGTAGGCCAGAGTATGAGTTAAGACCTTAACCATTAGGCCAGAGTATGAGTCTAAGACCTTAGCTATTAGGCCAGAGTAAGAGTTAAGACCTCAGCTATTAGGCCAGAGTAAGAGTTAAGACCTTAACCATTAGGCCAGAGTACGAGTCTAAGACCTTAGCTATTAGGCAAGAGTAAAAGTTAAGACCTGAACCAGTAGGCCAGAGTACGAGTCTAAGACCTTAGCTATTAGGCCAGTGTAAGAGTTAAGACCTTAGCTGTGAGGCCAGAGTAAGAGTTAAGACCTTAACCAGTAGTCCAGAGTACAATTCTAAGACCTTAGCTATTAGGCCAGAGTAAGAGTTAAGACCTTAGCTATTAGGCCTGAGTATGAGTTAAGACCTTAACCAGTAGGCCAGAGTACGAGTCTAAGACCTTAGCTATTAGGCCAGAGTATGAGTTAAGACCTTAACCAGTAGGCCAGAGTACGAGTCTAAGACCTTAGCTATTAGGCCAGAGTAAGAGTTAAGACCTTATCCAGTAGGCCAGAGTACGAGTTAAGACCTTAGCTATTAGGCCAGAGTAAGAGTTAAGACCTTAGCTATTAGGCCAGAGTCGAGTCTAAGACCTTAGCTATTAGGCCAGAATAAGAGTTAAGACCTTAACCAGTAGGCCAGAGTAAGAGTTAAGACCTTAACCTGTAGGCCATAGTACGAGTCTAAGACCTTAGCTATTAGGCCAGAGTAAGAGTTAAGACCTTAACCAGTAGGCCAGAGTAAGAGTTAAGACCTTAGCTATTAGGCCAGAGTGAGAGTTAAGACCTTAACCATTAGGCCAGAGTACAAGTCTAAGACCTTAGCTATTAGGCCAGAGTAAGAGTTAAGACATTAGCTATTAGGCCAGAGTAAGAGTAAAGACCATAACCTGTAGGCCATAGTAAGAGTTAAGACCTTAACCAGTAGGCCAGAGTACGAGTCTAAGACCTTAGCTATTAGGCCAGAGTATGAGTTAAGACCTTAACCAGTAGGCCAGAGAAAAAGTTAAGACCTTAACCAGTAGGCCATAGTACGATTCTAAGACCTTAGCTATTATGCCAGAGTAAGAGTTAAGACCTTAGCTATTAGGCCAGAGTACGTGTTAAGACCTTAACCAGTAGGCCAGAGTAAGAGTTAAGACCTTAGCTATTAGGCCAGAGTAAGAGTTTAAACCTTAACCATTAGGCCAGAGTACGAGTCTAAGACCTTAGCTATTAGGCCAGAGTAAGAGTTAAGACCTTAGCTATTAGGCCAGAGTAAGAGTTAAGACCTTAAGCAGTAGGCCAGAGTACGAGTTAAGACCTTAGCTATTAGGCCAGAGTAAGAGTTAAGACCTTAGCTATTAGGCCAGAGTACGAGTCTAAGACCTTAGCTATTAGGCCAGAATAAGAGTTAAGACCTTAACCAGTAGGCCAGAGTAAGAGTTAAGACCTTAATCTGTAGGCCATAATACGAGTCTAAGACCTTAGCTATTAGGCCAGAGTAAGAGTTAAGACCTTAGCTATTAGGCCAGAGTAAGTGTTAAGACCTTAACCAGTAGGCCAGAGTAAGAGTGTAAGACCTTAGCTATTAGGCCAGAGTAAGAGTTAAGACCTTAACCAGTAGGCCAGAGTAAGAGTTAAGACCTTAGCTATCAGGCCAGAGTAAGAGTTAAGACCTTAGATATTAGGCCAGAGTAAGAGTTAAGACCTTAACCAGTAGGCCAGAGTACGAGTTAAGACCTTAGCTATTAGGTCAGAGTACGAGTCTAAGACCTTAGCTATTAGGCCAGAATAAGAGTTAAGACCTTAACCAGTAGGCCAGAGTAAGAGTTAAGACCTTAACCTGTAGGCCATAGTACGAGTCTAAGACCTTAGCTATTAGGCCAGAGTAAGAGTTAAGACCTTAGCTATTAGGCCAGAGTCGAGTCTAAGACCTTAGCTATTAGGCCAGAATAAGAGTTAAGACCTTAACCAGTAGGCCAGAGTTAGAGTTAAGACCTTAACCATTAGGCCAGAGTACGAGTCTAAGACCTTAGCTATTAGGCCAGAGTAAGAGTTAAGACCTTAGCTATTAGGCCAGAGTAAGAGTTAAGACCTAACCTGTAGGCCATAGTACGAGTTAAGACCTTAGCTATTAGGCCAGAGTAAGAGTTAAGACCTTTACCATTAGGCCAGAGTACGAGTCTAAGACCTTAGCTATTAGGCCAGAGTAAGAGTTAAGACCTTAGCTATTAGGCCAGAGTAAGAGTTAAGACCTTAAGCAGTAGGCCAGAGTACGAGTTAAGACCTTAGCTATTAGGCCAGAGTAAGAGTTAAGACCTTAGCTATTAGGCCAGAGTACGAGTCTAAGACCTTAGCTATTAGGCCAGAATAAGAGTTAAGACCTTAACCAGTAGGCCAGAGTAAGAGTTAAGACCTTAATCTGTAGGCCATAGTACGAGTCTAAGACCTTAGCTATTAGGCCAGAGTAAGAGTGAAGACCTTAGCTATTAGGCCAGAGTAAGTGTTAAGACCTTAACCAGTAGGCCAGAGTAAGAGTTAAGACCTTAGCTATTAGGCCAGAGTGAGAGTTAAGACCTTAACCATTAGGCCAGAGTACAAGTCTAAGACCTTAGCTATTAGGCCAGAGTAAGAGTTAAGACATTAGCTATTAGGCCAGAGTAAGAGTAAAGACCATAACCTGTAG
The DNA here is from genome assembly GCF_964204655.1 of Triturus cristatus. Lineage (NCBI taxonomy): Eukaryota > Metazoa > Chordata > Amphibia > Caudata > Salamandridae > Triturus > Triturus cristatus. The sequence goes on along the minus strand of NC_140584.1, from coordinate 1,886,821 downwards.
GCCATAGTAAGAGTTAATACCTTAACCAGTAGGCCAGAGTACGAGTCTAAGACCTTAGCTATTAGGCCAGAGTATGAGTTAAGACCTTAACCAGTAGGCCAGAGTAAGAGTTAAGACCTTAACCAGTAGGCCATAGTACGATTCTAAGACCTTAGCTATTATGCCAGAGTAAGAGTTAAGACCTTAGCTATTAGGCCAGAGTAAGTGTTAAGACCTTAACCAGTAGGCCAAAGTAAGAGTTAAGACCTTAGCTATTAGGCCAGAGTAAGAGTTCAGACCTTAAACATTAGGCCAGAGTAAGAGTTAAGACCTTAACCATTAGGCCAGAGTAAGAGTTAAGACCTTAACCAGTAGGCCAGAGTAAGAGTTAAGACCTTAACCAGTTGGCCATAGTAAGAGTCTAAGACCTTAGCTATTAGGCCAGAGTAAGAGTTAAGACCTTAGCTATTAGGCCAGAGTAAGAGTTAAGACCTTAACCATTAGGTCAGAGTACGAGTCTAAGACCTTAGCTATTAGGCCAGAGTGAGAGTCAAGACCTTAATCAGTTGGCCAGAGTAAGAGTTAACACCTTAACCATTAGGCCAGAGTACGAGTCTAAGACCTAAACCATTAGGCCAGAGTAAGAGTTAAGACCTTAACCATTAGGCCAGAGTACGAGTCTAAGACCTTAGCTATTAGGCCAGAGTAAGAGTTAAGACCTTAGCTATTAGGACAGAGTAAGAGTTAAGACCTTAACCAGTAGGCCAGAGTAAGAGTTAAGACCTTAACCAGTAGGCCAGAGTAAGAGTTAAGACCTTAACCTGTAGGCCAGAGTAAGAGTTAAGACCTTAACCATTAGGCCAGAGTACGAGTCTCAGACCTTAGCTATTAGGCTGGAGTAGGAGTTAAGACCTTAGCTATTAGGCCAGAGTAAGAGTTAAGACCTTAGCTATTAGGCCAGAGTACGAGTCTAACACCTTAGCTATTAGGCTGGAGTAGGAGTTAAGACCTTAGCTATTAGGCCAGAGTAAGAGTTAAGACCTTAACCATTAGGCCAGAGTACGAGTCTAAGACCTTAGCTATTAGGCCAGAGTACGAGTCTAAGACCTTAGCTATTAGGCCAGAGTAAGAGTTAAGACCTTAACCAGTAGGCCAGAGTAAGAGTTAAGACCTTAGCTATTAGGCCAGAGTGAGAGTTAAGACCTTAACCATTAGGCCAGAGTACAAGTCTAAGACCTTAGATATTAGGCCAGAGTAAGAGTTAAGAGATTAGCTATTAGGCCAGAGTAAGAGTAAAGACCATAACCTGTAGGCCATAGTAAGAGTTAAGACCTTAACCAGTAGGCCAGAGTATGAGTCTAAGACCTTAGCTATTAGGCCAGAGTATGAGTTAAGACCTTAACCAGTAGGCCAGAGTAAGAGTTAAGACCTTAACCAGTGGGCCATAGTACGATTCTAAGACCTTAGCTATTATGCCAGAGTAAGAGTTAAGACCTTAGCTATTAGGCCAGAGTAAGTGTTAAGACCTTAACACCAGTAGGCCAGAGTAAGAGTTAAGACCTTAGCTATTAGGCCAGAGTAAGAGTTAAGACCTTAACCAGTAGGCCAGAGTAAGAGTTAAGACCTTTACCAGTAGGCCAGAGTATGAGTTAAGACCTTAACCATTAGGCCAGAGTATGAGTCTAAGACATTAGCTATTAGGCCAGAGTAAGAGTTAAGACCTCAGCTATTAGGCCAGAGTAAGAGTTAAGACCTTAACCATTAGGCCAGAGTACGAGTCTAAGACCTTAGCTATTAGGCAAGAGTAAAAGTTAAGACCTGAACCAGTAGGCCAGAGTACGAGTCTAAGACCTTAGCTATTAGGCCAGTGTAAGAGTTAAGACCTTAGCTGTGAGGCCAGAGTAAGAGTTAAGACCTTAACCAGTAGTCCAGAGTACAATTCTAAGACCTTAGCTATTAGGCCAGAGTAAGAGTTAAGACCTTAGCTATTAGGCCTGAGTATGAGTTAAGACCTTAACCAGTAGGCCAGAGTACGAGTCTAAGACCTTAGCTATTAGGCCAGAGTATGAGTTAAGACCTTAACCAGTAGGCCAGAGTACGAGTCTAAGACCTTAGCTATTAGGCCAGAGTAAGAGTTAAGACCTTATCCAGTAGGCCAGAGTACGAGTTAAGACCTTAGCTATTAGGCCAGAGTAAGAGTTAAGACCTTAGCTATTAGGCCAGAGTCGAGTCTAAGACCTTAGCTATTAGGCCAGAATAAGAGTTAAGACCTTAACCAGTAGGCCAGAGTAAGAGTTAAGACCTTAACCTGTAGGCCATAGTACGAGTCTAAGACCTTAGCTATTAGGCCAGAGTAAGAGTTAAGACCTTAACCAGTAGGCCATAGTACGAGTCTAAGACCTTAGCTATTAGGCCAGAGTAAGAGTGAAGACCTTAGCTATTAGGCCAGAGTAAGTGTTAAGACCTTAACCAGTAGGCCAGAGTAAGAGTTAAGACCTTAGCTATTAGGCCAGAGTGAGAGTTAAGACCTTAACCATTAGGCCAGAGTACAAGTCTAAGACCTTAGCTATTAGGCCAGAGTAAGAGTTAAGACATTAGCTATTAGGCCAGAGTAAGAGTAAAGACCATAACCTGTAGGCCATAGTAAGAGTTAAGACCTTAACCAGTAGGCCAGAGTACGAGTCTAAGACCTTAGCTATTAGGCCAGAGTATGAGTTAAGACCTTAACCAGTAGGCCAGAGAAAAAGTTAAGACCTTAACCAGTAGGCCATAGTACGATTCTAAGACCTTAGCTATTATGCCAGAGTAAGAGTTAAGACCTTAGCTATTAGGCCAGAGTACGTGTTAAGACCTTAACCAGTAGGCCAGAGTAAGAGTTAAGACCTTAGCTATTAGGCCAGAGTAAGAGTTAAAACCTTAACCATTAGGCCAGAGTACGAGTCTAAGACCTTAGCTATTAGGCCAGAGTAAGAGTTAAGACCTTAGCTATTAGGCCAGAGTAAGAGTTAAGACCTTAAGCAGTAGGCCAGAGTACGAGTTAAGACCTTAGCTATTAGGCCAGAGTAAGAGTTAAGACCTTAGCTATTAGGCCAGAGTACGAGTCTAAGACCTTAGCTATTAGGCCAGAATAAGAGTTAAGACCTTAACCAGTAGGCCAGAGTAAGAGTTAAGACCTTAATCTGTAGGCCATAGTACGAGTCTAAGACCTTAGCTATTAGGCCAGAGTAAGAGTTAAGACCTTAGCTATTAGGCCAGAGTAAGTGTTAAGACCTTAACCAGTAGGCCAGAGTAAGAGTTAAGACCTTAGCTATTAGGCCAGAGTGAGAGTTAAGACCTTAACCATTAGGCCAGAGTACAAGTCTAAGACCTTAGCTATTAGGCCAGAGTAAGAGTTAAGACATTAGCTATTAGGCCAGAGTAAGAGTAAAGACCATAACCTGTAGGCCATAGTAAGAGTTAATACCTTAACCAGTAGGCCATAGTACGAGTCTAAGACCTTAGCTATTAGGCCAGAGTATGAGTTAAGACCTTAACCAGTAGGCCAGAGTAAGAGTTAAGACCTTAACCAGTAGGCCTTAGTACGATTCTAAGACCTTAGCTATTATGCCAGAGTAAGAGTTAAGACCTTAGCTATTAGGCCAGAGTAAGTGTTAAGACCTTAACCAGTAGGCCAAAGTAAGAGTTAAGACCTTAGCTATTAGGCCAGAGTAAGTGTTCAGACCTTAACCATTAGGCCAGAGTAAGAGTTAAGACCTTAACCAGTAGGCCAGAGTAAGAGTTAAGACCTTAACCAGTAGGCCAGAGTAAGAGTTAAGACCTTAACCAGTTGGCCATAGTAAGAGTCTAAGACCTTAGCTATTAGGCCAGAGTAAGAGTTAAGACCTTAGCTATTAGGCCAGAGTAAGAGTTAAGACCTTAACCATTAGGCCAGAGTACGAGTCTAAGACCTTAGCTATTAGGCCAGAGTAAGAGTTAAGACCTTAACCATTAGGTCAGAGTAAGAGTCTAAGACCTTAGCTATTAGGCCAGAGTGAGAGTCAAGACCTTAATCAGTTGGCCAGAGTAAGAGTTAACACCTTAACCATTAGGCCAGAGTATGAGTCTAAGACCTTAACCATTAGGCCAGAGTAAGAGTTAAGACCTTAACCATTAGGCCAGAGTACGAGTCTAAGACCTTAGCTATTAGGCCAGAGTAAGAGTTAAGACCTTAACCAGTAGGCCAGAGTAAGACTTAAGACCTTAACCAGTAGGCCAGAGTAAGACTTAAGACCTTAACCAGTAGGCCAGAGTAAGAGTTAAGACCTTAACCAATAGGCCATAGTAAGAGTCTAAGACCTTAGCTATTAGGCCAGAGTAAGAGTTAAGACCTTAGCTATTAGGCCAGAGTAAGAGTTAAGACCTTAACCATTAGGCCAGAGTATGAGTCTAAGACCTTAGCTATTAGGCCAGAGTAAGAGTTAAGACCTTAACCATTAGGTCTGAGTACGAGTCTAAGACCTTAGCTATTAGGCCATAGTGAGAGTTAAGACCTTAACCAGTAGGCCAGAGTAAGAGTTAAGACCTTAACCATTAGGCCAGAGTACGAGTCTAAGACCTTAGCTATTAGGCCAGAGTAAGAGTTAAGACATTAACCAGTAGGCCAGAGTAAGAGTTAAGACCTTAACCTGTAGGCCATAGTACGAGTCTAAGACCTTAGCTATTAGGCCAGAGTAAGAGTTAAGACCTTAACCAGTAGGCCAGAGTAAGAGTTAAGACCTTAGCTATTAGGCCAGAGTGAGAGTTAAGACCTTACCCATTAGGCCAGAGTACAAGTCTAAGACCTTAGCTATTAGGCCAGAGTAAGAGTTAAGACATTAGCTATTAGGCCAGAGTAAGAGTAAAGACCATAACCTGTAGGCCATAGTAAGTGTTAAGACCTTAGCTATTAGGCCAGAGTATGAGTTAAGACCTTAACCAGTAGGCCAGAGTAAGAGTTAAGACCTTAACCAGTAGGCCATAGTACGATTCTAAGACCTTAGCTATTATGCCAGAGTAAGAGTTAAGACCTTATCCAGTAGGCCAGAGTAGGAGTTAAGACCTTAACCATTAGGCCAGAGTACGAGTCTAAGACCTTAGCTATTAGGCAAGAGTAAGAGTTAAGACCTGAACCAGTAGGCCAGAGTACGAGTCTAAGACCTTAGCTATTAGGCCAGAGTAAGAGTTAAGACCTTAGCTGTGAGGCCAGAGTAAGAGTTAAGACCTTAACCAGTAGTCCAGAGTACAATTCTAAGACCTTAGCTATTAGGCCAGAGTAAGAGTTAAGACCTTAGCTGTTAGGCTAGAGTATGAGTTAAGACCTTAACCAGTAGGCCAGAGTACGAGTCTAAGACCTTAGCTATTAGGCCAGAGTAAGAGTTAAGACCCTAACAAGTAGGCCAGAGTAAGTGTTAATACCTTAACCTGTAGGCCAGAGTAAGAGTTAATACCTTAACCAGTAGGCCAGAGTAAGAGTTAAGACCTTAACCAGTAGGCCAGAGTAAGAGTTAAGACCTTAATCATTAGGCCAGAGTACGAGTCTAAGACCTTAGCTATTAGGCCAGAGTAAGAGTTAAGACATTAACCAGTAGGCCAGAGTAAGAGTTAAGACCTTAACCTGTAGGCCATAGTACGAGTCTAAGACCTTAGCTATTAGGCCAGAGTAAGAGTTAAGACCTTAACCAGTAGGCCAGAGTAAGAGTTAAGACCTTAGCTATTAGGCCAGAGTGAGAGTTAAGACCTTAACCATTAGGCCAGAGTACAAGTCTAAGACCTTAGCTATTAGGCCAGAGTAAGAGTTAAGACATTAGCTATTAGGCCAGAGTAAGAGTAAAGACCATAACCTGTAGGCCATAGTAAGAGTTAAGACCTTAGCTATTAGGCTAGAGTATGAGTTAGGACCTTAACCAGTAGGCCAGAGTAAGAGTTAAGACCTTAACCAGTAGGCCATAGTACGATTCTAAGAGCTTAGCTATTATGCCAGAGTAAGAGTTAAGACCTTAGCTATTAGGCCAGAGTAAGTGTTAAGACCTTAACCAGTAGGCCAGAGTAAGAGTTAAGACCTTAGCTATTAGGCCAGAGTAAGAGTTCAGACCTTAATCATTAGGCCAGAGTAAGAGTTAAGACCTTAACCAGTAGGCCAGAGTAAGAGTTAAGACCTTAACCAGTAGGCCAGAGTAAGAGTTAAGACCTTAACCAATAGGCCATAGTAAGAGTCTAAGACCTTAGCTATTAGGCCAGAGTAAGAGTTAAGACCTTAGCTATTAGGCCAGAGTAAGAGTTAAGACCTTAACCATTAGGCCAGAGTATGAGTCTAAGACCTTAGCTATTAGGCCAGAGTAAGAGTTAAGACCTTAACCATTAGGTCTGAGTACGAGTCTAAGACCTTAGCTATTAGGCCATAGTGAGAGTTAAGACCTTAACCAGTAGGCCAGAGTAAGAGTTAAGACCTTAACCATTAGGCCAGAGTACGAGTTAAGACCTTAGCTATTAGGCCAGAGTAAGAGTTAAGACCTTAACCAGTAGGCCAGAGTAAGAGTTAAGACCTTAACCAGTAGGCCAGAGTAAGAGTTAAGACCTTAACCAGTAGGCCAGAGTAAGAGTTAAGACCTTAACCATTAGGCCAGAGTATGAGTCTAAGACCTTAGCTATTAGGCCAGAGTAAGAGTTAAGACCTCAGCTATTAGGCCAGAGTAAGAGTTAAGACCTTAACCATTAGGCCAGAGTACGAGTCTAAGACCTTAGCTATTAGGCAAGAGTAAGAGTTAAGACCTGAACCAGTAGGCCAGAGTATGAGTCTAAGACCTTAGCTATTAGGCCAGAATAGCAGTTAAGACCTTAACCAGTAGGCCAGAGTATGATTCTAAGACCTTAGCTATTAGGCCAGAGTAAGAGTTAACACCTTAGCTGTGAGGCCAGAGTAAGAGTTAAGACCTTAACCAGTAGTGCAGAGTACAATTCTAAGACCTTAGCTATTAGGCCAGAGTAAGAGTTAAGACCTTAGCTATTAGGCCAGAGTATGAGTTAAGACCTTAGCTATTAGGCCAGAGTACGAGTCTAAGACCTTAGCTATTAGGCCAGAGTAAGAGTTAAGACCTTAACCAGTAGGCCAGAGTAAGAGTTAAGACCTTAACCAGTAGGCCAGAGTAAGAGTTAAGACCTTAACCAGTAGGCCATAGTACGATTCTAAGACCTTAGCTATTATGCCAGAGTAAGAGTTAAGACCTTAACCAGTAGGCCAGAGTAGGAGTTAAGACCTTAACCATTAGGCCAGAGTACGAGTCTAAGACCTTAGCTATTAGGCAAGAGTAAGAGTTAAGACCTGAACCAGTAGGCCAGAGTACGAGTCTAAGACCTTAGCTATTAGGCCAGAGTAAGAGTTAAGACCTTAGCTGTGAGGCCAGAGTAAGAGTTAAGACCTTAACCAGTAGTCCAGAGTACAATTCTAAGACCTTAGCTATTAGGCCAGAGTAAGAGTTAAGACCTTAGCTGTTAGGCTAGAGTATGAGTTAAGACCTTAACCAGTAGGCCAGAGTACGAGTCTAAGACCTTAGCTATTAGGCCAGAGTAAGAGTTAAGACCCTAACAAGTAGGCCAGAGTAAGTGTTAAGACCTTAACCTGTAGGCCAGAGTAAGAGTTAATACCTAGGCCAGAGTAAGAGTTAAGACCTTAACCAGTAGGCCAGAGTAAGAGTTAAGACCTTAATCATTAGGCCAGAGTACGAGACTAAGACCTTAGCTATTAGGCCAGAGTAAGAGTTAAGACATTAACCAGTAGGCCAGAGTAAGAGTTAAGACCTTAACCTGTAGGCCATAGTATGAGTCTAAGACCTTAGCTATTAGGCCAGAGTAAGAGTTAAGACCTTAACCAGTAGGCCAGAGTAAGAGTTAAGACCTTAGCTATTAGGCCAGAGTGAGAGTTAAGACCTTAACCATTAGGCCAGAGTACAAGTCTAAGACCTTAGCTATTAGGCCAGAGTAAGAGTTAAGACATTAGCTATTAGGCCAGAGTAAGAGTAAAGACCATAACCTGTAGGCCATAGTAAGAGTTAAGACCTTAGCTATTAGGCCAGAGTATGAGTTAAGACCTTAACCAGTAGGCCAGAGTAAGAGTTAAGACCTTAACCAGTAGGCCATAGTACGATTCTAAGAGCTTAGCTATTATGCCAGAGTAAGAGTTAAGACCTTAGCTATTAGGCCAGAGTAAGTGTTAAGACCTTAACCAGTAGGCCAGAGTAAGAGTTAAGACCTTAGCTATTAGGCCAGAGTAAGAGTTCAGACCTTAATCATTAGGCCAGAGTAAGAGTTAAGACCTTAACCAGTAGCTCAGAGTAAGAGTTAAGACCTTAACCAGTAGGCCAGAGTAAGAGTTAAGACCTTAACCAATAGGCCATAGTAAGAGTCTAAGACCTTAGCTATTAGGCCAGAGTAAGAGTTAAGATCTTAGCTATTAGGCCAGAGTAAGAGTTAAGACCTGAACCATTAGGCCAGAGTATGAGTCTAAGACCTTAGCTATTAGGCCAGAGTAAGAGTTAAGACCTTAACCATTAGGTCTGAGTACGAGTCTAAGACCTTAGCTATTAGGCCATAGTGAGAGTTAAGACCTTAACCAGTAGGCCAGAGTAAGAGTTAAGACCTTAACCATTAGGCCAGAGTACGAGTTAAGACCTTAGCTATTAGGCCAGAGTAAGAGTTAAGACCTTAACCAGTAGGCCAGAGCAAGAGTTAAGACCTTCACCAGTAGGCCAGAGTAAGAGTTAAGACCTTAACCAGTAGGCCAGAGTAAGAGTTAAGACCTTAACCATTAGGCCAGAGTATGAGTCTAAGACCTTAGCTATTAGGCCAGAGTAAGAGTTAAGACCTCAGCTATTAGGCCAGAGTAAGAGTTAAGACCTTAACCATTAGGCCAGAGTACGAGTCTAAGACCTTAGCTATTAGGCAAGAGTAAGAGTTAAGACATGAACCAGTAGGCCAGAGTATGAGTCTAAGACCTTAGCTATTAGGCCAGAATAGCAGTTAAGACCTTAACCAGTAGGCCAGAGTATGATTCTAAGACCTTAGCTGTGAGGCCAGAGTAAGAGTTAAGACCTTAACCAGTAGTGCAGAGTACAATTCTAAGACCTTAGCTATTAGGCCAGAGTAAGAGTTAAGACCTTAGCTATTAGGCCAGAGTATGAGTTAAGACCTTATCTATTAGGCCAGAGTACGAGTCTAAGACCTTAGCTATTAGGCCAGAATAAGAGTTAAGACCTTAACCAGTAGGCCAGAGTAAGAGTTAAGACCTTAACCTGTAGGCCATAGTACGAGTCTAAGACCTTAGCTATTAGGCCAGAGTAAGAGTTAAGACCTTAACCAGTAGGCCAGAGTAAGAGTTAAGACCTTAGCTATCAGGCCAGAGTAAGAGTTAAGACCTTAGATATTAGGCCAGAGTAAGAGTTAAGACCTTAACCAGTAGGCCAGAGTACGAGTTAAGACCTTAGCTATTAGGTCAGAGTACGAGTCTAAGACCTTAGCTATTAGGCCAGAATAAGAGTTAAGACCTTAACCAGTAGGCCAGAGTAAGAGTTAAGACCTTAACCTGTAGGCCATAGTACGAGTCTAAGACCTTAGCTATTAGGCCAGAGTAAGAGTTAAGACCTTAGCTATTAGGCCAGAGTAAGAGTTAAGACCTTAACCTGTAGGCCATAGTACGAGTTAAGACCTTAGCTATTAGGCCAGAGTAAGAGTTAAGACCTTAACCATTAGGCCAGAGTACGAGTCTAAGACCTTAGCTATTAGGCCAGAGTAAGAGTTAAGACCTTAGCTATTAGGCCAGAGTAAGAGTTAAGACCTTAAGCAGTAGGCCAGAGTACGAGTTAAGACCTTAGCTATTAGGCCAGAGTAAGAGTTAAGAACTTAGCTATTAGGCCAGAGTACGAGTCTAAGACCTTAGCTATTAGGCCAGAATAAGAGTTAAGACCTTAACCAGTAGGCCAGAGTAAGAGTTAAGACCTTAATCTGTAGGCCATAGTACGAGTCTAAGACCTTAGCTATTAGGCCAGAGTAAGAGTTAAGACCTTAGCTATTAGGCCAGAGTAAGTGTTAAGACCTTAACCAGTAGGCCAGAGTAAGAGTTAAGACCTTAGCTATTAGGCCAGAGTGAGAGTTAAGACCTTAACCATTAGGCCAGAGTACAAGTCTAAGACCTTAGCTATTAGGCCAGAATAAGAGTTAAGACATTAGCTATTAGGCCAGAGTAAGAGTAAAGACCATAACCTGTAGGCCATAGGAAGAGTTAATACCTTAACCAGTAGGCCAGAGTACGAGTCTAAGACCTTAGCTATTAGGCCAGAGTATGAGTTAAGACCTTAACCAGTAGGCCAGAGTAAGAGTTAAGACCTTAACCAGTAGGCCATAGTACGATTCTAAGACCTTAGCTATTATGCCAGAGTAAGAGTTCAGACCTTAGCTATTAGGCCAGAATAAGTGTTAAGACCTTAACCAGTAGGCCAGAGTAAGAGTTAAGACCTTAGCTATTAGGCCAGAGTAAGAGTTCAGACCTTAACCATTAGGCCAGAGTAAGAGTTAAGACCTTAACCAGTAGGCCAGAGTAAGAGTTAAGACCTTAACCAGTATGCCAGAGTAAGAGTTAAGACCTTAACCAGTTGGCCATAGTAAGAGTCTAAGACCTTAGCTATTAGGCCAGAGTAAGAGTTAAGACCTTAGCTATTAGGCCAGAGTAAGAGTTAAGACCTTAACCAGTAGGCCAGAGTAAGAGTTAAGACCTTAACCAGTAGGCCAGAGTAAGAGTTAAGACCTTAACCAATAGGCCATAGTAAGAGTCTAAGACCTTAGCTATTAGGCCAGAGTAAGAGTTAAGACCTTAGCTATTAGGCCAGAGTAAGAGTTAAGACCTTAACCATTAGGCCAGAGTATGAGTCTAAGACCTTAGCTATTAGGCCAGAGTAAGAGTTAAGACCTTAACCATTAGGTCTGAGTACGAGTCTAAGACCTTAGCTATTAGGCCATAGTGAGAGTTAAGACCTTAACCAGTAGGCCAGAGTAAGAGTTAAGACCTTAACCATTAGGCCAGAGTACGAGTTAAGACCTTAGCTATTAGGCCAGAGTAAGAGTTAAGACCTTAACCAGTAGGCCAGAGTAAGAGTTAAGACCTTAACCAGTAGGCCAGAGTAAGAGTTAAGACCTTAACCAGTAGGCCAGAGTAAGAGTTAAGACCTTAACCATTAGGCCAGAGTATGAGTCTAAGACCTTAGCTATTAGGCCAGAGTAAGAGTTAAGACCTCAGCTATTAGGCCAGAGTAAGAGTTAAGACCTTAACCATTAGGCCAGAGTACGAGTCTAAGACCTTAGCTATTAGGCAAGAGTAAGAGTTAAGACCTGAACCAGTAGGCCAGAGTATGAGTCTAAGACCTTAGCTATTAGGCCAGAATAGCAGTTAAGACCTTAACCAGTAGGCCAGAGTATGATTCTAAGACCTTAGCTATTAGGCCAGAGTAAGAGTTAACACCTTAGCTGTGAGGCCAGAGTAAGAGTTAAGACCTTAACCAGTAGTGCAGAGTACAATTCTAAGACCTTAGCTATTAGGCCAGAGTAAGAGTTAAGACCTTAGCTATTAGGCCAGAGTATGAGTTAAGACCTTAGCTATTAGGCCAGAGTACGAGTCTAAGACCTTAGCTATTAGGCCAGAGTAAGAGTTAAGACCTTAACCAGTAGGCCAGAGTAAGAGTTAAGACCTTAACCAGTAGGCCAGAGTAAGAGTTAAGACCTTAACCAGTAGGCCATAGTACGATTCTAAGACCTTAGCTATTATGCCAGAGTAAGAGTTAAGACCTTAACCAGTAGGCCAGAGTAGGAGTTAAGACCTTAACCATTAGGCCAGAGTACGAGTCTAAGACCTTAGCTATTAGGCAAGAGTAAGAGTTAAGACCTGAACCAGTAGGCCAGAGTACGAGTCTAAGACCTTAGCTATTAGGCCAGAGTAAGAGTTAAGACCTTAGCTGTGAGGCCAGAGTAAGAGTTAAGACCTTAACCAGTAGTCCAGAGTACAATTCTAAGACCTTAGCTATTAGGCCAGAGTAAGAGTTAAGACCTTAGCTGTTAGGCTAGAGTATGAGTTAAGACCTTAACCAGTAGGCCAGAGTACGAGTCTAAGACCTTAGCTATTAGGCCAGAGTAAGAGTTAAGACCCTAACAAGTAGGCCAGAGTAAGTGTTAAGACCTTAACCTGTAGGCCAGAGTAAGAGTTAATACCTTAACCAGTAGGCCAGAGTAAGAGTTAAGACCTTAACCAGTAGGCCAGAGTAAGAGTTAAGACCTTAATCATTAGGCCAGAGTACGAGTCTAAGACCTTAGCTATTAGGCCAGAGTAAGAGTTAAGACATTAACCAGTAGGCCAGAGTAAGAGTTAAGACCTTAACCTGTAGGCCATAGTACGAGTCTAAGACCTTAGCTATTAGGCCAGAGTAAGAGTTAAGACCTTAACCAGTAGGCCAGAGTAAGAGTTAAGACCTTAGCTATTAGGCCAGAGTGAGAGTTAAGACCTTAACCATTAGGCCAGAGTACAAGTCTAAGACCTTAGCTATTAGGCCAGAGTAAGAGTTAAGACATTAGCTATTAGGCCAGAGTAAGAGTAAAGACCATAACCTGTAGGCCATAGTAAGAGTTAAGACCTTAGCTATTAGGCCAGAGTATGAGTTAAGACCTTAACCAGTAGGCCAGAGTAAGAGTTAAGACCTTAACCAGTAGGCCATAGTACGATTCTAAGAGCTTAGCTATTATGCCAGAGTAAGAGTTAAGACCTTAGCTATTAGGCCAGAGTAAGTGTTAAGACCTTAACCAGTAGGCCAGAGTAAGAGTTAAGACCTTAGCTATTAGGCCAGAGTAAGAGTTCAGACCTTAATCATTAGGCCAGAGTAAGAGTTAAGACCTTAACCAGTAGGCCAGAGTAAGAGTTAAGACCTTAACCAGTAGGCCAGAGTAAGAGTTAAGACCTTAACCAATAGGCCATAGTAAGAGTCTAAGACCTTAGCTATTAGGCCAGAGTAAGAGTTAAGATCTTAGCTATTAGGCCAGAGTAAGAGTTAAGACCTGAACCATTAGGCCAGAGTATGAGTCTAAGACCTTAGCTATTAGGCCAGAGTAAGAGTTAAGACCTTAACCATTAGGTCTGAGTACGAGTCTAAGACCTTAGCTATTAGGCCATAGTGAGAGTTAAGACCTTAACCAGTAGGCCAGAGTAAGAGTTAAGACCTTAACCATTAGGCCAGAGTACGAGTTAAGACCTTAGCTATTAGGCCAGAGTAAGAGTTAAGACCTTAACCAGTAGGCCAGAGCAAGAGTTAAGACCTTCACCAGTAGGCCAGAGTAAGAGTTAAGACCTTAACCAGTAGGCCAGAGTAAGAGTTAAGACCTTAACCATTAGGCCAGAGTATGAGTCTAAGACCTTAGCTATTAGGCCAGAGTAAGAGTTAAGACCTCAGCTATTAGGCCAGAGTAAGAGTTAAGACCTTAACCATTAGGCCAGAGTACGAGTCTAAGACCTTAGCTATTAGGCAAGAGTAAGAGTTAAGACCTGAACCAGTAGGCCAGAGTATGAGTCTAAGACCTTAGCTATTAGGCCAGAATAGCAGTTAAGACCTTAACCAGTAGGCCAGAGTATGATTCTAAGACCTTAGCTATTAGGCCAGAGTAAGAGTTAAGACCTTAGCTGTGAGGCCAGAGTAAGAGTTAAGACCTTAACCAGTAGTGCAGAGTACAATTCTAAGACCTTAGCTATTAGGCCAGAGTAAGAGTTAAGACCTTAGCTATTAGGCCAGAGTATGAGTTAAGACCTTATCTATTAGGCCAGAGTACGAGTCTAAGACCTTAGCTATTAGGCCAGAATAAGAGTTAAGACCTTAACCAGTAGGCCAGAGTAAGAGTTAAGACCTTAACCTGTAGGCCATAGTACGAGTCTAAGACCTTAGCTATTAGGCCAGAGTAAGAGTTAAGACCTTAACCAGTAGGCCAGAGTAAGAGTTAAGACCTTAGCTATCAGGCCAGAGTAAGAGTTAAGACCTTAGATATTAGGCCAGAGTAAGAGTTAAGACCTTAACCAGTAGGCCAGAGTACGAGTTAAGACCTTAGCTATTAGGTCAGAGTACGAGTCTAAGACCTTAGCTATTAGGCCAGAATAAGAGTTAAGACCTTAACCAGTAGGCCAGAGTAAGAGTTAAGACCTTAACCTGTAGGCCATAGTACGAGTCTAAGACCTTAGCTATTAGGCCAGAGTAAGAGTTAAGACCTTAGCTATTAGGCCAGAGTAAGAGTTAAGACCTTAACCTGTAGGCCATAGTACGAGTTAAGACCTTAGCTATTAGGCCAGAGTAAGAGTTAAGACCTTAACCATTAGGCCAGAGTACGAGTCTAAGACCTTAGCTATTAGGCCAGAGTAAGAGTTAAGACCTTAGCTATTAGGCCAGAGTAAGAGTTAAGACCTTAAGCAGTAGGCCAGAGTACGAGTTAAGACCTTAGCTATTAGGCCAGAGTAAGAGTTAAGAACTTAGCTATTAGGCCAGAGTACGAGTCTAAGACCTTAGCTATTAGGCCAGAATAAGAGTTAAGACCTTAACCAGTAGGCCAGAGTAAGAGTTAAGACCTTAATCTGTAGGCCATAGTACGAGTCTAAGACCTTAGCTATTAGGCCAGAGTAAGAGTTAAGACCTTAGCTATTAGGCCAGAGTAAGTGTTAAGACCTTAACCAGTAGGCCAGAGTAAGAGTTAAGACCTTAGCTATTAGGCCAGAGTGAGAGTTAAGACCTTAACCATTAGGCCAGAGTACAAGTCTAAGACCTTAGCTATTAGGCCAGAATAAGAGTTAAGACATTAGCTATTAGGCCAGAGTAAGAGTAAAGACCATAACCTGTAGGCCATAGGAAGAGTTAATACCTTAACCAGTAGGCCAGAGTACGAGTCTAAGACCTTAGCTATTAGGCCAGAGTATGAGTTAAGACCTTAACCAGTAGGCCAGAGTAAGAGTTAAGACCTTAACCAGTAGGCCATAGTACGATTCTAAGACCTTAGCTATTATGCCAGAGTAAGAGTTCAGACCTTAGCTATTAGGCCAGAGTAAGTGTTAAGACCTTAACCAGTAGGCCAGAGTAAGAGTTAAGACCTTAGCTATTAGGCCAGAGTAAGAGTTCAGACCTTAACCATTAGGCCAGAGTAAGAGTTAAGACCTTAACCAGTAGGCCAGAGTAAGAGTTAAGACCTTAACCAGTAGGCCAGAGTAAGAGTTAAGACCTTAACCAGTTGGCCATAGTAAGAGTCTAAGACCTTAGCTATTAGGCCAGAGTAAGAGTTAAGACCTTAGCTATTAGGCCAGAGTAAGAGTTAAGACCTTAACCATTAGGCCAGAGTACGAGTCTAAGACCTTAGCTATTAGGCCAGAGTAAGAGTTAAGACCTTAACCATTAGGTCAGAGTACGAGTCTAAGACCTTAGCTATTAGGCCAGAGTGAGAGTTAAGACCTTAATCAGTTGGCCAGAGTAAGAGTTAACACCTTAACCATTAGGCCAGAGTACGAGTCTAAGACCTTAACCATTAGGCCAGAGTAAGAGTTAAGACCTTAACCATTAGGCCAGAGTACGAGTCTAAGACCTTAGCTATTAGGCCAGAGTAAGAGTTAAGACCTTAGCTATTAGGCCAGAGTAAGAGTTAAGACCTTAACCAGTAGGCCAGAGTAAGAGTTAAGACCTTAACCAGTAGGCCAGAGTAAGAGTTCAAACCTTAACCTGTAGGCCAGAGTACGAGTCTCAGACCTTAGCTATTAGGCTGGAGTAGGAGTTAAGACCTTAGCTATTAGGCCAGAGTAAGAGTTAAGACCTTAGCTATTAGGCCAGAGTACGAGTCTAACACCTTAGCTATTAGGCTGGAGTAGGAGTTAAGACCTTAGCTATTAGGCCAGAGTAAGAGTTAAGGCCTTAACCATTAGGCCAGAGTACGAGTCTAAGACCTTAGCTATTAGGCCAGAGTACGAGTCTAAGACCTTAGCTATTAGGCCAGAGTAAGAGTTAAGACCTTAACCAGTAGGCCAGAGTAAGAGTTAAGACCTTAGCTATTAGGCCAGAGTGAGAGTTAAGACCTTAACCATTAGGCCAGCGTACAAGTCTAAGACCTTAGCTATTAGGCCAGAGTAAGAGTTAAGACATTAGCTATTAGGCCAGAGTAAGAGTAAAGACCATAACCTGTAGGCCATAGTAAGAGTTAAGACCTTAACCAGTAGGCCAGAGTACGAGTCTAAGACCTTAGCTATTAGGCCAGAGTATGAGTTAAGACCTTAACCAGTAGGCCAGAGTAAGAGTTAAGACCTTAACCAGTAGGCCATAGTACGATTCTAATACCTTAGCTATTATGCCAGAGTAAGAGTTAAGACCTTAGCTATTAGGCCAGAGTAAGTGTTAAGACCTTAACACCAGTAGGCCAGAGTAAGAGTTAAGACCTTAGCTATTAGGCCAGAGTAAGAGTTAAGACCTTAACCAGTAGGCCAGAGTAAGAGTTAAGACCTTAACCAGTAGGCCAGAGTATGAGTTAAGACCTTAACCATTAGGCCAGAGTATGAGTCTAAGACCTTAGCTATTAGGCCAGAGTAAGAGTTAAGACCTCAGCTATTAGGCCAGAGTAAGAGTTAAGACCTTAACCATTAGGCCAGAGTACGAGTCTAAGACCTTAGCTATTAGGCAAGAGTAAGAGTTAAGACCTGAACCAGTAGGCCAGAGTACGAGTCTAAGACCTTAGCTATTAGGCCAGAGTAAGAGTTAAGACCTTAGCTGTGAGGCCAGAGTAAGAGTTAAGACCTTAACCAGTAGTCCAGAGTACAATTCTAAGACCTTAGCTATTAGGCCAGAGTAAGAGTTAAGACCTTAGCTATTAGGCCTGAGTATGAGTTAAGACCTTAACCAGTAGGCCAGAGTACGAGTCTAAGACCTTAGCTATTAGGCCAGAGTAAGAGTTAAGACCTTAACCAGTAGGCCAGAGTATGAGTTAAGACCTTAGCTATTAGGCCAGAGTAAGAGTTGAGACATTAGCTATTAGGCCAGAGTCGAGTCTAAGACCTTAGCTATTAGGCCAGAATAAGAGTTAAGACCTTAACCAGTAGGCCAGAGTAAGAGTTAAGACCTTAACCTGTAGGCCATAGTACGAGTCTAAGACCTTAGCTATTAGGCCAGAGTAAGAGTTCAGACCTTAATCATTAGGCCAGAGTAAGAGTTAAGACCTTAACCAGTAGGCCAGAGTAAGAGTTAAGACCTTAACCAGTAGGCCAGAGTAAGAGTTAAGACCTTAACCAATAGGCCATAGTAAGAGTCTAAGACCTTAGCTATTAGGCCAGAGTAAGAGTTAAGACCTTAGCTATTAGGCCAGAGTAAGATTTCAGACCTTAACCATTAGGCCAGAGTATGAGTCTAAGACCTTAGCTATTAGGCCAGAGTAAGAGTTAAGACCTTAACCATTAGGTCTGAGTACAAGTCTAAGACCTTAGCTATTAGGCCATAGTGAGAGTTAAGACCTTAACCAGTAGGCCAGATTAAGAGTTAAGACCTTAACCATTAGGCCAGAGTACGAGTTAAGACCTTAGCTATTAGGCCAGAGTAAGAGTTAAGACCTTAGCTATTAGGCCAGAGTGAGAGTTAAGACCTTACCCATTAGGCCAGAGTACAAGTCTAAGACCTTAGCTATTAGGCCAGAGTAAGAGTTAAGACATTAGCTATTAGGCCAGAGTAAGAGTAAAGACCATAACCTGTAGGCCATAGTAAGAGTTAAGACCTTAACCAGTAGGCCAGAGTACGAGTCTAAGACCTTAGCTATTAGGCCAGAGTATGAGTTAAGACCTTAACCAGTAGGCCAGAGTAAGAGTTAAGACCTTAACCAGTAGGCCATAGTACGATTCTAAGACCTTAGCTATTATGCCAGAGTAAGAGTTAAGACCTTAGCTATTAGGCCAGAGTAAGTGTTAAGACCTTAACACCAGTAGGCCAGAGTAAGAGTTAAGACCTTAGCTATTAGGCCAGAGTAAGAGTTAAGACCTTAACCAGTAGGCCAGAGTAAGAGTTAAGACCTTAACCAGTAGGCCAGAGTATGAGTTAAGACCTTAACCATTAGGCCAGAGTATGAGTCTAAGACCTTAGCTATTAGGCCAGAGTAAGAGTTAAGACCTCAGCTATTAGGCCAGAGTAGGAGTTAAGACCTTAACCATTAGGCCAGAGTACGAGTCTAAGACCTTAGCTATTAGGCAAGAGTAAGAGTTAAGACCTGAACCAGTAGGCCAGAGTACGAGTCTAAGACCTTAGCTATTAGGCCAGAGTAAGAGTTAAGACCTTAGCTGTGAGGCCAGAGTAAGAGTTAAGACTAGGCCTGGGCAAAAATTTCGTTCCGTTCGCGGAAATTGCGATAATTTGACATTTTTGCGTTCCGCGGAGAGCGCGAAAATGTCAAAAATTCCGGTTTCCGCAGCTTGGCGATAATTTGTTTCTTGCTCGCGCTGTAAAATGATACATTCTCGCGCGCGCGCGATCGCCTTACCTGAATCCCTGCGTTCGCCGACAAGTTTTCTTGATCCGGTCGCGTTCTCCATGAGATGTTGTATTGTTTTTAGCCATTTGCGCTGTCTCGCGACAGTTCGCGCCCGCAGTGACGTCATGCGTCGCGCGATCACGTCTTTCTTCTCGCGATCATGCACCGCGAGAACAACTCAAAACAAGATGGCCGCGCCCGCAAGCAGCCACATGGGTAAGTTGGCGACCCGCAACCATGCAGAAAATCGCGCGAACATGCCGGAAAAAAACTTCCGCATCTTCGCGATATTTCTGCTTGTTTGCGATAATTTTAAACATTCTCGCGATAATTTGCGAAGGTTAATTCCGCAAATTCCGCCCACCCCTAGTTAAGACCTTAACCAGTAGTCCAGAGTACAATTCTAAGACCTTAGCTATTAGGCCAGAGTAAGAGTTAAGATCTTAGCTATTCGGCCTGAGTATGAGTTAAGACCTTAACCAGTAGGCCAGAGTACGAGTCTAAGACCTTAGCTATTAGGCCAGAGTAAGAGTTAAGACCTTAACCAGTAGGCCAGAGTATGAGTTAAGATCTTAGCTATTAGGCCAGAGTAAGAGTTAAGACCTTAGCTATTAGGCCAGAGTCGAGTCTAAGACCTTAGCTATTAGGCCAGAATAAGAGTTAAGACCTTAACCAGTAGGCCAGAGTAAGAGTTAAGACCTTAACCTGTAGGCCATAGTACGAGTCTAAGACCTTAGCTATTAGGCCAGAGTAAGAGTTCAGACCTTAATCATTAGGCCAGAGTAAGAGTTAAGACCTTAACCAGTAGGCCAGTGTAAGAGTTAAGACCTTAACCAGTAGGCCAGAGTAAGAGTTAAGACCTTAACCAATAGGCCATAGTAAGAGTCTAAGACCTTAGCTATTAGGCCAGAGTAAGAGTTAAGACCTTAGCTATTTGGCCAGAGTAAGAGTTAAGACCTTAACCATTAGGCCAGAGTATGAGTCTAAGACATTAGCTATTAGGCCAGAGTAAGAGTTAAGACCTTAACCATTAGGTCTGAGTACGAGTCTAAGACCTTAGCTATTAGGCCATAGTGAGAGTTAAGACCTTAACCAGTAGGCCAGAGTAAGAGTTAAGACCTTAACCATTAGGCCAGAGTACGAGTTAAGACCTTAGCTATTAGGCCAGAGTAAGAGTTAAGACCTTAACCAGTAGGCCAGAGTAAGACTTAAGACCTTAACCAGTAGGCCAGAGTAAGAGTTAAGACCTTAACCAGTAGGCCAGAGTAAGAGTTAAGACCTTAACCATTAGGCCAGAGTATGAGTCTAAGACCTTAGCTATTAGGCCAGAGTAAGAGTTAAGACCTCAGCTATTAGGCCAGAGTAAGAGTTAAGACCTTAACCATTAGGCCAGAGTACGAGTCTAAGACCTTAGCTATTAGGCAAGAGTAAGAGTTAAGACCTGAACCAGTAGGCCAGAGTATGAGTCTAAGACCTTAGCTATTAGGCCAGAATAGGAGTTAAGACCTTAACCAGTAGGCCAGAGTATGATTCTAAGACCTTAGCTATTAGGCCAGAGTAAGTGTTAAGACCTTAGCTGTGAGGCCAGAGTAAGAGTTAAGACCTTAACCAGTAGTGCAGAGTACAATTCTAAGACCTTAGCTATTAGGCCAGAGTATGAGTTAAGACCTTAGCTATTAGGCCAGAGTACGAGTCTAAGACCTTAGCTATTAGGCCAGAATAAGAGTTAAGACCTTAACCAGTAGGCCAGAGTAAGAGTTAAGACCTTAACTTGTAGGCCATAGTACGAGTCTAAGACCTTAGCTATTAGGCCAGAGTAAGAGTTAAGACCTTAACCAGTAGGCCAGAGTAAGAGTTAAGACCTTAGCTATCAGGCCAGAGTAAGAGTTAAGACCTTAGATATTAGGCCAGAGTAAGAGTTAAGACCTTAACCAGTAGGCCAGAGTACGAGTTAAGACCTTAACCTGTAGGCCATAGTACGAGTCCAAGACCTTAGCTATTAGGCCAGAGTAAGAGTTAAGACATTAACGAGGAGGCCAGAGGAAGAGTTAAGACCTTAACCATTAGGCCAGAGTATGAGTCTAAGACCTTAGCTATTAGGCCAGAGTAAGAGTTAAGACCTTAGCTATTAGGCCAGAGTAAGAGTTAAGACCTTAACCTGTAGGCCATAGTACGAGTTAAGACCTAAGCTATTAGGCCAGAGTAAGAGTTAAGACCTTAACCATTAGGCCAGAGTACGAGTCTAAGACCTTAGCTATTAGGCCAGAGTAAGAGTTAAGACCTTAGCTATTAGGCCAGAGTAAGAGTTAAGACCTTAAGCAGTAGGCCAGAGTACGAGTTAAGACCTTAGCTATTAGGCCAGAGTAAGAGTTAAGACCTTAGCTATTAGGCCAGAGTACGAGTCTAAGACCTTAGCTATTAGGCCAGAATAAGAGTTAAGACCTTAACCAGTAGGCCAGAGTAAGAGTTAAGACCTTAATCTGTAGGCCATAGTACGAGTCTAAGACCTTAGCTATTAGGCCAGAGTAAGAGTTAAGACCTTAGCTATTAGGCCAGAGTAAGTGTTAAGACCTTAACCAGTAGCCCAGAGTAAGAGTTAAGACCTTAGCTATTAGGCCAGAGTGAGAGTTAAGACCTTAACCATTAGGCCAGAGTACAAGTCTAAGACCTTAGCTATTAGGCCATAGTGAGAGTTAAGACCTTAACCAGTAGGCCAGAGTAAGAGTTAAGACCTTAACCATTAGGCCAGAGTACGAGTTAAGACCTTAGCTATTAGGCCAGAGTAAGAGTTAAGACCTTAACCAGTAGGCCAGAGTAAGAGTTAAGACCTTAACCAGTAGGCCAGAGTAAGAGTTAAGACCTTAACCAGTAGGCCAGAGTAAGAGTTAAGACCTTAACCATTAGGCCAGAGTATGAGTCTAAGACCTTAGCTATTAGGCCAGAGTAAGAGTTAAGACCTCAGCTATTAGGCCAGAGTAAGAGTTAAGACCTTAACCATTAGGCCAGAGTACGAGTCTAAGACCTTAGCTATTAGGCAAGAGTAAGAGTTAAGACCTGAACCAGTAGGCCAGAGTATGAGTCTAAGACCTTAGCTATTAGGCCAGAATAGGAGTTAAGACCTTAACCAGTAGGCCAGAGTATGATTCTAAGACCTTAGCTATTAGGCCAGAGTAAGTGTTAAGACCCTAGCTGTGAGGCCAGAGTAAGAGTTAAGACCTTAACCAGTAGTGCAGAGTACAATTCTAAGACCTTAGCTATTAGGCCAGAGTACGAGTCTAAGACCTTAGCTATTAGGCCAGAATAAGAGTTAAGACCTTAACCAGTAGGCCAGAGTAAGAGTTAAGACCTTAATCTGTAGGCCATAGTACGAGTCTAAGACCTTAGGTATTAGGCCAGAGTAAGAGTTAAGACCTTAACCAGTAGGCCAGAGTAAGAGTTAAGACCTTAGCTATTAGGCCAGATTGAGAGTTAAGACCTTAACCATTAGGCCAGAGTACAAGTCTAAGACCTTAGCTATTAGGCCAGAGTAAGAGTTAATACATTAGCTATTAGGCCAGAGTAAGAGTTAAGACCTTAACCAGTAGGCCATAGTACGATTCTAAGACCTTAGCTATTATGCCAGAGTAAGAGTTAAGACCTTAGCTATTAGGCCAGAGTAAGTGTTAAGACCTTAACCAGTAGGCCAGAGTAAGAGTTAAGACCTTAGCTATTAGGCCAGAGTAAGAGTTAAGACCTTAACCATTAGGCCAGAGTACGAGTCTAAGACCTTAGCTATTAGGCCAGAGTAAGAGTTAAGACCTTAACCATTAGGTCAGAGTATGAGTCTAAGACCTTAGCTATTAGGCCAGAGTGAGAGTTAAGACCTTAATCAGTTGGCCAGAGTAAGAGTTAACACCTTAACCATTAGGCCAGAGTACGAGTCTAAGACCTTAACCATTAGGCCAGAGTAAGAGTTAAGACCTTAACCATTAGGCCAGAGTACGAGTCTAAGACCTTAGCTATTAGGCCAGAGTAAGAGTTAAGACCTTAGCTATTAGGCCAGAGTAAGAGTTAAGACCTTAACCAGTAGGCCAGAGTAAGAGTTAAGACCTTAACCAGTAGGCCAGAGTAAGAGTTAAAACCTTAACCTGTAGGCCAGAGTACGAGTCTCAGACCTTAGCTATTAGGCTGGAGTAGGAGTTAAGACCTTAGCTATTAGGCCAGAGTAAGAGTTAAGACCTTAGCTATTAGGCCAGAGTACGAGTCTAACACCTTAGCTATTAGGCTGGAGTAGGAGTTAAGACCTTAGCTATTAGGCCAGAGTAAGAGTTAAGGCCTTAACCATTAGGCCAGAGTACGAGTCTAAGACCTTAGCTATTAGGCCAGAGTACGAGTCTAAGACCTTAGCTATTAGGCCAGAGTAAGAGTTAAGACCTTAACCAGTAGGCCAGAGTAAGAGTTAAGACCTTAGCTATTAGGCCAGAGTGAGAGTTAAGACCTTAACCATTAGGCCAGAGTACAAGTCTAAGACCTTAGCTATTAGGCCAGAGTAAGAGTTAAGACATTAGCTATTAGGCCAGAGTAAGAGTAAAGACCATAACCTGTAGGCCATAGTAAGAGTTAAGACCTTAACCAGTAGGCCAGAGTACGAGTCTAAGACCTTAGCTATTAGGCCAGAGTATGAGTTGAGACCTTAACCAGTAGGCCAGAGTAAGAGTTAAGACCTTAACCAGTAGGCCATAGTACGATTCTAAGACCTTAGCTATTATGCCAGAGTAAGAGTTAAGACCTTAGCTATTAGGCCAGAGTAAGTGTTAAGACCTTAACACCAGTAGGCCAGAGTAAGAGTTAAGACCTTAGCTATTAGGCCAGAGTAAGAGTTAAGACCTTAACCAGTAGGCCAGAGTAAGAGTTAAGACCTTAACCAGTAGGCCAGAGTATGAGTTAAGACCTTAACCATTAGGCCAGAGTATGAGTCTAAGACCTTAGCTATTAGGCCAGAGTAAGAGTTAAGACCTCAGCTATTAGGCCAGAGTAAGAGTTAAGACCTTAACCATTAGGCCAGAGTACGAGTCTAAGACCTTAGCTATTAGGCAAGAGTAAGAGTTAAGACCTGAACCAGTAGGCCAGAGTACGAGTCTAAGACCTTAGCTATTAGGCCAGAGTAAGAGTTAAGACCTTAGCTGTGAGGCCAGAGTAAGAGTTAAGACCTTAACCAGTAG
The DNA here is from genome assembly GCF_964204655.1 of Triturus cristatus. NCBI lineage: Eukaryota > Metazoa > Chordata > Amphibia > Caudata > Salamandridae > Triturus > Triturus cristatus. The sequence goes on along the minus strand of NC_140584.1, from coordinate 1,863,080 downwards.
TCCAGAGTACAATTCTAAGACCTTAGCTATTAGGCCAGAGTAAGAGTTAAGACCTTAGCTATTAGGCCTGAGTATGAGTTAAGACCTTAACCAGTAGGCCAGAGTACGAGTCTAAGACCTTAGCTATTAGGCCAGAGTAAGAGTTAAGACCTTAACCAGTAGGCCAGAGCATGAGTTAAGACCTTAGCTATTAGGCCAGAGTAAGAGTTAAGACATTAGCTATTAGGCCAGAGTCGAGTCTAAGACCTTAGCTATTAGGCCAGAATAAGAGTTAAGACCTTAACCAGTAGGCCAGAGTAAGAGTTAAGACCTTAACCTGTAGGCCATAGTACGAGTCTAAGACCTTAGCTATTAGGCCAGAGTAAGAGTTCAGACCTTAATCATTAGGCCAGAGTAAGAGTTAAGACCTTAACCAGTAGGCCAGAGTAAGAGTTAAGACCTTAACCAGTAGGCCAGAGTAAGAGTTAAGACCTTAACCAATAGGCCATAGTAAGAGTCTAAGACCTTAGCTATTAGGCCAGAGTAAGAGTTAAGACCTTAGCTATTAGGCCAGAGTAAGAGTTCAGACCTTAACCATTAGGCCAGAGTATGAGTCTAAGACCTTAGCTATTAGGCCAGAGTAAGAGTTAAGACCTTAACCATTAGGTCTGAGTACAAGTCTAAGACCTTAGATATTAGGCCATAGTGAGAGTTAAGACCTTAACCAGTAGGCCAGATTAAGAGTTAAGACCTTAACCATTAGACCAGAGTACGAGTTAAGACCTTAGCTATTAGGCCAGAGTAAGAGTTAAGACCTTAGCTATTAGGCCAGAGTGAGAGTTAAGACCTTACCCATTAGGCCAGAGTACAAGTCTAAGACCTTAGCTATTAGGCCAGAGTAAGAGTTAAGACATTAGCTATTAGGCCAGAGTAAGAGTAAAGACCATAACCTGTAGGCCATAGTAAGAGTTAAGACCTTAACCAGTAGGCCAGAGTACGAGTCTAAGACCTTAGCTATTAGGCCAGAGTATGAGTTAAGACCTTAACCAGTAGGCCAGAGTAAGAGTTAAGACCTTAACCAGTAGGCCATAGTACGATTCTAAGACCTTAGCTATTATGCCAGAGTAAGAGTTAAGACCTTAGCTATTAGGCCAGAGTAAGTGTTAAGACCTTAACACCAGTAGGCCAGAGTAAGAGTTAAGACCTTAGCTATTAGGCCAGAGTAAGAGTTAAGACCTTAACCAGTAGGCCAGAGTAAGAGTTAAGACCTTAACCAGTAGGCCAGAGTATGAGTTAAGACCTTAACCATTAGGCCAGAGTATGAGTCTACGACCTTAGCTATTAGGCCAGAGTAAGAGTTAAGACCTCAGCTATTAGGCCAGAGTAGGAGTTAAGACCTTAACCATTAGGCCAGAGTACGAGTCTAAGACCTTAGCTATTAGGCAAGAGTAAGAGTTAAGACCTGAACCAGTAGGCCAGAGTACGAGTCTAAGACCTTAGCTATTAGGCCAGAGTAAGAGTTAAGACCTTAGCTGTGAGGCCAGAGTAAGAGTTAAGACCTTAACCAGTAGTCCAGAGTACAATTCTAAGACCTTAGCTATTAGGCCAGAGTAAGAGTTAAGATCTTAGCTATTCGGCCTGAGTATGAGTTAAGACCTTAACCAGTAGGCCAGAGTACGAGTCTAAGACCTTAGCTATTAGGCCAGAGTAAGAGTTAAGACCTTAACCAGTAGGCCAGAGTATGAGTTAAGATCTTAGCTATTAGGCCAGAGTAAGAGTTAAGACCTTAGCTATTAGGCCAGAGTCGAGTCTAAGACCTTAGCTATTAGGCCAGAATAAGAGTTAAGACCTTAACCAGTAGGCCAGAGTAAGAGTTAGGACCTTAACCTGTAGGCCATAGTACGAGTCTAAGACCTTAGCTATTAGGCCAGAGTAAGAGTTCAGACCTTAATCATTAGGCCAGAGTAAGAGTTAAGACCTTAACCAGTAGGCCAGTGTAAGAGTTAAGACCTTAACCAGTAGGCCAGAGTAAGAGTTAAGACCTTAACCAATAGGCCATAGTAAGAGTCTAAGACCTTAGCTATTAGGCCAGAGTAAGAGTTAAGACCTTAGCTATTTGGCCAGAGTAAGAGTTAAGACCTTAACCATTAGGTCTGAGTACAAGTCTAAGACCTTAGCTATTAGGCCATAGTGAGAGTTAAGACCTTAACCAGTAGGCCAGATTAAGAGTTAAGACCTTAACCATTAGACCAGAGTACGAGTTAAGACCTTAGCTATTAGGCCAGAGTAAGAGTTAAGACCTTAGCTATTAGGCCAGAGTGAGAGTTAAGACCTTACCCATTAGGCCAGAGTACAAGTCTAAGACCTTAGCTATTAGGCCAGAGTAAGAGTTAAGACATTAGCTATTAGGCCAGAGTAAGAGTAAAGACCATAACCTGTAGGCCATAGTAAGAGTTAAGACCTTAACCAGTAGGCCAGAGTACGAGTCTAAGACCTTAGCTATTAGGCCAGAGTATGAGTTAAGACCTTAACCAGTAGGCCAGAGTAAGAGTTAAGACCTTAACCAGTAGGCCATAGTACGATTCTAAGACCTTAGCTATTATGCCAGAGTAAGAGTTAAGACCTTAGCTATTAGGCCAGAGTAAGTGTTAAGACCTTAACACCAGTAGGCCAGAGTAAGAGTTAAGACCTTAGCTATTAGGCCAGAGTAAGAGTTAAGACCTTAACCAGTAGGCCAGAGTAAGAGTTAAGACCTTAACCAGTAGGCCAGAGTATGAGTTAAGACCTTAACCATTAGGCCAGAGTATGAGTCTAAGACCTTAGCTATTAGGCCAGAGTAAGAGTTAAGACCTCAGCTATTAGGCCAGAGTAGGAGTTAAGACCTTAACCATTAGGCCAGAGTAAGAGTCTAAGACCTTAGCTATTAGGCAAGAGTAAGAGTTAAGACCTGAACCAGTAGGCCAGAGTACGAGTCTAAGACCTTAGCTATTAGGCCAGAGTAAGAGTTAAGACCTTAGCTGTGAGGCCAGAGTAAGAGTTAAGACCTTAACCAGTAGTCCAGAGTACAATTCTAAGACCTTAGCTATTAGGCCAGAGTAAGAGTTAAGATCTTAGCTATTCGGCCTGAGTATGAGTTAAGACCTTAACCAGTAGGCCAGAGTACGAGTCTAAGACCTTAGCTATTAGGCCAGAGTAAGAGTTAAGACCTTAACCAGTAGGCCAGAGTATGAGTTAAGATCTTAGCTATTAGGCCAGAGTAAGAGTTAAGACCTTAGCTATTAGGCCAGAGTCGAGTCTAAGACCTTAGCTATTAGGCCAGAATAAGAGTTAAGACCTTAACCAGTAGGCCAGAGTAAGAGTTAAGACCTTAACCTGTAGGCCATAGTACGAGTCTAAGACCTTAGCTATTAGGCCAGAGTAAGAGTTCAGACCTTAATCATTAGGCCAGAGTAAGAGTTAAGACCTTAACCAGTAGGCCAGTGTAAGAGTTAAGACCTTAACCAGTAGGCCAGAGTAAGAGTTAAGACCTTAACCAATAGGCCATAGTAAGAGTCTAAGACCTTAGCTATTAGGCCAGAGTAAGAGTTAAGACCTTAGCTATTTGGCCAGAGTAAGAGTTAAGACCTTAACCATTAGGCCAGAGTATGAGTCTAAGACATTAGCTATTAGGCCAGAGTAAGAGTTAAGACCTTAACCATTAGGTCTGAGTACGAGTCTAAGACCTTAGCTATTAGGCCATAGTGAGAGTTAAGACCTTAACCAGTAGGCCAGAGTAAGAGTTAAGACCTTAACCATTAGGCCAGAGTACGAGTTAAGACCTTAGCTATTAGGCCAGAGTAAGAGTTAAGACCTTAACCAGTAGGCCAGAGTAAGACTTAAGACCTTAACCAGTAGGCCAGAGTAAGAGTTAAGACCTTAACCAGTAGGCCAGAGTAAGAGTTAAGACCTTAACCATTAGGCCAGAGTATGAGTCTAAGACCTTAGCTATTAGGCCAGAGTAAGAGTTAATACCTCAGCTATTAGGCCAGAGTAAGAGTTAAGACCTTAACCATTAGGCCAGAGTACGAGTCTAAGACCTTAGCTATTAGGCAAGAGTAAGAGTTAAGACCTGAACCAGTAGGCCAGAGTATGAGTCTAAGACCTTAGCTATTAGGCCAGAATAGGAGTTAAGACCTTAACCAGTAGGCCAGAGTATGATTCTAAGACCTTAGCTATTAGGCCAGAGTAAGTGTTAAGACCTTAGCTGTGAGGCCAGAGTAAGAGTTAAGACCTTAACCAGTAGTGCAGAGTACAATTCTAAGACCTTAGCTATTAGGCCAGAGTATGAGTTAAGACCTTAGCTATTAGGCCAGAGTACGAGTCTAAGACCTTAGCTATTAGGCCAGAATAAGAGTTAAGACCTTAACCAGTAGGCCAGAGTAAGAGTTAAGACCTTAACTTGTAGGCCATAGTACGAGTCTAAGACCTTAGCTATTAGGCCAGAGTAAGAGTTAAGACCTTAACCAGTAGGCCAGAGTAAGAGTTAAGACCTTAGCTATCAGGCCAGAGTAAGAGTTAAGACCTTAGATATTAGGCCAGAGTAAGAGTTAAGACCTTAACCAGTAGGCCAGAGTACGAGTTAAGACCTTAACCTGTAGGCCATAGTACGAGTCCAAGACCTTAGCTATTAGGCCAGAGTAAGAGTTAAGACATTAACGAGGAGGCCAGAGGAAGAGTTAAGACCTTAACCATTAGGCCAGAGTATGAGTCTAAGACCTTAGCTATTAGGCCAGAGTATGAGTCTACGACCTTAGCTATTAGGCCAGAGTAAGAGTTAAGACCTCAGCTATTAGGCCAGAGTAGGAGTTAAGACCTTAACCATTAGGCCAGAGTACGAGTCTAAGACCTTAGCTATTAGGCAAGAGTAAGAGTTAAGACCTGAACCAGTAGGCCAGAGTACGAGTCTAAGACCTTAGCTATTAGGCCAGAGTAAGAGTTAAGACCTTAGCTGTGAGGCCAGAGTAAGAGTTAAGACCTTAACCAGTAGTCCAGAGTACAATTCTAAGACCTTAGCTATTAGGCCAGAGTAAGAGTTAAGATCTTAGCTATTCGGCCTGAGTATGAGTTAAGACCTTAACCAGTAGGCCAGAGTACGAGTCTAAGACCTTAGCTATTAGGCCAGAGTAAGAGTTAAGACCTTAACCAGTAGGCCAGAGTATGAGTTAAGATCTTAGCTATTAGGCCAGAGTAAGAGTTAAGACCTTAGCTATTAGGCCAGAGTCGAGTCTAAGACCTTAGCTATTAGGCCAGAATAAGAGTTAAGACCTTAACCAGTAGGCCAGAGTAAGAGTTAGGACCTTAACCTGTAGGCCATAGTACGAGTCTAAGACCTTAGCTATTAGGCCAGAGTAAGAGTTCAGACCTTAATCATTAGGCCAGAGTAAGAGTTAAGACCTTAACCAGTAGGCCAGTGTAAGAGTTAAGACCTTAACCAGTAGGCCAGAGTAAGAGTTAAGACCTTAACCAATAGGCCATAGTAAGAGTCTAAGACCTTAGCTATTAGGCCAGAGTAAGAGTTAAGACCTTAGCTATTTGGCCAGAGTAAGAGTTAAGACCTTAACCATTAGGTCTGAGTACAAGTCTAAGACCTTAGCTATTAGGCCATAGTGAGAGTTAAGACCTTAACCAGTAGGCCAGATTAAGAGTTAAGACCTTAACCATTAGACCAGAGTACGAGTTAAGACCTTAGCTATTAGGCCAGAGTAAGAGTTAAGACCTTAGCTATTAGGCCAGAGTGAGAGTTAAGACCTTACCCATTAGGCCAGAGTACAAGTCTAAGACCTTAGCTATTAGGCCAGAGTAAGAGTTAAGACATTAGCTATTAGGCCAGAGTAAGAGTAAAGACCATAACCTGTAGGCCATAGTAAGAGTTAAGACCTTAACCAGTAGGCCAGAGTACGAGTCTAAGACCTTAGCTATTAGGCCAGAGTATGAGTTAAGACCTTAACCAGTAGGCCAGAGTAAGAGTTAAGACCTTAACCAGTAGGCCATAGTACGATTCTAAGACCTTAGCTATTATGCCAGAGTAAGAGTTAAGACCTTAGCTATTAGGCCAGAGTAAGTGTTAAGACCTTAACACCAGTAGGCCAGAGTAAGAGTTAAGACCTTAGCTATTAGGCCAGAGTAAGAGTTAAGACCTTAACCAGTAGGCCAGAGTAAGAGTTAAGACCTTAACCAGTAGGCCAGAGTATGAGTTAAGACCTTAACCATTAGGCCAGAGTATGAGTCTAAGACCTTAGCTATTAGGCCAGAGTAAGAGTTAAGACCTCAGCTATTAGGCCAGAGTAGGAGTTAAGACCTTAACCATTAGGCCAGAGTAAGAGTCTAAGACCTTAGCTATTAGGCAAGAGTAAGAGTTAAGACCTGAACCAGTAGGCCAGAGTACGAGTCTAAGACCTTAGCTATTAGGCCAGAGTAAGAGTTAAGACCTTAGCTGTGAGGCCAGAGTAAGAGTTAAGACCTTAACCAGTAGTCCAGAGTACAATTCTAAGACCTTAGCTATTAGGCCAGAGTAAGAGTTAAGATCTTAGCTATTCGGCCTGAGTATGAGTTAAGACCTTAACCAGTAGGCCAGAGTACGAGTCTAAGACCTTAGCTATTAGGCCAGAGTAAGAGTTAAGACCTTAACCAGTAGGCCAGAGTATGAGTTAAGATCTTAGCTATTAGGCCAGAGTAAGAGTTAAGACCTTAGCTATTAGGCCAGAGTCGAGTCTAAGACCTTAGCTATTAGGCCAGAATAAGAGTTAAGACCTTAACCAGTAGGCCAGAGTAAGAGTTAAGACCTTAACCTGTAGGCCATAGTACGAGTCTAAGACCTTAGCTATTAGGCCAGAGTAAGAGTTCAGACCTTAATCATTAGGCCAGAGTAAGAGTTAAGACCTTAACCAGTAGGCCAGTGTAAGAGTTAAGACCTTAACCAGTAGGCCAGAGTAAGAGTTAAGACCTTAACCAATAGGCCATAGTAAGAGTCTAAGACCTTAGCTATTAGGCCAGAGTAAGAGTTAAGACCTTAGCTATTTGGCCAGAGTAAGAGTTAAGACCTTAACCATTAGGCCAGAGTATGAGTCTAAGACATTAGCTATTAGGCCAGAGTAAGAGTTAAGACCTTAACCATTAGGTCTGAGTACGAGTCTAAGACCTTAGCTATTAGGCCATAGTGAGAGTTAAGACCTTAACCAGTAGGCCAGAGTAAGAGTTAAGACCTTAACCATTAGGCCAGAGTACGAGTTAAGACCTTAGCTATTAGGCCAGAGTAAGAGTTAAGACCTTAACCAGTAGGCCAGAGTAAGACTTAAGACCTTAACCAGTAGGCCAGAGTAAGAGTTAAGACCTTAACCAGTAGGCCAGAGTAAGAGTTAAGACCTTAACCATTAGGCCAGAGTATGAGTCTAAGACCTTAGCTATTAGGCCAGAGTAAGAGTTAAGACCTCAGCTATTAGGCCAGAGTAAGAGTTAAGACCTTAACCATTAGGCCAGAGTACGAGTCTAAGACCTTAGCTATTAGGCAAGAGTAAGAGTTAAGACCTGAACCAGTAGGCCAGAGTATGAGTCTAAGACCTTAGCTATTAGGCCAGAATAGGAGTTAAGACCTTAACCAGTAGGCCAGAGTATGATTCTAAGACCTTAGCTATTAGGCCAGAGTAAGTGTTAAGACCTTAGCTGTGAGGCCAGAGTAAGAGTTAAGACCTTAACCAGTAGTGCAGAGTACAATTCTAAGACCTTAGCTATTAGGCCAGAGTATGAGTTAAGACCTTAGCTATTAGGCCAGAGTACGAGTCTAAGACCTTAGCTATTAGGCCAGAATAAGAGTTAAGACCTTAACCAGTAGGCCAGAGTAAGAGTTAAGACCTTAACTTGTAGGCCATAGTACGAGTCTAAGACCTTAGCTATTAGGCCAGAGTAAGAGTTAAGACCTTAACCAGTAGGCCAGAGTAAGAGTTAAGACCTTAGCTATCAGGCCAGAGTAAGAGTTAAGACCTTAGATATTAGGCCAGAGTAAGAGTTAAGACCTTAACCAGTAGGCCAGAGTACGAGTTAAGACCTTAACCTGTAGGCCATAGTACGAGTCCAAGACCTTAGCTATTAGGCCAGAGTAAGAGTTAAGACATTAACGAGGAGGCCAGAGGAAGAGTTAAGACCTTAACCATTAGGCCAGAGTATGAGTCTAAGACCTTAGCTATTAGGCCAGAGTAAGAGTTAAGACCTTAGCTATTAGGCCAGAGTAAGAGTTAAGACCTTAACCTGTAGGCCATAGTACGAGTTAAGACCTTAGCTATTAGGCCAGAGTAAGAGTTAAGACCTTAACCATTAGGCCAGAGTACGAGTCTAAGACCTTAGCTATTAGGCCAGAGTAAGAGTTAAGACCTTAGCTATTAGGCCAGAGTAAGAGTTAAGACCTTAAGCAGTAGGCCAGAGTACGAGTTAAGACCTTAGCTATTAGGCCAGAGTAAGAGTTAAGACCTTAGCTATTAGGCCAGAGTACGAGTCTAAGACCTTAGCTATTAGGCCAGAATAAGAGTTAAGACCTTAACCAGTAGGCCAGAGTAAGAGTTAAGACCTTAATCTGTAGGCCATAGTACGAGTCTAAGACCTTAGCTATTAGGCCAGAGTAAGAGTTAAGACCTTAGCTATTAGGCCAGAGTAAGTGTTAAGACCTTAACCAGTAGCCCAGAGTAAGAGTTAAGACCTTAGCTATTAGGCCAGAGTGAGAGTTAAGACCTTAACCATTAGGCCAGAGTACAAGTCTAAGACCTTAGCTATTAGGCCATAGTGAGAGTTAAGACCTTAACCAGTAGGCCAGAGTAAGAGTTAAGACCTTAACCATTAGGCCAGAGTACGAGTTAAGACCTTAGCTATTAGGCCAGAGTAAGAGTTAAGACCTTAACCAGTAGGCCAGAGTAAGAGTTAAGACCTTAACCAGTAGGCCAGAGTAAGAGTTAAGACCTTAACCAGTAGGCCAGAGTAAGAGTTAAGACCTTAACCATTAGGCCAGAGTATGAGTCTAAGACCTTAGCTATTAGGCCAGAGTAAGAGTTAAGACCTCAGCTATTAGGCCAGAGTAAGAGTTAAGACCTTAACCATTAGGCCAGAGTACGAGTCTAAGACCTTAGCTATTAGGCAAGAGTAAGAGTTAAGACCTGAACCAGTAGGCCAGAGTATGAGTCTAAGACCTTAGCTATTAGGCCAGAATAGGAGTTAAGACCTTAACCAGTAGGCCAGAGTATGATTCTAAGACCTTAGCTATTAGGCCAGAGTAAGTGTTAAGACCTTAGCTGTGAGGCCAGAGTAAGAGTTAAGACCTTAACCAGTAGTGCAGAGTACAATTCTAAGACCTTAGCTATTAGGCCAGAGTAAGAGTTAAGACCTTAGCTATTAGGCCAGAGTATGAGTTAAGACCTTAGCTATTAGGCCAGAGTACGAGTCTAAGACCTTAGCTATTAGGCCAGAATAAGAGTTAAGACCTTAACCAGTAGGCCAGAGTAAGAGTTAAGACCTTAACCTGTAGGCCATAGTACGAGTCTAAGACCTTAGCTATTAGGCCAGAGTAAGAGTTAAGACCTTAACCAGTAGGCCAGAGTAAGAGTTAAGACCTTAGCTATCAGGCCAGAGAAAGAGTTAAGACCTTAGATATTAGGCCAGAGTAAGAGTTAAGACCTTAACCAGTAGGCCAGAGTACGAGTTAAGACCTTAGCTATTAGGTCAGAGTACGAGTCTAAGACCTTAGCTATTAGGCCAGAATAAGAGTTAAGACCTTAACCAGTAGGCCAGAGTAAGAGTTAAGACCTTAACCTGTAGGCCATAGTACGAGTCTAAGACCTTAGCTATTAGGCCAGAGTAAGAGTTAAGACATTACCCAGTAGGCCAGAGTAAGAGTTAAGACCTTAACCATTAGGCCAGAGTACGAGTCTAAGACCTTAGCTATTAGGCCAGAGTAAGAGTTAAGACCTTAGCTATTAGGCCAGAGTAAGAGTTAAGACCTAACCTGTAGGCCATAGTACGAGTTAAGACCTTAGCTATTAGGCCAGAGTAAGAGTTAAGACCTTTACCATTAGGCCAGAGTACGAGTCTAAGACCTTAGCTATTAGGCCAGAGTAAGAGTTAAGACCTTAGCTATTAGGCCAGAGTAAGAGTTAAGACCTGAAGCAGTAGGCCAGAGTACGAGTTAAGACCTTAGCTATTAGGCCAGAGTAAGAGTTAAGACCTTAGCTATTAGGCCAGAGTACGAGTCTAAGACCTTAGCTATTAGGCCAGAATAAGAGTTAAGACCTTAACCAGTAGGCCAGAGTAAGAGTTAAGACCTTAATCTGTAGGCCATAGTACGAGTCTAAGACCTTAGCTATTAGGCCAGAGTAAGAGTGAAGACCTTAGCTATTAGGCCAGAGTAAGTGTTAAGACCTTAACCAGTAGGCCAGAGTAAGAGTTAAGACCTTAGCTATTAGGCCAGAGTGAGAGTTAAGACCTTAACCATTAGGCCAGAGTACAAGTCTAAGACCTTAGCTATTAGGCCAGAGTAAGAGTTAAGACATTAGCTATTAGGCCAGAGTAAGAGTAAAGACCATAACCTGTAGGCTATAGTAAGAGTTAATACCTTAACCAGTAGGCCAGAGTACGAGTCTAAGACCTTAGCTATTAGGCCAGAGTATGAGTTAAGACCTTAACCAGTAGGCCAGAGTAAGAGTTAAGACCTTAACCAGTAGGCCATAGTACGATTCTAAGACCTTAGCTATTATGCCAGAGTAAGAGTTAAGACCTTAGCTATTAGGCCAGAGTAAGTGTTAAGACCTTAACCAGTAGGCCAAAGTAAGAGTTAAGACCGTAGCTATTAGGCCAGAGTAAGAGTTCAGTCCTTAACCATTAGGCCAGAGTAAGAGTTAAGACCTTAACCAGTAGGCCAGAGTAAGAGTTAAGACCTTAACCAGTAGGCCAGAGTAAGAGTTAAGACCTTAACCAGTTGGCCATAGTAAGATTCTAAGACCTTAGCTATTAGGCCAGAGTAAGAGTTAAGACCTTAGCTATTAGGCCAGAGTAAGAGTTAAGACCTTAACCAGTAGGCCAGAGTACGAGTCTAAGACCTTAGCTATTAGGCCAGAGTAAGAGTTAAGACCTTAACCATTAGGTCAGAGTACGAGTCTAAGACCTTAGCTATTAGGCCAGAGTGAGAGTCAAGACCTTAATCAGTTGGCCAGAGTAAGAGTTAACACCTTAACCATTAGGCCAGAGTACGAGTCTAAGACCTTAACCATTAGGCCAGAGTAAGAGTTAAGACCTTAACCATTAGGCCAGAGTACGAGTCTAAGACCTTAGCTATTAGGCCAGAGTAAGAGTTAAGACCTTAACCAGTAGGCCAGAGTAAGAGTTAAGACCTTAACCAGTAGGCCAGAGTAAGAGTTAAGACCTTAACCAGTAGGCCAGAGTAAGAGTTAAGACCTTAACCTGTAGGCCAGAGTAAGAGTTAAGACCTTAACCATTAGGCCAGAGTACGAGTCTAACACCTTGGCTATTAGGCTGGAGTAGGAGTTAAGACCTTAGCTATTAGGCCAGAGTAAGAGTTAAGACCTTAACCATTAGGCCAGAGTACGAGTCTAAGACCTTAGCTATTAGGCCAGAGTACGAGTCTAAGACCTTAGCTATTAGGCCAGAGTAAGAGTTAAGACCTTAACCAGTAGGCCAGAGTAAGAGTTAAGACCTTAGCTATTAGGCCAGAGTGAGAGTTAAGACCTTAACCATTAGGCCAGAGTACAAGTCTAAGACCTTAGATATTAGGCCAGAGTAAGAGTTAAGAGATTAGCTATTAGGCCAGAGTAAGAGTAAAGACCATAACCTGTAGGCCATAGTAAGAGTTAAGACCTTAACCAGTAGGCCAGAGTACGAGTCTAAGACCTTAGCTATTAGGCCAGAGTATGAGTTAAGACCTTAACCAGTAGGCCAGAGTAAGAGTTAAGACCTTAACCAGTAGGCCATAGTACGATTCTAAGACCTTAGCTATTATGCCAGAGTAAGAGTTAAGACCTTAGCTATTAGGCCAGAGTAAGTGTTAAGACCTTAACACCAGTAGGCCAGAGTAAGAGTTAAGACCTTAGCTATTAGGCCAGAGTAAGAGTTAAGACCTTAATCAGTAGGCCAGAGTAAGAGTTAAGACCTTTACCAGTAGGCCAGAGTATGAGTTAAGACCTTAACCATTAGGCCAGAGTATGAGTCTAAGACCTTAGCTATTAGGCCAGAGTAAGAGTTAAGACCTCAGCTATTAGGCCAGAGTAAGAGTTAAGACCTTAACCATTAGGCCAGAGTACGAGTCTAAGACCTTAGCTATTAGGCAAGAGTAAAAGTTAAGACCTGAACCAGTAGGCCAGAGTACGAGTCTAAGACCTTAGCTATTAGGCCAGAGTAAGAGTTAAGACCTTAGCTGTGAGGCCAGAGTAAGAGTTAAGACCTTAACCAGTAGTCCAGAGTACAATTCTAAGACCTTAGCTATTAGGCCAGAGTAAGAGTTAAGACCTTAGCTATTAGGCCTGAGTATGAGTTAAGACCTTAACCAGTAGGCCAGAGTACGAGTCTAAGACCTTAGCTATTAGGCCAGAGTATGAGTTAAGACCTTAACCAGTAGGCCAGAGTACGAGTCTAAGACCTTAGCTATTAGGCCAGAGTAAGAGTTAAGACCTTAACCAGTAGGCCAGAGTACGAGTTAAGACCTTAGCTATTAGGCCAGAGTAAGAGTTAAGACCTTAGCTATTAGGCCAGAGTCGAGTCTAAGACCTTAGCTATTAGGCCAGAATAAGAGTTAAGACCTTAACCAGTAGGCCAGAGTAAGAGTTAAGACCTTAACCTGTAGGCCATTGTACGAGTCTAAGACCTTAGCTATTAGGCCAGAGTAAGAGTTAAGACCTTAACCAGTAGGCCAGAGTAAGAGTTAAGACCTTAGCTATTAGGCCAGAGTGAGAGTTAAGACCTTAACCATTAGGCCAGAGTACAAGTCTAAGACCTTAGCTATTAGGCCAGAGTAAGAGTTAAGACATTAGCTATTAGGCCAGAGTAAGAGTAAAGACCATAACCTGTAGGCCATAGTAAGAGTTAAGACCTTAACCAGTAGGCCAGAGTACGAGTCTAAGACCTTAGCTATTAGGCCAAAGTATGAGTTAAGACCTTAACCAGTAGGCCAGAGTAAAAGTTAAGACCTTAACCAGTAGGCCATAGTATGATTCTAAGACCTTAGCTATTATGCCAGAGTAAGAGTTAAGACCTTAGCTATTAGGCCAGAGTACGTGTTAAGACCTTAACCAGTAGGCCAGAGTAAGAGTTAAGACCTTAGCTATTAGGCCAGAGTAAGAGTTAAAACCTTAACCATTAGGCCAGAGTACGAGTCTAAGACCTTAGCTATTAGGCCAGAGTAAGAGTTAAGACCTTAGCTATTAGGCCAGAGTAAGAGTTAAGACCTTAAGCAGTAGGCCAGAGTACGAGTTAAGACCTTAGCTATTAGGCCAGAGTAAGAGTTAAGACCTTAGCTATTAGGCCAGAGTAAGAGTTAAGACCTTAATCTGTAGGCCATAGTACGAGTCTAAGACCTTAGCTATTAGGCCAGAATAAGAGTTAAGACCTTAACCAGTAGGCCAGAGTAAGAGTTAAGACCTTAATCTGTAGGCCATAGTACGAGTCTAAGACCTTAGCTATTAGGCCAGAGTAAGAGTTAAGACCTTAGCTATTAGGCCAGAGTAAGTGTTAAGACCTTAACCAGTAGGCCAGAGTAAGAGTTAAGACCTTAGCTATTAGGCCAGAGTGAGAGTTAAGACCTTAACCATTAGGCCAGAGTACAAGTCTAAGACCTTAGCTATTAGGCCAGAGTAAGAGTTAAGACATTAGCTATTAGGCCAGAGTAAGAGTAAAGACCATAACCTGTAGGCCATAGTAAGAGTTAATACCTTAACCAGTAGGCCAGAGTACGAGTCTAAGACCTTAGCTATTAGGCCAGAGTATGAGTTAAGACCTTAACCAGTAGGCCAGAGTAAGAGTTAAGACCTTAACCAGTAGGCCATAGTACGATTCTAAGACCTTAGCTATTATGCCCGAGTAAGAGTTAAGACCTTAGCTATTAGGCCAGAGTAAGTGTTAAGACCTTAACCAGTAGGCCAAAGTAAGAGTTAAGACCTTAGCTATTAGGCCAGAGTAAGTGTTCAGACCTTAACCATTAGGCCAGAGTAAGAGTTAAGACCTTAACCAGTAGGCCAGAGTAAGAGTTAAGACCTTAACCAGTAGGCCAGAGTAAGAGTTAAGACCTTAACCAGTTGGCCATAGTAAGAGTCTAAGACCTTAGCTATTAGGCCAGAGTAAGAGTTAAGACCTTAGCTATTAGGCCAGAGTAAGAGTTAAGACCTTAACCATTAGGCCAGAGTACGAGTCTAAGACCTTAGCTATTAGGCCAGAGTAAGAGTTAAGACCTTAACCATTAGGTCAGAGTACGAGTCTAAGACCTTAGCTATTAGGCCAGAGTGAGAGTCAAGACCTTAATCAGTTGGCCAGAGTAAGAGTTAACACCTTAACCATTAGGCCAGAGTACGAGTCTAAGACCTTAACCATTAGGCCAGAGTAAGAGTTAAGACCTTAACCATTAGGCCAGAGTACGAGTCTAAGACCTTAGCTATTAGGCCAGAGTAAGAGTTAAGACCTTAACCAGTAGGCCAGAGTAAGAGTTAAGACCTTAACCAGTAGCCCAGAGTAAGAGTTAAGACCTTAACCTGTAGGCCAGAGTAAGAGTTAAGACCTTAACCATTAGGCCAGAGTACGAGTCTCAGACCTTAGCTATTAGGCTGGAGTAGGAGTTAAGACCTTAGCTATTAGGCCAGAGTAAGAGTTAAGACCTTAGCTATTAGGCCAGAGTACGAGTCTAACACCTTAGCTATTAGGCTGGAGTAGGAGTTAAGACCTTAGCTATTAGGCCAGAGTAAGAGTTAAGACCTTAACCATTAGGCCAGAGTATGAGTCTAAGACCTTAGCTATTAGGCCAGAGTACGAGTCTAAGACCTTAGCTATTAGGCCAGAGTAAGAGTTAAGACCTTAACCAGTAGGCCAGAGTAAGAGTTAAGACCTTAGCTATTAGGCCAGAGTGAGAGTTAAGACCTTAACCATTAGGCCAGAGTACAAGTCTAAGACCTTAGATATTAGGCCAGAGTAAGAGTTAAGAGATTAGCTATTAGGCCAGAGTAAGAGTAAAGACCATAACCTGTAGGCCATAGTAAGAGTTAAGACCTTAACCAGTAGGCCAGAGTACGAGTCTAAGACCTTAGCTATTAGGCCAGAGTATGAGTTAAGACCTTAAGCAGTAGGCCAGAGTAAGAGTTAAGACCTTAACCAGTAGGCCATAGTACGATTCTAAGACCTTAGCTATTATGCCAGAGTAAGAGTTAAGACCTTAGCTATTAGGCCGGAGTAAGTGTTAAGACCTTAACACCAGTAGGCCAGAGTAAGAGTTAAGACCTTAGCTATTAGGCCAGAGTAAGAGTTAAGACCTTAACCAGTAGGCCAGAGTAAGAGTTAAGACCTTAACCAGTAGGCCAGAGTATGAGTTAAGACCTTAACCATTAGGCCAGAGTATGAGTCTAAGACCTTAGCTATTAGGCCAGAGTAAGAGTTAAGACCTCAGCTATTAGGCCAGAGTAAGAGTTAAGACCTTAACCATTAGGCCAGAGTACGAGTCTAAGACCTTAGCTATTAGGCAAGAGTAAGAGTTAAGACCTGAACCAGTAGGCCAGAGTACGAGTCTAAGACCTTAGCTATTAGGCCAGAGTAAGAGTTAAGACCTTAGCTGTGAGGCCAGAGTAAGAGTTAAGACCTTAACCAGTAGTCCAGAGTACAATTCTAAGACCTTAGCTATTAGGCCAGAGTAAGAGTTAAGACCATAGCTATTAGGCCTGAGTATGAGTTAAGACCTTAACCAGTAGGCCAGAGTACGAGTCTAAGACCTTATCTATTAGGCCAGAGTATGAGTTAAGACCTTAACCAGTAGGCCAGAGTACGAGTCTAAGACCTTAGCTATTAGGCCAGAGTAAGAGTTAAGACCTTAACCAGTAGTCCAGATAACGAGTTAAAACCTTAGCTATTAGGCCAGAGTAAGAGTTAAGACCTTAGCTATTAGGCCAGAGTCGAGTCTAAGACCTTAGCTATTAGGCCAGAATAAGAGTTAAGACCTTAACCAGTAGGCCAGAGTAAGATTTAAGACCTTAACCTGTAGGCCATAGTACGAGTCTAAGACCTTAGCTATTGGGCCAGAGTAAGAGTTAAGACCTTAACCAGTAGGCCAGAGTAAGAGTTAAGACCTTAGCTATTAGGCCAGAGTGAGAGTTAAGACCTTAACCATTAGGCCAGAGTACAAGTCTAAGACCTTAGCTATTAGGCCAGAGTAAGAGTTAAGACATTAGCTATTAGGCCAGAGTAAGAGTAAAGACCATAACCTGTAGGCCATAGTAAGAGTTAAGACCTTAACCAGTAGGCCAGAGTACGAGTCTAAGACCTTAGCTATTAGGCCAGAGTATGAGTTAAGACCTTAACCAGTAGGCCAGAGTAAAAGTTAAGACCTTAACCAGTAGGCCATAGTACGATTCTAAGACCTTAGCTATTATGCCAGAGTAAGAGTTAAGACCTTAGCTATTAGGCCAGAGTACGTGTTAAGACCTTAACCAGTAGGCCAGAGTAAGAGTTAAGACCTTAGCTATCAGGCCAGAGTAAGAGTTCAGACCTTAACCATTAGGCCAGAGTAAGAGTTAAGACCTTAACCAATAGGCCATTGTAAGATATAAGACCTTAACCAGTAGGCCAGAGTAAGAGTTAAGACCTTAACCAGTAGGCCATAGTAAGAGTCTAAGACATTAGCTATTAGGCCAGAGTAAGAGTTAAGACCTTAGCTATTAGGCCAGAGTAAGAGTTAAGACCTTAACAATTAGGCTAGAGTATGAGTCTAAGACCTTAGCTATTAGGCCAGAGTAAGAGTTAAGACCTTAACCATTAGGTCAGAGTACGAATCTAAGACCTTAGCTATTAGGCCAGAGTGAGAGTTAAGACCTTAATCAGTAGGCCAGAGTAAGAGTTAACACCTTAACCATTAGGCCAGAGTACGAGTCTAAGACCTTAACCAGTAGGCCAGAGTAAGAGTTAAGACCTTAACCATTAGGCCAGAGTACGAGTCTAAGACCTTAGCTATTAGGCCAGAGTAAGAGTTAAGACCTTAGCTATTAGGCCAGAGTAAGAGTTAAGACCTTAACCAGTAGGCCAGAGTAAGAGTTAAGACCTTAACCAGTAGGCCAGAGTAAGAGTTAAGACCTTAACCAGTAGGCCAGAGTAAGAGTTAAGACCTTAACCATTAGGCCAGAGTATGAGTCTAAGACCTTCGCTATTAGGCCAGAGTAAGAGTTAAGACCTCAGCTATTAGGCCAGAGTAAGAGTTAAGACCTTAACCATTAGGACAGAGTACGAGTCTAAGACCTTAGCTATTAGGCAAGAGTAAGAGTTAAGACCTGAACCAGTAGGCCAGAGTACGAGTCTAAGACCTTAACTATTAGGCCAGAGTAAGAGTTAAGACCTTAGATATTAGGCCAGAGTAAGAGTTAAGACCTTAACCAGTAGGCCAGAGTAAGAGTTAAGACCTTAGCTATTAGGCCAGAGTGAGAGTTAAGACCTTAACCATTAGGCCAGGGTACAAGTCTAAGACCTTAGCTATTAGGCCAGAGTAAGAGTTAAGACATTAGCTATTAGGCCAGAGTAAGAATAAAGACCATAACCTGTAGGCCATAGTAAGAGTTAAGACCTTAACCAGTAGGCCAGAGTACGAGTCTAAGACCTTAACCAGTAGGCCATAGTACGATTCTAAGACCTTAGCTATTATGCCAGAGTAAGAGTTAAGACCTTAGCTATTAGGCCAGAGTAAGTGTTAAGACCTTAACCAGTAGGCCAGAGTACGAGTCTAAGACCTTAGCTATTAGGCCAGAGTAAGAGTTAAGACCTTAACCAGTAGTCCAGATAACGAGTTAAGACCTTAGCTATTAGGCCAGAGTAAGAGTTAAGACCTTAGCTATTAGGCCAGAGTCGAGTCTAAGACCTTAGCTATTAGGCCAGAATAAGAGTTAAGACCTTAACCAGTAGGCCAGAGTAAGATTTAAGACCTTAACCTGTAGGCCATAGTACGAGTCTAAGACCTTAGCTATTGGGCCAGAGTAAGAGTTAAGACCTTAACCAGTAGGCCAGAGTAAGAGTTAAGACCTTAGCTATTAGGCCAGAGTGAGAGTTAAGACCTTAACCATTAGGCCAGAGTACAAGTCTAAGACCTTAGCTATTAGGCCAGAGTAAGAGTTAAGACATTAGCTATTAGGCCAGAGTAAGAGTAAAGACCATAACCTGTAGGCCATAGTAAGAGTTAAGACCTTAACCAGTAGGCCAGAGTACGAGTCTAAGACCTTAGCTATTAGGCCAGAGTATGAGTTAAGACCTTAACCAGTAGGCCAGAGTAAAAGTTAAGACCTTAACCAGTAGGCCATAGTACGATTCTAAGACCTTAGCTATTTTGCCAGAGTAAGAGTTAAGACCTTAGCTATTAGGCCAGAGTACGTGTTAAGACCTTAACCAGTAGGCCAGAGTAAGAGTTAAGACCTTAGCTATTAGGCCAGAGTAAGAGTTCAGACCTTAACCATTAGGCCAGAGTAAGAGTTAAGACCTTAACCAATAGGCCATTGTAAGATATAAGACCTTAACCAGTAGGCCAGAGTAAGAGTTAAGACCTTAACCAGTAGGCCATAGTAAGAGTCTAAGACATTAGCTATTAGGCCAGAGTAAGAGTTAAGACCTTAGCTATTAGGCCAGAGTAAGAGTTAAGACCTTAACAATTAGGCTAGAGTATGAGTCTAAGACCTTAGCTATTAGGCCAGAGTAAGAGTTAAGACCTTAACCATTAGGTCAGAGTACGAATCTAAGACCTTAGCTATTAGGCCAGAGTGAGAGTTAAGACCTTAATCAGTAGGCCAGAGTAAGAGTTAACACCTTAACCATTAGGCCAGAGTACGAGTCTAAGACCTTAACCAGTAGGCCAGAGTAAGAGTTAAGACCTTAACCATTAGGCCAGAGTACGAGTCTAAGACCTTAGCTATTAGGCCAGAGTAAGAGTTAAGACCTTAGCTATTAGGCCAGAGTAAGAGTTAAGACCTTAACCAGTAGGCCAGAGTAAGAGTTAAGACCTTAACCAGTAGGCCAGAGTAAGAGTTAAGACCTTAACCAGTAGGCCAGAGTAAGAGTTAAGACCTTAACCATTAGGCCAGAGTATGAGTCTAAGACCTTCGCTATTAGGCCAGAGTAAGAGTTAAGACCTCAGCTATTAGGCCAGAGTAAGAGTTAAGACCTTAACCATTAGGACAGAGTACGAGTCTAAGACCTTAGCTATTAGGCAAGAGTAAGAGTTAAGACCTGAACCAGTAGGCCAGAGTACGAGTCTAAGACCTTAACTATTAGGCCAGAGTAAGAGTTAAGACCTTAGATATTAGGCCAGAGTAAGAGTTAAGACCTTAACCAGTAGGCCAGAGTAAGAGTTAAGACCTTAGCTATTAGGCCAGAGTGAGAGTTAAGACCTTAACCATTAGGCCAGGGTACAAGTCTAAGACCTTAGCTATTAGGCCAGAGTAAGAGTTAAGACATTAGCTATTAGGCCAGAGTAAGAATAAAGACCATAACCTGTAGGCCATAGTAAGAGTTAAGACCTTAACCAGTAGGCCAGAGTACGAGTCTAAGACCTTAACCAGTAGGCCATAGTACGATTCTAAGACCTTAGCTATTATGCCAGAGTAAGAGTTAAGACCTTAGCTATTAGGCCAGAGTAAGTGTTAAGACCTTAACCAGTAGGCCAGAGTAAGAGTTAAGACCTTAGCTATTAGGCCAGAGTAAGAGTTCAGACCTTAACCATTAGGCCAGAGTAAGAGTTAAGACCTTAACCAGTAGGTCAGAGTAAGAGTTAAGACCTTAACCAGTAGGCCAGAGTAAGAGTTAAGACCTTAACCAGTAGGCCATAGTAAGAGTCTAAGACCTTAGCTATTAGGCCAGAGTAAGAGTTAAGACCTTAGCTATTAGGCCAGAGTAAGAGTTAAGACCTTAACCATTAGGCCAGAGTACGAGTCTAAGACCTTAGCTATTAGGCCAGAGTAAGAGTTAAGACCTTAACCATTAGGTCAGAGTACAAGTCTAAGACCTTAGCTATGAGGCCAGAGTGAGTGTTAAGACCTTAATCAGTAGGCCAGAGTAAGAGTTAACACCTTAACCATTAGGCCAGAGTACGAGTCTAAGACCTTAACCATTAGGCCAGAGTAAGAGTTAAGACCTTAACTATTAGGCCAGAGTACGAGTCTAAGACCTGAGCTATTAGGCCAGAGTAAGAGTTAAGAGCTTTTAGGCCAGAGTAAGAGTTAAGACCTTAACCAGTAGGCCAGAGTAAGAGTTAAGACCTTAACTTGTAGGCCAGAGTAAGAGTTAAGACCTTAACCATTAGGCCAGAGTTCGAGTCTAAGACCTTAGCTATTAGGCTGGAGTAGGAGTTAAGACCTTAGCTATTAGGCCAGAGTACGAGTCTAACACCTTAGCTATTAGGCTGGAGTAGGAGTTAAGACCTTAGCTATTAGGCCAGAGTAAGAGTTAAGACCTTAACCAGTCGGCCAGAGTAAGAGTTAAGACCTTAGCTATTAGGCCAGAGTGAGAGTTAAGACCTTAACCATTAGGCCAGAGTACAAGTCTAAGACCTTAGCTATTAGGCCAGAGTAAGAGTTAAGACATTAGCTATTAGGCCAGAGTAAGAGTAAAGACCATAACCTGTAGGCCATAGGAAGAGTTAAGCCCTTAACCAGTAGGCCAGAGTACGAGTCCAAGACCTTAGCTATTAGGCCAGAGTAAGAGTTAAGACCTTAACCATTAGGTCAGAGTACGAGTCTAAGACCTTAGCTATTAGGCCAGAGTGAGAGTTAATACCTTAATCAGTAGGCCAGAGTAAGAGTTAACACCTTAACCATTAGGCCAGAGTACGAGTCTAAGACCTTAGCTATTAGGCCAGAGTAAGAGTTAAGACCTTAACCAGTAGGCCAGAGTAAGAGTTAAGACCTTAGCTATTAGGCCAGAGTAAGAGTTCAGACCTTAACCAGTAGGCCAGAGTAAGAGTTAAGACCTTAACCAGTAGGCCAGAGTAAGAGTTAAGACCTTAACCAGTTGGCCATAGTAAGAGTCTAAGACCTTAGCTATTAGGCCAGAGTAAGAGTTAAGACCTTAGCTATTAGGCCAGAGTAAGAGTTAAGACCTTAACCATTAGGCCAGAGTACGAGTCTAATACCTTAGCTATTAGGCCAGAGTAAGAGTTAAGACCTTAACCATTAGGTCAGAGTACGAGTCTAAGACCTTAGCTATTAGGGCAGAGTGAGAGTTAATACCTTAATCAGTAGGCCAGAGTAAGAGTTAACACCTTAACCATTAGGCCAGAGTACGAGTCTAAGACCTTAACCATTAGGCCAGAGTAAGAGTTAAGACCTTAACCATTAGGCCAGAGTACGAGTCTAAGACCTTAGCTATTAGGCCAGAGTAAGAGTTAAGACCTTAGCTATTAGGCCAGAGTAAGAGTTAAGACCTTAACCATTAGGCCAGAGTATGAGTCTAAGACCTTAGCTATTAGGCCAGAGTAAGAGTTAAGACCTTAACCATTAGGTCAGAGTACGAGTCTAAGACCTTAGCTATTAGGCCAGAGTGAGAGTTAAGACCTTAATCAGTAGACCAGAGTAAGAGTTAACACCTTAACCATTAGGCCAGAGTACGAGTCTAAGACCTTAACCATTAGGCCAGAGTAAGAGTTAAGACCTTAACCATTAGGCCAGAGTACGAGTCTAAGACCTTAGCTATTAGGCCAGAGTAAGAGTTAGGACCTTAGCTAGTAGGCCAGAGTAAGAGTTCAGACCTTAACCATTAGGCCAGAGTAAGAGTTAAGACCTTAACCAGTAGGCCAGAGTAAGAGTTAAGACCTTAACCAGTAGGCCAGAGTAAGAGTTAAGACCTTAACCAGTTGGCCATAGTAAGAGTCTAAGACCTTAGCTATTAGGCCAGAGTAAGTGTTAAGACCTTAGCTATTAGGCCAGAGTAAGAGTTAAGACCTTAACCATTAGGCCAGAGTATGAGTCTAAGACCTTAGCTATTAGGCCAGAGTAAGAGTTAAGACATTATCCAGTAGGCCAGAGTAAGAGTTAAGACCTTAACCATTAGGCCAGTGTGCGAGTCTAAGACCTTAGCTATTAGGCGAGAGTAAAAGTTAAGACCTTAGCTATTAGGCCAGAGTAAGAGTTAAGACCTTAACCAGTAGGCCAGAGTACGAGTTAAGACCTTAGCTATTAGGCCAGAGTAAGAGTTAAGACCTTAGCTATTAGGCCAGAGTACGAGTCTAAGACCTTAGCTATTTGGCCAGAATAAGAGTTAAGACCTTAACCAGTAGGCCAGAGTAAGAGTAAAGACCATAACCTGTAGGCCATAGTAAGAGTTAAGACCTTAACCAGTAGGCCAGAGTACGAGTCTAATACCTTAGCTATTAGGCCAGAGTAAGAGTTAAGACCTTAACCAGTAGGCCAGAGTAAGAGTTAAGACCGTAACCAGTAGGCCATAGTACGAGTCTAAGACCTTAGCTATTAGGCCAGAGTAAGAGTTAAGACCTTAACCAGTAGGCCAGAGTAAGAGTTAAGACCTTAGCTATTAGGCCAGAGTGAGAGTTAAGACCTTAACCAATAGGCCAGAGTACAAGTCTAAGACCTTAGCTATTAGGCCAGAGTAAGAGTTAAGACATTAGCTATTAGGCCAGAGTAAGAGTAAAGACCATAACCTGTAGGCCATAGTAAGAGTTAAGACCTTAACCAGTAGGCCAGAGTACGAGTCTAATACCTTAGCTATTAGGCCAGAGTAAGAGTTAAGACCTTAACCAGTAGGCCAGAGTAAGAGTTAAGACCGTAACCAGTAGGCCATAGTACAATTCTAAGACCTTAGCTATTATGCCAGAGTAAGAGTTAAGACCTTAGCTATTAGTCCAGAGTAAGTGTTAAAACCTTAACCAGTAGGCCAGAGTAAGAGTTAAGACCTTAGCTATTAGGCCAGAGTAAGAGTTCAGACCTTAACCATTAGGCCAGAGTAAGAGTTAAGACCTTAACCATTAGGCCAGAGTAAGAGTTAAGACCTTAACCAGTAGGCCAGAGTAAGAGTTAAGACCTTAACCAGTAGGCCATAGTAAGAGTCTAAGACCTTAGCTATTAGGCCAGAGTAAGAGTTAAGACCTTAGCTATTAGGCCAGAGTAAGAGTTAAGACCTTAACCATTAGGCCAGAGTATGAGTCTAAGACCTTAGCTATTAGGCCATAGTAAGAGTTAAGACCTTAACCATTAGGTCAGAGTACGAGTCTAAGACCTTAGCTATTAGGCCAGAGTGAGAGTTAAGACCTTAATCAGTAGGTCAGAGTACGAGTCTAAGACCTTAGCTATTAGGCCAGAGTAAGAGTTAAGACCTTAGCTATTAGGCCAGAGTAAGAGTTAAGACCTTAACCATTAGGCCAGAGTACGAGTCTAAGACCTTAGCTATTAGGCCAGAGTAAGAGTTAAGACCTTAGCTATTAGGCCAGAGTAAGAGTTAAGACCTTAACCAGTAGGCCAGAGTAAGAGTTAAGACCTTAACCAGTAGGCCAGAGTAAGAGTTAAGACCTTAACCAGTTGGCCATAGTAAGAGTCTAAGATCTTAGCTATTAGGCCAGAGTAAGAGTTAAGACCTTAACCTGTTGGCCAGAGTAAGAGTTAAGACCTTAACCATTAGACCAGAGTACGAGTCTAAGACCTTAGCTATTGGGCCAGAGTAAGAGTTAAGACCTTAGCTATTAGGCCAGAGTAAGAGTTAAGACCTTAGCTATTAGGCCAGAGTACGAGTCTAAGACCTTAGCTATTAGGCCAGAGTAAGAGTTAAGACCTTAGCTATTAGGCCTGAGTAAGAGTTAAGACCTTAACTATTAGGCCAGAGTAAGAGTTCAGACCTTAACCATTAGGCCAGAGTAAGAGTTAAGACCTTAACCAGTAGGCCAGAGTACGAGTTAAGACCTTAGCTATTAGGCCAGAGTATGAGTTAAGACCTTAGCTATTAGGCCAGAGTACGAGTCTAAGACCTTAGCTATTAGGCCAGAAAAAGAGTTAAGACCTTAACCAGTAGGCCAGAGTAAGAGTTAAGACCTTAACCTGTAGGCCATAGTACGAGTCTAAGACCTTAGCTATTAGGCCAGAGTAAGAGTTAAGACCTTAACCACTAGGCCAGAATAAGAGTTAAGACCTTAGCTATTAGGCCAGAGTAAGAGTTAAGACCTTAGATATTAGGCCAGAGTAAGAGTTAAGACCTTAACCAGTAGGCCAGAGTACGAGTTAAGACCTTAGCTATTAGGTCAGAGTACGAGTCTAAGACCTTAGCTATTAGGCCAGAATAAGAGTTAAGACCTTAACCAGTAGGCCAGAGTAAGAGTTAAGACCTTAACCAGTAGGCCAGAGTACGAGTTAAGACCTTAGCTATTAGGCCAGAGTAAGAGTTAAGACCTTAGCTATTAGGTCAGAGTACGAGTCTAAGACCTTAGCTATTAGGCCAGAATAAGAGTTAAGACCTTAACCAGTAGGCCAGAGTAAGAGTTAAGACCTTAATCTGTAGGCCATAGTACGAGTCTAAGACCTTAGCTATTAGGCCAGAGTAAGAGTTAAGACCTTAACCAGTAGGCCAGAGTAAGAGTTAAGACCTTAGCTATTAGGCCAGATTGAGAGTTAAGACCTTAACCATTAGGCCAGAGTACAAGTCTAAGACCTTAGCTATTAGGCCAGAGTAAGAGTTAATACATTAGCTATTAGGCCAGAGTAAGAGTTAAGACCTTAACCAGTAGGCCATAGTACGATTCTAAGACCTTAGCTATTATGCCAGAGTAAGAGTTAAGACCTTAGCTATTAGGCCAGAGTAAGTGTTAAGACCTTAACCAGTAGGCCAGAGTAAGAGTTAAGACCTTAGCTATTAGGCCAGAGTGAGAGTTAAGACCTTAACCATTAGGCCAGAGTACAAGTCTAAGACCTTAGCTATTAGGCCAGAGTAAGAGTTAAGACATTAGCTATTAGGCCAGAGTAAGAGTAAAGGCCATAACCTGTAGGCCATAGTAAGAGTTAATACCTTAACCAGTAGGCCAGAGTACGAGTCTAAGACCTTAGCTACTAGGCCAGAGTATGAGTTAAGACCTTAACCAGTAGGCCAGAGTAAGAGTTAAGACCTTAATCTGTAGGCCATAGTACGAGTCTAAGACCTTAGCTATTAGGCCAGAGTAAGAGTTAAGACCTTAGCTATTAGGCCAGAGTAAGAGTTAAGACCTTAACCATTAGGCCAGAGTACGAGTCTAAGACCTTAGCTATTAGGCCATAGTAAGAGTTAAGACCTTAACCATTAGGTCAGAGTACGAGTCTAAGACCTTAGCTATTAGGCCAGAGTAAGAGTTAAGACATTATCCAGTAGGCCAGAGTAAGAGTTAAGACCTTAACCATTAGGCCAGTGTGCGAGTCTAAGACCTTAGCTATTAGGCGAGAGTAAAAGTTAAGACCTTAGCTATTAGGCCAGAGTAAGAGTTAAGACCTTAACCAGTAGGCCAGAGTACGAGTTAAGACCTTAGCTATTAGGCCAGAGTAAGAGTTAAGACCTTAGCTATTAGGCCAGAGTACGAGTATAAGACCTTACTATTTGGCCAGAATAAGAGTTAAGACCTTAACCAGTAGGCCAGAGTAAGAGTAAAGACCATAACCTGTAGGCCATAGTAAGAGTTAAGACCTTAACCAGTAGGCCAGAGTAAGAGTTAAGACCTTAGCTATTAGTCCAGAGTAAGTGTTAAAACCTTAACCAGTAGGCCAGAGTAAGAGTTAAGACCTTAGCTATTAGGCCAGAGTAAGAGTTCAGACCTTAACCATTAGGCCAGAGTAAGAGTTAAGACCTTAACCATTAGGCCAGAGTAAGAGTTAAGACCTTAACCAGTAGGCCAGAGTAAGAGTTAAGACCTTAACCAGTAGGCCATAGGAAGAGTCTAAGACCTTAGCTATTAGGCCAGAGTAAGAGTTAAGACCTTAGCTATTAGGCCAGAGTAAGAGTTAAGACCTTAACCGGTAGGCCAGAGTAAGAGTTAAGACCTTAACCATTAGGCCAGAGTACAAGTCTAAGACCTTAGCTATTAGGCCAGAGTAAGAGTTAAGACATTAGCTATTAGGCCAGAGTAAGAGTAAAGGCCATAACCTGTAGGCCATAGTAAGAGTTAATACCTTAACCAGTAGGCCAGAGTACGAGTCTAAGACCTTAGCTATTAGGCCAGAGTATGAGTTAAGACCTTAACCAGTAGGCCAGAGTAAGAGTTAAGACCTTAATCTGTAGGCCATAGTACGAGTCTAAGACCTTAGCTATTAGGCCAGAGTAAGAGTTAAGACCTTAGCTATTAGGCCAGAGTAAGAGTTAAGACCTTAACCATTAGGCCAGAGTACGAGTCTAAGACCTTAGCTATTAGGCCATAGTAAGAGTTAAGACCTTAACCATTAGGTCAGAGTACGAGTCTAAGACCTTAGCTATTAGGCCAGAGTGAGAGTTAAGACCTTAATCAGTAGGTCAGAGTACGAGTCTAAGACCTTAGCTATTAGGCCAGAGTAAGAGTTAAGACCTTAGCTATTAGGCCAGAGTAAGAGTTAAGACCTTAACCATTAGGCCAGAGTACGAGTCTAAGACCTTAGCTATTAGGCCAGAGTAAGAGTTAAGACCTTAGCTATTAGGCCAGAGTAAGAGTTAAGACCTTAACCAGTAGGCCAGAGTAAGAGTTAAGACCTTAACCAGTAGGCCAGAGTAAGAGTTAAGACCTTAACCAGTTGGCCATAGTAAGAGTCTAAGATCTTAGCTATTAGGCCAGAGTAAGAGTTAAGACCTTAACCTGTTGGCCAGAGTAAGAGTTAAGACCTTAACCATTAGACCAGAGTACGAGTCTAAGACCTTAGCTATTGGGCCAGAGTAAGAGTTAAGACCTTAGCTATAAGGCCAGAGTAAGAGTTAAGACCTTAGCTATTAGGCCAGAGTACGAGTCTAAGACCTTAGCTATTAGGCCAGAGTAAGAGTTAAGACCTTAGCTATTAGGCCTGAGTAAGAGTTAAGACCTTAACTATTAGGCCATAGTAAGAGTTCAGACCTTAACCATTAGGCCAGAGTAAGAGTTAAGACCTTAACCAGTAGGCCAGAGTACGAGTTAAGACCTTAGCTATTAGGCCAGAGTATGAGTTAAGACCTTAGCTATTAGGCCAGAGTACGAGTCTAAGACCTTAGCTATTAGGCCAGAAAAAGAGTTAAGACCTTAACCAGTAGGCCAGAGTAAGAGTTAAGACCTTAACCTGTAGGCCATAGTACGAGTCTAAGACCTTAGCTATTAGGCCAGAGTAAGAGTTAAGACCTTAACCACTAGGCCAGAATAAGAGTTAAGACCTTAGCTATTAGGCCAGAGTAAGAGTTAAGACCTTAGATATTAGGCCAGAGTAAGAGTTAAGACCTTAACCAGTAGGCCAGAGTAAGAGTTAAGACCTTAACCTGTAGGCCATAGTACGAGTCTAAGACCTTAGCTATTAGGCCAGAGTAAGAGTTAAGACATTAACCAGTAGGCCAGAGTAAGAGTTAAGACCTTAACCATTAGGCCAGAGTACGAGTCTAAGACCTTAGCTATTAGGCCAGAGTAAGAGTTAAGACCTTAGCTATTAGGCCAGAGTAAGAGTTAAGACCTTAACCAGTAGGCCAGAGTACGAGTTAAGACCTTAGCTATTAGGCCAGAGTAAGAGTTAAGACCTTAGCTATTAGGTCAGAGTTTGAGTCTAAGACCTTAGCTATTAGGCCAGAATAAGAGTTAAGACCTTAACCAGTAGGCCAGAGTAAGAGTTAAGACCTTAATCTGTAGGCCATAGTACGAGTCTAAGACCTTAGCTATTAGGCCAGAGTAAGAGTTAAGACCTTAACCAGTAGGCCAGAGTAAGAGTTAAGACCTTAGCTATTAGGCCAGATTGAGAGTTAAGACCTTAACCATTAGGCCAGAGTACAAGTCTAAGACCTTAGCTATTAGGCCAGAGTAAGAGTTAAGACCTTAGCTATTAGGCCAGAGTAAGTGTTAAGACCTTAACCAGTAGGCCAGAGTAAGAGTTAAGACCTTAGCTATTAGGCCAGAGTGAGAGTTAAGACCTTAACCATTAGGCCAGAGTACAAGTCTAAGACCTTAGCTATTAGGCCAGAGTAAGAGTTAAGACATTAGCTATTAGGCCAGAGTAAGAGTAAAGACCATAACCTGTAGGCCATAGTAAGAGTTAATACCTTAACCAGTAGGCCAGAGTACGAGTCTAAGACCTTAGCTATTAGGCCAGAGTATGAGTTAAGACCTTAACCAGTAGGCCAGAGTAAGAGTTAAGACCTTAATCTGTAGGCCATAGTACGAGTCTAAGACCTTAGCTATTAGGCCAGAGTAAGAGTTAAGACCTTAGCTATTAGGCCAGAGTAAGTGTTAAGACCTTAACCAGTAGGCCAGAGTAAGAGTTAAGACCTTAGCTATTAGGCCAGAGTGAGAGTTAAGACCTTAACCATTAGGCCAGAGTACAAGTCTAAGACCTTAGCTATTAGGCCAGAGTAAGAGTTAAGACATTAGCTATTAGGCCAGAGTAAGAGTAAAGACCATAACCTGTAGGCCATAGTAAGAGTTAATACCTTAACCAGTAGGCCAGAGTACGAGTCTAAGACCTTAGCTATTAGGCCAGAGTATGAGTTAAGACCTTAACCAGTAGGCCAGAGTAAGAGTTAAGACCTTAATCTGTAGGCCATAGTACGAGTCTAAGACCTTAGCTATTAGGCCAGAGTAAGAGTTAAGACCTTAGCTATTAGGCCAGAGTAAGTGTTAAGACCTTAACCAGTAGGCCAGAGTAAGAGTTAAGACCTTAGCTATTAGGCCAGAGTGAGAGTTAAGACCTTAACCATTAGGCCAGAGTACAAGCCTAAGACCTTAGCTATTAGGCCATAGTGAGAGTTAAGACCTTAACCAGTAGGCCAGAGTAAGAGTTAAGACCTTAACCATTAGGCCAGAGTACGAGTTAAGACCTTAGCTATTAGGCCAGAGTAAGAGTTAAGACCTTAACCAGTAGGCCAGAGTAAGAGTTAAGACCTTAACCAGTAGGCCAGAGTAAGAGTTAAGACCTTAACCAGTAGGCCAGAGTAAGAGTTAAGACCTTAACCATTAGGCCAGAGTATGAGTCTAAGACCTTAGCTATTAGGCCAGAGTAAGAGTTAAGACCTCAGCTATTAGGCCAGAGTAAGAGTTAAGACCTTAACCATTAGGCCAAAGTACGAGTCTAAGACCTTAGCTATTAGGCAAGAGTAAGAGTTAAGACCTGAACCAGTAGGCCAGAGTATGAGTCTAAGACCTTAGCTATTAGGCCAGAATAGGAGTTAAGACCTTAACCAGTAGGCCAGAGTATGATTCTAAGACCTTAGCTATTAGGCCAGAGTAAGTGTTAAGACCTTAGCTGTGAGGCCAGAGTAAGAGTTAAGACCTTAACCAGTAGTGCAGAGTACAATTCTAAGACCTTAGCTATTAGGCCAGAGTAAGAGTTAAGACCTTAGCTATTAGGCCAGAGTATGAGTTAAGACCTTAGCTATTAGGCCAGAGTACGAGTCTAAGACCTTAGCTATTAGGCCAGAATAAGAGTTAAGACCTTAACCAGTAGGCCAGAGTAAGAGTTAAGACCTTAACCTGTAGGCCATAGTACGAGTCTAAGACCTTAGCTATTAGGCCAGAGTAAGAGTTAAGACCTTAACCAGTAGGCCAGAGTAAGAGTTAAGACCTTAGCTATCAGGCCAGAGTAAGAGTTAAGACCTTAGATATTAGGCCAGAGTAAGAGTTAAGACCTTAACCAGTAGGCCAGAGTACGAGTTAAGACCTTAGCTATTAGGTCAGAGTACGAGTCTAAGACCTTAGCTATTAGGCCAGAATAAGAGTTAAGACCTTAACCAGTAGGCCAGCGTAAGAGTTAAGACCTTAACCTGTAGGCCATAGTATGAGTCTAGGACCTTAGCTATTAGGCCAGAGTAAGAGTTAAGACATTAACCAGTAGGCCAGAGTAAGAGTTAAGACCTTAACCATTAGGCCAGAGTACGAGTCTAAGACCTTAGCTATTAGGCCAGAGTAAGAGTTAAGACCTTAGCTATTAGGCCAGAGTAAGTGTTAAGACCTTAACCAGTAGGCCAGAGTAAGAGTTAAGACCTTAGCTATTAGGCCAGAGTGAGAGTTAAGACCTTAACCATTAGGCCAGAGTACAAGTCTAAGACCTTAGCTATTAGGCCAGAGTAAGAGTTAAGACATTAGCTATTAGGCCAGAGTAAGAGTAAAGACCATAACCTGTAGGCCATAGTAAGAGTTAATACCTTAATCAGTAGGCCAGAGTACGAGTCTAAGACCTTAGCTATTAGGCCAGAGTATGAGTTAAGACCTTAACCAGTAGGCCAGAGTAAGAGTTAAGACCTTAACCAGTAGGCCATAGTACGATTCTAAGACCTTAGCTATTATGCCAGAGTAAGAGTTAAGACCTTAGCTATTAGGCCAGAGTAAGTGTTAAGACCTTAACCAGTAGGCCAAAGTAAGAGTTAAGACCTTAGCTATTAGGCCAGAGTAAGAGTTCAGACCTTAACCATTAGGCCAGAGTAAGAGTTAAGACCTTAACCAGTAGGCCAGAGTAAGAGTTAAGACCTTAACCAGTAGGCCAGAGTAAGAGTTAAGACCTTAACCAGTTGGCCATAGTAAGAGTCTAAGACCTTAGCTATTAGGCCAGAGTAAGAGTTAAGACCTTAGCTATTAGGCCAGAGTAAGAGTTAAGACCTTAACCATTAGGCCAGAGTACGAGTCTAAGACCTTAGCTATTAGGCCAGAGTAAGAGTTAAGACCTTAACCATTAGGTCAGAGTACGAGTCTAAGACCTTAGCTATTAGGCCAGAGTGAGAGTTAAGACCTTAATCAATTGGCCAGAGTAAGAGTTAACACCTTAACCATTAGGCCAGAGTACGAGTCTAAGACCTTAACCATTAGGCCAGAGTAAGAGTTAAGACCTTAACCATTAGGCCAGAGTACGAGTCTGAAACCTTAGCTATTAGGCCAGAGTAAGAGTTAAGACCTTAGCCATTAGGCCAGAGTAAGAGTTAAGACCTTAACCAGTAGGCCAGAGTAAGAGTTAAGACCTTAACCAGTAGGCCAGAGTAAGAGTTAAGACCTTAACCTGTAGGCCAGAGTAAGAGTTAAGACCTTAACCATTAGGCCAGAGTACGAGTCTCAGACCTTAGCTATTAGGCTGGAGTAGGAGTTAAGACCTTAGCTATTAGGCCAGAGTAAGAGTTAAGACCTTAGCTATTAGGCCAGAGTACGAGTCTAACACCTTAGCTATTAGGCTGGAGTAGGAGTTAAGACCTTAGCTATTAGGCCAGAGTAAGAGTTAAGACCTTAACCATTAGGCCAGAGTATGAGTCTAAGACCTTAGCTATTAGGCCAGAGTACGAGTCTAAGACCTTAGCTATTAGGCCAGAGTAAGAGTTAAGACCTTAACCAGTAGGCCAGAGTAAGAGTTAAGACCTTAGCTATTAGGCCAGAGTGAGAGTTAAGACCTTAACCATTAGGCCAGAGTACAAGTCTAAGACCTTAGCTATTAGGCCAGAGTAAGAGTTAAGAGATTAGCTATTAGGCCAGAGTAAGAGTAAAGACCATAACCTGTAGGCCAGAGTAAGAGTTAAGACCTTAACCATTAGGCCAGAGTATGAGTCTAAGACCTTAGCTATTAGGCCAGAGTAAGAGTTAAGACCTCAGCTATTAGGCCAGAGTAAGAGTTAAGACCTTAACCATTAGGCCAAAGTACGAGTCTAAGACCTTAGCTATTAGGCAAGAGTAAGAGTTAAGACCTGAACCAGTAGGCCAGAGTATGAGTCTAAGACCTTAGCTATTAGGCCAGAATAGGAGTTAAGACCTTAACCAGTAGGCCAGAGTATGATTCTAAGACCTTAGCTATTAGGCCAGAGTAAGTGTTAAGACCTTAGCTGTGAGGCCAGAGTAAGAGTTAAGACCTTAACCAGTAGTGCAGAGTACAATTCTAAGACCTTAGCTATTAGGCCAGAGTAAGAGTTAAGACCTTAGCTATTAGGCCAGAGTATGAGTTAAGACCTTAGCTATTAGGCCAGAGTACGAGTCTAAGACCTTAGCTATTAGGCCAGAATAAGAGTTAAGACCTTAACCAGTAGGCCAGAGTAAGAGTTAAGACCTTAACCTGTAGGCCATAGTACGAGTCTAAGACCTTAGCTATTAGGCCAGAGTAAGAGTTAAGACCTTAACCAGTAGGCCAGAGTAAGAGTTAAGACCTTAGCTATCAGGCCAGAGTAAGAGTTAAGACCTTAGATATTAGGCCAGAGTAAGAGTTAAGACCTTAACCAGTAGGCCAGAGTACGAGTTAAGACCTTAGCTATTAGGTCAGAGTACGAGTCTAAGACCTTAGCTATTAGGCCAGAATAAGAGTTAAGACCTTAACCAGTAGGCCAGAGTAAGAGTTAAGACCTTAACCTGTAGGCCATAGTACGAGTCTAGGACCTTAGCTATTAGGCCAGAGTAAGAGTTAAGACATTAACCAGTAGGCCAGAGTAAGAGTTAAGACCTTAACCATTAGGCCAGAGTACGAGTCTAAGACCTTAGCTATTAGGCCAGAGTAAGAGTTAAGACCTTAGCTATTAGGCCAGAGTAAGTGTTAAGACCTTAACCAGTAGGCCAGAGTAAGAGTTAAGACCTTAGCTATTAGGCCAGAGTGAGAGTTAAGACCTTAACCATTAGGCCAGAGTACAAGTCTAAGACCTTAGCTATTAGGCCAGAGTAAGAGTTAAGACATTAGCTATTAGGCCAGAGTAAGAGTAAAGACCATAACCTGTAGGCCATAGTAAGAGTTAATA
Source organism: Triturus cristatus (assembly GCF_964204655.1). Lineage (NCBI taxonomy): Eukaryota > Metazoa > Chordata > Amphibia > Caudata > Salamandridae > Triturus > Triturus cristatus. The sequence continues at coordinate 1,830,017 of NC_140584.1, read as the reverse complement.
CCTTAATCAGTAGGCCAGAGTACGAGTCTAAGACCTTAGCTATTAGGCCAGAGTATGAGTTAAGACCTTAACCAGTAGGCCAGAGTAAGAGTTAAGACCTTAACCAGTAGGCCATAGTACGATTCTAAGACCTTAGCTATTATGCCAGAGTAAGAGTTAAGACCTTAGCTATTAGGCCAGAGTAAGTGTTAAGACCTTAACCAGTAGGCCAAAGTAAGAGTTAAGACCTTAGCTATTAGGCAAGAGTAAGAGTTCAGACCTTAACCATTAGGCCAGAGTAAGAGTTAAGACCTTAACCAGTAGGCCAGAGTAAGAGTTAAGACCTTAACCAGTAGGCCAGAGTAAGAGTTAAGACCTTAACCAGTTGGCCATAGTAAGAGTCTAAGACCTTAGCTATTAGGCCAGAGTAAGAGTTAAGACCTTAGCTATTAGGCCAGAGTAAGAGTTAAGACCTTAACCATTAGGCCAGAGTACGAGTCTAAGACCTTAGCTATTAGGCCAGAGTAAGAGTTAAGACCTTAACCATTAGGTCAGAGTACGAGTCTAAGACCTTAGCTATTAGGCCAGAGTGAGAGTTAAGACCTTAATCAATTGGCCAGAGTAAGAGTTAACACCTTAACCATTAGGCCAGAGTACGAGTCTAAGACCTTAACCATTAGGCCAGAGTAAGAGTTAAGACCTTAACCATTAGGCCAGAGTACGAGTCTGAAACCTTAGCTATTAGGCCAGAGTAAGAGTTAAGACCTTAGCCATTAGGCCAGAGTAAGAGTTAAGACCTTAACCAGTAGGCCAGAGTAAGAGTTAAGACCTTAACCTGTAGGCCAGAGTAAGAGTTAAGACCTTAACCATTAGGCCAGAGTACGAGTCTCAGACCTTAGCTATTAGGCTGGAGTAGGAGTTAAGACCTTAGCTATTAGGCCAGAGTAAGAGTTAAGACCTTAGCTATTAGGCCAGAGTACGAGTCTAACACCTTAGCTATTAGGCTGGAGTAGGAGTTAAGACCTTAGCTATTAGGCCAGAGTAAGAGTTAAGACCTTAACCATTAGGCCAGAGTATGAGTCTAAGACCTTAGCTATTAGGCCAGAGTACGAGTCTAAGACCTTAGCTATTAGGCCAGAGTAAGAGTTAAGACCTTAACCAGTAGGCCAGAGTAAGAGTTAAGACCTTAGCTATTAGGCCAGAGTAAGAGTAAAGACCATAACCTGTAGGCCATAGTAAGAGTTAAGACCTTAACCAGTAGGCCAGAGTACGAGTCTAAGACCTTAGCTATTAGGCCAGAGTATGAGTTAAGACCTTAACCAGTAGGCCAGAGTAAGAGTTAAGACCTTAACCAGTAGGCCATAGTACGATTCTAAGACCTTAGCTATTATGCCAGAGTAAGAGTTAAGACCTTAGCTATTAGGCCAGAGTAAGTGTTAAGACCTTAACACCAGTAGGCCAGAGTAAGAGTTAAGACCTTAGCTATTAGGCCAGAGTAAGAGTTAAGACCTTAACCAGTAGGCCAGAGTAAGAGTTAAGACCTTAACCAGTAGGCCAGAGTATGAGTTAAGACCTTAACCATTAGGCCAGAGTATGAGTCTAAGACCTTAGCTATTAGGCCAGAGTAAGAGTTAAGACCTTAACCAGTAGGCCAGAGTAAGAGTTAAGACCTTAGCTATCAGACCAGAGTAAGAGTTAAGACCTTAGATATTAGGCCAGAGTAAGAGTTAAGACCTTAACCAGTAGGCCAGAGTACGAGTTAAGACCTTAGCTATTAGGTCAGAGTACGAGTCTAAGACCTTAGCTATTAGGCCAGAATAAGAGTTAAGACCTTAACCAGTAGGCCAGAGTAAGAGTTAAGACCTTAACCTGTAGGCCATAGTACGAGTCTAAGACCATAGCTATTAGGCCAGAGTAAGAGTTAAGACATTAACCAGTAGGCCAGAGTAAGAGTTAAGACCTTAACCATTAGGCCAGAGTACGAGTCTAAGACCTTAGCTATTAGGCCAGAGTAAGAGTTAAGACCTTAGCTATTAGGCCAGAGTAAGAGTTAAGACCTTAACCTGTAGGCCATAGTACGAGTTAAGACCTTAGCTATTAGGCCAGAGTTAGAGTTAAGACCTTAACCATTAGGCCAGAGTACGAGTCTAAGACCTTAGCTATTAGGCCAGAGTAAGAGTTAAGACCTTAGCTATTAGGCCAGAGTAAGAGTTAAGACCTTAAGCAGTAGGCCAGAGTACGAGTCTAAGACCTTAGCTATTAGGCCAGAATAAGAGTTAAGACCTTAACCAGTAGGCCAGAGTAAGAGTTAAGACCTTAATCTGTAGGCCAAAGTACGAGTCTAAGACCTTAGCTGTTAGGCCAGAGTAAGGAGTTAAGACCTTAGCTATTAGGCCAGAGTAAGAGTAAAGACCTTAGCTATTAGGCCAGAGTAAGTGTTAAGACCTTAACCAGTAGGCCAGAGTAAGAGTTAAGACCTTAGCTATTAGGCCAGAGTGAGAGTTAAGACCTTAACCATTAGGCCAGAGTACAAGTCTAAGACCTTAGCTATTAGGCCAGAGTAAGAGTTAAGACATTAGCTATTAGGCCAGAGTAAGAGTAAAGACCATAACCTGTAGGCCATAGTAAGAGTTAATACCTTAATCAGTAGGCCAGAGTACGAGTCTAAGACCTTAGCTATTAGGCCAGAGTATGAGTTAAGACCTTAACCAGTAGGCCAGAGTAAGAGTTAAGACCTTAACCAGTAGGCCATAGTACGATTCTAAGACCTTAGCTATTATGCCAGAGTAAGAGTTAAGACCTTAGCTATTAGGCCAGAGTAAGTGTTAAGACCTTAACCAGTAGGCCAAAGTAAGAGTTAAGACCTTAGCTATTAGGCCAGAGTAAGAGTTCAGACCTTAACCATTAGGCCAGAGTAAGAGTTAAGACCTTAACCAGTAGGCCAGAGTAAGAGTTAAGACCTTAACCAGTAGGCCAGAGTAAGAGTTAAGACCTTAACCAGTTGGCCATAGTAAGAGTCTAAGACCTTAGCTATTAGGCCAGAGTAAGAGTTAAGACCTTAGCTATTAGGCCAGAGTAAGAGTTAAGACCTTAACCATTAGGCCAGAGTACGAGTCTAAGACCTTAGCTATTAGGCCAGAGTAAGAGTTAAGACCTTAACCATTAGGTCAGAGTACGAGTCTAAGACCTTAGCTATTAGGCCAGAGTGAGAGTTAAGACCTTAATCAATTGGCCAGAGTAAGAGTTAACACCTTAACCATTAGGCCAGAGTACGAGTCTAAGACCTTAACCATTAGGCCAGAGTAAGAGTTAAGACCTTAACCATTAGGCCAGAGTACGAGTCTGAAACCTTAGCTATTAGGCCAGAGTAAGAGTTAAGACCTTAGCCATTAGGCCAGAGTAAGAGTTAAGACCTTAACCAGTAGGCCAGAGTAAGAGTTAAGACCTTAACCAGTAGGCCAGAGTAAGAGTTAAGACCTTAACCTGTAGGCCAGAGTAAGAGTTAAGACCTTAACCATTAGGCCAGAGTACGAGTCTCAGACCTTAGCTATTAGGCTGGAGTAGGAGTTAAGACCTTAGCTATTAGGCCAGAGTAAGAGTTAAGACCTTAGCTATTAGGCCAGAGTACGAGTCTAACACCTTAGCTATTAGGCTGGAGTAGGAGTTAAGACCTTAGCTATTAGGCCAGAGTAAGAGTTAAGACCTTAACCATTAGGCCAGAGTATGAGTCTAAGACCTTAGCTATTAGGCCAGAGTACGAGTCTAAGACCTTAGCTATTAGGCCAGAGTAAGAGTTAAGACCTTAACCAGTAGGCCAGAGTAAGAGTTAAGACCTTAGCTATTAGGCCAGAGTGAGAGTTAAGACCTTAACCATTAGGCCAGAGTACAAGTCTAAGACCTTAGCTATTAGGCCAGAGTAAGAGTTAAGAGATTAGCTATTAGGCCAGAGTAAGAGTAAAGACCATAACCTGTAGGCCATAGTAAGAGTTAAGACCTTAACCAGTAGGCCAGAGTACGAGTCTAAGACCTTAGCTATTAGGCCAGAGTATGAGTTAAGACCTTAACCAGTAGGCCAGAGTAAGAGTTAAGACCTTAACCAGTAGGCCATAGTACGATTCTAAGACCTTAGCTATTATGCCAGAGTAAGAGTTAAGACCTTAGCTATTAGGCCAGAGTAAGTGTTAAGACCTTAACACCAGTAGGCCAGAGTAAGAGTTAAGACCTTAGCTATTAGGCCAGAGTAAGAGTTAAGACCTTAACCAGTAGGCCAGAGTAAGAGTTAAGACCTTAACCAGTAGGCCAGAGTATGAGTTAAGACCTTAACCATTAGGCCAGAGTATGAGTCTAAGACCTTAGCTATTAGGCCAGAGTAAGAGTTAAGACCTTAACCAGTAGGCCAGAGTAAGAGTTAAGACCTTAGCTATCAGACCAGAGTAAGAGTTAAGACCTTAGATATTAGGCCAGAGTAAGAGTTAAGACCTTAACCAGTAGGCCAGAGTACGAGTTAAGACCTTAGCTATTAGGTCAGAGTACGAGTCTAAGACCTTAACTATTAGGCCAGAATAAGAGTTAAGACCTTAACCAGTAGGCCAGAGTAAGAGTTAAGACCTTAACCTGTAGGCCATAGTACGAGTCTAAGACCATAGCTATTAGGCCAGAGTAAGAGTTAAGACATTAACCAGTAGGCCAGAGTAAGAGTTAAGACCTTAACCATTAGGCCAGAGTACGAGTCTAAGACCTTAGCTATTAGGCCAGAGTAAGAGTTAAGACCTTAGCTATTAGGCCAGAGTAAGAGTTAAGACCATAACCTGTAGGCCATAGTACGAGTTAAGACCTTAGCTATTAGGCCAGAGTAAGAGTTAAGACCTTAACCATTAGGCCAGAGTACGAGTCTAAGACCTTAGCTATTAGGCCAGAGTAAGAGTTAAGACCTTAGCTATTAGGCCAGAGTAAGAGTTAAGACCTTAAGCAGTAGGCCAGAGTACGAGTTAAGACCTTAGCTATTAGGCCAGAGTAAGAGTTAAGACCTTAGCTATTAGGCCAGAGTACGAGTCTAAGACCTTAGCTATTAGGCCAGAATAAGAGTTAAGACCTTAACCAGTAGGCCAGAGTAAGAGTTAAGACCTTAATCTGTAGGCCAAAGTACGAGTCTAAGACCTTAGCTGTTAGGCCAGAGTAAGGAGTTAAGACCTTAGCTATTAGGCCAGAGTAAGAGTAAAGACCATAACCTGTAGGCCATAGTAAGAGTTAATACCTTAACCAGTAGGCCAGAGTACGAGTCTAAGACCTTAGCTATTAGGCCAGAGTATGAGTTAAGACCTTAACCAGTAGGCCAGAGTAAGAGTTAAGACCTTAACCAGTAGGCCATAGTACGATTCTAAGACCTTAGCTATTATGCCAGAGTAAGAGTTAAGACCTTAGCTATTAGGCCAGAGTAAGTGTTAAGACCTTAACCAGTAGGCCAAAGTAAGAGTTAAGACATTAGCTATTAGGCCAGAGTAAGAGTTCAGACCTTAACCATTAGGCCAGAGTAAGAGTTAAGACCTTAACCAGTAGGCCAGAGTAAGAGTTAAGACCTTAACCAGTAGGCCAGAGTAAGAGTTAAGACCTTAACCAGTTGGCCATAGTAAGAGTCTAAGACCTTAGCTATTAGACCAGAGTAAGAGTTAAGACCTTAGCTATTAGGCCAGAGTAAGAGTTAAGACCTTAACCATTAGGCCAGAGTACGAGTCTAAGACCTTAGCTATTAGGCCAGAGTAAGAGTTAAGACCTTAACCATTAGGTCAGAGTACGAGTCTAAGACCTTAGCTATTAGGCCAGAGTGAGAGTTAAGACCTTAATCAGTTGGCCAGAGTAAGAGTTAACACCTTAACCATTAGGCCAGAGTACGAGTCTAAGACCTTAACCATTAGGCCAGAGTAAGAGTTAAGACCTTAACCATTAGGCCAGAGTACGAGTCTGAAACCTTAGCTATTAGGCCAGAGTAAGAGTTAAGACCTTAGCTATTAGGCCAGAGTAAGAGTTAAGACCTTAACCAGTAGGCCAGAGTAAGAGTTAAGACCTTAACCAGTAGGCCAGAGTAAGAGTTAAGACCTTAACCTGTAGGCCAGAGTAAGAGTTAAGACCTTAACCATTAGGCCAGAGTACGAGTCTCAGACCTTAGCTATTAGGCTGGAGTAGGAGTTAAGACCTTAGCTATTAGGCCAGAGTAAGAGTTAAGACCTTAGCTATTAGGCCAGAGTACGAGTCTAACACCTTAGCTATTAGGCTGGAGTAGGAGTTAAGACCTTAGCTATTAGGCCAGAGTAAGAGTTAAGACCTTAACCATTAGGCCAGAGTACGAGTCTAAGACCTTAGCTATTAGGCCAGAGTACGAGTCTAAGACCTTAGCTATTAGGCCAGAGTAAGAGTTAAGACCTTAACCAGTAGGCCAGAGTAAGAGTTAAGACCTTAGCTATTAGGCCAGAGTGAGAGTTAAGACCTTAACCATTAGGCCAGAGTACAAGTCTAAGACCTTAGCTATTAGGCCAGAGTAAGAGTTAAGAGATTAGCTATTAGGCCAGAGTAAGAGTAAAGACCTTAACCAGTAGGCCAGAGTACGAGTCTAAGACCTTAGCTATTAGGCCAGAGTATGAGTTAAGACCTTAACCAGTAGGCCAGAGTAAGAGTTAAGACCTTAACCAGTAGGCCATAGTATGATTCTAAGACCTTAGCTATTATGCCAGAGTAAGAGTTAAGACCTTAGCTATTAGGCCAGAGTAAGTGTTAAGACCTTAACACCAGTAGGCCAGAGTAAGAGTTAAGACCTTAGCTATTAGGCCAGAGTAAGAGTTAAGACCTTAACCAGTAGGCCAGAGTTAGAGTTAAGACCTTAACCAGTAGGCCAGAGTATGAGTTAAGACCTTAACCATTAGGCCAGAGTATTAGTCTAAGACCTTAGCTATTAGGCCAGAGTAAGAGTTAAGACCTTAGCTATTAGGCCAGAGTAAGAGTTAAGACCTTAACCAGTAGGCCATAGTACGATTCTAAGACCTTAGCTATCATGCCAGAGTAAGAGTTAAGACCTTAGCTATTAGGCCAGAGTAAGTGTTAAGACCTTAACCAGTAGGCCAAAGTAAGAGTTAAGACCTTAGCTATTAGGCCAGAGTAAGAGTTCAGACCTTAACCATTAGGCCAGAGTAAGAGTTAAGACCTTAACCAGTAGGCCAGAGTAAGAGTTAAGACCTTAACCAGTAGGCCAGAGTAAGAGTTAAGACCTTAACAGTTGGCCATAGTAAGAGTCTAAGACCTTAGCTATTAGACCAGAGTAAGAGTTAAGACCTTAGCTATTAGGCCAGAGTAAGAGTTAAGACCTTAACCATTAGGCCAGAGTACGAGTCTAAGACCTTAGCTATTAGGCCAGAGTAAGAGTTAAGACCTTAACCATTAGGTCAGAGTACGAGTCTAAGACCTTAGCTATTAGGCCAGAGTGAGAGTTAAGACCTTAATCAGTTGGCCAGAGTAAGAGTTAACACCTTAACCATTAGGCCAGAGTACGAGTCTAAGACCTTAACCATTAGGCCAGAGTAAGAGTTAAGACCTTAACCATTAGGCCAGAGTACGAGTCTGAAACCTTAGCTATTAGGCCAGAGTAAGAGTTAAGACCTTAGCTATTAGGCCAGAGTAAGAGTTAAGACCTTAACCAGTAGGCCAGAGTAAGAGTTAAGACCTTAACCAGTAGGCCAGAGTAAGAGTTAAGACCTTAACCTGTAGGCCAGAGTAAGAGTTAAGACCTTAACCATTAGGCCAGAGTACGAGTCTCAGACCTTAGCTATTAGGCTGGAGTAGGAGTTAAGACCTTAGCTATTAGGCCAGAGTAAGAGTTAAGACCTTAGCTATTAGGCCAGAGTACGAGTCTAACACCTTAGCTATTAGGCTGGAGTAGGAGTTAAGACCTTAGCTATTAGGCCAGAGTAAGAGTTAAGACCTTAACCATTAGGCCAGAGTACGAGTCTAAGACCTTAGCTATTAGGCCAGAGTACGAGTCTAAGACCTTAGCTATTAGGCCAGAGTAAGAGTTAAGACCTTAACCAGTAGGCCAGAGTAAGAGTTAAGACCTTAGCTATTAGGCCAGAGTGAGAGTTAAGACCTTAACCATTAGGCCAGAGTACAAGTCTAAGACCTTAGCTATTAGGCCAGAGTAAGAGTTAAGAGATTAGCTATTAGGCCAGAGTAAGAGTAAAGACCTTAACCAGTAGGCCAGAGTACGAGTCTAAGACCTTAGCTATTAGGCCAGAGTATGAGTTAAGACCTTAACCAGTAGGCCAGAGTAAGAGTTAAGACCTTAACCAGTAGGCCATAGTATGATTCTAAGACCTTAGCTATTATGCCAGAGTAAGAGTTAAGACCTTAGCTATTAGGCCAGAGTAAGTGTTAAGACCTTAACACCAGTAGGCCAGAGTAAGAGTTAAGACCTTAGCTATTAGGCCAGAGTAAGAGTTAAGACCTTAACCAGTAGGCCAGAGTTAGAGTTTAGACCTTAACCAGTAGGCCAGAGTATGAGTTAAGACCTTAACCATTAGGCCAGAGTATTAGTCTAAGACCTTAGCTATTAGGCCAGAGTAAGAGTTAAGACCTCAGCTATTAGGCCAGAGTAAGAGTTAAGACCTTAACCATTAGGCCAGAGTACGAGTCTAAGACCTTAGCTATTAGGCAAGAGTAAGAGTTAAGACCTGAACCAGTAGGCCAGAGTACGAGTCTAAGACCTTAGCTATTAGGCCAGAGTAAGAGTTAAGACCTTAGCTGTGAGGCCAGAGTAAGAGTTAAGACCTTAACCAGTAGTCCAGAGTACAATTCTAAGACCTTAGCTATTAGGCCAGAGTAAGAGTTAAGACCTTAGCTATTAGGCCTGAGTATGAGTTAAGACCTTAACCAGTAGGCCAGAGTACGAGTCTAAGACCTTAGCTATTAGGCCAGAGTATGAGTTAAGACCTTACCCAGTAGGCCAGAGTACGAGTCTAAGACCTTAGCTATTAGGCCAGAGTAAGAGTTAAGACCTTAACCAGTAGGCCAGAGTATGAGTTAAGACCTTAGCTATTATGCCAGAGTAAGAGTTAAGACCTTAGCTATTAGGCCAGAGTCGAGTCTAAGACCTTAGCTATTAGGCCAGAATAAGAGTTAAGACCTTAACCAGTAGGCCAGAGTAAGAGTTAAGACCTTAACCTGTAGGCCATAGTACGAGTCTAAGACCTTAGCTATTAGGCCAGAGTATGAGTTAAGACCTTAACCAGTAGGCCAGAGTACGAGTCTAAGACCTTAGCTATTAGGCCAGAGTAAGAGTTAAGACCTTAACCAGTAGGCCAGAGTACGAGTTAAGACCTTAGCTATTACGCCAGAGTAAGAGTTAAGACCTTAGCTATTAGGCCAGAGTCAAGTCTAAGACCTTAGCTATTAGGCCAGAATAAGAGTTAAGACCTTAACCAGTAGGCCAGAGTAAGAGTTAAGACCTTAACCTGTAGGCCATAGTACGAGTCTAAGACCTTAGCTATTAGGCCAGAGTAAGAGTTAAGACCTTAACCAGTAGGCCAGAGTAAGAGTCTAAGACCTTAGCTATTAGGCCAGAGTAAGAGTTAAGACCTTAGCTATTAGGCCAGAGTAAGAGTTAAGACCTTAACCATTAGGCCAGAGTACGAGTCTAAGACCTTAGCTATTAGGCCAGAGTAAGAGTTAAGACCTTAACCATTAGGTCAGAGTACGAGTCTAAGACCTTAGCTATTAGGCCAGAGTGAGAGTTAAGACCTTAATCAGTTGGCCAGAGTAAGAGTTAACACCTTAACCATTAGGCCAGAGTACGAGTCTAAGACCTTAACCATTAGGCCAGAGTAAGAGTTAAGACCTTAACCATTAGGCCAGAGTACGAGTCTAAAACCTTAGCTATTAGGCCAGAGTAAGAGTTAAGACCTTAGCTATTAGGCCAGAGTAAGAGTTAAGACCTTAACCAGTAGGCCAGAGTAAGAGTTAAGACCTTAACCAGTAGGCCAGAGTAAGAGTTAAGACCTTAACCTGTAGGCCAGAGTAAGAGTTAAGACCTTAACCATTAGGCCAGAGTACGAGTCTCAGACCTTAGCTATTAGGCTGGAGTAGGAGTTAAGACCTTAGCTATTAGGCCAGAGTAAGAGTTAAGACCTTAGCTATTAGGCCAGAGTACGAGTCTAACACCTTAGCTATTAGGCTGGAGTAGGAGTTAAGACCTTAGCTATTAGGCCAGAGTAAGAGTTAAGACCTTAACCATTAGGCCAGAGTACGAGTCTAAGACCTTAGCTATTAGGCCAGAGTACGAGTCTAAGACCTTAGCTATTAGGCCAGAGTAAGAGTTAAGACCTTAACCAGTAGGCCAGAGTAAGAGTTAAGACCTTAGCTATTAGGCCAGAGTGAGAGTTAAGACCTTAACCATTAGGCCAGAGTACAAGTCTAAGACCTTAGCTATTAGGCCAGAGTAAGAGTTAAGAGATTAGCTATTAGGCCAGAGTAAGAGTAAAGACCATAACCTGTAGGCCATAGTAAGAGTTAAGACCTTAACCAGTAGGCCAGAGTACGAGTCTAAGACCTTAGCTATTAGGCCAGAGTATGAGTTACCTTAACCAGTAGGCCAGAGTAAGAGTTAAGACCTTAACCAGTAGGCCATAGTACGATTCTAAGACCTTAGCTATTATGCCAGAGTAAGAGTTAAGACCTTAGCTATTAGGCCAGAGTAAGTGTTAAGACCTTAACACCAGTAGGCCAGAGTAAGAGTTAAGACCTTAGCTATTAGGCCAGAGTAAGAGTTAAGACCTTAACCAGTAGGCCAGAGTAAGAGTTAAGACCTTAAACAGTAGGCCAGAGTATGAGTTAAGACCTTAACCATTAGGCCAGAGTATGAGTCTAAGACCTTAGCTATTAGGCCAGAGTAAGAGTTAAGACCTTAACCAGTAGGCCAGAGTAAGAGTTAAGACCTTACCTATCAGACCAGAGTAAGAGTTAAGACCTTAGATATTAGGCCAGAGTAAGAGTTAAGACCTTAACCAGTAGGCCAGAGTACGAGTTAAGACCTTAGCTATTAGGTCAGAGTACGAGTCTAAGACCTTAGCTATTAGGCCAGAATAAGAGTTAAGACCTTAACCAGTAGGCCAGAGTAAGAGTTAAGACCTTAACCTGTAGGCCATAGTACGAGTCTAAGACCTTAGCTATTAGGCCAGAGTAAGAGTTAAGACATTAACCAGTAGGCCAGAGTAAGAGTTAAGACCTTAACCATTAGGCCAGAGTACGAGTCTAAGACCTTAGTTATTAGGCCAGAGTAAGAGTTAAGACCTTAGCTATTAGGCCAGAGTACGAGTCTAAGACCTTAGCTATTAGGCCAGAGTAAGAGTTAAGACCTTAGCTATTAGGCCAGAGTAAGAGTTAAGACCTTAAGCAGTAGGCCAGAGTACGAGTTAAGACCTTAGCTATTAGGCCAGAGTAAGAGTTAAGACCTTAGCTATTAGGCCAGAGTACGAGTCTAAGACCTTAGCTATTAGGCCAGAATAAGAGTTAAGACCTTAACCAGTAGGCCAGAGTAAGAGTTAAGACCTTAATCTGTAGGCCAAAGTACGAGTCTAAGACCTTAGCTATTAGGCCAGAGTAAGAGTTAAGACCTTAGCTATTAGGCCAGAGTAAGAGTAAAGACCATAACCTGTAGGCCATAGTAAGAGTTAATACCTTAACCAGTAGGCCAGAGTACGAGTCTAAGACCTTAGCTATTATGCCAGAGTAAGAGTTAAGACCTTAGCTATTAGGCCAGAGTAAGTGTTAAGACCTTAACCAGTAGGCCAAAGTAAGAGTTAAGACCTTAGCTATTAGGCCAGAGTAAGAGTTCAGACCTTAACCATTAGGCCAGAGTAAGAGTTAAGACCTTAACCAGTAGGCCAGAGTAAGAGTTAAGACCTTAACCAGTAGGCCAGAGTAAGAGTTAAGACCTTAACCAGTTGGCCATAGTAAGAGTCTAAGACCTTAGCTATTAGACCAGAGTAAGAGTTAAGACCTTAGCTATTAGGCCAGAGTAAGAGTTAAGACCTTAACCATTAGGCCAGAGTACGAGTCTAAGACCTTAGCTATTAGGCCAGAGTATGAGTTAAGACCTTAACCAGTAGGCCAGAGTACGAGTCTAAGACCTTAGCTATTAGGCCAGAGTAAGAGTTAAGACCTTAACCAGTAGGCCAGAGTATGAGTTAAGACCTTAGCTATTATGCCAGAGTAAGAGTTAAGACCTTAGCTATTAGGCCAGAGTCGAGTCTAAGACCTTAGCTATTAGGCCAGAATAAGAGTTAAGACCTTAACCAGTAGGCCAGAGTAAGAGTTAAGACCTTAACCTGTAGGCCATAGTACGAGTCTAAGACCTTAGCTATTAGGCCAGAGTATGAGTTAAGACCTTAACCAGTAGGCCAGAGTACGAGTCTAAGACCTTAGCTATTAGGCCAGAGTAAGAGTTAAGACCTTAACCAGTAGGCCAGAGTACGAGTTAAGACCTTAGCTATTAGGCCAGAGTAAGAGTTAAGACCTTAGCTATTAGGCCAGAGTCAAGTCTAAGACCTTAGCTATTAGGCCAGAATAAGAGTTAAGACCTTAACCAGTAGGCCAGAGTAAGAGTTAAGACCTTAACCTGTAGGCCATAGTACGAGTCTAAGACCTTAGCTATTAGGCCAGAGTAAGAGTTAAGACCTTAACCAGTAGGCCAGAGTAAGAGTCTAAGACCTTAGCTATTAGGCCAGAGTAAGAGTTAAGACCTTAGCTATTAGGCCAGAGTAAGAGTTAAGACCTTAACCATTAGGCCAGAGTACGAGTCTAAGACCTTAGCTATTAGGCCAGAGTAAGAGTTAAGACCTTAACCATTAGGTCAGAGTACGAGTCTAAGACCTTAGCTATTAGGCCAGAGTGAGAGTTAAGACCTTAATCAGTTGGCCAGAGTAAGAGTTAACACCTTAACCATTAGGCCAGAGTACGAGTCTAAGACCTTAACCATTAGGCCAGAGTAAGAGTTAAGACCTTAACCATTAGGCCAGAGTAGGAGTCTAAAACCTTAGCTATTAGGCCAGAGTAAGAGTTAAGACCTTAGCTATTAGGCCAGAGTAAGAGTTAAGACCTTAACCAGTAGGCCAGAGTAAGAGTTAAGACCTTAACCAGTAGGCCAGAGTAAGAGTTAAGACCTTAACCTGTAGGCCAGAGTAAGAGTTAAGACCTTAACCATTAGGCCAGAGTACGAGTCTCAGACCTTAGCTATTAGGCTGGAGTAGGAGTTAAGACCTTAGCTATTAGGCCAGAGTAAGAGTTAAGACCTTAGCTATTAGGCCAGAGTACGAGTCTAACACCTTAGCTATTAGGCTGGAGTAGGAGTTAAGACCTTAGCTATTAGGCCAGAGTAAGAGTTAAGACCTTAACCATTAGGCCAGAGTACGAGTCTAAGACCTTAGCTATTAGGCCAGAGTACGAGTCTAAGACCTTAGCTATTAGGCCAGAGTAAGAGTTAAAACCTTAACCAGTAGGCCAGAGTAAGAGTTAAGACCTTAGCTATTGGGCCAGAGTGAGAGTTAAGACCTTAACCATTAGGCCAGAGTACAAGTCTAAGACCTTAGCTATTAGGCCAGAGTAAGAGTTAAGAGATTAGCTATTAGGCCAGAGTAAGAGTAAAGACCATAACCTGTAGGCCATAGTAAGAGTTAAGACCTTAACCAGTAGGCCAGAGTACGAGTCTAAGACCTTAGCTATTAGGCCAGAGTATGAGTTAAGACCTTAACCAGTAGGCCAGAGTAAGAGTTAAGACCTTAACCAGTAGGCCATAGTACGATTCTAAGACCTTAGCTATTATGCCAGAGTAAGAGTTAAGACCTTAGCTATTAGGCCAGAGTAAGTGTTAAGACCTTAACACCAGTAGGCCAGAGTAAGAGTTAAGACCTTAGCTATTAGGCCAGAGTAAGAGTTAAGACCTTAACCAGTAGGCCAGAGTAAGAGTTAAGACCTTAAACAGTAGGCCAGAGTATGAGTTAAGACCTTAACCATTAGGCCAGAGTATGAGTCTAAGACCTTAGCTATTAGGCCAGAGTAAGAGTTAAGACCTTAACCAGTAGGCCAGAGTAAGAGTTAAGACCTTACCTATCAGACCAGAGTAAGAGTTAAGACCTTAGATATTAGGCCAGAGTAAGAGTTAAGACCTTAACCAGTAGGCCAGAGTACGAGTTAAGACCTTAGCTATTAGGTCAGAGTACGAGTCTAAGACCTTAGCTATTAGGCCAGAATAAGAGTTAAGACCTTAACCAGTAGGCCAGAGTAAGAGTTAAGACCTTAACCTGTAGGCCATAGTACGAGTCTAAGACCTTAGCTATTAGGCCAGAGTAAGAGTTAAGACATTAACCAGTAGGCCAGAGTAAGAGTTAAGACCTTAACCATTAGGCCAGAGTACGAGTCTAAGACCTTAGCTATTAGGCCAGAGTAAGAGTTAAGACCTTAGCTATTAGGCCAGAGTAAGAGTTAAGACCTTAACCTGTAGGCCATAGTACGAGTTAAGACCTTAGCTATTAGGCCAGAGTAAGAGTTAAGACCTTAACCATTAGGCCAGAGTACGAGTCTAAGACCTTAGCTATTAGGCCAGAGTAAGAGTTAAGACCTTAGCTATTAGGCCAGAGTAAGAGTTAAGACCTTAAGCAGTAGGCCAGAGTACGAGTTAAGACCTTAGCTATTAGGCCAGAGTAAGAGTTAAGACCTTAGCTATTAGGCCAGAGTACGAGTCTAAGACCTTAGCTATTAGGCCAGAATAAGAGTTAAGACCTTAACCAGTAGGCCAGAGTAAGAGTTAAGACCTTAATCTGTAGGCCAAAGTACGAGTCTAAGACCTTAGCTATTAGGCCAGAGTAAGAGTTAAGACCTTAGCTATTAGGCCAGAGTAAGAGTAAAGACCATAACCTGTAGGCCATAGTAAGAGTTAATACCTTAACCAGTAGGCCAGAGTACGAGTCTAAGACCTTAGCTATTATGCCAGAGTAAGAGTTAAGACCTTAGCTATTAGGCCAGAGTAAGTGTTAAGACCTTAACCAGTAGGCCAAAGTAAGAGTTAAGACCTTAGCTATTAGGCCAGAGTAAGAGTTCAGACCTTAACCATTAGGCCAGAGTAAGAGTTAAGACCTTAACCAGTAGGCCAGAGTAAGAGTTAAGACCTTAATCAGTAGGCCAGAGTAAGAGTTAAGACCTTAACCAGTTGGCCATAGTAAGAGTCTAAGACCTTAGCTATTAGACCAGAGTAAGAGTTAAGACCTTAGCTATTAGGCCAGAGTAAGAGTTAAGACCTTAACCATTAGGCCAGAGTACGAGTCTAAGACCTTAGCTATTAGGCCAGAGTAAGAGTTAAGACCTTAACCATTAGGTCAGAGTACGAGTCTAAGACCTTAGCTATTAGGCCAGAGTGAGAGTTAAGACCTTAATCAGTTGGCCAGAGTAAGAGTTAACACCTTAACCATTAGGCCAGAGTACGAGTCTAAGACCTTAACCATTAGGCCAGAGTAAGAGTTAAGACCTTAACCATTAGGCCAGAGTACGAGTCTGAATCCTTAGCTATTAGGCCAGAGTAAGAGTTAAGACCTTAGCTATTAGGCCAGAGTAAGAGTTAAGACCTTAACCAGTAGGCCAGAGTAAGAGTTAAGACCTTAACCAGTAGGCCAGAGTAAGAGTTAAGACCTTAACCTGTAGGCCAGAGTAAGAGTTAAGACCTTAACCATTAGGCCAGAGTACGAGTCTCAGACCTTAGCTATTAGGCTGGAGTAGGAGTTAAGACCTTAGCTATTAGGCCAGAGTAAGAGTTAAGACCTTAGCTATAAGGCCAGAGTACGAGTCTAACACCTTAGCTATTAGGCTGGAGTAGGAGTTAAGACCTTAGCTATTAGGCCTGAGTAAGAGTTAAGACCTTAACCATTAGGCCAGAGTACGAGTCTAAGACCTTAGCTATTAGGCCAGAGTACGAGTCTAAGACCTTAGCTATTAGGCCAGAGTAAGAGTTAAGACCTTAACCAGTAGGCCAGAGTAAGAGTTAAGACCTTAGCTATTAGGCCAGAGTGAGAGTTAAGACCTTAACCATTAGGCCAGAGTACAAGTCTAAGACCTTAGCTATTAGGCCAGAGTAAGAGTTAAGAGATTAGCTATTAGGCCAGAGTAAGAGTAAAGACCTTAACCAGTAGGCCAGAGTATGAGTCTAAGACCTTAGCTATTAGGCCAGAGTATGAGTTAAGACCTTAACCAGTAGGCCAGAGTAAGAGTTAAGACCTTAACCAGTAGGCCATAGTATGATTCTAAGACCTTAGCTATTATGCCAGAGTAAGAGTTAAGACCTTAGCTATTAGGCCAGAGTAAGTGTTAAGACCTTAACACCAGTAGGCCAGAGTAAGAGTTAAGACCTTAGCTATTAGGCCAGAGTAAGAGTTAAGACCTTAACCAGTAGGCCAGAGTGAGAGTTAAGACCTTAACCAGTAGGCCAGAGTATGAGTTAAGACCTTAACCATTAGGCCAGAGTATGAGTCTAAGACCTTAGCTATTAGGCCAGAGTAAGAGTTAAGACCTCAGTTATTAGGCCAGAGTAAGAGTTAAGACCTTAACCATTAGGCCAGAGTACGAGTCTAAGACCTTAGCTATTAGGCAAGAGTAAGAGTTAAGACCTGAACCAGTAGGCCAGAGTACGAGTCTAAGACCTTAGCTATTAGGCCAGAGTAAGAGTTAAGACCTTAGCTGTGAGGCCAGAGTAAGAGTTAAGACCTTAACCAGTAGTCCAGAGTACAATTCTAAGACCTTAGCTATTAGGCCAAAGTAAGAGTTAAGACCTTAGCTATTAGGCCTGAGTATGAGTTAAGACCTTAACCAGTAGGCCAGAGTACGAGTCTAAGACCTTAGCTATTAGGCCAGAGTATGAGTTAAGACCTTAACCAGTAGGCCAGAGTACGAGTCTAAGACCTTAGCTATTAGGCCAGAGTAAGAGTTAAGACCTTAACCAGTAGGCCAGAGTACGAGTTAAGACCTTAGCTATTAGGCCAGAGTAAGAGTTAAGACCTTAGCTATTAGGCCAGAGTCGAGTCTAAGACCTTAGCTATTAGGCCAGAATAAGAGTTAAGACCTTAACCAGTAGGCCAGAGTAAGAGTTAAGACCTTAACCTGTAGGCCATAGTACGAGTCTAAGACCTTAGCTATTAGGCCAGAGTATGAGTTAAGACCTTAACCAGTAGGCCAGAGTACGAGTCTAAGACCTTAGCTATTAGGCCAGAGTAAGAGTTAAGACCTTAACCAGTAGGCCAGAGTACGAGTTAAGACCTTAGCTATTAGGCCAGAGTAAGAGTTAAGACCTTAGCTATTAGGCCAGAGTCGAGTCTAAGACCTTAGCTATTAGGCCAGAATAAGAGTTAAGACCTTAACCAGTAGGCCAGAGTAAGAGTTAAGACCTTAACCTGTAGGCCATAGTACGAGTCTAAGACCTTAGCTATTAGGCCAGAGTAAGAGTTAAGACCTTAACCAGTAGGCCAGAGTAAGAGTCTAAGACCTTAGGTATTAGGCCAGAGTAAGAGTTAAGACCTTAGCTATTAGGCAAGAGTAAGAGTTAAGACCTTAACCATTAGGCCAGAGTACGAGTCTAAGACCTTAGCTATTAGGCCAGAGTAAGAGTTAAGACCTTAACCATTAGGTCAGAGTACGAGTCTAAGACCTTAGCTATTAGGCCAGAGTGAGAGTTAAGACCTTAATCAGTTGGCCAGAGTAAGAGTTAACACCTTAACCATTAGGCCAGAGTACGAGTCTAAGACCTTAACCATTAGGCCAGAGTAAGAGTTAAGACCTTAACCATTAGGCCAGAGTACGAGTCTAAGACCTTAGCTATTAGGCCAGAGTAAGAGTTAAGACCTTAGCTATTAGGCCAGAGTAAGAGTTAAGACCTTAACCAGTAGGCCAGAGTAAGAGTTAAGACCTTAACTAGTAGGCCAGAGTAAGAGTTAAGACCTTAACCTGTAGGCCAGAGTAAGAGTTAAGACCTTAACCATTAGGCCAGAGTACGAGTCTCAGACCTTAGCTATTAGGCTGGAGTAGGAGTTAAGACCTTAGCTATTAGGCCAGAGTAAGAGTTAAGACCTTAGCTATTAGGCCAGAGTACGAGTCTAAGACCTTAGCTATTAGGCCAGAGTAAGAGTTAAGACCTTAACCATTAGGCCAGAGTACGAGTCTAAGACCTTAGCTATTAGGCCAGAGTACGAGTCTAAGACCTTAGCTATTAGGCCAGAGTAAGAGTTAAGACCTTAACCAGTAGGCCAGAGTAAGAGTTAAGACCTTAGCTATTAGGCCAGAGTGAGAGTTAAGACCTTAACCATTAGGCCAGAGTACAAGTCTAAGGCCTTAGCTATTAGGCCAGAGTAAGAGTTAAGAGATTAGCTATTAGGCCAGAGTAAGAGTAAAGACCTTAACCAGTAGGCCAGAGTACGAGTCTAAGACCTTAGCTATTAGGCCAGAGTATGAGTTAAGACCTTAACCAGTAGGCCAGAGTAAGAGTTAAGACCTTAACCAGTAGGCCATAGTACGATTCTAAGACCTTAGCTATTATGCCAGAGTAAGAGTTAAGACCTTAGCTATTAGGCCAGAGTAAGTGTTAAGACCTTAACACCAGTAGGCCAGAGTAAGAGTTAAGACCTTAGCTATTAGGCCAGAGTAAGAGTTAAGACCTTAACCAGTAGGCCAGAGTAAGAGTTAAGACCTTAACCAGTAGGCCAGAGT
This sequence comes from Triturus cristatus, assembly GCF_964204655.1. Classification (NCBI taxonomy): domain Eukaryota; kingdom Metazoa; phylum Chordata; class Amphibia; order Caudata; family Salamandridae; genus Triturus; species Triturus cristatus. The sequence continues at coordinate 1,811,264 of NC_140584.1, read as the reverse complement.
ATGAGTTAAGACCTTAACCATTAGGCCAGAGTATGAGTCTAAGACCTTAGCTATTAGGCCAGAGTAAGAGTTAAGACCTCAGCTATTATGCCAGAGTAAGTGTTAAGACCTTAACACCAGTAGGCCAGAGTAAGAGTTAAGACCTTAGCTATTAGGCCAGAGTAAGAGTTAAGACCTTAACCAGTAGGCCAGAGTAAGAGTTAAGACCTTAACCAGTAGGCCAGAGTATGAGTTAAGACCTTAACCATTAGGCCAGAGTACGAGTCTAAGACCTTAGCTATTAGGCAAGAGTAAGAGTTAAGACCTGAACCAGTAGGCCAGAGTACGAGTCTAAGACCTTAGCTATTAGGCCAGAGTAAGAGTTAAGACCTTAGCTGTGAGGCCAGAGTAAGAGTTAAGACCTTAACCAGTAGTCCAGAGTACAATTCTAAGACCTTAGCTATTAGGCCAGAGTAAGAGTTAAGACCTTAGCTATTAGGCCTGAGTATGAGTTAAGACCTTAACCAGTAGGCCAGAGTACGAGTCTAAGACCTTAGCTATTAGGCCAGAGTATGAGTTAAGACCTTAACCAGTAGGCCAGAGTACGAGTCTAAGACCTTAGCTATTAGGCCAGAGTAAGAGTTAAGACCTTAACCAGTAGGCCAGAGTACGAGTTAAGACCTTAGCTATTAGGCCAGAGTAAGAGTTAAGACCTTAGCTATTAGGCCAGAGTCGAGTCTAAGACCTTAGCTATTAGGCCAGAATAAGAGTTAAGACCTTAACCAGTAGGCCAGAGTAAGAGTTAAGACCTTAACCTGTAGGCCATAGTACGAGTCTAAGACCTTAGCTATTAGGCCAGAGTATGAGTTAAGACCTTAACCAGTAGGCCAGAGTACGAGTCTAAGACCTTAGCTATTAGGCCAGAGTAAGAGTTAAGACCTTAACCAGTAGGCCAGAGTACGTGTTAAGACCTTAGCTATTAGGCCAGAGTAAGAGTTAAGACCTTAGCTATTAGGCCAGAGTCGAGTCTAAGACCTTAGCTATTAGGCCAGAATAAGAGTTAAGACCTTAACCAGTAGGCCAGAGTAAGAGTTAAGACCTTAACCTGTAGGCCATAGTACGAGTCTAAGACCTTAGCTATTAGGCCAGAGTAAGAGTTAAGACCTTAACCAGTAGGCCAGAGTAAGAGTTAAGACCTTAGCTATTAGGCCAGAGTGAGAGTTAAGACCTTAACCATTAGGCCAGAGTACAAGTCTACGACCTTAGCTATTAGGCCAGAGTAAGAGTTAAGACATTAGCTATTAGGCCAGAGTAAGAGTAAAGACCATAACCTGTAGGCCATAGTAAGAGTTAAGACCTTAACCAGTAGGCCAGAGTACGAGTCTAAGACCTTAGCTATTAGGCCAGAGTATGAGTTAAGACCTTAACCAGTAGGCCAGAGTAAAAGTTAAGACCTTAACCAGTAGGCCATAGTACGATTCTAAGACCTTAGCTATTATGCCAGAGTAAGAGTTAAGACCTTAGCTATTAGGCCAGAGTACGTGTTAAGACCTTAACCAGTAGGCCAGAGTAAGAGTTAAGCCTTAGCTATTAGGCCAGAGTAAGAGTTCAGACCTTAACCATTAGGCCAGAGTAAGATATAAGACCTTAACCAGTAGGCCAGAGTAAGAGTTAAGACCTTGACCAGTAGGCCATAGTAAGAGTCTAAGACCTTAGCTATTAGGCCAGAGTAAGAGTTAAGACCTTAACCAGTAGGTCAGAGTAAGAGTTAAGACCTTAACCAGTAGGCCAGAGTAAGAGTTAAGACCTTAACCAGTAGGCCAGAGTAAGAGTTAAGACCTTAACCTGTAGGCCATAGTACGAGTCTAAGACCTTAGCTATTAGGCCAGAGTATGAGTTAAGACCTTAACCAGTAGGCCAGAGTACGAGTCTAAGACCTTAGCTATTAGGCCAGAGTAAGAGTTAAGACCTTAACCAGTAGGCCAGAGTACGTGTTAAGACCTTAGCTATTAGGCCAGAGTAAGAGTTAAGACCTTAGCTATTAGGCCAGAGTCGAGTCTAAGACCTTAGCTATTAGGCCAGAATAAGAGTTAAGACCTTAACCAGTAGGCCAGAGTAAAAGTTAAGACCTTAACCTGTAGGCCATAGTACGAGTCTAAGACCTTAGCTATTAGGCCAGAGTAAGAGTTAAGACCTTAACCAGTAGGCCAGAGTAAGAGTTAAGACCTTAGCTATTAGGCCAGAGTGAGAGTTAAGACCTTAGCTATTAGGCCAGAATAAGAGTTAAGACCTTAACCAGTAGGCCAGAGTAAGAGTTAAGACCTTAACCTGTAGGCCATAGTACGAGTCTAAGACCTTAGCTATTAGGCCAGAGTATGAGTTAAGACCTTAACCAGTAGGCCAGAGTACGAGTCTAAGACCTTAGCTATTAGGCCAGAGTAAGAGTTAAGACCTTAACCAGTAGGCCAGAGTACGTGTTAAGACCTTAGCTATTAGGCCAGAGTAAGAGTTAAGACCTTAGCTATTAGGCCAGAGTCGAGTCTAAGACCTTAGCTATTAGGCCAGAATAAGAGTTAAGACCTTAACCAGTAGGCCAGAGTAAGAGTTAAGACCTTAACCTGTAGGCCATAGTACGAGTCTAAGACCTTAGCTATTAGGCCAGAGTAAGAGTTAAGACCTTAACCAGTAGGCCAGAGTAAGAGTTAAGACCTTAGCTATTAGGCCAGAGTGAGAGTTAAGACCTTAACCATTAGGCCAGAGTACAAGTCTACGACCTTAGCTATTAGGCCAGAGTAAGAGTTAAGACATTAGCTATTAGGCCAGAGTAAGAGTAAAGACCATAACCTGTAGGCCATAGTAAGAGTTAAGACCTTAACCAGTAGGCCAGAGTACGAGTCTAAGACCTTAGCTATTAGGCCAGAGTATGAGTTAAGACCTTAACCAGTAGGCCAGAGTAAAAGTTAAGACCTTAACCAGTAGGCCATAGTACGATTCTAAGACCTTAGCTATTATGCCAGAGTAAGAGTTAAGACCTTAGCTATTAGGCCAGAGTACGTGTTAAGACCTTAACCAGTAGGCCAGAGTAAGAGTTAAGCCTTAGCTATTAGGCCACAGTAAGAGTTCAGACCTTAACCATTAGGCCAGAGTAAGATATAAGACCTTAACCAGTAGGCCAGAGTAAGAGTTAAGACCTTGACCAGTAGGCCATAGTAAGAGTCTAAGACCTTAGCTATTAGGCCAGAGTAAGAGTTAAGACCTTAACCAGTAGGTCAGAGTAAGAGTTAAGACCTTAACCAGTAGGCCAGAGTAAGAGTTAAGACCTTAACCAGTAGGCCAGAGTAAGAGTTAAGACCTTAACCTGTAGGCCATAGTACGAGTCTAAGACCTTAGCTATTAGGCCAGAGTATGAGTTAAGACCTTAACCAGTAGGCCAGAGTACGAGTCTAAGACCTTAGCTATTAGGCCAGAGTAAGAGTTAAGACCTTAACCAGTAGGCCAGAGTACGTGTTAAGACCTTAGCTATTAGGCCAGAGTAAGAGTTAAGACCTTAGCTATTAGGCCAGAGTCGAGTCTAAGACCTTAGCTATTAGGCCAGAATAAGAGTTAAGACCTTAACCAGTAGGCCAGAGTAAAAGTTAAGACCTTAACCTGTAGGCCATAGTACGAGTCTAAGACCTTAGCTATTAGGCCAGAGTAAGAGTTAAGACCTTAACCAGTAGGCCAGAGTAAGAGTTAAGACCTTAGCTATTAGGCCAGAGTGAGAGTTAAGACCTTAACCATTAGGCCAGAGTACAAGTCTACGACCTTAGCTATTAGGCCAGAGTAAGAGTTAAGACATTAGCTATTAGGCCAGAGTAAGAGTAAAGACCATAACCTGTAGGCCATAGTAAGAGTTAAGACCTTAACCAGTAGGCCAGAGTACGAGTCTAAGACCTTAGCTATTAGGCCAGAGTATGAGTTAAGACCTTAACCAGTAGGCCAGAGTAAAAGTTAAGACCTTAACCAGTAGGCCATAGTACGATTCTAAGACCTTAGCTATTATGCCAGAGTAAGAGTTAAGACCTTAGCTATTAGGCCAGAGTACGTGTTAAGACCTTAACCAGTAGGCCAGAGTAAGAGTTAAGCCTTAGCTATTAGGCCAGAGTAAGAGTTCAGACCTTAACCATTAGGCCAGAGTAAGATATAAGACCTTAACCAGTAGGCCAGAGTAAGAGTTAAGACCTTAACCAGTAGGCCATAGTAAGAGTCTAAGACCTTAGCTATTAGGCCAGAGTAAGAGTTAAGACCTTAGCTATTAGGCCAGAGTAAGAGTTAAGACCTTAACCATTAGGCCAGAGTACGAGTCTAAGACCTTAGCTATTAGGCCAGAGTAAGAGTTAAGACCTTAACCATTAGGTCAGAGTACGAGTCTAAGACCTTAGCTATTAGGCCAGAGTGAGAGTTAAGACCTTAATCAGTTGGCCAGAGTAAGAGTTAACACCTTAACCATTAGGCCAGAGTACGAGTCTAAGACCTTAACCATTAGGCCAGAGTAAGAGTTAAGACCTTAACCATTAGGCCAGAGTACGAGTCTGAAACCTTAGCTATTAGGCCAGAGTAAGAGTTAAGACCTTAGCTATTAGGCCAGAGTAAGAGTTAAGACCTTAACCAGTAGGCCAGAGTAAGAGTTAAGACCTTAACCAGTAGGCCAGAGTAAGAGTTAAGACCTTAACCTGTAGGCCAGAGTAAGAGTTAAGACCTTAACCATTAGGCCAGAGTACGAGTCTCAGACCTTAGCTATTAGGCTGGAGTAGGAGTTAAGACCTTAGGTATTAGGCCAGAGTAAGAGTTAAGACCTTAGCTATTAGGCCAGAGTACGAGTCTAACACCTTAGCTATTAGGCTGGAGTAGGAGTTAAGACCTTAGCTATTAGGCCAGAGTAAGAGTTAAGACCTTAACCATTAGGCCAGAGTACGAGTCTAAGACCTTAGCTATTAGGCCAGAGTACGAGTCTAAGACCTTAGCTATTAGACCAGAGTAAGAGTTAAGACCTTAACCAGTAGGCCAGAGTAAGAGTTAAGACCTTAGCTATTAGGCCAGAGTGAGAGTTAAGACCTTAACCATTAGGCCAGAGTACAAGTCTAAGACCTTAGCTATTAGGCCAGAGTAAGAGTTAAGAGATTAGCTATTAGGCCAGAGTAAGAGTAAAGACCTTAACCAGTAGGCCAGAGTACGAGTCTAAGACCTTAGCTATTAGGCCAGAGTATGAGTTAAGACCTTAACCAGTAGGCCAGAGTAAGAGTTAAGACCTTAACCAGTAGGCCATAGTATGATTCTAAGACCTTAGCTATTATGCCAGAGTAAGAGTTAAGACCTTAGCTATTAGGCCAGAGTAAGTGTTAAGACCTTAACACCAGTAGGCCAGAGTAAGAGTTAAGACCTTAGCTATTAGGCCAGAGTAAGAGTTAAGACCTTAACCAGTAGGCCAGAGTTAGAGTTAAGACCTTAACCAGTAGGCCAGAGTATGAGTTAAGACCTTAACCATTAGGCCAGAGTATTAGTCTAAGACCTTAGCTATTAGGCCAGAGTAAGAGTTAAGACCTTAGCTATTAGGCCAGAGTAAGAGTTAAGACCTTAACCAGTAGGCCATAGTACGATTCTAAGACCTTAGCTATTATGCCAGAGTAAGAGTTAAGACCTTAGCTATTAGGCCAGAGTAAGTGTTAAGACCTTAACCAGTAGGCCAAAGTAAGAGTTAAGACCTTAGCTATTAGGCCAGAGTAAGAGTTCAGACCTTAACCATTAGGCCAGAGTAAGAGTTAAGACCTTAACCAGTAGGCCAGAGTAAGAGTTAAGACCTTAACCAGTAGGCCAGAGTAAGAGTTAAGACCTTAACAGTTGGCCATAGTAAGAGTCTAAGACCTTAGCTATTAGACCAGAGTAAGAGTTAAGACCTTAGCTATTAGGCCAGAGTAAGAGTTAAGACCTTAACCATTAGGCCAGAGTACGAGTCTAAGACCTTAGCTATTAGGCCAGAGTAAGAGTTAAGACCTTAACCATTAGGTCAGAGTACGAGTCTAAGACCTTAGCTATTAGGCCAGAGTGAGAGTTAAGACCTTAATCAGTTGGCCAGAGTAAGAGTTAACACCTTAACCATTAGGCCAGAGTACGAGTCTAAGACCTTAACCATTAGGCCAGAGTAAGAGTTAAGACCTTAACCATTAGGCCAGAGTACGAGTCTGAAACCTTAGCTATTAGGCCAGAGTAAGAGTTAAGACCTTAGCTATTAGGCCAGAGTAAGAGTTAAGACCTTAACCAGTAAGCCAGAGTAAGAGTTAAGACCTTAACCAGTAGGCCAGAGTAAGAGTTAAGACCTTAACCTGTAGGCCAGAGTAAGAGTTAAGACCTTAACCATTAGGCCAGAGTACGAGTCTCAGACCTTAGCTATTAGGCTGGAGTAGGAGTTAAGACCTTAGCTATTAGGCCAGAGTAAGAGTTAAGACCTTAGCTATTAGGCCAGAGTACGAGTCTAACACCTTAGCTATTAGGCTGGAGTAGGAGTTAAGACCTTAGCTATTAGGCCAGAGTAAGAGTTAAGACCTTAACCATTAGGCCAGAGTACGAGTCTAAGACCTTAGCTATTAGGCCAGAGTACGAGTCTAAGACCTTAGCTATTAGGCCAGAGTAAGAGTTAAGACCTTAACCAGTAGGCCAGAGTAAGAGTTAAGACCTTAGCTATTAGGCCAGAGTGAGAGTTAAGACCTTAACCATTAGGCCAGAGTACAAGTCTAAGACCTTAGCTATTAGGCCAGAGTAAGAGTTAAGAGATTAGCTATTAGGCCAGAGTAAGAGTAAAGACCTTAACCAGTAGGCCAGAGTACGAGTCTAAGACCTTAGCTATTAGGCCAGAGTATGAGTTAAGACCTTAACCAGTAGGCCAGAGTAAGAGTTAAGACCTTAACCAGTAGGCCATAGTATGATTCTAAGACCTTAGCTATTATGCCAGAGTAAGAGTTAAGACCTTAGCTATTAGGCCAGAGTAAGTGTTAAGACCTTAACACCAGTAGGCCAGAGTTAGAGTTAAGACCTTAGCTATTAGGCCAGAGTAAGAGTTAAGACCTTAACCAGTAGGCCAGAGTTAGAGTTTAGACCTTAACCAGTAGGCCAGAGTATGAGTTAAGACCTTAACCATTAGGCCAGAGTATTAGTCTAAGACCTTAGCTATTAGGCCAGAGTAAGAGTTAAGACCTCAGCTATTAGGCCAGAGTAAGAGTTAAGACCTTAACCATTAGGCCAGAGTACGAGTCTAAGACCTTAGCTATTAGGCAAGAGTAAGAGTTAAGACCTGAACCAGTAGGCCAGAGTACGAGTCTAAGACCTTAGCTATTAGGCCAGAGTAAGAGTTAAGACCTTAGCTGTGAGGCCAGAGTAAGAGTTAAGACCTTAACCAGTAGTCCAGAGTACAATTCTAAGACCTTAGCTATTAGGCCAGAGTAAGAGTTAAGACCTTAGCTATTAGGCCTGAGTATGAGTTAAGACCTTAACCAGTAGGCCAGAGTACGAGTCTAAGACCTTAGCTATTAGGCCAGAGTATGAGTTAAGACCTTAACCAGTAGGCCAGAGTACGAGTCTAAGACCTTAGCTATTAGGCCAGAGTAAGAGTTAAGACCTTAACCAGTAGGCCAGAGTATGAGTTAAGACCTTAGCTATTATGCCAGAGTAAGAGTTAAGACCTTAGCTATTAGGCCAGAGTCGAGTCTAAGACCTTAGCTATTAGGCCAGAATAAGAGTTAAGACCTTAACCAGTAGGCCAGAGTAAGAGTTAAGACCTTAACCTGTAGGCCATAGTACGAGTCTAAGACCTTAGCTATTAGGCCAGAGTATGAGTTAAGACCTTAACCAGTAGGCCAGAGTACGAGTCTAAGACCTTAGCTATTAGGCCAGAGTAAGAGTTAAGACCTTAACCAGTAGGCCAGAGTACGAGTTAAGACCTTAGCTATTAGGCCAGAGTAAGAGTTAAGACCTTAGCTATTAGGCCAGAGTCAAGTCTAAGACCTTAGCTATTAGGCCAGAATAAGAGTTAAGACCTTAACCAGTAGGCCAGAGTAAGAGTTAAGACCTTAACCTGTAGGCCATAGTACGAGTCTAAGACCTTAGCTATTAGGCCAGAGTAAGAGTTAAGACCTTAACCAGTAGGCCAGAGTAAGAGTCTAAGACCTTAGCTATTAGGCCAGAGTAAGAGTTAAGACCTTAGCTATTAGGCCAGAGTAAGAGTTAAGACCTTAACCATTAGGCCAGAGTACGAGTCTAAGACCTTAGCTATTAGGCCAGAGTAAGAGTTAAGACCTTAACCATTAGGTCAGAGTACGAGTCTAAGACCTTAGCTATTAGGCCAGAGTGAGAGTTAAGACCTTAATCAGTTGGCCAGAGTAAGAGTTAACACCTTAACCATTAGGCCAGAGTACGAGTCTAAGACCTTAACCATTAGGCCAGAGTAAGAGTTAAGACCTTAACCATTAGGCCAGAGTACGAGTCTAAAACCTTAGCTATTAGGCCAGAGTAAGAGTTAAGACCTTAGCTATTAGGCCAGAGTAAGAGTTAAGACCTTAACCAGTAGGCCAGAGTAAGAGTTAAGACCTTAACCAGTAGGCCAGAGTAAGAGTTAAGACCTTAACCTGTAGGCCAGAGTAAGAGTTAAGACCTTAACCATTAGGCCAGAGTACGAGTCTCAGACCTTAGCTATTAGGCTGGAGTAGGAGTTAAGACCTTAGCTATTAGGCCAGAGTAAGAGTTAAGACCTTAGCTATTAGGCCAGAGTACGAGTCTAACACCTTAGCTATTAGGCTGGAGTAGGAGTTAAGACCTTAGCTATTAGGCCAGAGTAAGAGTTAAGACCTTAACCATTAGGCCAGAGTACGAGTCTAAGACCTTAGCTATTAGGCCAGAGTACGAGTCTAAGACCTTAGCTATTAGGCCAGAGTAAGAGTTAAGACCTTAACCAGTAGGCCAGAGTAAGAGTTAAGACCTTAGCTATTAGGCCAGAGTGAGAGTTAAGACCTTAACCATTAGGCCAGAGTACAAGTCTAAGACCTTAGCTATTAGGCCAGAGTAAGAGTTAAGAGATTAGCTATTAGGCCAGAGTAAGAGTAAAGACCATAACCTGTAGGCCATAGTAAGAGTTAAGACCTTAACCAGTAGGCCAGAGTACGAGTCTAAGACCTTAGCTATTAGGCCAGAGTATGAGTTACCTTAACCAGTAGGCCAGAGTAAGAGTTAAGACCTTAACCAGTAGGCCATAGTACGATTCTAAGACCTTAGCTATTATGCCAGAGTAAGAGTTAAGACCTTAGCTATTAGGCCAGAGTAAGTGTTAAGACCTTAACACCAGTAGGCCAGAGTAAGAGTTAAGACCTTAGCTATTAGGCCAGAGTAAGAGTTAAGACCTTAACCAGTAGGCCAGAGTAAGAGTTAAGACCTTAAACAGTAGGCCAGAGTATGAGTTAAGACCTTAACCATTAGGCCAGAGTATGAGTCTAAGACCTTAGCTATTAGGCCAGAGTAAGAGTTAAGACCTTAACCAGTAGGCCAGAGTAAGAGTTAAGACCTTACCTATCAGACCAGAGTAAGAGTTAAGACCTTAGATATTAGGCCAGAGTAAGAGTTAAGACCTTAACCAGTAGGCCAGAGTACGAGTTAAGACCTTAGCTATTAGGTCAGAGTACGAGTCTAAGACCTTAGCTATTAGGCCAGAATAAGAGTTAAGACCTTAACCAGTAGGCCAGAGTAAGAGTTAAGACCTTAACCTGTAGGCCATAGTACGAGTCTAAGACCTTAGCTATTAGGCCAGAGTAAGAGTTAAGACATTAACCAGTAGGCCAGAGTAAGAGTTAAGACCTTAACCATTAGGCCAGAGTACGAGTCTAAGACCTTAGCTATTAGGCCAGAGTAAGAGTTAAGACCTTAGCTATTAGGCCAGAGTAAGAGTTAAGACCTTAACCTGTAGGCCATAGTACGAGTTAAGACCTTAGCTATTAGGCCAGAGTAAGAGTTAAGACCTTAACCATTAGGCCAGAGTACGAGTCTAAGACCTTAGCTATTAGGCCAGAGTAAGAGTTAAGACCTTAGCTATTAGGCCAGAGTAAGAGTTAAGACCTTAAGCAGTAGGCCAGAGTACGAGTTAAGACCTTAGCTATTAGGCCAGAGTAAGAGTTAAGACCTTAGCTATTAGGCCAGAGTACGAGTCTAAGACCTTAGCTATTAGGCCAGAATAAGAGTTAAGACCTTAACCAGTAGGCCAGAGTAAGAGTTAAGACCTTAATCTGTAGGCCAAAGTACGAGTCTAAGACCTTAGCTATTAGGCCAGAGTAAGAGTTAAGACCTTAGCTATTAGGCCAGAGTAAGAGTAAAGACCATAACCTGTAGGCCATAGTAAGAGTTAATACCTTAACCAGTAGGCCAGAGTACGAGTCTAAGACCTTAGCTATTATGCCAGAGTAAGAGTTAAGACCTTAGCTATTAGGCCAGAGTAAGTGTTAAGACCTTAACCAGTAGGCCAAAGTAAGAGTTAAGACCTTAGCTATTAGGCCAGAGTAAGAGTTCAGACCTTAACCATTAGGCCAGAGTAAGAGTTAAGACCTTAACCAGTAGGCCAGAGTAAGAGTTAAGACCTTAACCAGTAGGCCAGAGTAAGAGTTAAGACCTTAACCAGTTGGCCATAGTAAGAGTCTAAGACCTTAGCTATTAGACCAGAGTAAGAGTTAAGACCTTAGCTATTAGGCCAGAGTAAGAGTTAAGACCTTAACCATTAGGCCAGAGTACGAGTCTAAGACCTTAGCTATTAGGCCAGAGTATGAGTTAAGACCTTAACCAGTAGGCCAGAGTACGAGTCTAAGACCTTAGCTATTAGGCCAGAGTAAGAGTTAAGACCTTAACCAGTAGGCCAGAGTATGAGTTAAGACCTTAGCTATTATGCCAGAGTAAGAGTTAAGACCTTAGCTATTAGGCCAGAGTCGAGTCTAAGACCTTAGCTATTAGGCCAGAATAAGAGTTAAGACCTTAACCAGTAGGCCAGAGTAAGAGTTAAGACCTTAACCTGTAGGCCATAGTACGAGTCTAAGACCTTAGCTATTAGGCCAGAGTATGAGTTAAGACCTTAACCAGTAGGCCAGAGTACGAGTCTAAGACCTTAGCTATTAGGCCAGAGTAAGAGTTAAGACCTTAACCAGTAGGCCAGAGTACGAGTTAAGACCTTAGCTATTAGGCCAGAGTAAGAGTTAAGACCTTAGCTATTAGGCCAGAGTCAAGTCTAAGACCTTAGCTATTAGGCCAGAATAAGAGTTAAGACCTTAACCAGTAGGCCAGAGTAAGAGTTAAGACCTTAACCTGTAGGCCATAGTACGAGTCTAAGACCTTAGCTATTAGGCCAGAGTAAGAGTTAAGACCTTAACCAGTAGGCCAGAGTAAGAGTCTAAGACCTTAGCTATTAGGCCAGAGTAAGAGTTAAGACCTTAGCTATTAGGCCAGAGTAAGAGTTAAGACCTTAACCATTAGGCCAGAGTACGAGTCTAAGACCTTAGCTATTAGGCCAGAGTAAGAGTTAAGACCTTAACCATTAGGTCAGAGTACGAGTCTAAGACCTTAGCTATTAGGCCAGAGTGAGAGTTAAGACCTTAATCAGTTGGCCAGAGTAAGAGTTAACACCTTAACCATTAGGCCAGAGTACGAGTCTAAGACCTTAACCATTAGGCCAGAGTAAGAGTTAAGACCTTAACCATTAGGCCAGAGTACGAGTCTAAAACCTTAGCTATTAGGCCAGAGTAAGAGTTAAGACCTTAGCTATTAGGCCAGAGTAAGAGTTAAGACCTTAACCAGTAGGCCAGAGTAAGAGTTAAGACCTTAACCAGTAGGCCAGAGTAAGAGTTAAGACCTTAACCTGTAGGCCAGAGTAAGAGTTAAGACCTTAACCATTAGGCCAGAGTACGAGTCTCAGACCTTAGCTATTAGGCTGGAGTAGGAGTTAAGACCTTAGCTATTAGGCCAGAGTAAGAGTTAAGACCTTAGCTATTAGGCCAGAGTACGAGTCTAACACCTTAGCTATTAGGCTGGAGTAGGAGTTAAGACCTTAGCTATTAGGCCAGAGTAAGAGTTAAGACCTTAACCATTAGGCCAGAGTACGAGTCTAAGACCTTAGCTATTAGGCCAGAGTACGAGTCTAAGACCTTAGCTATTAGGCCAGAGTAAGAGTTAAGACCTTAACCAGTAGGCCAGAGTAAGAGTTAAGACCTTAGCTATTAGGCCAGAGTGAGAGTTAAGACCTTAACCATTAGGCCAGAGTACAAGTCTAAGACCTTAGCTATTAGGCCAGAGTAAGAGTTAAGAGATTAGCTATTAGGCCAGAGTAAGAGTAAAGACCATAACCTGTAGGCCATAGTAAGAGTTAAGACCTTAACCAGTAGGCCAGAGTACGAGTCTAAGACCTTAGCTATTAGGCCAGAGTATGAGTTAAGACCTTAACCAGTAGGCCAGAGTAAGAGTTAAGACCTTAACCAGTAGGCCATAGTACGATTCTAAGACCTTAGCTATTATGCCAGAGTAAGAGTTAAGACCTTAGCTATTAGGCCAGAGTAAGTGTTAAGACCTTAACACCAGTAGGCCAGAGTAAGAGTTAAGACCTTAGCTATTAGGCCAGAGTAAGAGTTAAGACCTTAACCAGTAGGCCAGAGTAAGAGTTAAGACCTTAAACAGTAGGCCAGAGTATGAGTTAAGACCTTAACCATTAGGCCAGAGTATGAGTCTAAGACCTTAGCTATTAGGCCAGAGTAAGAGTTAAGACCTTAACCAGTAGGCCAGAGTAAGAGTTAAGACCTTACCTATCAGACCAGAGTAAGAGTTAAGACCTTAGATATTAGGCCAGAGTAAGAGTTAAGACCTTAACCAGTAGGCCAGAGTACGAGTTAAGACCTTAGCTATTAGGTCAGAGTACGAGTCTAAGACCTTAGCTATTAGGCCAGAATAAGAGTTAAGACCTTAACCAGTAGGCCAGAGTAAGAGTTAAGACCTTAACCTGTAGGCCATAGTACGAGTCTAAGACCTTAGCTATTAGGCCAGAGTAAGAGTTAAGACATTAACCAGTAGGCCAGAGTAAGAGTTAAGACCTTAACCATTAGGCCAGAGTACGAGTCTAAGACCTTAGCTATTAGGCCAGAGTAAGAGTTAAGACCTTAGCTATTAGGCCAGAGTAAGAGTTAAGACCTTAACCTGTAGGCCATAGTACGAGTTAAGACCTTAGCTATTAGGCCAGAGTAAGAGTTAAGACCTTAACCATTAGGCCAGAGTACGAGTCTAAGACCTTAGCTATTAGGCCAGAGTAAGAGTTAAGACCTTAGCTATTAGGCCAGAGTAAGAGTTAAGACCTTAAGCAGTAGGCCAGAGTACGAGTTAAGACCTTAGCTATTAGGCCAGAGTAAGAGTTAAGACCTTAGCTATTAGGCCAGAGTACGAGTCTAAGACCTTAGCTATTAGGCCAGAATAAGAGTTAAGACCTTAACCAGTAGGCCAGAGTAAGAGTTAAGACCTTAATCTGTAGGCCAAAGTACGAGTCTAAGACCTTAGCTATTAGGCCAGAGTAAGAGTTAAGACCTTAGCTATTAGGCCAGAGTAAGAGTAAAGACCATAACCTGTAGGCCATAGTAAGAGTTAATACCTTAACCAGTAGGCCAGAGTACGAGTCTAAGACCTTAGCTATTATGCCAGAGTAAGAGTTAAGACCTTAGCTATTAGGCCAGAGTAAGTGTTAAGACCTTAACCAGTAGGCCAAAGTAAGAGTTAAGACCTTAGCTATTAGGCCAGAGTAAGAGTTCAGACCTTAACCATTAGGCCAGAGTAAGAGTTAAGACCTTAACCAGTAGGCCAGAGTAAGAGTTAAGACCTTAACCAGTAGGCCAGAGTAAGAGTTAAGACCTTAACCAGTTGGCCATAGTAAGAGTCTAAGACCTTAGCTATTAGACCAGAGTAAGAGTTAAGACCTTAGCTATTAGGCCAGAGTAAGAGTTAAGACCTTAACCATTAGGCCAGAGTACGAGTCTAAGACCTTAGCTATTAGGCCAGAGTAAGAGTTAAGACCTTAACCATTAGGTCAGAGTACGAGTCTAAGACCTTAGCTATTAGGCCAGAGTGAGAGTTAAGACCTTAATCAGTTGGCCAGAGTAAGAGTTAACACCTTAACCATTAGGCCAGAGTACGAGTCTAAGACCTTAACCATTAGGCCAGAGTAAGAGTTAAGACCTTAACCATTAGGCCAGAGTACGAGTCTGAATCCTTAGCTATTAGGCCAGAGTAAGAGTTAAGACCTTAGCTATTAGGCCAGAGTAAGAGTTAAGACCTTAACCAGTAGGCCAGAGTAAGAGTTAAGACCTTAACCAGTAGGCCAGAGTAAGAGTTAAGACCTTAACCTGTAGGCCAGAGTAAGAGTTAAGACCTTAACCATTAGGCCAGAGTACGAGTCTCAGACCTTAGCTATTAGGCTGGAGTAGGAGTTAAGACCTTAGCTATTAGGCCAGAGTAAGAGTTAAGACCTTAGCTATTAGGCCAGAGTACGAGTCTAACACCTTAGCTATTAGGCTGGAGTAGGAGTTAAGACCTTAGCTATTAGGCCTGAGTAAGAGTTAAGACCTTAACCATTAGGCCAGAGTACGAGTCTAAGACCTTAGCTATTAGGCCAGAGTACGAGTCTAAGACCTTAGCTATTAGGCCAGAGTAAGAGTTAAGACCTTAACCAGTAGGCCAGAGTAAGAGTTAAGGCCTTAGCTATTAGGCCAGAGTGAGAGTTAAGACCTTAACCATTAGGCCAGAGTACAAGTCTAAGACCTTAGCTATTAGGCCAGAGTAAGAGTTAAGAGATTAGCTATTAGGCCAGAGTAAGAGTAAAGACCTTAACCAGTAGGCCAGAGTATGAGTCTAAGACCTTAGCTATTAGGCCAGAGTATGAGTTAAGACCTTAACCAGTAGGCCAGAGTAAGAGTTAAGACCTTAACCAGTAGGCCATAGTAGGATTCTAAGACCTTAGCTATTATGCCAGAGTAAGAGTTAAGACCTTAGCTATTAGGCCAGAGTAAGTGTTAAGACCTTAACACCAGTAGGCCAGAGTAAGAGTTAAGACCTTAGCTATTAGGCCAGAGTAAGAGTTAAGACCTTAACCAGTAGGCCAGAGTAAGAGTTAAGACCTTAACCAGTAGGCCAGAGTATGAGTTAAGACCTTAACCATTAGGCCAGAGTATGAGTCTAAGACCTTAGCTATTAGGCCAGAGTAAGAGTTAAGACCTCAGTTATTAGGCCAGAGTAAGAGTTAAGACCTTAACCATTAGGCCAGAGTACGAGTCTAAGACCTTAGCTATTAGGCAAGAGTAAGAGTTAAGACCTGAACCAGTAGGCCAGAGTACGAGTCTAAGACCTTAGCTATTAGGCCAGAGTAAGAGTTAAGACCTTAGCTGTGAGGCCAGAGTAAGAGTTAAGACCTTAACCAGTAGTCCAGAGTACAATTCTAAGACCTTAGCTATTAGGCCAAAGTAAGAGTTAAGACCTTAGCTATTAGGCCTGAGTATGAGTTAAGACCTTAACCAGTAGGCCAGAGTACGAGTCTAAGACCTTAGCTATTAGGCCAGAGTATGAGTTAAGACCTTAACCAGTAGGCCAGAGTACGAGTCTAAGACCTTAGCTATTAGGCCAGAGTAAGAGTTAAGACCTTAACCAGTAGGCCAGAGTACGAGTTAAGACCTTAGCTATTAGGCCAGAGTAAGAGTTAAGACCTTAGCTATTAGGCCAGAGTCGAGTCTAAGACCTTAGCTATTAGGCCAGAATAAGAGTTAAGACCTTAACCAGTAGGCCAGAGTAAGAGTTAAGACCTTAACCTGTAGGCCATAGTACGAGTCTAAGACCTTAGCTATTAGGCCAGAGTATGAGTTAAGACCTTAACCAGTAGGCCAGAGTACGAGTCTAAGACCTTAGCTATTAGGCCAGAGTAAGAGTTAAGACCTTAACCAGTAGGCCAGAGTACGAGTTAAGACCTTAGCTATTAGGCCAGAGTAAGAGTTAAGACCTTAGCTATTAGGCCAGAGTCGAGTCTAAGACCTTAGCTATTAGGCCAGAATAAGAGTTAAGACCTTAACCAGTAGGCCAGAGTAAGAGTTAAGACCTTAACCTGTAGGCCATAGTACGAGTCTAAGACCTTAGCTATTAGGCCAGAGTAAGAGTTAAGACCTTAACCAGTAGGCCAGAGTAAGAGTCTAAGACCTTAGGTATTAGGCCAGAGTAAGAGTTAAGACCTTAGCTATTAGGCAAGAGTAAGAGTTAAGACCTTAACCATTAGGCCAGAGTACGAGTCTAAGACCTTAGCTATTAGGCCAGAGTAAGAGTTAAGACCTTAACCATTAGGTCAGAGTACGAGTCTAAGACCTTAGCTATTAGGCCAGAGTGAGAGTTAAGACCTTAATCAGTTGGCCAGAGTAAGAGTTAACACCTTAACCATTAGGCCAGAGTACGAGTCTAAGACCTTAACCATTAGGCCAGAGTAAGAGTTAAGACCTTAACCATTAGGCCAGAGTACGAGTCTAAGACCTTAGCTATTAGGCCAGAGTAAGAGTTAAGACCTTAGCTATTAGGCCAGAGTAAGAGTTAAGACCTTAACCAGTAGGCCAGAGTAAGAGTTAAGACCTTAACTAGTAGGCCAGAGTAAGAGTTAAGACCTTAACCTGTAGGCCAGAGTAAGAGTTAAGACCTTAACCATTAGGCCAGAGTACGAGTCTCAGACCTTAGCTATTAGGCTGGAGTAGGAGTTAAGACCTTAGCTATTAGGCCAGAGTAAGAGTTAAGACCTTAGCTATTAGGCCAGAGTACGAGTCTAAGACCTTAGCTATTAGGCCAGAGTAAGAGTTAAGACCTTAACCATTAGGCCAGAGTACGAGTCTAAGACCTTAGCTATTAGGCCAGAGTACGAGTCTAAGACCTTAGCTATTAGGCCAGAGTAAGAGTTAAGACCTTAACCAGTAGGCCAGAGTAAGAGTTAAGACCTTAGCTATTAGGCCAGAGTGAGAGTTAAGACCTTAACCATTAGGCCAGAGTACAAGTCTAAGGCCTTAGCTATTAGGCCAGAGTAAGAGTTAAGAGATTAGCTATTAGGCCAGAGTAAGAGTAAAGACCTTAACCAGTAGGCCAGAGTACGAGTCTAAGACCTTAGCTATTAGGCCAGAGTATGAGTTAAGACCTTAACCAGTAGGCCAGAGTACGAGTCTAAGACCTTAGCTATTAGGCCAGAGTAAGAGTTAAGACCTTAACCAGTAGGCCAGAGTACGAGTTAAGACCTTAGCTATTAGGCCAGAGTAAGAGTTAAGACCTTAGCTATTAGGCCAGAGTCGAGTCTAAGACCTTAGCTATTAGGCCAGAATAAGAGTTAAGACCTTAACCAGTAGGCCAGAGTAAGAGTTAAGACCTTAACCTGTAGGCCATAGTACGAGTCTAAGACCTTAGCTATTAGGCCAGAGTATGAGTTAAGACCTTAACCAGTAGGCCAGAGTACGAGTCTAAGACCTTAGCTATTAGGCCAGAGTAAGAGTTAAGACCTTAACCAGTAGGCCAGAGTACGAGTTAAGACCTTAGCTATTAGGCCAGAGTAAGAGTTAAGACCTTAGCTATTAGGCCAGAGTCGAGTCTAAGACCTTAGCTATTAGGCCAGAATAAGAGTTAAGACCTTAACCAGTAGGCCAGAGTAAGAGTTAAGACCTTAACCTGTAGGCCATAGTACGAGTCTAAGACCTTAGCTATTAGGCCAGAGTAAGAGTTAAGACCTTAACCAGTAGGCCAGAGTAAGAGTCTAAGACCTTAGGTATTAGGCCAGAGTAAGAGTTAAGACCTTAGCTATTAGGCAAGAGTAAGAGTTAAGACCTTAACCATTAGGCCAGAGTACGAGTCTAAGACCTTAGCTATTAGGCCAGAGTAAGAGTTAAGACCTTAACCATTAGGTCAGAGTACGAGTCTAAGACCTTAGCTATTAGGCCAGAGTGAGAGTTAAGACCTTAATCAGTTGGCCAGAGTAAGAGTTAACACCTTAACCATTAGGCCAGAGTACGAGTCTAAGACCTTAACCATTAGGCCAGAGTAAGAGTTAAGACCTTAACCATTAGGCCAGAGTACGAGTCTAAGACCTTAGCTATTAGGCCAGAGTAAGAGTTAAGACCTTAGCTATTAGGCCAGAGTAAGAGTTAAGACCTTAACCAGTAGGCCAGAGTAAGAGTTAAGACCTTAACTAGTAGGCCAGAGTAAGAGTTAAGACCTTAACCTGTAGGCCAGAGTAAGAGTTAAGACCTTAACCATTAGGCCAGAGTACGAGTCTCAGACCTTAGCTATTAGGCTGGAGTAGGAGTTAAGACCTTAGCTATTAGGCCAGAGTAAGAGTTAAGACCTTAGCTATTAGGCCAGAGTACGAGTCTAAGACCTTAGCTATTAGGCCAGAGTAAGAGTTAAGACCTTAACCATTAGGCCAGAGTACGAGTCTAAGACCTTAGCTATTAGGCCAGAGTACGAGTCTAAGACCTTAGCTATTAGGCCAGAGTAAGAGTTAAGACCTTAACCAGTAGGCCAGAGTAAGAGTTAAGACCTTAGCTATTAGGCCAGAGTGAGAGTTAAGACCTTAACCATTAGGCCAGAGTACAAGTCTAAGGCCTTAGCTATTAGGCCAGAGTAAGAGTTAAGAGATTAGCTATTAGGCCAGAGTAAGAGTAAAGACCTTAACCAGTAGGCCAGAGTACGAGTCTAAGACCTTAGCTATTAGGCCAGAGTATGAGTTAAGACCTTAACCAGTAGGCCAGAGTAAGAGTTAAGACCTTAACCAGTAGGCCATAGTACGATTCTAAGACCTTAGCTATTATGCCAGAGAAAGAGTTAAGACCTTAGCTATTAGGCCAGAGTAAGTGTTAAGACCTTAACACCAGTAGGCCAGAGTAAGAGTTAAGACCTTAGCTATTAGGCCAGAGTAAGAGTTAAGACCTTAACCAGTAGGCCAGAGTAAGAGTTAAGACCTTAACCAGTAGGCCAGAGTATGAGTTAAGACCTTAACCATTAGGCCAGAGTATGAGTCTAAGACCTTAGCTATTAGGCCAGAGTAAGAGTTAAGACCTCAGCTATTAGGCCAGAGTAAGGGTTAAGACCTTAACCATTAGGCCAGAGTACGAGTCTAAGACCTTAGCTATTAGGCAAGAGTAAGAGTTAAGACCTGAACCAGTAGGCCAGAGTACGAGTCTAAGACCTTAGCTATTAGGCCAGAGTAAGAGTTAAGACCTTAGCTGTGAGGCCAGAGTAAGAGTTAAGACCTTAACCAGTAGTCCAGAGTACAATTCTAAGACCTTAGCTATTAGGCCAGAGTAAAAGTTAAGACCTTAGCTATTAGGCCTGAGTATGAGTTAAGACCTTAACCAGTAGGCCAGAGTACGAGTCTAAGACCTTAGCTATTAGGCCAGAGTATGAGTTAAGACCTTAACCAGTAGGCCAGAGTACGAGTCTAAGACCTTAGCTATTAGGCCAGAGTAAGAGTTAAGACCTTAACCAGTAGGCCAGAGTACGAGTTAAGACCTTAGCTATTAGGCCAGAGTAAGAGTTAAGACCTTAGCTATTAGGCCAGAGTCGAGTCTAAGACCTTAGCTATTAGGCCAGAATAAGAGTTAAGACCTTAACCAGTAGGCCAGAGTAAGAGTTAAGACCTTAACCTGTAGGCCATAGTACGAGTCTAAGACCTTAGCTATTAGGCCAGAGTATGAGTTAAGACCTTAACCAGTAGGCCAGAGTACGAGTCTAAGACCTTAGCTATTAGGCCAGAGTAAGAGTTAAGACCTTAACCAGTAGGCCAGAGTACGTGTTAAGACCTTAGCTATTAGGCCAGAGTAAGAGTTAAGACCTTAGCTATTAGGCCAGAGTCGAGTCTAAGACCTTAGCTATTAGGCCAGAATAAGAGTTAAGACCTTAACCAGTAGGCCAGAGTAAGAGTTAAGACCTTAACCTGTAGGCCATAGTACGAGTCTAAGACCTTAGCTATTAGGCCAGAGTAAGAGTTAAGACCTTAACCAGTAGGCCAGAGTAAGAGTTAAGACCTTAGCTATTAGGCCAGAGTGAGAGTTAAGACCTTAACCATTAGGCCAGAGTACAAGTCTACGACCTTAGCTATTAGGCCAGAGTAAGAGTTAAGACATTAGCTATTAGGCCAGAGTAAGAGTAAAGACCATAACCTGTAGGCCATAGTAAGAGTTAAGACCTTAACCAGTAGGCCAGAGTACGAGTCTAAGACCTTAGCTATTAGGCCAGAGTATGAGTTAAGACCTTAACCAGTAGGCCAGAGTAAAAGTTAAGACCTTAACCAGTAGGCCATAGTACGATTCTAAGACCTTAGCTATTATGCCAGAGTAAGAGTTAAGACCTTAGCTATTAGGCCAGAGTACGTGTTAAGACCTTAACCAGTAGGCCAGAGTAAGAGTTAAGCCTTAGCTATTAGGCCAGAGTAAGAGTTCAGACCTTAACCATTAGGCCAGAGTAAGATATAAGACCTTAACCAGTAGGCCAGAGTAAGAGTTAAGACCTTGACCAGTAGGCCATAGTAAGAGTCTAAGACCTTAGCTATTAGGCCAGAGTAAGAGTTAAGACCTTAACCAGTAGGTCAGAGTAAGAGTTAAGACCTTAACCAGTAGGCCAGAGTAAGAGTTAAGACCTTAACCAGTAGGCCAGAGTAAGAGTTAAGACCTTAACCTGTAGGCCATAGTACGAGTCTAAGACCTTAGCTATTAGGCCAGAGTATGAGTTAAGACCTTAACCAGTAGGCCAGAGTACGAGTCTAAGACCTTAGCTATTAGGCCAGAGTAAGAGTTAAGACCTTAACCAGTAGGCCAGAGTACGTGTTAAGACCTTAGCTATTAGGCCAGAGTAAGAGTTAAGACCTTAGCTATTAGGCCAGAGTCGAGTCTAAGACCTTAGCTATTAGGCCAGAATAAGAGTTAAGACCTTAACCAGTAGGCCAGAGTAAGAGTTAAGACCTTAACCTGTAGGCCATAGTACGAGTCTAAGACCTTAGCTATTAGGCCAGAGTAAGAGTTAAGACCTTAACCAGTAGGCCAGAGTAAGAGTTAAGACCTTAGCTATTAGGCCAGAGTGAGAGTTAAGACCTTAACCATTAGGCCAGAGTACAAGTCTACGACCTTAGCTATTAGGCCAGAGTAAGAGTTAAGACATTAGCTATTAGGCCAGAGTAAGAGTAAAGACCATAACCTGTAGGCCATAGTAAGAGTTAAGACCTTAACCAGTAGGCCAGAGTACGAGTCTAAGACCTTAGCTATTAGGCCAGAGTATGAGTTAAGACCTTAACCAGTAGGCCAGAGTAAAAGTTAAGACCTTAACCAGTAGGCCATAGTACGATTCTAAGACCTTAGCTATTATGCCAGAGTAAGAGTTAAGACCTTAGCTATTAGGCCAGAGTACGTGTTAAGACCTTAACCAGTAGGCCAGAGTAAGAGTTAAGCCTTAGCTATTAGGCCAGAGTAAGAGTTCAGACCTTAACCATTAGGCCAGAGTAAGATATAAGACCTTAACCAGTAGGCCAGAGTAAGAGTTAAGACCTTAACCAGTAGGCCATAGTAAGAGTCTAAGACCTTAGCTATTAGGCCAGAGTAAGAGTTAAGACCTTAGCTATTAGGCCAGAGTAAGAGTTAAGACCTTAACAATTAGGCCAGAGTATGAGTCTAAGACCTTAGCTATTAGGCCAGAATAAGAGTTAAGACCTTAACCATTAGGTCAGAGTACGAGTCTAAGACCTTAGCTATTAGGCCAGAGTGAGAGTTAAGACCTTAATCAGTAGGCCAGAGTAAGAGTTAACACCTTAACCATTAGGCCAGAGTACGAGTCTAAGACCTTAACCATTAGGCCAGAGTAAGAGTTAAGACCTTAACCATTAGGCCAGAGTACGAGTCTAAGACCTTAGCTATTAGGCCAGAGTAAGAGTTAAGACCTTAGCTATTAGGCCAGAGTAAGAGTTAAGACCTTAACCAGAAGGCCAGAGTAAGAGTTAAGACCTTAACCAGTAGGCCAGAGTAAGAGTTAAGACCTTAACCAGTAGGCCAGAGTAAGAGTTAAGACCTTAACCATTAGGCCAGAGTATGAGTCTAAGACCTTCACTATTAGGCCAGAGTAAGAGTTAAGACCTCAGCTATCAGGCCAGAGTAAGAGTTAAGACCTTAACCATTAGGACAGAGTACGAGTCTAAGACCTTAGCTATTAGGCAAGAGTAAGAGTTAAGACCTGAACCAGTAGGCCAGAGTACGAGTCTAAGACCTTAACTATTAGGCCAGAGTAAGAGTTAAGACCTTAGATATTAGGCCAGAGTAAGAGTTAAGACCTTAACCAGTAGGCCAGAGTAAGAGTTAAGACCTTAGCTATTAGGCCAGAGTGAGAGTTAAGACCTTAACCATTAGGCCAGAGTACAAGTCTAAGACCTTAGCTATTAGGCCAGAGTAAGATTTAAGACATTAGCTATTAGGCCAGAGTAAGAGTAAAGACCATAACCTGTAGGCCATAGTAAGAGTTAAGACCTTAACCAGTAGGCCAGAGTACGAGTCTAAGACCTTAACCAGTAGGCCATAGTATGATTCTAAGACCTTAGCTATTATGCCAGAGTAAGAGTTAAGACCTTAGCTATTAGGCCAGAGTAAGTGTTAAGACCTTAACCAGTAGGCCAGAGTAAGAGTTAAGACCTTAGCTATTAGGCCAGAGTAAGAGTTCAGACCTTAACCATTAGGCCAGAGTAAGAGTTAAGACCTTAACCAGTAGGTCAGAGTAAGAGTTAAGACCTTAACCAGTAGGCCAGAGTAAGAGTTAAGACCTTAACCAGTAGGCCATAGTAAGAGTCTAAGACCTTAGTTATTAGGCCAGAGTAAGAGTTAAGACCTTAGCTATTAGGCCAGAGTAAGAGTTAAGACCTTAACCATTAGGCCAGAGTACGAGTCTAAGACCTTAGCTATTAGGCCAGAGTAAGAGTTAAGACCTTAGCTATTAGGCCAGAGTAAGTGTTAAGACCTTAACCAGTAGGCCAGAGTAAGAGTTAAGACCTTAGCTATTAGGCCAGAGTAAGAGTTCAGACCTTAACCATTAGGTCAGAGTAAGAGTTAAGACCTTAACCAGTAGGTCAGAGTAAGAGTTAAGACCTTAACCAGTAGGCCAGAGTAAGAGTTAAGACCTTAACCAGTAGGCCATAGTAAGAGTCTAAGACCTTAGCTATTAGGCCAGAGTAAGAGTTAAGACCTTAGCTATTAGGCCAGAGTAAGAGTTAAGACCTTAACCATTAGGCCAGAGTACGAGTCTAAGACCTTAGCTATTAGGCCAGAGTAAGAGTTAAGACCTTAACCATTAGGTCAGAGTACAAGTCTAAGACCTTAGCTATGAGGCCAGAGTGAGTGTTAAGACCTTAATCAGTAGGCCAGAGTAAGAGTTAACACCTTAACCATTAGGCCAGAGTACGAGTCTAAGACCTTAACCATTAGGCCAGAGTAAGAGTTAAGACCTTAACTATTAGGCCAGAGTACGAGTCTAAGACCTGAGCTATTAGGCCAGAGTAAGAGTTAAGAGCTTAGCTTTTAGGCCAGAGTAAGAGTTAAGACCTTAACCAGTAGGCCAGAGTAAGAGTTAAGACCTTAACCAGTAGGCCAGAGTAAGAGTTAAGACCTTAACTTGTAGGCCAGAGTAAGAGTTAAGACCTTAACCATTAGGCCAGAGTACGAGTCTAAGACCTTAGCTATTAGGCTGGAGTAGGAGTTAAGACCTTAGCTATTAGGCCAGAGTACGAGTCTAACACCTTAGCTATTAGGCTGGAGTAGGAGTTAAGACCTTAGCTATTAGGCCAGAGCAAGAGTTAAGACCTTAACCAGTCGGCCAGAGTAAGAGTTAAGACCTTAGCTATTAGGCCAGAGTGAGAGTTAAGACCTTAACCATTAGGCCAGAGTACAAGTCTAAGACCTTAGCTATTAGGCCAGAGTAAGAGTTAAGACATTAGCTATTAGGCCAGAGTAAGAGTAAAGACCATAACCTGTAGGCCATAGGAAGAGTTAAGCCCTTAACCAGTAGGCCAGAGTACGAGTCTAAGACCTTAGCTATTAGGCCAGAGTAAGAGTTAAGACCTTAACCAGTAGGCCAGAGTATGATTCTAAGACCTTAGGTGTTAGGCCAGAGTAAGAGTTAAGACCTTAACCAGTAGGTCAGAGTATGATTCTAAGACCTTAGCTATTAGGCCAGAGTAAGAGTTAAGACCTTAACCAGTAGGCCATAGTACGATTCTAAGACCTTAGCTATTATGCCAGAGTAAGAGTTAAGACCTTAGCTATTAGGCCAGAGTAAGTGTTAAGACCTTAACCAGTAGGCCAGAGTAAGAGTTAAGACCTTAGCTATTAGGCCAGAGTAAGAGTTCAGACCTTAACCAGTAGGCCAGAGTAAGAGTTAAGACCTTAACCAGTAGGCCAGAGTAAGAGTTAAGACCTTAACCAGTTGGCCATAGTTAGAGTCTAAGACCTTAGCTATTAGGCCAGAGTAAGAGTTAAGACCTTAGCTATTAGGCCAGAGTAAGAGTTAAGACCTTAACCATTAGGCCAGAGTACGAGTCTAATACCTTAGCTATTAGGCCAGAGTAAGAGTTAAGACCTTAACCATTAGGTCAGAGTATGAGTCTAAGACCTTAGCTATTAGGCCAGAGTGAGAGTTAATACCTTAATCAGTAGGCCAGAGTAAGAGTTAACACCTTAACCATTAGGCCAGAGTACGAGTCTAAGACCTTAACCATTAGGCCAGAGTAAGAGTTAAGACCTTAACCATTAGGCCAGAGTACGAGTCTAAGACCTTAGCTATTAGGCCAGAGTAAGAGTTAAGACCTTAGCTATTAGGCCAGAGTAAGAGTTAAGACCTTAACCATTAGGCCAGAGTATGAGTCTAAGACCTTAGCTATTAGGCCAGAGTAAGAGTTAAGACCTTAACCATTAGGTCAGAGTACGAGTCTAAGACCTTAGCTATTAGGCCAGAGTGAGAGTTAAGACCTTAATCAGTAGGCCAGAGTAAGAGTTAACACCTTAACCATTAGGCCAGAGTACGAGTCTAAGACCTTAACCATTAGGCCAGAGTAAGAGTTAAGACCTTAACCATTAGGCCAGAGTACGAGTCTAAGACCTTAGCTATTAGGCCAGAGTAAGAGTTAGGACCTTAGCTATTAGGCCAGAGTAAGAGTTCAGACCTTAACCATTAGGCCAGAGTAAGAGTTAAGACCTTAACCAGTAGGCCAGAGTAAGAGTTAAGACCTTAACCAGTAGGCCAGAGTAAGAGTTAAGACCTTAACCAGTTGGCCATAGTAAGAGTCTAGGACCTTAGCTATTAGGCCAGAGTAAGAGTTACGACCTTAGCTATTAGGCCAGAGTAAGAGTTAAGACCTTAACCATTAGGCCAGAGTACGAGTCTAAGACCTTAGCTATTAGGCCAGAGTAAGAGTTAAGACATTATCCAGTAGGCCAGAGTAAGAGTTAAGACCTTAACCATTAGGCCAGTGTGCGAGTCTAAGACCTTAGCTATTAGGCGAGAGTAAAAGTTAAGACCTTAGCTATTAGGCCAGAGTAAGAGTTAAGACCTTAACCAGTAGGCCAGAGTACGAGTTTAGACCTTAGCTATTAGGCCAGAGTAAGAGTTAAGACCTTAGCTATTAGGCCAGAGTACGAGTCTAAGACCTTAGCTATTGTGCCAGAATAAGAGTTAAGACCTTAACCAGTAGGCCAGAGTAAGAGTTAAGACCTTAACCAGTAGGCCAGAGTAAGAGTTAAGACCTTAACCAGTAGGCCAGAGTACGAGTCTAATACCTTAGCTATTAGGCCAGAGTAAGAGTTAAGACCTTAACCAGTAGGCCAGAGTAAGAGTTAAGACCGTAACCAGTAGGCCATAGTACGAGTCTAAGACCTTAGCTATTAGGCCAGAGTAAGAGTTAAGACCTTAACCAGTAGGCCAGAGTAAGAGTTAAGACCTTAGCTATTAGGCCAGAGTACGAGTCTAAGACCTTAGCTATTGGGCCAGAGTAAGAGTTCAGACCTTAACCAGTAGGCCAGAGTAAGAGTTAAGACCTTAACCAGTAGGCCAGAGTAAGAGTTAAGACCTTAACCAGTTGGCCATAGTAAGAGTCTAAGACCTTAGCTATTAGGCCAGAGTAAGAGTTAAGACCTTAGCTATTAGGCCAGAGTAAGAGTTAAGACCTTAACCATTAGGCCAGAGTACGAGTCTAATACCTTAGCTATTAGGCCAGAGTAAGAGTTAAGACCTTAACCATTAGGTCAGAGTATGAGTCTAAGACCTTAGCTATTAGGCCAGAGTGAGAGTTAATACCTTAATCAGTAGGCCAGAGTAAGAGTTAACACCTTAACCATTAGGCCAGAGTACGAGTCTAAGACCTTAACCATTAGGCCAGAGTAAGAGTTAAGACCTTAACCATTAGGCCAGAGTACGAGTCTAAGACCTTAGCTATTAGGCCAGAGTAAGAGTTAAGACCTTAGCTATTAGGCCAGAGTAAGAGTTAAGACCTTAACCATTAGGCCAGAGTATGAGTCTAAGACCTTAGCTATTAGGCCAGAGTAAGAGTTAAGACCTTAACCATTAGGTCAGAGTACGAGTCTAAGACCTTAGCTATTAGGCCAGAGTGAGAGTTAAGACCTTAATCAGTAGGCCAGAGTAAGAGTTAACACCTTAACCATTAGGCCAGAGTACGAGTCTAAGACCTTAACCATTAGGCCAGAGTAAGAGTTAAGACCTTAACCATTAGGCCAGAGTACGAGTCTAAGACCTTAGCTATTAGGCCAGAGTAAGAGTTAGGACCTTAGCTATTAGGCCAGAGTAAGAGTTCAGACCTTAACCATTAGGCCAGAGTAAGAGTTAAGACCTTAACCAGTAGGCCAGAGTAAGAGTTAAGACCTTAACCAGTAGGCCAGAGTAAGAGTTAAGACCTTAACCAGTTGGCCATAGTAAGAGTCTAGGACCTTAGCTATTAGGCCAGAGTAAGAGTTACGACCTTAGCTATTAGGCCAGAGTAAGAGTTAAGACCTTAACCATTAGGCCAGAGTACGAGTCTAAGACCTTAGCTATTAGGCCAGAGTAAGAGTTAAGACATTATCCAGTAGGCCAGAGTAAGAGTTAAGACCTTAACCATTAGGCCAGTGTGCGAGTCTAAGACCTTAGCTATTAGGCGAGAGTAAAAGTTAAGACCTTAGCTATTAGGCCAGAGTAAGAGTTAAGACCTTAACCAGTAGGCCAGAGTACGAGTTTAGACCTTAGCTATTAGGCCAGAGTAAGAGTTAAGACCTTAGCTATTAGGCCAGAGTACGAGTCTAAGACCTTAGCTATTGTGCCAGAATAAGAGTTAAGACCTTAACCAGTAGGCCAGAGTAAGAGTTAAGACCTTAACCAGTAGGCCAGAGTAAGAGTTAAGACCTTAACCAGTAGGCCAGAGTACGAGTCTAATACCTTAGCTATTAGGCCAGAGTAAGAGTTAAGACCTTAACCAGTAGGCCAGAGTAAGAGTTAAGACCGTAACCAGTAGGCCATAGTACGAGTCTAAGACCTTAGCTATTAGGCCAGAGTAAGAGTTAAGACCTTAACCAGTAGGCCAGAGTAAGAGTTAAGACCTTAGCTATTAGGCCAGAGTACGAGTCTAAGACCTTAGCTATTGGGCCAGAGTAAGAGTTCAGACCTTAACCAGTAGGCCAGAGTAAGAGTTAAGACCTTAACCAGTAGGCCAGAGTAAGAGTTAAGACCTTAACCAGTTGGCCATAGTAAGAGTCTAAGACCTTAGCTATTAGGCCAGAGTAAGAGTTAAGACCTTAGCTATTAGGCCAGAGTAAGAGTTAAGACCTTAACCATTAGGCCAGAGTACGAGTCTAATACCTTAGCTATTAGGCCAGAGTAAGAGTTAAGACCTTAACCATTAGGTCAGAGTATGAGTCTAAGACCTTAGCTATTAGGCCAGAGTGAGAGTTAATACCTTAATCAGTAGGCCAGAGTAAGAGTTAACACCTTAACCATTAGGCCAGAGTACGAGTCTAAGACCTTAACCATTAGGCCAGAGTAAGAGTTAAGACCTTAACCATTAGGCCAGAGTACGAGTCTAAGACCTTAGCTATTAGGCCAGAGTAAGAGTTAAGACCTTAGCTATTAGGCCAGAGTAAGAGTTAAGACCTTAACCATTAGGCCAGAGTATGAGTCTAAGACCTTAGCTATTAGGCCAGAGTAAGAGTTAAGACCTTAACCATTAGGTCAGAGTACAAGTCTAAGACCTTAGCTATTAGGCCAGAGTGAGAGTTAAGACCTTAATCAGTAGGCCAGAGTAAGAGTTAACACCTTAACCATTAGGCCAGAGTACGAGTCTAAGACCTTAACCATTAGGCCAGAGTAAGAGTTAAGACCTTAACCATTAGGCCAGAGTACGAGTCTAAGACCTTAGCTATTAGGCCAGAGTAAGAGTTAGGACCTTAGCTATTAGGCCAGAGTAAGAGTTCAGACCTTAACCATTAGGCCAGAGTAAGAGTTAAGACCTTAACCAGTAGGCCAGAGTAAGAGTTAAGACCTTAACCAGTAGGCCAGAGTAAGAGTTAAGACCTTAACCAGTTGGCCATAGTAAGAGTCTAAGACCTTAGCTATTAGGCCAGAGTAAGAGTTAAGACCTTAACCAGTAGGCCAGAGTAAGTGTTAAGACCTTAACCAGTAGGCCAGAGTACGAGTCTAAGACCTTAGCTATTAGGCCAGAGTAAGAGTTAAAACCTTAACCAGTAGGCCAGAGTAAGAGTTAAGACCTTAGCCATTAGGCCAGAGTAATAGTTAAGACCTTAACCAGTAGGCCAGAGCAAATCAAGCTTGTTGAGTGTTGATTCTTGCACCTGAGGCCTGCAAACTGCAAGGAGCTTCAAAACCACATGAGCTCACCGTCACATCTAACAAGGCTCCCAGGCTCAAAAGTCAAACAAAAAAACCAAGCTTGTTGAGGGGTCATGGTCCATTTTTGCCCCCGGGTCCTGCAAACTGCAGGAGCCAAAAAAAACACAATGAGAGTCCAAATCTCAAAGTGAAGACTCCTAGCCGTCGAAGGTGAAAAGAAGTTTATTAATGTAAGCGAGAGTCACAGTCGGTGGAAGAATGTCAAAAAAGCTGGCAAAAGCTGTATTTGCAGTCGTAGAGCCTGGAAACATGCTTACTGACTGTGGGGAGCCTGAACAAGCACACAAGACTCCTAAGCTCACCGTGATGTCTAACAAGGCTACCAGGCTCAAAAGTAAAAAAAAAAAAATAATAAATAAATAACTAGCTTGTTGAGGGGTCATGGTCCATTTTTGCTACCGGGGCCTGCAAATTGCAGCAGCCACAAAAACCAGAATGAGAGTCCAAATCTCACAGTGAAGACTCCTAGCCGTCAAAAAGGTGAAATGAAGCTTATTAACGTAAGCGAGAGTCACAGTCGGTGGAAGAATGGCAAAAAAGCTGGCAAAAGCTGTATTTGCAGTCGCAGAGCCTGGAAACATGCTTACTGACTGTTACAAGCACATGAGACTCCTAAGCTCACCGTGATGTCTAACAAGGCTACCAGGCTCAAAAGTAAAAAAAAAAAAAAAAAACTAGCTTGTTGAGGAGTCATGGTCTATTTTTGCTCTCGGTGCCTTCAAACTGCAGCAGCCAAAAAAACCACAATGAGAGTCCAAATCTCACAGTGAAGACTCCTGGGCATCGAAAAGGTGAAATGAAGCTTTTTTCATGGAGGCCAGAGTCACAGTTGGTGGCAGGATTTCATAAACGCTGGCAAAAGCTGTATTGGCAGCCCTAGAGCCTGGAAACTTGCTTACTGACCACGGGGAGTCTGCAAAACCACATGAGACTCCCAAGCTCACCGTAACGGCTAAAAAGTTTCCCAGGCTCAAAAGTCAAATCAAACTTGTTCAGGGTTGATTTTTGCATCCGAGACCTGCAAATGCAAGGGGTCTCAAAAACCACATGAGACTCCAAAGCTCACCGTCACGTCTAACAAGGCTCCCAGGCTCAAAAGTAAAAAATAAAAAATAAAAAAATAGCTTGTTGAGGGGTCATGGTCCATTTTTGCTACCGAGGCCTGCAAACTGCAGCAGCCAAAGAAACCACAATGAGAGTCCAAATCTCACAGTGAAGACTCCTAGCTGTCGAAGGTGAAATGAAGCTTATTAACGTAAGTCACAGTCGGTGGAAGAATGGCAAAAAAGCTGGCAAAAGCTGTATTTGCAGTCGTAGAGCCTGGAAACATGCTTACTGACTGTGGGGAGCCTTAACAAGCACATGAGACTCCTAAGCTCACCGTGATGTCTAACTAGTCATCACCAGGCTACCAGGCTCAAAAGTAAAAAAAAAAACTAGCTTGTTGAGGGGTCATGGTCCATTTTTGCTCTCGGGGCCTGCAAACTGCAGCAGCCAAAAAAAACCACAATGAGAGTCCAAATCTCACAGTGAAGACTCCTGGGCATCGAAAAGGTGAAATGAGGCTTTTTCATGGAGGCCAGAGTCACGGTTGGTGGCAGGATTTCATAAACGCTGGCAAAAGCTGTATTGGCAGCCCTAGAGCCTGGAAACTTGCTTACTGACCACGGGGAGTCTGCAAAACCACATGAGACTCCCAAGCTCACCGTAACGGCTCAAAAGTTTCCCAGGCTCAAAAGTCAAATCAAACTTGTTCAGGGTTGATTTTTGCATCCGAGACCTGCAAACTGCAAGGGGTCTCAAAAACCACATGAGACTCCAAAGCTCACCGTCACGTCTAACAAGGCTCCCAGGCTCAAAATTACAAAAAAAAAAAACATAGCTTGTTGAGGGGTCATGGTCCATTTTTGCTACCGAGGCCTGCAAACTGCAGCAGCCAAAGAAACCACACTGAGAGTCCAAATCTCACAGTGAAGACTCCTAGCCGTCGAAGGTGAAATGAAGCTATTAACGTAAGCGAGAGTCACAGTCGGTGGAAGAATGTCAAAAAAGCTGGCAAAAGCTGTATTTGCAGTCGTAGAGCCTGGAAACATGCTTACTGACTGTGGGGAGCCTGAACAAGCACACAAGACTCCTAAGCTCACCGTGATGTCTAACAAGGCTACCAGGCTCAAAAGTAAAACAAAAAAAAAAAAAATAACTAGCTTGTTGAGGGGTCATGGTCCATTTTTGCTACCGGGGCCTGCAAATTGCAGCAGCCAAAAAAACCAGAATGAGAGTCCAAATCTCACAGTGAAGACTCCTAGCGGTCGAAAAGGTGAAATGAAGCTTTTAACGTAAGCGAGAGTCACAGTCGGTGGAAGAATGGCAAAAAAGCTGGCAAAAGCTGTATTTGCAGTCGTAGAGCCTGGAAACATGCTTACTGACTGTGGGGAGCCTGAACAAGCACATGAGACTCCTAAGCTCACCGTGATGTCTAACAAGGCTACCAGGCTCAAAAGTAAAAAAAAAAAGAAAAAAAAAAAACTAGCTTGTTGAGGAGTCATGGTCCATTTTTGCTCTCGGGGCCTTCAAACTGCAGCAGCCAAAAAAACCACAATGAGAGTCCAAATCTCACAGTGAAGACTCCTGGGTATTGAAAAGGTGAAATGAAGCTTTTTCATGGAGGCCAGAGTCACAGTTGGTGGCAGGATTTCATAAACGCTGGCAAGCGCTGTTTGGCAGCCCTAGAGCCTGGAAACTTGCTTACTGACCACGGGGAGTCTGCAAAACCACATGAGACTCCCAGCTCACCGTAACGGCTAAAAAGTTTCCCAGGCTCAAAAGTCAAATCAAACTTGTTCAGGGTTGATTTTTGCATCCGAGACCCGCAAACTGCAAGGGGTCTGAAAAACCACATGAGACTCCAAAGCTCACCGTCACGTCTAACAAGGCTCCCAGGCTCAAAAGTAAAAAAAAAAAAAAATAGCTTGTTGAGGGGTCCTGGTCCATTTTTGCTACCGAGGCCTGCAAACTGCAGCAGCCAAAGAAACCACAATGAGAGTCCAAATCTCACAGTGAAGACTCCTAGCTGTCGAAGGTGAAATGAAGCTTTTAACGTAAGTCACAGTCGGTGGAAGAATGGCAAAAAAGCTGGCAAAAGCTGTATTTGCAGTCGTAGAGCCTGGAAACATGCTTACTGACTGTGGGGAGCCTTAACAAGCACATGAGACTCCTAGCTCACCATAACAGCTAAAAAGTTTCCCAGGCTCAAAAGTCAAATCAAACTTGTTCAGGGTTGATTTTTGCATCCGAGACCTGCAAACTGCAAGGGGTCTGAAAAAACACATGAGACTCCAAAGCTCACCGTCACGTCTAACAAGGCTCCCAGGCTCAAAAGTAAAAAAAAAAAATAATAATAATTGCTTGTTGAGGGGTCATGGTCCATTTTTGTTACCGGGGCCTGCAACAGCAGCCAAAAAACCACAATGAGAGTCCAAATCTCACAGTGAAGACTCCTAGCCGTCGAAAAGGTGAAATGAAGCTTTTAACGTAAGCGAGAGTCACAGTCGGTGGAAGAATGTCAAAAAAGCTGGCAAAAGCTGTCTTTGCAGTCGTAGGGCCTGGAAACATGCTTACTGACTGTGGGGAGCCTGAACAAGCACATGAGACTCCTAAGCTCACCGTGATGTCTAACTAGTCATCACCAGGCTACCAGGCTCAAAAGTAAAAAAAAAAAAACTAGCTTGTTGAGGGGTCATGGTCCATTTTTGCTCTCGGGGCCTGCAAACTGCAGCAGCCAAAAAAAACCACAATGAGAGTCCAAATCTCACAGTGAAGACTCCTGGGCATCGAAAAGGTGAAATGAAGCTTTTTCATGGAGGCCAGAGTCACAGTTGGTGGCAGGATTTCATAAACGCTGGCAAAAGCTGTATTGGCAGCCCTAGAGCCTGGAAACTTGCTTCCTGACCACGGGGAGACTGCAAAACCAGATGAGACTCCCAAGCTCACCGTAACGGCTAAAAAGTTTCCCAGGCTCAAAAGTCAAATCAAATTTGTTCAGGGTTGATTTTTGCATCCGAGACTGCAAACTGCAAGGGGTCTCAAAAACCACATGAGACTCCAAAGCTCACCGTCACGTCTAACAAGGCTCCCAGGCTCAAAAGTAAAAAAAAAAAAAAAAACTAGCTTGTTGAGTGGTCATGGTCCATTTTTGCTACCGGGGCCTGCAAATTGCAGCAGCCAAAAAAACCAGAATGAGAGTCCAAATCTCACAGTGAAGACTCCTAGCCGTCGAAAAGGTGAAATGAAGCTTATTAACGTAAGCGAGAGTCACAGTCGGTGGAAGAATGTCAAAAAAGCTGGCAAAAGCTGTATTTGCAGTCGTAGAGCCTGGAAACATGCTTACTGACTGTGGGGAGCCTGAACAAGCACATGAGACTCCTAAGCTCACCGTGATGTCTAACAAGGCTACCAGGCTCAAAAGTAAAAAAAAACAAAAAAAAACTAGCTTGTTGAGGGGTCATGGTCCATTTTTGCTCTCGGGGCCTTCAAACTGCATCAGCCAAAAAAAACACAATGAGAGTCCAAATGTCACAGTGAAGACTCCTGGGCATCGGAAAGGTGAAATGAAGCTTTTTCATGGAGGCCAGAGTCACAGTTGGTGGCAGGATTTCATAAACGCTGGCAAGCGCTGTATTGGCAGCCCTAGAGCCTGGAAACTTGCTTACTGACCACGGGGAGTCTGCAAAACCACATGAGACTCCCAAGCTCACCGTAACGGCTCAAAAGTTTCCCAGGCTCAAAAGTCAAATCAAACTTGTTCAGGGTTGATTTTTGCATCCGAGACCTGCAAACTGCAAGGGGTCTGAAAAATCACATGAGACTCCAAAGCTCACCGTCACGTCTAACAAGGCTCCCAGGCTCAAAAGTAAAAAAAAAAAAAAAAAAAAAAAATAGCTTGTTGAGGGGTCATGGTCCATTTTTGCTACCGAGGCCTGCAAACTGCAGCAGCCAAAGAAACCACAATGAGAGTCCAAATCTCACAGTGAAGACTCCTAGCCGTCGAAGGTGAAATGAAGCTTATTAACGTAAGTCACAGTCGATGGAAGAATGGCAAAAAAGCTGGCAAAAGCTGTATTTGCAGTCGTAGAGCCTGGAAACATGCTTACTGACTGTGGGGAGCCTGAACAAGCACATGAGACTCCTAAGCTCACCGTGATGTCTAACAAGGCTACCAGGCTCAAAAGTAAAAAAAAAAAAGAAAAAAAAAAACTAGCTTGTTGAGGAGTCATGGTCCATTTTTGCTCTCGGGGCCTTCAACCTGCAGCAGCCAAAAAAACCACAATGAGAGTCCAAATCTCACAGTGAAGACTCCTGGGTATTGAAAAGGTGAAATGAAGCTTTTTCATGGAGGCCAGAGTCACAGTTGGTGGCAGGATTTCATAAACGCTGGCAAGCGCTGTATTGGCAGCCCTAGAGCCTGGAAACTTGCTTACTGACCACGGGGAGTCTGCAAAACCACATGAGACTCCCAAGCTCACCGTAACGGCTCAAAAGTTTCCCAGGCTCAAAAGTCAAATCAAACTTGTTAAGGGTTGATTTTTGCATCCGAGACCTGCAAACTGCAAGGGGTCTGAAAAATCACATGAGACTCCAAAGCTCACCGTCACGTCTAACAAGGCTCCCAGGCTCAAAAGTAAAAAAAAAATAAAAAAAAAAAATAGCTTGTTGAGGGGTCATGGTCCATTTTTGCTACCGAGGCCTGTAAACTGCAGCAGCCAAAGAAACCACAATGAGAGTCCAAATCTCACAGTGAAGACTCCTAGCCGTCGAAGGTGAAATGAAGCTTATTAACGTAAGTCACAGTCGATGGAAGAATGGCAAAAAAGCTGGCAAAAGCTGTATTTGCAGTCGTAGAGCCTGGAAACATGCTTACTGACTGTGGGGAGCCTGAACAAGCACATGAGACTCCTAGCTCACCGTGATGTCTAACAAGGCTACCAGGCTCAAAAGTAAAAAAAAAAAAAAAAAACTAGCTTGTTGAGGGGTTATGGTCTATTTTTGATCTCGGGGCCTGCAACGGCAGCAGCCAAAAAAAACACAATGAGAGTCCAAATCTCACAGAAGACTCCTGGGCATTGAAATGGTGGAATGAAGCTTTTTCATGGAGGCCAGAGTCACAGTTGGTGGCAGGATTTCATAAACGCTGGCAAAAGCTGTATTGGCAGCCCTAGAGCCTGGAAACTTGCTTACTGACCACGGGGAGTCTGCAAAACCACATGAGACTCCCAAGCTCACCGTAACGGCTAAAAAGTTTCCCAGGCTCAAAAGTCAAATCAAACTTGTTCAGGGTTGATTTTTGCATCCGAGACCTGCAAACTGCAAGGGGTCTCAAAAACCACATGAGACTCCAAAGCTCACCGTCACGTCTAACAAGGCTCCCAGGCTCAAAAGTAAAACAAATAATAATAATAATTGCTTGTTGAGGGGTCATGGTCCATTTTTGTTACCGGGGCCTGCAACAGCAGCCTAAAAACCACAATGAGAGTCCAAATCTCACAGTGAAGACTCCTAGCCGTCGAAAAGGTGAAATGAAGCTTTTAACGTAAGCGAGAGTCACAGTCGGTGGAAGAATGTCAAAAAAGCTGGCAAAAGCTGTCTTTGCAGTCGTAGGGCCTGGAAACATGCTTACTGACTGTGGGGAGCCTGAACAAGCACATGAGACTCCTAAGCTCACCGTGATGTCTAACTAGTCATCACCAGGCTACCAGGCTCAAAAGTAAAAAAAAAAAACTAGCTTGTTGAGGGGTCATGGTCTATTTTTGCTCTCGGGGCCTGCAAACTGCAGCAGCCAAAAAAAAACACAATGAGAGTCCAAATCTCACAGTGAAGACTCCTGGGCATCGAAAAGGTGAAATGAAGCTTTTTCATGGACGCCAGAGTCACAGTTGGTGGCAGGATTTCATAAACGCTGGCAAAAGCTGTATTGGCAGCCCTAGAGCCTGGAAACTTGCTTACTGACCACGGGGAGTCTGCAAAACCACATGAGACTCCCAAGCTCACCGTAACGGCTAAAAAGTTTCCCAGGCTCAAAAGTCAAATCAAACTTGTTCAGGGTTGATTTTTGCATCCGAGACCTGCAAACTGCAAGGGGTCTCAAAAACCACATGAGACTCCAAAGCTCACCGTCACGTCTAACAAGGCTCCCAGGCTCAAAAGTAAAAAAAAAAAAAAAAAAAAAATAGCTTGTTGAGGGGTCATGGTCCATTTTTGCTACCGAGGCCTGCAAACTGCAGCAGCCAAAGAAACCACAATGAGAGTCCAAATCTCACAGTGAAGACTCCTAGCTGTCGAAGGTGAAATGAAGCTTTTAACGTAAGTATCAGTCGGTGGAAGAATGGCAAAAAAGCTGGCAAAAGCTGTATTTGCAGTCGTAGAGCCTGGAAACATGCTTACTGACTGTGGGGAGCCTTAACAAGCACATGAGACTCCTAAGCTCACCGTGATGTCTAACTAGTCATCACCAGGCTACCAGGCTCAAAAGTAAAAAAAAAAAACTAGCTTGGTCCATTTTTGCTCTCGGGGCCTGCAAACTGCAGCAGCCAAAAAAAACCACAATGAGAGTCCAAATCTCACAGTGAAGACTCCTGGGCATCGAAAAGGTGAAATGAAGCTTTTTCATGGAGGCCAGAGTCACAGTTGGTGGCAGGATTTCATAAACGCTGGCAAAAGCTGTATTGGCAGCCCTAGAGCACGCTGGCAAAAGCTGTATTGGCAGCCCTAGAGCCTGGAAACTTGCTTACTGACCACGGGGAGTCTGCAAAACCACATGAGACTCCCAAGCTCACCGTAACGGCTCAAAAGTTTCCCAGGCTCAAAAGTCAAATCAAACTTGTTCAGGGTTGATTTTTGCATCCGAGACCTGCAAACTGCAAGGGGTCTCAAAAACCACATGAGACTCCAAAGCTCACCGTCACGTCTAACAAGGCTCACAGGCTCAAAATTCCCCCCAAAAAAAAAATAGCTTGTTGAGGGGTCATGGTCCATTTTTGCTACCGAGGCCTGCAAACTGCAGCAGCCAAAGAAACCACAATGAGAGTCCAAATCTCACAGTGAAGACTCCTAGCCGTCGAAGGTGAAATGAAGCTTATTAACGTAAGCGAGAGTCACAGGCGGTGGAAGAATGTCAAAAAAGCTGGCAAAAGCTGTATTTGCAGTCGTAGAGCCTGGAACCATGCTTACTGACTGTGGGGAGCCTGAACAAGCACACAAGACTCCTAAGCTCACCGTGATGTCTAACAAGGCTACCAGGCTCAAAAGTAAAACAAAAAAACAAAAAAATAACTAGCTTGTTGAGGGGTCATGGTCCATTTTTGCTACCGGGGCCTGCAAATTGCAGCAGCCAAAAAAACCAGAATGAGAGTCCAAATCTCACAGTGAAGACTCCTAGCGGTCGAAAAGGTGAAATGAAGCTTATTAACGTAAGCGAGAGTCACAGTCGGTGGAAGAATGGCAAAAAAGCTGGCAAAAGCTGTATTTGCAGTCGTAGAGCCTGGAAACATGCTTACTGACTGTGGGGAGCCTGAACAAGCACATGAGACTCCTAAGCTCACCGTGATGTCTAACAAGGCTACCAGGCTCAAAAGTAAAAAAAAAAAGAAAAAAAAAAAACTAGCTTGTTGAGGAGTCATGGTCCATTTTTGCTCTCGGGGCCTTCAACCTGCAGCAGCCAAAAAAACCACAATGAGAGTCCAAATCTCACAGTGAAGACTCCTGGGTATTGAAAAGGTGAAATGAAGCTTTTTCATGGAGGCCAGAGTCACAGTTGGTGGCAGGATTTCATAAACGCTGGCAAGCGCTGTATTGGCAGCCCTAGAGCCTGGAAACTTGCTTACTGACCACGGGGAGTCTGCAAAACCACATGAGACTCCCAGCTCACCGTAACGGCTAAAAAGTTTCCCAGGCTCAAAAGTCAAATCAAACTTGTTCAGGGTTGATTTTTGCATCCGAGACCTGCAAACTGCAAGGGGTCTGAAAAACCACATGAGACTCCAAAGCTCACCGTCACATCTAACAAGGCTCCCAGGCTCAAAAGTAAAAAAAATAATAATAATAATTGCTTGTTGAGGGGTCATGGTCCATTTTTGTTACCGGGGCCTGCAACAGCAGCCAAAAAACCACAATGAGAGTCCAAATCTCACAGTGAAGACTCCTAGCCGTCGAAAAGGTGAAATGAAGCTTTTAACGTAAGCGAGAGTCACAGTCGGTGGAAGAATGTCAAAAAAGCTGGCAAAAGCTGTCTTTGCAGTCGTAGGGCCTGGAAACATGCTTACTGACTGTGGGGAGCCTGAACAAGCACATGAGACTCCTAAGCTCACCGTGATGTCTAACTAGTCATCACCAGGCTACCAGGCTCAAAAGTAAAAAAAAAAAACTAGCTTGTTGAGGGGTCATGGTCCATTTTTGCTCTCGGGGCCTGCAAACTGCAGCAGCCAAAAAAAACCACAATGAGAGTCCAAATCTCACAGTGAAGACTCCTGGGCATCGAAAAGGTGAAATGAAGCTTTTTCATGGAGGCCAGAGTCACAGTTGGTGGCAGGATTTCATAAACGCTGGCAAAAGCTGTATTGGCAGCCCTAGAGCCTGGAAACTTGCTTACTGACCACGGGGAGTCTGCAAAACCACATGAGACTCCCAAGCTCACCGTAACGGCTAAAAAGTTTCCCAGGCTCAAAAGTCAAATCAAACTTGTTCAGGGTTGATTTTTGCATCCGAGACCTGCAAACTGCAAGGGGTCTCAAAAACCACATGAGACTCCAAAGCTCACCGTCACGTCTAACAAGGCTCCCAGGCTCAAAAGTAAAAAAAAAAAAAAAACTAGCTTGTTGAGGGGTCATGGTCCATTTTTGCTACCGGGGCCTGCAAATTGCAGCAGCCAAAAAAACCAGAATGAGAGTCCAAATCTCACAGTGAAGACTCCTAGCCGTCGAAAAGGTGAAATGAAGCTTATTAACGTAAGCGAGAGTCACAGTCGGTGGAAGAATGTCAAAAAAGCTGGCAAAAGCTGTATTTGCAGTCGTAGAGCCTGGAAACATGCTTACTGACTGTGGGGAGCCTGAACAAGCACATGAGACTCCTAAGCTCACCGTGATGTCTAACAAGGCTACCAGGCTCAAAAGTAAAAAAAAAAAAAAAAAACTAGCTTGTTGAGGGGTCATGGTCCACTTTTGCTCTCGGGGCCTTCAAACTGCAGCAGCCAAAAAAAACACAATGAGAGTCCAAATCTCACAGTGAAGACTCCTGGGCATCGGAAAGTTGATATGAAGCTTTTTCATGGAGGCCAGAGTCACAGTTGGTGGCAGGATTTCATAAACGCTGGCAAGCGCTGTATTGGCAGCCCTAGAGCCTGGAAACTTGCTTACTGACCACGGGGAGTCTGCAAAACCACATGAGACTCCCAAGCTCACCGTAAGGGCTCAAAAGTTTCCCAGGCTCAAAAGTCAAATCAAACTTGTTCAGGGTTGGTTTTTGCATCCGAGACCTGCAAACTGCAAGGGGTCTGAAAAACCACATGAGACTCCAAAGCTCACCGTCACGTCTAACAAGGCTCCCAGGCTCAAAAGTAAAAAAAAAAAAAAAAAAAAAATATAGCTTGTTGAGGGGTCATGGTCCATTTTTGCTACCGAGGCCTGCAAACTGCACCAGCCAAAAAAAACACAATGAGAGTCCAAATCTCACAGAAGACTCCTGGGCATTGAAAAGGTGGAATGAAGCTTTTTCATGGAGGCCAGAGTCACAGTTGGTGGCAGGATTTCATAAACGCTGGCAAAAGCTGTATTGGCAGCCCTAGAGACTGGAAACTTGCTTACTGACCACGGGGAGTCTTCAAAACCACATGAGACTCCCAAGCTCACCGTAACGGCTAAAAAGTTTCCCAGGCTCAAAAGTCAAATCAAACTTGTTCAGGGTTGATTTTTGCATCCGAGACCTGCAAACTGCAAGGGGTCTGAAAAACCACATGAGACTTCAAAGCTCACCGTCACGTCTAACAAGGCTCCCAGGCTCAAAAGTAAAAAAAAAAATAATAATAATTGCTTGTTGAGGGGTCATGGTCCATTTTTGTTACCGGGGCCTGCAACAGCAGCCAAAAAACCACAATGAGAGTCCAAATCTCACAGTGAAGACTCCTAGCTGTCGAAAAGGTGAAATGAAGCTTTTAACGTAAGCGAGAGTCACAGTCGGTGGAAGAATGTCAAAAAAGCTGGCAAAAGCTGTATTTGCAGTCGTAGAGCCTGGAAACATGCTTACTGACTGTCGGGAGCCTGAACAAGCACATGAGACTCCGAAGCTCACCGTGATGTCTAACAAGGCTACCAGGCTCAAAAGTGAAAAAAAAAAAAAAACTAGCTTGTTGAGGGGTCATGGTCCATTTTTGCTCTTGGGGCCTGCAAACTGCAGCAGCCAAAAAAAACCACAATGAGAGTCCAAATCTCACAGTGAAGACTCCTGGGCATCGAAAAGGTGAAATGAAGCTTTTTCATGGAGGCCAGAGTCACAGTGGCAGGATTTCATAAACGCTGGCAAAAGCTGTATTGGCAGCCCTAGAGCCTTGAAACTTGCTTATTGACCACGGGGAGTCTGAAAAACCGCATGAAACTCCCAAGCTCAACTTAACGGCTAAAAAGTTTCGCAGGCTCAAAAGTCAAATCAAGCTTGTTCAGGGTTGATTTTTGAATCCGAGACCTGCAAACTGCAAGGGGTCTCAAAAACCACATGAGACTCCAAAGCTCACCGTCACGTCTAACAAGGCTCCCAGGCTCAAAAGTAAAAAAAAAAAAAAAAACTAGCTTGTTGAGGGGTCATGGTCCATTTTTGCTCTCGGGGCCTGCAAACTACAGCAGCAAAAAAAAACACAATGAGAGTCCAAATCTCACAGTGAAGACTCCTGGGCATCGAAAAGGTGAAATTAAGCTTTTTCATGGAGGCCAGAGTCACAGTTGATGGCAGTATTTCATAAACGCTGGCAAAAGCTGTATTAGCAGGAGCCTGGAAACTTGCTTACTGACCACGGGGAGTCTGCAAAACCGCATGAGACACCCAAGCTCACCGTAACGGCTAAAAAGTTTCCCAGGCGCAAAAGTCAAATCAAACTTGTTCAGGATTGGTTTTTGCATCCGAGACCTGCAAATTGCAAGGGGTCTCAAAAACCACATGAGACTCCAAAGCTCACCGTCACGTCTAACAAGGCTCCCAGGCTCAAAAGTAAAAAAAAAAAAAAAAAACAACTAGCTTGTTTAGGGGTCATTGTCCATTTTTGCCACCGGGGCATGCATATTGCAGCAGCCAAAAAAACAAGAATGAGAGTCCAAATCTCACAGTGAAGACTCCTAGCTGTCGAAAAGGTGAAATGAAGCTTTTAACGTAAGCGAGAGTCACAGTCGGTGGAAGAATGTCAAAAAAGCTGGCAAAAGCTGTATTTGCAGTCGTAGAGCCTGGAAACATGCTTACTGACTGTGGGGAGCCTGAACAAGCACATGAGACTCCGAAGCTCACCGTGATGTCTAACAAGGCTACCAGGCTCAAAAGTGAAAAAAAAAAAAAAACTAGCTTGTTGAGGGGTCATGGTCCATTTTTGCTCTCGGGGCCTGCAAACTGCAGCAGCCAAAAAAAACCACAATGAGAGTCCAAATCTCACAGTGAAGACTCCTGGGCATCGAAAAGGTGAAATGAAGCTTTTTCATGGAGGCCAGAGTCACAGTTGGTGGCAGGATTTCATAAACGCTGGCAAAAGCTGTATTGGCAGCCCTAGAGCCTGGAAACTTGCTTACTGACCACGGGGAGTCTGCAAAACCACATGAGACTCCCAAGCTCACCGTAACGGCTAAAAAGTTTCCCAGGCTCAAAAGTCAAATCAAACTTGTTCAGGGTTGATTTTTGCATCCGAGACCTGCAAACTGCAAGGGGTCTCAAAAACCACATGAGACTCCAAAGCTCACCGTCACGTCTAACAAGGCTCCCAGGCTCAAAAGTAAAAAAAAAAAAAAAACTAGCTTGTTGAGTGGTCATGGTCCATTTCTGCTACCGGGGCCTGCAAATTGCAGCAGCCAAAAAAACCAGAATGAGAGTCCAAATCTCACAGTGAAGACTCCTAGCCGTCGAAAGGTGAAATGAAGCTTATTAAAGTAAGCGAGAGTCACAGTCGGTGGAAGAATGTCAAAAAAGCTGGCAAAAGCTGTATTTGCAGTCGTAGAGCCTGGAAACATGCTTACTGACTGTGGGGAGCCTGAACAAGCACATGAGACTCCTAAGCTCACCGTGATGTCTAACAAGGCTACCAGGCTCAAAAGTAAAAAAAAAAAAAAAACTAGCTTGTTGAGGGGTCATGGTCCACTTTTGCTCTCGGGGCCTTCAAACTGCAGCAGCCAAAAAAACCACAATGAGAGTCCAAATCTCACAGTGAAGACTCCTGGGCATCGGAAAGGTGATATGAAGCTTTTTCATGGAGGCCAGAGTCACAGTTGGTGGCAGGATTTCATAAACGCTGGCAAGCGCTGTATTGGCAGCCCTAGAGCCTGGAAACTTGCTTACTGACCACAGGGAGTCTGCAAAACCACATGAGACTCCCAAGCTCACCGTAACGGCTAAAAAGTTTCCCAGGCTCAAAAGTCAAATCAAACTTGTTCAGGGTTGATTTTTGCATCCGAGACCTGCAAACTGCAAGGGGTCTGAAAAACCACATGAGACTCCAAAGCTCACCGTCACGTCTAACAGGCTCAAAAGTAAAAAAAAAAAAAAAAAAAAAAATAGCTTGTTGAGGGGTCATGGTCCATTTTTGCTACCGAGGCCTGCAAACTGCAGCAGCCAAAGAAACCACAATGAGAGTCCAAATCTCACAGTGAAGACTCCTAGCTGTCGAAGGTGAAATGAAGCTTATTAACGTAAGTCACAGTCGGTGGAAGAATGGCAAAAAAGCTGGCAAAAGCTGTATTTGCAGTCGTAGAGCCTGGAAACATGCTTACTGACT
This sequence comes from Triturus cristatus, assembly GCF_964204655.1. Taxonomy (NCBI): domain Eukaryota; kingdom Metazoa; phylum Chordata; class Amphibia; order Caudata; family Salamandridae; genus Triturus; species Triturus cristatus. The sequence continues at coordinate 1,768,279 of NC_140584.1, read as the reverse complement.
GTGGGGAGCCTTAACAAGCACATGAGACTCCTAGCTCACCCTAACAGCTAAAAAGTTTCCCAGGCTCAAAAGTCAAATCAAACTTGTTCAGGGTTGATTTTTGCATCCGAAACCTGCAAACTGCAAGGGGTCTGAAAAACCACATGAGACTCCAAAGCTCACCGTCACGTCTAACAAGGCTCCCAGGCTCAAAAGTAAAACAAATAATAATAATAATTGCTTGTTGAGGGGTCATGGTCCATTTTTGTTACCGGGGCCTGCAACAGCAGCCTAAAAACCACAATGAGAGTCCAAATCTCACAGTGAAGACTCCTAGCCGTCGAAAAGGTGAAATGAAGCTTTTAACGTAAGCGAGAGTCACAGTCGGTGGAAGAATGTCAAAAAAGCTGGCAAAAGCTGTCTTTGCAGTCGTAGGGCCTGGAAACATGCTTACTGACTGTGGGGAGCCTGAACAAGCACATGAGACTCCTAAGCTCACCGTGATGTCTAACTAGTCATCACCAGGCTACCAGGCTCAAAAGTAAAAAAAAAAAACTAGCTTGTTGAGGGGTCATGGTCTATTTTTGCTCTCGGGGCCTGCAAACTGCAGCAGCCAAAAAAAACCACAATGAGAGTCCAAATCTCACAGTGAAGACTCCTGGGCATCGAAAAGGTGAAATGAAGCTTTTTCATGGACGCCAGAGTCACAGTTGGTGGCAGGATTTCATAAACGCTGGCAAAAGCTGTATTGGCAGCCCTAGAGCCTGGAAACTTGCTTACTGACCACGGGGAGTCTGCAAAACCACATGAGACTCCCAAGCTCACCGTAACGGCTAAAAAGTTTCCCAGGCTCAAAAGTCAAATCAAACTTGTTCAGGGTTGATTTTTGCATCCGAGACCTGCAAACTGCAAGGGGTCTCAAAAACCACATGAGACTCCAAAGCTCACCGTCACGTCTAACAAGGCTCCCAGGCTCAAAAGTAAAAAAAAAAAAAAAACTAGCTTGTTGAGTGGTCATGGTCCATTTTTGCTACCGGGGCCTGCAAATTGCAGCAGCCAAAAAAACCAGAATGAGAGTCCAAATCTCACAGTGAAGACTCCTAGCCGTCGAAAGGTGAAATGAAGCTTATTAAAGTAAGCGAGAGTCACAGTCGGTGGAAGAATGTCAAAAAAGCTGGCAAAAGCTGTATTTGCAGTCGTAGAGCCTGGAAACATGCTTACTGACTGTGGGGAGCCTGAACAAGCACATGAGACTCCTAAGCTCACCGTGATGTCTAACAAGGCTACCAGGCTCAAAAGTAAAAAAAAAAAAAAAACTAGCTTGTTGAGGGGTCATGGTCCACTTTTGCTCTCGGGGCCTTCAAACTGCAGCAGCCAAAAAAACCAGAATGAGAGTCCAAATCTCACAGTGAAGACTCCTGGGCATCGGAAAGGTGATATGAAGCTTTTTCATGGAGGCCAGAGTGACAGTTGGTGGCAGGATTTCATAAACGCTGGCAAGCGCTGTATTGGCAGCCCTAGAGCCTGGAAACTTGCTTACTGACCACAGGGAGTCTGCAAAACCACATGAGACTCCCAAGCTCACCGTAACGGCTAAAAAGTTTCCCAGGCTCAAAAGTCAAATCAAACTTGTTCAGGGTTGATTTTTGCATCCGAGACCTGCAAACTGCAAGGGGTCTGAAAAACCACATGAGACTCCAAAGCTCACCGTCACGTCTAACAAGGCTCCCAGAATCAAAAGTAAAAAAAAAAAAAAATAATTGCTTGTTGAGGGGTCATGGTCCATTTTTGTTACCGGGGCCTGCAACAGCAGCCAAAAAAACCACAATGAGATGGTCCATTTTTGTTACCGGGGCCTGCAACAGCAGCCAAAAAAACCACAATGAGAATCCAAATCTCACAGTGAAGACTCCTAGCCGTCGAAAAGGTGAAATGAAGCTTTTAACGTAAGCGAGAGTCACAGTCGGTGGAAGAATGTCAAAAAAGCTGGCAAAAGCTGTATTTGCAGTCGTAGAGCCTGGAAACATGCTTACTGACTGTGGGGAGCCTGAACAAGCACATGAGACTCCTAAGCTCACCGTCATGTCTAACTAGTCAGCACCAGGCTACCATGCTCAAAAGTAAAAAAAAAAAACTAGCTTGTTGAGGGGTCATGGTCCATTTTTGCTCTCGGGGCCTGCAAACTGCAGCAGCCAAAAAAAACCACAATGAGAGTCCAAATCTCACAGTGAAGACTCCTGGGCATCGAAAAGGTGAAATGAAGCTTTTTCATGGAGGCCAGAGTCACAGTTGGTGGCAGTATTTCATAAACGCTGGCAAAAGCTGTATTGGCAGCCCTAGAGCCAAAACGTGCTTACTGACCACGGGGAGTCTGAAAAACCGCATGAGACTCCCAAGTCACCTTAACGGCTAAAAAGTTTCCCAGGCTCAAAAGTCAAATCAAGTTTGTTCAGGGTTGATTCTTTCACCCAAAACCTTCAAACTGCAAGGAGCCTCAAAACCCACATGAGACTCCTAAGCTCACCGTCACGTGTAACAAGGCTCCCAGGCTCAAAAGTCAAACAAAAAAAAAAACAAGCTTGTTGAGGGGGTTACGGTACATTTTTGCCCCCTGGGCCTGCAAACTGCAGAGCCAAAAAAAAACATAATGAGAGTTCAAATCTCACTGTGAAGTCTCCTGGGCTACGAAAAGGTGAAATGAAGCTTTTTCATGGAGGCCAGAGTCACCGTTGGTGGCAGGATTTCATAAACGCTGGCAAAAGCTGTATTGGCAGCCCTAGAGCCTGGAAACTTGCTTACTGACCACGGGGAGTCTGCAAAACCAGATGAGACTCCCAAGCTCACCGTAACGGCTAAAAAGTTTCCCAAGCTCAACAGTCAAATCAACTTGTTCAGGGTTGATTTTTGAATCCGAGACCTGCAAACTGCAAGGGGTCTCAAAAACCACATGAGACTCTAAAGCTCACCGTCACGTCTAACAAGGCTCCCAGGCTCAAAAGTAAAAAAAAAACCAAAAAAAACTAGCTTGTTTAGGGGTTAATGGTCCATTTGTGCTACCGGGGCCTGCAAATTGCAGCAGCCAAAAAAACCAGAATGAGAGTCCAAATATAACAGTGAAGACTCCTAGCCGTCAAAAAGGTGAAATGAAGCTTATTAACGTAAGCGAGAGTCACAGTAGGTGGAAGAATGTCAAAAAAGCTGGCAAAAGCTGTATTTGCAGTCGTAGAGCCTGGAAACATGCTTACTGACTGTGGGGAGCCTGAACAACACATGAGACGCTAAGCTCACCGTGATGTCTAACAAGGCTACCAGGCTCAAAAGTAAAAAAAAAACGAAAAAAAAAAAACTAGCTTGTTGAGGGGTCATGGTCCATTTTTGCTCTCGGGGCCTGCAAACTACAGCAGCAAAAAAAACCACAATGAGAGTCCAAATCTCACAGTGAAGACTCCTGGGCATCGAAAAGGTGAAATTAAGCTTTTTCATGGAGGCCAGAGTCACAGTTGATGGCAGTATTTCATAAACGCTGGCAAAAGCTGTATTAGCAGGAGCCTGGAAACTTGCTTACTGACCACGGGGAGTCTGCAAAACCGCATGAGACACCCAAGCTCACCGTAACGGCTAAAAAGTTTCCCAGGCGCAAAAGTCAAATCAAACTTGTTCAGGATTGGTTTTTGCATCCGAGACCTGCAAATTGCAAGGGGTCTCAAAAACCACATGAGACTCCAAAGCTCACCGTCACGTCTAACAAGGCTCCCAGGCTCAAAAGTAAAAAAAAAAAAAAAAAAACAACTAGCTTGTTTAGGGGTCATGGTCCATTTTTGCTACCGGGGCATGCAAATTTGCAGCAGCCAATAAAACCAGAATGAGAGTCCAAATCTCACAGTGAAGACTCCTAGCCGTCAAAAAGGTGAAATGAAGCTTATTAACGTAAGCGAGAGTCACAGTAGATGGAAGAATGTCAAAAAAGCTGGCACAAGCCGTATTTGCAGTCGTAGAGCCTGGAAACATGCTTACTGACTGTGGGGAGCCTGAACAAGCACATGAGACGGCTAAGCTCACCGTGATGTCTAACAAGGCCACCAGTCTCAAAAGTAAAAAAAAAAAAAAAACTAGCTTGTTGAGGGGTCATGGTCCATTTTTGCTCTCGGGGCCTGCAAACTGCAGCAGCCAAAAAAACCACAATGAGAGCCCAAATCTCACAGTGAAGACTCCTGGGCATCGAAAAGGTGAAATGAAGCTTTTTCATGGAGGCCAGAGTCACAGTTGGTGGCAGTATTTCATAAACGCTGGCAAAAGCTGTATTGGCAGCCCTAGAGCCTGGAAACTTGCTTACTGACCCGGGGAGTCTGAAAAACCGCATGAGACTCCCAAGCTCACCTTAAAGGCTAAAAAGTTTCCCAGGCGCAAAAGTCAAATCAAACTTGTTCAGGGTTGATTTTTGAATCCGAGACCTGCAAACTGCAAGGGGTCTCAAAAACCACATGAGACTCCAAAGCTCACCGTCACGTCTAACAAGGCTCTCAGGCTCAAAAGTAAAAAAAAAAAAAAAGCTTGTTGAGGGGTCATGGTCCATTTTTGCTCTCGGGGCCTGCAAACTACAGCAGCAAAAAAAACCACAATGAGAGTCCAAATCTCACAGTGAAGACTCCTGGGCATCGAAAAGGTGAAATTAAGCTTTTTCATGGAGGCCAGAGTCACAGTTGATGGCAGTATTTCATAAACGCTGGCAAAAGCTGTATTAGCAGGAGCCTGGAAACTTGCTTACTGACCACGGGGAGTCTGCAAAACCGCATGAGACACCCAAGCTCACCGTAACGGCTAAAAAGTTTTCCAGGCGCAAAAGTCAAATCAAACTTGTTCAGGATTGGTTTTTGCATCCGAGACCTGCAAATTGCAAGGGGTCTCAAAAACCACATGAGACTCCACAAAGCTCACCGTCACGTCTAACAAGGCTCTCAGGCTCAAAAGTAAAAAAAAAAAAAAAAAAAAACTAGCTTGTTTAGGGGTCACGGTCCATTTTTGCTCTCGGGGCCTGCAAACTGCAGCAGCCAAAAAAAACCACAATGAGAGTCCAAATCTCACAGTGAAGACTCCTGGGCATCGAAAAGGTGAAATGAAGCTTTTTCATGGAGGCCAGAGTCACAGTTGGTGGCAGTATTTCATAAACGCTGGCAAAAGCTGTATTGGCAGCCCTAGAGCCTGGAAACTTGCTTACTGACCACAGGGAGTCTGCAAAACCGCATGAGACACCCAAGCTCACCGTAACGGCTAAAATGTTTCCCAGGCGCAAAAGTCAAATCAAACTTGTTCAGGATTGGTTTTTGCATCCTAGACCTGCAAATTGCAAGGGGTCTCAAAAACCACATGAGACTCCAAAGCTCACTGTCACGTCTAACAAGGCTCCCAGGCTCAAAAGTAAAAAATTTTTTTTAAAAACTAGCTTGTTGAGGGGTTAATGGTCCATTTGTGCTACCGGGGCCTGCAAATTGCAGCAGCCAAAAAAACCAGAATGAGAGTCCAAATATCACAGTGAAGACTCCTAGCCGTCAAAAAGGTGAAATGAAGCTTATTAACGTAAGCGAGAGTCACAGTAGGTGGAAGAATGTCAAAAAAGCTGGCAAAAGCTGTATTTGCAGTCGTAGAGCCTGTAAACATGCTTACTGACTGTGGGGAGCCTGAACAAGCACATGAGACGCCTAAGCTCACCGTGATGTCTAACAAGGCTACCAGTCTCAAAAGTAAAAAAAAAAAAAAACTAGCTTGTTGAGGGGTCATGGTCCATTTTTGCTCTCGGGGCCTGCAAACTGCAGTAGCCAAAAAAAACACAATGAGAGTCCAAATCTCACAGTGAAGACTCCTGGGCATCGAAAAGGTGAAATGAAGCTTTTTCATGGAGGCCAGAGTCACAGTTGGTGGCAGGATTTCATAAACGCTGGCAAAAGCTGTATTGGCAGCCCTAGAGCCTGGAAACTTGCTTACTACCCGGGGAGTCTGCAAAGCCGCATGAGACTCCCAAGCTCACCTTAACGGCTAAAAAGTTTCCCAAGCTCAAAAGTCAAATCAAACTTGTTCAGGGTTGATTTTTGAATCCGAGACCTGCAAACTGCAAGGGGTCTCAAAAACCACATGAGACTCTAAAGCTCACCGTCACGTCTAACAAGGCTCCCAGGCTCAAAAGTAAAAAAAAAAACAAAAAAAACTAGCTTGTTGAGGGGTTAATGGTCCATATGTGCTACCGGGGCCTGCAAACTGCAGCAGCCAAAAAAACCACAATGAGAGCCCAAATCTCACAGTGAAGACTCCTGGGCATCGAAAAGGTGAAATGAAGCTTTTTCATGGAGGCCAGAGTCACAGTTGGTGGCAGTATTTCATAAACGCTGGCAAAAGCTGTATTGGCAGCCCTAGAGCCTGGAAACTTGCTTACTGACCCGGGGAGTCTGAAAAACCGCATGAGACTCCCAAGCTCACCTTAAAGGCTAAAAAGTTTCCCAGGCGCAAAAGTCAAATCAAACTTGTTCAGGGTTGATTTTTGAATCCGAGACCTGCAAACTGCAAGGGGTCTCAAAAACCACATGAGACTCCAAAGCTCACCGTCACGTCTAACAAGGCTCTCAGGCTCAAAAGTAAAAAAAAAAAAAAAGCTTGTTGAGGGGTCATGGTCCATTTTTGCTCTCGGGGCCTGCAAACTACAGCAGCAAAAAAAAACACAATGAGAGTCCAAATCTCACAGTGAAGACTCCTGGGCATCGAAAAGGTGAAATTAAGCTTTTTCATGGAGGCCAGAGTCACAGTTGATGGCAGTATTTCATAAACGCTGGCAAAAGCTGTATTAGCAGGAGCCTGGAAACTTGCTTACTGACCACGGGGAGTCTGCAAAACCGCATGAGACACCCAAGCTCACCGTAACGGCTAAAAAGTTTTCCAGGCGCAAAAGTCAAATCAAACTTGTTCAGGATTGGTTTTTGCATCCGAGACCTGCAAATTGCAAGGGGTCTCAAAAACCACATGAGACTCCACAAAGCTCACCGTCACGTCTAACAAGGCTCTCAGGCTCAAAAGTAAAAAAAAAAAAAAAAAAAAACTAGCTTGTTTAGGGGTCACGGTCCATTTTTGCTCTCGGGGCCTGCAAACTGCAGCAGCCAAAAAAAACCACAATGAGAGTCCAAATCTCACAGTGAAGACTCCTGGGCATCGAAAAGGTGAAATGAAGCTTTTTCATGGAGGCCAGAGTCACAGTTGGTGGCAGTATTTCATAAACGCTGGCAAAAGCTGTATTGGCAGCCCTAGAGCCTGGAAACTTGCTTACTGACCACAGGGAGTCTGCAAAACCGCATGAGACACCCAAGCTCACCGTAACGGCTAAAATGTTTCCCAGGCGCAAAAGTCAAATCAAACTTGTTCAGGATTGGTTTTTGCATCCTAGACCTGCAAATTGCAAGGGGTCTCAAAAACCACATGAGACTCCAAAGCTCACTGTCACGTCTAACAAGGCTCCCAGGCTCAAAAGTAAAAAAAAAATTTAAAAAACTAGCTTGTTGAGGGGTTAATGGTCCATTTGTGCTACCGGGGCCTGCAAATTGCAGCAGCCAAAAAAACCAGAATGAGAGTCCAAATATCACAGTGAAGACTCCTAGCCGTCAAAAAGGTGAAATGAAGCTTATTAACGTAAGCGAGAGTCACAGTAGGTGGAAGAATGTCAAAAAAGCTGGCAAAAGCTGTATTTGCAGTCGTAGAGCCTGGAAACATGCTTACTGACTGTGGGGAGCCTGAACAAGCACATGAGACGCCTAAGCTCACCGTGATGTCTAACAAGGCTACCAGTCTCAAAAGTAAAAAAAAAAAAAAACTAGCTTGTTGAGGGGTCATGGTCCATTTTTGCTCTCGGGGCCTGCAAACTGCAGTAGCCAAAAAAAACACAATGAGAGTCCAAATCTCACAGTGAAGACTCCTGGGCATCGAAAAGGTGAAATGAAGCTTTTTCATGGAGGCCAGAGTCACAGTTGGTGGCAGGATTTCATAAACGCTGGCAAAAGCTGTATTGGCAGCCCTAGAGCCTGGAAACTTGCTTACTACCCGGGGAGTCTGCAAAGCCGCATGAGACTCCCAAGCTCACCTTAACGGCTAAAAAGTTTCCCAAGCTCAAAAGTCAAATCAAACTTGTTCAGGGTTGATTTTTGAATCCGAGACCTGCAAACTGCAAGGGGTCTCAAAAACCACATGAGACTCTAAAGCTCACCGTCACGTCTAACAAGGCTCCCAGGCTCAAAAGTAAAAAAAAAAACAAAAAAACTAGCTTGTTGAGGGGTTAATGGTCCATTTGTGCTACCGGGGCCTGCAAATTGCAGCAGCCAAAAAAACCACAATGAGAGTCCAAATATCACAGTGAAGACGCCTAGCCGTCAAAAAGGTGAAATGAAGCTTTTAACGTAAGCGAGAGTCACAGTCGGTGGAAGAATGTCAAAAAAGCTGGCAAAAGCTGTATTTGCAGTCGTAGAGCCTGGAAACATGCTTACTGACTGTGGGGAGCCTGAACAAGAACATGAGACTCCTAAGCTCACCGTCATGTCTAACTAGTCAGCACCAGGCTACCAGGCTCAAAAGTAAAAAAAAAAAACTAGCTTGTTGAGGGGTCATGGTCCATTTTTGCTCTCGGGGCCTGCAAACTGCAGCAGCCAAAAAAAAACACAATGAGAGTCCAAATCTCACAGTGAAGACTCCTGGGCATCGAAAAGGTGAAATGAAGCTTTTTCATGGAGGCCAGAGTCACAGTTGGTGGCAGTATTTCATAAACGCTGGCAAAAGCTGTATTGGCAGCCCTAGAGCCGAAACGTGCTTACTGACCACGGGGAGTCTGAAAAACCGCATGAGACTCCCAAGTCACCTTAACGGCTAAAAAGTTTCCCAGGCTCAAAAGTCAAATCAAGTTTGTTCAGGGTTGATTCTTTCACCCAAAACCTTCAAACTGCAAGGAGCCTCAAAACCCACATGAGACTCCTAAGCTCACCGTCACGTGTAACAAGGCTCCCAGGCTCAAAAGTCAAACAAAAAAAAAAACAAGCTTGTTGAGGGGGTTACGGTACATTTTTGCCCCCTGGGCCTGCAAACTGCAGGAGCCAAAAAGAAACATAATGAGAGTTCAAATCTCACTGTGAAGTCTCCTGGGCTACGAAAAGGTGAAATGAAGCTTTTTCATGGAGGCCAGAGTCACCGTTGGTGGCAGGATTTCATAAACGCTGGCAAAAGCTGTATTGGCAGCCCTAGAGCCTGGAAACTTGCTTACTGACCCGGGGAGTCTGAAAAACCGCATGAGACTCCCACGCTCACCTAACGGCTAAAAAGTTTCCCAAGCTCAAAAGTCAAATCAACCTTGTTCAGGGTTGATTTTTGAATCCGAGACCTGCAAACTGCAAGGGGTCTCAAAAACCACATGAGACTCTAAAGCTCACCGTCACGTCTAACAAGGCTCCCAGGCTCAAAAGTAAAAAAAAAACAAAAAAAACTAGCTTGTTGAGGGGTTAATGGTCCATTTGTGCTACCGGGGCCTGCAAATTGCAGCAGCCAAAAAAACCAGAATGAGAGTCCAAATATCACAGTGAAGACTCCTAGCCGTCAAAAAGGTGAAATGAAGCTTATTAACGTAAGCGAGAGTCACGGTAGGTGGAAGAATGTCAAAAAAGCTGGCAAAAATTGTATTTGCAGTCGTAGAGCCTGGAAACATGCTTACTGACTGTGGGGAGCCTGAACAAGCACATGAGACGCCTAAGCTCACCGTGATGTCTAACAAGGCTACCGGTCTCAAAAGTAAAAAAAAAAAAAACTAGCTTGTTGAGGGGTCATGGTCCATTTTTGCTCTCGGGGCCTGCAAACTGCAGTAGCCAAAAAAACCACAATGAGAGTCCAAATCTCACAGTGAAAACTCCTGGGCATCAAAAAGGTGAAATGAAGCTTTTTCATGGAGGCCAGAGTCACAGTTGGTGGCAGGATTTCATAAACGCTGGCAAAAGCTGTATTGGCAGCCCTAGAGCCTAGAAACTTGCTTACTACCCGGGGAGTCTGCAAAGCCGCATGAGACTCCCAAGCTCACCTTAACGGCTAAAAAGTTTCCCAAGCTCAAAAGTCAAATCAAACTTGTTCAGGGTTGATTTTTGAATCCGAGACCTGCAAACTGCAAGGGGTCTCAAAAACCACATGAGACTCTAAAGCTCACCGTCACGTCTAACAAGGCTCCCAGGCTCAAAAGTAAAAACAAAAAAAAAAAAACTAGCTTGTTGAGGGGTTAATGGTCCATTTGTGCTACCGGGGCCTGCAAATTGCAGCAGCCAAAAAAACCAGAATGAGAGTCCAAATATCACAGTGAAGACTCCTAGCCGTCAAAAAGGTGAAATGAAGCTTATTAACGTAAGCGAGAGTCACAATAGGTGGACGAATGTCAAAAAAGCTGGCAAAAGCTGTATTTGCAGTCGTAGAGAGAGAAACATGCTTACTGACTGTGGGGAGCCTGAACAACACATGAGACGCCTAAGCTCACCGTGATGTCTAACAAGGCTACCAGGCTCAAAAGTAAAAAAAAAAAAAAAAAAAAAAAACTAGCTTGTTGAGGGGTCATGGTCCATTTTTGCTCTCGGGGCCTGCATGCAGCAGCCAAAAAAAACCACAATGAGAGTCCAAATGTCACAGTGAAGACTCCTGGGCATCGAAAAGGTGAAATTAAGCTTTTTCATGGAGGCCAGAGTCACAGTTGGTGGCAGTATTTCATAAACGCTGGCAAAAGCTGTATAGGCAGCCCTAGAGCCTGGAAACTTGCTTACTGACCACGGGGAGTCTGCAAAACCGCATGAGACACCCAAGCTCACCGTAACGGCTAAAATGTTTCCCAGGCGCAAAAGTCAAATTAAACTTGTTCAGGATTGGTTTTTGCATCCTAGACCTGCAAATTGCAAGGGGTCTCAAAAACCACATGAGACTCCAAAGCTCACTGTCACGTCTAACAAGGCTCCCAGGCTCAAAAGTAAAAAAAACATTTAAAAAACTAGCTTGTTGAGGGGTTAATGGTCCATTTGTGCTACCGGGGCCTGCAAATTGCAGCAGCCAAAAAAAACAGAATGAGAGTCCAAATATCACAGTGAAGACTCCTAGCCGTCAAAAAGGTGAAATGAAGCTTATTAACGTAAGCGAGAGTCACAGTAGGTGGAAGAATGTCAAAAAAGCTGGCAAAAGCTGTATTTGCAGTCGTAGAGCCTGGAAACATGCTTACTCACTGTGGGGAGCCTGAACAAGCACATGAGACGCCTAAGCTCACCGTGATGTCTAACAAGGCTACCAGGCTCAAAAGTAAAAAAAAAAAAAAAACTAGCTTGTTGAGGGGTCATGGTCCATTTTTGCTCTCGGGGCCTGCAAACTGCAGTAGCCAAAAAAACCACAATGAGAGTCCAAATCTCACAGTGAAGACTCCTGGGCATCGAAAAGGTGAAATGAAGCTTTTTCATGGAGGCCAGAGTCACAGTTGGTGGCAGGATTTCATAAACGCTGGCAAGCGCTGTATTGGCAGCCCTAGAGCCTGGAAACTTGCTTACTACCCGGGGAGTCTGAAAAACCGCATGAGACTCCCAAGTCACCTTAACGGCTAAAAAGTTTCCCAGGCTCAAAAGTCAAATCAAGTTTGTTCAGGGTTGATTTTTGCATCCGAGACCTTCAAACTGCAAGGAGCCTCAAAACCCACATGAGACTCCTAAGCTCACCGTCACGTGTAACAAGGCTCCCAGGCTCAAAAGTCAAACAAAAAAAAAAACAAGCTTGTTGAGGGGGTTACGGTACATTTTTGCCCCCTGGGCCTGCAAACTGCAGGAGCCAAAAAAAACCATAATGAGAGTTCAAATCTCACTGTGAAGTCTCCTGGGCTACGAAAAGGTGAAATGAAGCTTTTTCATGGAGGCCAGAGTCACCGTTGGTGGCAGGATTTCATAAACGCTGGCAAAAGCTGTATTGGCAGCCCTAGAGCCTGGAAACTTGCTTACTGACCCGGGGAGTCTGAAAAACCGCATGAGACTCCCACGCTCACCTAACGGCTAAAAAGTTTCCCAAGCTCAAAAGTCAAATCAAACTTGTTCAGGGTTGATTTTTGAATCCGAGACCTGCAAACTGCAAGGGGTCTCAAAAACCACATGAGACTCTAAAGCTCACCGTCATGTCTAACAAGGCTCCCAGGCTCAAAAGTAAAAAAAAAACCAAAAAAAACTAGCTTGTTGAGGGGTTAATGGTCCATTTGTGCTACCGGGGCCTGCAAATTGCAGCAGCCAAAAAAACCAGAATGAGAGTCCAAATATCACAGTGAAGACTCCTAGCCGTCAAAAAGGTGAAATGAAGCTTATTAACGTAAGCGAGAGTCACAGTAGGTGGAAGAATGTCAAAAAAGCTGGCAAAAGCTGTATTTGCAGTCGTAGAGCCTGGAAACATGCTTACTGACTGTGGGGAGCCTGAACAAGCACATGAGACGCCTAAGCTCACCGTGATGTCTAACAAGGCTACCGGTCTCAAAAGTAAAAAAAAAAAAAACTAGCTTGTTGAGGGGTCATGGTCCATTTTTGCTCTCGGGGCCTGCAAACTGCAGTAGCCAAAAAAAACCACAATGAGAGTCCAAATCTCACAGTGAAGACTCCTGGGCATCGAAAAGGTGAAATGAAGCTTTTTCATGGAGGCCAGAGTCACAGTTGGTGGCAGGATTTCATAAACGCTGGCAAAAGCTGTATTGGCAGCCCTAGAGCCTAGAAACTTGCTTACTACCCGGGGAGTCTGCAAAGCCGCATGAGACTCCCAGGCTCACCTTAACGGCTAAAAAGTTTCCCAAGCTCAAAAGTCAAATCAAACTTGTTCAGGGTTGATTTTTGAATCCGAGACCTGCAAACTGCAAGGGGTCTCAAAAACCACATGAGACTCTATAGCTCACCGTCACGTCTAACAAGGCTCCCAGGCTCAAAAGTAAAAAAAAAAAAAAAAAAACTAGCTTGTTGAGGGGTTAATGGTCCATTTGTGCTACCGGGGCCTGCAAATTGCAGCAGCCAAAAAAACCAGAATGAGAGTCCAAATATCACAGTGAAGACTCCTAGCCGTCAAAAAGGTGAAATGAAGCTTATTAACGTAAGCGAGAGTCACAATAGGTGGACGAATGTCAAAAAAGCTGGCAAAAGCTGTATTTGCAGTCGTAGAGAGAGAAACATGCTTACTGACTGTGGGGAGCCTGAACAACACATGAGACGCCTAAGCTCACCGTGATGTCTAACAAGGCTACCAGGCTCAAAAGTAAAAAAAAAAAAAAAACTAGCTTGTTGAGGGGTCATGGTCCATTTTTGCTCTCGGGGCCTGCAAACTGCAGCAGCCAAAAAAAACCACAATGAGAGTCCAAATGTCACAGTGAAGACTCCTGGGCATCGAAAAGGTGAAATGAAGCTTTTTCATGGAGGCCAGAGTCACAGTTGGTGGCAGTATTTCATAAACGCTGGCAAAAGCTGTATAGGCAGCCCTAGAGCCTGGAAACTTGCTTACTGACCACGGGGAGTCTGCAAAACCGCATGAGACTCCCAAGCTCACCTTAAAGGCTAAAAAGTTTCCCAGGCGCAAAAGTCAAATCAAACTTGTTCAGGGTTGATTTTTGAATCCGAGACCTGCAAACTGCAAGGGGTCTCAAAAACCACATGAGACTCCAAAGCTCACCGTCACGTCTAACAAGGCTCCCAGGCTCAAAAGTAAAAAAAAAAAACAAAAAAAACTAGCTTGTTGAGGGGTCATGGTCCATTTTTGCTCTCGGGGCCTGCAAACTACAGCAGCAAAAAAAACCACAATGAGACAAATCTCACAGTGAAGACTCCTGGGCATCGAAAAGGTGAAATTAAGCTTTTTCATGGAGGCCAGAGTCACAGTTGATGGCATTATTTCATAAACGCTGGCAAAAGCTGTATTAGCAGGAGCCTGGAAACTTGCTTACTGACCACAGGGAGTCTGCAAAACCGCATGAGACACCCAAGCTCACCGTAACGGCTAAAAAGTTTCCCAGGCGCAAAAGTCAAATCAAACTTGTTCAGGATTGGTTTTTGCATCCGAGACCTGCAAATTGCAAGGGGTCTCAAAAACCACATGAGACTCCAAAGCTCACCGTCACGTCTAACAAGGCTCCCAGGCTCAAAAGTAAAAAAAAAACAAAAAAAACTAGCTTGTTGAGGGGTTAATGGTCCATTTCTGCTACCGGGGCCTGCAAATTGCAGCAGCCAAAAAAACCAGAATGAGAGTCCAAATATCACAGTGAAGACTCCTAGCCGTCAAAAAGGTGAAATGAAGCTTATTAACGTAAGCGAGAGTCACAGTAGGTGGAAGAATGTCAAAAAAGCTGGCAAAAGCTGTATTTGCAGTCGTAGAGAGAGAAACATGCTTACTGACTGTGGGGAGCCTGAATAACACATGAGACGCCTAAGCTCACCGTGATGTCTAACAAGGCTACCAGGCTCAAAAGTAAAAAAAAAAAAAAAAAAAAAAACTAGCTTGTTGAGGGGTCATGGTCCATTTTTGCTCTCGGGGCCTGCAAACTGCAGCAGCCAAAAAAAACCACAATGAGAGTCCAAATCTCACAGTGAAGACTCCTGGGCATCGAAAAGGTGAAATGAAGCTTTTTCATGGAGGCCAGAGTCACAGTTGGTGGCAGTATTTCATAAACGCTGGCAAAAGCTGTATTGGCAGCCCTAGAGCCTGGTAACTTGCTTACTGACCACGGGGAGTCTGCAAAACCGCATGAGACACCCAAGCTCACCGTAACGGCTAAAATGTTTCCCAGGCGCAAAAGTCAAATCAAACTTGTTCAGGATTGGTTTTTGCATCCTAGACCTGCAAATTGCAAGGGGTCTCAAAAACCACATGAGACTCCAAAGCTCACTGTCACGTCTAACAAGGCTCCCAGGCTCAAAAGTAAAAAAAAAAAACAAAAAAAACTAGCTTGTTGAGGGGTCATGGTCCATTTTTGCTCTCGGGGCCTGCAAACTGCAGCAGCCAAAAAAACCACAATGAGAGCACAAATCTCACAGTGAAGACTCCTGGGCATCGAAAAGGTGAAATGAAGCTTTTTCATGGAGGCCAGAGTCACAGTTGGTGGCAGTATTTCATAAACGCTGGCAAAAGCTGTATTGGCAGCCCTAGAGCCTGGAAACTTGCTTACTGACCTGGGGAGTCTGAAAAACCGCATGAGACTCCCAAGCTCACCTTAAAGGCTAAAAAGTTTCCCAGGCGCAAAAGTCAAATCAAACTTGTTCAGGGTTGATTTTTGAATCCGAGACCTGCAAACTGCAAGGGGTCTCAAAAACCACATGAGACTCCAAAGCTCACCGTCACGTCTAACAAGGCTCCCAGGCTCAAAAGTAAAAAAAAAAAAAAAAAAAACTAGCTTGTTGAGGGGTCATGGTCCATTTTTGCTCTCGGGGCCTGCAAACTACAGCAGCAAAAAAAACCACAATGAGAGTCCAAATCTCACAGTGAAGACTCCTGGGCATCGAAAAGGTGAAATGAAGCTTATTAACGTAAGCGAGAGTCACAGTAGGTGGAAGACTGTCAAAAAAGCTGTATTTTCAGTCGTAGAGCCTGGAAACATGCTTACTGACTGTGGGGAGCCTGAACAAGCACATGAGACGCCTAAGCTCACCGTGATGTCTAACAAGGCTACCAGTCTCAAAAGTAAAAACAAAAAAAACTAGCTTGTTGAGGGGTCATGGTCCATTTTTGCTACCGGGGCATGCAAATTGCAGCAGCCAAAAAAACCAGAATGAGAGTCCAAATCTCACAGTGAAGACTCCTAGCCGTCGAAAAGGTGAAATGAAGCTTATTAACGTAAGCAAGAGTCACAGTCGGTGGAAGAATGTCAAAAAAGCTGGCAAAAGCTGTATTTGCAGTCTTAGAGCCTGGAAACAAAAACTAGCTTGTTGAGGGGTCATGGTCCATTTTTGCTCTCGGGGCCTGCAAACTGCAGCAGCCAAAAAAACCACAATGAGAGTCCAAATCTCACAGGGGAGACTCCTGGGCATCGAAAAGGTGAAATGAAGCTTTTTCATGGAGGCCAGATGGTGGCAGTATTTCATAAATGCTGGCAAAAGCTGTATTGGCAGCCCTAGAGCCTGGAAACTTGCTTACTGACCCGGGGAGTCTGCAAAGCCGCATGAGAATCCCAAGCTCACCTTAACGGCAAAAAAGTTTCCCAAGCTTAAAAGTCAAATCAACCTTGTTCAGGGTTGATTTTTGAATCCGAGACCTGCAAACTGCAAGGGGTCTCAAAAACCACATGAGACTCTAAAGCTCACCGTCACGTCTAACAAGGCTCCCAGGCTCAAAAGTAAAAAAAAAAACAAAAAAAACTAGCTTGTTGAGGGGTTAATGGTCCATTTGTGCTACCGGGGCCTGCAAATTGCAGCAGCCAAAAAAACCAGAATGAGAGTCCAAATATCACAGTGAAGACTCCTAGCCGTCAAAAAGGTGAAATGAAGCTTATTAACATAAGCGAGAGTCACAGTAGGTGGAAGAATGTCAAAAAAGCTGGCACAAGCTGTATTTGCAGTTGTAGAGCCTGGAAACATGCTTACTGACTGTGGGGAGCCTGAACAAGCACATGAGACGGCTAAGCTCACCGTGATGTCTAACAAGGCCACCAGTCTCAAAAGTAAAAAAAAAAAAAAACTAGCTTGTTGAGGGGTCATGGTCCATTTTTGCTCTCGGGGCCTGCAAACTGCAGCAGCCAAAAAAACCACAATGAGAGCCCAAATCTCACAGTGAAGACTCCTGGGCATCGAAAAGGTGAAATGAAGCTTATTAACGTAAGCGAGAGTCACAGTAGGTGGAAGACTGTCAAAAAAGCTGGCAAAAGCTGTATTTTCAGTCGTAGAGCCTGGAAACATGCTTACTGACTGTGGGGAGCCTGAACAAGCACATGAGACGCCTAAGCTCACCGTGATGTCTAACAAGGCTACCAGTCTCAAAAGTAAAAACAAAAAAAACTAGCTTGTTGAGGGGTCATGGTCCATTTTTGCTACCGGGGCATGCAAATTGCAGCAGCCAAAAAAACCAGAATGAGAGTCCAAATCTCACAGTGAAGACTCCTAGCCGTCGAAAAGGTGAAATGAAGCTTATTAACGTAAGCAAGAGTCACAGTCGGTGGAAGAATGTCAAAAAAGCTGGCAAAAGCTGTATTTGCAGTCTTAGAGCCTGGAAACAAAAACTAGCTTGTTGAGGGGTCATGGTCCATTTTTGCTCTCGGGGCCTGCAAACTGCAGCAGCCAAAAAAACCACAATGAGAGTCCAAATCTCACAGGGGAGACTCCTGGGCATCGAAAAGGTGAAATGAAGCTTTTTCATGGAGGCCAGATGGTGGCAGTATTTCATAAATGCTGGCAAAAGCTGTATTGGCAGCCCTAGAGCCTGGAAACTTGCTTACTGACCCGGGGAGTCTGCAAAGCCGCATGAGAATCCCAAGCTCACCTTAACGGCAAAAAAGTTTCCCAAGCTTAAAAGTCAAATCAACCTTGTTCAGGGTTGATTTTTGAATCCGAGACCTGCAAACTGCAAGGGGTCTCAAAAACCACATGAGACTCTAAAGCTCACCGTCACGTCTAACAAGGCTCCCAGGCTCAAAAGTAAAAAAAAAAAAAAAAAAAGCTAGCTTGTTGAGGGGTTAATGGTCCATTTGTGCTACCGGGGCATGCAAATTGCAGCAGCCAAAAAAACCAGAATGAGAGTCCAAATATCACAGTGAAGACTCCTAGCCGTCAAAAAGGTGAAATGAAGCTTATTAACGTAAGCGAGAGTCACAGTAGGTGGAAGAATGTCAAAAAAGCTGGCAAAAGCTGTATTTGCAGTCGTAGAGCCTGGAAACATGCTTACTGACTGTGGGGAGCCTGAACAAGCACATGAGACGCCTAAGCTCACCGTGATGTCTAACAAGGCTACCGGTCTCAAAAGTAAAAAAAAAAAAAACTAGCTTGTTGAGGGGTCATGGTCCATTTTTGCTCTCGGGGCCTGCAAACTGCATAGCCAAAAAAACCACAATGAGAGTCCAAATCTCACAGTGAAGACTCCTGGGCATCGAAAAGGTGAAATGAAGCTTTTTCATGGAGGCCAGAGTCACAGTTGGTGGCAGGATTTCATAAACGCTGGCAAAAGCTGTATTGGCAGCCCTAGAGCCTGGAAACTTGCTTACTACCCGGGGAGTCTGCAAAGCCGCATGAGACTCCCAAGCTCACCTTAACAGCTAAAAAGTTTCCCATGCTCAAAAGTCAAATCAAACTTGTTCAGGGTTGATTTTTGAATACGAGACCTGCAAACTGCAAGGGGTCTCAAAAACCACATGAGACTCTAAAGCTCACCGTCACGTCTAACAAGGCTCCCAGGCTCAAAAGTAAAAAAAAAAAAAAAAAAAACTAGCTTGTTGAGGGGTTAATGGTCCATTTGTGCTACCGGGGCCTGCAAATTGCAGCAGCCAAAAAAACCAGAATGAGAGTCCAAATATCACAGTGAAGACTCCTAGCCGTCAAAAAGGTGAAATGAAGCTTATTAACGTAAGCGAGAGTCACAGTAGGTGGAAGAATGTCAAAAAAGCTGGCAAAAGCTGTATTTGCAGTCGTAGAGCCTGGAAACATGCTTACTGACTGTGGGGAGCCTGAACAAGCACATGAGACGCCTAAGCTCACCGTGATGTCTAACAAGGCTACCAGTCTCAAAAGTAAAAAAAAAAAAAAAACTAGCTTGTTGAGGGGTCATGGTCCATTTTTGCTCTCGGGGCCTGCAAACTGCAGTAGCCAAAAAAACCACAATGAGAGTCCAAATCTCACAGTGAAGACTCCTGGGCATCGAAAAGGTGAAATGAAGCTTTTTCATGGAGGCCAGAGTCACAGTTGGTGGCAGGATTTCATAAACGCTGGCAAAAGCTGTATTGGCAGCCCTAGAGCCTGGAAACTTGCTTACTACCCGGGGAGTCTGCAAAGCCGCATGAGACTCCCAAGCTCACCTTAACGGCTAAAAAGTTTCCCAAGCTCAAAAGTCAAATCAAACTTGTTCAGGGTTGATTTTTGAATCCGAGACCTGCAAACTGCAAGGGGTCTCAAAAACCACATGAGACTCTAAAGCTCACCGTCACGTCTAACAAGGCTCCCAGGCTCAAAAGTAAAAAAAAAAACAAAAAAAACTAGCTTGTTGAGGGGTTAATGGTCCATTTGTGCTACCGGGGCCTGCAAATTGCAGCAGCCAAAAAAACCAGAATGAGAGTCCAAATATATCACAGTGAAGACTCCTAGCCGTCAAAAAGGTGAAATGAAGCTTTTAACGTAAGCGAGAGTCACAGTCGGTGGAAGAATGTCAAAAAAGCTGGCAAAAGCTGTATTTGCAGTCGTAGAGCCTGGAAACATGCTTACTGACTGTGGGGAGCCTGAACAAGAACATGAGACTCCTAAGCTCACCGTCATGTCTAACTAGTCAGCACCAGGCTACCAGGCTCAAAAGTAAAAAAAAAAAACTAGCTTGTTGAGGGGTCATGGTCCATTTTTGCTCTCGGGGCCTGCAAACTGCAGCAGCCAAAAAAAACCACAATGAGAGTCCAAATCTCACAGTGAAGACTCCTGGGCATCGAAAAGGTGAAATGAAGCTTTTTCATGGAGGCCAGAGTCACAGTTGGTGGCAGTATTTCATAAACGCTGGCAAAAGCTGTATTGGCAGCCCTAGAGCCTGGAAACTTGCTTACTGACCCGGGGAGTCTGAAAAACCGCATGAGACTCCCACGCTCACCTAACGGCTAAAAAGTTTCCCAGGCTCAAAAGTCAAATCAAGTTTGTTCAGGGTTGATTCTTTCACCCAAAACCTTCAAACTGCAAGGAGCCTCAAAACCCACATGAGACTCCTAAGCTCACCGTCACGTGTAACAAGGCTCCCAGGCTCAAAAGTCAAACAAAAAAAAAAACAAGCTTGTTGAGGGGGTTACGGTACATTTTTGCCCCCTGGGCCTGCAAACTGCAGGAGCCAAAAAAAACCATAATGAGAGTTCAAATCTCACTGTGAAGTCTCCTGGGCTACGAAAAGGTGAAATGAAGCTTTTTCATGGAGGCCAGAGTCACCGTTGGTGGCAGGATTTCATAAACGCTGGCAAAAGCTGTATTGGCAGCCCTAGAGCCTGGAAACTTGCTTACTGACCCGGGGAGTCTGAAAAACCGCATGAGACTCCCACGCTCACCTAACGGCTAAAAAGTTTCCCAAGCTCAAAAGTCAAATCAAACTTGTTCAGGGTTGATTTTTGAATCCGAGACCTGCAAACTGCAAGGGGTCTCAAAAACCACATGAGACTCTAAAGCTCACCGTCACGTCTAACAAGGCTCCCAGGCTCAAAAGTAAAAAAAAAAAACAAAAAAAACTAGCTTGTTGAGGGGTTAATGGTCCATTTGTGCTACCGGGGCCTGCAAATTGCAGCAGCCAAAAAAACCAGAATGAGAGTCCAAATATCACAGTGAAGACTCCTAGCCGTCAAAAAGGTGAAATGAAGCTTATTAACGTAAGCGAGAGTCACAGTAGGTGGAAGAATGTCAAAAAAGCTGGCAAAAGCTGTATTTGCAGTCGTAGAGCCTGGAAACATGCTTACTGACTGTGGGGAGCCTGAACAAGCACATGAGACGCCTAAGCTCACCGTGATGTCTAACAAGGCTACCGGTCTCAAAAGTAAAAAAAAAAAAAACTAGCTTGTTGAGGGGTCATGGTCCATTTTTGCTCTCGGGGCCTGCAAACTGCAGTAGCCAAAAAAACCACAATGAGAGTCCAAATCTCACAGTGAAGACTCCTGGGCATCGAAAAGGTGAAATGAAGCTTTTTCATGGAGGCCAGAGTCACAGTTGGTGGCAGGATTTCATAAACGCTGGCAAAAGCTGTATTGGCAGCCCTAGAGCCTAGAAACTTGCTTACTACCCGGGGAGTCTGCAAAGCCGCATGAGACTCCCAGGCTCACCTTAACGGCTAAAAAGTTTCCCAAGCTCAAAAGTCAAATCAAACTTGTTCAGGGTTGATTTTTGAATCCGAGACCTGCAAACTGCAAGGGGTCTCAAAAACCACATGAGACTCTAAAGCTCACCGTCACGTCTAACAAGGCTCCCAGGCTCAAAAGTAAAAAAAAAAAAAAAAAAATAGCTTGTTGAGGGGTTAATGGTCCATTTGTGCTACCGGGGCCTGCAAATTGCAGCAGCCAAAAAAACCAGAATGAGAGTCCAAATATCACAGTGAAGACTCCTAGCCGTCAAAAAGGTGAAATGAAGCTTATTAACGTAAGCGAGAGTCACAATAGGTGGACGAATGTCAAAAAAGCTGGCAAAAGCTGTATTTGCAGTCGTAGAGAGAGAAACATGCTTACTGACTGTGGGGAGCCTGAACAACACATGAGACGCCTAAGCTCACCGTGATGTCTAACAAGGCTACCAGGCTCAAAAGTAAAAAAAAAAAAAAAACTAGCTTGTTGAGGGGTCATGGTCCATTTTTGCTCTCGGGGCCTGCAAACTGCAGCAGCCAAAAAAAACCACAATGAGAGTCCAAATGTCACAGTGAAGACTCCTGGGCATCGAAAAGGTGAAATGAAGCTTTTTCATGGAGGCCAGAGTCACAGTTGGTGGCAGTATTTCATAAACGCTGGCAAAAGCTGTATAGGCAGCCCTAGAGCCTGGAAACTTGCTTACTGACCACGGGGAGTCTGCAAAACCGCATGAGACACCCAAGCTCACCGTAACGGCTAAAATGTTTCCCAGGTGCAAAAGTCAAATCAAACTTGTTCAGGATTGGTTTTTGCATCCTAGACCTGCAAATTGCAAGGGGTCTCAAAAACCACATGAGACTCCAAAGCTCACTGTCACGTCTAACAAGGCTCCCAGGCTCAAAAGTAAAAAAAAAATTAAAAAAACTAGCTTGTTGAGGGGTTAATGGTCCATTTGTGCTACCGGGGCCTGCAAATTGCAGCAGCCAAAAAAAACAGAATGAGAGTCCAAATATCACAGTGAAGACTCCTAGCCGTCAAAAAGGTGAAATGAAGCTTATTAACGTAAGCGAGAGTCACAGTAGGTGGAAGAATGTCAAAAAAGCTGGCAAAAGCTGTATTTGCAGTCGTAGAGCCTGGAAACATGCTTACTGACTGTGGGGAGCCTGAACAAGCACATGAGACGCCTAAGCTCACCGTGATGTCTAACAAGGCTACCAGTCTCAAAAGTAAAAAAAAAAAAAAACTAGCTTGTTGAGGGGCATCGTCCATTTTTGCTCTCGGGGCCTGCAAACTGCAGCAGCCAAAAAAACCACAATGAGAGCCCAAATCTCACAGTGAAGACTTCTGGGCATCGAAAAGGTGAAATGAAGCCTTTTCATTGAGGCCAGAGTCACAGTTGGTGGCAGTATTTCATAAACGCTGGCAAAAGCTGTATTGGCAGCCCTAGAGCCTGGAAACTTGCTTACTGACCCGGGGAGTCTGAAAAACCGCATGAGACTCCCAAGCTCACCTTAAAGGCTAAAAAGTTTCCCAGGCGCAAAAGTCAAATCAAACTTGTTCAGGGTTGATTTTTGAATCCGAGACCTGCAAACTGCAAGGGGTCTCAAAAACCACATGAGACTCCAAAGCTCACCGTCACGTCTAACAAGGCTCCCAGGCTCAAAAGTAAAAAAAAAAAAAAAAAAAAAACTAGCTTGTTGAGGGGTCATGGTCCATTTTTGCTCTCGGGGCCTGCAAACTACAGCAGCAAAAAAAACCACAATGAGAGTCCAAATCTCACAGTGAAGACTCCTGGGCATCGAAAAGGTGAAATTAAGCTTTTTCATGGAGGCCAGAGTCACAGTTGATGGCAGTATTTCATAAACGTTGGCAAAAGCTGTATTAGCAGGAGCCTGGAAACTTGCTTACTGACCACGGGGAGTCTGCAAAACCGCATGAGACACCCAAGCTCACCGTAACGGCTAAAAAGTTTCCCAGGCGCAAAAGTCAAATCAAACTTGTTCAGGATTGGTTTTTGCATCCGAGACCTGCAAATTGCAAGGGGTCTCAAAAACCACATGAGACTCCAAAGCTCACCGTCACGTCTAACAAGGCTCCCAGGCTCAAAAGTAAAAAAAAAACAAAAAAAACTAGCTTGTTGAGGGGTTAATGGTCCATTTGTGCTACCGGGGCCTGCAAATTGCAGCAGCCAAAAAAACCAGAATGAGAGTCCAAATATCACAGTGAAGACTCCTAGCCGTCAAAAAGGTGAAATGAAGCTTATTAACGTAAGCGAGAGTCACAGTAGGTGGAAGAATGTCAAAAAAGCTGGCAAAAGCTGTATTTGCAGTCGTAGAGAGAGAAACATGCTTACTGACTGTGGGGAGCCTGAATAACACATGAGATGCCTAAGCTCACCGTGATGTCTAACAAGGCTACCAGGCTCAAAAGTAAAAAAAAAAACAAAAAAAACTAGCTTGTTGAGGGGTTAATGGTCCATTTGTGCTACCGGGGCCTGCAAATTGCAGCAGCCAAAAAAAACAGAATGAGAGTCCAAATATCACAGTGAAGACTCCTAGCCGTCAAAAAGGTGAAATGAAGCTTATTAACGTAAGCGAGAGTCACAGTAGGTGGAAGAATGTCAAAAAAGCTGGCAAAAGCTGTATTTGCAGTCGTAGAGCCTGGAAACATGCTTACTGACTGTGGGGAGCCTAAACAAGCACATGAGACGCCTAAGCTGACCGTTGTGTCTAACAAGGCTACCAGTCTCAAAAGTAAAAAAAAAAATAAACTAGCTTGTTGAGGGGTCATGGTCCATTTTTGCTCTCGGGGCCTGCAAACTGCAGTAGCCAAAAAAACCACAATGAGAGTCCAAATCTCACAGTGAAGACTCCTGGGCATCGAAAAGGTGAAATGAAGCTTTTTCATGGAGGCCAGAGTCACAGTTGGTGGCAGTATTTCATAAACGCTGGCAAAAGCTGTATTGGCAGCCCTAGAGCCTGGAAACTTGCTTACTGACCCGGGGAGTCTGAAAAACCGCATGAGACTCCCAAGCTCACCTTAAAGGCTAAAAAGTTTCCCAGGCGCAAAAGTCAAATCAAACTTGTTCAGGGTTGATTTTTGAATCCGAGACCTGCAAACTGCAAGGGGTCTCAAAAACCACATGAGACTCCAAAGCTCACCGTCACGTCTAACAAGGCTCCCAGGCTCAAAAGTAAAAAAAAAAAAAAAAAAAAAACTAGCTTGTTGAGGGGTCATGGTCCATTTTTGCTCTCGGGGCCTGCAAACTACAGCAGCAAAAAAAACCACAATGAGAGTCCAAATCTCACAGTGAAGACTCCTGGGCATCGAAAAGGTGAAATTAAGCTTTTTCATGGAGGCCAGAGTCACAGTTGATGGCAGTATTTCATAAACGCTGGCAATAGCTGTATTAGCAGGAGCCTGGAAACTTCCTTACTGACCACGGGGAGTCTGCAAAACCGCATGAGACACCCAAGCTCACCGTAACGGCTAAAAAGTTTCCCAGGCGCAAAAGTCAAATCAAACTTGTTCAGAATTGGTTTTTGCATCCGAGACCTGCAAATTGCAAGGGGTCTCAAAAACCACATGAGACTCCAAAGCTCACCGTCACGTCTAACAAGGCTCCCAGGCTCAAAAGTAAAAAAAAAACTAAAAAAACTAGCTTGTTGAGGGGTTAATGGTCCATTTCTGCTACCGGGGCCTGCAAATTGCAGCAGCCAAAAAAACCAGAATGAGAGTCCAAATATCACAGTGAAGACTCCTAGCCGTCAAAAAGGTGAAATGAAGCTTATTAACGTAAGCGAGAGTCACAGTAGGTGGAAGAATGTCAAAAAAGCTGGCAAAAGCTGTATTTGCAGTCGTAGAGAGAGAAACATGCTTACTGACTGTGGGGAGCCTGAATAACACATGAGACGCCTAAGCTCACCGTGATGTCTAACAAGGCTACCAGGCTCAAAAGTAAAAAAAAAAAAAAAAAAAAAAACTAGCTTGTTGAGGGGTCATGGTCCATTTTTGCTCTCGGGGCCTGCAAACTGCAGCAGCCAAAAAAAACCACAATGAGAGTCCAAATCTCACAGTGAAGACTCCTGGGCATCGAAAAGGTGAAATGAAGCTTTTTCATGGAGGCCAGAGTCACAGTTGGTGGCAGTATTTCATAAACGCTGGCAAAAGCTGTATTGGCAGCCCTAGAGCCTGGTAACTTGCTTACTGACCACGGGGAGTCTGCAAAACCGCATGAGACACCCAAGCTCACCGTAACGGCTAAAATGTTTCCCAGGCGCAAAAGTCAAATCAAACTTGTTCAGGATTGGTTTTTGCATCCTAGACCTGCAAATTGCAAGGGGTCTCAAAAACCACATGAGACTCCAAAGCTCACTGTCACGTCTAACAAGGCTCCCAGGCTCAAAAGTAAAAAAAAAAACAAAAAAAACTAGCTTGTTGAGGGGTCATGGTCCATTTTTGCTCTCGGGGCCTGCAAACTGCAGCAGCCAAAAAAACCACAATGAGAGCACAAATCTCACAGTGAAGACTCCTGGGCATCGAAAAGGTGAAATGAAGCTTTTTCATGGAGGCCAGAGTCACAGTTGGTGGCAGTATTTCATAAACGCTGGCAAAAGCTGTATTGGCAGCCCTAGAGCCTGGAAACTTGCTTACTGACCCGGGGAGTCTGAAAAACCGCATGAGACTCCCAAGCTCACCTTAAAGGCTAAAAAGTTTCCCAGGCGCAAAAGTCAAATCAAACTTGTTCAGGGTTGATTTTTGAATCCGAGACCTCCAAACTGCAAGGGGTCTCAAAAACCACATGAGACTCCAAAGCTCACCGTCACGTCTAACAAGGCTCCCAGGCTCAAAAGTAAAAAAAAAAAAAAAAAAAACTAGCTTGTTGAGGGGTCATGGTCCATTTTTGCTCTCGGGGCCTGCAAACTACAGCAGCAAAAAAAACCAGAATGAGAGTCCAAATCTCACAGTGAAGACTCCTAGCCGTCGAAAAGGTGAAATGAAGCTTATTAACGTAAGCAAGAGTCACAGTCGGTGGAAGAATGTCAAAAAAGCTGGCAAAAGCTGTATTTGCAGTCTTAGAGCCTGGAAACAAAAACTAGCTTGTTGAGGGGTCATGGTCCATTTTTGCTCTCGGGGCCTGCAAACTGCAGCAGCCAAAAAAACCACAATGAGAGTCCAAATCTCACAGTGGAGACTCCTGGGCATCGAAAAGGTGAAATTAAGCTTTTTCATGGAGGCCAGATGGTGGCAGTATTTCATAAATGCTGGCAAAAGCTGTATTGGCAGCCCTAGAGCCTGGAAACTTGCTTACTGACCCGGGGAGTCTGCAAAGCCGCATGAGAATCCCAAGCTCACCTTAACGGCAAAAAAGTTTCCCAAGCTCAAAAGTCAAATCAAACTTGTTCAGGGTTGATTTTTGAATCCGAGACCTGCAAACTGCAAGGGGTCTCAAAAACCACATGAGACTCTAAAGCTCACCGTCACGTCTAACAAGGCTCCCAGGCTCAAAAGTAAAAAAAAAAAAAAAAAAACTAGCTTGTTGAGGGGTTAATGGTCCATTTGTGCTACCGGGGCCTGCAAATTGCAGCAGCCAAAAAAACCAGAATGAGAGTCCAAATACCACAGTGAAGACTCCTAGCCGTCAAAAAGGTGAAATGAAGCTTATTAACGTAAGCGAGAGTCACAGTAGGTGGAAGAATGTCAAAAAAGCTGGCAAAAGCTGTATTTGCAGTCGTAGAGAGAGAAACATGCTTACTGACTGTGGGGAGCCTGAACAACACATGAGACGCCTAAGCTCACCGTGATGTCTAACAAGGCTACCAGGCTCAAAAGTAAAAAAAAAAAAAAAAAAAAAAAAACAAAAAAAAAACTAGCTTGTTGAGGTGTCATGGTCCATTTTTGCTCTCGGGGCCTGCAAACTGCAGCAGCCAAAAAAACCCACAAATCTCACAGTGAAGACTCCTGGGCATCGAAAAGGTGAAATGAAGCTTTTTCATGGAGGCCAGAGTCACAGTTGGTGGCAGTATTTCATAAACGCTGGCAAAAGCTGTATTGGCAGCCCTAGAGCCTGGAAACTTGCTTACTGACCACGGGGAGTCTGCAAAACCGCATGAGACACCCAAGCTCACCGTAACGGCTAAAATGTTTCCCAGGCGCAAAAGTCAAATCAAACTTGTTCAGGATTGGTTTTTGCATCTGAGACCTGCAAATTGCAAGGGGTCTCAAAAACCACATGAGACTCCAAAGCTCACCGTCACGTCTTACAAGGCTCCCAGCCTCAAAAGTAAAAAAAAAAAAAAAAAACTAGCTTGTTGTGGGGTTAATGGTCCATTTGTGCTACCGGGGCCTGCAAATTGCAGCAGCCAAAAAAAACAGAATGAGAGTCCAAATATCACAGTGAAGACTCCTAGCCGTCAAAAAGGTGAAATGAAGCTTATTAACGTAAGCGAGAGTCACAGTAGGTGGAAGACTGTCAAAAAAGCTGGCAAAAGCTGTATTTGCAGTCGTAGAGCCTGGAAACATGCTTACTGACTGTGGGGAGCCTGAACAAGCACATGAGACGCCTAAGCTCACCGTGATGTCTAACAAGGCTACCAGGCTCAAAAGTAAAAAAAAAAACAAAAAAAACTAGCTTGTTGAGGGGTTAATGGTCCATTTGTGCTACTGGGGCCTGCAAATTGCAGCAGCCAAAAAAAACAGAATGAGAGTCCAAATATCACAGTGAAGACTCCTAGCCGTCAAAAAGGTGAAATGAAGCTTATTAACGTAAGCGAGAGTCACAGTAGGTGGAAGAATGTCAAAAAAGCTGGCAAAAGCTGTATTTGCAGTCGTAGAGCCTGGAAACATGCTTACTGACTGTGGGGAGCCTAAACAAGCACATGAGACGCCTAAGCTGACCGTGATGTCTAACAAGGCTACCAGTCTCAAAAGTAAAAAAAAAATAAACTAGCTTGTTGAGGGGTCATGGTCCATTTTTGCTCTCGGGGCCTGCAAACTGCAGTAGCCAAAAAAACCACAATGAGAGTCCAAATCTCACAGTGAAGACTCCTGGGCATCGAAAAGGTGAAATGAAGCTTTTTCATGGAGGCCAGAGTCACAGTTGGTGGCAGTATTTCATAAACGCTGGCAAAAGCTGTATTGGCAGCCCTAGAGCCTGGAAACTTGCTTACTGACCCGGGGAGTCTGAAAAACCGCATGAGACTCCCAAGCTCACCTTAAAGGCTAAAAAGTTTCCCAGGCGCAAAAGTCAAATCAAACTTGTTCAGGGTTGATTTTTGAATCCGAGACCTGCAAACTGCAAGGGGTCTCAAAAACCACATGAGACTCCAAAGCTCACCGTCACGTCTAACAAGGCTCCCAGGCTCAAAAGTAAAAAAAAAAAAAAAAAAAAACTAGCTTGTTGAGGGGTCATGGTCCATTTTTGCTCTCGGGGCCTGCAAACTACAGCAGCAAAAAAAACCACAATGAGAGTCCAAATCTCACAGTGAAGACTCCTGGGCATCGAAAAGGTGAAATTAAGCTTTTTCATGGAGGCCAGAGTCACAGTTGATGGCAGTATTTCATAAACGCTGGCAATAGCTGTATTAGCAGGAGCCTGGAAACTTCCTTACTGACCACGGGGAGTCTGCAAAACCGCATGAGACACCCAAGCTCACCGTAACGGCTAAAAAGTTTCCCAGGCGCAAAAGTCAAATCAAACTTGTTCAGAATTGGTTTTTGCATCCGAGACCTGCAAATTGCAAGGGGTCTCAAAAACCACATGAGACGCCTAAGCTCACCGTGATGTCTAACAAGGCTACCAGGCTCAAAAGTAAAAAAAAAAAAAAAAAAAAAAAAAAAAAAAAAAAAAAACTAGCTTGTTGAGGTGTCATGGTCCATTTTTGCTCTCGGGGCCTGCAAACTGCAGCAGCCAAAAAAACCCACAAATCTCACAGTGAAGACTCCTGGGCATCGAAAAGGTGAAATGAAGCTTTTTCATGGAGGCCAGAGTCACAGTTGGTGGCAGTATTTCATAAACGCTGGCAAAAGCTGTATTGGCAGCCCTAGAGCCTGGAAACTTGCTTACTGACCACGGGGAGTCTGCAAAACCGCATGAGACACCCAAGCTCACCGTAACGGCTAAAATGTTTCCCAGGCGCAAAAGTCAAATCAAACTTGTTCAGGATTGGTTTTTGCATCTGAGACCTGCAAATTGCAAGGGGTCTCAAAAACCACATGAGACTCCAAAGCTCACCGTCACGTCTAACAAGGCTCCCAGGCTCAAAAGTAAAAAAAAAAAAAAAAAACAACTAGCTTGTTTAGGGGTCATGGTCCATTTTTGCTACAGGGGCATGCAAATTGCAGCAGCCAAAAAAACCAGAATGAGAGTCCAAATCTCACAGTGAAGACTCCTAGCCGTCAAAAAGGTGAAATGAAGTTTATTAACGTAAGCGAGAGTCACAGTAGGTGGAAGAATGTCAAAAAAGCTGGCACAAGCTGTATTTGCAGTTGTAGAGCCTGGAAACATGCTTACTGACTGTGGGGAGCCTGAACAAGCACATGAGACGGCTAAGCTCACCGTGATGTCTAACAAGGCCACCAGTCTCAAAAGTAAAAAAAAAAAAAACTAGCTTGTTGAGGGGTCATGGTCCATTTTTGCTCTCGGGGCCTGCAAACTGCAGCAGCCAAAAAAACCACAATGAGAGCCCAAATCTCACAGTGAAGACTCCTGGGCATCGAAAAGGTGAAATGAAGCTTATTAACGTAAGCGAGAGTCACAGTAGGTGGAAGACTGTCAAAAAAGCTGGCAAAAGCTGTATTTTCAGTCGTAGAGCCTGGAAACATGCTTACTGACTGTGGGGAGCCTGAACAAGCACATGAGACGCCTATGCTCACAAGGCTACCAGTCTCAAAAGTAAAAACAAAAAAAACTAGCTTGTTGAGGGGTCATGGTCCATTTTTGCTACCGGGGCATGCAAATTGCAGCAGCCAAAAAAACCAGAATGAGAGTCCAAATCTCACAGTGAAGACTCCTAGCCGTCGAAAAGGTGAAATGAAGCTTATTAACGTAAGCAAGAGTCACAGTCGGTGGAAGAATGTCAAAAAAGCTGGCAAAAGCTGTATTTGCAGTCTTAGAGCCTGGAAACAAAAACTAGCTTGTTGAGGGGTCATGGTCCATTTTTGCTCTCGGGGCCTGCAAACTGCAGCAGCCAAAAAAACCACAATGAGAGTCCAAATCTCACAGTGGAGACTCCTAGCCGTCGAAAAGGTGAAATGAAGCTTTTTCATGGAGGCCAGAGTCACAGTTGGTGGCAGGATTTCATAAACGCTGGCAAAAGCTGTATTGGCAGCCCTAGAGCCTGGAAACTTGCTTACTGACCATGGGGAGTCTGCAAAGCCGCATGAGAATCCCAAGCTCACCTTAACGGCAAAAAAGTTTCCCAAGCTCAAAAGTCAAATCAAACTTGTTCAGGGTTGATTTTTGAATCCGAGACCTGCAAACTGCAAGGGGTCTCAAAAACCACATGAGACTCTAAGCTCACCGTCACGTCTAACAAGGCTCCCAGGCTCAAAAGTAGCTTGTTGAGGGGTTAATGGTCCATTTGTGCTACCGGGGCCTGCAAATTGCAGCAGCCAAAAAAAACAGAATGAGAGTCCAAATATCACAGTGAAGACTCCTAGCCGTCAAAAAGGTGAAATGAAGCTTATTAACGTAAGCGAGAGTCACAGTAGGTGGAAGAATGTCAAAAAAGCTGGCAAAAGCTGTATTTGCAGTCGTAGATAGAGAAACATGCTTACTGACTGTGGGGAGCCTGAACAACACATGAGACGCCTAAGCTCACCGTGATGTCTAACAAGGCTACCAGGCTTAAAAGTAAAAAAAAAAAAAAAAAAAAAAACTAGCTTGTTGAGGGGTCATGGTCCATTTTTGCTCTCGGGGCCTGCAAACTGCAGCAGCCAAAAAAAAACACAATGAGAGTCCAAATCTCACAGTGAAGACTCCTGTGCATCGAAAAGGTGAAATGAAGCTTTTTCATGGAGGCCAGATCACAGTTGGTGGCAGTATTTCATAAACGCTGGCAAAAGCTGTATTGGCAGCCCTAGAGCCTGGAAACTTGCTTACTGACCACGGGGAGTCTGCAAAACCGCATGAGACACCCAAGCTCACCGTAACGGCTAAAATGTTTCCCAGGCGCAAAAGTCACATCAAACTTGTTCAGGATTGGTTTTTGCATCCTAGACCTGCAAATTGCATGGGGTCTCAAAAACCACATGAGACTCCAAAGCTCACCGTCACGTCTCACAAGGCTCCCAGGCTCAAAAGTTAAAAAAAAAAAAAAAATCTAGCTTGTTTAGGGGTCATGATCTATTTTTGCTACCGGGGCATGCAAATTGCAGCAGCCAAAAAAAACACAATGAGAGTCCAAATCTCACAGTGAAGACTCCTGGGCATCGAAAAGGTGAAATGAAGCTTTTTCATGGAGGCCAGAGTCACAGTTGGTGGGAGGATTTCATAAACGCTGGCAAAAGCTGTATTGGCAGCCCTAGAGCCTGGAAACTTGCTTACTGACCACGGGGAGTCTGCAAAGCCGCATGAGACTCCCAAGCTCACCTTTAAGGCAAAAAGTTTCCCAAGCTCAAAAGTCAAATCAAACTTGTTCAGGGTTGATTTTTGAATCCGAGACCTGCAAACTGCAAGGGGTCTCAAAAACCACATGAGACTCCAAAGCTCACCGTCACGTCTAACAAGGCTCCCAGGCTCAAAAGTAAAAAAAACAAAAAAAAAACTAGCTTGTTGAGGGGTTAATGGTCCATTTGTGCTACCGGGGCCTGCAAATTGCAGCAGCCAAAAAAACAGACTGAGAGTCCAAATATCACAGTGAAGACTCCTAGCCGTCAAAAAGGTGAAATGAAGCTTATTAACGTAAGCGAGAGTCACAGTAGGTGGAAGAATGTCAAAAAAGCTTGCAAAAGCTGTATTTGCAGTCGTAGAGCCTGGAAACATGCTTACTGACTGTGGGGAGCCTGAACAAGCACATGAGACGCCTAAGCTCACCGTGATGTCTAACAAGGCTACCAGTCTCAAAAGTAAAAAAAAAAAAAACTAGCTTGTTGAGGGGTCATGGTCCATTTTTGCTCTCGGGGCCTGCAAACTGCAGCAGCCAAAAAAACCACAATGAGAGTCCAAATCTCACAGTGAAGACTCCTGGGCATCGAATAGGTGAAATGAAGCTTTTTCATGGAGGCCAGAGTCACAGTTGGTGGCAGTATTTCATAAACGCTGGCAAAAGCTGTATTGGCAGCCCTAGAGCCTGGAAACTTGCTTACTGACCCGGGGAGTCTGAAAAACCGCATGAGACTCCCAAGCTCACCTTAACGGCTAAAAAGTTTCCCAAGCTCAAAAGTCAAATCAAACTTGTTCAGGGTTGATTTTTGAATCCGAGACCTGCAAACTGCAAGGGGTCTCAAAAACCACATGAGACTCTAAAGCTCACCGTCACGTCTAACAAGGCTCCCAGGCTCAAAAGTAAAAAAAAAAAAAAAAAAACTAGCTTGTTGAGGGGTTAATGGTCCATTTGTGCTACCGGGGCCTGCAAATTGCAGCAGCCAAAAAAACCAGAATGAGAGTCCAAATATCACAGTGAAGACTCCTAGCCGTCAAAAAGGTGAAATGAAGCTTATTAACGTAAGCGAGAGTCACAGTAGGTGGAAGAATGTCAAAAAAGCTGGCAAAAGCTGTATTTGCAGTCGTAGAGAGAGAAACATGCTTACTGACTGTGGGGAGCCTGAACAACACATGAGACGCCTAAGCTCACCGTGATGTCTAACAAGGCTACCAGGCTAAAAAGTAAAAAAAAAATGAAAAAAAAAAACTAGCTTGTTGAGGGGGTCATGGTCCATTTTTGCTCTCGGGGCCTGCAAACTGCAGCAGCCAAAAAAACCACAACGAGAGTCCAAATCTCACAGTGAAGACTCCTGGGCATCGAAAAGGTGAAATGAAGCTTATTAACGTAAGCGAGAGTCACAGTAGGTGGAAGAATGTCAAAAAAGCTGGCAAAAGCTGTATTTGCAGTCGTAGAGAGAGAAACATGCTTACTGACTGTGAACACATGAGACGCCTAAGCTCACCGTGATGTCTAACAAGGCTACGAGGCTCAAAAGTAAAAAAAAAAAAGAAAAAAAAAAACTAGCTTGTTGAGGGGTCATGGTCCATTTTTGCTCTCGGGGCCTGCAAACTGCAGCAGCCAAAAAAACCACAATGAGAATCCAAATCTCACAGTGAAGACTCCTGGGCATCGAAAAGGTGAAATGAAGCTTTTTCATGGAGGCCAGAGTCACAGTTGGTGGCAGTATTTCATAAACGCTGGCAAAAGCTGTATTGGCAGCCCTAGAGCCTGGAAACTTGCTTACTGACCACGGGGAGTCTGCAAAACCGCATGAGACACCCAAGCTCACCGTAACGGCTAAAAAGTTTCCCAGGCGCAAAAGTCAAATCAAACTTGTTCAGGATTGGTTTTTGCATCCGAGACCTGCAAATTGCAAGGGGTCTCAAAAACCACATGAGACTCCAAAGCTCACCGTCACGTCTAACAAGGCTCCCAGGCTCAAAAGTAAAAAAAAAAAAAAAAAAAAAAAAACTAGCTTGTTTAGGGGTCATGGTCCATTTTTGCTACCGGGGCATGCCAATTGCAGCAGCCAAAAAAACCAGAATGAGAGTCCAAATCTCACAGTGAAGACTCCTAGCCGTCAAAAAGGTGAAATGAAGCTTATTAACGTAAGCGAGAGTCACAGTAGGTGGAAGAATGTCAAAAAAGCTGGCAAAAGCTGTATTTGCAGTCATAGAGCCTGGAAACATGCTTACTGACTGTGGGGAGCCTGAACAAGCACATGAGACGCCTAAGCTCACCGTGATGTCTAACAAGGCTACCAGGCTCAAAAGTAAAAAAAAAATGAAAAAAAAAAACTAGCTTGTTGAGGGGGTCATGGTCCATTTTTGCTCTCGGGGCCTGCAAACTGCAGCAGCCAAAAAAACCACAACGAGAGTCCAAATCTCACAGTGAAGACTCCTGGGCATCGAAAAGGTGAAATGAAGCTTTTTCATGGAGGCCAGAGTCACAGTTAGTGGCAGTATTTCATAAACGCTGGCAAAAGCTGTATTGGCAGCCCTAGAGCCTGGAAACTTGCTTACTGACCCGGGGAGTCTGAAAAACCGCATGAGACTCCCAAGCTCACCTTAACGGCTAAAAAGTTTCCCAAGCTCAAAAGTCAAATCAAACTTGTTCAGGGTTGATTTTTGAATCCGAGACCTGCAAACTGCAAGGGGTCTCAAAAACCACATGAGACTCTAAAGCTCACCGTCACGTCTAACAAGGCTCCCAGGCTCAAAAGTAAAAAAAAACAAAAAAAAACTAGCTTGTTGAGGGGTTAATGGTCCATTTGTGCTACCGGGGCCTGCAAATTGCAGCAGCCAAAAAAACCAGAATGAGAGTCCAAATATCACAGTGAAGACTCCTAGCCGTCAAAAAGGTGAAATGAAGCTTATTAACGTAAGCGAGAGTCACAGTAGGTGGAAGAATGTCAAAAAAGCTGGCAAAAGCTGTATTTGCAGCCGTAGAGAGAGAAACATGCTTACTGACTGTGGGGAGCCTGAACAACACATGAGACGCCTAAGCTCACCGTGATGTCTAACAAGGCTACCAGGCTCAAAAGTAAAAAAAAAAAAAAAACTAGCTTGTTGAGGGGTCATGGTCCATTTTTGCTCTCGGGGCCTGCAAACTGCAGCAGCCAAAAAAAACCACAATGAGAGTCCAAATCTCACAGTGAAGACTCCTGTGCATCGAAAAGGTGAAATAAAGCTTTTTCATGGAGGCCAGAGTCACAGTTGGTGGCAGTATTTCATAAACGCTGGCAGAAGCTGTATTGGCAGCCCTAGAGCCTGGAAACTTGCTTACTGACCACGGGGAGTCTGCAAAACCGCATGAGACACCCAAGCTCACCGTAACGGCTAAAATGTTTCCCAGGCGCAAAAGTCAAATCAAACTTGTTCAGGATTGGTTTTTGCATCCTAGACCTGCAAATTGCATGGGGTCTCAAAAACCACATGAGACTCCAAAGCTCACCGTCATGTCTCACAAGGCCCCCAGGCTCAACAGTTAAAAAAAAAAAAAAAACTAGCTTGTTTAGAGGTAATGATCTATTTTTGCTACCGGGGTATGCAAATTGCAGCAGCCAAAAAAACCAGAATGAGAGTCCAAATCTCACAGTAAGGACTCGTAGCCGTCGAAAAGGTGAAATGAAGCTTATTAACGTAAGCGGAGTCACAGTCGGTGGAAGAATGTCAAAAAAGCTGGCAAAAGCTGTATTTGCAGTCGTAGAGAGAGAAACATGCTTACTGACTGTGGGGAGCCTGAACAGACGCCTAAGCTCACCGTGATGTCCAACAAGGCTACCAGGCTCAAAAGTAAAAAAAAAAAAGAAAAAAAAAACTAGCTTGTTGAGGGGTCATGGTCCATTTTTGCTCTCGGGGCCTGCAAACTGCAGCAGCCAAAAAAACCACAATGAGAGTCCAAATCTCACAGTGAAGATTCCTGGGCATCCAAAAGGTGAAATGAATGTTTTTCATGGAGGCCAGAGTCACAGTTGGTGGCAGTATTTCCTAAACGCTGGCAAAAGCTTTATTGGCAGCCCTAGAGCCTGGAAACTTGCTTACTGACCACGGGGAGTCTGCAAAACCCCATGAGACACCCAAGCTCACCGTAACGGCTAAAATGTTTCCCAGGCGCAAAAGTCAAATCAAACTTGTTCAGGATTGGTTTTTGCATCCTAGACCTGCAAATTGTAAGGGGTCTCAAAAACCACATGAGACTCCAAAGCTCACTGTCACGTCTAACAAGGCTCCCAGGCTCAAAAGTAAAAAAAAAATTTAAAAAACTAACTTGTTGAGGGCTTAATGGTCCATTTGTGCTACCGGGGCCTGCAAATTGCAGCAGCCAAAAAAACCAGAATGAGAGTCCAAATATCACAGTGAAGACTCCTAGCCGTCAAAAAGGTGAAATGAAGCTTATTAACGTAAGCGAGAGTCTCAGTAGGTGGAAGAATGTCAAAAAAGCTGGCAAAAGCTGTATTTGCAGTCGTAGAGAGAGAAACATGCTTACTGACTGTGGGGAGCCTGAACAACACATGAGACGCCTAAGCTCACCGTGATGTCTAACAAGGCTACCAGGCTCAAAAGTAAAAAAAAAAAAAAAACTAGCTTGTTGAGGGGTCATGGTCCATTTTTGCTCTCGGGGCCTGCAAACTGCAGCAGCCAAAAAAAACCACAATGAGAGTCCAAATCTCACAGTGAAGACTCCTGTGCATCGAAAAGGTGAAATAAAGCTTTTTCATGGAGGCCAGAGTCACAGTTGGTGGCAGTATTTCATAAACGCTGGCAGAAGCTGTATTGGCAGCCCTAGAGCCTGGAAACTTGCTTACTGACCACGGGGAGTCTGCAAAACCGCATGAGACACCCAAGCTCACCGTAACGGCTAAAATGTTTCCCAGGCGCAAAAGTCAAATCAAACTTGTTCAGGATTGGTTTTTGCATCCTAGACCTGCAAATTGCATGGGGTCTCAAAAACCACATGAGACTCCAAAGCTCACCGTCATGTCTCACAAGGCCCCCAGGCTCAACAGTTAAAAAAAAAAAAAAAAACTAGCTTGTTTAGAGGTCATGATCTATTTTTGCTACCGGGGCATGCAAATTGCAGCAGCCAAAAAAACCAGAATGAGAGTCCAAATCTCACAGTAAGGACTCCTAGCCGTCGAAAAGGTGAAATGAAGCTTATTAACGTAAGCGGAGTCACAGTCGGTGGAAGAATGTCAAAAAAGCTGGCAAAAGCTGTATTTGCAGTCGTAGAGAGAGAAACATGCTTACTGACTGTGGGGAGCCTGAACAGACGCCTAAGCTCACCGTGATGTCCAACAAGGCTACCAGGCTCAAAAGTAAAAAAAAAAAAGAAAAAAAAAAACTAGCTTGTTGAGGGGTCATGGTCCATTTTTGCTCTCGGGGCCTACAAACTGCAGCAGCCAAAAAAACCACAATGAGAGTCCAAATCTCACAGTGAAGATTCCTGGGCATCGAAAAGGTGAAATGAAGGTTTTTCATGGAGGCCAGAGTCACAGTTGGTGGCAGTATTTCCTAAACGCTGGCAAAAGCTTTATTGGCAGCCCTAGAGCCTGGAAACTTGCTTACTGACCACGGGGAGTCTGCAAAACCCCATGAGACACCCAAGCTCACCGTAACGGCTAAAATGTTTCCCAGGCGCAAAAGTCAAATCAAACTTGTTCAGGATTGGTTTTTGCATCCTAGACCTGCAAATTGTAAGGGGTCTCAAAAACCACATGAGACTCCAAAGCTCACTGTCACGTCTAACAAGGCTCCCAGGCTCAAAAGTAAAAAAAAAATTTAAAAAACTAACTTGTTGAGGGCTTAATGGTCCATTTGTGCTACCGGGGCCTGCAAATTGCAGCAGCCAAAAAAACCAGAATGAGAGTCCAAATATCACAGTGAAGACTCCTAGCCGTCAAAAAGGTGAAATGAAGCTTATTAACGTAAGCGAGAGTCTCAGTAGGTGGAAGAATGTCAAAAAAGCTGGCAAAAGCTGTATTTGCAGTCGTAGAGAGAGAAACATGCTTACTGACTGTGGGGAGCCTGAACAACACATGAGACGCCTAAGCTCACCGTGATGTCTAACAAGGCTACCAGGCTCAAAAGTAAAAAAAAAAAATGAAAAAAAAAAACTAGCTTGTTGAGGGGTCATGGTCCATTTTTCCTCTCGGGGCCTGCAAACTGCAGCAGCCAAAAAAACCACAACGAGAGTCCAAATCTCACAGTGAAGACTCCTGTGCATCGAAAAGGTGAAATGAAGCTTTTTCATGGAGGCCAGAGTCACAGTTGGTGGCAGTATTTCATAAACGCTGGCAAAAGCTGTATTGGCAGCCCTAGAGCCTGGAAACTTGCTTACTGACCCGGGGAGTCTGAAAAACCGCATGAGACTCCCAAGCTCACCTAGGCTAAAAAGTTTCCCAGGCGCAAAAGTCAAATCAAACGTGTTCAGGATTGGTTTTTGCATCCTAGACCTGCAAATTTCATGGGGTCTCAAAAACCACATGAGACTCCAAAGCTCACCGTCACGTCTCACAAGGCTCCCAGGCTCAAAAGTAAAAAAAAAAAAAAAAAAAACTAGCTTGTTGAGGGGTTAATGGTCCATTTGTGCTACCGGGGCCTGCAAATTGCAGCAGCCAAAAAAACCAGAATGAGAGTCCAAATATCACAGTGAAGACTCCTAGCCGTCAAAAAGGTGAAATGAAGCTTATTAACGTAAGCGAGAGTCACAGTAGGTGGAAGAATGTCAAAAAAGCTGGCAAAAGCTGTATTTGCAGTCGTAGAGAGAGAAACATGCTTACTGACTGTGGGGAGCCTGAACAGACGCCTAAGCTCACCGTGATGTCCAACAAGGCTACCAGGCTGAAAAGTAAAAAAAAAAAAGAAAAAAAAAACTAGCTTGTTGAGGGGTCATGGTCCATTTTTGCTCTCGGGGCCTGCAAACTGCAGCAGCCAAAAAAACCACAATGAGAGTCCAAATCTCACAGTGAAGATTCCTGGGCATCGAAAAGGTGAAATGAAGGTTTTTCATGGAGGCCAGAGTCACAGTTGGTGGCAGTATTTCCTAAACGCTGGCAAAAGCTTTATTGGCAGCCCTAGAGCCTGGAAACTTGCTTACTGACCACGGGGAGTCTGCAAAACCGCATGAGACACCCAAGCTCACCGTAACGGCTAAAATGTTTCCCAGGCGCAAAAGTCAAATCAAACTTGTTCAGGATTGGTTTTTGCATCCTAGACCTGCAAATTGCATGGGGTCTCAAAAACCACATGAGACTCCAAAGCTCACCGTCACGTCTCACAAGGCTCCCAGGCTCAAAAGTAAAAAAAAAAAAAAAAAAAACTAGCTTGTTGAGGGGTTAATGGTCCATTTGTGCTACCGGGGCCTGCAAATTGCAGCAGCCAAAAAAACCAGAATGAGAGTCCAAATATCACAGTGAAGACTCCTAGCCGTCAAAAAGGTGAAATGAAGCTTATTAACGTAAGCGAGAGTCACAGTAGGTGGAAGAATGTCAAAAAAGCTGGCAAAAGCTGTATTTGCAGTCGTAGAGAGAGAAACATGCTTACTGACTGTGGGAGCCTGAACAACACATGAGACGCCTTACTCACCGTGATGTCTAACAAGGCTACCAGGCTCAAAAGTAAAAAAAAAAAAAAAACTAGCTTGTTGAGGGGTCATGGTCCATTTTTGCTCTCGGGGCCTGCAAACTGCAGCAGCCAAAAAAAACCACAATGAGAGTCCAAATCTCACAGTGAAGACTCCTGTGCATCGAAAAGGTGAAATAAAGCTTTTTCATGGAGGCCAGAGTCACAGTTGGTGGCAGTATTTCATAAACGCTGGCAGAAGCTGTATTGGCAGCCCTAGAGCCTGGAAACTTGCTTACTGACCACGGGGAGTCTGCAAAACCGCATGAGACACCCAAGCTCACCGTAACGGCTAAAATGTTTCCCAGGCGCAAAAGTCAAATCAAACTTGTTCAGGATTGGTTTTTGCATCCTAGACCTGCAAATTGCATGGGGTCTCAAAAACCACACGAGACTCCAAAGCTCACCGTCATGTCTCACAAGGCTCCCAGGCTCAACAGTTAAAAAAAAAAAAAAAAACTAGCTTGTTTAGAGGTCATGATCTATTTTTGCTACCGGGGCATGCAAAATTGCAGCAGCCAAAAAAACCAGAATGAGAGTCCAAATCTCACAGTAAGGACTCCTAGCCGTCGAAAAGGTGAAATGAAGCTTATTAACGTAAGCGGAGTCACAGTCGGTGGAAGAATGTCAAAAAAGCTGGCAAAAGCTGTATTTGCAGTCGTAGAGAGAGAAACATGCTTACTGACTGTGGGGAGCCTGAACAGACGCCTAAGCTCACCGTGATGTCCAACAAGGCTACCAGGCTCAAAAGTAAAAAAAAAAATGAAAAAAAAAAACTAGCTTGTTGAGGGGTCATGGTCCATTTTTCCTCTCGGGGCCTGCAAACTGCAGCAGCCAAAAAAATCACAATGAGAGTCCAAATCTCACAGTGAAGACTCCTGTGCATCGAAAAGGTGAAATGAAGCTTTTTCATGAAGGCCAGAGTCACAGTTGGTGGCAGTATTTCATAAACGCTGGCAAAAGCTGTATTGGCAGCCCTAGAGCCTGGAAACTTGCTTACTGACCACGGGGAGTCTGCAAAACCGCATGAGACACCCAAGCTCACCGTAACGGCTAAAATGTTTCCCAGGCGCAAAAGTCAAATCAAACTTGTTCAGGATTGGTTTTTGCATCCTAGACCTGCAAATTGCATGGGGTCTCAAAAACCACATGAGACTCCAAAGCTCACCGTCACGCCTCACAAGGCTCCCAGGCTCAAAAGTAAAAAAAAAAAAAAAAAAAACTAGCTTGTTGAGGGGTTAATGGTCCATTTGTGCTACCGGGGCCTGCAAATTGCAGCAGCCAAAAAAACCAGAATGAGAGTCCAAATATCACAGTGAAGACTCCTAGCCGTCAAAAAGGTGAAATGAAGCTTATTAACGTAAGCGAGAGTCACAGTAGGTGGAAGAATGTCAAAAAAGCTGGCAAAAGCTGTATTTGCAGTCGTAGAGAGAGAAACATGCTTACTGACTGTGAACACATGAGACGCCTAAGCTCTCCGTGATGTCTAACAAGGCTACGAGGCTCAAAAGTAAAAAAAACAAAGAAAAAAAAAAACTAGCTTGTTGAGGGGTCATGGTCCATTTTTGCTCTCGGGGCCTGCAAACTGCAGCAGCCAAAAAAACCACAATGAGAGTCCAAATCTCACAGTGAAGACTCCTGGGCATCGAAAAGGTGAAATGAAGCTTTTTCATGGAGGCCAGAGTCACAGTTGGTGGCAGTATTTCATAAACGCTGGCAAAAGCTGTATTGGCAGCCCTAGAGCCTGGAAACTTGCTTACTGACCACGGGGAGTCTGCAAAACCGCATGAGACACCCAAGCTCACCGTAACGGCTAAAAAGTTTCCCAGGCGCAAAAGTCAAATCAAACTTGTTCAGGATTGGTTTTTGCATCCGAGACCTGAAAATTGCAAGGGGTCTCAAAAACCACATGAGACTCCAAAGCTCACCGTCACGTCTAACAAGGCTCCCAGGCTCAAAAGTAAAAAAAAAAAAATAAAAAAAAACTAGCTTGTTTAGGGGTCATGGTCCATTTTTGCTACCGGGGCATGCCAATTGCAGCAGCCAAAAAAACCAGAATGAGAGTCCAAATCTCACAGTGAAGACTCCTAGCCGTCAAAAAGGTGAAATGAAGCTTATTAACGTAAGCGAGAGTCACAGTAGGTGGAAGAATGTCAAAAAAGCTGGCAAAAGCTGTATTTGCAGTCGTAGAGAGAGAAACATGCTTACTGACTGTGGGGAGCCTGAACAACACATGAGACGCCTAAGCTCACCGTGATGTCTAACAAGGCTACCAGGCTCAAAAGCAAAAAAAAAAAAAAACTAGCTTGTTGAGGGGTCATGGTCCATTTTTGCTCTCGGGGCCTGCAAACTGCAGCAGCCAAAAAAAACCACAATGAGAGTCCAAATCTCACAGTGAAGACTCCTGTGCATCGAAAAGGTGAAATAAAGCTTTTTCATGGAGGCCAGAGTCACAGTTGGTGGCAGTATTTCATAAACGCTGGCAAAAGCTGTATTTGCAGTCGTAGAGAGAGAAACATGCTTACTGACTGTGGGGAGCCTGAACAACACATGAGACGCCTAAGCTCACCGTGATGTCTAACAAGGCTACCAGGCTCAAAGTAAAAAAAAAAATGAAAAAAAAAAACTAGCTTGTTGAGGGGTCATGGTCCATTTTTCCTCTCGGGGCCTGCAAACTGCAGCAGCCAAAAAAACCACAACGAGAGTCCAAATCTCACAGTGAAGACTCCTGGGCATCGAAAAGGTGAAATGAAGCTTTTTCATGGAGGCCAGAGTCACAGTTGGTGGCAGTATTTCATAAACGCTGGCAAAAGCTGTATTGGCAGCCCTAGAGCCTGGAAACTTGCTTACTGACCACGGGGAGTCTGCAAAACCGCATGAGACACCCAAGCTCACCGTAACGGCTAAAATGTTTCCCAGGCGCAAAAGTCAAATCAAACTTGTTCAGGATTGGTTTTTGCATCCTAGACCTGCAAATTGCATGGGGTCTCAAAAACCACATGAGACTCCAAAGCTCACCGTCATGTCTCACAAGGCTCCCAGGCTCAACAGTTAAAAAAAAAAAAAAAAAACTAGCTTGTTTAGAGGTCATGATCTATTTTTGCTACCGGGGCATGCAAATTGCAGCAGCCAAAAAAACCAGAATGAGAGTCCAAATCTCACAGTAAGGACTCCTAGCCGTCGAAAAGGTGAAATGAAGCTTATTAACGTAAGCGGAGTCACAGTCGGTGAAAGAATGTCAAAAAAGCTGGCAAAAGCTGTATTTGCAGTCGTAGAGAGAGAAACATGCTTACTGACTGTGGGGAGCCTGAACAGACGCCTAAGCTCACCGTGATGTCCAACAAGGCTCCCAGGCTCAAAAGTAAAAAAAAAATTTAAAAAACTAACTTGTTGAGGGCTTAATGGTCCATTTGTGCTACCGGGGCCTGCAAATTGCAGCAGCCAAAAAAACCAGAATGAGAGTCCAAAT
This sequence comes from Triturus cristatus, assembly GCF_964204655.1. Classification (NCBI taxonomy): domain Eukaryota; kingdom Metazoa; phylum Chordata; class Amphibia; order Caudata; family Salamandridae; genus Triturus; species Triturus cristatus. The sequence continues at coordinate 1,725,547 of NC_140584.1, read as the reverse complement.
ATCACAGTGAAGACTCCTAGCCGTCAAAAAGGTGAAATGAAGCCTATTAACGTAAGCGAGAGTCTCAGTAGGTGGAAGAATGTCAAAAAAGCTGGCAAAAGCTGTATTTGCAGTCGTAGAGAGAGAAACATGCTTACTGACTGTGGGGAGCCTGAACAACACATGAGACGCCTAAGCTCACCGTGATGTCTAACAAGGCTACCAGGCTCAAAAGTAAAAAAAAAAATGAAAAAAAAAAAACTAGCTTGTTGAGGGGTCATGGTCCATTTTTCCTCTCGGGGCCTGCAAACTGCAGCAGCCAAAAAAACCACAACGAGAGTCCAAATCTCACAGTGAAGACTCCTGTGCATCGAAAAGGTGAAATGAAGCTTTTTCATGGAGGCCAGAGTCACAGTTGGTGGCAGTATTTCATAAACGCTGGCAAAAGCTGTATTGGCAGCCCTAGAGCCTGGAAACTTGCTTACTGACCCGGGGAGTCTGAAAAACCGCATGAGACTCCCAAGCTCACCTTAAAGGCTAAAAAGTTTCCCAGGCGCAAAAGTCAAATCAAACTTGTTCAGGATTGGTTTTTGCATCCTAGACCTGCAAATTGCATGGGGTCTCAAAAACCACATGAGACTCCAAAGCTCACCGTCACGTCTCACAAGGCTCCCAGGCTCAAAAGTAAAAAAAAAAAAAAAAAAAACTAGCTTGTTGAGGGGTTAATGGTCCATTTGTGCTACCGGGGCCTGCAAATTGCAGCAGCCAAAAAAACCAGAATGAGAGTCCAAATATCACAGTGAAGACTCCTAGCCGTCAAAAAGGTGAAATGAAGCTTATTAACGTAAGCGAGAGTCACAGTAGGTGGAAGAATGTCAAAAAAGCTGGCAAAAGCTGTATTTGCAGTCGTAGAGAGAGAAACATGCTTACTGACTGTGGGGAGCCTGAACAACACATGAGACGCCTAAGCTCACCGTGATGTCTAACAAGGCTACCAGGCTCAAAAGTAAAAAAAAAAAAAAAACTAGCTTGTTGAGGGGTCATGGTCCATTTTTGCTCTCGGGGCCTGCAAACTGCAGCAGCCAAAAAAAAACACAATGAGAGTCCAAATCACACAGTGAAGACTCCTGTGCATCGAAAAGGTGAAATAAAGCTTTTTCATGGAGGCCAGAGTCACAGTTGGTGGCAGTATTTCATAAACGCTGGCAGAAGCTGTATTGGCAGCCCTAGAGCCTGGAAACTTGCTTACTGACCACGGGGAGTCTGCAAAACCGCATGAGACACCCAAGCTCACCGTAACGGCTAAAATGTTTCCCAGGCGCAAAAGTCAAATCAAACTTGTTCAGGATTGGTTTTTGCATCCTAGACCTGCAAATTGCATGGGGTCTCAAAAACCACATGAGACTCCAAAGCTCACCGTCATGTCTCACAAGGCTCCCAGGCTCAACAGTTAAAAAAAAAAAAAAAAACTAGCTTGCTTAGAGGTCATGATCTATTTTTGCTACCGGGGCATGCAAATTGCAGCAGCCAAAAAAACCAGAATGAGAGTCCAAATCTCACAGTAAGGACTCCTAGCCGTCGAAAAGGTGAAATGAAGCTTATTAACGTAAGCGGAGTCACAGTCGGTGAAAGAATGTCAAAAAAGCTGGCAAAAGCTGTATTTGCAGTCGTAGAGAGAGAAACATGCTTACTGACTGTGGGGAGCCTGAACAGACGCCTAAGCTCACCGTGATGTCCAACAAGGCTAACAGGCTGAAAAGTAAAAAAAAAAAAAGAAAAAAAAAAACTAGCTTGTTGAGGGGTCATGGTCCATTTTTGCTCTCGGGGCCTGCAAACTGCAGCAGCCAAAAAAACCACAATGAGAGTCCAAATCTCACAGTGAAGATTCCTGGGCATCGAAAAGGTGAAATGAAGGTTTTTCATGGAGGCCAGAGTCACAGTTGGTGGCAGTATTTCCTAAACGCTGGCAAAAGCTTTATTGGCAGCCCTAGAGCCTGGAAACTTGCTTACTGACCACGGGGAGTCTGCAAAACCGCATGAGACACCCAAGCTCACCGTAACGGCTAAAATGTTTCCCAGGCGCAAAAGTCAAATCAAACTTGTTCAGGATTGGTTTTTGCATCCTAGACCTGCAAATTGCATGGGGTCTCAAAAACCACATGAGACTCCAAAGCTCACTGTCACGTCTAACAAGGCTCCCAGGCTCAAAAGTAAAAAAAAAATTTAAAAAACTAACTTGTTGAGGGCTTAATGGTCCATTTGTGCTACCGGGGCCTGCAAATTGCAGCAGCCAAAAAAACCAGAATGAGAGTCCAAATAATCACAGTGAAGACTCCTAGCCGTCAAAAAGGTGAAATGAAGCTTATTAACGTAAGCGAGAGTCTCAGTAGGTGGAAGAATGTCAAAAAAGCTGGCAAAAGCTGTATTTGCAGTCGTAGAGAGAGAAACATGCTTACTGACTGTGGGGAGCCTGAACAACACATGAGACGCCTAAGCTCACCGTGATGTCTAACAAGGCTACCAGGCTCAAAAGTAAAAAAAAAAAATAAAAAAAAAAACTAACTTGTTGAGGGGTTATTGGTCCATTTGTGCTACCGGGGCCTGCAAATTGCAGCAGCCAAAAAAAACAGAATGAGAGTCCAAATCTCACAGTGAAGACTCCTAGCCGTCGAAAAGGTGAAATGAAGCTTATTAACGTAAGCGAGAGTCACAGTCGGTGGAAGAATGTCAAAAAAGCTGGCAAAAGCTGTATTTGCAGTCGTAGAGAGAGAAACATGCTTACTGACTGTGGGGAGCCTGAACAGACGCCTAAGCTCACCGTGATGTCCAACAAGGCTACCAGGCTCAAAAGTAAAAAAAAAAAAGAAAAAAAAAAACTAGCTTGTTGAGGGGGTCATGGTCCATTTTTGCTCTCGGGGCCTGCAAACTGCAGCAGCCAAAAAAACCACAATGAGAGTCCAAATCTCACAGTGAAGACTCCTGGGCATCGAAAAGGTGAAATGAAGCTTTTTCATGGAGGCCAGAGTCACAGTTGGTGGCAGTATTTCCTAAACGCTGGCAAAAGCTGTATTGGCAGCCCTAGAGCCTGGAAACTTGCTTACTGACCACGGGGAGTCTGCAAAACCGCATGAGACACCCAAGCTCACCGTAACGGCTAAAATGTTTCCCAGGCGCAAAAGTCAAATCAAACTTGTTCAGGATTGGTTTTTGCATCCTAGACCTGCAAATTGCAAGGGGTCTCAAAAACCACATGAGACTCCAAAGCTCACCGTCACGTCTCACAAGGCTTCCAGGCTCAATAGTTAACAAAAAAAAAAAAAAAACTAGCTTGTTTAGGGGTCATGATCCATTTTTGCTACCGGGGCATGCAAATTGCAGCAGCCAAAAAAACCAGAATGAGAGTCCAAATATCACAGAGAAGACTCCTAGCCGTCAAAAAGGTGAAATGAAGCTTATTAACGTAAGCGAGAGTCACAGTAGGTGGAAGAATGTCAAAAAAGCTGGCAAAAGCTGTATTTGCAGTCGTAGAGCCTGGAAACATGCTTACTGACTGTGGGGAGCCTGAACAACACATGAGACGCCTAAGCTCACCGTGATGTCTAACAAGGCTACGAGGCTCAAAAGTAAAAAAAAAAAAAAAAAAAAAAACTAGCTTGTTGAGGGGTCATGGTCCATTTTTGCTCTCGGGGCCTGCAAACTGCAGCAGCCAAAAAAAACCACAATGAGAGTCCAAATCTCACAGTGAAGACTCCTGGGCATCGAAAAGGTGAAATGAAGCTTTTTCATGGAGGCCAGAGTCACAGTTGGTGGCAGTATTTCCTAAACGCTGGCAAAAGCTGTATTGGCAGCCCTAGAGCCTGGAAACTTGCTTACTGACCACGGGGAGTCTGCAAAACCGCATGAGACACCCAAGCTCACCGTAACGGCTAAAATGTTTCCCAGGCGCAAAAGTCAAATCAAACTTGTTCAGGATTGGTTTTTGCATCCTAGACTTGCAAACTGCAAGGGGTCTCAAAAACCACATGAGACTCCAAAGCTCACCGTCACGTCTCACAAGGCTCCCAGGCTCAAAAGTTAAAAAAAAAAAAAAAAAACTAGCTTGTTTAGGGGTCATGATCCATTTTTGCTACCGGGGCATGCAAATTGCAGCAGCCAAAAAAACCAGAATGAGAGTCCAAATCTCACAGTGAAGACTCCTAGCCGTCGAATGAAGCTTATTAACGTAAGCGAGAGTCACAGTCGGTGGAAGAATGTCAAAAAAGCTGGCAAAAGCTGTATTTGCAGTCGTAGAGAGAGAAACATGCTTACTGACTGTGGGGAGCCTGAACAGACGCCTAAGCTCACCGTGATGTCGAACAAGGCTACCAGGCTCAAAAGTAAAAAAAAAAAAAAGAAAAAAAAAAACTAGCTTGTTGAGGGGTCATGGTCCATTTTTGCTCTCGGGGCCTGCAAACTGCAGCAGCCAAAAAAAACACAATGAGAGTCCAAATCTCACAGAAGACTCCTGGGCATTGAAAAGGTGGAATGAAGCTTTTTCATGGTGGCCAGAGTCACAGTTGGTGGCAGTATTTCATAAATGCTGGCAAAAGCTGTATTGGCAGCCCTAGAGCCGAAACGTGCTTACTGACCACGGGGAGTCTGAAAAACCGCATGAGACTCCCAAGTCACCTTAACGGCTAAAAAGTTTCCCAGGCTCAAAAGTCAAATCAAGTTTGTTCAGGGTTGATTCTTTCACCCAAAACCTTCAAACTGCAAGGAGCCTCAAAACCCACATGAGACTCCTAAGCTCACCATCACGTGTAACAAGCTTGTTGAGGGGGTTACGGTACATTTTTGCCCCCTGGGCCTGCAAACTGCAGGAGCCAAAAAAAACATAATGAGAGTTCAAATCTCACTGTGAAGTCTCCTGGGCTACGAAAAGGTGAAATGAAGCTTTTTCATGGAGGCCAGAGTCACCGTTGGTGGCAGGATTTTATAAACGCTGGCAAAAGCTGTATTGGCAGCCCTAGAGCCTGGAAACTTGCTTACTGACCACGGGGAGTCTGCAAAACCAGATGAGACTCCCAAGCTCACCGTAACGGCTAAAAAGTTTCCCAAGCTCAAAAGTCAAATCAAACTTGTTCAGGGTTGATTTTTGAATCCGAGACCTGCAAACTGCAAGGGGTCTCAAAAACCACATGAGACTCCAAAGCTCACCGTCACGTCTAACAAGGCTCCCAGGCTCAAAAGTAAAAAAAAAAAAAAAAAAAAAACTAGCTTGTTGAGGGGTCATGGTCCAGTTTTGCTCTCGGGGCCTGCAAACTACAGCAGCAAAAAAAACCACAATGAGAGTCCAAATCTCACAGTGAAGACTCCTGGGCATCGAAAAGGTGAAATTAAGCTTTTTCATGGAGGCCAGAGTCACAGTTGATGGCAGTATTTCATAAACGCTGGCAAAAGCTGTATTAGCAGGAGCCTGGAAACTTGCTTACTGACCACGGGGAGTCTGCAAAACCGCATGAGACACCCAAGCTCACCGTAACGGCTAAAATGTTTCCCAGGCGCAAAAGTCAAATCAAACTTGTTCAGGATTGGTTTTTGCATCCTAGACCTGCAAATTGCAAGGGGTCTCAAAAACCACATGAGACTCCAAAGCTCACTGTCACGTCTAACAAGGCTCCCAGGCTTAAAAGTAAAAAAAAAATTTAAAAAACTAGCTTGTTGAGGGGTCATGATCCATTTTTGCTACCGGGGCATGCAAATTGCAGCAGCCAAAAAAACCAGAATGAGAGTCCAAATCTCACAGTGAAGACTCCTAGCCGTCAAAAAGGTGAAATGAAGCTTATTAACGTAAGCGAGAGTCACAGTCGGTGGAAGAATGTCAAAAAAGCTGGCAAAAGCTGTATTTGCAGTCGTAGAGAGAGAAACATGCTTACTGACTGTGGGGAGCCTGAACAGACGCCTAAGCTCACCGTGATGTCCAACAAGGCTACCAGGCTCAAAAGTAAAAAAAAAAAAGAAAAAAAAAAACTAGCTTGTTGAGGGGTCATGGTCCATTTTTGCTCTCGGGGCCTGCAAACTGCAGCAGCCAAAAAAACCACAATGAGAGTCCAAATCTCACAGTGAAGACTCCTGGGCATCGAAAAGGTGAAATGAAGCTTTTTCATGGAGGCCAGAGTCACAGTTGGTGGCAGTATTTCCTAAACGCTGGCAAAAGCTGTATTGGCAGCCCTAGAGCCTGGAAACTTGCTTACTGACCACGGGGAGTCTGCAAAACCGCATGAGACACCCAAGCTCACCGTAACAGCTAAAATGTTTCCCAGGCGCAAAAAGTCAAATCAAACTTGTTCAGGATTGGTTTTTGCATCCTAGACCTGCAAATTGCAAGGGGTCTCAAAAACCAAATGAGACTCCAAAGCTCACTGTCACGTCTAACAAGGCTCCCAGGCTCAAAAGTAAAAAAAAAATTTAAAAAAACTAGCTTGTTGAGGGGTTAATGGTCCATTTGTGCTACCGGGGCCTGCAAATTGCAGCAGCCAAAAAAACCAGAATGAGAGTCCAAATATCACAGTGAAGACTCCTAGCCGTCAAAAAGGTGAAATGAAGCTTATTAACGTAAGCGAGAGTCACAGTAGGTGGAAGAATGTCAAAAAAGCTGGCAAAAGCTGTATTTGCAGTCGTAGAGCCTGGAAACATGCTTACTGACTGTGGGGAGCCTGAACAACACATGAGACGCCTAAGCTCACCGTGATGTCTAACAAGGCTACCAGGCTCAAAAGTAAAAAAAAAAAAAAAAAAAAAAAAACTAGCTTGTTGAGGGGTCATGGTCCATTTTTGCTCTCGGGGCCTGCAAACTGCAGCAGCCAAAAAAAACCACAATGAGAGTCCAAATCTCACAGTGAAGACTCCTGGGCATCGAAAAGGTGAAATGAAGCTTTTTCATGGAGGCCAGAGTCACAGTTGGTGGCAGTATTTCCTAAACGCTGGCAAAAGCTGTATTGGCAGCCCTAGAGCCTGGAAACTTGCTTACTGACCACGGGGAGTCTGCAAAACCACATGAGACACCCAAGCTCACCGTAACGGCTAAAATGTTTCCCAGGCGCAAAAGTCAAATCAAACTTGTTCAGGATTGGTTTTTGCATCCTAGACTTGCAAACTGCAAGGGGTCTCAAAAACCACATGAGACTCCAAAGCTCACCGTCACGTCTCACAAGGCTCCCAGGCTCAAAAGTTAAAAAAAAACAAAAAAAAAACTAGCTTGTTTAGGGGTCATGATCCATTTTTGCTACCGGGGCATGCAAATTGCAGCAGCCAAAAAAACCAGAATGAGAGTCCAAATCTCACAGTGAAGACTCCTAGCCGTCGAAAAGGTGAAATGAATCTTATTAACGTAAGCGAGAGTCACAGTCGGTGGAAGAATGTCAAAAAAGCTGGCAAAAGCTGTATTTGCAGTCGTAGAGAGAGAAACATGCTTACTGACTGTGGGGAGCCTGAACAGACGCCTAAGCTCACCGTGATGTCGAACAAGGCTCCCAGGCTCAAAAGTAAAAAAAAAAAAAGAAAAAAAAAAACTAGCTTGTTGAGGGGTCATGGTCCATTTTTGCTCTCGGGGCCTGCAAACTGCAGCAGCCAAAAAAACCACAATGAGAGTCCAAATCTCACAGAAGACTCCTGGGCATTGAAAAGGTGGAATGAAGCTTTTTCATGGAGGCCAGAGTCACAGTTGGTGGCAGTATTTCATAAATGCTGGCAAAAGCTGTATTGGCAGCCCTAGAGCCGAAACGTGCTTACTGACCACGGGGAGTCTGAAAACCGCATGAGACTCCCAAGTCACCTTAACGGCTAAAAAGTTTCCCAGGCTCAAAAGTCAAATCAAGTTTGTTCAGGGTTGATTCTTTGACCCAAAACCTTCAAACTGCACGGAGCCTCAAAACCCACATGAGACTCCTAAGCTCACCGTCACGTGTATCAAGCTTGTTGAGGGGGTTACGGTACATTTTTGCCCCCTGGGCCTGCAAACTGCAGGAGCCAAAAAAAACCATAATGAGAGTTCAAATCTCACTGTGAAGTCTCCTGGGCTACGAAAAGGTGAAATGAAGCTTTTTCATGGAGGCCAGAGTCACCGTTGGTGGCAGGATTTCATAAACGCTGGCAAAAGCTGTATTGGCAGCCCTAGAGCCTGGAAACTTGCTTACTGACCACGGGGAGTCTGCAAAACCAGATGAGACTCCCAAGCTCACCGTAACGGCTAAAAAGTTTCCCAAGCTCAAAAGTCAAATCAAACTTGTTCAGGGTTGATTTTTGAATCCGAAACCTGCAAACTGCAAGGGGTCTCACAAACCACATGAGACTCCAAAGCTCACCGTCACGTCTAACAAGGCTCCCAGGCTCAAAAGTAAAAAAAAAAAAAAAACTAGCTTGTTGAGGGGTCATGGTCCATTTTTGCTCTCGGGGCCTGCAAACTACAGCAGCAAAAAAAACCACAATGAGAGTCCAAATCTCACAGTGAAGACTCCTGGGCATCGAAAAGGTGAAATTAAGCTTTTTCATGGAGGCCAGAGTCACAGTTGATGGCAGTATTTCATAAACGCTGGCAAAAGCTGTATTAGCAGGAGCCTGGAAACTTGCTTACTGACCACGGGGAGTCTGCAAAACCGCATGAGACACCCAAGCTCACCGTAACGGCTAAAAAGTTTCCCAGGCGCAAAAGTCAAATCAAACTTGTTCAGGATTGGTTTTTGCATCCGAGACCTGCAAATTGCAAGGGGTCTCAAAAACCACATGAGACTCCAAAGCTCACCGTCACGTCTAACAAGGCTCCCAGGCTCAAAAGTAAAAAAAAAAAAAAAAACCAACTAGCTTGTTTAGGGGTCATGGTCCATTTTTGCTACCGGGGCCTGCAAATTGCAGCAGCCAAAAAAAACAGAATGAGAGTCCAAATATCACAGTGAAGATTCCTAGCCGTCAAAAAGGTGAAATGAAGCCTATTAACGTAAGCGAGAGTCACAGTAGGTGGAAGAATGTCAAAAAAGCTGGCAAAAGCTGTATTTGCAGTCGTAGAGAGAGAAACATGCTTACTGACTGTGGGGAGCCTGAACAACACATGAGACGCCTAAGCTCACCGTGATGTCTAACAAGGCTCCCAGGCTCAAAAGTAAAAAAAAAAAATAAAAAAAAAAACTAACTTGTTGAGGGGTTATTGGTCCATTTGTGCTACCGGGGCCTGCAAATTGCAGCAGCCAAAAAAAACAGAATGAGAGTCCAAATCTCACAGTGAAGACTCCTGGGCATCGAAAAGGTGAAATGAAGCTTTTTCATGGAGGCCAGAGTCACAGTTGGTGGCAGGATTTCATAAACGCTGGCAAAAGCTGTATTGGCAGCCCTAGAGCCTGGAAACTTGCTTACTGACCACGGGGAGCCTGCAAAGCCGCATGAGACTCCCAAGCTCACCTTAACGGCTAAAAAGTTTCCCAAGCTCAAAAGTCAAATCAAACTTGTTCAGGGTTGATTTTTGAATCCGAGACCTGCAAACTGCAAGGGGTCTCAAAAACCACATGAGACTCCAAAGCTCACCGTCACTCTAACAAGGCTCCCAGGCTCAAAAGTAAAAAAAAAAAAAAAAAAACTAGCTTGTTGAGGGGTCATGGTCCATTTTTGCTACCAGGGCCAGCAAATTGCAGCAGCCAAAAAAACCAGAATAAGAGTCCAAATCTCACAGTGAAGACTCCTAGCCGTCAAAAAGGTGAAATGAAGCTTATTAACGTAAGCGAGAGTCACAGTAGGTGGAAGAATGTCAAAAAAGCTGGCAAAAGCTGTATGTGCAGTCGTAGAGCCTGGAAACATGCTTACTGACCTGGGGAGCCTGAACAAGCACATGAGACGCCTAAGCTCACCGTGATGTCTAACAAGGCTACCAGTCTCAAAAGTAAAAAAAAAAAAAAAAACTAGCAAACTGCAGCAGCCAAAAAAACCACAATGAGAGCCCAAATCTCACAGTGAAGACTCCTGGGCATCGAAAAGGTGAAATTAAGCTTTTTCATGGAGGCCAGAGTCTCACAGTTGGAGGCAGGATTTCATAAACGCTGGCAAAAGCTGTATTGGCAGCCCTAGAGCCTGGAAACTTGCTTACTGACCACGGGGAGCCTGCAAAGCCGCATGAGACTCCCAAGCTCACCTTAACGGCTAAAAAGTTTCCCAAGCTCAAAAGTCAAATCAAACTTGTTCAGGGTTGATTTTTGAATCCGAGACCTGCAAACTGCAAGGGGTCTCAAAAACCACATGAGACTCCAAAGCTCACCGTCACGTCTAACAAGGCTCCCAGGCTCAAAAGTAAAAAAAAAAAAAAAACTAGCTTGTTGAGGGGTCATGGTCCATTTTTGCTCTCGGGGCCTGCAAACTACAGCAGCAAAAAAAACCACAATGAGAGTCCAAATCTCACAGTGAAGACTCCTGGGCATCGAAAAGGTGAAATTAAGCTTTTTCATGGAGGCCAGAGTCACAGTTGATGGCAGTATTTCATAAACGCTGGCAAAAGCTGTATTAGCAGGAGCCTGGAAACTTGCTTACTGACCACGGGGAGTCTGCAAAACCGCATGAGACACCCAAGCTCACCGTAACGGCTAAAAAGTTTCCCAGGCGCAAAAGTCAAATCAAACTTGTTCAGGATTGGTTTTTGCATCCGAGACCTGCAAATTGCAAGGGGTCTCAAAAACCACATGAGACTCCAAAGCTCACCGTCACGTCTAACAAGGCTCCCAGGCTCAAAAGTAAAAAAAAAAAAAAAAACCAACTAGCTTGTTTAGGGGTCATGGTCCATTTTTGCTACCGGGGCCTGCAAATTGCAGCAGCCAAAAAAAACAGAATGAGAGTCCAAATATCACAGTGAAGATTCCTAGCCGTCAAAAAGGTGAAATGAAGCCTATTAACGTAAGCGAGAGTCACAGTAGGTGGAAGAATGTCAAAAAAGCTGGCAAAAGCTGTATTTGCAGTCGTAGAGAGAGAAACATGCTTACTGACTGTGGGGAGCCTGAACAACACATGAGACGCCTAAGCTCACCGTGCTCCCAGGCTCAAAAGTAAAAAAAAAAAAAACTAGCTTGTTGAGGTGTTAATGGTCCATTTGTGCTACCGGTGCCTGAAAATTGCAGCAGCCAAAAAAAACTGAATGAGAGTCCAAATCTCACAGTGAAGACTCCTGGGCATCGAAAAGGTGAAATGAAGCTTTTTCATGGAGGCCAGAGTCACAGTTGGTTGCAGGATTTCATAAACGCTGGCAAAAGCTGTATTGGCAGCCCTAGAGCCTGGAAACTTGCTTACTGACCACGGGGAGCCTGCAAAGCCGCATGAGACTCCCAAGCTCACCTTAACGGCTAAAAAGTTTCCCAAGCTCAAAAGTCAAATCAAACTTGTTCAGGGTTGATTTTTGAATCCGAGACCTGCAAACTGCAAGGGGTCTCAAAAACCACATGAGACTCCAAAGCTCACCGTCACTCTAACAAGGCTCCCAGGCTCAAAAGTAAAAAAAAAAAAAAAAAAACTAGCTTGTTGAGGGGTCATGGTCCATTTTTGCTACCAGGGCCTGCAAATTGCAGCAGCCAAAAAAACCAGAATGAGAGTCCAAATCTCACAGTGAAGACTCCTAGCCGTCAAAAAGGTGAAATGAAGCTTATTAACGTAAGCGAGAGTCACAGTAGGTGGAAGAATGTCAAAAAAGCTGGCAAAAGCTGTATTTGCAGTCGTAGAGCCTGGAAACATGCTTACTGACCTGGGGAGCCTGAACAAGCACATGAGACGCCTAAGCTCACCGTGATGTCTAACAAGGCTACCAGTCTCAAAAGTAAAAAAAAAAAAAAAAAACTAGCAAACTGCAGCAGCCAAAAAAACCACAATGAGAGCCCAAATCTCACAGTGAAGACTCCTGGGCATCGAAAAGGTGAAATTAAGCTTTTTCATGGAGGCCAGAGTCTCACAGTTGGAGGCAGGATTTCATAAACGCTGGCAAAAGCTGTATTGGCAGCCCTAGAGCCTGGAAACTTGCTTACTGACCACGGGGAGCCTGCAAAGCCGCATGAGACTCCCAAGCTCACCTTAACGGCTAAAAAGTTTCCCAAGCTCAAAAGTCAAATCAAACTTGTTCAGGGTTGATTTTTGAATCCGAGACCTGCAAACTGCAAGGGGTCTCAAAAACCACATGAGACTCCAAAGCTCACCGTCACTCTAACAAGGCTCCCAGGCTCAAAAGTAAAAAAAAAAAAAAAAAAAACTAGCTTGTTGAGGGGTCATGGTCCATTTGTGCTACCAGGGCCTGCAAATTGCAGCAGCCAAAAAAACCAGAATGAGAGTCCAAATATCACAGTGAAGACTCCTAGCCGTCAAAAAGGTGAAATGAAGCTTATTAACGTAAGCGAGAGTCACAGTAGGAGGAAGAATGTCAAAAAAGCTGGCAAAAGCTGTATTTGCAGTCGTAGAGCCTGGAAACATGCTCACTGACTCTGGGGAGCCTGAACAAGCACATGAGACGCCTAAGCTCACCATGATGTCTAACAAGGCTACCAGTCTCAAAAGTAAAAAAAAAAAAAAAACTAGCAAACTGCAGCAGCCAAAAAAACCACAATGAGAGCCCAAATCTCACAGTGAAGACTCCTGGGCATCGAAAAGGTGAAATTAAGCTTTTTCATGGAGGCCAGAGTCACAGTTGATGGCAGTATTTCATAAACGCTGGCAAAAGCTGTATTAGCAGGAGCCTGGAAACTTGCTTACTGACCACGGGGAGTCTGCAAAGGGGTCTCAAAAACCACATGAGACTCCAAAGCTCACCGTCACGTCTCACAAGGCTCCCAGGCTCAAAAGTTAAAAAAAAAAAAAAAAAACTAGCTTGTTTAGGGGTCATGATCCATTTTTGCTACCGGGGCATGCAAATTGCAGCAGCCAAAAAAACCAGAATGAGAGTCCAAATCTCACAGTGAAGACTCCTAGCCGTCGAAAAGGTGAAATGAAGCTTATTAACGTAAGCGAGAGTCACAGTCGGTGGAAGAATGTCAAAAAAGCTGGCAAAAGCTGTATTTGCAGTCGTAGAGAGAGAAACATGCTTACTGACTGTGGGGAGCCTGAACAGACGCCTAAGCTCACCGTGATGTCGAACAAGGCTCCCAGGCTCAAAAGTAAAAAAAAAAAAAAAAGAAAAAAAAAAACTAGCTTGTTGAGGGGTCATGGTCCATTTTTGCTCTCGGGGCCTGCAAACTGCAGCAGCCAAAAAAACCACAATGAGAGTCCAAATCTCACAGAAGACTCCATTGAAAAGGTGGAATGAAGCTTTTTCATGGAGGCCAGAGTCACAGTTGGTGGCAGTATTTCATAAATGCTGGCAAAAGCTGTATTGGCAGCCCTAGAGCCGAAACGTGCTTACTGACCACGGGGAGTCTGAAAACCGCATGAGACTCCCAAGTCACCTTAACGGCTAAAAAGTTTCCCAGGCTCAAAAGTCAAATCAAGTTTGTTCAGGGTTGATTCTTTGACCCAAAACCTTCAAACTGCACGGAGCCTCAAAACCCACATGAGACTCCTAAGCTCACCGTCACGTGTATCAAGCTTGTTGAGGGGGTTACGGTACATTTTTGCCCCCTGGGCCTGCAAACTGCAGGAGCCAAAAAAAACCATAATGAGAGTTCAAATCTCACTGTGAAGTCTCCTGGGCTACGAAAAGGTGAAATGAAGCTTTTTCATGGAGGCCAGAGTCACCGTTGGTGGCAGGATTTCATAAACGCTGGCAAAAGCTGTATTGGCAGCCCTAGAGCCTGGAAACTTGCTTACTGACCACGGGGAGTCTGCAAAACCAGATGAGACTCCCAAGCTCACCGTAACGGCTAAAAAGTTTCCCAAGCTCAAAAGTCAAATCAAACTTGTTCAGGGTTGATTTTTGCATCCTAGACTTGCAAACTGCAAGGGGTCTCACAAACCACATGAGACTCCAAAGCTCACCGTCACGTCTAACAAGGCTCCCAGGCTCAAAAGTAAAAAAAAAAAAAAAACTAGCTTGTTGAGGGGTCATGGTCCATTTTTGCTCTCGGGGCCTGCAAACTACAGCAGCAAAAAAAAACACAATGAGAGTCCAAATCTCACAGTGAAGACTCCTGGGCATCGAAAAGGTGAAATTAAGCTTTTTCATGGAGGCCAGAGTCACAGTTGATGGCAGTATTTCATAAATGCTGGCAAAAGCTGTATTAGCAGGAGCCTGGAAACTTGCTTACTGACCACGGGGAGTCTGCAAAACCGCATGAGACACCCAAGCTCACCGTAACGGCTAAAAAGTTTCCCAGGCGCAAAAGTCAAATCAAACTTGTTCAGGATTGGTTTTTGCATCCGAGACCTGCAAATTGCAAGGGGTCTCAAAAACCACATGAGACTCCAAAGCTCACCGTCACGTCTAACAAGGCTCCCAGGCTCAAAAGTAAAAAAAAAATAAAAAAACAACTAGCTTGTTTAGGGGTCATGGTCCATTTTTGCTACCGGGGCCTGCAAATTGCAGCAGCCAAAAAAAACAGAATGAGAGTCCAAATATCACAGTGAAGATTCCTAGCCGTCAAAAAGGTGAAATGAAGCCTATTAACGTAAGCGAGAGTCACAGTAGGTGGAAGAATGTCAAAAAAGCTGGCAAAAGCTGTATTTGCAGTCGTAGAGAGAGAAACATGCTTACTGACTGTGGGGAGCCTGAACAACACATGAGACGCCTAAGCTCACCGTGATGTCTAACAAGGCTCCCAGGCTCAAAAGTAAAAAAAAAAAAAAAAAACTAGCTTGTTGAGGTGTTAATGGTCCATTTGTGCTACCGGTGCCTGAAAATTGCAGCAGCCAAAAAAAACTGAATGAGAGTCCAAATCTCACAGTGAAGACTCCTGGGCATCGAAAAGGTGAAATGAAGCTTTTTCATGGAGGCCAGAGTCACAGTTGGTGGCAGGATTTCATAAACGCTGGCAAAAGCTGTATTGGCAGCCCTAGAGCCTGGAAACTTGCTTACTGACCACGGGGAGCCTGCAAAGCCGCATGAGACTCCCAAGCTCACCTTAACGGCTAAAAAGTTTCCCAAGCTCAAAAGTCAAATCAAACTTGTTCAGGGTTGATTTTTGAATCCGAGACCTGCAAACTGCAAGGGGTCTCAAAAACCACATGAGACTCCAAAGCTCACCGTCACTCTAACAAGGCTCCCAGGCTCAAAAGTAAAAAAAAAAAAAAAAAAACTAGATTGTTGAGGGGTCATGGTCCATTTTTGCTACCAGGGCCTGCAAATTGCAGCAGCCAAAAAAAACAGAATGAGAGTCCAAATCTCACAGTGAAGACTCCTAGCCGTCAAAAAGGTGAAATGAAGCTTATTAACGTAAGCGAGAGTCACAGTAGGTGGAAGAATGTCAAAAAAGCTGGCAAAAGCTGTATTTGCAGTCGTAGAGCCTGGAAACATGCTTACTGACTCTGGGGAGCCTGAACAAGCACATGAGACGCCTAAGCTCACCGTGATGTCTAACAAGGCTACCAGTCTCAAAAGTAAAAAAAAAAAAAAAACTAGCAAACTGCAGCAGCCAAAAAAACCACAATGAGAGCCCAAATCTCACAGTGAAGACTCCTGGGCATCGAAAAGGTGAAATTAAGCTTTTTCATGGAGGCCAGAGTCTTACAGTTGGAGGCAGGATTTCATAAACGCTGGCAAAAGCTGTATTGGCAGCCCTAGAGCCTGGAAACTTGCTTACTGACCACGGGGAGCCTGCAAAGCCGCATGAGACTCCCAAGCTCACCTTAACGGCTAAAAAGTTTCCCAAGCTCAAAAGTCAAATCAAACTTGTTCAGGGTTGATTTTTGAATCCGAGACCTGCAAACTGCAAGGGGTCTCAAAAACCACATGAGACTCCAAAGCTCACCGTCACTCTAACAAGGCTCCCAGGCTCAAAAGTAAAAAAAAAAAAAAAAAAAAACTAGCTTGTTGAGGGGTCATGGTCCATTTGTGCTACCAGGGCCTGCAAATTGCAGCAGCCAAAAAAACCAGAATGAGAGTCCAAATATCACAGTGAAGACTCCTAGCCGTCAAAAAGGTGAAATGAAGCTTATTAACGTAAGCGAGAGTCACAGTAGGAGGAAGAATGTCAAAAAAGCTGGCAAAAGCTGTATTTGCAGTCGTAGAGCCTGGAAACATGCTCACTGACTCTGGGGAGCCTGAACAAGCACATGAGACGCCTAAGCTCACCATGATGTCTAACAAGGCTACCAGTCTCAAAAGTAAAAAAAAAAAAAAAACTAGCAAACTGCAGCAGCCAAAAAAACCACAATGAGAGCCCAAATCTCACAGTGAAGACTCCTGGGCATCGAAAAGGTGAAATGAAGCTTTTTCATGGAGGCCAGAGTCTCACAGTTGGTGGCAGGATTTCGTAAACGCTGGCAAAAGCTGTATTGGCAGCCCTAGAGCCTGGAAACTTGCTTACTGACCACGGGGAGCCTGCAAAGCCGCATGAGACTCCCAAGCTCACCTTAACGGCTAAAAAGTTTCCCAAGCTCAAAAGTCAAATCAAACGTGTTCAGGGTTGATTTTTGAATCCGAGACCTGCAAACTGCAAGGGGTCTAAAAAACCACATGAGACTCCAAAGCTCACCGTCACGTCTAACAAGGCTCCCAGGCTCAAAAGTAAAACAAAAAAAAAAAAAACTAGCTTGTTGAGGGGTTAATGGTCCATTTGTGCTACCGGGGCCTGCAAATTGCAGCAGCCAAAAAAACCAGAATGAGAGTCCAAATATCACAGTGAATACTCCTAGCCATCAAAAAGGTGAAATGAAGCTTATTAACGTAAGCGAGAGTCACAGTAGGTGGAAGAATGTCAAAAAAGCTGGCAAAAGCTGTATTTGCAGTCGTAGAGAGAGAAACATGCTTACTGACTGTGGGGAGCCTGAACAACACATGAGACGCCTAAGCCCTCCGTGATGTCTAACAAGGCTACCTGGCTCAAAAGTAAAAAAAAAAAAGAAAAAAGAAAACTAGCTTGTTGAGGGGTCATGGTCCATTTTTGCTCTCGGGGCCTGCAAACTGCAGCAGCCAAAAAAACCACAATGAGAGTCCAAAACTCACAGTGAAGACTCCTGGGCATCGAAAAGGTGAAATGAAGCTTTTTCATGGAGGCCAGAGTCACAGTTGGTGGCAGGATTTCATAAACGCTGGCAAAAGCTGTATTAGAGCCTGGAAACTTGCTTACTGACCACGGGGAGCCTGCAAAGCCGCATGAGACTCCCAAGCTCACCTTAACGGCTAAAAAGTTTCCCAAGCTCAAAAGTCAAATCAAACTTGTTCAGGGTTGATTTTTGAATCCGAGACCTGCAAACTGCAAGGGGTCTAAAAAACCACATGAGACTCCAAAGCTCACCGTCACGTCTAACAAGGCTCCCAGGCTCAAAAGTAAAACAAAAAAAAAAAAAACTAGCTTGTTGAGGGGTTAATGGTCCATTTGTGCTACCGGGGCCTGCAAATTGCAGCAGCCAAAAAAACCAGAATGAGAGTCCAAATATCACAGTGAATACTCCTAGCCGTCAAAAAGGTGAAATGAAGCTAATTAACGTAAGCGAGAGTCACAGTAGGTGGAAGAATGTCAAAAAAGCTGGCAAAAGCTGTATTTGCAGCCGTAGAGAGAGAAACATGCTTACTGACTGTGGGGAGCCTGAACAACACATGAGACGCCTAAGCTCACCGTGATGTCTAACAAGGCTACCAGTCTCAAAAGTAAAAAAAAAAAAAAAACTAGCTTGTTGAGGGGTCACGGTCCATTCTTGCTCTCGGGGCCTGCAAACTGCAGCAGCCAAAAAATCCACAATGAGAGCCCAAATCTCACAGTGAAGACTCCTGGGCATCGAAAAGGTGAAATGAAGCTTTTTCATGGTGCCAGAGTCACAGTTGGTGGCAGTATTTCATAAACGCTGGCAAAAGCTGTATTGGCAGCCCTAGAGCCTGGAAACTTGCTTACTGACCACGGGCAGTCTGCAAAGCCGCATGAGACTCCCAAGCTTACCTTAACGGCTAAAAAGTTTCCCAAGCTCAAAAGTCAAATCAAACTTGTTCAGGGTTGATTTTTGAATCCGAGACCTGCAAACTGCGGGTTCTCAAAAACCACATGAGACTCCAAAGCTCACCGTCACGTCTAACAAGGCTCCCAGGCTCAAAAGTAAAAAAAAAAAAAAAAAAACTAGCTTGTTGTGGGGTTAATGGTCCATTTGTGCTACCGGGGCCTGCAAATTGCAGCAGCCAAAAAAACCAGAATGAGAGTCCAAATCTCACAGTGAAGACTCCTAGCCGTCAAAAAGGTGAAATGAAGCTTATTAACGTAAGCGAGAGTCACAGTAGGTGGAAGAATGTCAAAAAAGCTGGCAAAAGCTGTATTTGCAGTCGTAGAGCCTGGAAACATGCTTACTGACTTGGGGAGCCTGAACAAGCACATGAGACGCCTAAGCTCACCATGATGTCTAACAAGGCTACCAGTCTCAAAAGTAAAAAAAAAAAAAAAAATAGCAAACTGCAGCAGCCAAAAAAACCACAATGAGAGCCCAAATCTCACAGTGAAGACTCCTGGGCATCGAAAAGGTGAAATGAAGCTTTTTCATGGAGGCCAGAGTCTCACAGTTGGATGCAGGATTTCATAAACGCTGGCAAAAGCTGTATTGGCAGCCCTAGAGCCTGGAAACTTGCTTACTGACCACGGGCAGTCTGCAAAGCCGCATGAGACTCCCAAGCTCACCTTAACGGCTAAAAAGTTTCCCAAGCTCAAAAGTCAAATCAAACTTGTTCAGGGTTGATTTTTGAATCCGAGACCTGCAAACTGCGGGGTCTCAAAAACCACATGAGACTCCAAAGCTCACCGTCACGTCTAACAAGGCTCCCAGGCTCAAAAGTAAAAAAAAAAAAAAAAAAACTAGCTTGTTGTGGGGTTAATGGTCCATTTGTGCTACCGGGGCCTGCAAATTGCAGCAGCCAAAAAAAACAGAATGAGAGTCCAAATATCACAGTGAAGACTCCTAGCCGTCAAAAAGGTGAAATGAAGCTTATTAACGTAAGCGAGAGTCACAGTAGGTGGAAGAATGTCAAAAAAGCTGGCAAAAGCTGTATTTGCAGTCGTAGAGAGAGAAACATGCTTACTGACTGTGGGGAGCCTGAACAACACATGAGACGCCTAAGCTCACCGTGATGTCTAACAAGGCTACCAGGCTCAAAAGTAAAAAAAAAAAGAAAAAAAAAAACTAGCTTGTTGAGGGGTCATGGTCCATTTTTGCTCTCGGGGCCTGCAAATTGCAGCAGCCAAAAAAACCAGAATGAGAGTCCAAATCTCACAGTGAAGACTCCTAGCCGTCAAAAAGGTGAAATGAAGCTTATTAACGTAAGCGAGAGTCACAGTAGGTGGAAGAATGTCAAAAAAGCTGGCAAAAGCTGTATTTGCAGTCGTAGAGCCTGGAAACATGCTTACTGACTCTGGGGAGCCTGAACAAGCACATGAGACGCCTAAGCTCACCATGATGTCTAACAAGGCTACCAGTCTCAAAAGTAAAAAAAAAAAAAAAACTAGCAAACTGCAGCAGCCAAAAAAACCACAATGAGAGCCCAAATCTCACAGTGAAGACTCCTGGGCATCGAAAAGGTGAAATGAAGCTTTTTCATGGAGGCCAGAGTCTCACAGTTGGAGGCAGGATTTCATAAACGCTGGCAAAAGCTGTATTGGCAGCCGTAGAGCCTGGAAACTTGCTTACTGACCATGGGCAGTCTGCAAAGCCGCATGAGACTCCCAAGCTCACCTTAACGGCTAAAAAGTTTCCCAAGCTCAAAAGTCAAATCAAACGTGTTCAGGGTTGATTTTTGAATCCGAGACCTGCAAACTGCAAGGGGTCTAAAAAACCACATGAGACTCCAAAGCTCACCGTCACGTCTAACAAGGCTCCCAGGCTCAAAAGTAAAAAAAAAAAAAAAAAAACTAGCTTGTTGAGGGGTTAATGGTCCATTTGTGCTACCGGGGCCTGCAAATTGCAGCAGCCAAAAAAACCAGAATGAGAGTCCAAATATCACAGTGAATACTCCTAGCCGTCAAAAAGGTGAAATGAAGCTAATTAACGTAAGCGAGAGTCACAGTAGGTGGAAGAATGTCAAAAAAGCTGGCAAAAGCTGTATTTGCAGCCGTAGAGAGAGAAACATGCTTACTGACTGTGAGGAGCCTGAACAACACATGAGACGCCTAAGCTCACCGTGATGTCTAACAAGGCTACCAGGCTCAAAAGTAAAAAAAAAAAAGAAAAAAGAAAACTAGCTTGTTGAGGGGTCATGGTCCATTTTTGCTCTCGGGGCCTGCAAACTGCAGCAGCCAAAAAAACCACAATGAGAGTCCAAAACTCACAGTGAAGACTCCTGGGCATCGAAAAGGTGAAATGAAGCTTTTTCATGGAGGCCAGAGTCACAGTTGGTGGCAGGATTTCATAAACGCTGGCAAAAGCTGTATTGGCAGCCCTAGAGCCTGGAAACTTGCTTACTGACCACGGGGAGCCTGCAAAGCCGCATGAGACTCCCAAGCTCACCTTAACGGCTAAAAAGTTTCCCAAGCTCAAAAGTCAAATCAAACTTGTTCAGGGTTGATTTTTGAATCCGAGACCTGCAAACTGCAAGGGGTCTCAAAAACCACATGAGACTCCAAAGCTCACCGTCACGTCTAACAAGGCTCAAAAGTAAAAAAAAACAAAAAAAACTAGCTTGTTGAGGGGTTAATGGTCCATTTGTGCTACCGGGGCCTGCAAATTGCAGCAGCCAAAAAAAACAGAATGAGAGTCCAAATATCACAGTGAAGACTCCTAGCCGTCAAAAAGGTGAAATGAAGCCTATTAACGTAAGCGAGAGTCACAGTAGGTGGAAGAATGTCAAAAAAGGTGGCAAAAGCTGTATTTGCAGTCGTAGAGCCTGGAAACATGCTTACTGACTGTGGGGAGCCTGAACAAGCACATGAGACGCCTAAGCTCACCGTGATGTCTAACAAGGCTACCAGTCTCAAAAGTAAAAAAAAAAAAAAAACTAGCTTGTTGAGGGGTCACGGTCCATTCTTGCTCTCGGGGCCTGCAAACTGCAGCAGCCAAAAAATCCACAATGAGAGCCCAAATCTCACAGTGAAGACTCCTGGGCATCGAAAAGGTGAAATGAAGCTTTTTCATGGTGCCAGAGTCACAGTTGGTGGCAGTATTTCATAAACGCTGGCAAAAGCTGTATTGGCAGCCCTAGAGCCTGGAAACTTGCTTACTGACCACGGGCAGTCTGCAAAGCCGCATGAGACTCCCAAGCTTACCTTAACGGCTAAAAAGTTTCCCAAGCTCAAAAGTCAAATCAAACTTGTTCAGGGTTGATTTTTGAATCCGAGACCTGCAAACTGCGGGTTCTCAAAAACCACATGAGACTCCAAAGCTCACCGTCACGTCTAACAAGGCTCCCAGGCTCAAAAGTAAAAAAAAAAAAAAAAAAACTAGCTTGTTGTGGGGTTAATGGTCCATTTGTGCTACCGGGGCCTGCAAATTGCAGCAGCCAAAAAAACCAGAATGAGAGTCCAAATCTCACAGTGAAGACTCCTAGCCGTCAAAAAGGTGAAATGAAGCTTATTAACGTAAGCGAGAGTCACAGTAGGTGGAAGAATGTCAAAAAAGCTGGCAAAAGCTGTATTTGCAGTCGTAGAGCCTGGAAACATGCTTACTGACTCTGGGGAGCCTGAACAAGCACATGAGACGCCTAAGCTCACCATGATGTCTAACAAGGCTACCAGTCTCAAAAGTAAAAAAAAAAAAAAAAATAGCAAACTGCAGCAGCCAAAAAAACCACAATGAGAGCCCAAATCTCACAGTGAAGACTCCTGGGCATCGAAAAGGTGAAATGAAGCTTTTTCATGGAGGCCAGAGTCTCACAGTTGGATGCAGGATTTCATAAACGCTGGCAAAAGCTGTATTGGCAGCCCTAGAGCCTGGAAACTTGCTTACTGACCACGGGCAGTCTGCAAAGCCGCATGAGACTCCCAAGCTCACCTTAACGGCTAAAAAGTTTCCCAAGCTCAAAAGTCAAATCAAACTTGTTCAGGGTTGATTTTTGAATCCGAGACCTGCAAACTGCGGGGTCTCAAAAACCACATGAGACTCCAAAGCTCACCGTCACGTCTAACAAGGCTCCCAGGCTCAAAAGTAAAAAAAAAAAAAAAAAAACTAGCTTGTTGTGGGGTTAATGGTCCATTTGTGCTACCGGGGCCTGCAAATTGCAGCAGCCAAAAAAAACAGAATGAGAGTCCAAATATCACAGTGAAGACTCCTAGCCGTCAAAAAGGTGAAATGAAGCTTATTAACGTAAGCGAGAGTCACAGTAGGTGGAAGAATGTCAAAAAAGCTGGCAAAAGCTGTATTTGCAGTCGTAGAGAGAGAAACATGCTTACTGACTGTGGGGAGCCTGAACAACACATGAGACGCCTAAGCTCACCGTGATGTCTAACAAGGCTACCAGGCTCAAAAGTAAAAAAAAAAAGAAAAAAAAAAACTAGCTTGTTGAGGGGTCATGGTCCATTTTTGCTCTCGGGGCCTGCAAATTGCAGCAGCCAAAAAAACCAGAATGAGAGTCCAAATCTCACAGTGAAGACTCCTAGCCGTCAAAAAGGTGAAATGAAGCTTATTAACGTAAGCGAGAGTCACAGTAGGTGGAAGAATGTCAAAAAAGCTGGCAAAAGCTGTATTTGCAGTCGTAGAGCCTGGAAACATGCTTACTGACTCTGGGGAGCCTGAACAAGCACATGAGACGCCTAAGCTCACCATGATGTCTAACAAGGCTACCAGTCTCAAAAGTAAAAAAAAAAAAAAAACTAGCAAACTGCAGCAGCCAAAAAAACCACAATGAGAGTCCAAAACTCACAGTGAAGACTCCTGGGCATCGAAAAGGTGAAATTAAGCTTTTTCATGGAGGCCAGAGTCACAGTTGGTGGCAGGATTTCATAAACGCTGGCAAAAGCTGTATTGGCAGCCCTAGAGCCTGGAAACTTGCTTACTGACCACGGGGAGCCTGCAAAGCCGCATGAGACTCCCAAGCTCACCTTAACGGCTAAAAAGTTTCCCAAGCTCAAAAGTCAAATCAAACTTGTTCAGGGTTGATTTTTGAATCCGAGACCTGCAAACTGCAAGGGGTCTCAAAAACCACATGAGACTCCAAAGCTCACCGTCACGTCTAACAAGGCTCAAAAGTAAAAAAAAACAAAAAAAACTAGCTTGTTGAGGGGTTAATGGTCCATTTGTGCTACCGGGGCCTGCAAATTGCAGCAGCCAAAAAAAACAGAATGAGAGTCCAAATATCACAGTGAAGACTCCTAGCCGTCAAAAAGGTGAAATGAAGCCTATTAACGTAAGCGAGAGTCACAGTAGGTGGAAGAATGTCAAAAAAGGTGGCAAAAGCTGTATTTGCAGTCGTAGAGCCTGGAAACATGCTTACTGACTGTGGGGAGCCTGAACAAGCACATGAGACGCCTAAGCTCACCGTGATGTCTAACAAGGCTACCAGTCTCAAAAGTAAAAAAAAAAAAAAAACTAGCTTGTTGAGGGGTCATGGTCCATTTTTGCTCTCGGGGCCTGCAAACTGCAGCAGCCCAAAAAACCACAATGAGAGTCCAAATCTCACAGTGAAGACTCCTGTGCATCGAAAAGGTGAAATAAAGCTTTTTCATGGAGGCCAGAGTCACAGTTGGTGGCAGTATTTCATAAACGCTGGCAAAAGCTGTATTTGCAGTCGTAGAGAGAGAAACATGCTTACTGACTGTGGGGAGCCTGAACAACACATGAGACGCCTAAGCTCACCGTGATGTCTAACAAGGCTCCCAGGCTCAAAAGTAAAAAAAAATTAAAAAAACTAGCTTGTTGAGGGGTTAATGGTCCATTTGTGCTACCGGGGCCTGCAAATTGCAGCAGCCAAAAAAACCAGAATGAGAGTCCAAATATCACAGTGAAGACTCCTAGCCGTCAAAAAGGTGAAATGAAGCTTATTAACGTAAGCGAGAGTAGGTGGAAGAATGTCAAAAAAGCTGGCAAAAGCTGTATTTGCAGTCGTAGAGAGAGAAACATGCTTACTGACTGTGAACACATGAGACGCCTAAGCTCACCGTGATGTCTAACAAGGCTACGAGGCTCAAAAGTAAAAAAAAAAAAGAAAAAAAAAAACTAGCTTGTTGAGGGGTCATGGTCCATTTTTGCTCTCGGGGCCTGCAAACTGCAGCAGCCAAAAAAACCACAATGAGAGTCCAAATCTCACAGTGAAGACTCCTGGGCATCGAAAAGGTGAAATGAAGCTTTTTCATGGAGGCCAGAGTCACAGTTGGTGGCAGTATTTCATAAACGCTGGCAAAAGCTGTATTGGCAGCCCTAGAGCCTGGAAACTTGCTTACTGACCACGGGGAGTCTGCAAAACCGCATGAGACACCCAAGCTCACCGTAACGGCTAAAAAGTTTCCCAGGCGCAAAAGTCAAATCAAACTTGTTCAGGATTGGTTTTTGCATCCGAGACCTGCAAATTGCAAGGGGTCTCAAAAACCACATGAGACTCCAAAGCTCACCGTCACGTCTAACAAGGCTCCCAGGCTCAAAAGTAAAAAAAAAAAAAAAAAAAAACTAGCTTGTTTAGGGGTCATGGTCCATTTTTGCTACCGGGGCATGCCAATTGCAGCAGCCAAAAAAACCAGAATGAGAGTCCAAATCTCACAGTGAAGACTCCTAGCCGTCAAAAAGGTGAAATGAAGCTTATTAACGTAAGCGAGAGTCACAGTAGGTGGAAGAATGTCAAAAAAGCTGGCAAAAGCTGTATTTGCAGTCGTAGAGCCTGGAAACATGCTTACTGACTGTGGGGAGCCTGAACAAGCACATGAGACGCCTAAGCTCACCGTGATGTCTAACAAGGCTACCAGGCTCAAAAGTACAAAAAAAATGAAAAAAAAAAACTAGCTTGTTGAGGGGGTCATGGTCCATTTTTGCTCTCGGGGCCTGCAAACTGCAGCAGCCAAAAAAACCACAACGAGAGTCCAAATCTCACAGTGAAGACTCCTGGGCATCGAAAAGGTGAAATGAAGCTTTTTCATGGAGGCCAGAGTCACAGTTAGTGGCAGTATTTCATAAACGCTGGCAAAAGCTGTATTGGCAGCCCTAGAGCCTGGAAACTTGCTTACTGACCCGGGGAGTCTGAAAAACCGCATGAGACTCCCAAGCTCACCTTAACGGCTAAAAAGTTTCCCAAGCTCAAAAGTCAAATCAAACTTGTTCAGGGTTGATTTTTGAATCCGAGACCTGCAAACTGCAAGGGGTCTCAAAAACCACATGAGACTCTAAAGCTCACCGTCACGTCTAACAAGGCTCCCAGGCTCAAAAGTAAAAAAAAAAAAAAAAAAACTAGCTTGTTGAGGGGTTAATGGTCCATTTGTGCTACCGGGGCCTGCAAATTGCAGCAGCCAAAAAAAACAGAATGAGAGTCCAAATATCACAGTGAAGACTCCTAGCCGTCAAAAAGGTGAAATGAAGCTTATTAACGTAAGCGAGAGTCACAGTAGGTGGAAGAATGTCAAAAAAGCTGGCAAAAGCTGTATTTGCAGTCGTAGAGAGAGAAACATGCTTACTGAGTGTGGGGAGCCTGAACAACACATGAGACGCCTAAGCTCACCGTGATGTCTAACAAGGCTACCAGGCTCAAAAGTAAAAAAAAAAATGAAAAAAAAAACTAGCTTGTTGAGGGGTCATGGTCCATTTTTCCTCTCAGGGCCTGCAAACTGCAGCAGCCAAAAAAACCACAACGAGAGTCCAAATCTCACAGTGAAGACTCCTGTGCATCGAAAAGGTGAAATGAAGCTTTTTCATGGAGGCCAGAGTCACAGTTGGTGGCAGTATTTCATAAACGCTGGCAAAAGCTGTATTGGCAGCCCTGGAGCCTGGAAACTTGCTTACTGACCACGGGGAGTCTGCAAAACCGCATGAGACACCCAAGCTCACCGTAACGGCTAAAATGTTTCCCAGGCGCAAAAGTCAAATCAAACTTGTTCAGGATTGGTTTTTGCATCCTAGACCTGCAAATTGCATGGGTCTCAAAAACCACATGAGACTCCAAAGCTCACCGTCACGTCTCACAAGGCTCCCAGGCTCAAAAGTAAAAAAAAAAAAAAAAAAAAACTAGCTTGTTGAGGGGTTAATGGTCCATTTGTGCTACCGGGGCCTGCAAATTGCAGCAGCCAAAAAAACCAGAATGAGAGTCCAAATATCACAGTGAAGACTCCTAGCCGTCAAAAAGGTGAAATGAAGCTTATTAACGTAAGCGAGAGTCACAGTAGGTGGAAGAATGTCAAAAAAGCTGGCAAAAGCTGTATTTGCAGTCGTAGAGAGAGAAACATGCTTACTGACTGTGGGGAGCCTGAACAACACATGAGACGCCTAAGCTCACCGTGATGTCTAACAAGGCTACCAGGCTCAAAAGTAAAAAAAAAAAAAAAACTAGCTTGTTGAGGGGTCATGGTCCATTTTTGCTCTCGGGGCCTGCAAACTGCAGCAGCCAAAAAAAACCACAATGAGAGTCCAAATCTCACAATGAAGACTCCTGTGCATCGAAAAGGTGAAATTAAGCTTTTTCATGGAGGCCAGAGTCACAGTTGGTGGCAGTATTTCATAAACGCTGGCAGAAGCTGTATTGGCAGCCCTAGAGCCTGGAAACTTGCTTACTGACCACGGGGAGTCTGCAAAACCGCATGAGACACCCAAGCTCACCGTAACGGCTAAAATGTTTCCCAGGCGCAAAAGTCAAATCAAACTTGTTCAGGATTGGTTTTTGCATCCTAGACCTGCAAATTGCATGGGGTCTCAAAAACCACATGAGACTCCAAAGCTCACCGTCATGTCTCACAAGGCTCCCAGGCTCAACAGTTAAAAAAAAAAAAAAAACTAGCTTGTTTAGAGGTCATGATCTATTTTTGCTACTGGGGCATGCAAATTGCAGCAGCCAAAAAAACCAGAATGAGAGTCCAAATCTCACAGTAAGGACTCCTAGCCGTCGAAAAGGTGAAATGAAGCTTATTAACGTAAGCGGAGTCACAGTCGGTGGAAGAATGTCAAAAAAGCTGGCAAAAGCTGTATTTGCAGTCGTAGAGAGAGAAACATGCTTACTGACTGTGGGGAGCCTGAACAGACGCCTAAGCTCACCGTGATGTCCAACAAGGCTACCAGGCTCAAAAGTAAAAAAAAAAATGAAAAAAAAAAACTAGCTTGTTGAGGGGTCATGGTCCATTTTTCCTCTCGGGGCCTGCAAATGCAGCAGCCCAAAAAACCACAATGAGAGTCCAAATCTCACAGTGAAGACTCCTGTGCATCGAAAAGGTGAAATAAAGCTTTTTCATGGAGGCCAGAGTCACAGTTGGTGGCAGTATTTCATAAACGCTGGCAAAAGCTGTATTTGCAGTCGTAGAGAGAGAAACATGCTTACTGACTGTGGGGAGCCTGAACAACACATGAGACGCCTAAGCTCACCGTGATGTCTAACAAGGCTCCCAGGCTCAAAAGTAAAAAAAAATTTAAAAAACTAGCTTGTTGAGGGGTTAATGGTCCATTTGTGCTACCGGGGCCTGCAAATTGCAGCAGCCAAAAAAACCAGAATGAGAGTCCAAATATCACAGTGAAGACTCCTAGCCGTCAAAAAGGTGAAATGAAGCTTATTAACGTAAGCGAGAGTAGGTGGAAGAATGTCAAAAAAGCTGGCAAAAGCTGTATTTGCAGTCGTAGAGAGAGAAACATGCTTACTGACTGTGAACACATGAGACGCCTAAGCTCACCGTGATGTCTAACAAGGCTACGAGGCTCAAAAGTAAAAAAAAAAAAGAAAAAAAAAAACTAGCTTGTTGAGGGGTCATGGTCCATTTTTGCTCTCGGGGCCTGCAAACTGCAGCAGCCAAAAAAACCACAATGAGAGTCCAAATCTCACAGTGAAGACTCCTGGGCATCGAAAAGGTGAAATGAAGCTTTTTCATGGAGGCCAGAGTCACAGTTGGTGGCAGTATTTCATAAACGCTGGCAAAAGCTGTATTGGCAGCCCTAGAGCCTGGAAACTTGCTTACTGACCACGGGGAGTCTGCAAAACCGCATGAGACACCCAAGCTCACCGTAACGGCTAAAAAGTTTCCCAGGCGCAAAAGTCAAATCAAACTTGTTCAGGATTGGTTTTTGCATCCGAGACCTGCAAATTGCAAGGGGTCTCAAAAACCACATGAGACTCCAAAGCTCACCGTCACGTCTAACAAGGCTCCCAGGCTCAAAAGTAAAAAAAAAAAAAAAAAAAAACTAGCTTGTTTAGGGGTCTTGGTCCATTTTTGCTACCGGGGCATGCCAATTGCAGCAGCCAAAAAAACCAGAATGAGAGTCCAAATCTCACAGTGAAGACTCCTAGCCGTCAAAAAGGTGAAATGAAGCTTATTAACGTAAGCGAGAGTCACAGTAGGTGGAAGAATGTCAAAAAAGCTGGCAAAAGCTGTATTTGCAGTCGTAGAGCCTGGAAACATGCTTACTGACTGTGGGGAGCCTGAACAAGCACATGAGACGCCTAAGCTCACCGTGATGTCTAACAAGGCTACCAGGCTCAAAAGTACAAAAAAAATGAAAAAAAAAAACTAGCTTGTTGAGGGGGTCATGGTCCATTTTTGCTCTCGGGGCCTGCAAACTGCAGCAGCCAAAAAAACCACAACGAGAGTCCAAATCTCACAGTGAAGACTCCTGGGCATCGAAAAGGTGAAATGAAGCTTTTTCATGGAGGCCAGAGTCACAGTTAGTGGCAGTATTTCATAAACGCTGGCAAAAGCTGTATTGGCAGCCCTAGAGCCTGGAAACTTGCTTACTGACCCGGGGAGTCTGAAAAACCGCATGAGACTCCCAAGCTCACCTTAACGGCTAAAAAGTTTCCCAAGCTCAAAAGTCAAATCAAACTTGTTCAGGGTTGATTTTTGAATCCGAGACCTGCAAACTGCAAGGGGTCTCAAAAACCACATGAGACTCTAAAGCTCACCGTCACGTCTAACAAGGCTCCCAGGCTCAAAAGTAAAAAAAAAAAAAAAAAAACTAGCTTGTTGAGGGGTTAATGGTCCATTTGTGCTACCGGGGCCTGCAAATTGCAGCAGCCAAAAAAAACAGAATGAGAGTCCAAATATCACAGTGAGGACTCCTAGCCGTCAAAAAGGTGAAATGAAGCTTATTAACGTAAGCGAGAGTCACAGTAGGTGGAAGAATGTCAAAAAAGCTGGCAAAAGCTGTATTTGCAGTCGTAGAGAGAGAAACATGCTTACTGAGTGTGGGGAGCCTGAACAACACATGAGACGCCTAAGCTCACCGTGATGTCTAACAAGGCTACCAGGCTCAAAAGTAAAAAAAAAAATGAAAAAAAAAAACTAGCTTGTTGAGGGGTCATGGTCCATTTTTCCTCTCGGGGCCTGCAAACTGCAGCAGCCAAAAAAACCACAACGAGAGTCCAAATCTCACAGTGAAGACTCCTGTGCATCGAAAAGGTGAAATGAAGCTTTTTCATGGAGGCCAGAGTCACAGTTGGTGGCAGTATTTCATAAACGCTGGCAAAAGCTGTATTGGCAGCCCTGGAGCCTGGAAACTTGCTTACTGACCACGGGGAGTCTGCAAAACCGCATGAGACACCCAAGCTCACCGTAACGGCTAAAATGTTTCCCAGGCGCAAAAGTCAAATCAAACTTGTTCAGGATTGGTTTTTGCATCCTAGACCTGCAAATTGCATGGGTCTCAAAAACCACATGAGACTCCAAAGCTCACCGTCACGTCTCACAAGGCTCCCAGGCTCAAAAGTAAAAAAAAACAAAAAAAAAACTAGCTTGTTGAGGGGTTAATGGTCCATTTGTGCTACCGGGGCCTGCAAATTGCAGCAGCCAAAAAAACCAGAATAAGAGTCCAAATATCACAGTGAAGACTCCTAGCCGTCAAAAAGGTGAAATGAAGCTTATTAACGTAAACGAGAGTAGGTGGAAGAATGTCAAAAAAGCTGGCAAAAGCTGTATTTGCAGTCGTAGAGAGAGAAACATGCTTACTGACTGTGAACACATGAGACGCCTAAGCTCACCGTGATGTCTAACAAGGCTACCAGGCTCAAAAGTAAAAAAAAAACTGAAAAAAAAAAACTAGCTCGCTGAGGGGTCATGGTCCATTTTTGCTCTCGGGGCCTGCAAACTGCAGCAGCCAAAAAAACCACAATGAGAGTCCAAATCTCACAGTGAAGACTCCTGTGCATCGAAAAGGTGAAATGAAGCTTTTTCATGGAGGCCAGAGTCACAGTTGGTGGCAGTATTTCATAACGCTGGCAAAAGCTGTATTGGCAGCCCTAGAGCCTGGAAACTTGCTTACTGACCGGGGAGTCTGCAAAACCGCATGAGACACCCAAGCTCACCGTAACGGCTAAAATGTTTCCCAGGCGCAAAAGTCAAATCAAACTTGTTCAGGATTGGTTTTTGCATCCTAGACCTGCAAATTGCATTGGGTCTCAAAAACCACATGAGACTCCAAAGTCACCATCATGTCTCGCAAGGCTCCCAGGCTCAACAGTTAAAAAAAAAAAAAAAAAAACTAGTTTTTTTAGGGGTCATGATCTATTTTTGCTACCGGGGCATGCAAATTGCAGCAGCCAAAAAAACCAGAATGAGAGTCCAAATCTCACAGTAAGGACTCCTAGCCGTCGAAAAGGTGAAATGAAGCTTATTAACGTAAGCGAGAGTCACTTTCGGTGGAAGAATGTCAAAAAAGCTGGCAAAAGCTGTATTTGCAGTCGTAGAGAGAGAAACATGCTTACTGACTGTGGGGAGCCTGAACAGACGCCTAAGCTCACCGTGATGTCCAACAGGCTACCAGGCTCAAAAGTAAAAAAAAAAAAGAGAAAAAAAACTAGCTTGTTGAGGGGTCATGGTCCATTTTTGCTCAAAAACCACATGAGACTCCAAAGCTCACTGTCACGTCTAACAAGGCTCCCAGGCTCAAAAGTGAAAAAAAAAAAAAAAAAACTAGCTTGTTGAGGGGTTAATGGTCCATTTGTGCTACCGGGGCCTGCAAATTGCAGCAGCCAAAAAAAACAGAATGAGAGTCCAAATATCACAGTGAAGACTCCTAGCGGTCAAAAAGGTGAAATGAAGCTTATTAACGTAAGCGAGAGTCACAGTAGGTGGAAGAATGTCAAAAAAGCTGGCAAAAGCTGTATTTGCAGTCGTAGAGAGAGAAACATGCTTACTGACTGTGGGGAGCCTGAACAACACATGAGACGCCTAAGCTCACCGTGATGTCTAACAAGGCTACCAGGCTCAAAAGTTAAAAAAAAATGAAAAAAAAAAACTAGCTTGTTGAGGGGTCATGGTCCATTTTTGCTCTCGGGGCCTGCAAACTGCAGCAGCCAAAAAAAACCACAATGAGAGTCCAAATCTCACAGTGAAGACTCCTGGGCATCGAAAAGGTGAAATGAAGCTTTTTCATGGAGGCCAGAGTCATAGTTGGTGGCAGTATTTCATAAACGCTGGCAAAAGCTGTATTGGCAGCCCTAGAGCCTGGAAACTTGCTTACTGACCACGGGGAGTCTGCAAAACCGCATGAGACACCCAAGCTCACCGTAATGGCTAAACAGTTTCCCAGGCGCAAAAGTCAAATCAAACTTGTTCAGGATTGGTTTTTGCATCCTAGACCTGTAAATTGCATGGGGTCTCAAAAACCACATGAGACTCCAAAGCTCACCGTCACGTCTCACAAGGCTCCCAGGCTCAAAAGTAAAAAAAAAAAAAACTAGCTTGTTGAGGGGTTATTGGTCCATTTGTGCTACCGGGGCCTGCAAATTGCAGCAGCCAAAAAAACCAGAATGAGAGTCCAAATAGCACAGTGAAGACTCCTAGCCGTCAAAAAGGTAAAATGAAGCTTATTAACGTAAGCGAGAGTCACAGTCGGTGGAAGAATGTCAAAAAAGCTGGCAAAAGCTGTATTTGCAGTCGTAGAGAGAGAAACATGCTTACTGACTTGTGGGAAGCCTGAACAGACGCCTAAGCTCACCGTGATGTCCAACAAGGCTACCAGGCTCAAAAGTAAAAAAAAAAAAAGAAAAAAAAAAACTAGCTTGTTGAGGGGTCATGGTCCATTTTTGCTCTCGGGGCCTGCAAACTGCAGCAGCCAAAAAAACCACAATGAGAGTCCAAATCTCACAGTGAAGACTCCTGGGCATCGAAAAGGTGAAATGAAGCTTTTTCATGGAGGCCAGAGTCACAGTTGGTGGCAGTATTTCCTAAACGCTGGCAAAAGCTGTATTGGCAGCCCTAGAGCCTGGAAACTTGCTTACTGACCACGGGGAGTCTGCAAAACCGCATGAGACACCCAAGCTCACCGTAACGGCTAAAATGTTTCCCAGGCGCAAAAGTCAAATCAAACTTGTTCAGGATTGGTTTTTGCATCCTAGACCTGCAAATTGCAAGGGGTCTCAAAAACCACATGAGACTCCAAAGCTCACCGTCACGTCTCACAAGGCTCCCAGGCTTAAAAGTAAAAAAAAAAAAAAAAAAACTAGCTTGTTGAGGGGTTATTGGTCCATTTGTGCTACCGGGGCCTGCAAATTGCAGCAGCCAAAAAACCAGAATGAGAGTCCAAATATCACAGTGAAGACTCCTAGCCGTCAAAAAGGTGAAATGAAGCTTATTAACGTAAGCGAGAGTCACAGTAGGTGGAAGAATGTCAAAAAAGCTGGCAAAAGCTGTATTTGCAGTCGTAGAGAGAGAAACATGCTTACTGACTGTGGGGAGCCTGAACAACACATGAGACGCCTAAGCTCACCGTGATGTCTAACAAGGCTACCAGGCTCAAAAGTAAAAAAAAAAAATAAAAAAAAAAACTAACTTGTTGAGGGGTTATTGGTCCATTTGTGCTACCGGGGCCTGCAAATTGCAGCAGCCAAAAAAAACAGAATGAGAGTCCAAATCTCACAGTGAAGACTCCTAGCCGTCGAAAAGGTGAAATGAAGCTTATTAACGTAAGCGAGAGTCACAGTCGGTGGAAGAATGTCAAAAAAGCTGGCAAAAGCTGTATTTGCAGTCGTAGAGAGAGAATCATGCTTACTGACTGTGGGGAGCCTGAACAGACGCCTAAGCTCACCGTGATGTCGAACAAGGCTACCAGGCTCAAAAGTAAAAAAAAAAAAGAAAAAAAAAAACTAGCTTGTTGAGGGGTCATGGTCCATTTTTGCTCTCGGGGCCTGCAAACTGCAGCAGCCAAAAAAACCACAATGAGAGTCCAAATCTCACAGTGAAGACTCCTGGGCATCGAAAAGGTGAAATGAAGCTTTTTCATGGAGGCCAGAGTCACAGTTGGTGGCAGTATTTCCTAAACGCTGGCAAAAGCTGTATTGGCAGCCCTAGAGCCTGGAAACTTGCTTACTGACCACGGGGAGTCTGCAAAACCGCATGAGACACCCAAGCTCACCGTAACGGCTAAAATGTTTCCCAGGCGCAAAAGTCAAATCAAACTTGTTCAGGATTGGTTTTTGCATCCTAGACCTGCAAATTGCAAGGGGTCTCAAAAACCACATGAGACTCCAAAGCTCACTGTCACGTCTAACAAGGCTCCCAGGCTCAAAAGTAAAAAAAAAATTTAAAAAACTAGCTTGTTGAGGGGTTAATGGTCCATTTGTGCTACCGGGGCCTGCAAATTGCAGCAGCCAAAAAAACCAGAATGAGAGTCCAAATATCACAGAGAAGACTCCTAGCCGTCAAAAAGGTGAAATGAAGCTTATTAATGTAAGCGAGAGTCACAGTAGGTGGAAGAATGTCAAAAAAGCTGGCAAAAGCTGTATTTGCAGTCGTAGAGCCTGGAAACATGCTTACTGACTGTGGGGAGCCTGAACAACACATGAGACGCCTAAGCTCACCGTGATGTCTAACAAGGCTACGAGGCTCAAAAGTAAAAAAAAAAAAAAACTAGCTTGTTGAGGGGTCATGGTCCATTTTTGCTCTCGGGGCCTGCAAACTGCAGCAGCCAAAAAAAACCACAATGAGAGTCCAAATCTCACAGTGAAGACTCCTGGGCATCGAAAAGGTGAAATGAAGCTTTTTCATGGAGGCCAGAGTCACAGTTGGTGGCAGTATTTCCTAAACGCTGGCAAAAGCTGTATTGGCAGCCCTAGAGCCTGGAAACTTGCTTACTGACCACGGGGAGTCTGCAAAACCGCATGAGACACCCAAGCTCACCGTAACGGCTAAAATGTTTCCCAGGCGCAAAAGTCAAATCAAACTTGTTCAGGATTGGTTTTTGCATCCTAGACCTGCCAACTGCAAGGGGTCTCAAAAACCACATGAGACTCCAAAGCTCACCGTCACGTCTCACAAGGCTCCCAGGCTCAAAAGTTAAAAAAAAACAAAAAAAAACTAGCTTGTTTAGGGGTCATGATCCATTTTTGCTACCGGGGCATGCAAATTGCAGCAGCCAAAAAAACCAGAATGAGAGTCCAAATCTCACAGTGAAGACTCCTAGCCGTCAAAAAGGTGAAATGAAGCTTATTAACGTAAGCGAGAGTCACAGTCGGTGGAAGAATGTCAAAAAAGCTGGCAAAAGCTGTATTTGCAGTCGTAGAGAGAGAAACATGCTTACTGACTGTGGGGAGCCTGAACAGACGCCTAAGCTCACCGTGATGTCCAACAAGGTTACCAGGCTCAAAAGTAAAAAAAAAAAAGAAAAAAAAAAACTAGCTTGGTGAGGGGTCATGGTCCATTTTTGCTCTCGGGGCCTGCAAACTGCAGCAGCCAAAAAAACCACAATGAGAGTCCAAATCTCACAGTGAAGACTCCTGGGCATCGAAAAGGTGAAATGAAGCTTTTTCATGGAGGCCAGAGTCACAGTTGGTGGCAGTATTTCCTAAACGCTGGCAAAAGCTGTATTGGCAGCCCTAGAGCCTGGAAACTTGCTTACTGACCACGGGGAGTCTGCAAAACCGCATGAGACACCCAAGCTCACCGTAACGGCTAAAATGTTTCCCAGGCGCAAAAAGTCAAATCAAACTTGTTCAGGATTGGTTTTTGCATCCAAGACCTGCAAATTGCAAGGGGTCTCAAAAACCATATGAGACTCCAAAGCTCACTGTCACGTCTAACAAGGCTCCCAGGCTCAAAAGTAAAAAAAAAATTTAAAAAAACTAGCTTGTTGAGGGGTTAATGGTCCATTTGTGCTACCGGGGCCTGCAAATTGCAGCAGCCAAAAAAACCAGAATGAGAGTCCAAATATCACAGTGAAGACTCCTAGCCGTCAAAAAGGTGAAATGAAGCTTATTAACGTAAGCGAGAGTCACAGTAGGTGGAAGAATGTCAAAAAAGCTGGCAAAAGCTGTATTTGCAGTCGTAGAGCCTGGAAACATGCTTACTGACTGTGGGGAGCCTGAACAACACATGAGACGCCTAAGCTCACCGTGATGTCTAACAAGGCTACCAGGCTCAAAAGTAAAAAAAAAAAAAAAAAAAAAAAAACTAGCTTGTTGAGGGGTCATGGTCCATTTTTGCTCTCGGGGCCTGCAAACTGCAGCAGCCAAAAAAAAACACAATGAGAGTCCAAATCTCACAGTGAAGACTCCTGGGCATCGAAAAGGTGAAATGAAGCTTTTTCATGGAGGCCAGAGTCACAGTTGGTGGCAGTATTTCCTAAACGCTGGCAAAAGCTGTATTGGCAGCCCTAGAGCCTGGAAACTTGCTTACTGACCCGGGGAGTCTGCAAAACCACATGAGACACCCAAGCTCACCGTAAGGGCTAAAATGTTTCCCAGGCGCAAAAGTCAAATCAAACTTGTTCAGGATTGGTTTTTGCATCCTAGACTTGCAAACTGCAAGGGGTCTCAAAAACCACATGAGACTCCAAAGCTCACCGTCACGTCTCACAAGGCTCCCAGGCTCAAAAGTTAAAAAAAAAAAAAAAAAAAACTAGCTTGTTTAGGGGTCTTGATCCATTTTTGCTACCGGGGCATGCAAATTGCAGCAGCCAAAAAAACCAGAATGAGAGTCCAAATCTCACAGTGAAGACTCCTAGCCGTCGAAAAGGTGAAATGAAGCTTATTAACGTAAGCGAGAGTCACAGTCGGTGGAAGAATGTCAAAAAAGCTGGCAAAAGCTGTATTTGCAGTCGTAGAGAGAGAAACATGCTTACTGACTGTGGGGAGCCTGAACAGACGCCTAAGCTCACCGTGATGTCGAACAAGGCTCCCAGGCTCAAAAGTAAAAAAAAAGAAAAAAAAAAACTAGCTTGTTGAGGGGTCATGGTCCATTTTTGCTCTCGGGGCCTGCAAACTGCAGCAGCCAAAAAAACCACAATGAGAGTCCAAATCTCACAGAAGACTCCTGGGCATTGAAAAGGTGGAATGAAGCTTTTTCATGGAGGCCAGAGTCACAGTTGGTGGCAGTATTTCATAAATGCTGGCAAAAGCTGTATTGGCAGCCCTAGAGCCGAAACGTGCTTACTGACCACGGGGAGTCTGAAAACCGCATGAGACTCCCAAGTCACCTTAACGGCTAAAAAGTTTCCCAGGCTCAAAAGTCAAATCAAGTTTGTTCAGGGTTGATTCTTTGACCCAAAACCTTCAAACTGCACGGAGCCTCAAAACCCACATGAGACTCCTAAGCTCACCGTCACGTGTATCAAGCTTGTTGAGGGGGTTACGGTACATTTTTGCCCCCTGGGCCTGCAAACTGCAGGAGCCAAAAAAAACCATAATGAGAGTTCAAATCTCACTGTGAAGTCTCCTGGGCTACGAAAAGGTGAAATGAAGCTTTTTCATGGAGGCCAGAGTCACCGTTGGTGGCAGGATTTCATAAACGCTGGCAAAAGCTGTATTGGCAGCCCTAGAGCCTGGAAACTTGCTTACTGACCACGGGGAGTCTGCAAAACCAGATGAGACTCCCAAGCTCACCGTAACGGCTAAAAAGTTTCCCAAGCTCAAAAGTCAAATCAAACTTGTTCAGGGTTGATTTTTGAATCCGAGACCTGCAAACTGCAAGGGGTCTCACAAACCACATGAGACTCCAAAGCTCACCGTCACGTCTAACAAGGCTCCCAGGCTCAAAAGTAAAAAAAAAAAAAAAACTAGCTTGTTGAGGGGTCATGGTCCATTTTTGCTCTCGGGGCCTGCAAACTACAGCAGCAAAAAAAACCACAATGAGAGTCCAAATCTCACAGTGAAGACTCCTGGGCATCGAAAAGGTGAAATTAAGCTTTTTCATGGAGGCCAGAGTCACAGTTGATGGCAGTATTTCATAAACGCTGGCAAAAGCTGTATTAGCAGGAGCCTGGAAACTTGCTTACTGACCACGGGGAGTCTGCAAAACCGCATGAGACACCCAAGCTCACCGTAACGGCTAAAAAGTTTCCCAGGCGCAAAAGTCAAATCAAACTTGTTCAGGATTGGTTTTTGCATCCGAGACCTGCAAATTGCAAGGGGTCTCAAAAACCACATGAGACTCCAAAGCTCACCGTCACGTCTAACAAGGCTCCCAGGCTCAAAAGTAAAAAAAAAAAAAAAAAACAACTAGCTTGTTTAGGGGTCATGGTCCATTTTTGCTACCGGGGCCTGCAAATTGCAGCAGCCAAAAAAAACAGAATGAGAGTCCAAATATCACAGTGAAGATTCCTAGCCGTCAAAAAGGTGAAATGAAGCCTATTAACGTAAGCGAGAGTCACAGTAGGTGGAAGAATGTCAAAAAAGCTGGCAAAAGCTGTATTTGCAGTCGTAGAGAGAGAAACATGCTTACTGACTGTGGGGAGCCTGAACAACACATGAGACGCCTAAGCTCACCGTGATGTCTAACAAGGCTCCCAGGCTCAAAAGTAAAAAAAAAAAAAAAAAACTAGCTTGTTGAGGTGTTAATGGTCCATTTGTGCTACCGGTGCCTGAAAATTGCAGCAGCCAAAAAAAACTGAATGAGAGTCCAAATCTCACAGTGAAGACTCCTGGGCATCGAAAAGGTGAAATGAAGCTTTTTCATGGAGGCCAGAGTCACAGTTGGTGGCAGGATTTCATAAACGCTGGCAAAAGCTGTATTGGCAGCCCTAGAGCCTGGAAACTTGCTTACTGACCACGGGGAGCCTGCAAAGCCGCATGAGACTCCCAAGCTCACCTTAACGGCTAAAAAGTTTCCCAAGCTCAAAAGTCAAATCAAACTTGTTCAGGGTTGATTTTTGAATCCGAGACCTGCAAACTGCAAGGGGTCTCAAAAACCACATGAGACTCCAAAGCTCACCGTCACGTCTAACAAGGCTCCCAGGCTCAAAAGTAAAACAAAAAAAAAAAAAACTAGCTTGTTGAGGGGTTAATGGTCCATTTGTGCTACCGGGGCCTGCAAATTGCAGCAGCCAAAAAAACCAGAATGAGAGTCCAAATATCACAGTGAATACTCCTAGCCGTCAAAAAGGTGAAATGAAGCTAATTAACGTAAGCGAGAGTCACAGTAGGTGGAAGAATGTCAAAAAAGCTGGCAAAAGCTGTATTTGCAGCCGTAGAGAGAGAAACATGCTTACTGACTGTGGGGAGCCTGAACAACACATGAGACGCCTAAGCTCACCGTGATGTCTAACAAGGCTACCAGTCTCAAAAGTAAAAAAAAAAAAAAAAACTAGCTTGTTGAGGGGTCACGGTCCATTCTTGCTCTCGGGGCCTGCAAACTGCAGCAGCCAAAAAATCCACAATGAGAGCCCAAATCTCACAGTGAAGACTCCTGGGCATCGAAAAGGTGAAATGAAGCTTTTTCATGGTGCCAGAGTCACAGTTGGTGGCAGTATTTCATAAACGCTGGCAAAAGCTGTATTGGCAGCCCTAGAGCCTGGAAACTTTCTTACTGACCACGGGCAGTCTGCAAAGCCGCATGAGACTCCCAAGCTCACCTTAACGGCTAAAAAGTTTCCCAAGCTCAAAAGTCAAATCAAACTTGTTCAGGGTTGATTTTTGAATCCGAGACCTGCAAACTGCGGGGTCTCAAAAACCACATGAGACTCCAAAGCTCACCGTCACGTCTAACAAGGCTCCCAGGCTCAAAAGTAAAAAAAAAAAAAAAAAAACTAGCTTGTTGTGGGGTTAATGGTCCATTTGTGCTACCGGGGCCTGCAAATTGCAGCAGCCAAAAAAAACAGAATGAGAGTCCAAATATCACAGTGAAGACTCCTAGCCGTCAAAAAGGTGAAATGAAGCTTATTAACGTAAGCGAGAGTCACAGTAGGTGGAAGAATGTCAAAAAAGCTGGCAAAAGCTGTATTTGCAGTCGTAGAGAGAGAAACATGCTTACTGACTGTGGGGAGCCTGAACAACACATGAGACGCCTAAGCTCACCGTGATGTCTAACAAGGCTACCAGGCTCAAAAGTAAAAAAAAAAAGAAAAAAAAAACTAGCTTGTTGAGGGGTCATGGTCCATTTTTGCTCTCGGGGCCTGCAAATTGCAGCAGCCAAAAAAACCAGAATGAGAGTCCAAATCTCACAGTGAAGACTCCTAGCCGTCAAAAAGGTGAAATGAAGCTTATTAACGTAAGCGAGAGTCACAGTAGGTGGAAGAATGTCAAAAAAGCTGGCAAAAGCTGTATTTGCAGTCGTAGAGCCTGGAAACATGCTTACTGACTCTGGGGAGCCTGAACAAGCACATGAGACGCCTAAGCTCACCATGATGTCTAACAAGGCTACCAGTCTCAAAAGTAAAAAAAAAAAAAAAACTAGCAAACTGCAGCAGCCAAAAAAAACCACAATGAGAGCCCAAATCTCACAGTGAAGACTCCTGGGCATCGAAAAGGTGAAATGAAGCTTTTTCATGGAGGCCAGAGTCTCACAGTTGGAGGCAGGATTTCATAAACGCTGGCAAAAGCTGTATTGGCAGCCCTAGAGCCTGGAAACTTGCTTACTGACCACGGGCAGTCTGCAAAGCCGCATGAGACTCCCAAGCTCACCTTAACGGCTAAAAAGTTTCCCAAGCTCAAAAGTCAAATCAAACTTGTTCAGGGTTGATTTTTGAATCCGAGACCTGCAAACTGCGGGGTCTCAAAAACCACATGAGACTCCAAAGCTCACCGTCACGTCTAACAAGGCTCCCAGGCTCAAAAGTAAAAAAAAAAAAAAAAAAACTAGCTTGTTGTGGGGTTAATGGTCCATTTGTGCTACCGGGGCCTGCAAATTGCAGCAGCCAAAAAAAACAGAATGAGAGTCCAAATATCACAGTGAAGACTCCTAGCCGTCAAAAAGGTGAAATGAAGCTTATTAACGTAAGCGAGAGTCACAGTAGGTGGAAGAATGTCAAAAAAGCTGGCAAAAGCTGTATTTGCAGTCGTAGAGAGAGAAACATGCTTACTGACTGTGGGGAGCCTGAACAACACATGAGACGCCTAAGCTCACCGTGATGTCTAACAAGGCTACCAGGCTCAAAAGTAAAAAAAAAAAAGAAAAAAAAAAACTAGCTTGTTGAGGGGTCATGGTCCATTTTTGCTCTCGGGGCCTGCAAATTGCAGCAGCCAAAAAAACCAGAATGAGAGTCCAAATCTCACAGTGAAGACTCCTAGCCGTCAAAAAGGTGAAATGAAGCTTATTAACGTAAGCGAGAGTCACAGTAGGTAGAAGAATGTCAAAAAAGCTGGCAAAAGCTGTATTTGCAGTCGTAGAGCCTGGAAACATGCTTACTGACTCTGGGGAGCCTGAACAAGCACATGAGACGCCTAAGCTCACCATGATGTCTAACAAGGCTACCAGTCTCAAAAGTAAAAAAAAAAAAAAAACTAGCAAACTGCAGCAGCCAAAAAAACCACAATGAGAGCCCAAATCTCACAGTGAAGACTCCTGGGCATCGAAAAGGTGAAATGAAGCTTTTTCATGGAGGCCAGAGTCTCACAGTTGGAGGCAGGATTTCATAAACGCTGGCAAAAGCTGTATTGGCAGCCGTAGAGCCTGGAAACTTGCTTACTGACCATGGGCAGTCTGCAAAGCCGCATGAGACTCCCAAGCTCACCTTAACGGCTAAAAAGTTTCCCAAGCTCA
Organism: Triturus cristatus; assembly: GCF_964204655.1. Lineage (NCBI taxonomy): Eukaryota > Metazoa > Chordata > Amphibia > Caudata > Salamandridae > Triturus > Triturus cristatus. The sequence goes on along the minus strand of NC_140584.1, from coordinate 1,684,514 downwards.
AAAGTCAAATCAAACGTGTTCAGGGTTGATTTTTGAATCCGAGACCTGAAAACTGCAAGGGGTCTAAAAAACCACATGAGACTCCAAAGCTCACCGTCACGTCTAACAAGGCTCCCAGGCTCAAAAGTAAAAAAAAAAAAAAAAAAACTAGCTTGTTGAGGGGTTAATGGTCCATTTGTGCTACCGGGGCCTGCAAATTGCAGCAGCCAAAAAAAACAGAATGAGAGTCCAAATATCACAGTGAATACTCCTAGCCGTCAAAAAGGTGAAATGAAGCTAATTAACGTAAGCGAGAGTCACAGTAGGTGGAAGAATGTCAAAAAAGCTGGCAAAAGCTGTATTTGCAGCCTAGAGAGAGAAACATGCTTACTGACTGTGGGGAGCCTGAACAACACATGAGACGCCTAAGCTCACCGTGATGTCTAACAAGGCTACCAGGCTCAAAAGTAAAAAAAAAAAAGAAAAAAGAAAACTAGCTTGTTGAGGGGTCATGGTCCATTTTTGCTCTCGGGGCCTGCAAACTGCAGCAGCCAAAAAAACCACAATGAGAGTCCAAAACTCACAGTGAAGACTCCTGGGCATCGAAAAGGTGAAATGAAGCTTTTTCATGGAGGCCAGAGTCACAGTTGGTGGCAGGATTTCATAAACGCTGGCAAAAGCTGTATTGGCAGCCCTAGAGCCTGGAAACTTGCTTACTGACCACGGGGAGCCTGCAAAGCCGCATGAGACTCCCAAGCTCACCTTAACGGCTAAAAAGTTTCCCAAGCTCAAAAGTCAAATCAAACTTGTTCAGGGTTGATTTTTGAATCCGAGACCTGCAAACTGCAAGGGGTCTCAAAAACCACATGAGACTCCAAAGCTCACCGTCACGTCTAACAAGGCTCAAAAGTAAAAAAAAAAAAAAAAAACTAGCTTGTTGAGGGGTTAATGGTCCATTTGTGCTACCGGGGCCTGCAAATTGCAGCAGCCAAAAAAAACAGAATGAGAGTCCAAATATCACAGTGAAGACTCCTAGCCGTCAAAAAGGTGAAATGAAGCCTATTAACGTAAGAGAGAGTCACAGTAGGTGGAAGAATGTCAAAAAAGGTGGCAAAAGCTGCATTTGCAGTCGTAGAGCCTGGAAACATGCTTACTGACTGTGGGGAGCCTGAACAAGCACATGAGACGCCTAAGCTCACCGTGATGTCTAACAAGGCTACCAGGCTCAAAAGTAAAAAAAAAAAGACAAAAAAAAACTAGCTTGTTGAGGGGTCATGGTCCATTTTTGCTCTCGGGGCCTGCAAACTGCAGCAGCCAAAAAAACCACAATGAGAGTCCAAATCTCACAGTGAAGACTCCTGGGCATCGAAAAGGTGAAATGAAGCTTTTTCATGGAGGCCAGAGTCTCACAGTTGGAGGCAGGATTTCATAAACGCTGGCAAAAGCTGTATTGGCAGCCCTAGAGCCTGGAAACTTGCTTACTGACCATGGGCAGTCTGCAAAGCCGCATGAGACTCCCAGCTCACCTTAATGGCTAAAAAGTTTCCCAAGCTCAAAAGTCAAATCAAACGTGTTCAGGGTTGATTTTTGAATCCGAGACCTGCAAACTGCAAGGGGTCTAAAAAACCACATGAGACTCCAAAGCTCACCGTCACGTCTAACAAGGCTCCCAGGCTCAAAAGTATAAAAAAAAAAAAAAAAACTAGCTTGTTGAGGGGTTAATGGACCATTTGTGCTACCGGGGCCTGCAAATTGCAGCAGCCAAAAAAACCAGAATGAGAGTCCAAATATCACAGTAAATACTCCTAGCCGTCAAAAAGGTGAAATGAAGCTTATTAACGTAAGCGAGAGTCACAGTAGGTGGAAGAATGTCAAAAAAGCTGGCAAAAGCTGTATTGGCAGCCGTAGAGAGAGAAACATGCTTACTGACTGTGGGGAGCCTGAACAACACATGAGACGCCTAAGCTCACCGTGATGTCTAACAAGGCTACCAGGCTCAAAAGTAAAAAAAAAAAAGAAAAAAGAAAACTAGCTTGTTGAGGGGTCATGGTCCATTTTTGCTCTCGGGGCCTGCAAACTGCAGCAGCCAAAAAAACCACAATGAGAGTCCAAAACTCACAGTGAAGACTCCTGGGCATCGAAAAGGTGAAATGAAGCTTTTTCATGGAGGCCAGAGTCACAGTTGGTGGCAGGATTTCATAAACGCTGGCAAAAGCTGTATTGGCAGCCCTAGAGCCTGGAAACTTGCTTACTGACCACGGGGAGCCTGCAAAGCCGCATGAGACTCCCAAGCTCACCTTAACGGCTAAAAAGTTTCCCAAGCTCAAAAGTCAAATCAAACTTGTTCAGGGTTGATTTTTGAATCCGAGACCTGCAAACTGCAAGGGGTCTCAAAAACCACATGAGACTCCAAAGCTCACTGTCACGTCTAACAAGGCTCAAAAGTAAAAAAAAAAAAAAAAAACTAGCTTGTTGAGGGGTTAATGGTCCATTTGTGCTACCGGGGCCTGCAAATTGCAGCAGCCAAAAAAAACAGAATGAGAGTCCAAATATCACAGTGAAGACTCCTAGCCGTCAAAAAGGTGAAATGAAGCCTATTAACGTAAGAGAGAGTCACAGTAGGTGGAAGAATGTCAAAAAAGGTGGCAAAAGCTGCATTTGCAGTCGTAGAGCCTGGAAACATGCTTACTGACTGTGGGGAGCCTGAACAAGCACATGAGACGCCTAAGCTCACCGTGATGTCTAACAAGGCTACCAGGCTCAAAAGTAAAAAAAAAAAGACAAAAAAAAACTAGCTTGTTGAGGGGTCATGGTCCATTTTTGCTCTCGGGGCCTGCAAACTGCAGCAGCCAAAAAAACCACAATGAGAGTCCAAATCTCACAGTGAAGACTCCTGGGCATCGAAAAGGTGAAATGAAGCTTTTTCATGGAGGCCAGAGTCTCACAGTTGGAGGCAGGATTTCATAAACGCTGGCAAAAGCTGTATTGGCAGCCCTAGAGCCTGGAAACTTGCTTACTGACCATGGGCAGTCTGCAAAGCCGCATGAGACTCCCAGCTCACCTTAATGGCTAAAAAGTTTCCCAAGCTCAAAAGTCAAATCAAACGTGTTCAGGGTTGATTTTTGAATCCGAGACCTGCAAACTGCAAGGGGTCTAAAAAACCACATGAGACTCCAAAGCTCACCGTCACGTCTAACAAGGCTCCCAGGCTCAAAAGTATAAAAAAAAAAAAAAAAACTAGCTTGTTGAGGGGTTAATGGACCATTTGTGCTACCGGGGCCTGCAAATTGCAGCAGCCAAAAAAACCAGAATGAGAGTCCAAATATCACAGTAAATACTCCTAGCCGTCAAAAAGGTGAAATGAAGCTTATTAACGTAAGCGAGAGTCACAGTAGGTGGAAGAATGTCAAAAAAGCTGGCAAAAGCTGTATTGGCAGCCGTAGAGAGAGAAACATGCTTACTGACTGTGGGGAGCCTGAACAACACATGAGACGCCTAAGCTCACCGTGATGTCTAACAAGGCTACCAGGCTCAAAAGTAAAAAAAAAAAAGAAAACTAGCTTGTTGAGGGGTCATGGTCCATTTTTGCTCTCGGGGCCTGCAAACTGCAGCAGCCAAAAAAACCACAATGAGAGTCCAAAACTCACAGTGAAGACTCCTGGGCATCGAAAAGGTGAAATGAAGCTTTTTCATGGAGGCCAGAGTCACAGTTGGTGGCAGGATTTCATAAACGCTGGCAAAAGCTGTATTGGCAGCCCTAGAGCCTGGAAACTTGCTTACTGACCACGGGGAGCCTGCAAAGCCGCATGAGACTCCCAAGCTCACCTTAACGGCTAAAAAGTTTCCCAAGCTCAAAAGTCAAATCAACTTGTTCAGGGTTGATTTTTGAATCCGAGACCTGCAAACTGCGGGGTCTCAAAAACCACATGAGACTCCAAAGCTCACCGTCACGTCTAACAAGGCTCCCAGGCTCAAAAGTAAAAAAAAAAAAAAAAAAACTAGCTTGTTGAGGGGTTAATGGTCCATTTGTGCTACCGGGGCCTGCAAATTGCAGCAGCCAAAAAAACCAGAATGAGAGTCCAAATATCACAGTGAATACTCCTAGCCGTCAAAAAGGTGAAATGAAGCTAATTAACGTAAGCGAGAGTCACAGTAGGTGGAAGAATGTCAAAAAAGCTGGCAAAAGCTGTATTTGCAGTCGTAGAGAGAGAAACATGCTTACTGACTGTGGGGAGCCTGAACAACACATGAGACGCCTAAGCTCACCGTGATGTCTAACAAGGCTACCAGGCTCAAAAGTAAAAAAAAAAAAGACAAAAAAAAACTAGCTTGTTGAGGGGTCATGGTCCATTTTTGCTCTCGGGGCCTGCAAACTGCAGCAGCCAAAAAAACCACAATGAGAGCCCAAATCTCACAGTGAAGACTCCTGGGCATCGAAAAGGTGAAATGAAGCTTTTTCATGGAGGCCAGAGTCTCACAGTTGGAGGCAGGATTTCATAAACGCTGGCAAAAGCTGTATTGGCAGCCCTAGAGCCTGGAAACTTGCTTACTGACCATGGGCAGTCTGCAAAGCCGCATGAGACTCCCAGCTCACCTTAATGGCTAAAAAGTTTCCCAAGCTCAAAAGTCAAATCAAACGTGTTCAGGGTTGATTTTTGAATCCGAGACCTGCAAACTGCAAGGGGTCTAAAAAACCACATGAGACTCCAAAGCTCACCGTCACGTCTAACAAGGCTCCCAGGCTCAAAAGTATAAAAAAAAAAAAAAAAACTAGCTTGTTGAGGGGTTAATGGTCCATTTGTGCTACCGGGGCCTGCAAATTGCAGCAGCCAAAAAAACCAGAATGAGAGTCCAAATATCACAGTGAATACTCCTAGCCGTCAAAAAGGTGAAATGAAGCTTATTAACGTAAGCGAGAGTCACAGTAGGTGGAAGAATGTCAAAAAAGCTGGCAAAAGCTGTATTTGCAGTCGTAGAGAGAGAAACATGCTTACTGACTGTGGGGAGCCTGAACAACACATGAGACGCCTAAGCTCACCGTGATGTCTAACAAGGCTACCAGGCTCAAAAGTAAAAAAAAAAAGAAAAAAAAAACTAGCTTGTTGAGGGGTCATGGTCCATTTTTGCTCTCGGGGCCTGCAAATTGCAGCAGCCAAAAAAACCAGAATGAGAGTCCAAATCTCACAGTGAAGACTCCTAGCCGTCAAAAAGGTGAAATGAAGCTTATTAACGTAAGCGAGAGTCACAGTAGGTGGAAGAATGTCAAAAAAGCTGGCAAAAGCTGTATTTGCAGTCGTAGAGCCTGGAAACATGCTTACTGACTCTGGGGAGCCTGAACAAGCACATGAGACGCCTAAGCTCACCATGATGTCTAACAAGGCTACCAGTCTCAAAAGTAAAAAAAAAAAAAAAACTAGCAAACTGCAGCAGCCAAAAAAAACCACAATGAGAGCCCAAATCTCACAGTGAAGACTCCTGGGCATCGAAAAGGTGAAATGAAGCTTTTTCATGGAGGCCAGAGTCTCACAGTTGGAGGCAGGATTTCATAAACGCTGGCAAAAGCTGTATTGGCAGCCCTAGAGCCTGGAAACTTGCTTACTGACCACGGGCAGTCTGCAAAGCCGCATGAGACTCCCAAGCTCACCTTAACGGCTAAAAAGTTTCCCAAGCTCAAAAGTCAAATCAAACTTGTTCAGGGTTGATTTTTGAATCCGAGACCTGCAAACTGCGGGGTCTCAAAAACCACATGAGACTCCAAAGCTCACCGTCACGTCTAACAAGGCTCCCAGGCTCAAAAGTAAAAAAAAAAAAAAAAAAACTAGCTTGTTGTGGGGTTAATGGTCCATTTGTGCTACCGGGGCCTGCAAATTGCAGCAGCCAAAAAAAACAGAATGAGAGTCCAAATATCACAGTGAAGACTCCTAGCCGTCAAAAAGGTGAAATGAAGCTTATTAACGTAAGCGAGAGTCACAGTAGGTGGAAGAATGTCAAAAAAGCTGGCAAAAGCTGTATTTGCAGTCGTAGAGAGAGAAACATGCTTACTGACTGTGGGGAGCCTGAACAACACATGAGACGCCTAAGCTCACCGTGATGTCTAACAAGGCTACCAGGCTCAAAAGTAAAAAAAAAAAAGAAAAAAAAAAACTAGCTTGTTGAGGGGTCATGGTCCATTTTTGCTCTCGGGGCCTGCAAATTGCAGCAGCCAAAAAAACCAGAATGAGAGTCCAAATCTCACAGTGAAGACTCCTAGCCGTCAAAAAGGTGAAATGAAGCTTATTAACGTAAGCGAGAGTCACAGTAGGTAGAAGAATGTCAAAAAAGCTGGCAAAAGCTGTATTTGCAGTCGTAGAGCCTGGAAACATGCTTACTGACTCTGGGGAGCCTGAACAAGCACATGAGACGCCTAAGCTCACCATGATGTCTAACAAGGCTACCAGTCTCAAAAGTAAAAAAAAAAAAAAAACTAGCAAACTGCAGCAGCCAAAAAAACCACAATGAGAGCCCAAATCTCACAGTGAAGACTCCTGGGCATCGAAAAGGTGAAATGAAGCTTTTTCATGGAGGCCAGAGTCTCACAGTTGGAGGCAGGATTTCATAAACGCTGGCAAAAGCTGTATTGGCAGCCGTAGAGCCTGGAAACTTGCTTACTGACCATGGGCAGTCTGCAAAGCCGCATGAGACTCCCAAGCTCACCTTAACGGCTAAAAAGTTTCCCAAGCTCAAAAGTCAAATCAAACGTGTTCAGGGTTGATTTTTGAATCCGAGACCTGAAAACTGCAAGGGGTCTAAAAAACCACATGAGACTCCAAAGCTCACCGTCACGTCTAACAAGGCTCCCAGGCTCAAAAGTAAAAAAAAAAAAAAAAAAACTAGCTTGTTGAGGGGTTAATGGTCCATTTGTGCTACCGGGGCCTGCAAATTGCAGCAGCCAAAAAAAACAGAATGAGAGTCCAAATATCACAGTGAATACTCCTAGCCGTCAAAAAGGTGAAATGAAGCTAATTAACGTAAGCGAGAGTCACAGTAGGTGGAAGAATGTCAAAAAAGCTGGCAAAAGCTGTATTTGCAGCCTAGAGAGAGAAACATGCTTACTGACTGTGGGGAGCCTGAACAACACATGAGACGCCTAAGCTCACCGTGATGTCTAACAAGGCTACCAGGCTCAAAAGTAAAAAAAAAAAAGAAAAAAGAAAACTAGCTTGTTGAGGGGTCATGGTCCATTTTTGCTCTCGGGGCCTGCAAACTGCAGCAGCCAAAAAAACCACAATGAGAGTCCAAAACTCACAGTGAAGACTCCTGGGCATCGAAAAGGTGAAATGAAGCTTTTTCATGGAGGCCAGAGTCACAGTTGGTGGCAGGATTTCATAAACGCTGGCAAAAGCTGTATTGGCAGCCCTAGAGCCTGGAAACTTGCTTACTGACCACGGGGAGCCTGCAAAGCCGCATGAGACTCCCAAGCTCACCTTAACGGCTAAAAAGTTTCCCAAGCTCAAAAGTCAAATCAAACTTGTTCAGGGTTGATTTTTGAATCCGAGACCTGCAAACTGCAAGGGGTCTCAAAAACCACATGAGACTCCAAAGCTCACCGTCACGTCTAACAAGGCTCAAAAGTAAAAAAAAAAAAAAAAAACTAGCTTGTTGAGGGGTTAATGGTCCATTTGTGCTACCGGGGCCTGCAAATTGCAGCAGCCAAAAAAAACAGAATGAGAGTCCAAATATCACAGTGAAGACTCCTAGCCGTCAAAAAGGTGAAATGAAGCCTATTAACGTAAGAGAGAGTCACAGTAGGTGGAAGAATGTCAAAAAAGGTGGCAAAAGCTGCATTTGCAGTCGTAGAGCCTGGAAACATGCTTACTGACTGTGGGGAGCCTGAACAAGCACATGAGACGCCTAAGCTCACCGTGATGTCTAACAAGGCTACCAGGCTCAAAAGTAAAAAAAAAAAGACAAAAAAAAACTAGCTTGTTGAGGGGTCATGGTCCATTTTTGCTCTCGGGGCCTGCAAACTGCAGCAGCCAAAAAAACCACAATGAGAGTCCAAATCTCACAGTGAAGACTCCTGGGCATCGAAAAGGTGAAATGAAGCTTTTTCATGGAGGCCAGAGTCTCACAGTTGGAGGCAGGATTTCATAAACGCTGGCAAAAGCTGTATTGGCAGCCCTAGAGCCTGGAAACTTGCTTACTGACCATGGGCAGTCTGCAAAGCCGCATGAGACTCCCAGCTCACCTTAATGGCTAAAAAGTTTCCCAAGCTCAAAAGTCAAATCAAACGTGTTCAGGGTTGATTTTTGAATCCGAGACCTGCAAACTGCAAGGGGTCTAAAAAACCACATGAGACTCCAAAGCTCACCGTCACGTCTAACAAGGCTCCCAGGCTCAAAAGTATAAAAAAAAAAAAAAAAACTAGCTTGTTGAGGGGTTAATGGACCATTTGTGCTACCGGGGCCTGCAAATTGCAGCAGCCAAAAAAACCAGAATGAGAGTCCAAATATCACAGTAAATACTCCTAGCCGTCAAAAAGGTGAAATGAAGCTTATTAACGTAAGCGAGAGTCACAGTAGGTGGAAGAATGTCAAAAAAGCTGGCAAAAGCTGTATTGGCAGCCGTAGAGAGAGAAACATGCTTACTGACTGTGGGGAGCCTGAACAACACATGAGACGCCTAAGCTCACCGTGATGTCTAACAAGGCTACCAGGCTCAAAAGTAAAAAAAAAAAAGAAAAAAGAAAACTAGCTTGTTGAGGGGTCATGGTCCATTTTTGCTCTCGGGGCCTGCAAACTGCAGCAGCCAAAAAAACCACAATGAGAGTCCAAAACTCACAGTGAAGACTCCTGGGCATCGAAAAGGTGAAATGAAGCTTTTTCATGGAGGCCAGAGTCACAGTTGGTGGCAGGATTTCATAAACGCTGGCAAAAGCTGTATTGGCAGCCCTAGAGCCTGGAAACTTGCTTACTGACCACGGGGAGCCTGCAAAGCCGCATGAGACTCCCAAGCTCACCTTAACGGCTAAAAAGTTTCCCAAGCTCAAAAGTCAAATCAAACTTGTTCAGGGTTGATTTTTGAATCCGAGACCTGCAAACTGCAAGGGGTCTCAAAAACCACATGAGACTCCAAAGCTCACCGTCACGTCTAACAAGGCTCAAAAGTAAAAAAAAAAAAAAAAAACTAGCTTGTTGAGGGGTTAATGGTCCATTTGTGCTACCGGGGCCTGCAAATTGCAGCAGCCAAAAAAAACAGAATGAGAGTCCAAATATCACAGTGAAGACTCCTAGCCGTCAAAAAGGTGAAATGAAGCCTATTAACGTAAGAGAGAGTCACAGTAGGTGGAAGAATGTCAAAAAAGGTGGCAAAAGCTGCATTTGCAGTCGTAGAGCCTGGAAACATGCTTACTGACTGTGGGGAGCCTGAACAAGCACATGAGACGCCTAAGCTCACCGTGATGTCTAACAAGGCTACCAGGCTCAAAAGTAAAAAAAAAAAGACAAAAAAAAACTAGCTTGTTGAGGGGTCATGGTCCATTTTTGCTCTCGGGGCCTGCAAACTGCAGCAGCCAAAAAAACCACAATGAGAGTCCAAATCTCACAGTGAAGACTCCTGGGCATCGAAAAGGTGAAATGAAGCTTTTTCATGGAGGCCAGAGTCTCACAGTTGGAGGCAGGATTTCATAAACGCTGGCAAAAGCTGTATTGGCAGCCCTAGAGCCTGGAAACTTGCTTACTGACCATGGGCAGTCTGCAAAGCCGCATGAGACTCCCAGCTCACCTTAATGGCTAAAAAGTTTCCCAAGCTCAAAAGTCAAATCAAACGTGTTCAGGGTTGATTTTTGAATCCGAGACCTGCAAACTGCAAGGGGTCTAAAAAACCACATGAGACTCCAAAGCTCACCGTCACGTCTAACAAGGCTCCCAGGCTCAAAAGTATAAAAAAAAAAAAAAAAACTAGCTTGTTGAGGGGTTAATGGACCATTTGTGCTACCGGGGCCTGCAAATTGCAGCAGCCAAAAAAACCAGAATGAGAGTCCAAATATCACAGTAAATACTCCTAGCCGTCAAAAAGGTGAAATGAAGCTTATTAACGTAAGCGAGAGTCACAGTAGGTGGAAGAATGTCAAAAAAGCTGGCAAAAGCTGTATTGGCAGCCGTAGAGAGAGAAACATGCTTACTGACTGTGGGGAGCCTGAACAACACATGAGACGCCTAAGCTCACCGTGATGTCTAACAAGGCTACCAGGCTCAAAAGTAAAAAAAAAAAAGAAAACTAGCTTGTTGAGGGGTCATGGTCCATTTTTGCTCTCGGGGCCTGCAAACTGCAGCAGCCAAAAAAACCACAATGAGAGTCCAAAACTCACAGTGAAGACTCCTGGGCATCGAAAAGGTGAAATGAAGCTTTTTCATGGAGGCCAGAGTCACAGTTGGTGGCAGGATTTCATAAACGCTGGCAAAAGCTGTATTGGCAGCCCTAGAGCCTGGAAACTTGCTTACTGACCACGGGGAGCCTGCAAAGCCGCATGAGACTCCCAAGCTCACCTTAACGGCTAAAAAGTTTCCCAAGCTCAAAAGTCAAATCAACTTGTTCAGGGTTGATTTTTGAATCCGAGACCTGCAAACTGCGGGGTCTCAAAAACCACATGAGACTCCAAAGCTCACCGTCACGTCTAACAAGGCTCCCAGGCTCAAAAGTAAAAAAAAAAAAAAAAAAACTAGCTTGTTGAGGGGTTAATGGTCCATTTGTGCTACCGGGGCCTGCAAATTGCAGCAGCCAAAAAAACCAGAATGAGAGTCCAAATATCACAGTGAATACTCCTAGCCGTCAAAAAGGTGAAATGAAGCTAATTAACGTAAGCGAGAGTCACAGTAGGTGGAAGAATGTCAAAAAAGCTGGCAAAAGCTGTATTTGCAGTCGTAGAGAGAGAAACATGCTTACTGACTGTGGGGAGCCTGAACAACACATGAGACGCCTAAGCTCACCGTGATGTCTAACAAGGCTACCAGGCTCAAAAGTAAAAAAAAAAAAGACAAAAAAAAACTAGCTTGTTGAGGGGTCATGGTCCATTTTTGCTCTCGGGGCCTGCAAACTGCAGCAGCCAAAAAAACCACAATGAGAGCCCAAATCTCACAGTGAAGACTCCTGGGCATCGAAAAGGTGAAATGAAGCTTTTTCATGGAGGCCAGAGTCTCACAGTTGGAGGCAGGATTTCATAAACGCTGGCAAAAGCTGTATTGGCAGCCCTAGAGCCTGGAAACTTGCTTACTGACCATGGGCAGTCTGCAAAGCCGCATGAGACTCCCAGCTCACCTTAATGGCTAAAAAGTTTCCCAAGCTCAAAAGTCAAATCAAACGTGTTCAGGGTTGATTTTTGAATCCGAGACCTGCAAACTGCAAGGGGTCTAAAAAACCACATGAGACTCCAAAGCTCACCGTCACGTCTAACAAGGCTCCCAGGCTCAAAAGTATAAAAAAAAAAAAAAAAACTAGCTTGTTGAGGGGTTAATGGTCCATTTGTGCTACCGGGGCCTGCAAATTGCAGCAGCCAAAAAAACCAGAATGAGAGTCCAAATATCACAGTGAATACTCCTAGCCGTCAAAAAGGTGAAATGAAGCTTATTAACGTAAGCGAGAGTCACAGTAGGTGGAAGAATGTCAAAAAAGCTGGCAAAAGCTGTATTGGCAGCCGTAGAGAGAGAAACATGCTTACTGACTGTGGGGAGCCTGAACAACACATGAGACGCCTAAGCTCACCGTGATGTCTAACAAGGCTACCAGGCTCAAAAGTAAAAAAAAAAAAGAAAAAAGAAAACTAGCTTGTTGAGGGGTCATGGTCCATTTTTGCTCTCGGGGCCTGCAAACTGCAGCAGCCAAAAAAACCACAATGAGAGTCCAAAACTCACAGTGAAGACTCCTGGGCATCGAAAAGGTGAAATGAAGCTTTTTCATGGAGGCCAGAGTCACAGTTGGTGGCAGGATTTCATAAACGCTGGCAAAAGCTGTATTGGCAGCCCTAGAGCCTGGAAACTTGCTTACTGACCACGGGGAGCCTGCAAAGCCGCATGAGACTCCCAAGCTCACCTTAACGGCTAAAAAGTTTCCCAAGCTCAAAAGTCAAATCAACTTGTTCAGGGTTGATTTTTGAATCCGAGACCTGCAAACTGCGGGGTCTCAAAAACCACATGAGACTCCAAAGCTCACCGTCACGTCTAACAAGGCTCCCAGGCTCAAAAGTAAAAAAAAAAAAAAAAAAACTAGCTTGTTGAGGGGTTAATGGTCCATTTGTGCTACCGGGGCCTGCAAATTGCAGCAGCCAAAAAAACCAGAATGAGAGTCCAAATATCACAGTGAATACTCCTAGCCGTCAAAAAGGTGAAATGAAGCTTATTAACGTAAGCGAGAGTCACAGTAGGTGGAAGAATGTCAAAAAAGATGGCAAAAGCTGTATTTGCAGCCGTAGAGAGAGAAACATGCTTACTGACTGTGGGGAGCCTGAACAACTCATGAGACGCCTAAGCTCACCGTGATGTCTAACAAGGCTACCAGGCTCAAAAGTAAAAAAAAAAAGAAAAAAGAAAACTAGCTTGTTGAGGGGTCATGGTCCATTTTTGCTCTCGGGGCCTGCAAACTGCAGCAGCCAAAAAAACCACAATGAGAGTCCAAAACTCACAGTGAAGACTCCTGGGCATCGAAAAGGTGAAATGAAGCTTTTTCATGGAGGCCAGAGTCACAGTTGGTGGCAGGATTTCATAAACGCTGGCAAAAGCTGTATTGGCAGCCCTAGAGCCTGGAAACTTGCTTACTGACCACGGGGAGCCTGCAAAGCCGCATGAGACTCCCAAGCTCACCTTAACGGCTGAAAAGTTTCCCAAGCTCAAAAGTCAAATCAAACTTGTTCAGGGTTGATTTTTGAATCCGAGACCTGCAAACTGCGGGGTCTCAAAAACCACATGAGACTCCAAAGCTCACCGTCACGTCTAACAAGGCTCCCAGGCTCAAAAGTAAAAAAAAAAAAAAAAAACTAGCTTGTTGAGGGGTTAATGGTCCATTTGTGCTACCGGGGCCTGCAAATTGCAGCAGCCAAAAAAAACTGAATGAGAGTCCAAATATCACAGTGAAGATTCCTAGCCGTCAAAAAGGTGAAATGAAGCCTATTAACGTAAGCGAGAGTCACAGTAGGTGGAAGAATGTCAAAAAAGGTGGCAAAAGCTGTATTTGCAGTCGTAGAGCCTGGAAACATGCTTACTGACTCTGGGGAGCCTGAACAAGCACATGAGACGCCTAAGCTCACCGTGATGTCTAACAAGGCTACCAGTCTCAAAAGTAAAAAAAAAAAAAAAACTAGCAAACTGCAGCAGCCAAAAAAACCACAATGAGAGCCCAAATCTCACAGTGAAGACTCCTGGGCATCGAAAAGGTGAAATGAAGCTTTTCATGGAGGCCAGAGTCACAGTTGGTGGCAGGATTTCATAAACGCTGGCAAAAGCTGTATTGGCAGCCCTAGAGCCTGGAAACTTGCTTACTGACCACGGGGAGCCTGCAAAGCCGCATGAGACTCCCAAGCTCACCTTAACGGCTAAAAAGTTTCCCAAGCTCAAAAGTCAAATCAAACGTGTTCAGGGTTGATTTTTGAATCCGAGACCTGCAAACTGCAAGGGGTCTAAAAAACCACATGAGACTCCAAAGCTCACCGTCACGTCTAACAAGGCTCCCAGGCTCAAAAGTATAAAAAAAAAAAAAAAAACTAACTTGTTGAGGGGTTAATGGTCCATTTGTGCTACCGGGGCCTGCAAATTGCAGCAGCCAAAAAAACCAGAATGAGAGTCCAAATATCACAGTGAATACTCCTAGCCGTCAAAAAGGTGAAATGAAGCTTATTAACGTAAGCGAGAGTCACAGTAGGTGGAAGAATGTCAAAAAAGATGGCAAAAGCTGTATTTGCAGCCGTAGAGAGAGAAACATGCTTACTGACTGTGGGGAGCCTGAACAACACATGAGACGCCTAAGCTCACCGTGATGTCTAACAAGGCTACCAGGCTCAAAAGAAAAAAAAAAACTAGCTTGTTGAGGGGTCATGGTCCATTTTTGCTCTCGGGGCCTGCAAACTGCAGCAGCCAAAAAAACCACAATGAGAGCCCAAATCTCACAGTGAAGACTCCTGGGCATCGAAAAGGTGAAATGAAGCTTTTTCATGGAGGCCAGAGTCACAGTTGAAGGCAGGATTTCATAAACGCTGGCAAAAGCTGTATTGGCAGCCCTAGAGCCTGGAAACTTGCTTACTGACCATGGGCAGTCTGCAAAGCCGCATGAGACTCCCAGCTCACCTTAACGGCTAAAAAGTTTCCCAAGCTCAAAAGTCAAATCAAACTTGTTCAGGGTTGATTTTTGAATCCGAGACCTGCAAACTGCAAGGGGTCTAAAAAACCACATGAGACTCCAAAGCTCACCGTCACGTCTAACAAGGCTCCCAGGCTCAAAAGTATAAAAAAAAAAAAAAAAACTAACTTGTTGAGGGGTTAATGGTCCATTTGTGCTACCGGGGCCTGCAAATTGCAGCAGCCAAAAAAACCAGAATGAGAGTCCAAATATCACAGTGAAGACTCCTAGCCGTCAAAAAGGTGAAATGAAGCTTATTAACGTAAGCGAGAGTCACAGTAGGTGGAAGAATGTCAAAAAAGCTGGCAAAAGCTGTATTTGCAGTCGTAGAGCCTGGAAACATGCTTACTGACTCTGGGGAGCCTGAACAAGCACATGAGACGCCTAAGCTCACCATGATGTCTAACAAGGCTACCAGTCTCAAAAGTAAAAAAAAAAAAAAAACTAGCAAACTGCAGCAGCCAAAAAAAACCACAATGAGAGCCCAAATCTCACAGTGAAGACTCCTGGGCATCGAAAAGGTGAAATGAAGCTTTTTCATGGAGGCCAGAGTCTCACAGTTGGAGGCAGGATTTCATAAACGCTGGCAAAAGCTGTATTGGCAGCCCTAGAGCCTGGAAACTTGCTTACTGACCACGGGCAGTCTGCAAAGCCGCATGAGACTCCCAAGCTCACCTTAACGGCTAAAAAGTTTCCCAAGCTCAAAAGTCAAATCAAACTTGTTCAGGGTTGATTTTTGAATCCGAGACCTGCAAACTGCGGGGTCTCAAAAACCACATGAGACTCCAAAGCTCACCGTCACGTCTAACAAGGCTCCCAGGCTCAAAAGTAAAAAAAAAAAAAAAAAAACTAGCTTGTTGTGGGGTTAATGGTCCATTTGTGCTACCGGGGCCTGCAAATTGCAGCAGCCAAAAAAAACAGAATGAGAGTCCAAATATCACAGTGAAGACTCCTAGCCGTCAAAAAGGTGAAATGAAGCTTATTAACGTAAGCGAGAGTCACAGTAGGTGGAAGAATGTCAAAAAAGCTGGCAAAAGCTGTATTTGCAGTCGTAGAGAGAGAAACATGCTTACTGACTGTGGGGAGCCTGAACAACACATGAGACGCCTAAGCTCACCGTGATGTCTAACAAGGCTACCAGGCTCAAAAGTAAAAAAAAAAAAGAAAAAAAAAAACTAGCTTGTTGAGGGGTCATGGTCCATTTTTGCTCTCGGGGCCTGCAAATTGCAGCAGCCAAAAAAACCAGAATGAGAGTCCAAATCTCACAGTGAAGACTCCTAGCCGTCAAAAAGGTGAAATGAAGCTTATTAACGTAAGCGAGAGTCACAGTAGGTAGAAGAATGTCAAAAAAGCTGGCAAAAGCTGTATTTGCAGTCGTAGAGCCTGGAAACATGCTTACTGACTCTGGGGAGCCTGAACAAGCACATGAGACGCCTAAGCTCACCATGATGTCTAACAAGGCTACCAGTCTCAAAAGTAAAAAAAAAAAAAAAACTAGCAAACTGCAGCAGCCAAAAAAACCACAATGAGAGCCCAAATCTCACAGTGAAGACTCCTGGGCATCGAAAAGGTGAAATGAAGCTTTTTCATGGAGGCCAGAGTCTCACAGTTGGAGGCAGGATTTCATAAACGCTGGCAAAAGCTGTATTGGCAGCCGTAGAGCCTGGAAACTTGCTTACTGACCATGGGCAGTCTGCAAAGCCGCATGAGACTCCCAAGCTCACCTTAACGGCTAAAAAGTTTCCCAAGCTCAAAAGTCAAATCAAACGTGTTCAGGGTTGATTTTTGAATCCGAGACCTGAAAACTGCAAGGGGTCTAAAAAACCACATGAGACTCCAAAGCTCACCGTCACGTCTAACAAGGCTCCCAGGCTCAAAAGTAAAAAAAAAAAAAAAAAAACTAGCTTGTTGAGGGGTTAATGGTCCATTTGTGCTACCGGGGCCTGCAAATTGCAGCAGCCAAAAAAAACAGAATGAGAGTCCAAATATCACAGTGAATACTCCTAGCCGTCAAAAAGGTGAAATGAAGCTAATTAACGTAAGCGAGAGTCACAGTAGGTGGAAGAATGTCAAAAAAGCTGGCAAAAGCTGTATTTGCAGCCTAGAGAGAGAAACATGCTTACTGACTGTGGGGAGCCTGAACAACACATGAGACGCCTAAGCTCACCGTGATGTCTAACAAGGCTACCAGGCTCAAAAGTAAAAAAAAAAAAGAAAAAAGAAAACTAGCTTGTTGAGGGGTCATGGTCCATTTTTGCTCTCGGGGCCTGCAAACTGCAGCAGCCAAAAAAACCACAATGAGAGTCCAAAACTCACAGTGAAGACTCCTGGGCATCGAAAAGGTGAAATGAAGCTTTTTCATGGAGGCCAGAGTCACAGTTGGTGGCAGGATTTCATAAACGCTGGCAAAAGCTGTATTGGCAGCCCTAGAGCCTGGAAACTTGCTTACTGACCACGGGGAGCCTGCAAAGCCGCATGAGACTCCCAAGCTCACCTTAACGGCTAAAAAGTTTCCCAAGCTCAAAAGTCAAATCAAACTTGTTCAGGGTTGATTTTTGAATCCGAGACCTGCAAACTGCAAGGGGTCTCAAAAACCACATGAGACTCCAAAGCTCACCGTCACGTCTAACAAGGCTCAAAAGTAAAAAAAAAAAAAAAAAACTAGCTTGTTGAGGGGTTAATGGTCCATTTGTGCTACCGGGGCCTGCAAATTGCAGCAGCCAAAAAAAACAGAATGAGAGTCCAAATATCACAGTGAAGACTCCTAGCCGTCAAAAAGGTGAAATGAAGCCTATTAACGTAAGAGAGAGTCACAGTAGGTGGAAGAATGTCAAAAAAGGTGGCAAAAGCTGCATTTGCAGTCGTAGAGCCTGGAAACATGCTTACTGACTGTGGGGAGCCTGAACAAGCACATGAGACGCCTAAGCTCACCGTGATGTCTAACAAGGCTACCAGGCTCAAAAGTAAAAAAAAAAAGACAAAAAAAAACTAGCTTGTTGAGGGGTCATGGTCCATTTTTGCTCTCGGGGCCTGCAAACTGCAGCAGCCAAAAAAACCACAATGAGAGTCCAAATCTCACAGTGAAGACTCCTGGGCATCGAAAAGGTGAAATGAAGCTTTTTCATGGAGGCCAGAGTCTCACAGTTGGAGGCAGGATTTCATAAACGCTGGCAAAAGCTGTATTGGCAGCCCTAGAGCCTGGAAACTTGCTTACTGACCATGGGCAGTCTGCAAAGCCGCATGAGACTCCCAGCTCACCTTAATGGCTAAAAAGTTTCCCAAGCTCAAAAGTCAAATCAAACGTGTTCAGGGTTGATTTTTGAATCCGAGACCTGCAAACTGCAAGGGGTCTAAAAAACCACATGAGACTCCAAAGCTCACCGTCACGTCTAACAAGGCTCCCAGGCTCAAAAGTATAAAAAAAAAAAAAAAAACTAGCTTGTTGAGGGGTTAATGGACCATTTGTGCTACCGGGGCCTGCAAATTGCAGCAGCCAAAAAAACCAGAATGAGAGTCCAAATATCACAGTAAATACTCCTAGCCGTCAAAAAGGTGAAATGAAGCTTATTAACGTAAGCGAGAGTCACAGTAGGTGGAAGAATGTCAAAAAAGCTGGCAAAAGCTGTATTGGCAGCCGTAGAGAGAGAAACATGCTTACTGACTGTGGGGAGCCTGAACAACACATGAGACGCCTAAGCTCACCGTGATGTCTAACAAGGCTACCAGGCTCAAAAGTAAAAAAAAAAAAGAAAACTAGCTTGTTGAGGGGTCATGGTCCATTTTTGCTCTCGGGGCCTGCAAACTGCAGCAGCCAAAAAAACCACAATGAGAGTCCAAAACTCACAGTGAAGACTCCTGGGCATCGAAAAGGTGAAATGAAGCTTTTTCATGGAGGCCAGAGTCACAGTTGGTGGCAGGATTTCATAAACGCTGGCAAAAGCTGTATTGGCAGCCCTAGAGCCTGGAAACTTGCTTACTGACCACGGGGAGCCTGCAAAGCCGCATGAGACTCCCAAGCTCACCTTAACGGCTAAAAAGTTTCCCAAGCTCAAAAGTCAAATCAACTTGTTCAGGGTTGATTTTTGAATCCGAGACCTGCAAACTGCGGGGTCTCAAAAACCACATGAGACTCCAAAGCTCACCGTCACGTCTAACAAGGCAACCAGGCTCAAAAGTAAAAAAAAAAAAAAAAAAACTAGCTTGTTGAGGGGTTAATGGTCCATTTGTGCTACCGGGGCCTGCAAATTGCAGCAGCCAAAAAAACCAGAATGAGAGTCCAAATATCACAGTGAATACTCCTAGCCGTCAAAAAGGTGAAATGAAGCTAATTAACGTAAGCGAGAGTCACAGTAGGTGGAAGAATGTCAAAAAAGCTGGCAAAAGCTGTATTTGCAGTCGTAGAGAGAGAAACATGCTTACTGACTGTGGGGAGCCTGAACAACACATGAGACGCCTAAGCTCACCGTGATGTCTAACAAGGCTACCAGGCTCAAAAGTAAAAAAAAAAAGACAAAAAAAAACTAGCTTGTTGAGGGGTCATGGTCCATTTTTGCTCTCGGGGCCTGCAAACTGCAGCAGCCAAAAAAACCACAATGAGAGCCCAAATCTCACAGTGAAGACTCCTGGGCATCGAAAAGGTGAAATGAAGCTTTTTCATGGAGGCCAGAGTCTCACAGTTGGAGGCAGGATTTCATAAACGCTGGCAAAAGCTGTATTGGCAGCCCTAGAGCCTGGAAACTTGCTTACTGACCATGGGCAGTCTGCAAAGCCGCATGAGACTCCCAGCTCACCTTAATGGCTAAAAAGTTTCCCAAGCTCAAAAGTCAAATCAAACGTGTTCAGGGTTGATTTTTGAATCCGAGACCTGCAAACTGCAAGGGGTCTAAAAAACCACATGAGACTCCAAAGCTCACCGTCACGTCTAACAAGGCTCCCAGGCTCAAAAGTATAAAAAAAAAAAAAAAAACTAGCTTGTTGAGGGGTTAATGGTCCATTTGTGCTACCGGGGCCTGCAAATTGCAGCAGCCAAAAAAACCAGAATGAGAGTCCAAATATCACAGTGAATACTCCTAGCCGTCAAAAAGGTGAAATGAAGCTTATTAACGTAAGCGAGAGTCACAGTAGGTGGAAGAATGTCAAAAAAGCTGGCAAAAGCTGTATTGGCAGCCGTAGAGAGAGAAACATGCTTACTGACTGTGGGGAGCCTGAACAACACATGAGACGCCTAAGCTCACCGTGATGTCTAACAAGGCTACCAGGCTCAAAAGTAAAAAAAAAAAAGAAAAAAGAAAACTAGCTTGTTGAGGGGTCATGGTCCATTTTTGCTCTCGGGGCCTGCAAACTGCAGCAGCCAAAAAAACCACAATGAGAGTCCAAAACTCACAGTGAAGACTCCTGGGCATCGAAAAGGTGAAATGAAGCTTTTTCATGGAGGCCAGAGTCACAGTTGGTGGCAGGATTTCATAAACGCTGGCAAAAGCTGTATTGGCAGCCCTAGAGCCTGGAAACTTGCTTACTGACCACGGGGAGCCTGCAAAGCCGCATGAGACTCCCAAGCTCACCTTAACGGCTAAAAAGTTTCCCAAGCTCAAAAGTCAAATCAACTTGTTCAGGGTTGATTTTTGAATCCGAGACCTGCAAACTGCGGGGTCTCAAAAACCACATGAGACTCCAAAGCTCACCGTCACGTCTAACAAGGCTCCCAGGCTCAAAAGTAAAAAAAAAAAAAAAAAAACTAGCTTGTTGAGGGGTTAATGGTCCATTTGTGCTACCGGGGCCTGCAAATTGCAGCAGCCAAAAAAACCAGAATGAGAGTCCAAATATCACAGTGAATACTCCTAGCCGTCAAAAAGGTGAAATGAAGCTTATTAACGTAAGCGAGAGTCACAGTAGGTGGAAGAATGTCAAAAAAGATGGCAAAAGCTGTATTTGCAGCCGTAGAGAGAGAAACATGCTTACTGACTGTGGGGAGCCTGAACAACTCATGAGACGCCTAAGCTCACCGTGATGTCTAACAAGGCTACCAGGCTCAAAAGTAAAAAAAAAAAGAAAAAAGAAAACTAGCTTGTTGAGGGGTCATGGTCCATTTTTGCTCTCGGGGCCTGCAAACTGCAGCAGCCAAAAAAACCACAATGAGAGTCCAAAACTCACAGTGAAGACTCCTGGGCATCGAAAAGGTGAAATGAAGCTTTTTCATGGAGGCCAGAGTCAAAGTTGGTGGCAGGATTTCATAAACGCTGGCAAAAGCTGTATTAGAGCCTGGAAACTTGCTTACTGACCACGGGGAGCCTGCAAAGCCGCATGAGACTCCCAAGCTCACCTTAACGGCTAAAAAGTTTCCCAAGCTCAAAAGTCAAATCAAACTTGTTCAGGGTTGATTTTTGAATCCGAGACCTGCAAACTGCGGGGTCTCAAAAACCACATGAGACTCCAAAGCTCACCGTCACGTCTAACAAGGCTCCCAGGCTCAAAAGTAAAAAAAAAAAAAAAAAACTAGCTTGTTGAGGGGTTAATGGTCCATTTGTGCTACCGGGGCCTGCAAATTGCAGCAGCCAAAAAAAACTGAATGAGAGTCCAAATATCACAGTGAAGATTCCTAGCCGTCAAAAAGGTGAAATGAAGCCTATTAACGTAAGCGAGAGTCACAGTAGGTGGAAGAATGTCAAAAAAGGTGGCAAAAGCTGTATTTGCAGTCGTAGAGCCTGGAAACATGCTTACTGACTGTGGGGAGCCTGAACAAGCACATGAGACGCCTAAGCTCACCGTGATGTCTAACAAGGCTACCAGTCTCAAAAGTAAAAAAAAAAAAAAAACTAGCTTGTTGAGGGGTCATGGTCCATTTTTGCTCTCGGGGCCTGCAAACTGCAGCAGCCAAAAAAACCACAATGAGAGTCCAAATCTCACAGTGAAGACTCCTGGGCATCGAAAAGGTGAAATGAAGCTTTTTCATGGAGGCCAGAGTCACAGTTGGTTGCAGGATTTCATAAACGCTGGCAAAAGCTGTATTGGCAGCCCTAGAGCCTGGAAACTTGCTTACTGACCACGGGGAGCCCGCAAAGCCGCATGAGACTCCCAAGCTCACCTTAACGGCTAAAAAGTTTCCCAAGCTCAAAAGTCAAATCAAACTTGTTCAGGGTTGATTTTTGAATCCGAGACCTGCAAACTGCAAGGGGTCTCAAAAACCACATGAGACTCCAAAGCTCACCGTCACGTCTAACAAGGCTCCCAGGCTCAAAAGTAAAAAAAAAAAAAAAAAACTAGCTTGTTGAGGGGTTAATGGTCCATTTGTGCTACCGGGGCCTGCAAACTGCAGCAGCCAAAAAAACCACAATGAGAGCCCAAATCTCACAGTGAAGACTCCTGGGCATCGAAAAGGTGAAATGAAGCTTTTTCATGGAGGCCAGAGTCTCACAGTTGGAGGCAGGATTTCATAAACGCTGGCAAAAGCTGTATTGGCAGCCCTAGAGCCTGGAAACTTGCTTACTGACCATGGGCAGTCTGCAAAGCCGCATTAGACTCCCAGCTCACCTTAACGGCTAAAAAGTTTCCCAAGCTCAAAAGTCAAATCAAACTTGTTCAGGGTTGATTTTTGAATCCGAGACCTGCAAACTGCAAGGGGTCTCAAAAACCACATGAGACTCTAAAACTCACCGTCACGTCTAACAAGGCTCCCAGGCTCAAAAGTAAAGAAAAAAAAAATAATAATAAGTTTGTTGAGGGGTTAATGGTCCATTTGTGCTACCGGGGCCTGCAAATTGCAGCAGCCAAAAAAACCAGAATGAGAGTCCAAATATCACAGTGAAGAATCCTAGCCGTCAAAAAGGTGAAATGAAGCTTA
Organism: Triturus cristatus; assembly: GCF_964204655.1. Taxonomy (NCBI): domain Eukaryota; kingdom Metazoa; phylum Chordata; class Amphibia; order Caudata; family Salamandridae; genus Triturus; species Triturus cristatus. Next base: position 1,662,337 of record NC_140584.1, on the reverse strand, counting down.
TTAACGTAAGCGAGAGTCTCAGTAGGTGGAAGAATGTCAAAAAAGCTGGCAAAAGCTGTATTTGCAGTCGTAGAGAGAGAAACATGCTTACTGACTGTGGGGATCCTGAACAACACATGAGACGCCTAAGCTCACCGTGATGTCTAACAAGGCTACCAGGCTCAAAAGTAAAAAAAAAAAAGAAAATAAAAAACTAGCTTGTTGAGGGGTCATGGACCATTTTTGCTCTCGGGGCCTGCAAACTGCAGCAGCCAAAAAAACCACAATGAGAGTCCAAATCTCACAGTGAAGACTCCTGGGCATCGAAAAGGTGAAATGAAGCTTTTTCATGGAGGCCAGAGTCACAGTTGGTGGCAGGATTTCATAAACGCTGGCAAAAGCTGTATTGGCAGCCCTAGAGCCTGGAAACTTGCTTACTGACCACGGGGAGCCTGCAAAGCCGCATGAGACTCCCAAGCTCACCTTAACGGCTGAAAAGTTTCCCAAGCTCAAAAGTCAAATCAAACTTGTTCAGGGTTGATTTTTGAATCCGAGACCTTCAAACTGCAAGGGGTCTCAAAAACCACATGAGACTCCAAAGCTCACCGTCACTCTAACAAGGCTCCCAGGCTCAAAAGTAAAAAAAAAAAAAAAAAAAACTAGCTTGTTGAGGGGTCATGGTCCATTTTTGCTACCAGGGCCTGCAAATTGCAGCAGCCAAAAAAACCAGAATGAGAGTCCAAATCTCACAGTGAAGACTCCTAGCCGTCAAAAAGGTGAAATGAAGCTTATTAACGTAAGCGAGAGTCACAGTAGGTGGAAGAATGTCAAAAAAGCTGGCAAAAGCTGTATTTGCAGTCGTAGAGCCTGGAAACATGCTTACTGACTCTGGGGAGCCTGAACAAGCACATGAGACGCCTAAGCTCACCGTGATGTCTAACAAGGCTACCAGTCTCAAAAGTAAAAAAAAAAAAAAAACTAGCAAACTGCAGCAGCCAAAAAAACCACAATGAGAGCCCAAATCTCACAGTGAAGACTCCTGGGCATCGAAAAGGTGAAATGAAGCTTTTCATGGAGGCCAGAGTCACAGTTGGTGGCAGGATTTCATAAACGCTGGCAAAAGCTGTATTGGCAGCCCTAGAGCCTGGAAACTTGCTTACTGACCACGGGGAGCCTGCAAAGCCGCATGAGACTCCCAAGCTCACCTTAACGGCTAAAAAGTTTCCCAAGCTCAAAAGTCAAATCAAACGTGTTCAGGGTTGATTTTTGAATCCGAGACCTGCAAACTGCAAGGGGTCTAAAAAACCACATGAGACTCCAAAGCTCACCGTCACGTCTAACAAGGCTCCCAGGCTCAAAAGTATAAAAAAAAAAAAAAAAACTAACTTGTTGAGGGGTTAATGGTCCATTTGTGCTACCGGGGCCTGCAAATTGCAGCAGCCAAAAAAACCAGAATGAGAGTCCAAATATCACAGTGAATACTCCTAGCCGTCAAAAAGGTGAAATGAAGCTTATTAACGTAAGCGAGAGTCACAGTAGGTGGAAGAATGTCAAAAAAGATGGCAAAAGCTGTATTTGCAGCCGTAGAGAGAGAAACATGCTTACTGACTGTGGGGAGCCTGAACAACACATGAGACGCCTAAGCTCACCGTGATGTCTAACAAGGCTACCAGGCTCAAAAGAAAAAAAAAAACTAGCTTGTTGAGGGGTCATGGTCCATTTTTGCTCTCGGGGCCTGCAAACTGCAGCAGCCAAAAAAACCACAATGAGAGCCCAAATCTCACAGTGAAGACTCCTGGGCATCGAAAAGGTGAAATGAAGCTTTTTCATGGAGGCCAGAGTCACAGTTGAAGGCAGGATTTCATAAACGCTGGCAAAAGCTGTATTGGCAGCCCTAGAGCCTGGAAACTTGCTTACTGACCATGGGCAGTCTGCAAAGCCGCATGAGACTCCCAGCTCACCTTAACGGCTAAAAAGTTTCCCAAGCTCAAAAGTCAAATCAAACTTGTTCAGGGTTGATTTTTGAATCCGAGACCTGCAAACTGCAAGGGGTCTAAAAAACCACATGAGACTCCAAAGCTCACCGTCACGTCTAACAAGGCTCCCAGGCTCAAAAGTATAAAAAAAAAAAAAAAAACTAACTTGTTGAGGGGTTAATGGTCCATTTGTGCTACCGGGGCCTGCAAATTGCAGCAGCCAAAAAAACCAGAATGAGAGTCCAAATATCACAGTGAATACTCCTAGCCGTCAAAAAGGTGAAATGAAGCTTATTAACGTAAGCGAGAGTCACAGTAGGTGGAAGAATGTCAAAAAAGATGGCAAAAGCTGTATTTGCAGCCGTAGAGAGAGAAACATGCTTACTGACTGTGGGGAGCCTGAACAACACATGAGACGCCTAAGCTCACCGTGATGTCTAACAAGGCTACCAGTCTCAAAAGTAAAAAAAAAAAAGAAAAAAAAAAACTAGCTTGTTGAGGGGTCATGGTCCATTTTTGCTCTCGGGGCCTGCAAACTGCAGCAGCCAAAAAAACCACAATGAGAGCCCAAATCTCACAGTGAAGACTCCTGGGCATCGAAAAGGTGAAATGAAGCTTTTTCATGGAGGCCAGAGTCACAGTTGAAGGCAGGATTTCATAAACGCTGGCAAAAGCTGTATTGGCAGCCCTAGAGCCTGGAAACTTGCTTACTGACCATGGGCAGTCTGCAAAGCCGCATGAGACTCCCAGCTCACCTTAACGGCTAAAAAGTTTCCCAAGCTCAAAAGTCAAATCAAACTTGTTCAGGGTTGATTTTTGAATCCGAGACCTGCAAACTGCAAGGGGTCTCAAAAACCACATGAGACTCTAAAGCTCACCGTCACGTCTAACAAGGCTCCCAGGCTCAAAAGTAAAGAAAAAAAAAATAATAATAAGTTTGTTGAGGGGTTAATGGTCCATTTGTGCTACCGGGGCCTGCAAATTGCAGCAGCAAAAAAACCAGAATGAGAGTCCAAATATCACAGGGAAGAATCCTAGCCGTCAAAAAGGTGAAATGAAGCTTATTAACGTAAGCGAGAGTCACAGTAGGTGGAAGAATGTCAAAAAAGGTGGCAAAAGCTGTATTTGCAGCCGTAGAGAGAGAAACATGCTTACTGACTGTGGGGAGCCTGAACAACACATGAGACGCCTAAGCCTACCGTGATGTCTAACAAGGCTACCAGGCTCAAAAGTAAAAAAAAAAAAAGAAAAAAAAAAACTAGCTTGTTGAGGGGTCATGGTCCATTTTTGCTCTCGGGGCCTGCAAACTGCAGCAGCCAAAAAAACCACAATGAGAGTCCAAAACTCACAGTGAAGACTCCTGGGCATCGAAAAGGTGAAATGAAGCTTTTTCATGGAGGCCAGAGTCACAGTTGGTGGCAGGATTTCATAAACGCTGGCAAAAGCTGTATTAGAGCCTGGAAACTTGCTTACTGACCACGGGGAGCCTGCAAAGCCGCATGAGACTCCCAAGCTCACCTTAACGGCTAAAAAGTTTCCCAAGCTCAAAAGTCAAATCAAACTTGTTCAGGGTTGATTTTTGAATCCGAGACCTGCAAACTGCGGGGTCTCAAAAACCACATGAGACTCCAAAGCTCACTGTCACGTCTAACAAGGCTCCCAGGCTCAAAAGTAAAAAACAAAAAAAAAAACTAGCTTGTTGAGGGGTTAATGGTCCATTTGTGCTACCGGGGCCTGCAAATTGCAGCAGCCAAAAAAACCAGAATGAGAGTCCAAATATCACAGTGAAGACTCCTAGCCGTCAAAAAGGTGAAATGAAGCTTATTAACGTAAGCGAGAGTCACAGTAGGTGGAAGAATGTCAAAAAAGCTGGCAAAAGCTGTATTTGCAGTCGTAGAGAGAGAAACATGCTTACTGGCTGTGGGGAGCCTGAACAACACATGAGACGCCTAAGCCTACCGTGATGTCTAACAAGGCTACCAGGCTCAAAAGTAAAAAAAAAAAAAGAAAAAAAAAAACTAGCTTGTTGAGGGGTCATGGTCCATTTGTGCTCTCGGGGCCTGCAAACTGCAGCAGCCAAAAAAACCACAATGAGAGCCCAAATCTCACAGTGAAGACTCCTGGGCATCGAAAAGGTGAAATGAAGCTTTTTCATGGAGGCCAGAGTCACAGTTGGTGGCAGGATTTCATAAACGCTGGCAAAAGCTGTATTGGCAGCCCTAGAGCCTGGAAACTTGCTTACTGACCACGGGGAGCCCGCAAAGCCGCATGAGACTCCAAGCTCACCTTAACGGCTAAAAAGTTTCCCAAGCTCACCTTAACGGCTAAAAAGTTTCCCAAGCTCAAAAGTCAAATCAAACTTGTTCAGGGTTGATTTTTGAATCCGAGACCTGCAAACTGCAAGGGGTCTCAAAAACCACATGAGACTCCAAAGCTCACCGTCACTCTAACAAGGCTCCCAGGCTCAAAAGTAAAAAAAAAAAAAAAAAAACTAGCTTGTTGAGGGGTCATGGTCCATTTTTGCTACCAGGGCCTTCAAATTGCAGCAGCCAAAAAAACCAGAATGAGAGTCCAAATCTCACAGTGAAGACTCCTAGCCGTCAAAAAGGTGAAATGAAGCTTATTAACGTAAGCGAGAGTCACAGTAGGTGGAAGAATGTCAAAAAAGCTGGCAAAAGCTGTATTTGCAGTCGTAGAGCCTGGAAACATGCTTACTGACTCTGGGGAGCCTGAACAAGCACATGAGACGCCCAAGCTCACCGTGATGTCTAACAAGGCTACCAGTCTCAAAAGTAAAAAAAAAAAAAAAAACTAGCAAACTGCAGCAGCCAAAAAAAACCACAATGAGAGCCCAAATCTCACAGTGAAGACTCCTGGGCATCGAAAAGGTGAAATGAAGCTTTTTCATGGAGGACAGAGTCACAGTTGGTGGCAGGATTCCATAAACGCTGGCAAAAGCTGTATTGGCAGCCCTAGAGCCTGGAAACTTGCTTACTGACCACGGGGAGCCTGCAAAGCCGCATGAGACTCCCAAGCTCACCTTAACGGCTAAAAAGTTTCCCAAGCTCAAAAGTCAAATCAAACGTGTTCAGGGTTGATTTTTGAATCCGAGACCTGCAAACTGCAAGGGGTCTAAAAAACCACATGAGACTCCAAAGCTCACCGTCACGTCTAACAAGGCTCCCAGGCTCAAAAGTAAAAAAAAAAAAAAAAAAACTAGCGTGTTGAGGGGTTAATGGTCCATTTGTGCTACCGGGGCCTGCAAATTGCAGCAGCCAAAAAAAACTGAATGAGAGTCCAAATATCACAGTGAAGATTCCTAGCCGTCAAAAAGGTGAAATGAAGCCTATTAACGTAAGCGAGAGTCACAGTAGGTGGAAGAATGTCAAAAAAGGTGGCAAAAGCTGTATTTGCAGCCGTAGAGAGAGAAACATGCTTACTGACTGTGGGGAGCCTGAACAAGCACATGAGACGCCTAAGCTCACCGTGATGTCTAACAAGGCTACCAGTCTCAAAAGTAAAAAAAAAAAAAAAAACTAGCAAACTGCAGCAGCCAAAAAAACCACAATGAGAGCCCAAATCTCACAGTGAAGACTCCTGGGCATCGAAAAGGTGAAATGAAGCTTTTCATGGAGGCCAGAGTCACAGTTGGTGGCAGGATTTCATAAACGCTGGCAAAAGCTGTATTGGCAGCCCTAGAGCCTGGAAACTTGCTTACTGACCACGGGGAGCCTGCAAAGCCGCATGAGACGGCTTTGCAGGCTCACCTTAACGGCTAAAAAGTTTCCCAAGCTCAAAAGTCAAATCAAACGTGTTCAGGGTTGATTTTTGAATCCGAGACCTGCAAACTGCAAGGGGTCTAAAAAACCACATGAGACTCCAAAGCTCACCGTCACGTCTAACAAGGCTCCCAGGCTCAAAAGTATAAAAAAAAAAAAAAACTAGCTTGTTGAGGGGTTAATGGTCCTTTTGTGCTACCGGGGCCTGCAAATTGCAGCAGCCAAAAAAACCAGAATGAGAGTCCAAATATCACAGTGAATACTCCTAGCCGTCAAAAAGGTGAAATGAAGCTTATTAACGTAAGCGAGAGTCACAGTAGGTGGAAGAATGTCAAAAAAGCTGGCAAAAGCTGTATTTGCAGCCGTAGAGAGAGAAACATGCTTACTGACTGTGGGGAGCCTGAACAACACATGAGACGCCTAAGCTCACCGTGATGTCTAACAAGGCTACCAGGCTCAAAAGTAAAAAAAAAAAAGAAAAAAGAAAACTAGCTTGTTGAGGAGTCATGGTCCATTTTTGCTCTCGGGGCCTGCAAACTGCAGCAGCCAAAAAAACCATGAGTCCAAAACTCACAGTGAAGACTCCTGGGCATCGAAAAGGTGAAATGAAGCTTTTTCATGGAGGCCAGAGTCACAGTTGGTGGCAGGATTTCATAAACGCTGGCAAAAGCTGTATTAGAGCCTGGAAACTTGCTTACTGACCACGGGGAGCCTGCAAAGCCGCATGAGACTCCCAGGCTCACCTTAACGGCTAAAAAGTTTCCCAAGCTCAAAAGTCAAATCAAACTTGTTCGGGGTTGATTTTTGAATCCGAGACCTGCAAACTGCGGGGTCTCAAAAACCACATGAGACTCCAAAGCTCACCGTCACGTCTAACAAGGCTCCCAGGCTCAAAAGTAAAAAAAAAAAAAAAAAACTAGCTTGTTGAGGGGTTAATGGTCCATTTGTGCTACCGGGGCCTGCAAATTGCAGCAGCCAAAAAAAACTGAATGAGAGTCCAAATATCACAGTGAAGATTCCTAGCCGTCAAAAAGGTGAAATGAAGCCTATTAACGTAAGCGAGAGTCACAGTAGGTGGAAGAATGTCAAAAAAGGTGGCAAAAGCTGTATTTGCAGTCGTAGAGCCTGGAAACATGCTTACTGACTGTGGGGAGCCTGAACAAGCACATGAGACGCCTAAGCTCACCGTGATGTCTAACAAGGCTACCAGTCTCAAAAGTAAAAAAAAAAAAAAAACTAGCTTGTTGAGGGGTCATGGTCCATTTTTGCTCTCGGGGCCTGCAAACTGCAGCAGCCAAAAAAACCACAATGAGAGTCCAAATCTCACAGTGAAGACTCCTGGGCATCGAAAAGGTGAAATGAAGCTTTTTCATGGAGGCCAGAGTCACAGTTGGTTGCAGGATTTCATAAACGCTGGCAAAAGCTGTATTGGCAGCCCTAGAGCCTGGAAACTTGCTTACTGACCACGGGGAGCCCGCAAAGCCGCATGAGACTCCCAAGCTCACCTTAACGGCTAAAAAGTTTCCCAAGCTCAAAAGTCAAATCAAACTTGTTCAGGGTTGATTTTTGAATCCGAGACCTGCAAACTGCAAGGGGTCTCAAAAACCACATGAGACTCCAAAGCTCACCGTCACGTCTAACAAGGCTCCCAGGCTCAAAAGTAAAAAAAAAAAAAAAAAACTAGCTTGTTGAGGGGTTAATGGTCCATTTGTGCTACCGGGGCCTGCAAACTGCAGCAGCCAAAAAAACCACAATGAGAGCCCAAATCTCACAGTGAAGACTCCTGGGCATCGAAAAGGTGAAATGAAGCTTTTTCATGGAGGCCAGAGTCTCACAGTTGGAGGCAGGATTTCATAAACGCTGGCAAAAGCTGTATTGGCAGCCCTAGAGCCTGGAAACTTGCTTACTGACCATGGGCAGTCTGCAAAGCCGCATTAGACTCCCAGCTCACCTTAACGGCTAAAAAGTTTCCCAAGCTCAAAAGTCAAATCAAACTTGTTCAGGGTTGATTTTTGAATCCGAGACCTGCAAACTGCAAGGGGTCTCAAAAACCACATGAGACTCTAAAACTCACCGTCACGTCTAACAAGGCTCCCAGGCTCAAAAGTAAAGAAAAAAAAAATAATAATAAGTTTGTTGAGGGTTAATGGTCCATTTGTGCTACCGGGGCCTGCAAATTGCAGCAGCCAAAAAAACCAGAATGAGAGTCCAAATATCACAGTGAAGAATCCTAGCCGTCAAAAAGGTGAAATGAAGCTTATTAACGTAAGCGAGAGTCTCAGTAGGTGGAAGAATGTCAAAAAAGCTGGCAAAAGCTGTATTTGCAGTCGTAGAGAGAGAAACATGCTTACTGACTGTGGGGATCCTGAACAACACATGAGACGCCTAAGCTCACCGTGATGTCTAACAAGGCTACCAGGCTCAAAAGTAAAAAAAAAAAAGAAAATAAAAAACTAGCTTGTTGAGGGGTCATGGACCATTTTTGCTCTCGGGGCCTGCAAACTGCAGCAGCCAAAAAAACCACAATGAGAGTCCAAATCTCACAGTGAAGACTCCTGGGCATCGAAAAGGTGAAATGAAGCTTTTTCATGGAGGCCAGAGTCACAGTTGGTGGCAGGATTTCATAAACGCTGGCAAAAGCTGTATTGGCAGCCCTAGAGCCTGGAAACTTGCTTACTGACCACGGGGAGCCTGCAAAGCCGCATGAGACTCCCAAGCTCACCTTAACGGCTGAAAAGTTTCCCAAGCTCAAAAGTCAAATCAAACTTGTTCAGGGTTGATTTTTGAATCCGAGACCTTCAAACTGCAAGGGGTCTCAAAAACCACATGAGACTCCAAAGCTCACCGTCACTCTAACAAGGCTCCCAGGCTCAAAAGTAAAAAAAAAAATAAAAAAAACTAGCTTGTTGAGGGGTCATGGTCCATTTTTGCTACCAGGGCCTGCAAATTGCAGCAGCCAAAAAAACCAGAATGAGAGTCCAAATCTCACAGTGAAGACTCCTAGCCGTCAAAAAGGTGAAATGAAGCTTATTAACGTAAGCGAGAGTCACAGTAGGTGGAAGAATGTCAAAAAAGCTGGCAAAAGCTGTATTTGCAGTCGTAGAGCCTGGAAACATGCTTACTGACTCTGGGGAGCCTGAACAAGCACATGAGACGCCTAAGCTCACCGTGATGTCTAACAAGGCTACCAGTCTCAAAAGTAAAAAAAAAAAAAAAACTAGCAAACTGCAGCAGCCAAAAAAACCACAATGAGAGCCCAAATCTCACAGTGAAGACTCCTGGGCATCGAAAAGGTGAAATGAAGCTTTTCATGGAGGCCAGAGTCACAGTTGGTGGCAGGATTTCATAAACGCTGGCAAAAGCTGTATTGGCAGCCCTAGAGCCTGGAAACTTGCTTACTGACCACGGGGAGCCTGCAAAGCCGCATGAGACTCCCAAGCTCACCTTAACGGCTAAAAAGTTTCCCAAGCTCAAAAGTCAAATCAAACGTGTTCAGGGTTGATTTTTGAATCCGAGACCTGCAAACTGCAAGGGGTCTAAAAAACCACATGAGACTCCAAAGCTCACCGTCACGTCTAACAAGGCTCCCAGGCTCAAAAGTATAAAAAAAAAAAAAAAAACTAACTTGTTGAGGGGTTAATGGTCCATTTGTGCTACCGGGGCCTGCAAATTGCAGCAGCCAAAAAAACCAGAATGAGAGTCCAAATATCACAGTGAATACTCCTAGCCGTCAAAAAGGTGAAATGAAGCTTATTAACGTAAGCGAGAGTCACAGTAGGTGGAAGAATGTCAAAAAAGATGGCAAAAGCTGTATTTGCAGCCGTAGAGAGAGAAACATGCTTACTGACTGTGGGGAGCCTGAACAACACATGAGACGCCTAAGCTCACCGTGATGTCTAACAAGGCTACCAGGCTCAAAAGAAAAAAAAAAACTAGCTTGTTGAGGGGTCATGGTCCATTTTTGCTCTCGGGGCCTGCAAACTGCAGCAGCCAAAAAAACCACAATGAGAGCCCAAATCTCACAGTGAAGACTCCTGGGCATCGAAAAGGTGAAATGAAGCTTTTTCATGGAGGCCAGAGTCACAGTTGAAGGCAGGATTTCATAAACGCTGGCAAAAGCTGTATTGGCAGCCCTAGAGCCTGGAAACTTGCTTACTGACCATGGGCAGTCTGCAAAGCCGCATGAGACTCCCAGCTCACCTTAACGGCTAAAAAGTTTCCCAAGCTCAAAAGTCAAATCAAACTTGTTCAGGGTTGATTTTTGAATCCGAGACCTGCAAACTGCAAGGGGTCTAAAAAACCACATGAGACTCCAAAGCTCACCGTCACGTCTAACAAGGCTCCCAGGCTCAAAAGTATTAAAAAAAAAAAAAAAACTAACTTGTTGAGGGGTTAATGGTCCATTTGTGCTACCGGGGCCTGCAAATTGCAGCAGCCAAAAAAACCAGAATGAGAGTCCAAATATCACAGTGAATACTCCTAGCCGTCAAAAAGGTGAAATGAAGCTTATTAACGTAAGCGAGAGTCACAGTAGGTGGAAGAATGTCAAAAAAGATGGCAAAAGCTGTATTTGCAGCCGTAGAGAGAGAAACATGCTTACTGACTGTGGGGAGCCTGAACAACACATGAGACGCCTAAGCTCACCGTGATGTCTAACAAGGCTACCAGTCTCAAAAGTAAAAAAAAAAAAGAAAAAAAAAAACTAGCTTGTTGAGGGGTCATGGTCCATTTTTGCTCTCGGGGCCTGCAAACTGCAGCAGCCAAAAAAACCACAATGAGAGCCCAAATCTCACAGTGAAGACTCCTGGGCATCGAAAAGGTGAAATGAAGCTTTTTCATGGAGGCCAGAGTCACAGTTGAAGGCAGGATTTCATAAACGCTGGCAAAAGCTGTATTGGCAGCCCTAGAGCCTGGAAACTTGCTTACTGACCATGGGCAGTCTGCAAAGCCGCATGAGACTCCCAGCTCACCTTAACGGCTAAAAAGTTTCCCAAGCTCAAAAGTCAAATCAAACTTGTTCAGGGTTGATTTTTGAATCCGAGACCTGCAAACTGCAAGGGGTCTCAAAAACCACATGAGACTCTAAAGCTCACCGTCACGTCTAACAAGGCTCCCAGGCTCAAAAGTAAAGAAAAAAAAAATAATAATAAGTTTGTTGAGGGGTTAATGGTCCATTTGTGCTACCGGGGCCTGCAAATTGCAGCAGCAAAAAAACCAGAATGAGAGTCCAAATATCACAGGGAAGAATCCTAGCCGTCAAAAAGGTGAAATGAAGCTTATTAACGTAAGCGAGAGTCACAGTAGGTGGAAGAATGTCAAAAAAGGTGGCAAAAGCTGTATTTGCAGCCGTAGAGAGAGAAACATGCTTACTGACTGTGGGGAGCCTGAACAACACATGAGACGCCTAAGCCTACCGTGATGTCTAACAAGGCTACCAGGCTCAAAAGTAAAAAAAAAAAAAGAAAAAAAAAAACTAGCTTGTTGAGGGGTCATGGTCCATTTTTGCTCTCGGGGCCTGCAAACTGCAGCAGCCAAAAAAACCACAATGAGAGTCCAAAACTCACAGTGAAGACTCCTGGGCATCGAAAAGGTGAAATGAAGCTTTTTCATGGAGGCCAGAGTCACAGTTGGTGGCAGGATTTCATAAACGCTGGCAAAAGCTGTATTAGAGCCTGGAAACTTGCTTACTGACCACGGGGAGCCTGCAAAGCCGCATGAGACTCCCAAGCTCACCTTAACGGCTAAAAAGTTTCCCAAGCTCAAAAGTCAAATCAAACTTGTTCAGGGTTGATTTTTGAATCCGAGACCTGCAAACTGCGGGGTCTCAAAAACCACATGAGACTCCAAAGCTCACTGTCACGTCTAACAAGGCTCCCAGGCTCAAAAGTAAAAAAAAAAAAAAAAAACTAGCTTGTTGAGGGGTTAATGGTCCATTTGTGCTACCGGGGCCTGCAAATTGCAGCAGCCAAAAAAACCAGAATGAGAGTCCAAATATCACAGTGAAGACTCCTAGCCGTCAAAAAGGTGAAATGAAGCTTATTAACGTAAGCGAGAGTCACAGTAGGTGGAAGAATGTCAAAAAAGCTGGCAAAAGCTGTATTTGCAGTCGTAGAGAGAGAAACATGCTTACTGGCTGTGGGGAGCCTGAACAACACATGAGACGCCTAAGCCTACCGTGATGTCTAACAAGGCTACCAGGCTCAAAAGTAAAAAAAAAAAAAGAAAAAAAAAAACTAGCTTGTTGAGGGGTCATGGTCCATTTGTGCTCTCGGGGCCTGCAAACTGCAGCAGCCAAAAAAACCACAATGAGAGCCCAAATCTCACAGTGAAGACTCCTGGGCATCGAAAAGGTGAAATGAAGCTTTTTCATGGAGGCCAGAGTCACAGTTGGTGGCAGGATTTCATAAACGCTGGCAAAAGCTGTATTGGCAGCCCTAGAGCCTGGAAACTTGCTTACTGACCACGGGGAGCCCGCAAAGCCGCATGAGACTCCAAGCTCACCTTAACGGCTAAAAAGTTTCCCAAGCTCACCTTAACGGCTAAAAAGTTTCCCAAGCTCAAAAGTCAAATCAAACTTGTTCAGGGTTGATTTTTGAATCCGAGACCTGCAAACTGCAAGGGGTCTCAAAAACCACATGAGACTCCAAAGCTCACCGTCACTCTAACAAGGCTCCCAGGCTCAAAAGTAAAAAAAAAAAAAAAAAAACTAGCTTGTTGAGGGGTCATGGTCCATTTTTGCTACCAGGGCCTTCAAATTGCAGCAGCCAAAAAAACCAGAATGAGAGTCCAAATCTCACAGTGAAGACTCCTAGCCGTCAAAAAGGTGAAATGAAGCTTATTAACGTAAGCGAGAGTCACAGTAGGTGGAAGAATGTCAAAAAAGCTGGCAAAAGCTGTATTTGCAGTCGTAGAGCCTGGAAACATGCTTACTGACTCTGGGGAGCCTGAACAAGCACATGAGACGCCCAAGCTCACCGTGATGTCTAACAAGGCTACCAGTCTCAAAAGTAAAAAAAAAAAAAAAAACTAGCAAACTGCAGCAGCCAAAAAAAACCACAATGAGAGCCCAAATCTCACAGTGAAGACTCCTGGGCATCGAAAAGGTGAAATGAAGCTTTTTCATGGAGGACAGAGTCACAGTTGGTGGCAGGATTCCATAAACGCTGGCAAAAGCTGTATTGGCAGCCCTAGAGCCTGGAAACTTGCTTACTGACCGCGGGGAGCCTGCAAAGCCGCATGAGACTCCCAAGCTCACCTTAACGGCTAAAAAGTTTCCCAAGCTCAAAAGTCAAATCAAACGTGTTCAGGGTTGATTTTTGAATCCGAGACCTGCAAACTGCAAGGGGTCTAAAAAACCACATGAGACTCCAAAGCTCACCGTCACGTCTAACAAGGCTCCCAGGCTCAAAAGTAAAAAAAAAAAAAAAAAAACTAGCGTGTTGAGGGGTTAATGGTCCATTTGTGCTACCGGGGCCTGCAAATTGCAGCAGCCAAAAAAAACTGAATGAGAGTCCAAATATCACAGTGAAGATTCCTAGCCGTCAAAAAGGTGAAATGAAGCCTATTAACGTAAGCGAGAGTCACAGTAGGTGGAAGAATGTCAAAAAAGGTGGCAAAAGCTGTATTTGCAGCCGTAGAGAGAGAAACATGCTTACTGACTGTGGGGAGCCTGAACAAGCACATGAGACGCCTAAGCTCACCGTGATGTCTAACAAGGCTACCAGTCTCAAAAGTAAAAAAAAAAAAAAAAACTAGCAAACTGCAGCAGCCAAAAAAACCACAATGAGAGCCCAAATCTCACAGTGAAGACTCCTGGGCATCGAAAAGGTGAAATGAAGCTTTTCATGGAGGCCAGAGTCACAGTTGGTGGCAGGATTTCATAAACGCTGGCAAAAGCTGTATTGGCAGCCCTAGAGCCTGGAAACTTGCTTACTGACCACGGGGAGCCTGCAAAGCCGCATGAGACGGCTTTGCAGGCTCACCTTAACGGCTAAAAAGTTTCCCAAGCTCAAAAGTCAAATCAAACGTGTTCAGGGTTGATTTTTGAATCCGAGACCTGCAAACTGCAAGGGGTCTAAAAAACCACATGAGACTCCAAAGCTCACCGTCACGTCTAACAAGGCTCCCAGGCTCAAAAGTATAAAAAAAAAAAAAAACTAGCTTGTTGAGGGGTTAATGGTCCTTTTGTGCTACCGGGGCCTGCAAATTGCAGCAGCCAAAAAAACCAGAATGAGAGTCCAAATATCACAGTGAATACTCCTAGCCGTCAAAAAGGTGAAATGAAGCTTATTAACGTAAGCGAGAGTCACAGTAGGTGGAAGAATGTCAAAAAAGCTGGCAAAAGCTGTATTTGCAGCCGTAGAGAGAGAAACATGCTTACTGACTGTGGGGAGCCTGAACAACACATGAGACGCCTAAGCTCACCGTGATGTCTAACAAGGCTACCAGGCTCAAAAGTAAAAAAAAAAAAGAAAAAAGAAAACTAGCTTGTTGAGGAGTCATGGTCCATTTTTGCTCTCGGGGCCTGCAAACTGCAGCAGCCAAAAAAACCATGAGTCCAAAACTCACAGTGAAGACTCCTGGGCATCGAAAAGGTGAAATGAAGCTTTTTCATGGAGGCCAGAGTCACAGTTGGTGGCAGGATTTCATAAACGCTGGCAAAAGCTGTATTAGAGCCTGGAAACTTGCTTACTGACCACGGGGAGCCTGCAAAGCCGCATGAGACTCCCAGGCTCACCTTAACGGCTAAAAAGTTTCCCAAGCTCAAAAGTCAAATCAAACTTGTTCGGGGTTGATTTTTGAATCCGAGACCTGCAAACTGCGGGGTCTCAAAAACCACATGAGACTCCAAAGCTCACCGTCACGTCTAACAAGGCTCCCAGGCTCAAAAGTAAAAAAAAAAAAAAAAAAACTAGCTTGTTGAGGGGTTAATGGTCCATTTGTGCTACCGGGGCCTGCAAATTGCAGCAGCCAAAAAAACCAGAATGAGAGTCCAAATATCACAGTGAAGACTCCTAGCCGTCAAAAAGGTGAAATGAAGCGTATTAACGTAAGCGAGAGTCACAGTAGGTGGAAGAATGTCAAAAAAGCTGGCAAAAGCTGTATTTGCAGCCGTAGAGAGAGAAACATGCTTACTGACTGTGGGGAGCCTGAACAACACATGAGACGCCTAAGCTCACCGTGATGTCTAACAAGGCTACCAGGCTCAAAAGTAAAAAAAAAAAGAAAAAAAAAAACTAGCTTGTTGAGGGGTCATGGTCCATTTTTGCTCTCGGGGCCTGCAAACTGCAGCAGCCAAAAAAACCACAATGAGAGTCCAAATCTCACAGTGAAGACTCCTGGGCATCGAAAAGGTGAAATGAAGCTTTTTCATGGAGGCCAGAGTCACAGTTGGTGGCAGGATTTCATAAACGCTGGCAAAAGCTGTATTGGCAGCCCTAGAGCCTGGAAACTTGCTTACTGACCACGGGGAGCCTGCAAAGCCGCATGAGACTCCCAAGCTCACCTTAACGGCTAAAAAGTTTCCCAAGCTCAAAAGTCAAATCAAACTTGTTCAGGGTTGATTTTTGAATCCGAGACCTGCAAACTGCAAGGGGTCACAAAAACCACATGAGACTCCAAAGCTCACCGTCACGTCTAACAAGGCTCCCAGGCTCAAAAGTAAAAAAAAAAAAAAAAAACTAGCTTGTTGAGGGGTTAATGGTCCATTTGTGCTACCGGGGCCTGCAAATTGCAGCAGCCAAAAAAAACAGAATGAGAGTCCAAATATCACAGTGAAGACTCCTAGCCGTCAAAAAGGTGAAATGAAGCCTATTAACGTAAGCGAGAGTCACAGTAGGTGGAAGAATGTCAAAAAAGGTGGCAAAAGCTGTATTTGCAGTCGTAGAGCCTGGAAACATGCTTACTGACTGTGGGGAGCCTGAACAAGCACATGAGACGCCTAAGCTCACCGTGATGTCTAACAAGGCTACCAGTCTCAAAAGTAAAAAAAAAAAAAAAACTAGCTTGTTGAGGGGTCATGGTCCATTTTTGCTCTCGGGGCCTGCAAACTGCAGCAGCCAAAAAAACCACAATGAGAGCCCAAATCTCACAGTGAAGACTCCTGGGCATCGAAAAGGTGAAATGAAGCTTTTTCATGGAGGCCAGAGTCTCACAGTTGGAGGCAGGATTTCATAAACGCTGGCAAAAGCTGTATTGGCAGCCCTAGAGCCTGGAAACTTGCTTACTGGCCATGGGCAGTCTGCAAAGCCGCATGAGACTCCCAGCTCACCTTAACGGCTAAAAAGTTTCCCAAGCTCAAAAGTCAAATCAAACGTGTTCAGGGTTGATTTTTGAATCCGAGACCTGCAAACTGCAAGGGGTCTAAAAAACCACATGAGACTCCAAAGCTCACCGTCACGTCTAACAAGGCTCCCAGGCTCAAAAGTATAAAAAAAAAAAAAAAAACTAGCTTGTTGAGGGGTTAATGGTCCATTTGTGCTACCAGGGCCTGCAAATTGCAGCAGCCAAAAAAACCAGAATGAGAGTCCAAATCTCACAGTGAAGACTCCTAGCCGTCAAAAAGGTGAAATGAAGCTTATTAACGTAAGCGAGAGTCACAGTAGGTGGAAGAATGTCAAAAAAGATGGCAAAAGCTGTATTTGCAGTCGTAGAGCCTGGAAACATGCTTACTGACTCTGGGGAGCCTGAACAAGCACATGAGACGCCTAAGCTCACCGTGATGTCTAACAAGGCTACCAGTCTCAAAAGTAAAAAAAAAAAAAAAACTAGCAAACTGCAGCAGCCAAAAAAACCACAATGAGAGCCCAAATCTCACAGTGAAGACTCCTGGGCATTGAAAAGGTGAAATGAAGCTTTTTCATGGAGGCCAGAGTCACAGTTGGTGGCAGGATTTCATAAACGCTGGCAAAAGCTGTATTGGCAGCCCTAGAGCCTGGAAACTTGCTTACTGACCACGGGGAGCCTGCAAAGCCGCATGAGACTCCCAAGCTCACCTTAACGGCTAAAAAGTTTCCCAAGCTCAAAAGTCAAATCAAACGTGTTCAGGGTTGATTTTTGAATCCGAGACCTGCAAACTGCAAGGGGTCTAAAAAACCACATGAGACTCCAAAGCTCACCGTCACGTCTAACAAGGCTCCCAGGCTCAAAAGTAAAAAAAAAAAAAAAAAAACTAGCTTGTTGAGGGGTTAATGGTCCATTTGTGCTACCGGGGCCTGCAAATTGCAGCAGCCAAAAAAACCAGAATGAGAGTCCAAATATCACAGTGAATACTCCTAGCCGTCACAAAGGTGAAATGAAGCTAATTAACGTAAGCGAGAGTCACAGTAGGTGGAAGAATGTCAAAAAAGCTGGCAAAAGCTGTATTGGCAGCCGTAGAGAGAGAAACATGCTTTCTGACTGTGGGGAGCCTGAACAACTCATGAGACGCCTAAGCTCACCGTGATGTCTAACAAGGCTACCAGTCTCAAAAGTAAAAAAAAAAAAAAAACTAGCTTGTTGAGGGGTCATGGTCCAGTTTTGCTCTCGGGGCCTGCAAACTGCAGCAGCCAAAAAAACCACAATGAGAGTCCAAAACTCACAGTGAAGACTCCTGGGCATCGAAAAGGTGAAATGAAGCTTTTTCATGGAGGCCAGAGTCACAGTTGGTGGCAGGATTTCATAAACGCTGGCAAAAGCTGTATTAGAGCCTGGAAACTTGCTTACTGACCACGGGGAGCCTGCAAAGCCGCATGAGACTCCCAAGCTCACCTTAACGGCTAAAAAGTTTCCCAAGCTCAAAAGTCAAATCAAACTTGTTCAGGGTTGATTTTTGAATCCGAGACCTGCAAACTGCGGGGTCTCAAAAACCACATGAGACTCCAAAGCTCACCGTCACGTCTAACAAGGCTCCCAGGCTCAAAAGTAAAAAAAAAAAAAAAAAACTAGCTTGTTGAGGGGTTAATGGTCCATTTGTGCTACCGGGGCCTGCAAATTGCAGCAGCCAAAAAAACCAGAATGAGAGTCCAAATATCACAGTGAAGACTCCTAGCCGTCAAAAAGGTGAAATGAAGCTTATTAACGTAAGCGAGAGTCACAGTAGGTGGAAGAATGTCAAAAAAGCTGGCAAAAGCTGTATTTGCAGTCGTAGAGAGAGAAACATGCTTACTGACTGTGGGGAGCCTGAACAAGCACATGAGACGCCTAAGCTCACCGTGATGTCTAACAAGGCTACCAGTCTCAAAAGTAAAAAAAAAAAAAAAAACTAGCAAACTGCAGCAGCCAAAAAAACCACAATGAGAGCCCAAATCTCACAGTGAAGACTCCTGGGCATCGAAAAGGTGAAATGAAGCTTTTCATGGAGGCCAGAGTCACAGTTGGTGGCAGGATTTCATAAACGCTGGCAAAAGCTGTATTGGCAGCCCTAGAGCCTGGAAACTTACTTACTGACCACGGGGAGCCTGCAAAGCCGCATGAGACTCCCAAGCTCACCTTAACGGCTTAAAAGTTTCCCAAGCTCAAAAGTCAAATCAAACTTGTTCAGGGTTGATTTTTGAATCCGAGACCTGCAAACTGCGGGGTCTCAAAAACCACATGAGACTCCAAAGCTCACCGTCACGTCTAACAAGGCTCCCAGGCTCAAAAGTAAAAAAAAAAAAAAAAAAAACTAGCTTGTTGAGGGGTTAATGGTCCATTTGTGCTACCGGGGCCTGCAAATTGCAGCAGCCAAAAAAACCAGAATGAGAGTCCAAATATCACAGTGAAGACTCCTAGCCGTCAAAAAGGTGAAATGAAGCTTATTAACGTAAGCGAGAGTCACAGTAGGTGGAAGAATGTCAAAAAAGCTGGCAAAAGCTGTATTTGCAGTCGTCGAGAGAGAAACATGCTTACTGACTGTGGGGAGCCTGAACAACACATGAGACGCCTAAGCTCACCGTGATGTCTAACAAGGCTACCAGGCTCAAAAGTAAAAAAAAAAAGAAAAAAAAAAAACTAGCTTGTTGAGGGGTCATGGTCCATTTTTGCTCTCGGGGCCTGCAAACTGCAGCAGCCAAAAAAACCACAATGAGAGCCCAAATCTCACAGTGAAGACTCCTGGGCATCGAAAAGGTGAAATGAAGCTTTTTCATGGAGGCCAGAGTCTCACAGTTGGAGGCAGGATTTCATAAACGCTGGCAAAAGCTGTATTGGCAGCCCTAGAGCCTGGAAACTTGCTTACTGACCATGGGCAGTCTGCAAAGCCGCATGAGACTCCCAGCTCACCTTAACGGCTAAAAAGTTTCCCAAGCTCAAAAGTCAAATCAAACTTGTTCAGGGTTGATTTTTGAATCCGAGACCTGCAAACTGCGGGGTCTCAAAAACCACATGAGACTCCAAAGCTCACCGTCACTCTAACAAGGCTCCCAGGCTCAAAAGTAAAAAAAAAAAAAAAAAAAAAACTAGCTTGTTGAGGGGTCATGGTCCATTTTTGCTACCAGGGCCTGCAAATTGCAGCAGCCAAAAAAACCAGAATGAGAGTCCAAATATCACAGTGAAGACTCCTAGCCGTCAAAAAGGTGAAATGAAGCTTATTAACGTAAGCGAGAGTCACAGTAGGTGGAAGAATGTCAAAAAAGCTGGCAAAAGCTGTATTTGCAGTCGTAGAGAGAGAAACATGCTTACTGACTGTGGGGAGCCTGAACAACACATGAGACGCCTAAGCTCACCGTGATGTCTAACAAGGCTACCAGGCTCAAAAGTAAAAAAAAAAAGAAAAAAAAAAACTAGCTTGTTGAGGGGTCATGGTCCATTTTTGCTCTCGGGGCCTGCAAACTGCAGCAGCCAAAAAAACCACAATGAGAGCCCAAATCTCACAGTGAAGACTCCTGGGCATCGAAAAGGTGAAATGAAGCTTTTTCATGGAGGCCAGAGTCTCACAGTTGGAGGCAGGATTTCATAAACGCTGGCAAAAGCTGTATTGGCAGCCCTAGAGCCTGGAAACTTGCTTACTGACCATGGGCAGTCTGCAAAGCCGCATGAGACTCCCAGCTCACCTTAACGGCTAAAAAGTTTCCCAAGCTCAAAAGTCAAATCAAACTTATTCAGGGTTGATTTTTGAATCCGAGACCTGCAAACTGCAAGGGGTCTCAAAAACCACATGAGACTCTAAAGCTCACCGTCACGTCTAACAAGGCTCCCAGGCTCAAAAGTAAAGAAAAAAAAAAATAATAATAAGTTTGTTGAGGGGTTAATGGTCCATTTGTGCTACCGGGGCCTGCAAATTGCAGCAGCCAAAAAAACCAGAATGAGAGTCCAAATATCACAGTGAATACTCCTAGCCGTCAAAAGGTGAAATGAAGCTTATTAACGTAAGCGAGAGTCACAGTACGTGGAAGAATGTCAAAAAAGCTGGCAAAAGCTGTATTTGCAGCCGTAGAGAGAGAAACATGCTTACTGACTGTGGGGAGCCTGAACAACACATGAGACGCCTAAGCTCACCGTGATGTCTAACAAGGCTACCAGGCTCAAAAGCAAAAAAAAAAAAGAAAAAAGAAAACTAGCTTGTTGAGGGGTCATGGTCCATTTTTGCTCTCGGGGCCTGCAAACTGCAGCAGCCAAAAAAACCACAATGAGAGTCCAAAACTCACAGTGAAGACTCCTGGGCATCGAAAAGGTGAAATGAAGCTTTTTCATGGAGGCCAGAGTCACAGTTGGTGGCAGGATTTCATAAACGCTGGCAAAAGCTGTATTGGCAGCCCTAGAGCCTGGAAACTTGCTTACTGACCACGGGCAGTCTGCAAAGCCGCATGAGACTCCCAAGCTCACCTTAACGGCTAAAAAGTTTCCCAAGCTCAAAAGTCAAATCAAACTTGTTCAGGGTTGATTTTTGAATCCGAGAGTCGGTGGAAGAATGTCAAAAAAGCTGGCAAAAGCTGTATTTGCAGTCGTAGAGAGAGAAACATGCTTACTGACTGTGGGGAGCCTGAACAACACATGAGACGCCTAAGCCTACCGTGATGTCTAACAAGGCTACCAGGCTCAAAAGTAAAAAAAAAAAAAGAAAAAAAAAAACTAGCTTGTTGAGGGGTCATGGTCCATTTTTGCTCTCGGGGCCTGCAAACTGCAGCAGCCAAAAAAACCACAATGAGAGCCCAAATCTCACAGTGAAGACTCCTGGGCATCGAAAAGGTGAAATTAAGCTTTTTCATGGAGGCCAGAGTCACAGTTGGTGGCAGGATTTCATAAACGCTGGCAAAAGCTGTATTGGCAGCCCTAGAGCCTGGAAACTTGCTTACTGACCACGGGGAGCCCGCAAAGCCGCATGAGACTCCCAAGCTCACCTTAAACGGCTAAAAAGTTTCCCAAGCTCAAAAGTCAAATCAAACTTGTTCAGGGTTGATTTTTGAATCCGAGACCTGCAAACTGCGGGGTCTCAAAAACCACATGAGACTCCAAAGCTCACCGTCACTCTAACAAGGCTCCCAGGCTCAAAAGTAAAAAAAAAAAAAAAAAAAAAACTAGCTTGTTGAGGGGTCATGGTCCATTTTTGCTACCAGGGCCTGCAAATTGCATCAGCCAAAAAAACCAGAATGAGAGTCCAAATATCACAGTGAAGACTCCTAGCCGTCAAAAAGGTGAAATGAAGCTTATTAACGTAAGCGAGAGTCACAGTAGGTGGAAGAATGTCAAAAAAGCTGGCAAAAGCTGTATTTGCAGTCGTCGAGAGAGAAACATGCTTACTGACTGTGGGGAGCCTGAACAACACATGAGACGCCTAAGCTCACCGTGATGTCTAACAAGGCTACCAGGCTCAAAAGTAAAAAAAAAAAGAAAAAAAAAAACTAGCTTGTTGAGGGGTCATGGTCCATTTTTGCTCTCGGGGCCTGCAAACTGCAGCAGCCAAAAAAACCACAATGAGAGCCCAAATCTCACAGTGAAGACTCCTGGGCATCGAAAAGGTGAAATGAAGCTTTTTCATGGAGGCCAGAGTCTCACAGTTGGAGGCAGGATTTCATAAACGCTGGCAAAAGCTGTATTGGCAGCCCTAGAGCCTGGAAACTTGCTTACTGACCATGGGCAGTCTGCAAAGCCGCATGAGACTCCCAGCTCACCTTAACGGCTAAAAAGTTTCCCAAGCTCAAAAGTCAAATCAAACTTATTCAGGGTTGATTTTTGAATCCGAGACCTGCAAGGGGTCTCAAAAACCACATGAGACTCTAAAGCTCACCGTCACGTCTAACAAGGCTCCCAGGCTCAAAAGTAAAGAAAAAAAAAAATAATAATAAGTTTGTTGAGGGGTTAATGGTCCATTTGTGCTACCGGGGCCTGCAAATTGCAGCAGCCAAAAAAACCAGAATGAGAGTCCAAATATCACAGTGAATACTCCTAGCCGTCAAAAGGTGAAATGAAGCTTATTAACGTAAGCGAGAGTCACAGTACGTGGAAGAATGTCAAAAAAGCTGGCAAAAGCTGTATTTGCAGCCGTAGAGAGAGAAACATGCTTACTGACTGTGGGGAGCCTGAACAACACATGAGACGCCTAAGCTCACCGTGATGTCTAACAAGGCTACCAGGCTCAAAAGCAAAAAAAAAAAAGAAAAAAGAAAACTAGCTTGTTGAGGGGTCATGGTCCATTTTTGCTCTCGGGGCCTGCAAACTGCAGCAGCCAAAAAAACCACAATGAGAGTCCAAAACTCACAGTGAAGACTCCTGGGCATCGAAAAGGTGAAATGAAGCTTTTTCATGGAGGCCAGAGTCACAGTTGGTGGCAGGATTTCATAAACGCTGGCAAAAGCTGTATTGGCAGCCCTAGAGCCTGGAAACTTGCTTACTGACCACGGGCAGTCTGCAAAGCCGCATGAGACTCCCAAGCTCACCTTAACGGCTAAAAAGTTTCCCAAGCTCAAAAGTCAAATCAAACTTGTTCAGGGTTGATTTTTGAATCCGAGAGTCGGTGGAAGAATGTCAAAAAAGCTGGCAAAAGCTGTATTTGCAGTCGTAGAGAGAGAAACATGCTTACTGACTGTGGGGAGCCTGAACAACACATGAGACGCCTAAGCCTACCGTGATGTCTAACAAGGCTACCAGGCTCAAAAGTAAAAAAAAAAAAGAAAAAAAAAAACTAGCTTGTTGAGGGGTCATGGTCCATTTTTGCTCTCGGGGCCTGCAAACTGCAGCAGCCAAAAAAACCACAATGAGAGCCCAAATCTCACAGTGAAGACTCCTGGGCATCGAAAAGGTGAAATTAAGCTTTTTCATGGAGGCCAGAGTCACAGTTGGTGGCAGGATTTCATAAACGCTGGCAAAAGCTGTATTGGCAGCCCTAGAGCCTGGAAACTTGCTTACTGACCACGGGGAGCCCGCAAAGCCGCATGAGACTCCCAAGCTCACCTTAAACGGCTAAAAAGTTTCCCAAGCTCAAAAGTCAAATCAAACTTGTTCAGGGTTGATTTTTGAATCCGAGACCTGCAAACTGCGGGGTCTCAAAAACCACATGAGACTCCAAAGCTCACCGTCACTCTAACAAGGCTCCCAGGCTCAAAAGTAAAAAAAAAAAAAAAAAAAAACTAGCTTGTTGAGGGGTCATGGTCCATTTTTGCTACCAGGGCCTGCAAATTGCAGCAGCCAAAAAAACCAGAATGAGAGTCCAAATATCACAGTGAAGACTCCTAGCCGTCAAAAAGGTGAAATGAAGCTTATTAACGTAAGCGAGAGTCACAGTAGGTGGAAGAATGTCAAAAAAGCTGGCAAAAGCTGTATTTGCAGTCGTAGAGAGAGAAACATGCTTACTGACTGTGGGGAGCCTGAACAACACATGAGACGCCTAAGCTCACCGTGATGTCTAACAAGGCTACCAGGCTCAAAAGTAAAAAAAAAAAGAAAAAAAAAAACTAGCTTGTTGAGGGGTCATGGTCCATTTTTGCTACCAGGGCCTGCAAATTGCAGCAGCCAAAAAAACCAGAATGAGAGTCCAAATATCACAGTGAAGACTCCTAGCCGTCAAAAAGGTGAAATGAAGCTTATTAACGTAAGCGAGAGTCACAGTAGGTGGAAGAATGTCAAAAAAGCTGGCAAAAGCTGTATTTGCAGTCGTAGAGAGAGAAACATGCTTACTGACTGTGGGGAGCCTGAACAACACATGAGACGCCTAAGCTCACCGTGATGTCTAACAAGGCTACCAGGCTCAAAAGTAAAAAAAAAAAGAAAAAAAAAAACTAGCTTGTTGAGGGGTCATGGTCCATTTTTGCTCTCGGGGCCTGCAAACTGCAGCAGCCAAAAAAACCACAATGAGAGCCCAAATCTCACAGTGAAGACTCCTGGGCATCGAAAAGGTGAAATGAAGCTTTTTCATGGAGGCCAGAGTCTCACAGTTGGAGGCAGGATTTCATAAACGCTGGCAAAAGCTGTATTGGCAGCCCTAAGCCTGGAAACTTGCTTACTGACCATGGGCAGTCTGCAAAGCCGCATGAGACTCCCAGCTCACCTTAACGGCTAAAAAGTTTCCCAAGCTCAAAAGTCAAATCAAACTTATTCAGGGTTGATTTTTGAATCCGAGACCTGCAAACTGCAAGGGGTCTCAAAAACCACATGAGACTCTAAAGCTCACCGTCACGTCTAACAAGGCTCCCAGGCTCAAAAGTAAAGAAAAAAAAAAATAATAATAAGTTTGTTGAGGGGTTAATGGTCCATTTGTGCTACCGGGGCCTGCAAATTGCAGCAGCCAAAAAAACCAGAATGAGAGTCCAAATATCACAGTGAATACTCCTAGCCGTCAAAAAGGTGAAATGAAGCTTATTAACGTAAGCGAGAGTCACAGTAGGTGGAAGAATGTCAAAAAAGCTGGCAAAAGCTGTATTTGCAGCCGTAGAGAGAGAAACATGCTTACTGACTGTGGGGAGCCTGAACAACACATGAGACGCCTAAGCTCACCGTGATGTCTAACAAGGGTACCAGGCTCAAAAGTAAAAAAAAAAAAGAAAAAAGAAAACTAGCTTGTTGAGGAGTCATGGTCCATTTTTGCTCTCGGGGCCTGCAAACTGCAGCAGCCAAAAAAACCACAATGAGAGCCCAAATCTCACAGTGAAGACTCCTGGGCATCGAAAAGGTGAAATGAAGCTTTTTCATGGAGGCCAGAGTCTCACAGTTGGAGGCAGGATTTCATAAACGCTGGCAAAAGCTGTATTGGCAGCCCTAGAGCCTGGAAACTTGCTTACTGACCATGGGCAGTCTGCAAAGCCGCATGAGACTCCCAGCTCACCTTAACGGCTAAAAAGTTTCCCAAGCTCAAAAGTCAAATCAAACTTATTCAGGGTTGATTTTTGAATCCGAGACCTGCAAACTGCAAGGGGTCTCAAAAACCACATGAGACTCCAAAGCTCACCGTCACTCTAACAAGGCTCCCAGGCTCAAAAGTAAAAAAAAAAAAAAAAAAAAAAACTAGCTTGTTGAGGGGTCATGGTCCATTTTTGCTACCAGGGCTGCAAATTGCAGCAGCCAAAAAAACCAGAATGAGAGTCCAAATCTCACAGTGAAGACTCCTAGCCGTCAAAAAGGTGAAATGAAGCTTATTAACGTAAGCGAGAGTCACAGTAGGTGGAAGAATGTCAAAAAAGCTGGCAAAAGCTGTATTTGCAGTCGTAGAGCCTGGAAACATGCTTACTGACTCTGGGGAGCCTGAACAAGCACATGAGACGCCTAAGCTCACCGTGATGTCTAACAAGGCTACCAGTCTCAAAAGTAAAAAAAAAACAAAAAACTAGCAAACTGCAGCAGCCAAAAAAACCACAATGAGAGCCCAAATCTCACAGTGAAGACTCCTGGGCATCGAAAAGGTGAAATGAAGCTTTTCATGGAGGCCAGAGTCACAGTTGGTGGCAGGATTTCAAAAACGCTGGCAAAAGCTGTATTGGCAGCCCTAGAGCCTGGAAACTTACTTACTGACCACGGGGAGCCTGCAAAGCCGCATGAGACTCCCAAGCTCACCTTAACGGCTAAAAAGTTTCCCAAGCTCAAAAGTCAAATCAAACTTGTTCAGGGTTGATTTTTGAATCCGAGACCTGCAAACTGCGGGGTCTCAAAAACCACATGAGACTCCAAAGCTCACCGTCACGTCTAACAAGGCTCCCAGGCTCAAAAGTAAAAAAAAAAAAAAAAAAAACTAGCTTGTTGAGGGGTTAATGGTCCATTTGTGCTACCGGGGCCTGCAAATTGCAGCAGCCAAAAAAACCAGAATGAGAGTCCAAATATCACAGTGAAGACTCCTAGCCGTCAAAAAGGTGAAATGAAGCTTATTAACGTAAGCGAGAGTCACAGTAGGTGGAAGAATGTCAAAAAAGCTGGCAAAAGCTGTATTTGCAGTCGTCGAGAGAGAAACATGCTTACTGACTGTGGGGAGCCTGAACAACACATGAGACGCCTAAGCTCACCGTGATGTCTAACAAGGCTACCAGGATCAAAAGTTAAAAAAAAAAGAAAAAAAAAAAACTAGCTTGTTGAGGGGTCATGGTCCATTTTTGCTCTCGGGGCCTGCAAACTGCAGCAGCCAAAAAAACCACAATGAGAGCCCAAATCTCACAGTGAAGACTCCTGGGCATCGAAAAGGTGAAATGAAGCTTTTTCATGGAGGCCAGAGTCTCACAGTTGGAGGCAGGATTTCATAAACGCTGGCAAAAGCTGTATTGGCAGCCCTAGAGCCTGGAAACTTGCTTACTGACCATGGGCAGTCTGCAAAGCCGCATGAGACTCCCAGCTCACCTTAACGGCTAAAAAGTTTCCCAAGCTCAAAAGTCAAATCAAACTTGTTCAGGGTTGATTTTTGAATCCGAGACCTGCAAACTGCGGGGTCTCAAAAACCACATGAGACTCCAAAGCTCACCGTCACTCTAACAAGGCTCCCAGGCTCAAAAGTAAAAAAAAAAAAAAAAAAAAACTAGCTTGTTGAGGGGTCATGGTCCATTTTTGCTACCAGGGCCTGCAAATTGCAGCAGCCAAAAAAACCAGAATGAGAGTCCAAATATCACAGTGAAGACTCCTAGCCGTCAAAAAGGTGAAATGAAGCTTATTAACGTAAGCGAGAGTCACAGTAGGTGGAAGAATGTCAAAAAAGCTGGCAAAAGCTGTATTTGCAGTCGTAGAGAGAGAAACATGCTTACTGACTGTGGGGAGCCTGAACAACACATGAGACGCCTAAGCTCACCGTGATGTCTAACAAGGCTACCAGGCTCAAAAGTAAAAAAAAAAAGAAAAAAAAAAACTAGCTTGTTGAGGGGTCATGGTCCATTTTTGCTCTCGGGGCCTGCAAACTGCAGCAGCCAAAAAAACCACAATGAGAGCCCAAATCTCACAGTGAAGACTCCTGGGCATCGAAAAGGTGAAATGAAGCTTTTTCATGGAGGCCAGAGTCTCACAGTTGGAGGCAGGATTTCATAAACGCTGGCAAAAGCTGTATTGGCAGCCCTAGAGCCTGGAAACTTGCTTACTGACCATGGGCAGTCTGCAAAGCCGCATGAGACTCCCAGCTCACCTTAACGGCTAAAAAGTTTCCCAAGCTCAAAAGTCAAATCAAACTTATTCAGGGTTGATTTTTGAATCCGAGACCTGCAAACTGCAAGGGGTCTCAAAAACCACATGAGACTCTAAAGCTCACCGTCACGTCTAACAAGGCTCCCAGGCTCAAAAGTAAAGAAAAAAAAAAATAATAATAAGTTTGTTGAGGGGTTAATGGTCCATTTGTGCTACCGGGGCCTGCAAATTGCAGCAGCCAAAAAAACCAGAATGAGAGTCCAAATATCACAGTGAATACTCCTAGCCGTCAAAAGGTGAAATGAAGCTTATTAACGTAAGCGAGAGTCACAGTACGTGGAAGAATGTCAAAAAAGCTGGCAAAAGCTGTATTTGCAGCCGTAGAGAGAGAAACATGCTTACTGACTGTGGGGAGCCTGAACAACACATGAGACGCCTAAGCTCACCGTGATGTCTAACAAGGCTACCAGGCTCAAAAGCAAAAAAAAAAAAGAAAAAAGAAAACTAGCTTGTTGAGGGGTCATGGTCCATTTTTGCTCTCGGGGCCTGCAAACTGCAGCAGCCAAAAAAACCACAATGAGAGTCCAAAACTCACAGTGAAGACTCCTGGGCATCGAAAAGGTGAAATGAAGCTTTTTCATGGAGGCCAGAGTCACAGTTGGTGGCAGGATTTCATAAACGCTGGCAAAAGCTGTATTGGCAGCCCTAGAGCCTGGAAACTTGCTTACTGACCACGGGCAGTCTGCAAAGCCGCATGAGACTCCCAAGCTCACCTTAACGGCTAAAAAGTTTCCCAAGCTCAAAAGTCAAATCAAACTTGTTCAGGGTTGATTTTTGAATCCGAGAGTCGGTGGAAGAATGTCAAAAAAGCTGGCAAAAGCTGTATTTGCAGTCGTAGAGAGAGAAACATGCTTACTGACTGTGGGGAGCCTGAACAACACATGAGACGCCTAAGCCTACCGTGATGTCTAACAAGGCTACCAGGCTCAAAAGTAAAAAAAAAAAAAGAAAAAAAAAAACTAGCTTGTTGAGGGGTCATGGTCCATTTTTGCTCTCGGGGCCTGCAAACTGCAGCAGCCAAAAAAACCACAATGAGAGCCCAAATCTCACAGTGAAGACTCCTGGGCATCGAAAAGGTGAAATTAAGCTTTTTCATGGAGGCCTGAGTCACAGTTGGTGGCAGGATTTCATAAACGCTGGCAAAAGCTGTATTGGCAGCCCTAGAGCCTGGAAACTTGCTTACTGACCACGGGGAGCCCGCAAAGCCGCATGAGACTCCCAAGCTCACCTTAAACGGCTAAAAAGTTTCCCAAGCTCAAAAGTCAAATCAAACTTGTTCAGGGTTGATTTTTGAATCCGAGACCTGCAAACTGCGGGGTCTCAAAAACCACATGAGACTCCAAAGCTCACCGTCACTCTAACAAGGCTCCCAGGCTCAAAAGTAAAAAAAAAAAAAAAAAAAAAACTAGCTTGTTGAGGGGTCATGGTCCATTTTTGCTACCAGGGCCTGCAAATTGCAGCAGCCAAAAAAACCAGAATGAGAGTCCAAATATCACAGTGAAGACTCCTAGCCGTCAAAAAGGTGAAATGAAGCTTATTAACGTAAGCGAGAGTCACAGTAGGTGGAAGAATGTCAAAAAAGCTGGCAAAAGCTGTATTTGCAGTCGTAGAGAGAGAAACATGCTTACTGACTGTGGGGAGCCTGAACAACACATGAGACGCCTAAGCTCACCGTGATGTCTAACAAGGCTACCAGGCTCAAAAGTAAAAAAAAAAAGAAAAAAAAAAACTAGCTTGTTGAGAGGTCATGGTCCATTTTTGCTCTCGGGGCCTGCAAACTGCAGCAGCCAAAAAAACCACAATGAGAGCCCAAATCTCACAGTGAAGACTCCTGGGCATCGAAAAGGTGAAATGAAGCTTTTTCATGGAGGCCAGAGTCTCACAGTTGGAGGCAGGATTTCATAAACGCTGGCAAAAGCTGTATTGGCAGCCCTAAGCCTGGAAACTTGCTTACTGACCATGGGCAGTCTGCAAAGCCGCATGAGACTCCCAGCTCACCTTAACGGCTAAAAAGTTTCCCAAGCTCAAAAGTCAAATCAAACTTATTCAGGGTTGATTTTTGAATCCGAGACCTGCAAACTGCAAGGGGTCTCAAAAACCACATGAGACTCTAAAGCTCACCGTCACGTCTAACAAGGCTCCCAGGCTCAAAAGTAAAGAAAAAAAAAAATAATAATAAGTTTGTTGAGGGGTTAATGGTCCATTTGTGCTACCGGGGCCTGCAAATTGCAGCAGCCAAAAAAACCAGAATGAGAGTCCAAATATCACAGTGAATACTCCTAGCCGTCAAAAAGGTGAAATGAAGCTTATTAACGTAAGCGAGAGTCACAGTAGGTGGAAGAATGTCAAAAAAGCTGGCAAAAGCTGTATTTGCAGCCGTAGAGAGAGAAACATGCTTACTGACTGTGGGGAGCCTGAACAACACATGAGACGCCTAAGCTCACCGTGATGTCTAACAAGGCTACAGGCTCAAAAGCAAAAAAAAAAAAGGAAAAAGCAAACTAGCTTGTTGAGGGGTCATGGTCCATTTTTGCTCTCGGGGCCTGCAAACTGCAGCAGCCAAAAAAACCACAATGAGAGTCCAAAACTCACAGTGAAGACTCCTGGGCATCGAAAAGGTGAAATGAAGCTTTTTCATGGAGGCCAGAGTCACAGTTGGTGGCAGGATTTCATAAACGCTGGCAAAAGCTGTATTGGCAGCCCTAGAGCCTGGAAACTTGCTTACTGACCACGGGCAGTCTGCAAAGCCGCATGAGACTCCCAAGCTCACCTTAACGGCTAAAAAGTTTCCCAAGCTCAAAAGTCAAATCAAACTTGTTCAGGGTTGATTTTTGAATCCGAGAGTCGGTGGAAGAATGTCAAAAAAGCTGGCAAAAGCTGTATTTGCAGTCGTAGAGAGAGAAACATGCTTACTGACTGTGGGGAGCCTGAACAACACATGAGACGCCTAAGCCTACCGTGATGTCTAACAAGGCTACCAGGCTCAAAAGTAAAAAAAAAAAAAGAAAAAAAAAAACTAGCTTGTTGAGGGGTCATGGTCCATTTTTGCTCTCGGGGCCTGCAAACTGCAGCAGCCAAAAAAACCACAATGAGAGTCCAAAACTCACAGTGAAGACTCCTGGGCATCGAAAAGGTGAAATGAAGCTTTTTCATGGAGGCCAGAGTCACAGTTGGTGGCAGGATTTCATAAACGCTGGCAAAAGCTGTATTGCCAGCCCTAGAGCCTGGAAACTTGCTTACTGACCACGGGCAGTCTGCAAAGCCGCATGAGACTCCCAAGCTCACCTTAACGGCTAAAAAGTTTCCCAAGCTCAAAAGTCAAATCAAACTTGTTCAGGGATGATTTTTGAATCCGAGAGTCGGTGGAAGAATGTCAAAAAAGCTGGCAAAAGCTGTATTTGCAGTCGTAGAGAGAGAAACATGCTTACTGACTGTGGGAAAGCCTGAACAACACATGAGACGCCTAAGCCTACCGTGATGTCTAACAAGGCTACCAGGCTCAAAAGTAAAAAAAAAAAAAAGAAAAAAAAAAACTAGCTTGTTGAGGGGTCATGGTCCATTTTTGCTCTCGGGGCCTGCAAACTGCAGCAGCCAAAAAAACCACAATGAGAGCCCAAATCTCACAGTGAAGACTCCTGGGCATCGAAAAGGTGAAATTAAGCTTTTTCATGGAGGCCAGAGTCACAGTTGGTGGCAGGATTTCATAAACGCTGGCAAAAGCTGTATTGGCAGCCCTAGAGCCTGGAAACTTGCTTACTGACCACGGGGAGCCCGCAAAGCCGCATGAGACTCCCAAGCTCACCTTAAACGGCTAAAAAGTTTCCCAAGCTCAAAAGTCAAATCAAACTTGTTCAGGGTTGATTTTTGAATCCGAGACCTGCAAACTGCGGGGTCTCAAAAACCACATGAGACTCCAAAGCTCACCGTCACTCTAACAAGGCTCCCAGGCTCAAAAGTAAAAAAAAAAAAAAAAAAAAACTAGCTTGTTGAGGGGTCATGGTCCATTTTTGCTACCAGGGCCTGCAAATTGCAGCAGCCAAAAAAACCAGAATGAGAGTCCAAATATCACAGTGAAGACTCCTAGCCGTCAAAAAGGTGAAATGAAGCTTATTAACGTAAGCGAGAGTCACAGTAGGTGGAAGAATGTCAAAAAAGCTGGCAAAAGCTGTATTTGCAGTCGTAGAGAGAGAAAAATGCTTACTGACTGTGGGGAGCCTGAACAACACATGAGACGCCTAAGCCTACCGTGATGTCTAACAAGGCTACCAGGCTCAAAAGTAAAAAAAAAAAAAAGAAAAAAAAAAACTAGCTTGTTGAGGGGTCATGGTCCATTTTTGCTCTCGGGGCCTGCATACTGCAGCAGCCAAAAAAACCACAATGAGAGCCCAAATCTCACAGTGAAGACTCCTGGGCATCGAAAAGGTGAAATTAAGCTTTTTCATGGAGGCCAGAGTCACAGTTGGTGGCAGGATTTCATAAACGCTGGCAAAAGCTGTATTGGCAGTCCTAGAGCCTGGAAACTTGCTTACTGACCACGGGGAGCCTGCAAAGCCGCATGAGACTCCCAAGCTCACCTTAACGGCTAAAAAGTTTCCCAAGCTCAAAAGTCAAATCAAACTTGTTCAGGGTTGATTTTTGAATCCGAGACCTGCAAACTGCGGGGTCTCAAAAACCACATGAGACTCCAAAGCTCACCGTCACGTCTAACAAGGCTCCCAGGCTCAAAAGTAAAAAAAAAAAAAAAAAACTAGCTTGTTGAGGGGTTAATGGTCCTTTTGTGCTACCGGGGCCTGCAAATTGCAGCAGCCAAAAAAACCAGAATGAGAGTCCAAATATCACAGTGAATACTCCTAGCCGTCAAAAAGGTGAAATGAAGCTTATTAACGTAAGCGAGAGTCACAGTAGGTGGAAGAATGTCAAAAAAGCTGGCAAAAGCTGTATTTGCAGCCGTAGAGAGAGAAACATGCTTACTGACTGTGGGGAGCCTGAACAACACATGAGACGCCTAAGTTCACCGTGATGTCTAACAAGGGTACCAGGCTCAAAAGTAAAAAAAAAAAAGAAAAAAGAAAACTAGCTTGTTGAGGAGTCATGGTCCATTTTTGCTCTCGGGGCCTGCAAACTGCAGCAGCCAAAAAAACCACAATGAGAGCCCAAATCTCACAGTGAAGACTCCTGGGCATCGAAAAGGTGAAATGAAGCTTTTTCATGGAGGCCAGAGTCTCACAGTTGGAGGCAGGATTTCATAAACGCTGGCAAAAGCTGTATTGGCAGCCCTAGAGCCTGGAAACTTGCTTACTGACCATGGGCAGTCTGCAAAGCCGCATGAGACTCCCAGCTCACCTTAACGGCTAAAAAGTTTCCCAAGCTCAAAAGTCAAATCAAACTTATTCAGGGTTGATTTTTGAATCCGAGACCTGCAAACTGCAAGGGGTCTCAAAAACCACATGAGACTCCAAAGCTCACCGTCACTCTAACAAGGCTCCCAGGCTCAAAAGTAAAAAAAAAAAAAAAAAAAAACTAGCTTGTTGAGGGGTCATGGTCCATTTTTGCTACCAGGGCTGCAAATTGCAGCAGCCAAAAAAACCAGAATGAGAGTCCAAATCTCACAGTGAAGACTCCTAGCCGTCAAAAAGGTGAAATGAAGCTTATTTAACGTAAGCGAGAGTCACAGTAGGTGGAAGAATGTCAAAAAAGCTGGCAAAAGCTGTATTTGCAGTCGTAGAGCCTGGAAACATGCTTACTGACCTGGGGAGCCTGAACAAGCACATGAGACGCCTAAGCTCACCGTGATGTCTAACAAGGCTTCCAGTCTCAAAAGTAAAAAAAAAACAAAAAACTAGCAAACTGCAGCAGCCAAAAAAACCACAATGAGAGCCCAAATCTCACAGTGAAGACTCCTGGGCATCGAAAAGGTGAAATGAAGCTTTTCATGGAGGCCAGAGTCACAGTTGGTGGCAGGATTTCATAAACGCTGGCAAAAGCTGTATTGGCAGCCCTAGAGCCTGGAAACTTACTTACTGACCACGGGGAGCCTGCAAAGCCGCATGAGACTCCCAAGCTCACCTTAACGGCTAAAAAGTTTCCCAAGCTCAAAAGTCAAATCAAACTTGTTCAGGGTTGATTTTTGAATCCGAGACCTGCAAACTGCGGGGTCTCAAAAACCACATGAGACTCCAAAGCTCACCGTCACGTCTAACAAGGCTCCCAGGCTCAAAAGTAAAAAAAAAAAAAAAAAACTAGCTTGTTGAGGGGTTAATGGTCCTTTTGTGCTACCGGGGCCTGCAAATTGCAGCAGCCAAAAAAACCAGAATGAGAGTCCAAATATCACAGTGAATACTCCTAGCCGTCAAAAAGGTGAAATGAAGCTTATTAACGTAAGCGAGAGTCACAGTAGGTGGAAGAATGTCAAAAAAGCTGGCAAAAGCTGTATTTGCAGCCGTAGAGAGAGAAACATGCTTACTGACTGTGGGGAGCCTGAACAACACATGAGACGCCTAAGTTCACCGTGATGTCTAACAAGGGTACCAGGCTCAAAAGTAAAAAAAAAAAAGAAAAAAGAAAACTAGCTTGTTGAGGAGTCATGGTCCATTTTTGCTCTCGGGGCCTGCAAACTGCAGCAGCCAAAAAAACCACAATGAGAGCCCAAATCTCACAGTGAAGACTCCTGGGCATCGAAAAGGTGAAATGAAGCTTATTAACGTAAGCGAGAGTCACAGTAGGTGGAAGAATGTCAAAAAAGCTGGCAAAAGCTGTATTTGCAGTCGTCGAGAGAGAAACATGCTTACTGACTGTGGGGAGCCTGAACAACACATGAGACGCCTAAGCTCACCGTGATGTCTAACAAGGCTACCAGGCTCAAAAGTAAAAAAAAAAAGAAAAAAAAAAACTAGCTTGTTGAGGGGTCATGGTCCATTTTTGCTCTCGGGGCCTGCAAACTGCAGCAGCCAAAAAAACCACAATGAGAGCCCAAATCTCACAGTGAAGACTCCTGGGCATCGAAAAGGTGAAATGAAGCTTTTTCATGGAGGCCAGAGTCTCACAGTTGGAGGCAGGATTTCATAAACGCTGGCAAAAGCTGTATTGGCAGCCCTAGAGCCTGGAAACTTGCTTACTGACCATGGGCAGTCTGCAAAGCCGCATGAGACTCCCAGCTCACCTTAACGGCTAAAAAGTTTCCCAAGCTCAAAAGTCAAATCAAACTTGTTCAGGGTTGATTTTTGAATCCGAGACCTGCAAACTGCGGGGTCTCAAAAACCACATGAGACTCCAAAGCTCACCGTCACTCTAACAAGGCTCCCAGGCTCAAAAGTAAAAAAAAAAAAAAAAAAAAACTAGCTTGTTGAGGGGTCATGGTCCATTTTTGCTACCAGGGCCTGCAAATTGCAGCAGCCAAAAAAACCAGAATGAGAGTCCAAATATCACAGTGAAGACTCCTAGCCGTCAAAAAGGTGAAATGAAGCTTATTAACGTAAGCGAGAGTCACAGTAGGTGGAAGAATGTCAAAAAAGCTGGCAAAAGCTGTATTTGCAGTCGTAGAGAGAGAAACATGCTTACTGACTGTGGGGAGCCTGAACAACACATGAGACGCCTAAGCTCACCGTGATGTCTAACAAGGCTACCAGGCTCAAAAGTAAAAAAAAAAAGAAAAAAAAAAACTAGCTTGTTGAGGGGTCATGGTCCATTTTTGCTCTCGGGGCCTGCAAACTGCAGCAGCCAAAAAAACCACAATGAGAGCCCAAATCTCACAGTGAAGACTCCTGGGCATCGAAAAGGTGAAATGAAGCTTTTTCATGGAGGCCAGAGTCTCACAGTTGGAGGCAGGATTTCATAAACGCTGGCAAAAGCTGTATTGGCAGCCCTAGAGCCTGGAAACTTGCTTACTGACCATGGGCAGTCTGCAAAGCCGCATGAGACTCCCAGCTCACCTTAACGGCTAAAAAGTTTCCCAAGCTCAAAAGTCAAATCAAACTTATTCAGGGTTGATTTTTGAATCCGAGACCTGCAAACTGCAAGGGGTCTCAAAAACCACATGAGACTCTAAAGCTCACCGTCACGTCTAACAAGGCTCCCAGGCTCAAAAGTAAAGAAAAAAAAAAAAAATAATAAGTTTGTTGAGGGGTTAATGGTCCATTTGTGCTACCGGGGCCTGCAAATTGCAGCAGCCAAAAAAACCAGAATGAGAGTCCAAATATCACAGTGAATACTCCTAGCCGTCAAAAGGTGAAATGAAGCTTATTAACGTAAGCGAGAGTCACAGTACGTGGAAGAATGTCAAAAAAGCTGGCAAAAGCTGTATTTGCAGCCGTAGAGAGAGAAACATGCTTACTGACTGTGGGGAGCCTGAACAACACATGAGACGCCTAAGCTCACCGTGATGTCTAACAAGGCTACCAGGCTCAAAAGCAAAAAAAAAAAAGAAAAAAGAAAACTAGCTTGTTGAGGGGTCATGGTCCATTTTTGCTCTCGGGGCCTGCAAACTGCAGCAGCCAAAAAAACCACAATGAGAGTCCAAAACTCACAGTGAAGACTCCTGGGCATCGAAAAGGTGAAATGCAGCTTTTTCATGGAGGCCAGAGTCACAGTTGGTGGCAGGATTTCATAAACGCTGGCAAAAGCTGTATTGGCAGCCCTAGAGCCTGGAAACTTGCTTACTGACCACGGGCAGTCTGCAAAGCCGCATGAGACTCCCAAGCTCACCTTAACGGCTAAAAAGTTTCCCAAGCTCAAAAGTCAAATCAAACTTGTTCAGGGTTGATTTTTGAATCCGAGAGTCGGTGGAAGAATGTCAAAAAAGCTGGCAAAAGCTGTATTTGCAGTCGTAGAGAGAGAAACATGCTTACTGACTGTGGGGAGCCTGAACAACACATGAGACGCCTAAGCCTACCGTGATGTCTAACAAGGCTACCAGGCTCAAAAGTAAAAAAAAAAAAAGAAAAAAAAAAACTAGCTTGTTGAGGGGTCATGGTCCATTTTTGCTCTCGGGGCCTGCAAACTGCAGCAGCCAAAAAAACCACAATGAGAGCCCAAATCTCACAGTGAAGACTCCTGGGCATCGAAAAGGTGAAATTAAGCTTTTTCATGGAGGCCAGAGTCACAGTTGGTGGCAGGATTTCATAAACGCTG
Source organism: Triturus cristatus (assembly GCF_964204655.1). Lineage (NCBI taxonomy): Eukaryota > Metazoa > Chordata > Amphibia > Caudata > Salamandridae > Triturus > Triturus cristatus. Next base: position 1,625,940 of record NC_140584.1, on the reverse strand, counting down.
GCAAAAGCTGTATTGGCAGCCCTAGAGCCTGGAAACTTGCTTACTGACCACGGGGAGCCCGCAAAGCCGCATGAGACTCCCAAGCTCACCTTAAACGGCTAAAAAGTTTCCCAAGCTCAAAAGTCAAATCAAACTTGTTCAGGGTTGATTTTTGAATCCGAGACCTGCAAACTGCGGGGTCTCAAAAACCACATGAGACTCCAAAGCTCACCGTCACTCTAACAAGGCTCCCAGGCTCAAAAGTAAAAAAAAAAAAAAAAAAAAAACTAGCTTGTTGAGGGGTCATGGTCCATTTTTGCTACCAGGGCCTGCAAATTGCAGCAGCCAAAAAAACCAGAATGAGAGTCCAAATATCACAGTGAAGACTCCTAGCCGTCAAAAAGGTGAAATGAAGCTTATTAACGTAAGCGAGAGTCACAGTAGGTGGAAGAATGTCAAAAAAGCTGGCAAAAGCTGTATTTGCAGTCGTCGAGAGAGAAACATGCTTACTGACTGTGGGGAGCCTGAACAACACATGAGACGCCTAAGCTCACCGTGATGTCTAACAAGGCTACCAGGCTCAAAAGTAAAAAAAAAAAGAAAAAAAAAAAACTAGCTTGTTGAGGGGTCATGGTCCATTTTTGCTCTCGGGGCCTGCAAACTGCAGCAGCCAAAAAAACCACAATGAGAGCCCAAATCTCACAGTGAAGACTCCTGGGCATCGAAAAGGTGAAATGAAGCTTTTTCATGGAGGCCAGAGTCTCACAGTTGGAGGCAGGATTTCATAAACGCTGGCAAAAGCTGTATTGGCAGCCCTAGAGCCTGGAAACTTGCTTACTGACCATGGGCAGTCTGCAAAGCCGCATGAGACTCCCAGCTCACCTTAACGGCTAAAAAGTTTCCCAAGCTCAAAAGTCAAATCAAACTTGTTCAGGGTTGATTTTTGAATCCGAGACCTGCAAACTGCGGGGTCTCAAAAACCACATGAGACTCCAAAGCTCACCGTCACTCTAACAAGGCTCCCAGGCTCAAAAGTAAAAAAAAAAAAAAAAAAAAAACTAGCTTGTTGAGGGGTCATGGTCCATTTTTGCTACCAGGGCCTGCAAATTGCAGCAGCCAAAAAAACCAGAATGAGAGTCCAAATATCACAGTGAAGACTCCTAGCCGTCAAAAAGGTGAAATGAAGCTTATTAACGTAAGCGAGAGTCACAGTAGGTGGAAGAATGTCAAAAAAGCTGGCAAAAGCTGTATTTGCAGTCGTAGAGAGAGAAACATGCTTACTGACTGTGGGGAGCCTGAACAACACATGAGACGCCTAAGCTCACCGTGATGTCTAACAAGGCTACCAGGCTCAAAAGTAAAAAAAAAAAGAAAAAAAAAAACTAGCTTGTTGAGGGGTCATGGTCCATTTTTGCTCTCGGGGCCTGCAAACTGCAGCAGCCAAAAAAACCACAATGAGAGCCCAAATCTCACAGTGAAGACTCCTGGGCATCGAAAAGGTGAAATGAAGCTTTTTCATGGAGGCCAGAGTCTCACAGTTGGAGGCAGGATTTCATAAACGCTGGCAAAAGCTGTATTGGCAGCCCTAGAGCCTGGAAACTTGCTTACTGACCATGGGCAGTCTGCAAAGCCGCATGAGACTCCCAGCTCACCTTAACGGCTAAAAAGTTTCCCAAGCTCAAAAGTCAAATCAAACTTATTCAGGGTTGATTTTTGAATCCGAGACCTGCAAGGGGTCTCAAAAACCACATGAGACTCTAAAGCTCACCGTCACGTCTAACAAGGCTCCCAGGCTCAAAAGTAAAGAAAAAAAAAAATAATAATAAGTTTGTTGAGGGGTTAATGGTCCATTTGTGCTACCGGGGCCTGCAAATTGCAGCAGCCAAAAAAACCAGAATGAGAGTCCAAATATCACAGTGAATACTCCTAGCCGTCAAAAGGTGAAATGAAGCTTATTAACGTAAGCGAGAGTCACAGTACGTGGAAGAATGTCAAAAAAGCTGGCAAAAGCTGTATTTGCAGCCGTAGAGAGAGAAACATGCTTACTGACTGTGGGGAGCCTGAACAACACATGAGACGCCTAAGCTCACCGTGATGTCTAACAAGGCTACCAGGCTCAAAAGCAAAAAAAAAAAAGAAAAAAGAAAACTAGCTTGTTGAGGGGTCATGGTCCATTTTTGCTCTCGGGGCCTGCAAACTGCAGCAGCCAAAAAAACCACAATGAGAGTCCAAAACTCACAGTGAAGACTCCTGGGCATCGAAAAGGTGAAATGAAGCTTTTTCATGGAGGCCAGAGTCACAGTTGGTGGCAGGATTTCATAAACGCTGGCAAAAGCTGTATTGGCAGCCCTAGAGCCTGGAAACTTGCTTACTGACCACGGGCAGTCTGCAAAGCCGCATGAGACTCCCAAGCTCACCTTAACGGCTAAAAAGTTTCCCAAGCTCAAAAGTCAAATCAAACTTGTTCAGGGTTGATTTTTGAATCCGAGAGTCGGTGGAAGAATGTCAAAAAAGCTGGCAAAAGCTGTATTTGCAGTCGTAGAGAGAGAAACATGCTTACTGACTGTGGGGAGCCTGAACAACACATGAGACGCCTAAGCCTACCGTGATGTCTAACAAGGCTACCAGGCTCAAAAGTAAAAAAAAAAAAAGAAAAAAAAAAACTAGCTTGTTGAGGGGTCATGGTCCATTTTTGCTCTCGGGGCCTGCAAACTGCAGCAGCCAAAAAAACCACAATGAGAGCCCAAATCTCACAGTGAAGACTCCTGGGCATCGAAAAGGTGAAATTAAGCTTTTTCATGGAGGCCAGAGTCACAGTTGGTGGCAGGATTTCATAAACGCTGGCAAAAGCTGTATTGGCAGCCCTAGAGCCTGGAAACTTGCTTACTGACCACGGGGAGCCCGCAAAGCCGCATGAGACTCCCAAGCTCACCTTAAACGGCTAAAAAGTTTCCCAAGCTCAAAAGTCAAATCAAACTTGTTCAGGGTTGATTTTTGAATCCGAGACCTGCAAACTGCGGGGTCTCAAAAACCACATGAGACTCCAAAGCTCACCGTCACTCTAACAAGGCTCCCAGGCTCAAAAGTAAAAAAAAAAAAAAAAAAAAAACTAGCTTGTTGAGGGGTCATGGTCCATTTTTGCTACCAGGGCCTGCAAATTGCAGCAGCCAAAAAAACCAGAATGAGAGTCCAAATATCACAGTGAAGACTCCTAGCCGTCAAAAAGGTGAAATGAAGCTTATTAACGTAAGCGAGAGTCACAGTAGGTGGAAGAATGTCAAAAAAGCTGGCAAAAGCTGTATTTGCAGTCGTAGAGAGAGAAACATGCTTACTGACTGTGGGGAGCCTGAACAACACATGAGACGCCTAAGCTCACCGTGATGTCTAACAAGGCTACCAGGCTCAAAAGTAAAAAAAAAAAGAAAAAAAAAAACTAGCTTGTTGAGGGGTCATGGTCCATTTTTGCTCTCGGGGCCTGCAAACTGCAGCAGCCAAAAAAACCACAATGAAGGCCCAAATCTCACAGTGAAGACTCCTGGGCATCGAAAAGGTGAAATGAAGCTTTTTCATGGAGGCCAGAGTCTCACAGTTGGAGGCAGGATTTCATAAACGCTGGCAAAAGCTGTATTGGCAGCCCTAAGCCTGGAAACTTGCTTACTGACCATGGGCAGTCTGCAAAGCCGCATGAGACTCCCAGCTCACCTTAACGGCTAAAAAGTTTCCCAAGCTCAAAAGTCAAATCAAACTTATTCAGGGTTGATTTTTGAATCCGAGACCTGCAAACTGCAAGGGGTCTCAAAAACCACATGAGACTCTAAAGCTCACCGTCACGTCTAACAAGGCTCCCAGGCTCAAAAGTAAAGAAAAAAAAAATAATAATAAGTTTGTTGAGGGGTTAATGGTCCATTTGTGCTACCGGGGCCTGCAAATTGCAGCAGCCAAAAAAACCAGAATGAGAGTCCAAATATCACAGTGAATACTCCTAGCCGTCAAAAAGGTGAAATGAAGCTTATTAACGTAAGCGAGAGTCACAGTAGGTGGAAGAATGTCAAAAAAGCTGGCAAAAGCTGTATTTGCAGCCGTAGAGAGAGAAACATGCTTACTGACTGTGGGGAGCCTGAACAACACATGAGACGCCTAAGCTCACCGTGATGTCTAACAAGGCTACAGGCTCAAAAGCAAAAAAAAAAAAGAAAAAAGAAAACTAGCTTGTTGAGGGGTCATGGTCCATTTTTGCTCTCGGGGCCTGCAAACTGCAGCAGCCAAAAAAACCACAATGAGAGTCCAAAACTCACAGTGAAGACTCCTGGGCATCGAAAAGGTGAAATGAAGCTTTTTCATGGAGGCCAGAGTCACAGTTGGTGGCAGGATTTCATAAACGCTGGCAAAAGCTGTATTGGCAGCCCTAGAGCCTGGAAACTTGCTTACTGACCACGGGCAGTCTGCAAAGCCGCATGAGACTCCCAAGCTCACCTTAACGGCTAAAAAGTTTCCCAAGCTCAAAAGTCAAATCAAACTTGTTCAGGGTTGATTTTTGAATCCGAGAGTCGGTGGAAGAATGTCAAAAAAGCTGGCAAAAGCTGTATTTGCAGTCGTAGAGAGAGAAACATGCTTACTGACTGTGGGGAGCCTGAACAACACATGAGACGCCTAAGCCTACCGTGATGTCTAACAAGGCTACCAGGCTCAAAAGTAAAAAAAAAAAAAGAAAAAAAAAAACTAGCTTGTTGAGGGGTCATGGTCCATTTTTGCTCTCGGGGCCTGCAAACTGCAGCAGCCAAAAAAACCACAATGAGAGCCCAAATCTCACAGTGAAGACTCCTGGGCATCGAAAAGGTGAAATTAAGCTTTTTCATGGAGGCCAGAGTCACAGTTGGTGGCAGGATTTCATAAACGCTGGCAAAAGCTGTATTGGCAGCCCTAGAGCCTGGAAACTTGCTTACTGACCACGGGGAGCCCGCAAAGCCGCATGAGACTCCCAAGCTCACCATAAACGGCTAAAAAGTTTCCCAAGCTCAAAAGTCAAATCAAACTTGTTCAGGGTTGATTTTTGAATCCGAGACCTGCAAACTGCAAGGGGTCTCAAAAACCACATGAGACTCCAAAGCTCACCGTCACGTCTAACAAGGCTCCCAGGCTCAAAAGTAAAAAAAAAAAAAAAAAAACTAGCTTGTTGAGGGGTTAATGGTCCATTTGTGCTACCGGGGCCTGCAAATTGCAGCAGCCAAAAAAAACAGAATGAGAGTCCAAATATCACAGTGAAGACTCCTAGCCGTCAAAAAGGTGAAATGAAGCTTATTAACGTAAGTCGAGTCACAGTAGGTGGAAGAATGTCACAAAAGTGGCAAAAGCTGTATTTGCAGTCGTAGAGAGAGAAACATGCTTACTGACTGTGGGGTGCCTGAACAACACATGAGACGCCTAAGCTCACCGTGATGTCTAACAAGGCTACCAGTCTCAAAAGTAAAAAAAAACAAAAAAACTAGCTTGTTGAGGGGTCATGGTCCATTTTTGCTCTCGGGGCCTGCAAACTGCAGCAGCCAAAAAAACCACAATGGGAGTCCAAATCTCACAGTGAAGACTCCTGGGCATCGAAAAGGTGAAATGAAGCTTTTTCATGGAGGCCAGAGTCACAGTTGGTGGCAGGATTTCATAAACGCTGGCAAAAGCTGTATTGGCAGCCCTAGAGCCTGGAAACTTGCTTACTGACCACGGGGAGCCTGCAAAGCCGCATGAGACTCCCAAGCTCACCTTAACGGCTAAAAAGTTTCCCAAGCTCAAAAGTCAAATCAAACTTGTTCAGGGTTGATTTTTGAATCCGAGACCTGCAAACTGCGGGGTCTCAAAAACCACATGAGACTCCAAAGCTCACCGTCACGTCTAACAAGGCTCCCAGGCTCAAAAGTAAAAAAAAAAAAAAAAACTAGCTTGTTGAGGGGTTAATGGTCCTTTTGTGCTACCGGGGCCTGCAAATTGCAGCAGCCAAAAAAACCAGAATGAGAGTCCAAATATCACAGTGAATACTCCTAGCCGTCAAAAAGGTGAAATGAAGCTTATTAACGTAAGCGAGAGTCACAGTAGGTGGAAGAATGTCAAAAAAGCTGGCAAAAGCTGTATTTGCAGCCGTAGAGAGAGAAACATGCTTACTGACTGTGGGGAGCCTGAACAACACATGAGACGCCTAAGCTCACCGTGATGTCTAACAAGGGTACCAGGCTCAAAAGTAAAAAAAAAAAAAGAAAAAAGAAAACTAGCTTGTTGAGGAGTCATGGTCCATTTTTGCTCTCGGGGCCTGCAAACTGCAGCAGCCAAAAAAACCACAATGAGAGCCCAAATCTCACAGTGAAGACTCCTGGGCATCGAAAAGGTGAAATGAAGCTTTTTCATGGAGGCCAGAGTCTCACAGTTGGAGGCAGGATTTCATAAACGCTGGCAAAAGCTGTATTGGCAGCCCTAGAGCCTGGAAACTTGCTTACTGACCATGGGCAGTCTGCAAAGCCGCATGAGACTCCCAGCTCACCTTAACGGCTAAAAAGTTTCCCAAGCTCAAAAGTCAAATCAAACTTATTCAGGGTTGATTTTTGAATCCGAGACCTGCAAACTGCAAGGGGTCTCAAAAACCACATGAGACTCCAAAGCTCACCGTCACTCTAACAAGGCTCCCAGGCTCAAAAGTAAAAAAAAAAAAAAAAAAAAAACTAGCTTGTTGAGGGGTCATGGTCCATTTTTGCTACCAGGGCTGCAAATTGCAGCAGCCAAAAAAACCAGAATGAGAGTCCAAATCTCACAGTGAAGACTCCTAGCCGTCAAAAAGGTGAAATGAAGCTTATTAACGTAAGCGAGAGTCACAGTAGGTGGAAGAATGTCAAAAAAGCTGGCAAAAGCTGTATTTGCAGTCGTAGAGCCTGGAAACATGCTTACTGACTCTGGGGAGCCTGAACAAGCACATGAGACGCCTAAGCTCACCGTGATGTCTAACAAGGCTACCAGTCTCAAAAGTAAAAAAAAAACAAAAAACTAGCAAACTGCAGCAGCCAAAAAAACCACAATGAGAGCCCAAATCTCACAGTGAAGACTCCTGGGCATCGAAAAGGTGAAATGAAGCTTTTCATGGAGGCCAGAGTCACAGTTGGTGGCAGGATTTCATAAACGCTGGCAAAAGCTGTATTGGCAGCCCTAGAGCCTGGAAACTTACTTACTGACCACGGGGAGCCTGCAAAGCCGCATGAGACTCCCAAGCTCACCTTAACGGCTAAAAAGTTTCCCAAGCTCAAAAGTCAAATCAAACTTGTTCAGGGTTGATTTTTGAATCCGAGACCTGCAAACTGCGGGGTCTCAAAAACCACATGAGACTCCAAAGCTCACCGTCACGTCTAACAAGGCTCCCAGGCTCAAAAGTAAAAAAAAAAAAAAAAAAAACTAGCTTGTTGAGGGGTTAATGGTCCATTTGTGCTACCGGGGCCTGCAAATTGCAGCAGCCAAAAAAACCAGAATGAGAGTCCAAATATCACAGTGAAGACTCCTAGCCGTCAAAAAGGTGAAATGAAGCTTATTAACGTAAGCGAGAGTCACAGTAGGTGGAAGAATGTCAAAAAAGCTGGCAAAAGCTGTATTTGCAGTCGTCGAGAGAGAAACATGCTTACTGACTGTGGGGAGCCTGAACAACACATGAGACGCCTAAGCTCACCGTGATGTCTAACAAGGCTACCAGGCTCAAAAGTAAAAAAAAAAAGAAAAAAAAAAAACTAGCTTGTTGAGGGGTCATGGTCCATTTTTGCTCTCGGGGCCTGCAAACTGCAGCAGCCAAAAAAACCACAATGAGAGCCCAAATCTCACAGTGAAGACTCCTGGGCATCGAAAAGGTGAAATGAAGCTTTTTCATGGAGGCCAGAGTCTCACAGTTGGAGGCAGGATTTCATAAACGCTGGCAAAAGCTGTATTGGCAGCCCTAGAGCCTGGAAACTTGCTTACTGACCATGGGCAGTCTGCAAAGCCGCATGAGACTCCCAGCTCACCTTAACGGCTAAAAAGTTTCCCAAGCTCAAAAGTCAAATCAAACTTGTTCAGGGTTGATTTTTGAATCCGAGACCTGCAAACTGCGGGGTCTCAAAAACCACATGAGACTCCAAAGCTCACCGTCACTCTAACAAGGCTCCCAGGCTCAAAAGTAAAAAAAAAAAAAAAAAAAAAACTAGCTTGTTGAGGGGTCATGGTCCATTTTTGCTACCAGGGCCTGCAAATTGCAGCAGCCAAAAAAACCAGAATGAGAGTCCAAATATCACAGTGAAGACTCCTAGCCGTCAAAAAGGTGAAATGAAGCTTATTAACGTAAGCGAGAGTCACAGTAGGTGGAAGAATGTCAAAAAAGCTGGCAAAAGCTGTATTTGCAGTCGTAGAGAGAGAAACATGCTTACTGACTGTGGGGAGCCTGAACAACACATGAGACGCCTAAGCTCACCGTGATGTCTAACAAGGCTACCAGGCTCAAAAGTAAAAAAAAAAAGAAAAAAAAAAACTAGCTTGTTGAGGGGTCATGGTCCATTTTTGCTCTCGGGGCCTGCAAACTGCAGCAGCCAAAAAAACCACAATGAGAGCCCAAATCTCACAGTGAAGACTCCTGGGCATCGAAAAGGTGAAATGAAGCTTTTTCATGGAGGCCAGAGTCTCACAGTTGGAGGCAGGATTTCATAAACGCTGGCAAAAGCTGTATTGGCAGCCCTAGAGCCTGGAAACTTGCTTACTGACCATGGGCAGTCTGCAAAGCCGCATGAGACTCCCAGCTCACCTTAACGGCTAAAAAGTTTCCCAAGCTCAAAAGTCAAATCAAACTTATTCAGGGTTGATTTTTGAATCCGAGACCTGCAAACTGCAAGGGGTCTCAAAAACCACATGAGACTCTAAAGCTCACCGTCACGTCTAACAAGGCTCCCAGGCTCAAAAGTAAAGAAAAAAAAAAATAATAATAAGTTTGTTGAGGGGTTAATGGTCCATTTGTGCTACCGGGGCCTGCAAATTGCAGCAGCCAAAAAAACCAGAATGAGAGTCCAAATATCACAGTGAATACTCCTAGCCGTCAAAAGGTGAAATGAAGCTTATTAACGTAAGCGAGAGTCACAGTACGTGGAAGAATGTCAAAAAAGCTGGCAAAAGCTGTATTTGCAGCCGTAGAGAGAGAAACATGCTTACTGACTGTGGGGAGCCTGAACAACACATGAGACGCCTAAGCTCACCGTGATGTCTAACAAGGCTACCAGGCTCAAAAGCAAAAAAAAAAAAGAAAAAAGAAAACTAGCTTGTTGAGGGGTCATGGTCCATTTTTGCTCTCGGGGCCTGCAAACTGCAGCAGCCAAAAAAACCACAATGAGAGTCCAAAACTCACAGTGAAGACTCCTGGGCATCGAAAAGGTGAAATGAAGCTTTTTCATGGAGGCCAGAGTCACAGTTGGTGGCAGGATTTCATAAACGCTGGCAAAAGCTGTATTGGCAGCCCTAGAGCCTGGAAACTTGCTTACTGACCACGGGCAGTCTGCAAAGCCGCATGAGACTCCCAAGCTCACCTTAACGGCTAAAAAGTTTCCCAAGCTCAAAAGTCAAATCAAACTTGTTCAGGGTTGATTTTTGAATCCGAGAGTCGGTGGAAGAATGTCAAAAAAGCTGGCAAAAGCTGTATTTGCAGTCGTAGAGAGAGAAACATGCTTACTGACTGTGGGGAGCCTGAACAACACATGAGACGCCTAAGCCTACCGTGATGTCTAACAAGGCTACCAGGCTCAAAAGTAAAAAAAAAAAAAGAAAAAAAAAAACTAGCTTGTTGAGGGGTCATGGTCCATTTTTGCTCTCGGGGCCTGCAAACTGCAGCAGCCAAAAAAACCACAATGAGAGCCCAAATCTCACAGTGAAGACTCCTGGGCATCGAAAAGGTGAAATTAAGCTTTTTCATGGAGGCCAGAGTCACAGTTGGAGGCAGGATTTCATAAACGCTGGCAAAAGCTGTATGGCAGCCCTAGAGCCTGGAAACTTGCTTACTGACCATGGGCAGTCTGCAAAGCCGCATGAGACTCCCAGCTCACCTTAACGGCTAAAAAGTTTCCCAAGCTCAAAAGTCAAATCAAACTTGTTCAGGGTTGATTTTTGAATCCGAGACCTGCAAACTGCGGGGTCTCAAAAACCACATGAGACTCCAAAGCTCACCGTCACTCTAACAAGGCTCCCAGGCTCAAAAGTAAAAAAAAAAAAAAAAAAAAAAACTAGCTTGTTGAGGGGTCATGGTCCATTTTTGCTACCAGGGCCTGCAAATTGCAGCAGCCAAAAAAACCAGAATGAGAGTCCAAATATCACAGTGAAGACTCCTAGCCGTCAAAAAGGTGAAATGAAGCTTATTAACGTAAGCGAGAGTCACAGTAGGTGGAAGAATGTCAAAAAAGCTGGCAAAAGCTGTATTTGCAGTCGTCGAGAGAGAAACATGCTTACTGACTGTGGGGAGCCTGAACAACACATGAGACGCCTAAGCTCACCGTGATGTCTAACAAGGCTACCAGGCTCAAAAGTAAAAAAAAAAAGAAAAAAAAAAAACTAGCTTGTTGAGGGGTCATGGTCCATTTTTGCTCTCGGGGCCTGCAAACTGCAGCAGCCAAAAAAACCACAATGAGAGCCCAAATCTCACAGTGAAGACTCCTGGGCATCGAAAAGGTGAAATGAAGCTTTTTCATGGAGGCCAGAGTCTCACAGTTGGAGGCAGGATTTCATAAACGCTGGCAAAAGCTGTATTGGCAGCCCTAGAGCCTGGAAACTTGCTTACTGACCATGGGCAGTCTGCAAAGCCGCATGAGACTCCCAGCTCACCTTAACGGCTAAAAAGTTTCCCAAGCTCAAAAGTCAAATCAAACTTGTTCAGGGTTGATTTTTGAATCCGAGACCTGCAAACTGCGGGGTCTCAAAAACCACATGAGACTCCAAAGCTCACCGTCACTCTAACAAGGCTCCCAGGCTCAAAAGTAAAAAAAAAAAAAAAAAAAAACTAGCTTGTTGAGGGGTCATGGTCCATTTTTGCTACCAGGGCCTGCAAATTGCAGCAGCCAAAAAAACCAGAATGAGAGTCCAAATATCACAGTGAAGACTCCTAGCCGTCAAAAAGGTGAAATGAAGCTTATTAACGTAAGCGAGAGTCACAGTAGGTGGAAGAATGTCAAAAAAGCTGGCAAAAGCTGTATTTGCAGTCGTAGAGAGAGAAACATGCTTACTGACTGTGGGGAGCCTGAACAACACATGAGACGCCTAAGCTCACCGTGATGTCTAACAAGGCTACCAGGCTCAAAAGTAAAAAAAAAAAGAAAAAAAAAAACTAGCTTGTTGAGGGGTCATGGTCCATTTTTGCTCTCGGGGCCTGCAAACTGCAGCAGCCAAAAAAACCACAATGAGAGCCCAAATCTCACAGTGAAGACTCCTGGGCATCGAAAAGGTGAAATGAAGCTTTTTCATGGAGGCCAGAGTCTCACAGTTGGAGGCAGGATTTCATAAACGCTGGCAAAAGCTGTATTGGCAGCCCTAGAGCCTGGAAACTTGCTTACTGACCATGGGCAGTCTGCAAAGCCGCATGAGACTCCCAGCTCACCTTAACGGCTAAAAAGTTTCCCAAGCTCAAAAGTCAAATCAAACTTATTCAGGGTTGATTTTTGAATCCGAGACCTGCAAACTGCAAGGGGTCTCAAAAACCACATGAGACTCTAAAGCTCACCGTCACGTCTAACAAGGCTCCCAGGCTCAAAAGTAAAGAAAAAAAAAAATAATAATAAGTTTGTTGAGGGGTTAATGGTCCATTTGTGCTACCGGGGCCTGCAAATTGCAGCAGCCAAAAAAACCAGAATGAGAGTCCAAATATCACAGTGAATACTCCTAGCCGTCAAAAGGTGAAATGAAGCTTATTAACGTAAGCGAGAGTCACAGTACGTGGAAGAATGTCAAAAAAGCTGGCAAAAGCTGTATTTGCAGCCGTAGAGAGAGAAACATGCTTACTGACTGTGGGGAGCCTGAACAACACATGAGACGCCTAAGCTCACCGTGATGTCTAACAAGGCTACCAGGCTCAAAAGCAAAAAAAAAAAAGAAAAAAGAAAACTAGCTTGTTGAGGGGTCATGGTCCATTTTTGCTCTCGGGGCCTGCAAACTGCAGCAGCCAAAAAAACCACAATGAGAGTCCAAAACTCACAGTGAAGACTCCTGGGCATCGAAAAGGTGAAATGAAGCTTTTTCATGGAGGCCAGAGTCACAGTTGGTGGCAGGATTTCATAAACGCTGGCAAAAGCTGTATTGGCAGCCCTAGAGCCTGGAAACTTGCTTACTGACCACGGGCAGTCTGCAAAGCCGCATGAGACTCCCAAGCTCACCTTAACGGCTAAAAAGTTTCCCAAGCTCAAAAGTCAAATCAAACTTGTTCAGGGTTGATTTTTGAATCCGAGAGTCGGTGGAAGAATGTCAAAAAAGCTGGCAAAAGCTGTATTTGCAGTCGTAGAGAGAGAAACATGCTTACTGACTGTGGGGAGCCTGAACAACACATGAGACGCCTAAGCCTACCGTGATGTCTAACAAGGCTACCAGGCTCAAAAGTAAAAAAAAAAAAAGAAAAAAAAAAACTAGCTTGTTGAGGGGTCATGGTCCATTTTTGCTCTCGGGGCCTGCAAACTGCAGCAGCCAAAAAAACCACAATGAGAGCCCATATCTCACAGTGAAGACTCCTGGGCATCGAAAAGGTGAAATTAAGCTTTTTCATGGAGGCCAGAGTCACAGTTGGTGGCAGGATTTCATAAACGCTGGCAAAAGCTGTATTGGCAGCCCTAGAGCCTGGAAACTTGCTTACTGACCACGGGGAGCCCGCAAAGCCGCATGAGACTCCCAAGCTCACCTTAAACGGCTAAAAAGTTTCCCAAGCTCAAAAGTCAAATCAAACTTGTTCAGGGTTGATTTTTGAATCCGAGACCTGCAAACTGCGGGGTCTCAAAAACCACATGAGACTCCAAAGCTCACCGTCACTCTAACAAGGCTCCCAGGCTCAAAAGTAAAAAAAAAAAAAAAAAAAAAACTAGCTTGTTGAGGGGTCATGGTCCATTTTTGCTACCAGGGCCTGCAAATTGCAGCAGCCAAAAAAACCAGAATGAGAGTCCAAATATCACAGTGAAGACTCCTAGCCGTCAAAAAGGTGAAATGAAGCTTATTAACGTAAGCGAGAGTCACAGTAGGTGGAAGAATGTCAAAAAAGCTGGCAAAAGCTGTATTTGCAGTCGTAGAGAGAGAAACATGCTTACTGACTGTGGGGAGCCTGAACAACACATGAGACGCCTAAGCTCACCGTGATGTCTAACAAGGCTACCAGGCTCAAAAGTAAAAAAAAAAAGAAAAAAAAAAACTAGCTTGTTGAGGGGTCATGGTCCATTTTTGCTCTCGGGGCCTGCAAACTGCAGCAGCCAAAAAAACCACAATGAGAGCCCAAATCTCACAGTGAAGACTCCTGGGCATCGAAAAGGTGAAATGAAGCTTTTTCATGGAGGCCAGAGTCTCACAGTTGGAGGCAGGATTTCATAAACGCTGGCAAAAGCTGTATTGGCAGCCCTAAGCCTGGAAACTTGCTTACTGACCATGGGCAGTCTGCAAAGCCGCATGAGACTCCCAGCTCACCTTAACGGCTAAAAAGTTTCCCAAGCTCAAAAGTCAAATCAAACTTATTCAGGGTTGATTTTTGAATCCGAGACCTGCAAACTGCAAGGGGTCTCAAAAACCACATGAGACTCTAAAGCTCACCGTCACGTCTAACAAGGCTCCCAGGCTCAAAAGTAAAGAAAAAAAAAAATAATAATAAGTTTGTTGAGGGGTTAATGGTCCATTTGTGCTACCGGGGCCTGCAAATTGCAGCAGCCAAAAAAACCAGAATGAGAGTCCAAATATCACAGTGAATACTCCTAGCCGTCAAAAAGGTGAAATGAAGCTTATTAACGTAAGCGAGAGTCACAGTAGGTGGAAGAATGTCACAAAAGTGGCAAAAGCTGTATTTGCAGTCGTAGAGAGAGAAACATGCTTACTGACTGTGGGGTGCCTGAACAACACATGAGACGCCTAAGCTCACCGTGATGTCTAACAAGGCTACCAGTCTCAAAAGTAAAAAAAAACAAAAAAACTAGCTTGTTGAGGGGTCATGGTCCATTTTTGCTCTCGGGGCCTGCAAACTGCAGCAGCCAAAAAAAACACAATGGGAGTCCAAATCTCACAGTGAAGACTCCTGGGCATCGAAAAGGTGAAATGAAGCTTTTTCATGGAGGCCAGAGTCACAGTTGGTGGCAGGATTTCATAAACGCTGGCAAAAGCTGTATTGGCAGCCCTAGAGCCTGGAAACTTGCTTACTGACCACGGGGAGCCTGCAAAGCCGCATGAGACTCCCAAGCTCACCTTAACGGCTAAAAAGTTTCCCAAGCTCAAAAGTCAAATCAAACTTGTTCAGGGTTGATTTTTGAATCCGAGACCTGCAAACTGCGGGGTCTCAAAAACCACATGAGACTCCAAAGCTCACCGTCACGTCTAACAAGGCTCCCAGGCTCAAAAGTAAAAAAAAAAAAAAAAACTAGCTTGTTGAGGGGTTAATGGTCCTTTTGTGCTACCGGGGCCTGCAAATTGCAGCAGCCAAAAAAACCAGAATGAGAGTCCAAATATCACAGTGAATACTCCTAGCCGTCAAAAAGGTGAAATGAAGCTTATTAACGTAAGCGAGAGTCACAGTAGGTGGAAGAATGTCAAAAAAGCTGGCAAAAGCTGTATTTGCAGCCGTAGAGAGAGAAACATGCTTACTGACTGTGGGGAGCCTGAACAACACATGAGACGCCTAAGCTCACCGTGATGTCTAACAAGGGTACCAGGCTCAAAAGTAAAAAAAAAAAGAAAAAAGAAAACTAGCTTGTTGAGGAGTCATGGTCCATTTTTGCTCTCGGGGCCTGCAAACTGCAGCAGCCAAAAAAACCACAATGAGAGCCCAAATCTCACAGTGAAGACTCCTGGGCATCGAAAAGGTGAAATGAAGCTTTTTCATGGAGGCCAGAGTCTCACAGTTGGAGGCAGGATTTCATAAACGCTGGCAAAAGCTGTATTGGCAGCCCTAGAGCCTGGAAACTTGCTTACTGACCATGGGCAGTCTGCAAAGCCGCATGAGACTCCCAGCTCACCTTAACGGCTAAAAAGTTTCCCAAGCTCAAAAGTCAAATCAAACTTATTCAGGGTTGATTTTTGAATCCGAGACCTGCAAACTGCAAGGGGTCTCAAAAACCACATGAGACTCCAAAGCTCACCGTCACTCTAACAAGGCTCCCAGGCTCAAAAGTAAAAAAAATAAATAAAAAAAAACTAGCTTGTTGAGGGGTCATGGTCCATTTTTGCTACCAGGGCTGCAAATTGCAGCAGCCAAAAAAACCAGAATGAGAGTCCAAATCTCACAGTGAAGACTCCTAGCCGTCAAAAAGGTGAAATGAAGCTTATTAACGTAAGCGAGAGTCACAGTAGGTGGAAGAATGTCAAAAAAGCTGGCAAAAGCTGTATTTGCAGTCGTAGAGCCTGGAAACATGCTTACTGACTCTGGGGAGCCTGAACAAGCACATGAGACGCCTAAGCTCACCGTGATGTCTAACAAGGCTACCAGTCTCAAAAGTAAAAAAAAAACAAAAAACTAGCAAACTGCAGCAGCCAAAAAAACCACAATGAGAGCCCAAATCTCACAGTGAAGACTCCTGGGCATCGAAAAGGTGAAATGAAGCTTTTCATGGAGGCCAGAGTCACAGTTGGTGGCAGGATTTCATAAACGCTGGCAAAAGCTGTATTGGCAGCCCTAGAGCCTGGAAACTTACTTACTGACCACGGGGAGCCTGCAAAGCCGCATGAGACTCCCAAGCTCACCTTAACGGCTAAAAAGTTTCCCAAGCTCAAAAGTCAAATCAAACTTGTTCAGGGTTGATTTTTGAATCCGAGACCTGCAAACTGCGGGGTCTCAAAAACCACATGAGACTCCAAAGCTCACCGTCACGTCTAACAAGGCTCCCAGGCTCAAAAGTAAAAAAAAAAAAAAAAAAAACTAGCTTGTTGAGGGGTTAATGGTCCATTTGTGCTACCGGGGCCTGCAAATTGCAGCAGCCAAAAAAACCAGAATGAGAGTCCAAATATCACAGTGAAGACTCCTAGCCGTCAAAAAGGTGAAATGAAGCTTATTAACGTAAGCGAGAGTCACAGTAGGTGGAAGAATGTCAAAAAAGCTGGCAAAAGCTGTATTTGCAGTCGTCGAGAGAGAAACATGCTTACTGACTGTGGGGAGCCTGAACAACACATGAGACGCCTAAGCTCACCATGATGTCTAACAAGGCTACCAGGCTCAAAAGTAAAAAAAAAAAGAAAAAAAAAAACTAGCTTGTTGAGGGGTCATGGTCCATTTTTGCTCTCGGGGCCTGCAAACTGCAGCAGCCAAAAAAACCACAATGAGAGCCCAAATCTCACAGTGAAGACTCCTGGGCATCGAAAAGGTGAAATGAAGCTTTTTCATGGAGGCCAGAGTCTCACAGTTGGAGGCAGGATTTCATAAACGCTGGCAAAAGCTGTATTGGCAGCCCTAGAGCCTGGAAACTTGCTTACTGACCATGGGCAGTCTGCAAAGCCGCATGAGACTCCCAGCTCACCTTAACGGCTAAAAAGTTTCCCAAGCTCAAAAGTCAAATCAAACTTATTCAGGGTTGATTTTTGAATCCGAGACCTGCAAACTGCAAGGGGTCTCAAAAACCACATGAGACTCCAAAGCTCACCGTCACTCTAACAAGGCTCCCAGGCTCAAAAGTAAAAAAAAAACAAAAAAAAAAACTAGCTTGTTGAGGGGTCATGGTCCATTTTTGCTACCAGGGCTGCAAATTGCAGCAGCCAAAAAAACCAGAATGAGAGTCCAAATATCACAGTGAAGACTCCTAGCCGTCAAAAAGGTGAAATGAAGCTTATTAACGTAAGCGAGAGTCACAGTAGGTGGAAGAATGTCAAAAAAGCTGGCAAAAGCTGTATTTGCAGTCGTAGAGCCTGGAAACATGCTTACTGACTCTGGGGAGCCTGAACAAGCACATGAGACGCCTAAGCTCACCGTGATGTCTAACAAGGCTACCAGTCTCAAAAGTAAAAAAAAAACAAAAAACTAGCAAACTGCAGCAGCCAAAAAAACCACAATGAGAGCCCAAATCTCACAGTGAAGACTCCTGGGCATCGAAAAGGTGAAATGAAGCTTTTCATGGAGGCCAGAGTCACAGTTGGTGGCAGGATTTCATAAACGCTGGCAAAAGCTGTATTGGCAGCCCTAGAGCCTGGAAACTTACTTACTGACCACGGGGAGCCTGCAAAGCCGCATGAGACTCCCAAGCTCACCTTAACGGCTAAAAAGTTTCCCAAGCTCAAAAGTCAAATCAAACTTGTTCAGGGTTGATTTTTGAATCCGAGACCTGCAAACTGCGGGGTCTCAAAAACCACATGAGACTCCAAAGCTCACCGTCACTCTAAGAAGGCTCCCAGGCTCAAAAGTAAAAAAAAAAAAAAAAAAAAAACTAGCTTGTTGAGGGGTCATGGTCCATTTTTGCTACCAGGGCCTGCAAATTGCAGCAGCCAAAAAAACCAGAATGAGAGTCCAAATATCACAGTGAAGACTCCTAGCCGTCAAAAATGTGAAATGAAGCTTATTAACGTAAGCGAGAGTCACAGTAGGTGGAAGAATGTCAAAAAAGCTGGCAAAAGCTGTATTTGCAGTCGTAGAGAGAGAAACATGCTTACTGACTGTGGGGAGCCTGAACAACACATGAGACGCCTAAGCTCACCGTGATGTCTAACAAGGCTACCAGGCTCAAAAGTAAAAAAAAAAAGAAAAAAAAAAACTAGCTTGTTCAGGGGTCATGGTCCATTTTTGCTCTCGGGGCCTGCAAACTGCAGCAGCCAAAAAAACCACAATGAGAGCCCAAATCTCACAGTGAAGACTCCTGGGCATCGAAAAGGTGAAATGAAGCTTTTTCATGGAGGCCAGAGTCTCACAGTTGGAGGCAGGATTTCATAAACGCTGACAAAAGCTGTATTGGCAGCCCTAGAGCCTGGAAACTTGCTTACTGACCATGGGCAGTCTGCAAAGCCGCATGAGACTCCCAGCTCACCTTAACGGCTAAAAAGTTTCCCAAGCTCAAAAGTCAAATCAAACTTTTCAGGGTTGATTTTTGAATCCGAGACCTGCAAACTGCAAGGGGTCTCAAAAACCACATGAGACTCTAAAGCTCACCGTCACGTCTAACAAGGCTCCCAGGCTCAAAAGTAAAGAAAAAAAAAAATAATAATAAGTTTGTTGAGGGGTTAATGGTCCATTTGTGCTACCGGGGCCTGCAAATTGCAGCAGCCAAAAAAACCAGAATGAGAGTCCAAATATCACAGTGAATACTCCTAGCCGTCAAAAGGTGAAATGAAGCTTATTAACGTAAGCGAGAGTCACAGTAGGTGGAAGAATGTCAAAAAAGCTGGCAAAAGCTGTATTTGCAGCCGTAGAGAGAGAAACATGCTTACTGACTGTGGGGAGCCTGAACAACACATGAGACGCCTAAGCTCACCGTGATGTCTAACAAGGCTACCAGGCTCAAAAGCAAAAAAAAAAAAGAAAAAAGAAAACTAGCTTGTTGAGGGGTCATGGTCCATTTTTGCTCTCGGGGCCTGCAAACTGCAGCAGCCAAAAAAACCACAATGAGAGTCCAAAACTCACAGTGAAGACTCCTGGGCATCGAAAAGGTGAAATGAAGCTTTTTCATGGAGGCCAGAGTCACAGTTGGTGGCAGGATTTCATAAACGCTGGCAAAAGCTGTATTGGCAGCCCTAGAGCCTGGAAACTTGCTTACTGACCACGGGCAGTCTGCAAAGCCGCATGAGACTCCCAAGCTCACCTTAACGGCTAAAAAGTTTCCCAAGCTCAAAAGTCAAATCAAACTTGTTCAGGGTTGATTTTTGAATCCGAGAGTCGGTGGAAGAATGTCAAAAAAGCTGGCAAAAGCTGTATTTGCAGTCGTAGAGAGAGAAACATGCTTACTGACTGTGGGGAGCCTGAACAACACATGAGACGCCTAAGCCTACCGTGATGTCTAACAAGGCTACCAGGCTCAAAAGTAAAAAAAAAAAAAGAAAAAAAATAACTAGCTTGCTGAGGGGTCATGGTCCATTTTTGCTCTCGGGGCCTGCAAACTGCAGCAGCCAAAAAAACCACAATGAGAGCCCAAATCTCACAGTGAAGACTCCTGGGCATCGAAAAGGTGAAATTAAGCTTTTTCATGGAGGCCTGAGTCACAGTTGGTGGCAGGATTTCATAAACGCTGGCAAAAGCTGTATTGGCAGCCCTAGAGCCTGGAAACTTGCTTACTGACCACGGGGAGCCCGCAAAGCCGCATGAGACTCCCAAGCTCACCTTAACGGCTAAAAAGTTTCCCAAGCTCAAAAGTCAAATCAAACTTGTTCAGGGTTGATTTTTGAATCCGAGACCTGCAAACTGCGGGGTCTCAAAAACCACATGAGACTCCAAAGCTCACCGTCACTCTAACAAGGCTCCCAGGCTCAAAAGTAAAAAAAAAAAAAAAAAAAAAACTAGCTTGTTGAGGGGTCATGGTCCATTTTTGCTACCAGGGCCTGCAAATTGCAGCAGCCAAAAAAACCAGAATGAGAGTCCAAATATCACAGTGAAGACTCCTAGCCGTCAAAAAGGTGAAATGAAGCTTATTAACGTAAGCGAGAGTCACAGTAGGTGGAAGAATGTCAAAAAAGCTGGCAAAAGCTGTATTTGCAGTCGTAGAGAGAGAAACATGCTTACTGACTGTGGGGAGCCTGAACAACACATGAGACGCCTAAGCTCACCGTGATGTCTAACAAGGCTACCAGGCTCAAAAGTAAAAAAAAAAAGAAAAAAAAAAACTAGCTTGTTGAGAGGTCATGGTCCATTTTTGCTCTCGGGGCCTGCAAACTGCAGCAGCCAAAAAAACCACAATGAGAGCCCAAATCTCACAGTGAAGACTCCTGGGCATCGAAAAGGTGAAATGAAGCTTTTTCATGGAGGCCAGAGTCTCACAGTTGGAGGCAGGATTTCATAAACGCTGGCAAAAGCTGTATTGGCAGCCCTAAGCCTGGAAACTTGCTTACTGACCATGGGCAGTCTGCAAAGCCGCATGAGACTCCCAGCTCACCTTAACGGCTAAAAAGTTTCCCAAGCTCAAAAGTCAAATCAAACTTATTCAGGGTTGATTTTTGAATCCGAGACCTGCAAACTGCAAGGGGTCTCAAAAACCACATGAGACTCTAAAGATCACCGTCACGTCTAACAAGGCTCCCAGGCTCAAAAGTAAAGAAAAAAAAAAATAATAATAAGTTTGTTGAGGGGTTAATGGTCCATTTGTGCTACCGGGGCCTGCAAATTGCAGCAGCCAAAAAAACCAGAATGAGAGTCCAAATATCACAGTGAATACTCCTAGCCGTCAAAAAGGTGAAATGAAGCTTATTAACGTAAGCGAGAGTCACAGTAGGTGGAAGAATGTCAAAAAAGCTGGCAAAAGCTGTATTTGCAGCCGTAGAGAGAGAAACATGCTTACTGACTTGTGGGGAGCCTGAACAACACATGAGACGCCTAAGCTCACCGTGATGTCTAACAAGGCTACAGGCTCAAAAGCAAAAAAAAAAAAGGAAAAAGCAAACTAGCTTGTTGAGGGGTCATGGTCCATTTTTGCTCTCGGGGCCTGCAAACTGCAGCAGCCAAAAAAACCACAATGAGAGTCCAAAACTCACAGTGAAGACTCCTGGGCATCGAAAAGGTGAAATGAAGCTTTTTCATGGAGGCCAGAGTCACAGTTGGTGGCAGGATTTCATAAACGCTGGCAAAAGCTGTATTGGCAGCCCTAGAGCCTGGAAACTTGCTTACTGACCACGGGCAGTCTGCAAAGCCGCATGAGACTCCCAAGCTCACCTTAACGGCTAAAAAGTTTCCCAAGCTCAAAAGTCAAATCAAACTTGTTCAGGGTTGATTTTTGAATCCGAGAGTCGGTGGAAGAATGTCAAAAAAGCTGGCAAAAGCTGTATTTGCAGTCGTAGAGAGAGAAACATGCTTACTGACTGTGGGGAGCCTGAACAACACATGAGACGCCTAAGCCTACCGTGATGTCTAACAAGGCTACCAGGCTCAAAATTAAAAAAAAAAAAAGAAAAAAAAAAACTAGCTTGTTGAGGGGTCATGGTCCATTTTTGCTCTCGGGGCCTGCAAACTGCAGCAGCCAAAAAAACCACAATGAGAGTCCAAAACTCACAGTGAAGACTCCTGGGCATCGAAAAGGTGAAATGAAGCTTTTTCATGGAGGCCAGAGTCACAGTTGGTGGCAGGATTTCATAAACGCTGGCAAAAGCTGTATTGCCAGCCCTAGAGCCTGGAAACTTGCTTACTGACCACGGGCAGTCTGCAAAGCCGCATGAGACTCCCAAGCTCACCTTAACGGCTAAAAAGTTTCCCAAGCTCAAAAGTCAAATCAAACTTGTTCAGGGATGATTTTTGAATCCGAGAGTCGGTGGAAGAATGTCAAAAAAGCTGGCAAAAGCTGTATTTGCAGTCGTAGAGAGAGAAACATGCTTACTGACTGTGGGAAAGCCTGAACAACACATGAGACGCCTAAGCCTACCGTGATGTCTAACAAGGCTACCAGGCTCAAAAGTAAAAAAAAAAAAAAGAAAAAAAAAAACTAGCTTGTTGAGGGGTCATGGTCCATTTTTGCTCTCGGGGCCTGCAAACTGCAGCAGCCAAAAAAACCACAATGAGAGCCCAAATCTCACAGTGAAGACTCCTGGGCATCGAAAAGGTGAAATTAAGCTTTTTCATGGAGGCCAGAGTCACAGTTGGTGGCAGGATTTCATAAACGCTGGCAAAAGCTGTATTGGCAGCCCTAGAGCCTGGAAACTTGCTTACTGACCACGGGGAGCCCGCAAAGCCGCATGAGACTCCCAAGCTCACCTTAAACGGCTAAAAAGTTTCCCAAGCTCAAAAGTCAAATCAAACTTGTTCAGGGTTGATTTTTGAATCCGAGACCTGCAAACTGCGGGGTCTCAAAAACCACATGAGACTCCAAAGCTCACCGTCACTCTAACAAGGCTCCCAGGCTCAAAAGTAAAAAAAAAAAAAAAAAAAAAACTAGCTTGTTGAGGGGTCATGGTCCATTTTTGCTACCAGGGCCTGCAAATTGCAGCAGCCAAAAAAACCAGAATGAGAGTCCAAATATCACAGTGAAGACTCCTAGCCGTCAAAAAGGTGAAATGAAGCTTATTAACGTGCGAGAGTCACAGTAGGTGGAAGAATGTCAAAAAAGCTGGCAAAAGCTGTATTTGCAGTCGTAGAGAGAGAAACATGCTTACTGACTGTGGGGAGCCTGAACAACACATGAGACGCCTAAGCCTACCGTGATGTCTAACAAGGCTACCAGGCTCAAAAGTAAAAAAAAAAAAAAGAAAAAAAAAAACTAGCTTGTTGAGGGGTCATGGTCCATTTTTGCTCTCGGGGCCTGCATACTGCAGCAGCCAAAAAAACCACAATGAGAGCCCAAATCTCACAGTGAAGACTCCTGGGCATCGAAAAGGTGAAATTAAGCTTTTTCATGGAGGCCAGAGTCACAGTTGGTGGCAGGATTTCATAAACGCTGGCAAAAGCTGTATTGGCAGTCCTAGAGCCTGGAAACTTGCTTACTGACCACGGGGAGCCTGCAAAGCCGCATGAGACTCCCAAGCTCACCTTAACGGCTAAAAAGTTTCCCAAGCTCAAAAGTCAAATCAAACTTGTTCAGGGTTGATTTTTGAATCCGAGACCTGCAAACTGCGGGGTCTCAAAAACCACATGAGACTCCAAAGCTCACCGTCACGTCTAACAAGGCTCCCAGGCTCAAAAGTAAAAAAAAAAAAAAAAAACTAGCTTGTTGAGGGGTTAATGGTCCTTTTGTGCTACCGGGGCCTGCAAATTGCAGCAGCCAAAAAAACCAGAATGAGAGTCCAAATATCACAGTGAATACTCCTAGCCGTCAAAAAGGTGAAATGAAGCTTATTAACGTAAGCGAGAGTCACAGTAGGTGGAAGAATGTCAAAAAAGCTGGCAAAAGCTGTATTTGCAGCCGTAGAGAGAGAAACATGCTTACTGACTGTGGGGAGCCTGAACAACACATGAGACGCCTAAGTTCACCGTGATGTCTAACAAGGGTACCAGGCTCAAAAGTAAAAAAAAAAAAGAAAAAAGAAAACTAGCTTGTTGAGGAGTCATGGTCCATTTTTGCTCTCGGGGCCTGCAAACTGCAGCAGCCAAAAAAACCACAATGAGAGCCCAAATCTCACAGTGAAGACTCCTGGGCATCGAAAAGGTGAAATGAAGCTTTTTCATGGAGGCCAGAGTCTCACAGTTGGAGGCAGGATTTCATAAACGCTGGCAAAAGCTGTATTGGCAGCCCTAGAGCCTGGAAACTTGCTTACTGACCATGGGCAGTCTGCAAAGCCGCATGAGACTCCCAGCTCACCTTAACGGCTAAAAAGTTTCCCAAGCTCAAAAGTCAAATCAAACTTATTCAGGGTTGATTTTTGAATCCGAGACCTGCAAACTGCAAGGGGTCTCAAAAACCACATGAGACTCCAAAGCTCACCGTCACTCTAACAAGGCTCCCAGGCTCAAAAGTAAAAAAAAAAAAAAAAAAAAACTAGCTTGTTGAGGGGTCATGGTCCATTTTTGCTACCAGGGCTGCAAATTGCAGCAGCCAAAAAAACCAGAATGAGAGTCCAAATCTCACAGTGAAGACTCCTAGCCGTCAAAAAGGTGAAATGAAGCTTATTTAACGTAAGCGAGAGTCACAGTAGGTGGAAGAATGTCAAAAAAGCTGGCAAAAGCTGTATTTGCAGTCGTAGAGCCTGGAAACATGCTTACTGACCTGGGGAGCCTGAACAAGCACATGAGACGCCTAAGCTCACCGTGATGTCTAACAAGGCTTCCAGTCTCAAAAGTAAAAAAAAAACAAAAAACTAGCAAACTGCAGCAGCCAAAAAAACCACAATGAGAGCCCAAATCTCACAGTGAAGACTCCTGGGCATCGAAAAGGTGAAATGAAGCTTTTCATGGAGGCCAGAGTCACAGTTGGTGGCAGGATTTCATAAACGCTGGCAAAAGCTGTATTGGCAGCCCTAGAGCCTGGAAACTTACTTACTGACCACGGGGAGCCTGCAAAGCCGCATGAGACTCCCAAGCTCACCTTAACGGCTAAAAAGTTTCCCAAGCTCAAAAGTCAAATCAAACTTGTTCAGGGTTGATTTTTGAATCCGAGACCTGCAAACTGCGGGGTCTCAAAAACCACATGAGACTCCAAAGCTCACCGTCACGTCTAACAAGGCTCCCAGGCTCAAAAGTAAAAAAAAAAAAAAAAAAAACTAGCTTGTTGAGGGGTTAATGGTCCATTTGTGCTACCGGGGCCTGCAAATTGCAGCAGCCAAAAAAACCAGAATGAGAGTCCAAATATCACAGTGAAGACTCCTAGCCGTCAAAAAGGTGAAATGAAGCTTATTAACGTAAGCGAGAGTCACAGTAGGTGGAAGAATGTCAAAAAAGCTGGCAAAAGCTGTATTTGCAGTCGTCGAGAGAGAAACATGCTTACTGACTGTGGGGAGCCTGAACAACACATGAGACGCCTAAGCTCACCGTGATGTCTAACAAGGCTACCAGGCTCAAAAGTAAAAAAAAAAAGAAACTAGCTTGTTGAGGGGTCATGGTCCATTTTTGCTCTCGGGGCCTGCAAACTGCAGCAGCCAAAAAAACCACAATGAGAGCCCAAATCTCACAGTGAAGACTCCTGGGCATCGAAAAGGTGAAATGAAGCTTTTTCATGGAGGCCAGAGTCTCACAGTTGGAGGCAGGATTTCATAAACGCTGGCAAAAGCTGTATTGGCAGCCCTAGAGCCTGGAAACTTGCTTACTGACCATGGGCAGTCTGCAAAGCCGCATGAGACTCCCAGCTCACCTTAACGGCTAAAAAGTTTCCCAAGCTCAAAAGTCAAATCAAACTTGTTCAGGGTTGATTTTTGAATCCGAGACCTGCAAACTGCGGGGTCTCAAAAACCACATGAGACTCCAAAGCTCACCGTCACTCTAACAAGGCTCCCAGGCTCAAAAGTAAAAAAAAAAATAAAAAAAAACTAGCTTGTTGAGGGGTCATGGTCCATTTTTGCTACCAGGGCCTGCAAATTGCAGCAGCCAAAAAAACCAGAATGAGAGTCCAAATATCACAGTGAAGACTCCTAGCCGTCAAAAAGGTGAAATGAAGCTTTTTCATGGAGGCCAGAGTCTCACAGTTGGAGGCAGGATTTCATAAACGCTGGCAAAAGCTGTATTGGCAGCCCTAGAGCCTGGAAACTTGCTTACTGACCATGGGCAGTCTGCAAAGCCGCATGAGACTCCCAGCTCACCTTAACGGCTAAAAAGTTTCCCAAGCTCAAAAGTCAAATCAAACTTATTCAGGGTTGATTTTTGAATCCGAGACCTGCAAACTGCAAGGGGTCTCAAAAACCACATGAGACTCTAAAGCTCACCGTCACGTCTAACAAGGCTCCCAGGCTCAAAAGTAAAGAAAAAAAAAAATAATAATAAGTTTGTTGAGGGGTTAATGGTCCATTTGTGCTACCGGGGCCTGCAAATTGCAGCAGCCAAAAAAACCAGAATGAGAGTCCAAATATCACAGTGAATACTCCTAGCCGTCAAAAGGTGAAATGAAGCTTATTAACGTAAGCGAGAGTCACAGTAGGTGGAAGAATGTCAAAAAAGCTGGCAAAAGCTGTATTTGCAGCCGTAGAGAGAGAAACATGCTTACTGACTGTGGGGAGCCTGAACAACACATGAGACGCCTAAGCTCACCGTGATGTCTAACAAGGCTACCAGGCTCAAAAGCAAAAAAAAAAAAGAAAAAAGAAAACTAGCTTGTTGAGGGGTCATGGTCCATTTTTGCTCTCGGGGCCTGCAAACTGCAGCAGCCAAAAAAAACACAATGAGAGTCCAAAACTCACAGAGAAGACTCCTGGGCATCGAAAAGGTGAAATGAAGCTTTTTCATGGAGGCCAGAGTCACAGTTGGTGGCAGGATTTCATAAACGCTGGCAAAAGCTGTATTGGCAGCCCTAGAGCCTGGAAACTTGCTTACTGACCACGGGCAGTCTGCAAAGCCGCATGAGACTCCCAAGCTCACCTTAACGGCTAAAAAGTTTCCCAAGCTCAAAAGTCAAATCAAACTTGTTCAGGGTTGATTTTTGAATCCGAGAGTCGGTGGAAGAATGTCAAAAAAGCTGGCAAAAGCTGTATTTGCAGTCGTAGAGAGAGAAACATGCTTACTGACTGTGGGGAGCCTGAACAACACATGAGACGCCTAAGCCTACCGTGATGTCTAACAAGGCTACCAGGCTCAAAAGTAAAAAAAAAAAAAGAAAAAAAAAAACTAGCTTGTTGAGGGGTCATGGTCCATTTTTGCTCTCGGGGCCTGCAAACTGCAGCAGCCAAAAAAACCACAATGAGAGCCCAAATCTCACAGTGAAGACTCCTGGGCATCGAAAAGGTGAAATTAAGCTTTTTCATGGAGGCCAGAGTCACAGTTGGTGGCAGTATTTCATAAACGCTGGCAAAAGCTGTATTGGCAGCCCTAGAGCCTGGAAACTTGCTTACTGACCACGGGGAGCCCTCAAAGCCGCATGAGACTCCCAAGCTCACCTTAAACGGCTAAAAAGTTTCCCAAGCTCAAAAGTCAAATCAAACTTGTTCAGGGTTGATTTTTGAATCCGAGACCTGCAAACTGCGGGGTCTCAAAAACCACATGAGACTCCAAAGCTCACCGTCACTCTAACAAGGCTCCCAGGCTCAAAAGTAAAAAAAAAAAAAAAAAAAAAACTAGCTTGTTGAGGGGTCATGGTCCATTTTTGCTACCAGGGCCTGCAAATTGCAGCAGCCAAAAAAACCAGAATGAGAGTCCAAATATCACAGTGAAGACTCCTAGCCGTCAAAAAGGTGAAATGAAGCTTATTAACGTAAGCGAGAGTCACAGTAGGTGGAAGAATGTCAAAAAAGCTGGCAAAAGCTGTATTTGCAGTCGTAGAAAGAGAAACATGCTTACTGACTGTGGGGAGCCTGAACAACACATGAGACGCCTAAGCTCACCGTGATGTCTAACAAGGCTACCAGGCTCAAAAGTAAAAAAAAAAAGAAAAAAAAAAACTAGCTTGTTGAGGGGTCATGGTCCATTTTTGCTCTCGGGGCCTGCAAACTGCAGCAGCCAAAAAAACCACAATGAGAGCCCAAATCTCACAGTGAAGACTCCTGGGCATCGAAAAGGTGAAATGAAGCTTTTTCATGGAGGCCAGAGTCTCACAGTTGGAGGCAGGATTTCATAAACGCTGGCAAAAGCTGTATTGGCAGCCCTAGAGCCTGGAAACTTGCTTACTGACCACGGGGAGCCCGCAAAGCCGCATGAGACTCCCAAGCTCACCTTAAACGGCTAAAAAGTTTCCCAAGCTCAAAAGTCAAATCAAACTTGTTCAGGGTTGATTTTTGAATCCGAGACCTGCAAACTGCAAGGGGTCTCAAAAACCACATGAGACTCCAAAGCTCACCGTCACGTCTAACAAGGCTCCCAGGCTCAAAAGTAAAAAAAAAAAAAAAAAACTAGCTTGTTGAGGGGTTAATGGTCCATTTGTGCTACCGGGGCCTGCAAATTGCAGCAGCCAAAAAAAACAGAATGAGAGTCCAAATATCACAGTGAAGACTCCTAGCCGTCAAAAAGGTGAAATGAAGCTTATTAACGTAAGCGAGAGTCACAGTAGGTGGAAGAATGTCACAAAAGTGGCAAAAACTGTATTTGCAGTCGTAGAGAGAGAAACATGCTTACTGACTGTGGGGAGCCTGAACAACACATGAGACGCCTAAGCTCACCGTGATGTCGAACAAGGCTACCAGGCTCAAAAGTAAAAAAAAAAAGAAAAAAAAAAAACTAGCTTGTTGAGGGGTTAATGGTCCATTTGTGCTACCGGGGCCTGCAAATTGCAGCAGCCAAAAAAAACAGAATGAGAGTCCAAATATCACAGTGAAGACTCCTAGCCGTCAAAAAGGTGAAATGAAGCTTATTACGTAAGCGAGAGTCACAGTAGGTGGAAGAATGTCAAAAAAGCTGGCAAAAGCTGTATTTGCAGTCGTAGAGCCTGGAAACATGCTTACTGACTGTGGGGAGCCTGAACAAGCACATGAGACGCCTAAGCTCACCGTGATGTCTAACAAGGCTACCAGTCTCAAAAGTAAAAAAAAACAAAAAAACTAGCTTGTTGAGGGGTCATGGTCCATTTTTGCTCTCGGGTCCTGCAAACTGCAGCAGCCAAAAAAAACACAATGGGAGCCCAAATCTCACAGTGAAGACTCCTGGGCATCGAAAAGGTGAAATGAAGCTTTTTCATGGAGGCCAGAGTCTCACAGTTGGTGGCAGGATTTCATAAACGCTGGCAAAAGCTGTATTGCCAGCCCTAGAGCCTGGAAACTTGCTTACTGACCACGGGGAGCCCGCAAAGCCGCATGAGACTCCCAAGCTCACCTTAAACGGCTAAAAAGTTTCCCAAGCTCAAAAGTCAAATCAAACTTGTTCAGGGTTGATTTTTGAATCCGAGACCTGCAAACTGCAAGGGGTCTCAAAAACCACATGAGACTCCAAAGCTCACCGTCACGTCTAACAAGGCTCCCAGGCTCAAAAGTAAAAAAAAAAAAAAAAAACTAGCTTGTTGAGGGGTTAATGGTCCATTTGTGCTACCGGGGCCTGCAAATTGCAGCAGCCAAAAAAAACAGAATGAGAGTCCAAATATCACAGTGAAGACTCCTAGCCGTCAAAAAGGTGAAATGAAGCTTATTAACGTAAGCGAGAGTCACAGTAGGTGGAAGAATGTCAAAAAAGCTGGCAAAAGCTGTATTTGCAGTCGTAGAGAGAGAAACATGCTTACTGACTGTGGGGAGCCTGAACAACACATGAGACGCCTAAGCTCACCGTGATGTCTAACAAGGCTACCAGGCTCAAAAGTAAAAAAAAAAAAAAAACTAGCTTGTTGAGGGGGTCATGGTCCATTTTTGCTCTCGGGGCCTGCAAACTGCAGCAGCCAAAAAAAACCACAATGAGAGTCCAACTCTCACAATGAAGACTCCTGTGCATCGAAAAGGTGAAATTAAGCTTTTTCATGGAGGCCAGAGTCACAGTTGGTGGCAGTATTTCATAAACGCTGGCAGAAGCTGTATTGGCAGCCCTAGAGCCTGGAAACTTGCTTACTGACCACGGGGAGTCTGCAAAACCGCATGAGACACCCAAGCTCACCGTAACGGCTAAAATGTTTCCCAGGCGCAAAAGTCAAATCAAACTTGTTCAGGATTGGTTTTTGCATCCTAGACCTGCAAATTGCATGGGGTCTCAAAAACCACATGAGACTCCAAAGCTCACCGTCATGTCTCACAAGGCTCCCAGGCTCAACAGTTAAAAAAAAAAAAAAAACTAGCTTGTTTAGAGGTCATGATCTATTTTTGCTACCGGGGCATGCAAATTGCAGCAGCCAAAAAAACCAGAATGAGAGTCCAAATCTCACAGTAAGGACTCCTAGCCGTCGAAAAGGTGAAATGAAGCTTATTAACGTAAGCGGAGTCACAGTCGGTGGAAGAATGTCAAAAAAGCTGGCAAAAGCTGTATTTGCAGTCGTAGAGAGAGAAACATGCTTACTGACTGTGGGGAGCCTGAACAGACGCCTAAGCTCACCGTGATGTCCAACAAGGCTACCAGTCTCAAAAGTAAAAAAAAAACAAAAAAACTAGCTTGTTGAGGGGTCATGGTCCATTTTTGCTCTCGGGGCCTGCAAACTGCAGCAGCCAAAAAAAACACAATGGGAGTCCAAATCTCACAGTGAAGACTCCTGGGCATCGAAAAGGTGAAATGAAGCTTTTTCATGGAGGCCAGAGTCACAGTTGGTGGCAGGATTTCATAAACGCTGGCAAAAGCTGTATTGCCAGCCCTAGAGCCTGGAAACTTGCTTACTGACCACGGGCAGTCTGCAAAGCCGCATGAGACTCCCAAGCTCACCTTAACGGCTAAAAAGTTTCCCAAGCTCAAAAGTCAAATCAAACTTGTTCAGGGTTGATTTTTGAATCCGAGAGTCGGTGTAAGAATGTCAAAAAAGCTGGCAAAAGCTGTATTTGCAGTCGTAGAGAGAGAAACATGCTTACTGACTGTGGGGAGCCTGAACAACACATGAGACTCCTAAGCCTACCGTGATGTCTAACAAGGCTACCAGGCTCAAAAGTAAAAAAAAAAAAAAGAAAAAAAAAAACTAGCTTGTTGAGGGGTCATGGTCCATTTTTGCTCTCGGGGCCTGCAAACTGCAGCAGCCAAAAAAACCACAATGAGAGCCCAAATCTCACAGTGAAGACTCCTGGGCATCGAAAAGGTGAAATGAAGCTTTTTCATGGAGGCCAGAGTCTCACAGTTGGAGGCAGGATTTCATAAACGCTGGCAAAAGCTGTATTGGCAGCCCTAGAGCCTGGAAACTTGCTTACTGACCATGGGCAGTCTGCAAAGCCGCATGAGACTCCCAGCTCACCTTAACGGCTAAAAAGTTTCCCAAGCTCAAAAGTCAAATCAAACTTGTTCAGGGTTGATTTTTGAATCCGAGACCTGCAAACTGCGGGGTCTCAAAAACCACATGAGACTCCAAAGCTCACCGTCACTCTAACAAGGCTCCCAGGCTCAAAAGTAAAAAAAAAAAAAAAAAAAAACTAGCTTGTTGAGGGGTCATGGTCCATTTTTGCTACCAGGGCCTGCAAATTGCAGCAGCCAAAAAAACCAGAATGAGAGTCCAAATATCACAGTGAAGACTCCTAGCCGTCAAAAAGGTGAAATGAAGCTTTTTCATGGAGGCCAGAGTCTCACAGTTGGAGGCAGGATTTCATAAACGCTGGCAAAAGCTGTATTGGCAGCCCTAGAGCCTGGAAACTTGCTTACTGACCATGGGCAGTCTGCAAAGCCGCATGAGACTCCCAGCTCACCTTAACGGCTAAAAAGTTTCCCAAGCTCAAAAGTCAAATCAAACTTATTCAGGGTTGATTTTTGAATCCGAGACCTGCAAACTGCAAGGGGTCTCAAAAACCACATGAGACTCTAAAGCTCACCGTCACGTCTAACAAGGCTCCCAGGCTCAAAGGTAAAGAAAAAAAAAAATAATAATAAGTTTGTTGAGGGGTTAATGGTCCATTTGTGCTACCGGGGCCTGCAAATTGCAGCAGCCAAAAAAACCAGAATGAGAGTCCAAATATCACAGTGAATACTCCTAGCCGTCAAAAGGTGAAATGAAGCTTATTAACGTAAGCGAGAGTCACAGTAGGTGGAAGAATGTCAAAAAAGCTGGCAAAAGCTGTATTTGCAGCCGTAGAGAGAGAAACATGCTTACTGACTGTGGGGAGCCTGAACAACACATGAGACGCCTAAGCTCACCGTGATGTCTAACAAGGCTACCAGGCTCAAAAGCAAAAAAAAAAAAGAAAAAAGAAAACTAGCTTGTTGAGGGGTCATGGTCCATTTTTGCTCTCGGGGCCTGCAAACTGCAGCAGCCAAAAAAAACACAATGAGAGTCCAAAACTCACAGAGAAGACTCCTGGGCATCGAAAAGGTGAAATGAAGCTTTTTCATGGAGGCCAGAGTCACAGTTGGTGGCAGGATTTCATAAACGCTGGCAAAAGCTGTATTGGCAGCCCTAGAGCCTGGAAACTTGCTTACTGACCACGGGCAGTCTGCAAAGCCGCATGAGACTCCCAAGCTCACCTTAACGGCTAAAAAGTTTCCCAAGCTCAAAAGTCAAATCAAACTTGTTCAGGGTTGATTTTTGAATCCGAGAGTCGGTGGAAGAATGTCAAAAAAGCTGGCAAAAGCTGTATTTGCAGTCGTAGAGAGAGAAACATGCTTACTGACTGTGGGGAGCCTGAACAACACATGAGACGCCTAAGCCTACCGTGATGTCTAACAAGGCTACCAGGCTCAAAAGTAAAAAAAAAAAAAGAAAAAAAAAAACTAGCTTGTTGAGGGGTCATGGTCCATTTTTGCTCTCGGGGCCTGCAAACTGCAGCAGCCAAAAAAACCACAATGAGAGCCCAAATCTCACAGTGAAGACTCCTGGGCATCGAAAAGGTGAAATTAAGCTTTTTCATGGAGGCCAGAGTCACAGTTGGTGGCAGTATTTCATAAACGCTGGCAAAAGCTGTATTGGCAGCCCTAGAGCCTGGAAACTTGCTTACTGACCACGGGGAGCCCTCAAAGCCGCATGAGACTCCCAAGCTCACCTTAAACGGCTAAAAAGTTTCCCAAGCTCAAAAGTCAAATCAAACTTGTTCAGGGTTGATTTTTGAATCCGAGACCTGCAAACTGCGGGGTCTCAAAAACCACATGAGACTCCAAAGCTCACCGTCACTCTAACAAGGCTCCCAGGCTCAAAAGTAAAAAAAAAAAAAAAAAAAAAACTAGCTTGTTGAGGGGTCATGGTCCATTTTTGCTACCAGGGCCTGCAAATTGCAGCAGCCAAAAAAACCAGAATGAGAGTCCAAATATCACAGTGAAGACTCCTAGCCGTCAAAAAGGTGAAATGAAGCTTATTAACGTAAGCGAGAGTCACAGTAGGTGGAAGAATGTCAAAAAAGCTGGCAAAAGCTGTATTTGCAGTCGTAGAAAGAGAAACATGCTTACTGACTGTGGGGAGCCTGAACAACACATGAGACGCCTAAGCTCACCGTGATGTCTAACAAGGCTACCAGGCTCAAAAGTAAAAAAAAAAAGAAAAAAAAAAACTAGCTTGTTGAGGGGTCATGGTCCATTTTTGCTCTCGGGGCCTGCAAACTGCAGCAGCCAAAAAAACCACAATGAGAGCCCAAATCTCACAGTGAAGACTCCTGGGCATCGAAAAGGTGAAATGAAGCTTTTTCATGGAGGCCAGAGTCTCACAGTTGGAGGCAGGATTTCATAAACGCTGGCAAAAGCTGTATTGGCAGCCCTAGAGCCTGGAAACTTGCTTACTGACCACGGGGAGCCCGCAAAGCCGCATGAGACTCCCAAGCTCACCTTAAACGGCTAAAAAGTTTCCCAAGCTCAAAAGTCAAATCAAACTTGTTCAGGGTTGATTTTTGAATCCGAGACCTGCAAACTGCAAGGGGTCTCAAAAACCACATGAGACTCCAAAGCTCACCGTCACGTCTAACAAGGCTCCCAGGCTCAAAAGTAAAAAAAAAAAAAAAAAAACTAGCTTGTTGAGGGGTTAATGGTCCATTTGTGCTACCGGGGCCTGCAAATTGCAGCAGCCAAAAAAAACAGAATGAGAGTCCAAATATCACAGTGAAGACTCCTAGCCGTCAAAAAGGTGAAATGAAGCTTATTAACGTAAGCGAGAGTCACAGTAGGTGGAAGAATGTCACAAAAGTGGCAAAAACTGTATTTGCAGTCGTAGAGAGAGAAACATGCTTACTGACTGTGGGGAGCCTGAACAACACATGAGACGCCTAAGCTCACCGTGATGTCGAACAAGGCTACCAGGCTCAAAAGTAAAAAAAAAAAGAAAAAATTAAAACTAGCTTGTTGAGGGGTTAATGGTCCATTTGTGCTACCGGGGCCTGCAAATTGCAGCAGCCAAAAAAAACAGAATGAGAGTCCAAATATCACAGTGAAGACTCCTAGCCGTCAAAAAGGTGAAATGAAGCTTATTACGTAAGCGAGAGTCACAGTAGGTGGAAGAATGTCAAAAAAGCTGGCAAAAGCTGTATTTGCAGTCGTAGAGCCTGGAAACATGCTTACTGACTGTGGGGAGCCTGAACAAGCACATGAGACGCCTAAGCTCACCGTGATGTCTAACAAGGCTACCAGTCTCAAAAGTAAAAAAAAACAAAAAAACTAGCTTGTTGAGGGGTCATGGTCCATTTTTGCTCTCGGGTCCTGCAAACTGCAGCAGCCAAAAAAAACACAATGGGAGCCCAAATCTCACAGTGAAGACTCCTGGGCATCGAAAAGGTGAAATGAAGCTTTTTCATGGAGGCCAGAGTCTCACAGTTGGTGGCAGGATTTCATAAACGCTGGCAAAAGCTGTATTGCCAGCCCTAGAGCCTGGAAACTTGCTTACTGACCACGGGGAGCCCGCAAAGCCGCATGAGACTCCCAAGCTCACCTTAAACGGCTAAAAAGTTTCCCAAGCTCAAAAGTCAAATCAAACTTGTTCAGGGTTGATTTTTGAATCCGAGACCTGCAAACTGCAAGGGGTCTCAAAAACCACATGAGACTCCAAAGCTCACCGTCACGTCTAACAAGGCTCCCAGGCTCAAAAGTAAAAAAAAAAAAAAAAAAACTAGCTTGTTGAGGGGTTAATGGTCCATTTGTGCTACCGGGGCCTGCAAATTGCAGCAGCCAAAAAAAACAGAATGAGAGTCCAAATATCACAGTGAAGACTCCTAGCCGTCAAAAAGGTGAAATGAAGCTTATTAACGTAAGCGAGAGTCACAGTAGGTGGAAGAATGTCAAAAAAGCTGGCAAAAGCTGTATTTGCAGTCGTAGAGAGAGAAACATGCTTACTGACTGTGGGGAGCCTGAACAACACATGAGACGCCTAAGCTCACCGTGATGTCTAACAAGGCTACCAGGCTCAAAAGTAAAAAAAAAAAAAAAACTAGCTTGTTGAGGGGGTCATGGTCCATTTTTGCTCTCGGGGCCTGCAAACTGCAGCAGCCAAAAAAAACCACAATGAGAGTCCAAATCTCACAATGAAGACTCCTGTGCATCGAAAAGGTGAAATTAAGCTTTTTCATGGAGGCCAGAGTCACAGTTGGTGGCAGTATTTCATAAACGCTGGCAGAAGCTGTATTGGCAGCCCTAGAGCCTGGAAACTTGCTTACTGACCACGGGGAGTCTGCAAAACCGCATGAGACACCCAAGCTCACCGTAACGGCTAAAATGTTTCCCAGGCGCAAAAGTCAAATCAAACTTGTTCAGGATTGGTTTTTGCATCCTAGACCTGCAAATTGCATGGGGTCTCAAAAACCACATGAGACTCCAAAGCTCACCGTCATGTCTCACAAGGCTCCCAGGCTCAACAGTTAAAAAAAAAAAAAAAACTAGCTTGTTTAGAGGTCATGATCTATTTTTGCTACCGGGGCATGCAAATTGCAGCAGCCAAAAAAACCAGAATGAGAGTCCAAATCTCACAGTAAGGACTCCTAGCCGTCGAAAAGGTGAAATGAAGCTTATTAACGTAAGCGGAGTCACAGTCGGTGGAAGAATGTCAAAAAAGCTGGCAAAAGCTGTATTTGCAGTCGTAGAGAGAGAAACATGCTTACTGACTGTGGGGAGCCTGAACAGACGCCTAAGCTCACCGTGATGTCCAACAAGGCTACCAGTCTCAAAAGTAAAAAAAAAACAAAAAAAGTAGCTTGTTGAGGGGTCATGGTCCATTTTTGCTCTCGGGGCCTGCAAACTGCAGCAGCCAAAAAAAACACAATGGGAGTCCAAATCTCACAGTGAAGACTCCTGGGCATCGAAAAGGTGAAATGAAGCTTTTTCATGGAGGCCAGAGTCACAGTTGGTGGCAGGATTTCATAAACGCTCGCAAAAGCTGTATTGCCAGCCCTAGAGCCTGGAAACTTGCTTACTGACCACGGGCAGTCTGCAAAGCCGCATGAGACTCCCAAGCTCACCTTAACGGCTAAAAAGTTTCCCAAGCTCAAAAGTCAAATCAAACTTGTTCAGGGTTGATTTTTGAATCCGAGAGTCGGTGTAAGAATGTCAAAAAAGCTGGCAAAAGCTGTATTTGCAGTCGTAGAGAGAGAAACATGCTTACTGACTGTGGGGAGCCTGAACAACACATGAGACTCCTAAGCCTACCGTGATGTCTAACAAGGCTACCAGGCTCAAAAGTAAAAAAAAAAAAAAGAAAAAAAAAAACTAGCTTGTTGAGGGGTCATGGTCCATTTTTGCTCTCGGGGCCTGCAAACTGCAGCAGCCAAAAAAACCACAATGAGAACCCAAATCTCACAGTGAAGACTCCTGGGCATCGAAAAGGTGAAATTAAGCTTTTTCATGGAGGCCAGAGTCACAGTTGGTGGCAGGATTTCATAAACGCTGGCAAAAGCTGTATTGGCAGCCCTAGAGCCTGGAAACTTGCTTACTGACCACGGGGAGCCCGCAAAGCCGCATGAGACTCCCAAGCTCACCTTAAACGGCTAAAAAGTTTCCCAAGCTCAAAAGTCAAATCAAACTTGTTCAGGGTTGATTTTTGAATCCGAGACCTGCAAACTGCAAGGGGTCTCAAAAACCACATGAGACTCCAAAGCTCACCGTCACGTCTAACAAGGCTCCCAGGCTCAAAAGTAAAAAAAAAAAAAAAAAAACTAGCTTGTTGAGGGGTTAATGGTCCATTTGTGCTACCGGGGCCTGCAAATTGCAGCAGCCAAAAAAACCAGAATGAGAGTCCAAATATCACAGTGAAGAATCCTAGCCGTCAAAAAGGTGAAATGAAGCTTATTAACGTAAGCGAGAGTCACAGTAGGTGGAAGAATGTCAAAAAAGCTGGCAAAAGCTGTATTTGCAGCCGTAGAGAGAGAAACATGCTTACCGACTGTGGGGAGCCTGAACAACACATGAGACGCCTAAGCTCACCGTGATGTCTAACAAGGCTACCAGGCTCAAAAGTAAAAAAAAAAAGAAAAAAGAAAACTAGCTTGTTGAGGGGTCATGGTCCATTTTTGCTCTCGGGGTCTGCAAACTGCAGCAGCCAAAAAAACCACAACGAGAGTCCAAATCTCACAGTGAAGACTCCTGGGCATCGAAAAGGTGAAATGAAGCTTTTTCATGGAGGCCAGAGTCACAGTTGAAGGCAGGATTTCATAAACGCTGGCAAAAGCTGTATTGGCAGCCCTAGAGCCTGGAAACTTGCTTACTGACCACGGGGAGCCTGCAAAGCCGCATGAGACTCCCAAGCTCACCTTAACGGCTAAAAAGTTTCCCAAGCTCAAAAGTCAAATCAAACTTGTTCAGG
Source organism: Triturus cristatus (assembly GCF_964204655.1). Classification (NCBI taxonomy): domain Eukaryota; kingdom Metazoa; phylum Chordata; class Amphibia; order Caudata; family Salamandridae; genus Triturus; species Triturus cristatus. Next base: position 1,588,801 of record NC_140584.1, on the reverse strand, counting down.
GTTGATTTTTGAATCCGAGACCTGCAAACTGCAAGGGGTCTCAAAACCACATGAGACTCTAAAGCTCACCGTCACGTCTAACAAGGCTCCCAGGCTCAAAAGTAAAGAAAAAAAATAAAATAATAAGTTTGTTGAGGGGTTAATGGTCCATTTGTGCTACCGGGGCCTGCAAATTGCAGCAGCCAAAAAAACCAGAATGAGAGTCCAAATATCACAGTGAAGACTCCTAGCCGTCAAAAAGGTGAAATGAAGCTTATTAACGTAAGCGAGAGTCACAGTAGGTGGAAGAATGTCAAAAAAGCTGGCAAAAGCTGTATTTGCAGTCGTAGAGAGAGAAACATGCTTACTGACTGTGGGGAGCCTGAACAACACATGAGCTCGCCGTGATGTCTAACAAGGCTCCCAGGCTCAAAAGTAAAAAAAAAAAAAAAAAAAACTAGCTTGTTGAGGGGTCATGGTCCATTTTTGCTACCAGGGCCTGCAAATTGCAGCAGCCAAAAAAATCAGAATGAGAGTCCAAATCTCACAGTGAAGACTCCTAGCCGTCAAAAAGGTGAAATGAAGCTTATTAACGTAAGCGAGAGTCACAGTAGGTGGAAGAATGTCAAAAAAGCTGGCAAAAGCTGTATTTGCAGTCGTAGAGCCTGGAAACATGCTTCTGACTCTGGGGAGCCTGAACAAGCACATGAGACGCCTAAGCTCACCGTGATGTCTAACAAAGCTACCAGTCTCAAAAGTAAAAAAAAAAAAAAAACTAGCAAACTGCAGCAGCCAAAAAAACCACAATGAGAGCCCAAATCTCACAGTGAAGACTCCTGGGCATCGAAAAGGTGAAATGAAGCTTTTTCATGGAGGCCAGAGTCACAGTTGAAGGCAGGATTTCATAAACGCTGGCAAAAGCTGTATTGGCAGCCCTAGAGCCTGGAAACTTGCGTACTGACCACGGGGAGCCTGCAAAGCCGCATGAGACTCCCAAGCTCACCTTAACGGCTAAAAAATTTCCCAAGCTCAAAAGTCAAATCAAACTTGTTCAGGGTTGATTTTTGAATCCGAGACCTGCAAACTGTGGGGTCTCAAAAACCACATGAGACTCCAAAGCTCACCGTCACGTCTAACAAGGCTCCCAGGCTCAAAAGTAAAAAAAAAAAAAAAAAACTAGCTTGTTGAGGGGTTAATGGTCCATTTGTGCTACCGGGGCCTGCAAATTGCAGCAGCCAAAAAAAACAGAATGAGAGTCCAAATATCACAGTGAAGACTCCTAGCCGTCAAAAAGGTGAAATGAAGCTTATTAACGTAAGCGAGAGTCACAGTAGGTGGAAGAATGTCAAAAAAGCTGGCAAAAGCTGTATATGCAGCCGTAGAGAGAGAAACATGCTTACCGACTGTGGGGAGCCTGAACAACACATGAGACGCCTAAGCTCACCGTGATGTCTAACAAGGCTACCAGGCTCAAAAGTAAAAAAAAAAAAGAAAAAAGAAAACTAGCTTGTTGAGGGTCCATTTTTGCTCTCGGGGCCTGCAAACTGCAGCAGCCAAAAAAACCACAATGAGAGCCCAAATCTCACAGTGAAGACTCCTGGGCATCGAAAAGGTGAAATGAAGCTTTTTCATGGAGGCCAGAGTCTTACAGTTGGAGGCAGGATTTCATAAACGCTGGCAAAAGCTGTATTGGCAGCCCAGAGCCTGGAAACTTGCTTACTGACCACGGGGAGCCTGCAAAGCCGCATGAGACTCCCAAGCTCACCTTAACGGCTAAAAAGTTTCCCAAGCTCAAAAGTCAAATCAAACGTGTTCAGGGTTGATTTTTGAATCCGAGACCTGCAAACTGCAAGGGGTCTCAAAAACCACATGAGACTCTAAAGCTCACCGTCACGTCTAACAAGGCTCCCAGGCTCAAAAGTAAAGAAAAAAAATAAAATAATAAGTTTGTTGAGGGGTTAATGGTCCATTTGTGCTACCAGGGCCTGCAAATTGCAGCAGCCAAAAAAACCAGAATGAGAGTCCAAATATCACAGTGAAGACTCCTAGCCGTCAAAAAGGTGAAATGAAGCTTATTAACGTAAGCGAGAGTCACAGTAGGTGGAAGAATGTCAAAAAAGCTGGCAAAAGCTGTATTTGCAGTCGTAGAGAGAGAAACATGCTTACTGACTGTGGGGAGCCTGAACAACACATGAGCTCGCCGTGATGTCTAACAAGGCTACCAGGCACAAAAGTCAAAAAAAAAAAAGAAAATAAAAAACTAGCTTGTTGAGGGGTCATGGACCATTTTTGCTCTCGGGGCCTGCAAACTGCAGCAGCCAAAAAAACCACAATGAGAGTCCAAATCTCACAGTGAAGACTCCTGGGCATCGAAAAGGTGAAATGAAGCTTTTTCATGGAGGCCAGAGTCACAGTTGGTGGCAGGATTTCATAAACGCTGGCAAAAGCTGTATTGGCAGCCCTAGAGCCTGGAAACTTGCTTACTGACCACGGGGAGCCTGCAAAGCCGCATGAGACTCCCAAGCTCACCTTAACGGCTAAAAAGTTTCCCAAGCTCAAAAGTCAAATCAAACTTGTTCAGGGTTGATTTTTGAATCCGAGACCTGCAAACTGTGGGGTCTCAAAAACCACATGAGACTCCAAAGCTCACCGTCACGTCTAACAAGGCTCCCAGGCTCAAAAGTAAAAAAAAAAAAAAAAAACTAGCTTGTTGAGGGGTTAATGGTCCATTTGTGCTACCGGGGCCTGCAAATTGCAGCAGCCAAAAAAAACAGAATGAGAGTCCAAATATCACAGTGAAGACTCCTAGCCGTCAAAAAGGTGAAATGAAGCTTATTAACGTAAGCGAGAGTCACAGTAGGTGGAAGAATGTCAAAAAAGCTGGCAAAAGCTGTATATGCAGCCGTAGAGAGAGAAACATGCTTACCGACTGTGGGGAGCCTGAACAACACATGAGACGCCTAAGCTCACCGTGATGTCTAACAAGGCTACCAGGCTCAAAAGTAAAAAAAAAAAAGAAAAAAGAAAACTAGCTTGTTGAGGGGTCATGGTCCATTTTTGCTCTCGGGGCCTGCAAACTGCAGCAGCCAAAAAAACCACAATGAGAGCCCAAATCTCACAGTGAAGACTCCTGGGCATCGAAAAGGTGAAATGAAGCTTTTTCATGGAGGCCAGAGTCTTACAGTTGGAGGCAGGATTTCATAAACGCTGGCAAAAGCTGTATTGGCAGCCCTAGAGCCTGGAAACTTGCTTACTGACCACGGGGAGCCTGCAAAGCCGCATGAGACTCCCAAGCTCACCTTAACGGCTAAAAAGTTTCCCAAGCTCAAAAGTCAAATCAAACTTGTTCAGGGTTGATTTTTGAATCCGAGACCTGCAAACTGCAAGGGGTCTCAAAAACCACATGAGACTCTAAAGCTCACCGTCACGTCTAACAAGGCTCCCAGGCTCAAAATAAAGAAAAAAAATAAAATAATAAGTTTGTTGAGGGGTTAATGGTCCATTTGTGCTACCAGGGCCTGCAAATTGCAGCAGCCAAAAAAACCAGAATGAGAGTCCAAATATCACAGTGAAGACTCCTAGCCGTCAAAAAGGTGAAATGAAGCTTATTAACGTAAGCGAGAGTCACAGTAGGTGGAAGAATGTCAAAAAAGCTGGCAAAAGCTGTATTTGCAGTCGTAGAGAGAGAAACATGCTTACTGACTGTGGGGAGCCTGAACAACACATGAGCTCGCCGTGATGTCTAACAAGGCTACCAGGCACAAAAGTCAAAAAAAAAAAAGAAAATAAAAAACTAGCTTGTTGAGGGGTCATGGACCATTTTTGCTCTCGGGGCCTGCAAACTGCAGCAGCCAAAAAAACCACAATGAGAGTCCAAATCTCACAGTGAAGACTCCTGGGCATCGAAAAGGTGAAATGAAGCTTTTTCATGGAGGCCAGAGTCACAGTTGGTGGCAGGATTTCATAAACGCTGGCAAAAGCTGTATTGGCAGCCCTAGAGCCTGGAAACTTGCTTACTGACCACGGGGAGCCTGCAAAGCCGCATGAGACTCCCAAGCTCACCTTAACGGCTAAAAAGTTTCCCAAGCTCAAAAGTCAAATCAAACTTGTTCAGGGTTGATTTTTGAATCCGAGTCCTGCAAACTGCAAGGGGTCTCAAAAACCACATGAGACTCCAAAGCTCACCGTCACTCTAACAAGGCTCCCAGGCTCAAAAGTAAAAAAAAAAAAAAAAAAAACTAGCTTGTTGAGGGGTCATGGTCCATTTTTGCTACCAGGGCCTGCAAATTGCAGCAGCCAAAAAAACCAGAATGAGAGTCCAAATATCACAGTGAAGACTCCTAGCCGTCAAAAAGGTGAAATGAAGCTTATTAACGTAAGCGAGAGTCACAGTAGGTGGAAGAATGTCAAAAAAGCTGGCAAAAGCTGTATTTGCAGTCGTAGAGCCTGGAAACATGCTTACTGACTCTGGGGAGCCTGAACAAGCACATGAGACGCCTAAGCTCACCGTGATGTCTAACAAGGCTACCAGTCTCAAAAGTAAAAAAAAAAAAAAAACTAGCAAACTGCAGCAGCCAAAAAAACCACAATGAGAGCCCAAATCTCACAGTGAAGACTCCTGGGCATCGAAAAGGTGAAATGAAGCTTTTTCATGGAGGCCAGAGTCACAGTTGGTGGCAGGATTTCATAAACGCTGGCAAAAGCTGTATTGGCAGCCGTAGAGAGAGAAACATGCTTTCCGACTGTGGGGAGCCTGAACAACACATGAGACGCCTAAGCTCACCGTGATGTCTAACAAGGCTACCAGGCTCAAAAGTAAAAAAAAAAAGAAAAAAGAAAACTAGCTTGTTGAGGGGTCATGGTCCATTTTTGCTCTCGGGGACTGCAAACTGCAGCAGCCAAAAAAACCACAATGAGAGCCCAAATCTCACAGTGAAGACTCCTGGGCATCGAAAAGGTGAAATGAAGCTTTTTCATGGAGGCCAGAGTCTCACAGTTGGAGGCAGGATTTCATAAACGCTGGCAAAAGCTGTATTGGCAGCCCTAGAGCCTGGAAACTTGCTTACTGACCATGGGCAGTCTGCAAAGCCGCATGAGACTCCCAGCTCACCTTAACGGCTAAAAAGTTTCCCAAGCTCAAAAGTCAAATCAAACTTGTTCAGGGTTGATTTTTGAATCCGAGACCTGCAAACTGCAAGGGGTCTCAAAAACCACATGAGACTCCAAAGCTCACCGTCACGTCTAACAAGGCTCCCAGGCTCAAAAGTAAAAAAAAAAAAAAAAAAACTAGCTTGTTGAGGGGTTAATGGTCCATTTGTGCTACCGGGGCCTGCAAATCGCAGCAGCCAAAAAAAACTGAATGAGAGTCCAAATATCACAGTGAAGATTCCTAGCCGTCAAGAGTCACAGTAGGTGGAAGAATGTCAAAAAAGCTGGCAAAAGCTGTATTTGCAGTCGTAGAGCCTGGAAACATGCTTACTGACTGTGGGGAGCCTGAACAAGCACATGAGACGCCTAAGCTCACCGTGATGTCTAACAAGGCTTCCAGTCTCAAAAGTAAAAAAAAAAATGAAAAAAGAAAACTAGCTTGTTGAGGGGTCATGGTCCATTTTTGCTCTCGGGGCCTGCAAACTGCAGCAGCCAAAAAAACCACAATGAGAGTCCAAATCTCACAGTGAAGACTCCTGGGCATCGAAAAGGTGAAATGAAGCTTTTTCATGGAGGCCAGAGTCACAGTTGAAGGCAGGATTTCATAAACGCTGGCAAAAGCTGTATTGGCAGCCCTAGAGCCTGGAAACTTGCTTACTGACCACGGGGAGCCTGCACAGCCGCATGAGACTCCCAAGCTCACCTTAACGGCTAAAAAGTTTCCCAAGCTCAAAAGTCAAATCAAACTTGTTCAGGGTTGATTTTTGAATCAGAGACCTGCAAACTGCAAGGGGTCTCAAAAACCACATGAGACTCTAAAGCTCACCGTCACGTCTAACAAGGCTCCCAGGCTCAAAAGTAAAGAAAAAAAAAAAAAAAAAAGTTTGTGGAGGGGTTAATGGTCCATTTGTGCTACCGGGGCCTGCAAATTGCAGCAGCCAAAAAAACCAGAATGAGAGTCCAAATATCACAGTGAATACTCCTAGCCGTCAAAAAGGTGAAATGAAGCTTATTAACGTAAGCGAGAGTCACAGTAGGTGGAAGAATGTCAAAAAAGCTGGCAAAAGCTGTATTTGCAGTCGTAGAGCCTGGAAACATGCTTCTGACTCTGGGGAGCCTGAACAAGCACATGAGACGCCTAAGCTCACCGTGATGTCTAACAAGGCTACCAGTCTCAAAAGTAAAAAAAAAAAAAAAACTAGCAAACTGCAGCAGCCAAAAAAAACACAATGAGAGTCCAAATCTCACAGTGAAGACTCCTGGGCATCGAAAAGGTGAAATGAAGCTTTTCATGGAGGCCAGAGTCACAGTTGGTGGCAGGATTTCATAAACGCTGGCAAAAGCTGTATTGGCAGCCCTAGAGCCTGGAAACTTGCTTACTGACCACGGTGAGCCTGCAAAGCCGCATGAGACTCCCAAGCTCACCTTAACGGCTAAAAAGTTTCCCAAGCTCAAAAGTCAAATCAAACTTGTTCAGGGTTGATTTTTGAATCCGAGACCTGCAAACTGCAAGGGGTCTAAAAAACCACATGAGACTCCAAAGCTCACCGTCACGTCTAACAAGGCTCCCAGGCTCAAAAGTAAAAAAAAAAAAAAAAACTAGCTTGTTGAGGGGTTAATGGTCCATTTGTGCTACCGAGGCCTGCAAATTGCAGCAGCCAAAAAAACCAGAATGAGAGTCCAAATATCACAGTGAATACTCCTAGCCGTCAAAAAGGTGAAATGAAGCTTATTAACGTAAGCGAGAGTCACAGTAGGTGTTAGAATGTCAAAAAAGCTGGCAAAAGCTGTATTTGCAGTCGTAGAGAGAGAAACATGCTTACTGACTGTGGGGAGCCTGAACAACACATGAGACGCCTAAGCCTACCGTGATGTCTAACAAGGCTACCAGGCTCAAAAGTAAAAAAAAAAAAAGAAAAAAAAAAACTAGCTTGTTGAGGGGTCATGGTCCATTTTTGCTCTCGGGGCCTGCAAACTGCAGCAGCCTAAAAAACCACAATGAGAGCCCAAATCTCACAGTGAAGACTCCTGGGCATCGAAAAGGTGAAATTAAGCTTTTTAAGCCCTAGAGCCTGGAAACTTGCTTACTGACCACGGGGAGCCTGCAAAGCCGCATGAGACTCCCAAGCTCACCTTAACGGCTAAAAAGTTTCCCAAGCTCAAAAGTCAAATCAAACTTGTTCAGGGTTGATTTTTGAATCCGAGTCCTGCAAACTGCAAGGGGTCTCAAAAACCACATGAGACTCCAAAGCTCACCGTCACGTCTAACAAGGCTCCCAGGCTCAAAAGTAAAAAAAAAAAAAAAAAAAACTAGCTTGTTGAGGGGTCATGGTCCATTTTTGCTACCAGGGCCTGCAAATTGCAGCAGCCAAAAAAACCAGAATGAGAGTCCAAATCTCACAGTGAAGACTCCTAGCCGTCAAAAAGGTGAAATGAAGCTTATTAACGTAAGCGAGAGTCACAGTAGGTGGAAGAATGTCAAAAAAGCTGGCAAAAGCTGTATTTGCAGTCGTAGAGCCTGGAAACATGCTACTGACTCTGGGGAGCCTGAACAAGCACATGAGACGCCTAAGCTCACCGTGATGTCTAACAAAGCTACCAGTCTCAAAAGTAAAAAAAAAAAAAAAACTAGCAAACTGCAGCAGCCAAAAAAACCACAATGAGAGCCCAAATCTCACAGTGAAGACTCCTGGGCATCGAAAAGGTGAAATGAAGCTTTTTCATGGAGGCCAGAGTCACAGTTGAAGGCAGGATTTCATAAACGCTGGCAAAAGCTGTATTGGCAGCCCTAGAGCCTGGAAACTTGCGTACTGACCACGGGGAGCCTGCAAAGCCGCATGAGACTCCCAAGCTCACCTTAACGGCTAAAAAATTTCCCAAGCTCAAAAGTCAAATCAAACTTGTTCAGGGTTGATTTTTGAATCCGAGACCTGCAAACTGTGGGGTCTCAAAAACCACATGAGACTCCAAAGCTCACCGTCACGTCTAACAAGGCTCCCAGGCTCAAAAGTAAAAAAAAAAAAAAAAAACTAGCTTGTTGAGGGGTTAATGGTCCATTTGTGCTACCGGGGCCTGCAAATTGCAGCAGCCAAAAAAAACAGAATGAGAGTCCAAATATCACAGTGAAGACTCCTAGCCGTCAAAAAGGTGAAATGAAGCTTATTAACGTAAGCGAGAGTCACAGTAGGTGGAAGAATGTCAAAAAAGCTGGCAAAAGCTGTATATGCAGCCGTAGAGAGAGAAACATGCTTACCGACTGTGGGGAGCCTGAACAACACATGAGACGCCTAAGCTCACCGTGATGTCTAACAAGGCTACCAGGCTCAAAAGTAAAAAAAAAAAAGAAAAAAGAAAACTAGCTTGTTGAGGGTCCATTTTTGCTCTCGGGGCCTGCAAACTGCAGCAGCCAAAAAAACCACAATGAGAGCCCAAATCTCACAGTGAAGACTCCTGGGCATCGAAAAGGTGAAATGAAGCTTTTTCATGGAGGCCAGAGTCTTACAGTTGGAGGCAGGATTTCATAAACGCTGGCAAAAGCTGTATTGGCAGCCCTAGAGCCTGGAAACTTGCTTACTGACCACGGGGAGCCTGCAAAGCCGCATGAGACTCCCAAGCTCACCTTAACGGCTAAAAAGTTTCCCAAGCTCAAAAGTCAAATCAAACGTGTTCAGGGTTGATTTTTGAATCCGAGACCTGCAAACTGCAAGGGGTCTCAAAAACCACATGAGACTCTAAAGCTCACCGTCACGTCTAACAAGGCTCCCAGGCTCAAAAGTAAAGAAAAAAAATAAAATAATAAGTTTGTTGAGGGGTTAATGGTCCATTTGTGCTACCAGGGCCTGCAAATTGCAGCAGCCAAAAAAACCAGAATGAGAGTCCAAATATCACAGTGAAGACTCCTAGCCGTCAAAAAGGTGAAATGAAGCTTATTAACGTAAGCGAGAGTCACAGTAGGTGGAAGAATGTCAAAAAAGCTGGCAAAAGCTGTATTTGCAGTCGTAGAGAGAGAAACATGCTTACTGACTGTGGGGAGCCTGAACAACACATGAGCTCGCCGTGATGTCTAACAAGGCTACCAGGCACAAAAGTCAAAAAAAAAAAAGAAAATAAAAAACTAGCTTGTTGAGGGGTCATGGACCATTTTTGCTCTCGGGGCCTGCAAACTGCAGCAGCCAAAAAAACCACAATGAGAGTCCAAATCTCACAGTGAAGACTCCTGGGCATCGAAAAGGTGAAATGAAGCTTTTTCATGGAGGCCAGAGTCACAGTTGGTGGCAGGATTTCATAAACGCTGGCAAAAGCTGTATTGGCAGCCCTAGAGCCTGGAAACTTGCTTACTGACCACGGGGAGCCTGCAAAGCCGCATGAGACTCCCAAGCTCACCTTAACGGCTAAAAAGTTTCCCAAGCTCAAAAGTCAAATCAAACTTGTTCAGGGTTGATTTTTGAATCCGAGACCTGCAAACTGTGGGGTCTCAAAAACCACATGAGACTCCAAAGCTCACCGTCACGTCTAACAAGGCTCCCAGGCTCAAAAGTAAAAAAAAAAAAAAAAAACTAGCTTGTTGAGGGGTTAATGGTCCATTTGTGCTACCGGGGCCTGCAAATTGCAGCAGCCAAAAAAAACAGAATGAGAGTCCAAATATCACAGTGAAGACTCCTAGCCGTCAAAAAGGTGAAATGAAGCTTATTAACGTAAGCGAGAGTCACAGTAGGTGGAAGAATGTCAAAAAAGCTGGCAAAAGCTGTATATGCAGCCGTAGAGAGAGAAACATGCTTACCGACTGTGGGGAGCCTGAACAACACATGAGACGCCTAAGCTCACCGTGATGTCTAACAAGGCTACCAGGCTCAAAAGTAAAAAAAAAAAAGAAAAAAGAAAACTAGCTTGTTGAGGGGTCATGGTCCATTTTTGCTCTCGGGGCCTGCAAACTGCAGCAGCCAAAAAAACCACAATGAGAGCCCAAATCTCACAGTGAAGACTCCTGGGCATCGAAAAGGTGAAATGAAGCTTTTTCATGGAGGCCAGAGTCTTACAGTTGGAGGCAGGATTTCATAAACGCTGGCAAAAGCTGTATTGGCAGCCCTAGAGCCTGGAAACTTGCTTACTGACCACGGGGAGCCTGCAAAGCCGCATGAGACTCCCAAGCTCACCTTAACGGCTAAAAAGTTTCCCAAGCTCAAAAGTCAAATCAAACTTGTTCAGGGTTGATTTTTGAATCCGAGACCTGCAAACTGCAAGGGGTCTCAAAAACCACATGAGACTCTAAAGCTCACCGTCACGTCTAACAAGGCTCCCAGGCTCAAAATAAAGAAAAAAAATAAAATAATAAGTTTGTTGAGGGGTTAATGGTCCATTTGTGCTACCAGGGCCTGCAAATTGCAGCAGCCAAAAAAACCAGAATGAGAGTCCAAATATCACAGTGAAGACTCCTAGCCGTCAAAAAGGTGAAATGAAGCTTATTAACGTAAGCGAGAGTCACAGTAGGTGGAAGAATGTCAAAAAAGCTGGCAAAAGCTGTATTTGCAGTCGTAGAGAGAGAAACATGCTTACTGACTGTGGGGAGCCTGAACAACACATGAGCTCGCCGTGATGTCTAACAAGGCTACCAGGCACAAAAGTCAAAAAAAAAAAAGAAAATAAAAAACTAGCTTGTTGAGGGGTCATGGACCATTTTTGCTCTCGGGGCCTGCAAACTGCAGCAGCCAAAAAAACCACAATGAGAGTCCAAATCTCACAGTGAAGACTCCTGGGCATCGAAAAGGTGAAATGAAGCTTTTTCATGGAGGCCAGAGTCACAGTTGGTGGCAGGATTTCATAAACGCTGGCAAAAGCTGTATTGGCAGCCCTAGAGCCTGGAAACTTGCTTACTGACCACGGGGAGCCTGCAAAGCCGCATGAGACTCCCAAGCTCACCTTAACGGCTAAAAAGTTTCCCAAGCTCAAAAGTCAAATCAAACTTGTTCAGGGTTGATTTTTGAATCCGAGTCCTGCAAACTGCAAGGGGTCTCAAAAACCACATGAGACTCCAAAGCTCACCGTCACTCTAACAAGGCTCCCAGGCTCAAAAGTAAAAAAAAAAAAAAAAAAAACTAGCTTGTTGAGGGGTCATGGTCCATTTTTGCTACCAGGGCCTGCAAATTGCAGCAGCCAAAAAAACCAGAATGAGAGTCCAAATATCACAGTGAAGACTCCTAGCCGTCAAAAAGGTGAAATGAAGCTTATTAACGTAAGCGAGAGTCACAGTAGGTGGAAGAATGTCAAAAAAGCTGGCAAAAGCTGTATTTGCAGTCGTAGAGCCTGGAAACATGCTTACTGACTCTGGGGAGCCTGAACAAGCACATGAGACGCCTAAGCTCACCGTGATGTCTAACAAGGCTACCAGTCTCAAAAGTAAAAAAAAAAAAAAAACTAGCAAACTGCAGCAGCCAAAAAAACCACAATGAGAGCCCAAATCTCACAGTGAAGACTCCTGGGCATCGAAAAGGTGAAATGAAGCTTTTTCATGGAGGCCAGAGTCACAGTTGGTGGCAGGATTTCATAAACGCTGGCAAAAGCTGTATTGGCAGCCGTAGAGAGAGAAACATGCTTTCCGACTGTGGGGAGCCTGAACAACACATGAGACGCCTAAGCTCACCGTGATGTCTAACAAGGCTACCAGGCTCAAAAGTAAAAAAAAAAAGAAAAAAGAAAACTAGCTTGTTGAGGGGTCATGGTCCATTTTTGCTCTCGGGGACTGCAAACTGCAGCAGCCAAAAAAACCACAATGAGAGCCCAAATCTCACAGTGAAGACTCCTGGGCATCGAAAAGGTGAAATGAAGCTTTTTCATGGAGGCCAGAGTCTCACAGTTGGAGGCAGGATTTCATAAACGCTGGCAAAAGCTGTATTGGCAGCCCTAGAGCCTGGAAACTTGCTTACTGACCATGGGCAGTCTGCAAAGCCGCATGAGACTCCCAGCTCACCTTAACGGCTAAAAAGTTTCCCAAGCTCAAAAGTCAAATCAAACTTGTTCAGGGTTGATTTTTGAATCCGAGACCTGCAAACTGCAAGGGGTCTCAAAAACCACATGAGACTCCAAAGCTCACCGTCACGTCTAACAAGGCTCCCAGGCTCAAAAGTAAAAAAAAAAAAAAAAAAACTAGCTTGTTGAGGGGTTAATGGTCCATTTGTGCTACCGGGGCCTGCAAATCGCAGCAGCCAAAAAAAACTGAATGAGAGTCCAAATATCACAGTGAAGATTCCTAGCCGTCAAGAGTCACAGTAGGTGGAAGAATGTCAAAAAAGCTGGCAAAAGCTGTATTTGCAGTCGTAGAGCCTGGAAACATGCTTACTGACTGTGGGGAGCCTGAACAAGCACATGAGACGCCTAAGCTCACCGTGATGTCTAACAAGGCTTCCAGTCTCAAAAGTAAAAAAAAAAATGAAAAAAGAAAACTAGCTTGTTGAGGGGTCATGGTCCATTTTTGCTCTCGGGGCCTGCAAACTGCAGCAGCCAAAAAAACCACAATGAGAGTCCAAATCTCACAGTGAAGACTCCTGGGCATCGAAAAGGTGAAATGAAGCTTTTTCATGGAGGCCAGAGTCACAGTTGAAGGCAGGATTTCATAAACGCTGGCAAAAGCTGTATTGGCAGCCCTAGAGCCTGGAAACTTGCTTACTGACCACGGGGAGCCTGCACAGCCGCATGAGACTCCCAAGCTCACCTTAACGGCTAAAAAGTTTCCCAAGCTCAAAAGTCAAATCAAACTTGTTCAGGGTTGATTTTTGAATCAGAGACCTGCAAACTGCAAGGGGTCTCAAAAACCACATGAGACTCTAAAGCTCACCGTCACGTCTAACAAGGCTCCCAGGCTCAAAAGTAAAGAAAAAAAAAAAAAAAAAAGTTTGTGGAGGGGTTAATGGTCCATTTGTGCTACCGGGGCCTGCAAATTGCAGCAGCCAAAAAAACCAGAATGAGAGTCCAAATATCACAGTGAATACTCCTAGCCGTCAAAAAGGTGAAATGAAGCTTATTAACGTAAGCGAGAGTCACAGTAGGTGGAAGAATGTCAAAAAAGCTGGCAAAAGCTGTATTTGCAGCTGTAGAGAGAGAAACATGCTTACTGACTGTGGGGAGCCTGAACAACACATGAGACGCCTAAGCTCACCGTGATGTCTAACAAGGCTACCAGGCTCAAAAGTAAAAAAAAAAAAGAAAAAAGAAAACTAGCTTGTTGAGGGGTCATGGTCCATTTTTGCTCTCGGGGCCTGCAAACTGCAGCAGCCAAAAAAACCACAATGAGAGTCCAAAACTCACAGTGAAGACTCCTGGGCATCGAAAAGGTGAAATGAAGCTTTTTCATGGAGGCCAGAGTCACAGTTGGTGGCAGGATTTCATAAACGCTGGCAAAAGCTGTATTAGAGCCTGGAAACTTGCTTACTGACCACGGGGAGCCTGCAAAGCCGCATGAGACTCCCAAGCTCACCTTAACGGCTAAAAAATTTCCCAAGCTCAAAAGTCAAATCAAACTTGTTCAGGGTTGATTTTTGAATCCGAGACCTGCAAACTGCGGGGTCTCAAAAACCACATGAGACTCCAAAGCTCACCGTCACGTCTAACAAGGCTCCCAGGCTCAAAAGTAAAAAAAAAAAAAAAAAACTAGCTTGTTGAGGGGTGAATGGTCCATTTGTGCTACCGGGGCCTGCAAATTGCAGCAGCCAAAAAAACCAGAATGAGAGTCCAAATATCACAGTGAAGACTCCTAGCCGTCAAAAAGGTGAAATGAAGCTTATTAACGTAAGCGAGAGTCACAGTAGGTGGAAGAATGTCAAAAAAGCTGGCAAAAGCTGAATATGCAGCCGTAGAGAGAGAAACATGCTTACCGACTGTGGGGAGCCTGAACAACACATGAGACGCCTAAGCTCACCGTGATGTCTAACAAGGCTACCAGGCTCAAAAGTAAAAAAAAAAAGAAAAAAGAAAACTAGCTTGTTGAGGGGTCATGGTCCATTTTTGCTCTCGGGGCCTGCAAACTGCAGCAGCCAAAAAAACCACAATGAGAGCCCAAATCTCACAGTGAAGACTCCTGGGCATCGAAAAGGTGAAATGAAGCTTTTTCATGGAGGCCAGAGTCACAGTTGGTGGCAGGATTTCATAAACGCTGGCAAAAGCTGTATTGGCAGCCCTAGAGCCTGGAAACTTGCTTACTGACCATGGGCAGTCTGCAAAGCCGCATGAGACTCCCAGCTCACCTTAACGGCTAAAAAGTTTCCCAAGCTCAAAAGTCAAATCAAACTTGTTCAGGGTTGATTGTTGAATCCGAGACCTGCAAACTGCAAGGGGTCTCAAAAACCACATGAGACTCCAAAGCTCACCGTCACGTCTAACAAGGCTCCCAGGCTCAAAAGTAAAAAAAAAAAAAAAAAACTAGCTTGTTGAGGGGTTAATGGTCCATTTGTGCTACCGGGGCCTGCAAATTGCAGCAGCCAAAAAAACCAGAATGAGAGTCCAAATATCACAGTGAAGATTCCTAGCCGTCAAAAAGGTGAAATGAAGCTTATTAACGTAAGCGAGAGTCACAGTAGGTGGAAGAATGTCAAAAAAGCTGGCAAAAGCTGTATTTGCAGTCGTAGAGAGAGAAACATGCTTACTGACTGTGGGGAGCCTGAACAACACATGAGCTCGCCGTGATGTCTAACAAGGCTACCAGGCTCAAAAGTCAAAAAAAAAAAGAAAAGAAAAAACTAGCTTGTTGAGGGGTCATGGACCATTTTTGCTCTCGGGGCTTTGCAAACTGCAGCAGCCAAAAAAACCACAATGAGAGTCCAAATCTCACAGTGAAGACTCCTGGGCATCGAAAAGGTGAAATGAAGCTTTTTCATGGAGGCCAGAGTCACAGTTGGTGGCAGGATTTCATAAACGCTGGCAAAAGCTGTATTGGCAGCCCTAGAGCCTGGAAACTTGCTTACTGACCACGGGGAGCCTGCAAAGCCGCATGAGACTCCCAAGCTCACCTTACGGCTAAAAAGTTTCCCAAGCTCAAAAGTCAAATCAAACTTGTTCAGGGTTGATTTTTGAATCCGAGACCTGCAAACTGCAAGGTGTCTCAAAAACCACATGAGACTCCAAAGCTCACCGTCACTCTAACAAGGCTCCCAGGCTCAAAAGTAAGAAAAAAAAAAAAAAAAAAACTAGCTTGTTGAGGGGTCATGGTCCATTTTTGCTACCAGGGCCTGCAAATTGCAGCAGCCAAAAAAACCAGAATGAGAGTCCAAATCTCAAAGTGAAGACTCCTAGCCGTCAAAAAGGTGAAATGAAGCTTATTAACGTAAGCGAGAGTCACAGTAGGTGGAAGAATGTCAAAAAAGCTGGCAAAAGCTGTATTTGCAGTCGTAGAGCCTGGAAACATGCTTACTGACTCTGGGGAGCCTGAACAAGCACATGAGACGCCTAAGCTCACCGTGATGTCTAACAAGGCTACCAGTCTCAAAAGTAAAAAAAAAAAAAAAACTAGCAAACTGCAGCAGCCAAAAAAACCACAATGAGAGCCCAAATCTCACAGTGAAGACTCCTGGGCATCGAAAAGGTGAAATGAAGCTTTTTCATGGAGGCCAGAGTCACAGTTGGTGGCAGGATTTCATAAACGCTGGCAAAAGCTGTATTGGCAGCCGTAGAGAGAGAAACATGCTTTCCGACTGTGGGGAGCCTGAACAACACATGAGACGCCTAAGCTCACCGTGATGTCTAACAAGGCTACCAGGCTCAAAAGTAAAAAAAAAAAGAAAAAAGAAAACTAGCTTGTTGAGGGGTCATGGTCCATTTTTGCTCTCGGGGACTGCAAACTGCAGCAGCCAAAAAAACCACAATGAGAGCCCAAATCTCACAGTGAAGACTCCTGGGCATCGAAAAGGTGAAATGAAGCTTTTTCATGGAGGCCAGAGTCTCACAGTTGGAGGCAGGATTTCATAAACGCTGGCAAAAGCTGTATTGGCAGCCCTAGAGCCTGGAAACTTGCTTACTGACCATGGGCAGTCTGCAAAGCCGCATGAGACTCCCAGCTCACCTTAACGGCTAAAAAGTTTCCCAAGCTCAAAAGTCAAATCAAACTTGTTCAGGGTTGATTGTTGAATCCGAGACCTGCACACTGCAAGGGGTCTCAAAAACCACATGAGACTCCAAAGCTCACCGTCACGTCTAACAAGGCTCCCAGGCTCAAAAGTAAAAAAAAAAAAAAAAAACTAGCTTGTTGAGGGGTTAATGGTCCATTTGTGCTACCGGGGCCTGCAAATTGCAGCAGCCAAAAAAAACTGAATGAGAGTCCAAATATCACAGTGAAGATTCCTAGCCGTCAAAAAGGTGAAATGAAGCTTATTAACGTAAGCGAGAGTCACAGTAGGTGGAAGAATGTCAAAAAAGCTGGCAAAAGCTGTATTTGCAGTCGTAGAGCCTGGAAACATGCTTACTGACTGTGGGGAGCCTGAACAAGCACATGAGACGCCTAAGCTCACCGTGATGTCTAACAAGGCTTTCAGTCTCAAAAGTAAAAAAAAAAAAAAAAACTAGCTTGTTGAGGGGTCATGGTCCATTTTTGCTCTCGGGGCCTGCAAACTGCAGCAGCCAAAAAAACCACAATGGGAGTCCAAATCTCACAGTGAAGACTCCTGGGCATCGAAAAGGTGAAATGAAGCTTTTTCATGGAGGCCAGAGTCACAGTTGGTGGCAGGATTTCATAAACGCTGGCAAAAGCTGTATTGGCAGCCCTAGAGCCTGGAAACTTGCTTACTGACCACGGGCAGTCTGCAAAGCCGCATGAGACTCCCAAGCTCACCTTACGGCTAAAAAGTTTCCCAAGCTCAAAAGTCAAATCAAACTTCTTCAGGGTTGATTTTTGAATCCGAGAGTCGGTGGAAGAATGTCAAAAAAGCTGGCAAAAGCTGTATTTGCAGTCGTAGAGAGAGAAACATGCTTACTGACTGTGGGGAGCCTGAACAACACATGAGACGCCTAAGCCTACCGTGATGTCTAACAAGGCTACCAGGCTCAAAAGTAAAAAAAAAAAAAGAAAAAAAAAAACTAGCTTGTTGAGGGGTCATGGTCCATTTTTGCTCTCGGGGCCTGCAAACTGCAGCAGCCAAAAAAACCACAATGAGAGCCCAAATCTCACAGTGAAGACTCCTGGGCATCGAAAAGGTGAAATTAAGCTTTTTCATGGAGGCCAGAGTCACAGTTGGTCGCAGGATTTCATAAACGCTGGCAAAAGCTGTATTGGCAGCCCTAGAGCCTGGAAACTTGCTTACTGACCACGGGGAGCCCGCAAAGCCGCATGAGACTCCCAAGCTCACCTTAACGGCTAAAAAGTTTCCCAAGCTCAAAAGTCAAATCAAACTTGTTCAGGGTTGATTTTTGAATCCGAGACCTGCAAACTGCAAGGGGTCTCAAAAACCACATGAGACTCCAAAGCTCACCGTCACGTCTTACAAGGCTCCCAGCCTCAAAAGTAAAAAAAAAAAAAAAAAACTAGCTTGTTGTGGGGTTAATGGTCCATTTGTGCTACCGGGGCCTGCAAATTGCAGCAGCCAAAAAAAACAGAATGAGAGTCCAAATATCACAGTGAAGACTCCTAGCCGTCAAAAAGGTGAAATGAAGCTTATTAACGTAAGCGAGAGTCACAGTAGGTGGAAGAATGTCAAAAAAGCTGGCAAAAGCTGTATTTGCAGTCGTAGAGAGAGAAACATGCTTACTGACTGTGGGGAGCCTGAACAACACATGAGACGCCTAAGCTCACCGTGATGTCTAACAAGGCTACCAGGCTCAAAAGTAAAAAAAAAAAGAAAAAAAAAAACTAGCTTGTTGAGGGGTCATGGACCATTTTTGCTCTCGGGGCTTTGCAAACTGCAGCAGCCAAAAAAACCACAATGAGAGTCCAAATCTCACAGTGAAGACTCCTGGGCATCGAAAAGGTGAAATGAAGCTTTTTCATGGAGGCCAGAGTCACAGTTGGTGGCAGGATTTCATAAACGCTGGCAAAAGCTGTATTGGCAGCCCTAGAGCCTGGAAACTTGCTTACTGACCACGGGGAGCCTGCAAAGCCGCATGAGACTCCCAAGCTCACCTTACGGCTAAAAAGTTTCCCAAGCTCAAAAGTCAAATCAAACTTGTTCAGGGTTGATTTTTGAATCCGAGACCTGCAAACTGCAAGGTGTCTCAAAAACCACATGAGACTCCAAAGCTCACCGTCACTCTAACAAGGCTCCCAGGCTCAAAAGTAAAAAAAAAAAAAAAAAAAAAACTAGCTTGTTGAGGGGTCATGGTCCATTTTTGCTACCAGGGCCTGCAAATTGCAGCAGCCAAAAAAACCAGAATGAGAGTCCAAATCTCAAAGTGAAGACTCCTAGCCGTCAAAAAGGTGAAATGAAGCTTATTAACGTAAGCGAGAGTCACAGTAGGTGGAAGAATGTCAAAAAAGCTGGCAAAAGCTGTATTTGCAGTCGTAGAGCCTGGAAACATGCTTACTGACTCTGGGGAGCCTGAACAAGCACATGAGACGCCTAAGCTCACCGTGATGTCTAACAAGGCTACCAGTCTCAAAAGTAAAAAAAAAAAAAAAAACTAGCAAACTGCAGCAGCCAAAAAAACCACAATGAGAGCCCAAATCTCACAGTGAAGACTCCTGGGCATCGAAAAGGTGAAATGAAGCTTTTTCATGGAGGCCAGAGTCACAGTTGGTGGCAGGATTTCATAAACGCTGGCAAAAGCTGTATTGGCAGCCGTAGAGAGAGAAACATGCTTTCCGACTGTGGGGAGCCTGAACAACACATGAGACGCCTAAGCTCACCGTGATGTCTAACAAGGCTACCAGGCTCAAAAGTAAAAAAAAAAAGAAAAAAGAAAACTAGCTTGTTGAGGGGTCATGGTCCATTTTTGCTCTCGGGGACTGCAAACTGCAGCAGCCAAAAAAACCACAATGAGAGCCCAAATCTCACAGTGAAGACTCCTGGGCATCGAAAAGGTGAAATGAAGCTTTTTCATGAGGCCAGAGTCTCACAGTTGGAGGCAGGATTTCATAAACGCTGGCAAAAGCTGTATTGGCAGCCCTAGAGCCTGGAAACTTGCTTACTGACCATGGGCAGTCTGCAAGCCGCATGAGACTCCCAGCTCACCTTAACGGCTAAAAAGTTTCCCAAGCTCAAAAGTCAAATCAAACTTGTTCAGGGTTGATTTTTGAATCCGAGACCTGCAAACTGCAAGGGGTCTCAAAAACCACATGAGACTCCAAAGCTCACCGTCACGTCTAACAAGGCTCCCAGGCTCAAAAGTAAAAAAAAAAATAAAAAAACTAGCTTGTTGAGGGGTTAATGGTCCATTTGTGCTACCGGGGCCTGCAAATTGCAGCAGCCAAAAAAACCAGAATGAGAGTCCAAATATCACAGTGAATACTCCTAGCCGTCAAAAAGGTGAAATGAAGCTTATTAACGTAAGCGAGAGTCACAGTAGGTGGAAGAATGTCAAAAAAGCTGGCAAAAGCTGTATTTGCAGCCGTAGAGAGAGAAACATGCTTACTGACTGTGGGGAGCCTGAACAACACATGAGACGCCTAAGCTCACCGTGATGTCTAACAAGGCTACCAGGCTCAAAAGTAAAAAGAAAAAAGAAAACTAGCTTGTTGAGGGGTCATGGTCCATTTTTGCTCTCGGGGCCTGCAAACTGCAGCAGCCAAAAAAACCACAATGAGAGTCCAAAACTCACAGTGAAGACTCCTGGGCATCGAAAAGGTGAAATGAAGCTTTTTCATGGAGGCCAGAGTCACAGTTGGTGGCAGGATTTCATAAACGCTAGCAAAAGCTGTATTGGCAGCCCTAGAGCCTGGAAACTTGCTTACTGACCACGGGGAGCCCGCACCGCATGAGACTCCCAAGCTCACCTTAACGGCTAAAAAGTTTCCCAAGCTCAAAAGTCAAATCAAACTTGTTCAGGGTTGATTGTTGAATCCGAGACCTGCACACTGCAAGGGGTCTCAAAAACCACATGAGACTCCAAAGCTCACCGTCACGTCTAACAAGGCTCCCAGGCTCAAAAGTAAAAAAAAAAAAAAAAAACTAGCTTGTTGAGGGGTTAATGGTCCATTTGTGCTACCGGGGCCTGCAAATTGCAGCAGCCAAAAAAAACTGAATGAGAGTCCAAATATCACAGTGAAGATTCCTAGCCGTCAAAAAGGTGAAATGAAGCTTATTAACGTAAGCGAGAGTCACAGTAGGTGGAAGAATGTCAAAAAAGCTGGCAAAAGCTGTATTTGCAGTCGTAGAGCCTGGAAACATGCTTACTGACTGTGGGGAGCCTGAACAAGCACATGAGACGCCTAAGCTCACCGTGATGTCTAACAAGGCTTCCAGTCTCAAAAGTAAAAAAAAAAATGAAAAAAGAAAACTAGCTTGTTGAGGGGTCATGGTCCATTTTTGCTCTCGGGGCCTGCAAACTGCAGCAGCCAAAAAAACCACAATGAGAGCCCAAATCTCACAGTGAAGACTCCTGGGCATCGAAAAGGTGAAATGAAGCTTTTTCATGGAGGCCAGAGTCTCACAGTTGAAGGCAGGATTTCATAAACGCTGGCAAAAGCTGTATTGGCAGCCCTAGAGCCTGGAAACTTGCTTACTGACCATGGGCAGTCTGCAAAGCCGCATGAGACCCCAGCTCACCTTAACGGCTAAAAAGTTTCCCAAGCTCAAAAGTCAAATCAAACTTGTTCAGGATTGATTTTTGAATCCGAGACCTGCAAACTGCAAGGGGTCTCAAAAACTACATGAGACTCTAAAGCTCACCGTCACGTCTAACAAGGCTCCCAGGCTCAAAAGTAAAGAAAAAAAAAATAATAATAAGTTTGTTGAGGGGTTAATGGTCCATTTGTGCTACCGGGGCCTGCAAATTGCAGCAGCAAAAAAACCAGAATGAGAGTCCAAATATCACAGTGAAGAATCCTAGCCGTCAAAAAGGTGAAATGAAGCTTATTAACGTAAGCGAGAGTCACAGTAGGTGGAAGAATGTCAAAAAAGCTGGCAAAAGCTGTATTTGCAGCCGTAGAGAGAGAAACATGCTTACTGACTGTGAGGAGCCTGAACAACACATGAGACGCCTAAGCTCACCGTGATGTCTAACAAGGCTACCAGGCTCAAAAGTAAAAAAAAAAAAAAAAAAAAAAAGAAAACTAGCTTGTTGAGGGGTCATGGTCCATTTTTGCTCTCGGGGTCTGCAAACTGCAGCAGCCAAAAAAACCACAATGAGAGTCCAAAACTCACAGTGAAGACTCCTGGGCATCGAAAAGGTGAAATTAAGCTTTTTCATGGAGGCCAGAGTCACAGTTGGTGGCAGGATTTCATAAACGCTGGCAAAAGCTGTATTAGAGCCTGGAAACTTGCTTACTGACCACGGGGAGCCTGCAAAGCCGCATGAGACTCCCAAGCTCACCTTAACGGCTAAAAAGTTTCCCAAGCTCAAAAGTCAAATCAAACTTGTTCAGGGTTGATTTTTGAATCCGAGACCTGCAAACTGCGGGGTCTCAAAAACCACATGAGACTCCAAAGCTCACCGTCACGTCTAACAAGGCTCCCAGGCTCAAAAGCAAAAACAAAAAAAAAAAACTAGCTTGTTGAGGGGTTAATGGTCCATTTGTGCTACCGGGGCCTGCAAATTGCAGCAGCCCAAAAAAACTGAATGAGAGTCCAAATATCACAGTGAAGATTCCTAGCCGTCAAAAAGGTGAAATGAAGCCTATTAACGTAAGCGAGAGTCACAGTTAGGTGGAAGAATGTCAAAAAAGCTGGCAAAAGCTGTATTTGCAGTGGTAGAGAGAGAAACATGCTTAGTGACTGTGGGGAGCCTGAACAACACATGAGACGCCTAAGCTCACCGTGATGTCTAACAAGGCTACCAGGCTCAAAAGTAAAAAAAAAAAGAAAAAAGAAAACTAGCTTGTTGAGGGGTCATGGTCCATTTTTGCTCTCGGGGCCTGCAAACTGCAGCAGCCAAAAAAACCACAATGAGAGTCCAAATCTCACAGTGAAGACTCCTGGGCATCGAAAAGGTGAAATGAAGCTTTTTCATGGAGGCCAGAGTCACAGTTGAAGGCAGGATTTCATAACGCTGGCAAAAGCTGTATTGGCAGCCCTAGAGCCTGGAAACTTGCTTACTGACCACGGGGAGCCTGCAAAGCCGCATGAGACTCCCAAGCTCACCTTAACGGCTAAAAAGTTTCCCAAGCTCAAAAGTCAAATCAAACTTGTTCAGGGTTGATTTTTGAATCCGAGACCTGCAAACTGCAAGGGGTCTCAAAAACCACATGAGACTCCAAAGCTCACCGTCACTCTAACAAGGCTCCCAGGCTCAAAAGTAAAAAAAAAAAAAAAAAAACTAGCTTGTTGAGGGGTCATGGTCCATTTGTGCTACCGGGGCCTGCAAATTGCAGCAGACAAAAAAACCACAATGAGAGTCCAAATCTCACAGTGAAGACTCCTGGGCATCGAAAAGGTGAAATGAAGCTTTTTCATGGAGGCCAGAGTCACAGTTTGTGGCAGGATTTCATAAACACTGGCAAAAGCTGTATTAGAGCCTGGAAACTTGCTTACTGACCACGGGGAGCCTGCAAAGCCGCATGAGACTCCCAAGCTCACCTTAACGGCTAAAAAGTTTCCCAAGCTCAAAATTCAAATCAAACTTGTTCAGGGTTGATTTTTGAATCCGAGACCTGCAAACTGCGGGGTCTCAAAAACCACATGAGACCCCAAAGATCACCGTCACGTCTAACAAGGCTCCCAGGCTCAAAAGTAAAAAAAAAAAAAAAAACTAGCTTGTTGAGGGGTTAATGGTCCATTTGTGCTACCGGGGCCTGCAAATTGCAGCAGCCAAAAAAAACTGAATGAGAGTCCAAATATCACAGTGAAGATTCCTAGCCGTCAAAAAGGTGTAATGAAGCCTATTAACGTAAGCGAGAGTCACAGTAGGTGGAAGAATGTCAAAAAAGGTGGCAAAAGCTGTATTTGCAGTCGTAGAGCCTGGAAACATGCTTACTGACTGTGGGGAGCCTGAACAAGCACATGAGACGCCTAAGCTCACCGTGATGTCTAACAAGGCTACCAGTCTCAAAAGTAAAAAAAAAAAAAAAAAAACTAGCTTGTTGAGGGGTCATGGTACATTTTTGCTCTCGGGGCCTGCAAACTGCAGCAGCCAAAAAAACCACAATGAGAGTCCAAATCTCACAGTGAAGACTCCTGGGCATCGAAAAGGTGAAATGAAGCTTTTTCATGGAGGCCAGAGTCACAGTTGGTTGCAGGATTTCATAAACGCTGGCAAAAGCTGTATTGGCAGGCCTAGAGCCTGGAAACTTGCTTACTGACCACGGGCAGTCTGCAAAGCCGCATGAGACTCCCAAGCTCACCTTAACGGCTAAAAATTTTCCCAAGCTCAAAAGTCAAATCAAACTTGTTTAGGGTTGATTTTTGAATCCGAGAGTCGGTGGAAGAATGTCAAAAAAGCTGGCTAAAGCTGTATTTGCAGTCGTAGAGAGAGAAACATGCTTACTGACTGTGGGGAGCCTGAACAACACATGAGACGCCTAAGCCTACCGTGATGTCTAACAAGGCTACCAGGCTCAAAAGTAAAAAAAAAAAAAGAAAAAAAAAAACTAGCTTGTTGAGGGGTCATGGTCCATTTTTGCTCTCGGGGCCTGCACACTGCAGCAGCCAAAAAAACCACAATGAGAGCCCAAATCTCACAGTGAAGACTCCTGGGCATCGAAAAGGTGAAATGAAGCTTTTTCATGGAGGCCAGAATCACAGTTGAAGGCAGGATTTCATAAACGCTGGCAAAAGCTGTATTGGCAGCCCTAGAGCCTGGAAACTTGCTTACTGACCACGGGGAGCCTGCAAAGCCGCATGAGACTCCCAAGCTCACCTTAACGGCTAAAAAGTTTCCCAAGCTCAAAAGTCAAATCAAACTTGTTCAGGGTTAATTTTTGAATCCGAGACCTGCAAACTGCAAGGGGTCTCAAAAACCACATGAGACTCCAAAGCTCACCGTCACGTCTAACAAGGCTCCCAGGCTCAAAAGTAAAAAAAAAAAAAAAAAAACTAGCTTGTTGAGGGGTTAATGGTCCATTTGTGCTACCGGGGCCTGCAAATTGCAGCAGCCAAAAAAAACTGAATGAGAGTCCAAATATCACAGTGAAGATTCCTAGCCGTCAAAAAGGTGAAATGAAGCTTATTAACGTAAGCGAGAGTCACAGTAGGTGGAAGAATGTCAAAAAAGGTGGCAAAAGCTGTATTTGCAGTCGTAGAGCCTGGAAACATGCTTACTGACTGTGGGGAGCCTGAACAAGCACATGAGACGCCTAAGCTCACCGTGATGTCTAACAAGGCTACCAGTCTCAAAAGTAAAAAAAAAAAAAAAACTAGCTTGTTGAGGGGTCATGGTCCATTTTTGCTCTCGGGGCCTGCAAACTGCAGCAGCCAAAAAAACCACAATGAGAGTCCAAATCTCACAGTGAAGACTCCTGGGCATCGAAAAGGTGAAATGAAGCTTTTTCATGGAGGCCAGAGTCACAGTTGGTTGCAGGATTTCATAAACGCTGGCAAAAGCTGTATTGGCAGCCCTAGAGCCTGGAAACTTGCTTACTGACCACGGGCAGTCTGCAAAGCCGCATGAGACTCCCAAGCTCACCTTAACGGCTAAAAAGTTTCCCAAGCTCAAAAGTCAAATCAAACTTGTTCAGGGTTGATTTTTGAATCCGAGAGTCGGTGGAAGAATGTCAAAAAAGCTGGCAAAAGCTGTATTTGCAGTGGTAGAGAGAGAAACATGCTAACGACTGTGGGGAGCCTGAACAACACATGAGACGCCTAAGCCTACCGTGATGTCTAACAAGGCTACCAGGCTCAAAAATAAAAAAAAAATAAAAAAAAAAAAACTAGCTTGTTGAGGGGTCATGGTCCATTTTTGCTCTCGGGGCCTGCAAACTGCAGCAGCCAAAAAAACCACAATGAGAGTCCAAATCTCACAGAGAAGACTCCTGGGCATCGAAACGGTGAAATGAAGCTTTTTCATGGAGGCCAGAGTCACAGTTGGTTGCAGGATTTCATAAACGCTGGCAAAAGCTGTATTGGCAGCCCTAGAGCCTGGAAACTTGCTTACTGACCACGGGCAGTCTGCAAAGCCGCATGAGACTCCCAAGCTCACCTTAACGGCTAAAAAGTTTCCCAAGCTCAAAAGTCAAATCAAACTTGTTCAGGGTTGATTTTTGAATCCGAGAGTCGGTGGAAGAATGTCAAAAAAGCTGGCAAAAGCTGTATTTGCAGCCGTAGAGAGAGAAACATGCTTACTGACTGTGGGGAGCCTGAACAACACATGAGACGCCTAAGCTCACCGTGATGTCTAACAAGGCTACCAGGCTCAAAAGTAAGAAAAAAGAAAACTAGCTTGTTGAGGGGTCATGGTCCATTTTTGCTCTTGGGGTCAGCAAACTGCAGCAGCCAAAAAAACCACAATGAGAGTCCAAATCTCACAGTGAAGACTCCTGGGCATCGAAAAGGTGAAATTAAGCTTTTTCATGGAGGCCAGAGTCACAGTTGAAGGCAGGATTTCATAAACGCTGGCAAAAGCTGTATTGGCAGCCCTAGAGCCTGGAAACTTGCTTACTGACCACGGGGAGCCTGCAAAGCCGCATGAGACTCCCAAGCTCACCTTAACGGCTAAAAAGTTTCCCAAGCTCAAAAGTCAAATCAAACTTGTTCAGGGTTGATTTTTGAATCCGAGACCTGCAAACTGCAAGGGGTCTCAAAAACCACATGAGACTCCAAAGCTCACCGTCACGTCTAACAAGGCTCCCAGGCTCAAAAGTAAAGAAAAAAAAAAAAAATAATAAGTTTGTTGAGGGGTAATGGTCCATTTGTGCTACCGGGGCCTGAAAATTGCAGCAGCCAAAAAAACCACAATGAGAGTCCAAATCTCACAGTGAAGACTCCTGGGCATCGAAAAGGTGAAATGAAGCTTTTTCATGGAGGCCAGAGTCACAGTTTGTGGCAGGATTTCATAAACGCTGGCAAAAGCTGTATTAGAGCCTGGAAACTTGCTTACTGACCACGGGGAGCCTGCAAAGCCGCATGAGACTCCCAAGCTCACCTTAACGGCTAAAAAGTTTCCCAAGCTCAAAATTCAAATCAAACTTGTTCAGGGTTGATTTTTGAATCCGAGACCTGCAAACTGCGGGGTCTCAAAAACCACATGAGACTCCAAAGCTCACCGTCACGTCTAACAAGGCTCCCAGGCTCAAAAGTAAAAAAAAAAAAAAAAAACTAGCTTGTTGAGGGGTTAATGGTCCATTTGTGCTACCGGGGCCTGCAAATTGCAGCAGCCAAAAAAAACTGAATGAGAGTCCAAATATCACAGTGAAGATTCCTAGCCGTCAAAAAGGTGAAATGAAGCCTATTAACGTAAGCGAGAGTCACAGTAGGTGGAAGAATGTCAAAAAAGCTGGCAAAAGCTGTATTTGCAGTCGTAGAGCCTGGAAACATGCTTACTGACTGTGGGGAGCCTGAACAAGCACACGAGACGCCTAAGCTCACCGTGATGTCTAACAAGGCTACCAGTCTCAAAAGTAAAAAAAAAAAAAAAAAACTAGCTTGTTGAGGGGTCATGGTACATTTTTGCTCTCGGGGCCTGCAAACTGCAGCAGCCAAAAAAACCACAATGAGAGTCCAAATCTCACAGTGAAGACTCCTGGGCATCGAAAAGGTGAAATGAAGCTTTTTCATGGAGGCCAGAGTCACAGTTGGTTGCAGGATTTCATAAACGCTGGCAAAAGCTGTATTGGCAGCCCTAGAGCCTGGAAACTTGCTTACTGACCACGGGCAGTCTGCAAAGCCGCATGAGACTCCCAAGCTCACCTTAACGGCTAAAAAGTTTCCCAAGCTCAAAAGTCAAATCAAACTTGTTCAGGGTTGATTTTTGAATCCGAGAGTCGGTGGAAGAATGTCAAAAAAGCTGGCTAAAGCTGTATTTGCAGTCGTAGAGAGAGAAACATGCTTACTGACTGTGGGGAGCCTGAACAACACATGAGACGCCTAAGCCTACCGTGATGTCTAACAAGGCTACCAGGCTCAAAAGTAAAAAAAAAAAAAGAAAAAAAAAAACTAGCTTGTTGAGGGGTCATGGTCCATTTTTGCTCTCGGGGCCTGCAAACTGCAGCAGCCAAAAAAACCACAATGAGAGCCCAAATCTCACAGTGAAGACTCCTGGGCATCGAAAAGGTGAAATGAAGCTTTTTCATGGAGGCCAGAATCACAGTTGAAGGCAGGATTTCATAAACGCTGGCAAAAGCTGTATTGGCAGCCCTAGAGCCTGGAAACTTGCTTACTGACCACGGGGAGCCTGCAAAGCCGCATGAGACTCTTAAGCTCACCTTAACGGCTAAAAAGTTTCCCAAGCTCAAAAGTCAAATCAAACTTGTTCAGGGTTAATTTTTGAATCCGAGACCTGCAAACTGCAAGGGGTCTCAAAAACCACATGAGAATCTAAAGCTCACCGTCACGTCTAACAAGGCTCCCAGGCTCAAAAGTAAAGAAAAAAAAAAAATAATAGGTTTGTTGAGGGGTTAATGGTCCATTTGTGCTACCGGGGCCTGCAAATTGCAGCAGCCAAAAAAACCAGAATGAGAGTCCAAATATCACAGTGAAGACTTGGGCATCGAAAAGGTGAAATGAAGCTTTTTCATGGAGGCCAGAGTCACAGTTGGTTGCAGGATTTCATAAACGCTGGCAAAAGCTGTATTGGCAACCCTAGAGCCTGGAAACTTGCTTACTGACCACGGGGAGCCCGCAAAGCCGCATGAGACTCCCAAGCTCACCTTAACGGCTAAAAAGTTTCCCAAGCTCAAAAGTCAAATCAAACTTGTTCAGGGTTGATTTTTGAATCCGAGACCTGCAAACTGCAAGGGGTCTCAAAAACCACATGAGACTCCAAAGCTCACCGTCACGTCTAACAAGGCTCCCAGGCTCAAAAGTAAAAAAAAAAAAAAAAAACTAGCTTGTTGAGGGGTTAATGGTCCATTTGTGCTACCGGGGCCTGCAAATTGCAGCAGCCAAAAAAAACAGAATGAGAGTCCAAATATCACAGTGAAGACTCCTAGCCGTCAAAAAGGTGAAATGAAGCTTATTAACGTAAGCGAGAGTCACAGTAGGTGGAAGAATGTCAAAAAAGCTGGCAAAAGCTGTATTTGCAGTCGTAGAGAGAGAAACATGCTTACTGACTTGGGGAGCCTGAACAACACATGAGACGCCTAAGCTCACCGTGATGTCTAACAAGGCTACCAGGCTCAAAAGTAAAAAAAAAAAAGAAAAAAAAAAACTAGCTTGTTGAGGGGTCATGGTCCATTTTTGCTCTCGGGGCCTGCAAACTGCAGCAGCCAAAAAAACCACAATGAGAGCCCAAATCTCACAGTGAAGACTCCTGGGCATCGAAAAGGTGAAATGAAGCTTTTTCATGGAGGCCAGAGTCTCACAGTTGGAGGCAGGATTTCATAAACGCTGGCAAAAGCTGTATTGGCAGCCCTAGAGCCTGGAAACTTGCTTACTGACCATGGGCAGTCTGCAAAGCCGCATGAGACTCCCAGCTCACCTTAACGGCTAAAAAGTTTCCCAAGCTCAAAAGTCAAATCAAACTTGTTCAGGGTTGATTTTTGAATCCGAGACCTGCAAACTGCAAGGGGTCTCAAAAACCACATGAGACTCTAAAGCTCACCGTCACGTCTAACAAGGCTCCCAGGCTCAAAAGTAAGAAAAAAAAAAAATAATAAGTTTGTAGAGGGGTAATGGTCCATTTGTGCTACCGGGGCCTGCAAATTGCAGCAGCCAAAAAAACCACACTGAGAGTCCAAATCTCACAGTGAAGAATCCTAGCCGTCAAAAAGGTGAAATGAAGCTTATTAACGTAAGCGAGAGTCACAGTAGGTGGAAGAATGTCAAAAAAGCTGGCAAAAGCTGTATTTGCAGCCGTAGAGAGAGAAACATGCTTACTGACTGTGGGGAGCCTGAACAACACATGAGACGCCTAAGCTCACCGTGATGTCTAACAAGGCTACCAGGCTCAAAAGTAAAAAAAAAAAAGATAAAAGAAAACTAGCTTGTTGAGGGGTCATGGTCCATTTTTGCTCTCGGGGTCTGCAAACTGCAGCAGCCAAAAAAAACCACAATGAGAGTCCAAATCTCACAGTGAAGACTCCTGGGCATCGAAAAGGTAAAATTAAGCTTTTTCATGGAGGCCAGAGTCACAGTTGGTGGCAGGATTTCATAAACGCTGGCAAAATCTGTATTAGAGCTTGGAAACTTGCTTACTGACCACGGGGAGCCTGCAAAGCCGCATGAGACTCCCAAGCTCACCTTAACGGCTAAAAAGTTTCCCAAGCTCAAAAGTCAAATCAAACTTGTTCAGGGTTGATTTTTGAATCCGAGACCTGCAAACTGCGGGGTCTCAAAAACCACATGAGACTCCAAAGCTCACCGTCACGGCTAACAAGGCTCCCAGGCTCAAAAGTAAAAAAAAAAAAAAAAACTAGCTTGTTGAGGGGTTAATGGTCCATTTGTGCTACCGGGGCCTGCAAATTGCAGCAGCCGAAAAAAACTGAATGAGAGTCCAAATATCACAGTGAAGGTTCCTAGCCGTCAAAAAGGTGAAATGAAGCCTATTAACGTAAGCGAGAGTCACAGTAGGTGGAAGAATGTCAAAAAAGGTGGCAAAAGCTGTATTTGCAGTCGTAGAGCCTGGAAACATGCTTACTGACTGTGGGGAGCCTGAACAAGCACATGAGACGCCTAAGCTCACCGTGATGTCTAACAAGGCTACCAGTCTCAAAAGTAAAAAAAAAAAAAAAAACTAGCTTGTTGAGGGGTCATGGTCCATTTTTGCTCTCGGGGCCTGCAAACTGCAGCAGCCAAAAAAACCACAATGAGAGTCCAAATCTCACAGTGAAGACTCCTGGGCATCGGAAAGGTGAAATGAAGCTTTTTCATGGAGGCCAGAGTCACAGTTTGTGGCAGGATTTCATAAACACTGGCAAAAGCTGTATTAGAGCCTGGAAACTTGCTTACTGACCACGGGGAGCCTGCAAAGCCGCATGAGACTCCCAAGCTCACCTTAACGGCTAAAAAGTTTCCCAAGCTCAAAATTCAAATCAAACTTGTTCAGGGTTGATTTTTGAATCCGAGACCTGCAAACTGCGGGGTCTCAAAAACCACATGAGACCCCAAAGATCACCGTCACGTCTAACAAGGCTCCCAGGCTCAAAAGTAAAAAAAAAAAAAAAAACTAGCTTGTTGAGGGGTTAATGGTCCATTTGTGCTACCGGGGCCTGCAAATTGCAGCAGCCAAAAAAAACTGAATGAGAGTCCAAATATCACAGTGAAGATTCCTAGCCGTCAAAAAGGTGTAATGAAGCCTATTAACGTAAGCGAGAGTCACAGTAGGTGGAAGAATGTCAAAAAAGGTGGCAAAAGCTGTATTTGCAGTCGTAGAGCCTGGAAACATGCTTACTGACTGTGGGGAGCCTGAACAAGCACATGAGACGCCTAAGCTCACCGTGATGTCTAACAAGGCTACCAGTCTCAAAAGTAAAAAAAAAAAAAAAAAAACTAGCTTGTTGAGGGGTCATGGTACATTTTTGCTCTCGGGGCCTGCAAACTGCAGCAGCCAAAAAAACCACAATGAGAGTCCAAATCTCACAGTGAAGACTCCTGGGCATCGAAAAGGTGAAATGAAGCTTTTTCATGGAGGCCAGAGTCACAGTTGGTTGCAGGATTTCATAAACGCTGGCAAAAGCTGTATTGGCAGGCCTAGAGCCTGGAAACTTGCTTACTGACCACGGGCAGTCTGCAAAGCCGCATGAGACTCCCAAGCTCACCTTAACGGCTAAAAATTTTCCCAAGCTCAAAAGTCAAATCAAACTTGTTTAGGGTTGATTTTTGAATCCGAGAGTCGGTGGAAGAATGTCAAAAAAGCTGGCTAAAGCTGTATTTGCAGTCGTAGAGAGAGAAACATGCTTACTGACTGTGGGGAGCCTGAACAACACATGAGACGCCTAAGCCTACCGTGATGTCTAACAAGGCTACCAGGCTCAAAAGTAAAAAAAAAAAAAGAAAAAAAAAAACTAGCTTGTTGAGGGGTCATGGTCCATTTTTGCTCTCGGGGCCTGCACACTGCAGCAGCCAAAAAAACCACAATGAGAGCCCAAATCTCACAGTGAAGACTCCTGGGCATCGAAAAGGTGAAATGAAGCTTTTTCATGGAGGCCAGAATCACAGTTGAAGGCAGGATTTCATAAACGCTGGCAAAAGCTGTATTGGCAGCCCTAGAGCCTGGAAACTTGCTTACTGACCACGGGGAGCCTGCAAAGCCGCATGAGACTCCCAAGCTCACCTTAACGGCTAAAAAGTTTCCCAAGCTCAAAAGTCAAATCAAACTTGTTCAGGGTTAATTTTTGAATCCGAGACCTGCAAACTGCAAGGGGTCTCAAAAACCACATGAGACTCTAAAGCTCACCGTCACGTCTAACAAGGCTCCCAGGCTCAAAACTAAAGAAAAAAAAAAAATAATAGGTTTGTTGAGGGGTTAATGGTCCATTTGTGCTACCGGGGCCTGCAAATTGCAGCAGCCAAAAAAACCAGAATGAGAGTCCAAATATCACAGTGAAGACTCCTAGCCGTCAAAAAGGTGAAATGAAGCTTATTAACGTAAGCGAGAGTCACAGTAGGTGGAAGAATGTCAAAAAAGCTGGCAAAAGCTGTATTTGCAGTCGAGAGAGAGAAACATGCTTACTGACTGTGGGGAGCCTGAACAACACATGAGCTCGCCGTGATGTCTAACAAGGCTACCAGGCTCAAAAGTAAAAAAAAAAAAAGAAAATAAAAAACTAGCTTGTTGAGGGGTCATGGACCATTTTTGCTCTCGGGGCCTGCAAACTGCAGCAGCCAAAATAACCACAATGAGAGTCCAAATCTCACAGTGAAGACTCCTGGGCATCGAAAAGGTGAAATGAAGCTTTTTCATGGAGGCCAGAGTCTCACAGTTGGAGGCAGGATTTCATAAACGCTGGCAAAAGCTGTATTGGCAGCCCTAGAGCCTGGAAACTTGCTTACTGACCATGGGCAGTCTGCAAAGCCGCATGAGACTCCCAGCTCACCTTAACGGCTAAAAAGTTTCCCAAGCTCAAAAGTCAAATCAAACTTGTTCAGGGTTGATTTTTTAATCCGAGACCTGCAAACTGCAAGGTGTCTCAAAAACCACATGAGACTCCAAAGCTCACCGTCACTCTAACAAGGCTCCCAGGCTCAAAAGTAAAAAAAAAAAAAAAAACTAGCTTGTTGAGGGGTCATGGTCCATTTTTGCTACCAGGGCCTGCAAATTGCAGCAGCCAAAAAAACCAGAATGAGAGTCCAAATCTCACAGTGAAGACTCCTAGCCGTCAAAAAGGTGAAATGAAGCTTATTAACGTAAGCGAGAGTCACAGTAGGTGGAAGAATGTCAAAAAAGCTGGCAAAAGCTGTATTTGCAGTCGTAGAGCCTGGAAACATGCTTACTGACTCTGGGGAGCCTGAACAAGCACATGGGCATCGAAAAGGTGAAATGAAGCTTTTCATGGAGGCCAGAGTCACAGTTAGTGGCAGGATTTCATAAACGCTGGCAAAAGCTGTATTGGCAGCCCTAGAGCCTGGAAACTTGCTTACTGACCACTGGGAGCCTGCAAAGCCGCATGAGACTCCCAAGCTCACCTTAACGGCTAAAAAGTTTCCCAAGCTCAAAAGTCAAATCAAACGTGTTCAGGGTTGATTTTTGAATCCGAGACCTGCAAACTGCAAGGGGTCTAAAAAACCACATGAGACTCCAAAGCTCACCGTCACTCTAACAAGGCTCCCAGGCTCAAAAGTAAAAAAAAAAAAAAAAAAACTAGCTTGTTGAGGGGTCATGGTCCATTTTTGCTACCAGGGCCTGCAAATTGCAGCAGCCAAAAAAACCAGAATGAGAGTCCAAATATCACAGTGAATACTCCTAGCCGTCAAAAAGGTGAAATGAAGCTTATTAACGTAAGCGAGAGTCACAGTAGAGGTGGAAGATGTCAAAAAAGCTGGCAAAAGCTGTATTTGCAGCCGTAGAGAGAGAAACATGCCTACTGACTGTGGGGAGCCTGAACAACACATGAGACGCCTAAGCTCACCGTGATGTCTAACAAGGCTACCAGGCTCAAAAGTAAAAAAAAAAAAAGAAAAAAGAAAACTAGCTTGTTGAGGGGTCATGGTCCATTTTTGCTCTCGGGGCCTGCAAACTGCAGCAGCCAAAAAAACCACAATGAGAGTCCAAAACTCACAGTGAAGACTCCTGGGCATCGAAAAGGTGAAATGAAGCTTTTTAATGAAGGCCAGAGTCACAGTTGGAGGCAGGATTTCATAAACGCTGGCAAAAGCTGTATTAGAGCCTGGAAACTTGCTTACTGACCACGGGGAGCCTGCAAAGCCGCATGAGACTCCAAAGCTCACCTTAACGGCTAAAAGTTTCCCAAGCTCAAAAGTCAAATCAAACTTGTTCAGGGTTGATTTTTGAATCCGAGACCTGCAAACTGCAAGGGGTCTCAAAAACCACATGAGACTCCAAAGCTCACCGTCACGTCTAACAAGGCTCCCAGGCTCAAAAGTAAAAAAAAAAAAAAAAAAACTAGCTTGTTGAGGGGTTAATGGTCCATTTGTGCTACCGGGGCCTGCAAATTGCAGCAGCCAAAAAAAACTGAATGAGAGTCCAAATATCACAGTGAAGATTCCTAGCCGTCAAAAAGGTGAAATGAAGCTTATTAACGTAAGCGAGAGTCACAGTAGGTGGAAGAATGTCAAAAAAGGTGGCAAAAGCTGTATTTGCAGTCGTAGAGCCTGGAAACATGCTTACTGACTGTGGGGAGCCTGAACAAGCACATGAGACGCCTAAGCTCACCGTGATGTCTAACAAGGCTACCAGTCTCAAAAGTAAAAAAAAAAAAAAAACTAGCTTGTTGAGGGGTCATGGTCCATTTTTGCTCTCGGGGCCTGCAAACTGCAGCAGCCAAAAAAACCACAATGAGAGTCCAAATCTCACAGTGAAGACTCCTGGGCATCGAAAAGGTGAAATGAAGCTTTTTCATGGAGGCCAGAGTCACAGTTGGTTGCAGGATTTCATAAACGCTGGCAAAAGCTGTATTGGCAGCCCTAGAGCCTGGAAACTTGCTTACTGACCACGGGCAGTCTGCAAAGCCGCATGAGACTCCCAAGCTCACCTTAACGGCTAAAAAGTTTCCCAAGCTCAAAAGTCAAATCAAACTTGTTCAGGGTTGATTTTTGAATCCGAGAGTCGGTGGAAGAATGTCAAAAAAGCTGGCAAAAGCTGTATT
Organism: Triturus cristatus; assembly: GCF_964204655.1. Taxonomy (NCBI): domain Eukaryota; kingdom Metazoa; phylum Chordata; class Amphibia; order Caudata; family Salamandridae; genus Triturus; species Triturus cristatus. The sequence continues at coordinate 1,554,255 of NC_140584.1, read as the reverse complement.
TGCAGTGGTAGAGAGAGAAACATGCTAACGACTGTGGGGAGCCTGAACAACACATGAGACGCCTAAGCCTACCGTGATGTCTAACAAGGCTACCAGGCTCAAAAATAAAAAAAAAATAAAAAAAAAAAAACTAGCTTGTTGAGGGGTCATGGTCCATTTTTGCTCTCGGGGCCTGCAAACTGCAGCAGCCAAAAAAACCACAATGAGAGTCCAAATCTCACAGAGAAGACTCCTGGGCATCGAAACGGTGAAATGAAGCTTTTTCATGGAGGCCAGAGTCACAGTTGGTTGCAGGATTTCATAAACGCTGGCAAAAGCTGTATTGGCAGCCCTAGAGCCTGGAAACTTGCTTACTGACCACGGGCAGTCTGCAAAGCCGCATGAGACTCCCAAGCTCACCTTAACGGCTAAAAAGTTTCCCAAGCTCAAAAGTCAAATCAAACTTGTTCAGGGTTGATTTTTGAATCCGAGAGTCGGTGGAAGAATGTCAAAAAAGCTGGCAAAAGCTGTATTTGCAGCCGTAGAGAGAGAAACATGCTTACTGACTGTGGGGAGCCTGAACAACACATGAGACGCCTAAGCTCACCGTGATGTCTAACAAGGCTACCAGGCTCAAAAGTAAGAAAAAAGAAAACTAGCTTGTTGAGGGGTCATGGTCCATTTTTGCTCTTGGGGTCAGCAAACTGCAGCAGCCAAAAAAACCACAATGAGAGTCCAAATCTCACAGTGAAGACTCCTGGGCATCGAAAAGGTGAAATTAAGCTTTTTCATGGAGGCCAGAGTCACAGTTGAAGGCAGGATTTCATAAACGCTGGCAAAAGCTGTATTGGCAGCCCTAGAGCCTGGAAACTTGCTTACTGACCACGGGGAGCCTGCAAAGCCGCATGAGACTCCCAAGCTCACCTTAACGGCTAAAAAGTTTCCCAAGCTCAAAAGTCAAATTAAACTTGTTCAGGGTTGATTTTTGAATCCGAGACCTGCAAACTGCAAGGGGTCTCAAAAACCACATGAGACTCCAAAGCTCACCGTCACGTCTAACAAGGCTCCCAGGCTCAAAAGTAAAGAAAAAAAAAAAAAATAATAAGTTTGTTGAGGGGTAATGGTCCATTTGTGCTACCGGGGCCTGAAAATTGCAGCAGCCAAAAAAACCACAATGAGAGTCCAAATCTCACAGTGAAGACTCCTGGGCATCGAAAAGGTGAAATGAAGCTTTTTCATGGAGGCCAGAGTCACAGTTTGTGGCAGGATTTCATAAACGCTGGCAAAAGCTGTATTAGAGCCTGGAAACTTGCTTACTGACCACGGGGAGCCTGCAAAGCCGCATGAGACTCCCAAGCTCACCTTAACGGCTAAAAAGTTTCCCAAGCTCAAAATTCAAATCAAACTTGTTCAGGGTTGATTTTTGAATCCGAGACCTGCAAACTGCGGGGTCTCAAAAACCACATGAGACTCCAAAGCTCACCGTCACGTCTAACAAGGCTCCCAGGCTCAAAAGTAAAAAAAAAAAAAAAAAACTAGCTTGTTGAGGGGTTAATGGTCCATTTGTGCTACCGGGGCCTGCAAATTGCAGCAGCCAAAAAAAACTGAATGAGAGTCCAAATATCACAGTGAAGATTCCTAGCCGTCAAAAAGGTGAAATGAAGCCTATTAACGTAAGCGAGAGTCACAGTAGGTGGAAGAATGTCAAAAAAGCTGGCAAAAGCTGTATTTGCAGTCGTAGAGCCTGGAAACATGCTTACTGACTGTGGGGAGCCTGAACAAGCACACGAGACGCCTAAGCTCACCGTGATGTCTAACAAGGCTACCAGTCTCAAAAGTAAAAAAAAAAAAAAAAAACTAGCTTGTTGAGGGGTCATGGTACATTTTTGCTCTCGGGGCCTGCAAACTGCAGCAGCCAAAAAAACCACAATGAGAGTCCAAATCTCACAGTGAAGACTCCTGGGCATCGAAAAGGTGAAATGAAGCTTTTTCATGGAGGCCAGAGTCACAGTTGGTTGCAGGATTTCATAAACGCTGGCAAAAGCTGTATTGGCAGCCCTAGAGCCTGGAAACTTGCTTACTGACCACGGGCAGTCTGCAAAGCCGCATGAGACTCCCAAGCTCACCTTAACGGCTAAAAAGTTTCCCAAGCTCAAAAGTCAAATCAAACTTGTTCAGGGTTGATTTTTGAATCCGAGAGTCGGTGGAAGAATGTCAAAAAAGCTGGCTAAAGCTGTATTTGCAGTCGTAGAGAGAGAAACATGCTTACTGACTGTGGGGAGCCTGAACAACACATGAGACGCCTAAGCTCACCGTGATGTCCAACAAGGCTACCAGGCTCAAAAGTAAAAAAAAAAAAGATAAAAGAAAACTAGCTTGTTGAGGGGTCATGGTCCATTTTTGCTCTCGGGGTCTGCAAACTGCAGCAGCCAAAAAAAACCACAATGAGAGTCCAAATCTCACAGTGAAGACTCCTGGGCATCGAAAAGGTAAAATTAAGCTTTTTCATGGAGGCCAGAGTCACAGTTGGTGGCAGGATTTCATAAACGCTGGCAAAATCTGTATTAGAGCTTGGAAACTTGCTTACTGACCACGGGGAGCCTGCAAAGCCGCATGAGACTCCCAAGCTCACCTTAACGGCTAAAAAGTTTCCCAAGCTCAAAAGTCAAATCAAACTTGTTCAGGGTTGATTTTTGAATCCGAGACCTGCAAACTGCGGGGTCTCAAAAACCACATGAGACTCCAAAGCTCACCGTCACGGCTAACAAGGCTCCCAGGCTCAAAAGTAAAAAAAAAAAAAAAAACTAGCTTGTTGAGGGGTTAATGGTCCATTTGTGCTACCGGGGCCTGCAAATTGCAGCAGCCAAAAAAAACTGAATGAGAGTCCAAATATCACAGTGAAGGTTCCTAGCCGTCAAAAAGGTGAAATGAAGCCTATTAACGTAAGCGAGAGTCACAGTAGGTGGAAGAATGTCAAAAAAGGTGGCAAAAGCTGTATTTGCAGTCGTAGAGCCTGGAAACATGCTTACTGACTGTGGGGAGCCTGAACAAGCACATGAGACGCCTAAGCTCACCGTGATGTCTAACAAGGCTACCAGTCTCAAAAGTAAAAAAAAAAAAAAAAACTAGCTTGTTGAGGGGTCATGGTCCATTTTTGCTCTCGGGGCCTGCAAACTGCAGCAGCCAAAAAAACCACAATGAGAGTCCAAATCTCACAGTGAAGACTCCTGGGCATCGGAAAGGTGAAATGAAGCTTTTTCATGGAGGCCAGAGTCACAGTTGGTTGCAGGATTTCATAAACGCTGGCAAAAGCTGTATTGGCAGCCCTAGAGCCTGGAAACTTGCTTACTGACCACGGGCAGTCTGCAAAGCCGCATGAGACTCCCAAGCTCACCTTAACGGCTAAAAAGTTTCCCAAGCTCAAAAGTCAAATCAAACTTGTTCAGGGTTGATTTTTGAATCCGAGAGTCGGTGGAAGAATGTCAAAAAAGCTGGCAAAAGCTGTATTTGCAGTGGTAGAGAGAGAAACATGCTAACTGACTGTGGGGAGCCTGAACAACACATGAGACGCCTAAGCCTACCGTGATGTCTAACAAGGCTACCAGGCTCAAAAGTAAAAAAAAAAAAAAAAAACTAGCTTGTTGAGGGGTCATGGTCCATTTGTGCTCTCGGGGCCTGCAAACTGCAGCAGCCAAAAAAACCACAATGAGAGTCCAAATCTCACAGTGAAGACTCCTGGGCATCGAAAAGGTGAAATGAAGCTTTTTCATGGAGGCCAGAGTCACAGTTGGTTGCAGGATTTCATAAACGCTGGCAAAAGCTGTATTGGCAGCCCTAGAGCCTGGAAACTTGCTTACTGACCACGGGCAGTCTGCAAAGCCGCATGAGACTCCCAAGCTCACCTTAACGGCTAAAAAGTTTCCCAAGCTCAAAAGTCAAATCAAACTTGTTCAGGGTTGATTTTTGAATCCGAGAGTCGGTGGAAGAATGTCAAAAAAGCTGGCTAAAGCTGTATTTGCAGTCGTAGAGAGAGAAACATGCTTACTGACTGTGGGGAGCCTGAACAACACATGAGACGCCTAAGCCTACCGTGATGTCTAACAAGGCTACCAGGCTCAAAAGTAAAAAAAAAAAAAGAAAAAAAAAAACTAGCTTGTTGAGGGGTCATGGTCCATTTTTGCTCTCGGGGCCTGCAAACTGCAGCAGCCAAAAAAACCACAATGAGAGCCCAAATCTCACAGTGAAGACTCCTGGGCATCGAAAAGGTGAAATGAAGCTTTTTCATGGAGGCCAGAATCACAGTTGAAGGCAGGATTTCATAAACGCTGGCAAAAGCTGTATTGGCAGCCCTAGAGCCTGGAAACTTGCTTACTGACCACGGGGAGCCTGCAAAGCCGCATGAGACTCTTAAGCTCACCTTAACGGCTAAAAAGTTTCCCAAGCTCAAAAGTCAAATCAAACTTGTTCAGGGTTAATTTTTGAATCCGAGACCTGCAAACTGCAAGGGGTCTCAAAAACCACATGAGAATCTAAAGCTCACCGTCACGTCTAACAAGGCTCCCAGGCTCAAAAGTAAAGAAAAAAAAAAAATAATAGGTTTGTTGAGGGGTTAATGGTCCATTTGTGCTACCGGGGCCTGCAAATTGCAGCAGCCAAAAAAACCAGAATGAGAGTCCAAATATCACAGTGAAGACTTGGGCATCGAAAAGGTGAAATGAAGCTTTTTCATGGAGGCCAGAGTCACAGTTGGTTGCAGGATTTCATAAACGCTGGCAAAAGCTGTATTGGCAACCCTAGAGCCTGGAAACTTGCTTACTGACCACGGGGAGCCCGCAAAGCCGCATGAGACTCCCAAGCTCACCTTAACGGCTAAAAAGTTTCCCAAGCTCAAAAGTCAAATCAAACTTGTTCAGGGTTGATTTTTGAATCCGAGACCTGCAAACTGCAAGGGGTCTCAAAAACCACATGAGACTCCAAAGCTCACCGTCACGTCTAACAAGGCTCCCAGGCTCAAAAGTAAAAAAAAAAAAAAAAAACTAGCTTGTTGAGGGGTTAATGGTCCATTTGTGCTACCGGGGCCTGCAAATTGCAGCAGCCAAAAAAAACAGAATGAGAGTCCAAATATCACAGTGAAGACTCCTAGCCGTCAAAAAGGTGAAATGAAGCTTATTAACGTAAGCGAGAGTCACAGTAGGTGGAAGAATGTCAAAAAAGCTGGCAAAAGCTGTATTTGCAGTCGTAGAGAGAGAAACATGCTTACTGACTTGGGGAGCCTGAACAACACATGAGACGCCTAAGCTCACCGTGATGTCTAACAAGGCTACCAGGCTCAAAAGTAAAAAAAAAAAAGAAAAAAAAAAACTAGCTTGTTGAGGGGTCATGGTCCATTTTTGCTCTCGGGGCCTGCAAACTGCAGCAGCCAAAAAAACCACAATGAGAGCCCAAATCTCACAGTGAAGACTCCTGGGCATCGAAAAGGTGAAATGAAGCTTTTTCATGGAGGCCAGAGTCTCACAGTTGGAGGCAGGATTTCATAAACGCTGGCAAAAGCTGTATTGGCAGCCCTAGAGCCTGGAAACTTGCTTACTGACCATGGGCAGTCTGCAAAGCCGCATGAGACTCCCAGCTCACCTTAACGGCTAAAAAGTTTCCCAAGCTCAAAAGTCAAATCAAACTTGTTCAGGGTTGATTTTTGAATCCGAGACCTGCAAACTGCAAGGGGTCTCAAAAACCACATGAGACTCTAAAGCTCACCGTCACGTCTAACAAGGCTCCCAGGCTCAAAAGTAAGAAAAAAAAAAAATAATAAGTTTGTTGAGGGGTAATGGTCCATTTGTGCTACCGGGGCCTGCAAATTGCAGCAGCCAAAAAAACCACACTGAGAGTCCAAATCTCACAGTGAAGAATCCTAGCCGTCAAAAAGGTGAAATGAAGCTTATTAACGTAAGCGAGAGTCACAGTAGGTGGAAGAATGTCAAAAAAGCTGGCAAAAGCTGTATTTGCAGCCGTAGAGAGAGAAACATGCTTACTGACTGTGGGGAGCCTGAACAACACATGAGACGCCTAAGCTCACCGTGATGTCTAACAAGGCTACCAGGCTCAAAAGTAAAAAAAAAAAAGATAAAAGAAAACTAGCTTGTTGAGGGGTCATGGTCCATTTTTGCTCTCGGGGTCTGCAAACTGCAGCAGCCAAAAAAAACCACAATGAGAGTCCAAATCTCACAGTGAAGACTCCTGGGCATCGAAAAGGTAAAATTAAGCTTTTTCATGGAGGCCAGAGTCACAGTTGGTGGCAGGATTTCATAAACGCTGGCAAAATCTGTATTAGAGCTTGGAAACTTGCTTACTGACCACGGGGAGCCTGCAAAGCCGCATGAGACTCCCAAGCTCACCTTAACGGCTAAAAAGTTTCCCAAGCTCAAAAGTCAAATCAAACTTGTTCAGGGTTGATTTTTGAATCCGAGACCTGCAAACTGCGGGGTCTCAAAAACCACATGAGACTCCAAAGCTCACCGTCACGGCTAACAAGGCTCCCAGGCTCAAAAGTAAAAAAAAAAAAAAAAACTAGCTTGTTGAGGGGTTAATGGTCCATTTGTGCTACCGGGGCCTGCAAATTGCAGCAGCCAAAAAAAACTGAATGAGAGTCCAAATATCACAGTGAAGGTTCCTAGCCGTCAAAAAGGTGAAATGAAGCCTATTAACGTAAGCGAGAGTCACAGTAGGTGGAAGAATGTCAAAAAAGGTGGCAAAAGCTGTATTTGCAGTCGTAGAGCCTGGAAACATGCTTACTGACTGTGGGGAGCCTGAACAAGCACATGAGACGCCTAAGCTCACCGTGATGTCTAACAAGGCTACCAGTCTCAAAAGTAAAAAAAAAAAAAAAAACTAGCTTGTTGAGGGGTCATGGTCCATTTTTGCTCTCGGGGCCTGCAAACTGCAGCAGCCAAAAAAACCACAATGAGAGTCCAAATCTCACAGTGAAGACTCCTGGGCATCGGAAAGGTGAAATGAAGCTTTTTCATGGAGGCCAGAGTCACAGTTGGTTGCAGGATTTCATAAACGCTGGCAAAAGCTGTATTGGCAGCCCTAGAGCCTGGAAACTTGCTTACTGACCACGGGCAGTCTGCAAAGCCGCATGAGACTCCCAAGCTCACCTTAACGGCTAAAAAGTTTCCCAAGCTCAAAAGTCAAATCAAACTTGTTCAGGGTTGATTTTTGAATCCGAGAGTCGGTGGAAGAATGTCAAAAAAGCTGGCAAAAGCTGTATTTGCAGTGGTAGAGAGAGAAACATGCTAACTGACTGTGGGGAGCCTGAACAACACATGAGACGCCTAAGCCTACCGTGATGTCTAACAAGGCTACCAGGCTCAAAAGTAAAAAAAAAAAAAAAAAACTAGCTTGTTGAGGGGTCATGGTCCATTTGTGCTCTCGGGGCCTGCAAACTGCAGCAGCCAAAAAAACCACAATGAGAGTCCAAATCTCACAGTGAAGACTCCTGGGCATCGAAAAGGTGAAATGAAGCTTTTTCATGGAGGCCAGAGTCACAGTTGGTTGCAGGATTTCATAAACGCTGGCAAAAGCTGTATTGGCAGCCCTAGAGCCTGGAAACTTGCTTACTGACCACGGGCAGTCTGCAAAGCCGCATGAGACTCCCAAGCTCACCTTAACGGCTAAAAAGTTTCCCAAGCTCAAAAGTCAAATCAAACTTGTTCAGGGTTGATTTTTGAATCCGAGAGTCGGTGGAAGAATGTCAAAAAAGCTGGCTAAAGCTGTATTTGCAGTCGTAGAGAGAGAAACATGCTTACTGACTGTGGGGAGCCTGAACAACACATGAGACGCCTAAGCCTACCGTGATGTCTAACAAGGCTACCAGGCTCAAAAGTAAAAAAAAAAAAAGAAAAAAAAAAACTAGCTTGTTGAGGGGTCATGGTCCATTTTTGCTCTCGGGGCCTGCAAACTGCAGCAGCCAAAAAAACCACAATGAGAGCCCAAATCTCACAGTGAAGACTCCTGGGCATCGAAAAGGTGAAATGAAGCTTTTTCATGGAGGCCAGAATCACAGTTGAAGGCAGGATTTCATAAACGCTGGCAAAAGCTGTATTGGCAGCCCTAGAGCCTGGAAACTTGCTTACTGACCACGGGGAGCCTGCAAAGCCGCATGAGACTCTTAAGCTCACCTTAACGGCTAAAAAGTTTCCCAAGCTCAAAAGTCAAATCAAACTTGTTCAGGGTTAATTTTTGAATCCGAGACCTGCAAACTACAAGGGGTCTCAAAAACCACATGAGAATCTAAAGCTCACCGTCACGTCTAACAAGGCTCCCAGGCTCAAAAGTAAAGAAAAAAAAAAAATAATAGGTTTGTTGAGGGGTTAATGGTCCATTTGTGCTACCGGGGCCTGCAAATTGCAGCAGCCAAAAAAACCAGAATGAGAGTCCAAATATCACAGTGAAGACTTGGGCATCGAAAAGGTGAAATGAAGCTTTTTCATGGAGGCCAGAGTCACAGTTGGTTGCAGGATTTCATAAACGCTGGCAAAAGCTGTATTGGCAACCCTAGAGCCTGGAAACTTGCTTACTGACCACGGGGAGCCCGCAAAGCCGCATGAGACTCCCAAGCTCACCTTAACGGCTAAAAAGTTTCCCAAGCTCAAAAGTCAAATCAAACTTGTTCAGGGTTGATTTTTGAATCCGAGACCTGCAAACTGCAAGGGGTCTCAAAAACCACATGAGACTCCAAAGCTCACCGTCACGTCTAACAAGGCTCCCAGGCTCAAAAGTAAAAAAAAAAAAAAAAAACTAGCTTGTTGAGGGGTTAATGGTCCATTTGTGCTACCGGGGCCTGCAAATTGCAGCAGCCAAAAAAAACAGAATGAGAGTCCAAATATCACAGTGAAGACTCCTAGCCGTCAAAAAGGTGAAATGAAGCTTATTAACGTAAGCGAGAGTCACAGTAGGTGGAAGAATGTCAAAAAAGCTGGCAAAAGCTGTATTTGCAGTCGTAGAGAGAGAAACATGCTTACTGACTTGGGGAGCCTGAACAACACATGAGACGCCTAAGCTCACCGTGATGTCTAACAAGGCTACCAGGCTCAAAAGTAAAAAAAAAAAAGAAAAAAAAAAACTAGCTTGTTGAGGGGTCATGGTCCATTTTTGCTCTCGGGGCCTGCAAACTGCAGCAGCCAAAAAAACCACAATGAGAGCCCAAATCTCACAGTGAAGACTCCTGGGCATCGAAAAGGTGAAATGAAGCTTTTTCATGGAGGCCAGAGTCTCACAGTTGGAGGCAGGATTTCATAAACGCTGGCAAAAGCTGTATTGGCAGCCCTAGAGCCTGGAAACTTGCTTACTGACCATGGGCAGTCTGCAAAGCCGCATGAGACTCCCAGCTCACCTTAACGGCTAAAAAGTTTCCCAAGCTCAAAAGTCAAATCAAACTTGTTCAGGGTTGATTTTTGAATCCGAGACCTGCAAACTGCAAGGGGTCTCAAAAACCACATGAGACTCTAAAGCTCACCGTCACGTCTAACAAGGCTCCCAGGCTCAAAAGTAAGAAAAAAAAAAAATAATAAGTTTGTTGAGGGGTAATGGTCCATTTGTGCTACCGGGGCCTGCAAATTGCAGCAGCCAAAAAAACCACACTGAGAGTCCAAATCTCACAGTGAAGAATCCTAGCCGTCAAAAAGGTGAAATGAAGCTTATTAACGTAAGCGAGAGTCACAGTAGGTGGAAGAATGTCAAAAAAGCTGGCAAAAGCTGTATTTGCAGCCGTAGAGAGAGAAACATGCTTACTGACTGTGGGGAGCCTGAACAACACATGAGACGCCTAAGCTCACCGTGATGTCTAACAAGGCTACCAGGCTCAAAAGTAAAAAAAAAAAAGATAAAAGAAAACTAGCTTGTTGAGGGGTCATGGTCCATTTTTGCTCTCGGGGTCTGCAAACTGCAGCAGCCAAAAAAAACCACAATGAGAGTCCAAATCTCACAGTGAAGACTCCTGGGCATCGAAAAGGTAAAATTAAGCTTTTTCATGGAGGCCAGAGTCACAGTTGGTGGCAGGATTTCATAAACGCTGGCAAAATCTGTATTAGAGCTTGGAAACTTGCTTACTGACCACGGGGAGCCTGCAAAGCCGCATGAGACTCCCAAGCTCACCTTAACGGCTAAAAAGTTTCCCAAGCTCAAAAGTCAAATCAAACTTGTTCAGGGTTGATTTTTGAATCCGAGACCTGCAAACTGCGGGGTCTCAAAAACCACATGAGACTCCAAAGCTCACCGTCACGGCTAACAAGGCTCCCAGGCTCAAAAGTAAAAAAAAAAAAAAAAACTAGCTTGTTGAGGGGTTAATGGTCCATTTGTGCTACCGGGGCCTGCAAATTGCAGCAGCCAAAAAAAACTGAATGAGAGTCCAAATATCACAGTGAAGGTTCCTAGCCGTCAAAAAGGTGAAATGAAGCCTATTAACGTAAGCGAGAGTCACAGTAGGTGGAAGAATGTCAAAAAAGGTGGCAAAAGCTGTATTTGCAGTCGTAGAGCCTGGAAACATGCTTACTGACTGTGGGGAGCCTGAACAAGCACATGAGACGCCTAAGCTCACCGTGATGTCTAACAAGGCTACCAGTCTCAAAAGTAAAAAAAAAAAAAAAAACTAGCTTGTTGAGGGGTCATGGTCCATTTTTGCTCTCGGGGCCTGCAAACTGCAGCAGCCAAAAAAACCACAATGAGAGTCCAAATCTCACAGTGAAGACTCCTGGGCATCGGAAAGGTGAAATGAAGCTTTTTCATGGAGGCCAGAGTCACAGTTGGTTGCAGGATTTCATAAACGCTGGCAAAAGCTGTATTGGCAGCCCTAGAGCCTGGAAACTTGCTTACTGACCACGGGCAGTCTGCAAAGCCGCATGAGACTCCCAAGCTCACCTTAACGGCTAAAAAGTTTCCCAAGCTCAAAAGTCAAATCAAACTTGTTCAGGGTTGATTTTTGAATCCGAGAGTCGGTGGAAGAATGTCAAAAAAGCTGGCAAAAGCTGTATTTGCAGTGGTAGAGAGAGAAACATGCTAACTGACTGTGGGGAGCCTGAACAACACATGAGACGCCTAAGCCTACCGTGATGTCTAACAAGGCTACCAGGCTCAAAAGTAAAAAAAAAAAAAAAAAAACTAGCTTGTTGAGGGGTCATGGTCCATTTGTGCTACCGGGGCCTGAAAATTGCAGCAGCCAAAAAAACCACAATGAGAGTCCAAATCTCACAGTGAAGACTCCTGGGCATCGAAAAGGTGAAATGAAGCTTTTTCATGGAGGCCAGAGTCACAGTTTGTGGCAGGATTTCATAAACGCTGGCAAAAGCTGTATTAGAGCCTGGAAACTTGCTTACTGACCACGGGGAGCCTGCAAAGCCGCATGAGACTCCCAAGCTCACCTTAACGGCTAAAAAGTTTCCCAAGCTCAAAATTCAAATCAAACTTGTTCAGGGTTGATTTTTGAATCCGAGACCTGCAAACTGCGGGGTCTCAAAAACCACATGAGACTCCAAAGCTCACCGTCACGTCTAACAAGGCTCCCAGGCTCAAAAGTAAAAAAAAAAAAAAAAAACTAGCTTGTTGAGGGGTTAATGGTCCATTTGTGCTACCGGGGCCTGCAAATTGCAGCAGCCAAAAAAAACTGAATGAGAGTCCAAATATCACAGTGAAGATTCCTAGCCGTCAAAAAGGTGAAATGAAGCCTATTAACGTAAGCGAGAGTCACAGTAGGTGGAAGAATGTCAAAAAAGCTGGCAAAAGCTGTATTTGCAGTCGTAGAGCCTGGAAACATGCTTACTGACTGTGGGGAGCCTGAACAAGCACACGAGACGCCTAAGCTCACCGTGATGTCTAACAAGGCTACCAGTCTCAAAAGTAAAAAAAAAAAAAAAAAACTAGCTTGTTGAGGGGTCATGGTACATTTTTGCTCTCGGGGCCTGCAAACTGCAGCAGCCAAAAAAACCACAATGAGAGTCCAAATCTCACAGTGAAGACTCCTGGGCATCGAAAAGGTGAAATGAAGCTTTTTCATGGAGGCCAGAGTCACAGTTGGTTGCAGGATTTCATAAACGCTGGCAAAAGCTGTATTGGCAGCCCTAGAGCCTGGAAACTTGCTTACTGACCACGGGCAGTCTGCAAAGCCGCATGAGACTCCCAAGCTCACCTTAACGGCTAAAAAGTTTCCCAAGCTCAAAAGTCAAATCAAACTTGTTCAGGGTTGATTTTTGAATCCGAGAGTCGGTGGAAGAATGTCAAAAAAGCTGGCTAAAGCTGTATTTGCAGTCGTAGAGAGAGAAACATGCTTACTGACTGTGGGGAGCCTGAACAACACATGAGACGCCTAAGCCTACCGTGATGTCTAACAAGGCTACCAGGCTCAAAAGTAAAAAAAAAAAAAGAAAAAAAAAAACTAGCTTGTTGAGGGGTCATGGTCCATTTTTGCTCTCGGGGCCTGCAAACTGCAGCAGCCAAAAAAACCACAATGAGAGCCCAAATCTCACAGTGAAGACTCCTGGGCATCGAAAAGGTGAAATGAAGCTTTTTCATGGAGGCCAGAATCACAGTTGAAGGCAGGATTTCATAAACGCTGGCAAAAGCTGTATTGGCAGCCCTAGAGCCTGGAAACTTGCTTACTGACCACGGGGAGCCTGCAAAGCCGCATGAGACTCTTAAGCTCACCTTAACGGCTAAAAAGTTTCCCAAGCTCAAAAGTCAAATCAAACTTGTTCAGGGTTAATTTTTGAATCCGAGACCTGCAAACTGCAAGGGGTCTCAAAAACCACATGAGAATCTAAAGCTCACCGTCACGTCTAACAAGGCTCCCAGGCTCAAAAGTAAAGAAAAAAAAAAAATAATAGGTTTGTTGAGGGGTTAATGGTCCATTTGTGCTACCGGGGCCTGCAAATTGCAGCAGCCAAAAAAACCAGAATGAGAGTCCAAATATCACAGTGAAGACTTGGGCATCGAAAAGGTGAAATGAAGCTTTTTCATGGAGGCCAGAGTCACAGTTGGTTGCAGGATTTCATAAACGCTGGCAAAAGCTGTATTGGCAACCCTAGAGCCTGGAAACTTGCTTACTGACCACGGGGAGCCCGCAAAGCCGCATGAGACTCCCAAGCTCACCTTAACGGCTAAAAAGTTTCCCAAGCTCAAAAGTCAAATCAAACTTGTTCAGGGTTGATTTTTGAATCCGAGACCTGCAAACTGCAAGGGGTCTCAAAAACCACATGAGACTCCAAAGCTCACCGTCACGTCTAACAAGGCTCCCAGGCTCAAAAGTAAAAAAAAAAAAAAAAAACTAGCTTGTTGAGGGGTTAATGGTCCATTTGTGCTACCGGGGCCTGCAAATTGCAGCAGCCAAAAAAAACAGAATGAGAGTCCAAATATCACAGTGAAGACTCCTAGCCGTCAAAAAGGTGAAATGAAGCTTATTAACGTAAGCGAGAGTCACAGTAGGTGGAAGAATGTCAAAAAAGCTGGCAAAAGCTGTATTTGCAGTCGTAGAGAGAGAAACATGCTTACTGACTTGGGGAGCCTGAACAACACATGAGACGCCTAAGCTCACCGTGATGTCTAACAAGGCTACCAGGCTCAAAAGTAAAAAAAAAAAAGAAAAAAAAAAACTAGCTTGTTGAGGGGTCATGGTCCATTTTTGCTCTCGGGGCCTGCAAACTGCAGCAGCCAAAAAAACCACAATGAGAGCCCAAATCTCACAGTGAAGACTCCTGGGCATCGAAAAGGTGAAATGAAGCTTTTTCATGGAGGCCAGAGTCTCACAGTTGGAGGCAGGATTTCATAAACGCTGGCAAAAGCTGTATTGGCAGCCCTAGAGCCTGGAAACTTGCTTACTGACCATGGGCAGTCTGCAAAGCCGCATGAGACTCCCAGCTCACCTTAACGGCTAAAAAGTTTCCCAAGCTCAAAAGTCAAATCAAACTTGTTCAGGGTTGATTTTTGAATCCGAGACCTGCAAACTGCAAGGGGTCTCAAAAACCACATGAGACTCTAAAGCTCACCGTCACGTCTAACAAGGCTCCCAGGCTCAAAAGTAAGAAAAAAAAAAAATAATAAGTTTGTTGAGGGGTAATGGTCCATTTGTGCTACCGGGGCCTGCAAATTGCAGCAGCCAAAAAAACCACACTGAGAGTCCAAATCTCACAGTGAAGAATCCTAGCCGTCAAAAAGGTGAAATGAAGCTTATTAACGTAAGCGAGAGTCACAGTAGGTGGAAGAATGTCAAAAAAGCTGGCAAAAGCTGTATTTGCAGCCGTAGAGAGAGAAACATGCTTACTGACTGTGGGGAGCCTGAACAACACATGAGACGCCTAAGCTCACCGTGATGTCTAACAAGGCTACCAGGCTCAAAAGTAAAAAAAAAAAAGATAAAAGAAAACTAGCTTGTTGAGGGGTCATGGTCCATTTTTGCTCTCGGGGTCTGCAAACTGCAGCAGCCAAAAAAAACCACAATGAGAGTCCAAATCTCACAGTGAAGACTCCTGGGCATCGAAAAGGTAAAATTAAGCTTTTTCATGGAGGCCAGAGTCACAGTTGGTGGCAGGATTTCATAAACGCTGGCAAAATCTGTATTAGAGCTTGGAAACTTGCTTACTGACCACGGGGAGCCTGCAAAGCCGCATGAGACTCCCAAGCTCACCTTAACGGCTAAAAAGTTTCCCAAGCTCAAAAGTCAAATCAAACTTGTTCAGGGTTGATTTTTGAATCCGAGACCTGCAAACTGCGGGGTCTCAAAAACCACATGAGACTCCAAAGCTCACCGTCACGGCTAACAAGGCTCCCAGGCTCAAAAGTAAAAAAAAAAAAAAAAACTAGCTTGTTGAGGGGTTAATGGTCCATTTGTGCTACCGGGGCCTGCAAATTGCAGCAGCCAAAAAAAACTGAATGAGAGTCCAAATATCACAGTGAAGGTTCCTAGCCGTCAAAAAGGTGAAATGAAGCCTATTAACGTAAGCGAGAGTCACAGTAGGTGGAAGAATGTCAAAAAAGGTGGCAAAAGCTGTATTTGCAGTCGTAGAGCCTGGAAACATGCTTACTGACTGTGGGGAGCCTGAACAAGCACATGAGACGCCTAAGCTCACCGTGATGTCTAACAAGGCTACCAGTCTCAAAAGTAAAAAAAAAAAAAAAAACTAGCTTGTTGAGGGGTCATGGTCCATTTTTGCTCTCGGGGCCTGCAAACTGCAGCAGCCAAAAAAACCACAATGAGAGTCCAAATCTCACAGTGAAGACTCCTGGGCATCGGAAAGGTGAAATGAAGCTTTTTCATGGAGGCCAGAGTCACAGTTGGTTGCAGGATTTCATAAACGCTGGCAAAAGCTGTATTGGCAGCCCTAGAGCCTGGAAACTTGCTTACTGACCACGGGCAGTCTGCAAAGCCGCATGAGACTCCCAAGCTCACCTTAACGGCTAAAAAGTTTCCCAAGCTCAAAAGTCAAATCAAACTTGTTCAGGGTTGATTTTTGAATCCGAGAGTCGGTGGAAGAATGTCAAAAAAGCTGGCAAAAGCTGTATTTGCAGTGGTAGAGAGAGAAACATGCTAACTGACTGTGGGGAGCCTGAACAACACATGAGACGCCTAAGCCTACCGTGATGTCTAACAAGGCTACCAGGCTCAAAAGTAAAAAAAAAAAAAAAAAAACTAGCTTGTTGAGGGGTCATGGTCCATTTGTGCTACCGGGGCCTGAAAATTGCAGCAGCCAAAAAAACCACAATGAGAGTCCAAATCTCACAGTGAAGACTCCTGGGCATCGAAAAGGTGAAATGAAGCTTTTTCATGGAGGCCAGAGTCACAGTTTGTGGCAGGATTTCATAAACGCTGGCAAAAGCTGTATTAGAGCCTGGAAACTTGCTTACTGACCACGGGGAGCCTGCAAAGCCGCATGAGACTCCCAAGCTCACCTTAACGGCTAAAAAGTTTCCCAAGCTCAAAATTCAAAGCAAACTTGTTCAGGGTTGATTTTTGAATCCGAGACCTGCAAACTGCGGGGTCTCAAAAACCACATGAGACTCCAAAGCTCACCGTCACGTCTAACAAGGCTCCCAGGCTCAAAAGTAAAAAAAAAAAAAAAAAACTAGCTTGTTGAGGGGTTAATGGTCCATTTGTGCTACCGGGGCCTGCAAATTGCAGCAGCCAAAAAAAACTGAATGAGAGTCCAAATATCACAGTGAAGATTCCTAGCCGTCAAAAAGGTGAAATGAAGCCTATTAACGTAAGCGAGAGTCACAGTAGGTGGAAGAATGTCAAAAAAGGTGGCAAAAGCTGTATTTGCAGTCGTAGAGCCTGGAAACATGCTTACTGACTGTGGGGAGCCTGAACAAGCACACGAGACGCCTAAGCTCACCGTGATGTCTAACAAGGCTACCAGTCTCAAAAGTAAAAAAAAAAAAAAAAAAACTAGCTTGTTGAGGGGTCATGGTACATTTTTGCTCTCGGGGCCTGCAAACTGCAGCAGCCAAAAAAACCACAATGAGAGTCCAAATCTCACAGTGAAGACTCCTGGGCATCGAAAAGGTGAAATGAAGCTTTTTCATGGAGGCCAGAGTCACAGTTGGTTGCAGGATTTCATAAACGCTGGCAAAAGCTGTATTGGCAGCCCTAGAGCCTGGAAACTTGCTTACTGACCACGGGCAGTCTGCAAAGCCGATGAGACTCCCAAGCTCACTTAACGGCTAAAAAGTTTCCCAAGCTCAAAAGTCAAATCAAACTTGTTCAGGGTTGATTTTTGAATCCGAGAGTCGGTGGAAGAATGTCAAAAAAGCTGGCTAAAGCTGTATTTGCAGTCGTAGAGAGAGAAACATGCTTACTGACTGTGGGGAGCCTGAACAACACATGAGACGCCTAAGCCTACCGTGATGTCTAACAAGGCTACCAGGCTCAAAAGTAAAAAAAAAAAAAGAAAAAAAAAAACTAGCTTGTTGAGGGGTCATGGTCCATTTTTGCTCTCGGGGCCTGCAAACTGCAGCAGCCAAAAAAACCACAATGAGAGCCCAAATCTCACAGTGAAGACTCCTGGGCATCGAAAAGGTGAAATGAAGCTTTTTCATGGAGGCCAGAATCACAGTTGAAGGCAGGATTTCATAAACGCTGGCAAAAGCTGTATTGGCAGCCCTAGAGCCTGGAAACTTGCTTACTGACCACGGGGAGCCTGCAAAGCCGCATGAGACTCCCAAGCTCACCTTAACGGCTAAAAAGTTTCCCAAGCTCAAAAGTCAAATCAAACTTGTTCAGGGTTAATTTTTGAATCCGAGACCTGCAAACTGCAAGGGGTCTCAAAAACCACATGAGAATCTAAAGCTCACCGTCACGTCTAACAAGGCTCCCAGGCTCAAAAGTAAAGAAAAAAAAAAAATAATAGGTTTGTTGAGGGGTTAATGGTCCATTTGTGCTACCGGGGCCTGCAAATTGCAGCAGCCAAAAAAACCAGAATGAGAGTCCAAATATCACAGTGAAGACTTGGGCATCGAAAAGGTGAAATGAAGCTTTTTCATGGAGGCCAGAGTCACAGTTGGTTGCAGGATTTCATAAACGCTGGCAAAAGCTGTATTGGCAACCCTAGAGCCTGGAAACTTGCTTACTGACCACGGGGAGCCCGCAAAGCCGCATGAGACTCCCAAGCTCACCTTAACGGCTAAAAAGTTTCCCAAGCTCAAAAGTCAAATCAAACTTGTTCAGGGTTGATTTTTGAATCCGAGACCTGCAAACTGCAAGGGGTCTCAAAAACCACATGAGACTCCAAAGCTCACCGTCACGTCTAACAAGGCTCCCAGGCTCAAAAGTAAAAAAAAAAAAAAAAAACTAGCTTGTTGAGGGGTTAATGGTCCATTTGAGCTACCGGGGCCTGCAAATTGCAGCAGCCAAAAAAAACAGAATGAGAGTCCAAATATCACAGTGAAGACTCCTAGCCGTCAAAAAGGTGAAATGAAGCTTATTAACGTAAGCGAGAGTCACAGTAGGTGGAAGAATGTCAAAAAAGCTGGCAAAAGCTGTATTTGCAGTCGTAGAGAGAGAAACATGCTTACTGACTTGGGGAGCCTGAACAACACATGAGACGCCTAAGCTCACCGTGATGTCTAACAAGGCTACCAGGCTCAAAAGTAAAAAAAAAAAAGAAAAAAAAAAACTAGCTTGTTGAGGGGTCATGGTCCATTTTTGCTCTCGGGGCCTGCAAACTGCAGCAGCCAAAAAAACCACAATGAGAGCCCAAATCTCACAGTGAAGACTCCTGGGCATCGAAAAGGTGAAATGAAGCTTTTTCATGGAGGCCAGAGTCTCACAGTTGGAGGCAGGATTTCATAAACGCTGGCAAAAGCTGTATTGGCAGCCCTAGAGCCTGGAAACTTGCTTACTGACCATGGGCAGTCTGCAAAGCCGCATGAGACTCCCAGCTCACCTTAACGGCTAAAAAGTTTCCCAAGCTCAAAAGTCAAATCAAACTTGTTCAGGGTTGATTTTTGAATCCGAGACCTGCAAACTGCAAGGGGTCTCAAAAACCACATGAGACTCTAAAGCTCACCGTCACGTCTAACAAGGCTCCCAGGCTCAAAAGTAAGAAAAAAAAAAAATAATAAGTTTGTTGAGGGGTAATGGTCCATTTGTGCTACCGGGGCCTGCAAATTGCAGCAGCCAAAAAAACCACACTGAGAGTCCAAATCTCACAGTGAAGAATCCTAGCCGTCAAAAAGGTGAAATGAAGCTTATTAACGTAAGCGAGAGTCACAGTAGGTGGAAGAATGTCAAAAAAGCTGGCAAAAGCTGTATTTGCAGCCGTAGAGAGAGAAACATGCTTACTGACTGTGGGGAGCCTGAACAACACATGAGACGCCTAAGCTCACCGTGATGTCTAACAAGGCTACCAGGCTCAAAAGTAAAAAAAAAAAAGATAAAAGAAAACTAGCTTGTTGAGGGGTCATGGTCCATTTTTGCTCTCGGGGTCTGCAAACTGCAGCAGCCAAAAAAAACCACAATGAGAGTCCAAATCTCACAGTGAAGACTCCTGGGCATCGAAAAGGTAAAATTAAGCTTTTTCATGCAGGCCAGAGTCACAGTTGAAGGCAGGATTTCATAAACGCTGGCAAAAGCTGTATTGGCAGCCCTAGAGCCTGGAAACTTGCTTACTGACCACGGGGAGCCTGCAAAGCCGCATGAGACTCCCAAGCTCACCTTAACGGCTAAAAAGTTTCCCAAGCTCAAAAGTCAAATCAAACTTGTTCAGGGTTGATTTTTGAATCCGAGACCTGCAAACTGCGGGGTCTCAAAAACCACATGAGACTCCAAAGCTCACCGTCACGTCTAACAAGGCTCCCAGGCTCAAAAGTAAAAAAAAAAAAAAAAAACTAGCTTGTTGAGGGGTTAATGGTCCATTTGTGCTACCGGGGCCTGCAAATTGCAGCAGCCAAAAAAAACTGAATGAGAGTCCAAATATCACAGTGAAGATTCCTAGCCGTCAAAAAGGTGAAATGAAGCCTATTAACGTAAGCGAGAGTCACAGTAGGTGGAAGAATGTCAAAAAAAGGTGGCAAAAGCTGTATTTGCAGTCGTAGAGCCTGGAAACATGCTTACTGACTGTGGGGAGCCTGAACAAGCACATGAGACGCCTAAGCTCACCGTGATGTCTAACAAAGCTACCAGTCTCAAAAGTAAAAACAAAAAAAAAAACTAGCTTGTTGAGGGGTCATGGTCCATTTTTGCTCTCGGGGCCTGCAAACTGCAGCAGCCAAAAAAACCACAATCAGAGTCCAAATCTCACAGTGAAGACTCCTGGGCATCGAAAAGGTGAAATGAAGCTAATTAACGTAAGCGAGAGTCACAGTAGGTGGAAGAATGTCAAAAAAGCTGGCAAAAGCTGTATTTGCAGCCGTAGAGAGAGAAACATGCTTACTGACTGTGGGGAGCCTGAACAACACATGAGACGCCTAAGCTCACCGTGATGTCTAACAAGGCTACCAGGCTCAAAAGTAAAAAAAAATAAAGAAAAAAGAAAACTAGCTTGTTGAGGGGTCATGGTCCATTTTTGCTCTCGGGGCCTGCAAACTGCAGCAGCCAAAAAAACCACAATGAGAGTCCAAATCTCACAGTGAAGACTCCTGGGCATCGAAAAGGTGAAATGAAGCTTTTTCATGGAGGCCAGAGTCACAGTTGGTGGCAGGATTTCATAAACGCTGGCAAAATCTGTATTAGAGCTTGGAAACTTGCTTACTGACCACGGGGAGCCTGCAAAGCCGCATGAGACTCCCAAGCTCACCTTAACGGCTAAAAAGTTTCCCAAGCTCAAAAGTCAAATCAAACTTGTTCAGGGTTGATTTTTGAATCCGAGACCTGCAAACTGCGGGGTCTCAAAAACCACATGAGACTCCAAAGCTCACCGTCACGTCTAACAAGGCTCCCAGGCTCAAAAGTAAAAAAAAAAAAAAAAACTAGCTTGTTGAGGGGTTAATGGTCCATTTGTGCTACCGGGGCCTGCAAATTGCAGCAGCCAAAAAAAACTGAATGAGAGTCCAAATATCACAGTGAAGATTCCTAGCCGTCAAAAAGGTGAAATGAAGCCTATTAACGTAAGCGAGAGTCACAGTAGGTGGAAGAATGTCAAAAAAGGTGGCAAAAGCTGTATTTGCAGTCGTAGAGCCTGGAAACATGCTTACTGACTGTGGGGAGCCTGAACAAGCACATGAGACGCCTAAGCTCACCGTGATGTCTAACAAGGCTACCAGTCTCAAAAGTAAAAACAAAAAAAAAAACTAGCTTGTTGAGGGGTCATGGTCCATTTTTGCTCTCGGGGCCTGCAAACTGCAGCAGCCAAAAAAACCACAATGAGAGTCCAAATCTCACAGTGAAGACTTGGCATCGAAAAGGTGAAATGAAGCTTTTTCATGGAGGCCAGAGTCACAGTTGGTTGCAGGATTTCATAAACGCTGGCAAAAGCTGTATTGGCAACCCTAGAGCCTGGAAACTTGCTTACTGACCACGGGGAGCCCGCAAAGCCGCATGAGACTCCCAAGCTCACCTTAACGGCTAAAAAGTTTCCCAAGCTCAAAAGTCAAATCAAACTTGTTCAGGGTTGATTTTTGAATCCGAGACCTGCAAACTGCAAGGGGTCTCAAAAACCACATGAGACTCCAAAGCTCACCGTCACGTCTAACAAGGCTCCCAGGCTCAAAAGTAAAAAAAAAAAAAAAAAACTAGCTTGTTGAGGGGTTAATGGTCCATTTGTGCTACCGGGGCCTGCAAATTGCAGCAGCCAAAAAAAACAGAATGAGAGTCCAAATATCACAGTGAAGACTCCTAGCCGTCAAAAAGGTGAAATGAAGCTTATTAACGTAAGCGAGAGTCACAGTAGGTGGAAGAATAACAAAAAAGCTGGCAAAAGCTGTATTTGCAGTCGTAGAGAGAGAAACATGCTTACTGACTTGGGGAGCCTGAACAACACATGAGACGCCTAAGCTCACCGTGATGTCTAACAAGGCTACCAGGCTCAAAAGTAAAAAAAAAAAAGAAAAAAAAAAACTAGCTTGTTGAGGGGTCATGGTCCATTTTTGCTCTCGGGGCCTGCAAACTGCAGCAGCCAAAAAAAACCACAATGAGAGCCCAAATCTCACAGTGAAGACTCCTGGGCATCGAAAAGGTGAAATGAAGCTTTTTCATGGAGGCCAGAGTCTCACAGTTGGAGGCAGGATTTCATAAACGCTGGCAAAAGCTGTATTGGCAGCCCTAGAGCCTGGAAACTTGCTTACTGACCATGGGCAGTCTGCAAAGCCGCATGAGACTCCCAGCTCACCTTAACGGCTAAAAAGTTTCCCAAGCTCAAAAGTCAAATCAAACTTGTTCAGGGTTGATTTTTGAATCCGAGACCTGCAAACTGCAAGGGGTCTCAAAAACCACATGAGACTCTAAAGCTCACCGTCACGTCTAACAAGGCTCCCAGGCTCAAAAGTAAGAAAAAAAAAAATAATAAGTTTGTTGAGGGGTAATGGTCCATTTGTGCTACCGGGGCCTGCAAATTGCAGCAGCCAAAAAAACCACACTGAGAGTCCAAATCTCACAGTGAAGAATCCTAGCCGTCAAAAAGGTGAAATGAAGCTTATTAACGTAAGCGAGAGTCACAGTAGGTGGAAGAATGTCAAAAAACCTGGCAAAAGCTGTATTTGCAGCCGTAGAGAGAGAAACATGCTTACTGACTGTGGGGAGCCTGAACAACACATGAGACGCCTAAGCTCACCGTGATGTCTAACAAGGCTACCAGGCTCAAAAGTAAAAAAAAAAAAGAAAAAAGAAATCTAGCTTGTTGAGGGGTCATGGTCCATTTTTGCTCTCGGGGTCTGCAAACTGCAGCAGCCAAAAAAAACCACAATGAGAGTCCAAATCTCACAGTGAAGACTCCTGGGCATCGAAAAGGTAAAATTAAGCTTTTTCATGGAGGCCAGAGTCACAGTTGAAGGCAGGATTTCATAAACGCTGGCAAAAGCTGTATTGGCAGCCCTAGAGCCTGGAAACTTGCTTACTGACCACGGGGAGCCTGCAAAGCCGCATGAGACTCCCAAGCTCACCTTAACGGCTAAAAAGTTTCCCAAGCTCAAAAGTCAAATCAAACTTGTTCAGGGTTGATTTTTGAATCCGAGACCTGCAAACTGCAAGGGGTCTCAAAAACCACATGAGACTCTAAAGCTCACCGTCACGTCTAACAAGGCTCCCAGGCTCAAAACTAAGAAAAAAAAAAAATAATAAGTTTGTTGAGGGGTCATGGTCCATTTTTGCTCTCGGGGTCTGCAAACTGCAGCAGCCAAAAAAAACCACAATGAGAGTCCAAATCTCACAGTGAAGACTCCTGGGCATCGAAAAGGTAAAATTAAGCTTTTTCATGGAGGCCAGAGTCACAGTTGAAGGCAGGATTTCATAAACGCTGGCAAAAGCTGTATTGGCAGCCCTAGAGCCTGGAAACTTGCTTACTGACCACGGGGAGCCTGCAAAGCCGCATGAGACTCCCAAGCTCACCTTAACGGCTAAAAAGTTTCCCAAGCTCAAAAGTCAAATCAAACTTGTTCAGGGTTGATTTTTGAATCCGAGACCTGCAAACTGCAAGGGGTCTCAAAAACCACATGAGACTCTAAAGCTCACCGTCACGTCTAACAAGGCTCCCAGGCTCAAAAGTAAGAAAAAAAAAAAATAATAAGTTTGTTGAGGGGTAATGGTCCATTTGTGCTACCGGGGCCTGCAAATTGCAGCAGCCAAAAAAACCACACTGAGAGTCCAAATCTCACAGTGAAGACTCCTAGCCGTCAAAAAGGTGAAATGAAGCTTATTAACGTAAGTGAGAGTCACAGTAGGTGGAAGAATGTCAAAAAAAGCTGGCAAAAGCTGTATTTGCAGTCGTAGAGCCTGGAAACATGCTTACTGACTCTGGGGAGCCTGAACAAGCACATGAGACGCCTAAGCTCACCGTGATGTCTAACAAGGCTACCAGTCTCAAAAGTAAAAAAAAAAAAAAACTAGCAAACTGCAGCAGCCAAAAAAACCACAATGAGAGCCCAAATCTCACAGTGAAGACTCCTGGGCATCGAAAAGGTGAAATGAAGCTTTTCATGGAGGCCAGAGTCACAGTTGGTGGCAGGATTTCATAAACGCTGGCAAAAGCTGTATTGGCAGCCCTAGAGCCTGGAAACTTGCTTACTGACCACGGGGAGCCTGCACAGCCGCATGAGACTCCCAAGATCACCTTAACGGCTAAAAAGTTTCCCAAGCTCAAAAGTCAAATCAAACGTGTTCAGGGTTGATTTTTGAATCCGAGACCTGCAAACTGCAAGGGGTCTAAAAAACCACATGAGACTCCAAAGCTCACCGTCACGTCTAACAAGGCTCCCAGGCTCAAAAGTAAGAAAAAAAAAAAAAAATAAGTTTGTTGAGGGGTAATGGTCCATTTGTGCTACCGGGGCCTGCAAATTGCAGCAGCCAAAAAAACCACACTGAGAGTCCAAATCTCACAGTGAAGAATCCTAGCCGTCAAAAAGGTGAAATGAAGCTTATTAACGTAAGCGAGAGTCACAGTAGGTGGAAGAATGTCAAAAAAGCTGGCAAAAGCTGTATTTGCAGCCGTAGAGAGAGAAACATGCTTACTGACTGTGGGGAGCCTGAACAACACATGAGACGCCTAAGCTCACCGTGATGTCTAACAAGGCTACCAGGCTCAAAAGTAAAAAAAAAAAAGAAAAAAGAAAACTAGCTTGTTGAGGGGTCATGGTCCATTTTTGCTCTCGGGGTCTGCAAACTGCAGCAGCCAAAAAAAACCACAATGAGAGTCCAAATCTCACAGTGAAGACTCCTGGGCATCGAAAAGGTAAAATTAAGCTTTTTCATGGAGGCCAGAGTCACAGTTGAAGGCAGGATTTCATAAACGCTGGCAAAAGCTGTATTGGCAGCCCTAGAGCCTGGAAACTTGCTTACTGACCACGGGGAGCCTGCAAAGCCGCATGAGACTCCCAAGCTCACCTTAACGGCTAAAAAGTTTCCCAAGCTCAAAAGTCAAATCAAACTTGTTCAGGGTTGATTTTTGAATCCGAGACCTGCAAACTGCAAGGGGTCTCAAAAACCACATGAGACTCTAAAGCTCACCGTCACGTCTAACAAGGCTCCCAGGCTCAAAAGTAAGAAAAAAAAAAAATAATAAGTTTGTTGAGGGGTAATGGTCCATTTGTGCTACCGGGGCCTGCAAATTGCAGCAGCCAAAAAAACCACACTGAGAGTCCAAATCTCACAGTGAAGACTCCTAGCCGTCAAAAAGGTGAAATGAAGCTTATTAACGTAAGTGAGAGTCACAGTAGGTGGAAGAATGTCAAAAAAAGCTGGCAAAAGCTGTATTTGCAGTCGTAGAGCCTGGAAACATGCTTACTGACTCTGGGGAGCCTGAACAAGCACATGAGACGCCTAAGCTCACCGTGATGTCTAACAAGGCTACCAGTCTCAAAAGTAAAAAAAAAAAAAAACTAGCAAACTGCAGCAGCCAAAAAAACCACAATGAGAGCCCAAATCTCACAGTGAAGACTCCTGGGCATCGAAAAGGTGAAATGAAGCTTTTCATGGAGGCCAGAGTCACAGTTGGTGGCAGGATTTCATAAACGCTGGCAAAAGCTGTATTGGCAGCCCTAGAGCCTGGAAACTTGCTTACTGACCACGGGGAGCCTGCACAGCCGCATGAGACTCCCAAGCTCACCTTAACGGCTAAAAAGTTTCCCAAGCTCAAAAGTCAAATCAAACTTGTTCAGGGTTGATTTTTGAATCCGAGACCTGCGAACTGCAAGGGGTCTAAAAAACCACATGAGACTCCAAAGCTCACCGTCACGTCTAACAAGGCTCCCAGGCTCAAAAGTAAAAAAAAAAAAAAAAAAACTAGCTTGTTGAGGGGTTAATGGTCCATTTCTGCTACCGGGGCCTGCAAATTGCAGCAGCCAAAAAAAACTGAATGAGAGTCCAAATATCACAGTGAAGATTCCTAGCCGTCAAAAAGGTGAAATGAAGCTTATTAACGTAAGCGAGAGTCACAGTAGGTGGAAGAATGTCAAAAAAGCTGGCAAAAGCTGTATTTGCAGTCGTGGAGCCTGGAAACATGCTTACTGACTGTGGGGAGCCTGAACAAGCACATGAGACGCCTAAGCTCACCGTGATGTCTAACAAGGCTACCAGTCTCAAAAGTAAAAAAAAAAAAAAAACTAGCTTGTTGAGGGGTTAATGGTCCATTTGTGCTACCGGGGCCTGCAAATTGCAGCAGCCAAAAAAACCAGAAAGAGAGTCCAAATATCACAGTGAAGACTCCTAGCCGTCAAAAAGGTGAAATGAAGCTTATTAACGTAAGCGAGAGTCACAGTAGGTGGAAGAATGTCAAAAAAGCTGGCAAAAGCTGTATTTGCAGTCGTAGAGAGAGAAACATGCTTACTGACTGTGGGGAGCCTGAACAACACATGAGACGCCTAAGCTCACTGTGATGTCTAACAAGGCTACCAGGCTCAAAAGTTGAAAAAAAAAAGAAAAAAAAAAACTAGCTTGTTGAGGGGTCAAGGTCCATTTTTGCTCTCGGGGCCTGCAAACTGCAGCAGCCAAAAAAACCACAATGAGAGTCCAAATCTCACAGTGAAGACTCCTGGGCATCGAAAAGGTGAAATGAAGCTTTTTCATGGAGGCCAGAGTCACAGTTGGTGGCAGGATTTCATAAACGCTGGCAAAATCTGTATTAGAGCTTGGAAACTTGCTTACTGACCACGGGGAGCCTGCAAAGCCGCATGAGACTCCCAAGCTCACCTTAACGGCTAAAAAGTTTCCCAAGCTCAAAAGTCAAATCAAACTTGTTCAGGGTTGATTTTTGAATCCGAGACCTGCAAACTGCGGGGTCTCAAAAACCACATGAGACTCCAAAGCTCACCGTCACGTCTAACAAGGCTCCCAGGCTCAAAAGTAAAAAAAAAAAAAAAAACTAGCTTGTTGAGGGGTTAATGGTCCATTTGTGCTACCGGGGCCTGCAAATTGCAGCAGCCAAAAAAAACTGAATGAGAGTCCAAATATCACAGTGAAGATTCCTAGCCGTCAAAAAGGTGAAATGAAGCCTATTAACGTAAGCGAGAGTCACAGTAGGTGGAAGAATGTCAAAAAAGGTGGCAAAAGCTGTATTTGCAGTCGTAGAGCCTGGAAACATGCTTACTGACTGTGGGGAGCCTGAACAAGCACATGAGACGCCTAAGCTCACCGTGATGTCTAACAAGGCTACCAGTCTCAAAAGTAAAAACAAAAAAAAAAACTAGCTTGTTGAGGGGTCATGGTCCATTTTTGCTCTCGGGGCCTGCAAACTGCAGCAGCCAAAAAAACCACAATGAGAGTCCAAATCTCACAGTGAAGACTTGGCATCGAAAAGGTGAAATGAAGCTTTTTCATGGAGGCCAGAGTCACAGTTGGTTGCAGGATTTCATAAACGCTGGCAAAAGCTGTATTGGCAACCCTAGAGCCTGGAAACTTGCTTACTGACCACGGGGAGCCCGCAAAGCCGCATGAGACTCCCAAGCTCACCTTAACGGCTAAAAAGTTTCCCAAGCTCAAAAGTCAAATCAAACTTGTTCAGGGTTGATTTTTGAATCCGAGACCTGCAAACTGCAAGGGGTCTCAAAAACCACATGAGACTCCAAAGCTCACCGTCACGTCTAACAAGGCTCCCAGGCTCAAAAGTAAAAAAAAAAAAAAAAAACTAGCTTGTTGAGGGGTTAATGGTCCATTTGTGCTACCGGGGCCTGCAAATTGCAGCAGCCAAAAAAAACAGAATGAGAGTCCAAATATCACAGTGAAGACTCCTAGCCGTCAAAAAGGTGAAATGAAGCTTATTAACGTAAGCGAGAGTCACAGTAGGTGGAAGAATAACAAAAAAGCTGGCAAAAGCTGTATTTGCAGTCGTAGAGAGAGAAACATGCTTACTGACTTGGGGAGCCTGAACAACACATGAGACGCCTAAGCTCACCGTGATGTCTAACAAGGCTACCAGGCTCAAAAGTAAAAAAAAAAAAGAAAAAAAAAAACTAGCTTGTTGAGGGGTCATGGTCCATTTTTGCTCTCGGGGCCTGCAAACTGCAGCAGCCAAAAAAAACCACAATGAGAGCCCAAATCTCACAGTGAAGACTCCTGGGCATCGAAAAGGTGAAATGAAGCTTTTTCATGGAGGCCAGAGTCTCACAGTTGGAGGCAGGATTTCATAAACGCTGGCAAAAGCTGTATTGGCAGCCCTAGAGCCTGGAAACTTGCTTACTGACCATGGGCAGTCTGCAAAGCCGCATGAGACTCCCAGCTCACCTTAACGGCTAAAAAGTTTCCCAAGCTCAAAAGTCAAATCAAACTTGTTCAGGGTTGATTTTTGAATCCGAGACCTGCAAACTGCAAGGGGTCTCAAAAACCACATGAGACTCTAAAGCTCACCGTCACGTCTAACAAGGCTCCCAGGCTCAAAAGTAAGAAAAAAAAAAATAATAAGTTTGTTGAGGGGTAATGGTCCATTTGTGCTACCGGGGCCTGCAAATTGCAGCAGCCAAAAAAACCACACTGAGAGTCCAAATCTCACAGTGAAGAATCCTAGCCGTCAAAAAGGTGAAATGAAGCTTATTAACGTAAGCGAGAGTCACAGTAGGTGGAAGAATGTCAAAAAACCTGGCAAAAGCTGTATTTGCAGCCGTAGAGAGAGAAACATGCTTACTGACTGTGGGGAGCCTGAACAACACATGAGACGCCTAAGCTCACCGTGATGTCTAACAAGGCTACCAGGCTCAAAAGTAAAAAAAAAAAAGAAAAAAGAAATCTAGCTTGTTGAGGGGTCATGGTCCATTTTTGCTCTCGGGGTCTGCAAACTGCAGCAGCCAAAAAAAACCACAATGAGAGTCCAAATCTCACAGTGAAGACTCCTGGGCATCGAAAAGGTAAAATTAAGCTTTTTCATGGAGGCCAGAGTCACAGTTGAAGGCAGGATTTCATAAACGCTGGCAAAAGCTGTATTGGCAGCCCTAGAGCCTGGAAACTTGCTTACTGACCACGGGGAGCCTGCAAAGCCGCATGAGACTCCCAAGCTCACCTTAACGGCTAAAAAGTTTCCCAAGCTCAAAAGTCAAATCAAACTTGTTCAGGGTTGATTTTTGAATCCGAGACCTGCAAACTGCAAGGGGTCTCAAAAACCACATGAGACTCTAAAGCTCACCGTCACGTCTAACAAGGCTCCCAGGCTCAAAACTAAGAAAAAAAAAAAATAATAAGTTTGTTGAGGGGTCATGGTCCATTTTTGCTCTCGGGGTCTGCAAACTGCAGCAGCCAAAAAAAACCACAATGAGAGTCCAAATCTCACAGTGAAGACTCCTGGGCATCGAAAAGGTAAAATTAAGCTTTTTCATGGAGGCCAGAGTCACAGTTGAAGGCAGGATTTCATAAACGCTGGCAAAAGCTGTATTGGCAGCCCTAGAGCCTGGAAACTTGCTTACTGACCACGGGGAGCCTGCAAAGCCGCATGAGACTCCCAAGCTCACCTTAACGGCTAAAAAGTTTCCCAAGCTCAAAAGTCAAATCAAACTTGTTCAGGGTTGATTTTTGAATCCGAGACCTGCAAACTGCAAGGGGTCTCAAAAACCACATGAGACTCTAAAGCTCACCGTCACGTCTAACAAGGCTCCCAGGCTCAAAAGTAAGAAAAAAAAAAAATAATAAGTTTGTTGAGGGGTAATGGTCCATTTGTGCTACCGGGGCCTGCAAATTGCAGCAGCCAAAAAAACCACACTGAGAGTCCAAATCTCACAGTGAAGACTCCTAGCCGTCAAAAAGGTGAAATGAAGCTTATTAACGTAAGTGAGAGTCACAGTAGGTGGAAGAATGTCAAAAAAAGCTGGCAAAAGCTGTATTTGCAGTCGTAGAGCCTGGAAACATGCTTACTGACTCTGGGGAGCCTGAACAAGCACATGAGACGCCTAAGCTCACCGTGATGTCTAACAAGGCTACCAGTCTCAAAAGTAAAAAAAAAAAAAAACTAGCAAACTGCAGCAGCCAAAAAAACCACAATGAGAGCCCAAATCTCACAGTGAAGACTCCTGGGCATCGAAAAGGTGAAATGAAGCTTTTCATGGAGGCCAGAGTCACAGTTGGTGGCAGGATTTCATAAACGCTGGCAAAAGCTGTATTGGCAGCCCTAGAGCCTGGAAACTTGCTTACTGACCACGGGGAGCCTGCACAGCCGCATGAGACTCCCAAGATCACCTTAACGGCTAAAAAGTTTCCCAAGCTCAAAAGTCAAATCAAACGTGTTCAGGGTTGATTTTTGAATCCGAGACCTGCAAACTGCAAGGGGTCTAAAAAACCACATGAGACTCCAAAGCTCACCGTCACATCTAACAAGGCTCCCAGGCTCAAAAGTAAGAAAAAAAAAAAAAAATAAGTTTGTTGAGGGGTAATGGTCCATTTGTGCTACCGGGGCCTGCAAATTGCAGCAGCCAAAAAAACCACACTGAGAGTCCAAATCTCACAGTGAAGAATCCTAGCCGTCAAAAAGGTGAAATGAAGCTTATTAACGTAAGCGAGAGTCACAGTAGGTGGAAGAATGTCAAAAAAGCTGGCAAAAGCTGTATTTGCAGCCGTAGAGAGAGAAACATGCTTACTGACTGTGGGGAGCCTGAACAACACATGAGACGCCTAAGCTCACCGTGATGTCTAACAAGGCTACCAGGCTCAAAAGTAAAAAAAAAAAAGAAAAAAGAAAACTAGCTTGTTGAGGGGTCATGGTCCATTTTTGCTCTCGGGGTCTGCAAACTGCAGCAGCCAAAAAAAACCACAATGAGAGTCCAAATCTCACAGTGAAGACTCCTGGGCATCGAAAAGGTAAAATTAAGCTTTTTCATGGAGGCCAGAGTCACAGTTGAAGGCAGGATTTCATAAACGCTGGCAAAAGCTGTATTGGCAGCCCTAGAGCCTGGAAACTTGCTTACTGACCACGGGGAGCCTGCAAAGCCGCATGAGACTCCCAAGCTCACCTTAACGGCTAAAAAGTTTCCCAAGCTCAAAAGTCAAATCAAACTTGTTCAGGGTTGATTTTTGAATCCGAGACCTGCAAACTGCAAGGGGTCTCAAAAACCACATGAGACTCTAAAGCTCACCGTCACGTCTAACAAGGCTCCCAGGCTCAAAAGTAAGAAAAAAAAAAATAATAAGTTTGTTGAGGGGTAATGGTCCATTTGTGCTACCGGGGCCTGCAAATTGCAGCAGCCAAAAAAACCACACTGAGAGTCCAAATCTCACAGTGAAGACTCCTAGCCGTCAAAAAGGTGAAATGAAGCTTATTAACGTAAGTGAGAGTCACAGTAGGTGGAAGAATGTCAAAAAAAGCTGGCAAAAGCTGTATTTGCAGTCGTAGAGCCTGGAAACATGCTTACTGACTCTGGGGAGCCTGAACAAGCACATGAGACGCCTAAGCTCACCGTGATGTCTAACAAGGCTACCAGTCTCAAAAGTAAAAAAAAAAAAAAACTAGCAAACTGCAGCAGCCAAAAAAACCACAATGAGAGCCCAAATCTCACAGTGAAGACTCCTGGGCATCGAAAAGGTGAAATGAAGCTTTTCATGGAGGCCAGAGTCACAGTTGGTGGCAGGATTTCATAAACGCTGGCAAAAGCTGTATTGGCAGCCCTAGAGCCTGGAAACTTGCTTACTGACCACGGGGAGCCTGCACAGCCGCATGAGACTCCCAAGCTCACCTTAACGGCTAAAAAGTTTCCCAAGCTCAAAAGTCAAATCAAACTTGTTCAGGGTTGATTTTTGAATCCGAGACCTGCGAACTGCAAGGGGTCTAAAAAACCACATGAGACTCCAAAGCTCACCGTCACGTCTAACAAGGCTCCCAGGCTCAAAAGTAAAAAAAAAAAAAAAAAAACTAGCTTGTTGAGGGGTTAATGGTCCATTTCTGCTACCGGGGCCTGCAAATTGCAGCAGCCAAAAAAAACTGAATGAGAGTCCAAATATCACAGTGAAGATTCCTAGCCGTCAAAAAGGTGAAATGAAGCTTATTAACGTAAGCGAGAGTCACAGTAGGTGGAAGAATGTCAAAAAAGCTGGCAAAAGCTGTATTTGCAGTCGTGGAGCCTGGAAACATGCTTACTGACTGTGGGGAGCCTGAACAAGCACATGAGACGCCTAAGCTCACCGTGATGTCTAACAAGGCTACCAGTCTCAAAAGTAAAAAAAAAAAAAAAACTAGCTTGTTGAGGGGTTAATGGTCCATTTGTGCTACCGGGGCCTGCAAATTGCAGCAGCCAAAAAAACCAGAAAGAGAGTCCAAATATCACAGTGAAGACTCCTAGCCGTCAAAAAGGTGAAATGAAGCTTATTAACGTAAGCGAGAGTCACAGTAGGTGGAAGAATGTCAAAAAAGCTGGCAAAAGCTGTATTTGCAGTCGTAGAGAGAGAAACATGCTTACTGACTGTGGGGAGCCTGAACAACACATGAGACGCCTAAGCTCACTGTGATGTCTAACAAGGCTACCAGGCTCAAAAGTTGAAAAAAAAAAGAAAAAAAAAAACTAGCTTGTTGAGGGGTCAAGGTCCATTTTTGCTCTCGGGGCCTGCAAACTGCAGCAGCCAAAAAAACCACAATGAGAGCCCAAATCTCACAGTGAAGACTCCGGGCATCGAAAAGGTGAAATGAAGCTTTTTCATGGAGGCCAGAGTCACAGTTGGTGGCAGGATTTCATAAACGCTGGCAAAAGCTGTATTGGCAGCCCTAGAGCCTGGAAACTTGCTTACTGACCATGGGCAGTCTGCAAAGCCGCATGAGACTCCCAGCTCACCTTAACGGCTAAAAAGTTTCCCAAGCTCAAAAGTCAAATCAAACTTGTTCAGGGTTGATTTTTGAATCCGAGACCTGCAAACTGCAAGGGGTCTCAAAAACCACATGAGACTCTAAAGCTCACCGTCACGTCTAACAAGGCTCCCAGGCTCAAAAGTAAAGAAAACAAAAAAAATAATAAGTTTGTTGAGGGGTTAATGGTCCATTTGTGCTACCGGGGCCTGCAAATTGCAGCAGCCAAAAATACCAGAATGAGAGTCCAAATATCACAGCGAAGAATCCTAGCCGTCAAAAAGGTGAAATGAAGCTTATTAACGTAAGCGAGAGTCACAGTCGGTGGAAGAATGTCAAAAAAGCTGGCAAAAGCTGTATTTGCAGTCGTAGAGAGAGAAACATGCTTACTGACTGTGGGGAGCCTGAACAACA
Organism: Triturus cristatus; assembly: GCF_964204655.1. Lineage (NCBI taxonomy): Eukaryota > Metazoa > Chordata > Amphibia > Caudata > Salamandridae > Triturus > Triturus cristatus. Next base: position 1,521,496 of record NC_140584.1, on the reverse strand, counting down.
CATGAGACGCCTCAGCTCACCGTGATGTCAAACAAGGCTACCAGGCTCAAAAGTAAAAAAAAAAAGAAAAAAAAAAACTAGCTTGTTGAGGGGTCATGGTCCATTTTTGCTCTCGGGGCCTGCAAACTGCAGCAGCCAAAAAAACCACAATGAGAGTCCAAATCTCACAGTGAAGACTCCTGGGCATCGAAAAGGTGAAATCAAGCTTTTTCATGGAGGCCAGAGTCACAGTTGGTAGCAGTATTTCCTAAACGCTGGCAAAAGCTGTATTGGCAGCCCTAGAGCCTGGAAACTTGCTTACTGACCCCACGGGGAGCCTGCAAAGCCGCATGAGACTCCCAAGCTCACCTTAAAGGCTAAAAAGTTCCCCAGGCGCAAAAGTCAAATCAAACTTGTTCAGGGTTGATTTTTGAATCCGAGACCTGCAAACTGCAAGGGGTCTCAAAAACCACATGAGACTCCAAAGCTCACCGTCACGTCTAACAAGGCTCCCAGGCTCAAAAGTAAAAAAAAGAAAAAAAAAAACTAGCTTGTTGAGGGGTCATGGTCCATTTTTGCTCTCGGGGCCTGCAAACTGCAGCAGCCCAAAAAACCCCAATGAGAGTGCAAATCTCACAGTGAAGACTACTGGGCATCGAAAAGGTGAAATGAAGCTTTTTCATGGAGGCCAGAGTCACAGTAGGTGGCAGTATTTCATAAACGCTGGCAAAAGCTGTATTGGCAGCCCTAGGGAGAGAAACATGCTTACTGACTGTGGGGAGCCTGAACAACACATGAGACGCCTAAGCTCACCGTGATGTCTCTAACAAGGCTACCAGGCTCAAAAGTCAAAAAAAAAAAAAGAAAAAAAAAACTAGCTTGTTGAGGGGTCATGGTCCATTTTTGCTCTCGGGGCCTGCAAACTGCAGCAGCCGAAAAAACCACAATGAGAGTCCAAATCTCACAGTGAAGACTCCTGGGCATCGAAAAGGTGAAATGAAGCTTTTTCATGGAGGCCAGAGTCACAGTTGGTGGCAGTATTTCCTAAACGCTGGCAAAAGCTGTATTGGCAGCCCTAGAGCCTGGAAACTTGCTTACTGACCACGGGGAGTCTGAAAAACCGCATGAGACTCCCAAGCTCACCTTAAAGGCTAAAAAGTTTCCAAGGCGCAATGGTCAAATCAAACTTGTTCAGGGTTGATTTTTGAATCCGAGACCTGCAAACTGCAAGGGCTCTCAAACCACATGAGACTCCAAAGCTCACCGTCACGTCTAACAAGGCTCCCAGGCTCAAAAGTAAAAAAAAAAAAAAAAAAAACTAGCTTGTTGAGGGGTTAATGGTCCATTTGTGCTACCGGGGCCTGCAAATTGCAGCAGCCAAAAAAACCAGAATGAGAGTCCAAATATCACAGTGAATACTCCTAGCCGTCAAAAAGGTGAAATGAAGCTTATTAACGTAAGCGAGAGTCACAGTAGAGGTGGAAGAATGTCAAAAAAGCTGGCAAAAGCTGTATTTGCAGCCGTAGAGAGAGAAACATGCCTACTGACTGTGGGGAGCCTGAACAACACATGAGACGCCTAAGCTCACCGTGATGTCTAACAAGGCTACCAGGCTCAAAAGTAAAAAAAAAAAAGAAAAAAGAAAACTAGCTTGTTGAGGGGTCATGGTCCATTTTTGCTCTCGGGGCCTGCAAACTGCAGCAGCCAAAAAAACCACAATGAGAGTCCAAAACTCACAGTGAAGACTCCTGGGCATCGAAAAGGTGAAATGAAGCTTTTTAATGGAGGCCAGAGTCACAGTTGGAGGCAGGATTTCATAAACGCTGGCAAAAGCTGTATTAGAGCCTGGAAACTTGCTTACTGACCACGGGGAGCCTGCAAAGCCGCATGAGACTCCCAAGCTCACCTTAACGGCTAAAAATTTTCCCAAGCTCAAAAGTCAAATCAAACTTGTTCAGGGTTGATTTTTGAATCCGAGACCTGCAAACTGCGGGGTCTCAAAAACCACATGAGACTCCAAAGCTCACCGTCACGTCTAACAAGGCTCCCAGGCTCAAAAGTAAAAAAAAAAAAAAAAAACTAGCTTGTTGAGGGGTTAATGGTCCATTTGTGCTACCGGGGCCTGCAAATTGCAGCAGCCAAAAAAAACTGAATGAGAGTCCAAATATCACAGTGAAGATTCCTAGCCGTCAAAAAGGTGAAATGAAGCCTATTAACGTAAGCGAGAGTCACAGTAGGTGGAAGAATGTCAAAAAAGGTGGCAAAAGCTGTATTTGCAGTCGTAGAGCCTGGAAACATGCTTACTGACTGTGGGGAGCCTGAACAAGCACATGAGACGCCTAAGCTCACCGTGATGTCTAACAAGGCTACCAGTCTCAAAAGTAAAAAAAAAAAAAAAAACTAGCTTCTTGAGGGGTCATGGTCCATTTTTGCTCTCGGGGCCTGCAAACTGCAGCAGCCAAAAAAACCACAATGAGAGTCCAAATCTCACAGTGAAGACTCCTGGGCATCGAAAAGGTGAAATGAAGCTTTTTCATGGAGGCCAGAGTCACAGTTGGTTGCAGGATTTCATAAACGCTGGCAAAAGCTGTATTGGCAGCCCTAGAGCCTGGAAACTTGCTTACTGACCACGGGCAGTCTGCAAAGCCGCATGAGACTCCCAAGCTCACCTTAACGGCTAAAAAGTTTCCCAAGCTCAAAAGTCAAATCAAACTTGTTCAGGGTTGATTTTTGAATCCGAGAGTCGGTGGAAGAATGTCAAAAAAGCTGGCAAAAGCTGTATTTGCAGTCGTAGAGAGAGAAACATGCTTACTGACTGTGGGGAGCCTGAACAACACATGAGACGCCTAAGCCTACCGTGATGTCTAACAAGGCTCCCAGGCTCAAAAGTAAAAAAAAAAAAAAAAAACTAGCTTGTTGAGGGGTTAATGGTCCATTTGTGCTACCGGGGCCTGCACATTGCAGCAGCCAAAAAAAACAGAATGAGAGTCCAAATATCACAGTGAAGACTCCTAGCCGTCAAAAAGGTGAAATGAAGCTTATTACGTAAGCGAGAGTCACAGTAGGTGGAAGAATGTCAAAAAAGCTGGCAAAGCTGTATGCAGCCGTAGAGAGAGAAACATGCCTACTGACTGTGGGGAGCCTGAACAACACATGAGACGCCTAAGCTCACCGTGATGTCTAACAAGGCTACCAGGCTCAAAAGTAAAAAAAAAACGAAAAAAAAAAACTAGCTTGTTGAGGGGTCATGGTCCATTTTTGCTCTCGGGGCCTGCAAACTGCAGCAGCCAAAAAAACCACAATGAGAGTCCAAATCTCACAGTGAAGACTCCTAGCCGTCAAAAGGGTGAAATGAAGCTTATTAACGTAAGCGAGAGTCACAGTAGGTGGAAGAATGTCAAAAAAGCTGGCAAAAGCTGTATTTGCAGTCGTAGAAAGAGAAACATGCTTACTGACTGTGGGGAGCCTGAACAACACATGAGACGCCTAAGCTCACCGTGATGTCTCTAACAAGGCTACCAGGCTCAAAAGTCAAAAAAAAAAAAGAAAAAAAAAACTAGCTTGTTGAGGGGTCATGGTCCATTTTTGCTCTGGGGCCTGCAAACTGCAGCAGCCGAAAAAACCACAATGAGAGTCCAAATCTCACAGTGAAGACTCCTGGGCATCGAAAAGGTGAAATGAAGCTTTTTCATGGAGGCCAGAGTCACAGTTGGTGGCAGTATTTCCTAAACGCTGGCAAAAGCTGTATTGGCAGCCTGGAAACTTGCTTACTGACCACGGGGAGTCTGAAAAACCGCATGAGACTCCCAAGCTCACCTTAAAGGCTAAAAAGTTTCCAAGGCGCAATGGTCAAATCAAACTTGTTCAGGGTTGATTTTTGAATCCGAGACCTGCAAACTGCAAGGGCTCTCAAACCACATGAGACTCCAAAGCTCACCGTCACGTCTAACAAGGCTCCCAGGCTCAAAAGTAAAAAAAAAAAAAAAAAATAGCTTGTTGAGGGGTTAATGGTCCATTTGTGCTACCGGGGCCTGCAAATTGCAGCAGCCAAAAAAACCAGAATGAGAGTCCAAATATCACAGTGAATACTCCTAGCCGTCAAAAAGGTGAAATGAAGCTAATTAACGTAAGCGAGAGTCACAGTAGGTGGAAGAATGTCAAAAAAGCTGGCAAAAGCTGTATTTGCAGCCGTAGAGAGAGAAACATGCCTACTGACTGTGGGGAGCCTGAACAACACATGAGACGCCTAAGCTCACCGTGATGTCTAACAAGGCTACCAGGCTCAAAAGTAAAAAAAAAAAAGAAAAAAGAAAACTAGCTTGTTGAGGGGTCATGGTCCATTTTTGCTCTCGGGGCCTGCAAACTGCAGCAGCCAAAAAACCCACAATGAGAGTCCAAAACTCACAGTGAAGACTCCTGGGCATCGAAAAGGTGAAATGAAGCTTTTTCATGGAGGCCAGAGTCACAGTTGGTGGCAGGATTTCATAAACGCTGGCAAAATCTGTATTAGAGCTTGAAAACTTGCTTACTGACCACGGGGAGCCTGCAAAGCCGCATGAGACTCCCAAGCTCACCTTAACGGCTAAAAAGTTTCCCAAGCTCAAAAGTCAAATCAAACTTGTTCAGGGTTGATTTTTGAATCCGAGACCTGCAAACTGCGGGGTCTCAAAAACCACATGAGACTCCAAAGCTCACCGTCACGTCTAACAAGGCTCCCAGGCTCAAAAGTAAAAAAAAAAAAAAAAACTAGCTTGTTGAGGGGTTAATGGTCCATTTGTGCTACCGGGGCCTGCAAATTGCAGCAGCCAAAAAAAACTGAATGAGAGTCCAAATATCACAGTGAAGATTCCTAGCCGTCAAAAAGGTGAAATGAAGCCTATTAACGTAAGCGAGAGTCACAGTAGGTGGAAGAATGTCAAAAAAGGTGGCAAAAGCTGTATTTGCAGTCGTAGAGCCTGGAAACATGCTTACTGACTGTGGGGAGCCTGAACAAGCACATGAGACGCCTAAGCTCACCGTGATGTCTAACAAAGCTACCAGTCTCAAAAGTAAAAACAAAAAAAAAAACTAGCTTGTTGAGGGGTCATGGTCCATTTTTGCTCTCGGGGCCTGCAAACTGCAGCAGCCAAAAAAACCACAATGAGAGTCCAAATCTCACAGTGAAGACTCCTGGGCATCGAAAAGGTGAAATGAAGCTAATTAACGTAAGCGAGAGTCACAGTAGGTGGAAGAATGTCAAAAAAGCTGGCAAAAGCTGTATTTGCAGCCGTAGAGAGAGAAACATGCTTACTGACTGTGGGGAGCCTGAACAACACATGAGACGCCTAAGCTCACCGTGATGTCTAACAAGGCTACCAGGCTCAAAAGTAAAAAAAAATAAAGAAAAAAGAAAACTAGCTTGTTGAGGGGTCATGGTCCATTTTTGCTCTCGGGGCCTGCAAACTGCAGCAGCCAAAAAAACCACAATGAGAGTCCAAATCTCACAGTGAAGACTCCTGGGCATCGAAAAGGTGAAATGAAGCTTTTTCATGGAGGCCAGAGTCACAGTTGGTGGCAGGATTTCATAAACGCTGGCAAAATCTGTATTAGAGCTTGGAAACTTGCTTACTGACCATGGGGAGCCTGCAAAGCCGCATGAGACTCCCAAGCTCACCTTAACGGCTAAAAAGTTTCCCAAGCTCAAAAGTCAAATCAAACTTGTTCAGGGTTGATTTTTGAATCCGAGACCTGCAAACTGCGGGGTCTCAAAAACCACATGAGACTCCAAAGCTCACCGTCACGTCTAACAAGGCTCCCAGGCTCAAAAGTAAAAAAAAAAAAAAAAACTAGCTTGTTGAGGGGTTAATGGTCCATTTGTGCTACCGGGGCCTGCAAATTGCAGCAGCCAAAAAAAACTGAATGAGAGTCCAAATATCACAGTGAAGATTCCTAGCCGTCAAAAAGGTGAAATGAAGCCTATTAACGTAAGCGAGAGTCACAGTAGGTGGAAGAATGTCAAAAAAGGTGGCAAAAGCTGTATTTGCAGTCGTAGAGCCTGGAAACATGCTTACTGACTGTGGGGAGCCTGAACAAGCACATGAGACGCCTAAGCTCACCGTGATGTCTAACAAGGCTACCAGTCTCAAAAGTAAAAACAAAAAAAAAAACTAGCTTGTTGAGGGGTCATGGTCCATTTTTGCTCTCGGGGCCTGCAAACTGCAGCAGCCAAAATAACCACAATGAGAGTCCAAATTTCACAGTGAAGACTTGGGCATCGAAAAGGTGAAATGAAGCTTTTTCATGGAGGCCAGAGTCACAGTTGGTTGCAGGATTTCATAAACGCTGGCAAAAGCTGTATTGGCAACCCTAGAGCCTGGAAACTTGCTTACTGACCACGGGGAGCCCGCAAAGCCGCATGAGACTCCCAAGCTCACCTTAACGGCAAAAAAGTTTCCCAAGCTCAAAAGTCAAATCAAACTTGTTCAGGGTTGATTTTTGAATCCGAGACCTGCAAACTGCAAGGGGTCTCAAAAACCACATGAGACTCCAAAGCTCACCGTCACGTCTAACAAGGCTCCCAGGCTCAAAAGTAAAAAAAAAAAAAAAAAACTAGCTTGTTGAGGGGTTAATGGTCCATTTGTGCTACCGGGGCCTGCAAATTGCAGCAGCCAAAAAAAACAGAATGAGAGTCCAAATATCACAGTGAAGACTCCTAGCCGTCAAAAAGGTGAAATGAAGCTTATTAACGTAAGCGAGAGTCACAGTAGGTGGAAGAATGTCAAAAAAGCTGGCAAAAGCTGTATTTGCAGTCGTAGAGAGAGAAACATGCTTACTGACTCGGGGAGCCTGAACAACACATGAGACGCCTAAGCTCACCGTGATGTCTAACAAGGCTACCAGGCTCAAAAGTAAAAAAAAAAAAGAAAAAAAAAAACTAGCTTGTTGAGGGGTCATGGTCCATTTTTGCTCTCGGGGCCTGCAAACTGCAGCAGCCAAAAAAACCACAATGAGAGCCCAAATCTCACAGTGAAGACTCCTGGGCATCGAAAAGGTGAAATGAAGCTTTTCATGGAGGCCAGAGTCTCACAGTTGGAGGCAGGATTTCATAAACGCTGGCAAAAGCTGTATTGGCAGCCCTAGAGCCTGGAAACTTGCTTACTGACCATGGGCAGTCTGCAAAGCCGCATGAGACTCCCAGCTCACCTTAACGGCTAAAAAGTTTCCCAAGCTCAAAAGTCAAATCAAACTTGTTCAGGGTTGATTTTTGAATCCGAGACCTGCAAACTGCAAGGGGTCTCAAAAACCACATGAGACTCTAAAGCTCACCGTCACGTCTAACAAGGCTCCCAGGCTCAAAAGTAAGAAAAAAAAAAAATAATAAGTTTGTTGAGGGGTAATGGTCCATTTGTGCTACCGGGGCCTGCAAATTGCAGCAGCCAAAAAAACCACACTGAGAGTCCAAATCTCACAGTGAAGAATCCTAGCCGTCAAAAAGGTGAAATGAAGCTTATTAACGTAAGCGAGAGTCACAGTAGGTGGAAGAATGTCAAAAAAGCTGGCAAAAGCTGTATTTGCAGCCGTAGAGAGAGAAACATGCTTACTGACTGTGGGGAGCCTGAACAACACATGAGACGCCTAAGCTCACCGTGATGTCTAACAAGGCTACCAGGCTCAAAAGTAAAAAAAAAAAAAGAAAAAAGAAAACTAGCTTGTTGAGGGGTCATGGTCCATTTTTGCTCTCGGGGTCTGCAAACTGCAGCAGCCAAAAAAAACCACAATGAGAGTCCAAATCTCACAGTGAAGACTCCTGGGCATCGAAAAGGTAAAATTAAGCTTTTTCATGGAGGCCAGAGTCACAGTTGAAGGCAGGATTTCATAAACGCTGGCAAAAGCTGTATTGGCAGCCCTAGAGCCTGGAAACTTGCTTACTGACCACGGGGAGCCTGCAAAGCCGCATGAGACTCCCAAGCTCACCTTAACGGCTAAAAAGTTTCCCAAGCTCAAAAGTCAAATCAAACTTGTTCAGGGTTGATTTTTGAATCCGAGACCTGCAAACTGCGGGGTCTCAAAAACCACATGAGACTCCAAAGCTCACCGTCACGTCTAACAAGGCTCCCAGGCTCAAAAGTAAAAAAAAAAAAAAAAAACTAGCTTGTTGAGGGGTTAATGGTCCATTTGTGCTACCGGGGCCTGCAAATTGCAGCAGCCAAAAAAAACTGAATGAGAGTCCAAATATCACAGTGAAGATTCCTAGCCGTCAAAAAGGTGAAATGAAGCCTATTAACGTAAGCGAGAGTCACAGTAGGTGGAAGAATGTCAAAAAAGGTGGCAAAAGCTGTATTTGCAGTCGTAGAGCCTGGAAACATGCTTACTGACTGTGGGGAGCCTGAACAAGCACATGAGACGCCTAAGCTCACCGTGATGTCTAACAAAGCTACCAGTCTCAAAAGTAAAAACAAAAAAAAAAACTAGCTTGTTGAGGGGTCATGGTCCATTTTTGCTCTCGGGGCCTGCAAACTGCAGCAGCCAAAAAAACCACAATCAGAGTCCAAATCTCACAGTGAAGACTCCTGGGCATCGAAAAGGTGAAATGAAGCTAATTAACGTAAGCGAGAGTCACAGTAGGTGGAGAATGTCAAAAAAGCTGGCAAAAGCTGTATTTGCAGCCGTAGAGAGAGAAACATGCTTACTGACTGTGGGGAGCCTGAACAACACATGAGACGCCTAAGCTCACCGTGATGTCTAACAAGGCTACCAGGCTCAAAAGTAAAAAAAAATAAAGAAAAAAGAAAACTAGCTTGTTGAGGGGTCATGGTCCATTTTTGCTCTCGGGGCCTGCAAACTGCAGCAGCCAAAAAAACCACAATGAGAGTCCAAATCTCACAGTGAAGACTCCTGGGCATCGAAAAGGTGAAATGAAGCTTTTTCATGGAGGCCAGAGTCACAGTTGGTGGCAGGATTTCATAAACGCTGGCAAAATCTGTATTAGAGCTGGAAACTTGCTTACTGACCACGGGGAGCCTGCAAAGCCGCATGAGACTCCCAAGCTCACCTTAACGGCTAAAAAGTTTCCCAAGCTCAAAAGTCAAATCAAACTTGTTCAGGGTTGATTTTTGAATCCGAGACCTGCAAACTGCGGGGTCTCAAAAACCACATGAGACTCCAAAGCTCACCGTCACGTCTAACAAGGCTCCCAGGCTCAAAAGTAAAGAAAAAAAAAAAATAATAGGTTTGTTGAGGGGTTAATGGTCCATTTGTGCTACCGGGGCCTGCAAATTGCAGCAGCCAAAAAAAACTGAATGAGAGTCCAAATCTCACAGTGAAGACTCCTGGGCATCGAAAAGGTGAAATGAAGCTTTTTCATGGAGGCCAGAGTCACAGTTGGTTGCAGGATTTCATAAACGCTGGCAAAAGCTGTATTGGCAGCCCTAGAGCCTGGAAACTTGCTTACTGACCACGGGCAGTCTGCAAAGCCGCATGAGACTCCCAAGCTCACCTTAACGGCTAAAAAGTTTCCCAAGCTCAAAAGTCAAATCAAACTTGTTCAGGGTTGATTTTTGAATCCGAGAGTCGGTGGAAGAATGTCAAAAAAGCTGGCAAAAGCTGTATTTGCAGTCGTAGAGAGAGAAACATGCTTACTGACTGTGGGGAGCCTGAACAACACATGAGACGCCTAAGCCTACCGTGATGTCTAACAAGGCTCCCAGGCTCAAAAGTAAAAAAAAAAAAAAAAAACTAGCTTGTTGAGGGGTTAATGGTCCATTTGTGCTACCAGGGCCTGCACATTGCAGCAGCCAAAAAAAACAGAATGAGAGTCCAAATATCACAGTGAAGACTCCTAGCCGTCAAAAAGGTGAAATGAAGCTTATTACGTAAGCGAGAGTCACAGTAGGTGGAAGAATGTCAAAAAAGCTGGCAAAGCTGTATGCAGTCGTAGAGAGAGAAACATGCTTACTGACTGTGGGGAGCCTGAACAACACATGAGACGCCTAAGCTCCCCGTGATGTCTAACAAGGCTACCAGGCTCAAAGTAAAAAAAAAACGAAAAAAAAAAACTAGCTTGTTGAGGGGTCATGGTCCATTTTTGCTCTCGGGGCCTGCAAACTGCAGCAGCCAAAAAAACCACAATGAGAGTCCAAATCTCACAGTGAAGACTCCTAGCCGTCAAAAGGGTGAAATGAAGCTTATTAACGTAAGCGAGAGTCACAGTAGGTGGAAGAATGTCAAAAAAGCTGGCAAAAGCTGTATTTGCAGTCGTAGAAAGAGAAACATGCTTACTGACTGTGGGGAGCCTGAACAACACATGAGACGCCTAAGCTCACCGTGGCTACCAGGCTCAAAAGTAAAAAAAAAAAAAAAACTAGCTTGTTGAGGGGTCATGGTCCATTTTTGCTCTCGGGGCCTGCAAACTGCAGCAGCCAAAAAAACCACAATCAGAGTCCAAATCTCACAGTGAAGACTCCTGGGCATCGAAAAGGTGAAATGAAGCTAATTAACGTAAGCGAGAGTCACAGTAGGTGGAGAATGTCAAAAAAGCTGGCAAAAGCTGTATTTGCAGCCGTAGAGAGAGAAACATGCTTACTGACTGTGGGGAGCCTGAACAACACATGAGACGCCTAAGCTCACCGTGATGTCTAACAAGGCTACCAGGCTCAAAAGTAAAAAAAAATAAAGAAAAAAGAAAACTAGCTTGTTGAGGGGTCATGGTCCATTTTTGCTCTCGGGGCCTGCAAACTGCAGCAGCCAAAAAAACCACAATGAGAGTCCAAATCTCACAGTGAAGACTCCTGGGCATCGAAAAGGTGAAATGAAGCTTTTTCATGGAGGCCAGAGTCACAGTTGGTGGCAGGATTTCATAAACGCTGGCAAAATCTGTATTAGAGCTTGGAAACTTGCTTACTGACCACGGGGAGCCTGCAAAGCCGCATGAGACTCCCAAGCTCACCTTAACGGCTAAAAAGTTTCCCAAGCTCAAAAGTCAAATCAAACTTGTTCAGGGTTGATTTTTGAATCCGAGACCTGCAAACTGCGGGGTCTCAAAAACCACATGAGACTCCAAAGCTCACCGTCACGTCTAACAAGGCTCCCAGGCTCAAAAGTAAAGAAAAAAAAAAAATAATAGGTTTGTTGAGGGGTTAATGGTCCATTTGTGCTACCGGGGCCTGCAAATTGCAGCAGCCAAAAAAAACTGAATGAGAGTCCAAATCTCACAGTGAAGACTCCTGGGCATCGAAAAGGTGAAATGAAGCTTTTTCATGGAGGCCAGAGTCACAGTTGGTTGCAGGATTTCATAAACGCTGGCAAAAGCTGTATTGGCAGCCCTAGAGCCTGGAAACTTGCTTACTGACCACGGGCAGTCTGCAAAGCCGCATGAGACTCCCAAGCTCACCTTAACGGCTAAAAAGTTTCCCAAGCTCAAAAGTCAAATCAAACTTGTTCAGGGTTGATTTTTGAATCCGAGAGTCGGTGGAAGAATGTCAAAAAAGCTGGCAAAAGCTGTATTTGCAGTCGTAGAGAGAGAAACATGCTTACTGACTGTGGGGAGCCTGAACAACACATGAGACGCCTAAGCCTACCGTGATGTCTAACAAGGCTCCCAGGCTCAAAAGTAAAAAAAAAAAAAAAAAACTAGCTTGTTGAGGGGTTAATGGTCCATTTGTGCTACCGGGGCCTGCACATTGCAGCAGCCAAAAAAAACAGAATGAGAGTCCAAATATCACAGTGAAGACTCCTAGCCGTCAAAAAGGTGAAATGAAGCTTATTACGTAAGCGAGAGTCACAGTAGGTGGAAGAATGTCAAAAAAGCTGGCAAAGCTGTATGCAGTCGTAGAGAGAGAAACATGCTTACTGACTGTGGGGAGCCTGAACAACACATGAGACGCCTAAGCTCCCCGTGATGTCTAACAAGGCTACCAGGCTCAAAGTAAAAAAAAAACGAAAAAAAAAAACTAGCTTGTTGAGGGGTCATGGTCCATTTTTGCTCTCGGGGCCTGCAAACTGCAGCAGCCAAAAAAACCACAATGAGAGTCCAAATCTCACAGTGAAGACTCCTAGCCGTCAAAAGGGTGAAATGAAGCTTATTAACGTAAGCGAGAGTCACAGTAGGTGGAAGAATGTCAAAAAAGCTGGCAAAAGCTGTATTTGCAGTCGTAGAAAGAGAAACATGCTTACTGACTGTGGGGAGCCTGCAAAGCCGCATGAGACTCCCAAGCTCACCTTAAAGGCTAAAAAGTTTCCCAGGCGCAAAAGTCAAATCAAACTTGTTCAGGGTTGATTTTTGAATCCGAGACCTGCAAACTGCAAGGGGTCTCAAAAACCACATGAGACTCCAAAGCTCACCGTCACGTCTAACAAGGCTCCCAGGCTCAAAAGTAAAAAAAAGAAAAAAAAAAACTAGCTTGTTGAGGGGTCATGGTCCATTTTTGCTCTCGGGGCCTGCAAACTGCAGCAGCCCAAAAAACCCCAATGAGAGTGCAAATCTCACAGTGAAGACTACTGGGCATCGAAAAGGTGAAATGAAGCTTTTTCATGGAGGCCAGAGTCACAGTAGGTGGCAGTATTTCATAAACGCTGGCAAAAGCTGTATTGGCAGCCCTGGGAGAGAAACATGCTTACTGACTGTGGGGAGCCTGAACAACACATGAGACGCCTAAGCTCACCGTGATGTCTCTAACAAGGCTACCAGGCTCAAAAGTCAAAAAAAAAAAAGAAAAAAAAAACTAGCTTGTTGAGGGGTCATGGTCCATTTTTGCTCTCGGGGCCTGCAAACTGCAGCAGCCGAAAAAACCACAATGAGAGTCCAAATCTCACAGTGAAGACTCCTGGGCATCGAAAAGGTGAAATGAAGCTTTTTCATGGAGGCCAGAGTCACAGTTGGTGGCAGTATTTCCTAAACGCTGGCAAAAGCTGTATTGGCAGCCCTAGAGCCTGGAAACTTGCTTACTGACCACGGGGAGTCTGAAAAACCGCATGAGACTCCCAAGCTCACCTTAAAGGCTAAAAAGTTTCCAAGGCGCAATGGTCAAATCATCTTAACGGCTAAACGGCTAAAAAGTTTCCCAAGCTCAAAAGTCAAATCAAACTTGTTCAGGGTTGATTTTTGAATCCGAGACCTGCAAACTGCGGGGTCTCAAAAACCACATGAGACTCCAAAGCTCACCGTCACGTCTAACAAGGCTCCCAGGCTCAAAAGTAAAAAAAAAAAAAAAAAACTAGCTTGTTGAGGGGTTAATGGTCCATTTGTGCTACCGGGGCCTGCAAATTGCAGCAGCCAAAAAAAACTGAATGAGAGTCCAAATATCACAGTGAAGATTCCTAGCCGTCAAAAAGGTGAAATGAAGCCTATTAACGTAAGCGAGAGTCACAGTAGGTGGAAGAATGTCAAAAAAGGTGGCAAAAGCTGTATTTGCAGTCGTAGAGCCTGGAAACATGCTTACTGACTGTGGGGAGCCTGAACAAGCACATGAGACGCCTAAGCTCACCGTGATGTCTAACAAGGCTACCAGTCTCAAAAGTAAAAAAAAAAAAAAAAAACTAGCTTCTTGAGGGGTCATGGTCCATTTTTGCTCTCGGGGCCTGCAAACTGCAGCAGCCAAAAAAACCACAATGAGAGTCCAAATCTCACAGTGAAGACTCCTGGGCATCGAAAAGGTGAAATGAAGCTTTTTCATGGAGGCCAGAGTCACAGTTGGTTGCAGGATTTCATAAACGCTGGCAAAAGCTGTATTGGCAGCCCTAGAGCCTGGAAACTTGCTTACTGACCACGGGCAGTCTGCAAAGCCGCATGAGACTCCCAAGCTCACCTTAACGGCTAAAAAGTTTCCCAAGCTCAAAAGTCAAATCAAACTTGTTCAGGGTTGATTTTTGAATCCGAGAGTCGGTGGAAGAATGTCAAAAAAGCTGGCAAAAGCTGTATTTGCAGTCGTAGAGAGAGAAACATGCTTACTGACTGTGGGGAGCCTGAACAACACATGAGACGCCTAAGCCTACCGTGATGTCTAACAAGGCTCCCAGGCTCAAAAGTAAAGAAAAAAAAAAAAAAACTAGCTTGTTGAGGGGTTAATGGTCCATTTGTGCTCGGGGCCTGCACATTGCAGCAGCCAAAAAAAACAGAATGAGAGTCCAAATATCACAGTGAAGACTCCTAGCCGTCAAAAAGGTGAAATGAAGCTTATTACGTAAGCGAGAGTCACAGTAGGTGGAAGAATGTCAAAAAAGCTGGCAAAGCTGTATGCAGTCGTAGAGAGAGAAACATGCTTACTGACTGTGGGGAGCCTGAACAACACATGAGACGCCTAAGCTCACCGTGATGTCTAACAAGGCTACCAGGCTCAAAAGTAAAAAAAAAACGAAAAAAAAAAACTAGCTTGTTGAGGGGTCATGGTCCATTTTTGCTCTCGGGGCCTGCAAACTGCAGCAGCCAAAAAAACCACAATGAGAGTCCAAATCTCACAGTGAAGACTCCTAGCCGTCAAAAGGGTGAAATGAAGCTTATTAACGTAAGCGAGAGTCACAGTAGGTGGAAGAATGTCAAAAAAGCTGGCAAAAGCTGTATTTGCAGTCGTAGAAAGAGAAACATGCTTACTGACTGTGGGGAGCCTGAACAACACATGAGACGCCTAAGCTCACCGTGATGTCTAACAAGGCTACCAGGGTCAAAAGTAAAAAAAAAAAAAAAAACTAGCTTCTTGAGGGGTCATGGTCCATTTTTGCTCTCGGGGCCTGCAAACTGCAGCAGCCAAAAAAACCACAATGAGAGTCCAAATCTCACAGTGAAGACTCCTGGGCATCGAAAAGGTGAAATCAAGCTTTTTCATGGAGGCCAGAGTCACAGTTGGTAGCAGTATTTCCTAAACGCTGGCAAAAGCTGTATTGGCAGCCCTAGAGCCTGGAAACTTGCTTACTGACCACGGGGAGCCTGCAAAGCCGCATGAGACTCCCAAGCTCACCTTAAAGGCTAAAAAGTTTCCCAGGCGCAAAAGTCAAATCAAACTTGTTCAGGGTTGATTTTTGAATCCGAGACCTGCAAACTGCAAGGGGTCTCAAAAACCACATGAGACTCCAAAGCTCACCGTCACGTCTAACAAGGCTCCCAGGCTCAAAAGTAAAAAAAAGAAAAAAAAAACTAGCTTGTTGAGGGGTCATGGTCCATTTTTGCTCTCGGGGCCTGCAAACTGCAGCAGCCGAAAAAACCACAATGAGAGTCCAAATCTCACAGTGAAGACTCCTGGGCATCGAAAAGGTGAAATGAAGCTTTTTCATGGAGGCCAGAGTCACAGTTGGTGGCAGTATTTCCTAAACGCTGGCAAAAGCTGTATTGGCAGCCCTAGAGCCTGGAAACTTGCTTACTGACCACGGGGAGTCTGAAAAACCGCATGAGACTCCCAAGCTCACCTTAAAGGCTAAAAAGTTTCCAAGGCGCAATGGTCAAATCAAACTTGTTCAGGGTTGATTTTTGAATCCGAGACCTGCAAACTGCAAGGGCTCTCAAACCACATGAGACTCCAAAGCTCACCGTCACGTCTAACAAGGCTCCCAGGCTCAAAAGTAAAAAAAAAAAAAAAAAAACTAGCTTGTTGAGGGGTTAATGGTCCATTTGTGCTACCGGGGCCTGCAAATTGCAGCAGCCAAAAAAACCAGAATGAGAGTCCAATTATCACAGTGAATACTCCTAGCCGTCAAAAAGGTGAAATGAAGCTTATTAACGTAAGCGAGAGTCACAGTAGAGGTGGAAGAATGTCAAAAAAGCTGGCAAAAGCTGTATTTGCAGCCGTAGAGAGAGAAACATGCCTACTGACTGTGGGGAGCCTGAACAACACATGAGACGCCTAAGCTCACCGTGATGTCTAACAAGGCTACCAGGCTCAAAAGTAAAAAAAAAAAAGAAAAAAGAAAACTAGCTTGTTGAGGGGTCATGGTCCATTTTTGCTCTAGGGGCCTGCAAACTGCAGCAGCCAAAAAAACCACAATGAGAGTCCAAAACTCACAGTGAAGACTCCTGGGCATCGAAAAGGTGAAATTAAGCTTTTTAATGGAGGCCAGAGTCACAGTTGGAGGCAGGATTTCATAAACGCTGGCAAAAGCTGTATTAGAGCCTGGAAACTTGCTTACTGACCACGGGGAGCCTGCAAAGCCGCATGAGACTCCCAAGCTCACCTTAACGGCTAAAAAGTTTCCCAAGCTCAAAAGTCAAATCAAACTTGTTCAGGGTTGATTTTTGAATCCGAGACCTGCAAACTGCGGGGTCTCAAAAACCACATGAGACTCCAAAGCTCACCGTCACGTCTAACAAGGCTCCCAGGATCAAAAGTAAAAAAAAAAAAAAAAAACTAGCTTGTTGAGGGGTTAATGGTCCATTTGTGCTACCGGGGCCTGCAAATTGCAGCAGCCAAAAAAAACTGAATGAGAGTCCAAATATCACAGTGAAGATTCCTAGCCGTCAAAAAGGTGAAATGAAGCCTATTAACGTAAGCGAGAGTCACAGTAGGTGGAAGAATGTCAAAAAAGGTGGCAAAAGCTGTATTTGCAGTCGTAGAGCCTGGAAACATGCTTACTGACTGTGGGGAGCCTGAACAAGCACATGAGACGCCTAAGCTCACCGTGATGTCTAACAAGGCTACCAGTCTCAAAAGTAAAAAAAAAAAAAAAAAACTAGCTTCTTGAGGGGTCATGGTCCATTTTTGCTCTCGGGGCCTGCAAACTGCAGCAGCCAAAAAAACCACAATGAGAGTCCAAATCTCACAGTGAAGACTCCTGGGCATCGAAAAGGTGAAATGAAGCTTTTTCATGGAGGCCAGAGTCACAGTTGGTTGCAGGATTTCATAAACGCTGGCAAAAGCTGTATTGGCAGCCCTAGAGCCTGGAAACTTGCTTACTGACCACGGGCAGTCTGCAAAGCCGCATGAGACTCCCAAGCTCACCTTAACGGCTAAAAAGTTTCCCAAGCTCAAAAGTCAAATCAAACTTGTTCATGGTTGATTTTTGAATCCGAGAGTCGGTGGAAGAATGTCAAAAAAGCTGGCAAAAGCTGTATTTGCAGTCGTAGAGAGAGAAACATGCTTACTGACTGTGGGGAGCCTGAACAACACATGAGACGCCTAAGCCTACCGTGATGTCTAACAAGGCTCCCAGGCTCAAAAGTAAAAAAAAAAAAAAAAAACTAGCTTGTTGAGGGGTTAATGGTCCATTTGTGCTACCGGGGCCTGCACATTGCAGCAGCCAAAAAAAACAGAATGAGAGTCCAAATATCACAGTGAAGACTCCTAGCCGTCAAAAAGGTGAAATGAAGCTTATTACGTAAGCGAGAGTCACAGTAGGTGGAAGAATGTCAAAAAAGCTGGCAAAGCTGTATGCAGTCGTAGAGAGAGAAACATGCTTACTGACTGTGGGGAGCCTGAACAACACATGAGACGCCTAAGCTCACCGTGATGTCTAACAAGGCTACCAGGCTCAAAAGTAAAAAAAAATAAAGAAAAAAGAAAACTAGCTTGTTGAGGGGTCATGGTCCATTTTTGCTCTCGGGGCCTGCAAACTGCAGCAGCCAAAAAAACCACAATGAGAGTCCAAATCTCACAGTGAAGACTCCTAGCCGTCAAAAGGGTGAAATGAAGCTTATTAACGTAAGCGAGAGTCACAGTAGGTGGAAGAATGTCAAAAAAGCTGGCAAAAGCTGTATTTGCAGTCGTAGAAAGAGAAACATGCTTACTGACTGTGGGGAGCCTGCAAAGCCGCATGAGACTCCCAAGCTCACCTTAAAGGCTAAAAAGTTTCCCAGGCGCAAAAGTCAAATCAAACTTGTTCAGGGTTGATTTTTGAATCCGAGACCTGCAAACTGCAAGGGGTCTCAAAAACCACATGAGACTCCAAAGCTCACCGTCACGTCTAACAAGGCTCCCAGGCTCAAAAGTAAAAAAAAGAAAAAAAAAAACTAGCTTGTTGAGGGGTCATGGTCCATTTTTGCTCTCGGGGCCTGCAAACTGCAGCAGCCCAAAAAACCCCAATGAGAGTGCAAATCTCACAGTGAAGACTACTGGGCATCGAAAAGGTGAAATGAAGCTTTTTCATGGAGGCCAGAGTCACAGTAGGTGGCAGTATTTCATAAACGCTGGCAAAAGCTGTATTGGCAGCCCTGGGAGAGAAACATGCTTACTGACTGTGGGGAGCCTGAACAACACATGAGACGCCTAAGCTCACCGTGATGTCTCTAACAAGGCTACCAGGCTCAAAAGTCAAAAAAAAAAAAGAAAAAAAAAACTAGCTTGTTGAGGGGTCATGGTCCATTTTTGCTCTCGGGGCCTGCAAACTGCAGCAGCCGAAAAAACCACAATGAGAGTCCAAATCTCACAGTGAAGACTCCTGGGCATCGAAAAGGTGAAATGAAGCTTTTTCATGGAGGCCAGAGTCACAGTTGGTGGCAGTATTTCCTAAACGCTGGCAAAAGCTGTATTGGCAGCCCTAGAGCCTGGAAACTTGCTTACTGACCACGGGGAGTCTGAAAAACCGCATGAGACTCCCAAGCTCACCTTAAAGGCTAAAAAGTTTCCAAGGCGCAATGGTCAAATCATCTTAACGGCTAAACGGCTAAAAAGTTTCCCAAGCTCAAAAGTCAAATCAAACTTGTTCAGGGTTGATTTTTGAATCCGAGACCTGCAAACTGCGGGGTCTCAAAAACCACATGAGACTCCAAAGCTCACCGTCACGTCTAACAAGGCTCCCAGGCTCAAAAGTAAAAAAAAAAAAAAAAAACTAGCTTGTTGAGGGGTTAATGGTCCATTTGTGCTACCGGGGCCTGCAAATTGCAGCAGCCAAAAAAAACTGAATGAGAGTCCAAATATCACAGTGAAGATTCCTAGCCGTCAAAAAGGTGAAATGAAGCCTATTAACGTAAGCGAGAGTCACAGTAGGTGGAAGAATGTCAAAAAAGGTGGCAAAAGCTGTATTTGCAGTCGTAGAGCCTGGAAACATGCTTACTGACTGTGGGGAGCCTGAACAAGCACATGAGACGCCTAAGCTCACCGTGATGTCTAACAAGGCTACCAGTCTCAAAAGTAAAAAAAAAAAAAAAAAACTAGCTTCTTGAGGGGTCATGGTCCATTTTTGCTCTCGGGGCCTGCAAACTGCAGCAGCCAAAAAAACCACAATGAGAGTCCAAATCTCACAGTGAAGACTCCTGGGCATCGAAAAGGTGAAATGAAGCTTTTTCATGGAGGCCAGAGTCACAGTTGGTTGCAGGATTTCATAAACGCTGGCAAAAGCTGTATTGGCAGCCCTAGAGCCTGGAAACTTGCTTACTGACCACGGGCAGTCTGCAAAGCCGCATGAGACTCCCAAGCTCACCTTAACGGCTAAAAAGTTTCCCAAGCTCAAAAGTCAAATCAAACTTGTTCAGGGTTGATTTTTGAATCCGAGAGTCGGTGGAAGAATGTCAAAAAAGCTGGCAAAAGCTGTATTTGCAGTCGTAGAGAGAGAAACATGCTTACTGACTGTGGGGAGCCTGAACAACACATGAGACGCCTAAGCCTACCGTGATGTCTAACAAGGCTCCCAGGCTCAAAAGTAAAGAAAAAAAAAAAAAAACTAGCTTGTTGAGGGGTTAATGGTCCATTTGTGCTCGGGGCCTGCACATTGCAGCAGCCAAAAAAAACAGAATGAGAGTCCAAATATCACAGTGAAGACTCCTAGCCGTCAAAAAGGTGAAATGAAGCTTATTACGTAAGCGAGAGTCACAGTAGGTGGAAGAATGTCAAAAAAGCTGGCAAAGCTGTATGCAGTCGTAGAGAGAGAAACATGCTTACTGACTGTGGGGAGCCTGAACAACACATGAGACGCCTAAGCTCACCGTGATGTCTAACAAGGCTACCAGGCTCAAAAGTAAAAAAAAAACGAAAAAAAAAAACTAGCTTGTTGAGGGGTCATGGTCCATTTTTGCTCTCGGGGCCTGCAAACTGCAGCAGCCAAAAAAACCACAATGAGAGTCCAAATCTCACAGTGAAGACTCCTAGCCGTCAAAAGGGTGAAATGAAGCTTATTAACGTAAGCGAGAGTCACAGTAGGTGGAAGAATGTCAAAAAAGCTGGCAAAAGCTGTATTTGCAGTCGTAGAAAGAGAAACATGCTTACTGACTGTGGGGAGCCTGAACAACACATGAGACGCCTAAGCTCACCGTGATGTCTAACAAGGCTACCAGGGTCAAAAGTAAAAAAAAAAAAAAAAAACTAGCTTCTTGAGGGGTCATGGTCCATTTTTGCTCTCGGGGCCTGCAAACTGCAGCAGCCAAAAAAACCACAATGAGAGTCCAAATCTCACAGTGAAGACTCCTGGGCATCGAAAAGGTGAAATCAAGCTTTTTCATGGAGGCCAGAGTCACAGTTGGTAGCAGTATTTCCTAAACGCTGGCAAAAGCTGTATTGGCAGCCCTAGAGCCTGGAAACTTGCTTACTGACCACGGGGAGCCTGCAAAGCCGCATGAGACTCCCAAGCTCACCTTAAAGGCTAAAAAGTTTCCCAGGCGCAAAAGTCAAATCAAACTTGTTCAGGGTTGATTTTTGAATCCGAGACCTGCAAACTGCAAGGGGTCTCAAAAACCACATGAGACTCCAAAGCTCACCGTCACGTCTAACAAGGCTCCCAGGCTCAAAAGTAAAAAAAAGAAAAAAAAAACTAGCTTGTTGAGGGGTCATGGTCCATTTTTGCTCTCGGGGCCTGCAAACTGCAGCAGCCGAAAAAACCACAATGAGAGTCCAAATCTCACAGTGAAGACTCCTGGGCATCGAAAAGGTGAAATGAAGCTTTTTCATGGAGGCCAGAGTCACAGTTGGTGGCAGTATTTCCTAAACGCTGGCAAAAGCTGTATTGGCAGCCCTAGAGCCTGGAAACTTGCTTACTGACCACGGGGAGTCTGAAAAACCGCATGAGACTCCCAAGCTCACCTTAAAGGCTAAAAAGTTTCCAAGGCGCAATGGTCAAATCAAACTTGTTCAGGGTTGATTTTTGAATCCGAGACCTGCAAACTGCAAGGGCTCTCAAACCACATGAGACTCCAAAGCTCACCGTCACGTCTAACAAGGCTCCCAGGCTCAAAAGTAAAAAAAAAAAAAAAAAAACTAGCTTGTTGAGGGGTTAATGGTCCATTTGTGCTACCGGGGCCTGCAAATTGCAGCAGCCAAAAAAACCAGAATGAGAGTCCAATTATCACAGTGAATACTCCTAGCCGTCAAAAAGGTGAAATGAAGCTTATTAACGTAAGCGAGAGTCACAGTAGAGGTGGAAGAATGTCAAAAAAGCTGGCAAAAGCTGTATTTGCAGCCGTAGAGAGAGAAACATGCCTACTGACTGTGGGGAGCCTGAACAACACATGAGACGCCTAAGCTCACCGTGATGTCTAACAAGGCTACCAGGCTCAAAAGTAAAAAAAAAAAAGAAAAAAGAAAACTAGCTTGTTGAGGGGTCATGGTCCATTTTTGCTCTAGGGGCCTGCAAACTGCAGCAGCCAAAAAAACCACAATGAGAGTCCAAAACTCACAGTGAAGACTCCTGGGCATCGAAAAGGTGAAATTAAGCTTTTTAATGGAGGCCAGAGTCACAGTTGGAGGCAGGATTTCATAAACGCTGGCAAAAGCTGTATTAGAGCCTGGAAACTTGCTTACTGACCACGGGGAGCCTGCAAAGCCGCATGAGACTCCCAAGCTCACCTTAACGGCTAAAAAGTTTCCCAAGCTCAAAAGTCAAATCAAACTTGTTCAGGGTTGATTTTTGAATCCGAGACCTGCAAACTGCGGGGTCTCAAAAACCACATGAGACTCCAAAGCTCACCGTCACGTCTAACAAGGCTCCCAGGATCAAAAGTAAAAAAAAAAAAAAAAAACTAGCTTGTTGAGGGGTTAATGGTCCATTTGTGCTACCGGGGCCTGCAAATTGCAGCAGCCAAAAAAAACTGAATGAGAGTCCAAATATCACAGTGAAGATTCCTAGCCGTCAAAAAGGTGAAATGAAGCCTATTAACGTAAGCGAGAGTCACAGTAGGTGGAAGAATGTCAAAAAAGGTGGCAAAAGCTGTATTTGCAGTCGTAGAGCCTGGAAACATGCTTACTGACTGTGGGGAGCCTGAACAAGCACATGAGACGCCTAAGCTCACCGTGATGTCTAACAAGGCTACCAGTCTCAAAAGTAAAAAAAAAAAAAAAAAACTAGCTTCTTGAGGGGTCATGGTCCATTTTTGCTCTCGGGGCCTGCAAACTGCAGCAGCCAAAAAAACCACAATGAGAGTCCAAATCTCACAGTGAAGACTCCTGGGCATCGAAAAGGTGAAATGAAGCTTTTTCATGGAGGCCAGAGTCACAGTTGGTTGCAGGATTTCATAAACGCTGGCAAAAGCTGTATTGGCAGCCCTAGAGCCTGGAAACTTGCTTACTGACCACGGGCAGTCTGCAAAGCCGCATGAGACTCCCAAGCTCACCTTAACGGCTAAAAAGTTTCCCAAGCTCAAAAGTCAAATCAAACTTGTTCATGGTTGATTTTTGAATCCGAGAGTCGGTGGAAGAATGTCAAAAAAGCTGGCAAAAGCTGTATTTGCAGTCGTAGAGAGAGAAACATGCTTACTGACTGTGGGGAGCCTGAACAACACATGAGACGCCTAAGCCTACCGTGATGTCTAACAAGGCTCCCAGGCTCAAAAGTAAAAAAAAAAAAAAAAAACTAGCTTGTTGAGGGGTTAATGGTCCATTTGTGCTACCGGGGCCTGCACATTGCAGCAGCCAAAAAAAACAGAATGAGAGTCCAAATATCACAGTGAAGACTCCTAGCCGTCAAAAAGGTGAAATGAAGCTTATTACGTAAGCGAGAGTCACAGTAGGTGGAAGAATGTCAAAAAAGCTGGCAAAGCTGTATGCAGTCATAGAGAGAGAAACATGCTTACTGACTGTGGGGAGCCTGAACAACACATGAGACGCCTAAGCTCACCGTGATGTCTAACAAGGCTACCAGGCTCAAAAGTAAAAAAAAAACGAAAAAAAAAAACTAGCTTGTTGAGGGGTCATGGTCCATTTTTGCTCTCGGGGCCTGCAAACTGCAGCAGCCAAAAAAACCACAATGAGAGTCCAAATCTCACAGTGAAGACTCCTGGGCATCGAAAAGGTGAAATGAAGCTTTTTCATGGAGGCCAGAGTCACAGTTGGTTGCAGGATTTCATAAACGCTGGCAAAAGCTGTATTGGCAGCCCTAGAGCCTGGAAACTTGCTTACTGA
Source organism: Triturus cristatus (assembly GCF_964204655.1). Taxonomy (NCBI): domain Eukaryota; kingdom Metazoa; phylum Chordata; class Amphibia; order Caudata; family Salamandridae; genus Triturus; species Triturus cristatus. The sequence continues at coordinate 1,498,298 of NC_140584.1, read as the reverse complement.
CCACGGGGAGTCTGAAAAACCGCATGAGACTCCCAAGCTCACCTTAAAGGCTAAAAAGTTTCCAAGGCGCAATGGTCAAATCAAACTTGTTCAGGGTTGATTTTTGAATCCGAGACCTGCAAACTGCAAGGGCTCTCAAACCACATGGGACTCCAAAGCTCACCGTCACGTCTAACAAGGCTCCCAGGCTCAAAAGTAAAAAAAAAAAAAAAAAAAACTAGCTTGTTGAGGGGTCATGGTCCATTTTTGCTACCAGGGCCTGCAAATGCAGCAGCCAAAAAAACCAGAATGAGAGTCCAAATCTCACAGTGAAGACTCCTAGCCGTCAAAAGGGTGAAATGAAGCTTATTAACGTAAGCGAGAGTCACAGTAGGTGGAAGAATGTCAAAAAAGCTGGCAAAAGCTGTATTTGCAGTCGTAGAAAGAGAAACATGCTTACTGACTGTGGGGAGCCTGAACAACACATGAGACGCCTAAGCTCACCGTGATGTCTAACAAGGCTACCAGGCTCAAAAGTAAAAAAAAAAAAAAAAAACTAGCTTCTTGAGGGGTCATGGTCCATTTTTGCTCTCGGGGCCTGCAAACTGCAGCAGCCAAAAAAACCACAATGAGAGTCCAAATCTCACAGTGAAGACTCCTGGGCATCGAAAAGGTGAAATGAAGATTTTTCATGGAGGCCAGAGTCACAGTTGGTTGCAGGATTTCATAAACGCTGGCAAAAGCTGTATTGGCAGCCCTAGAGCCTGGAAACTTGCTTACTGACCACGGGCAGTCTGCAAAGCCGCATGAGACTCCCAAGCTCACCTTAACGGCTAAAAAGTTTCCCAAGCTCAAAAGTCAAATCAAACTTGTTCAGGGTTGATTTTTGAATCCGAGAGTCGGTGGAAGAATGTCAAAAAAGCTGTCAAAAGCTGTATTTGCAGTCGTAGAGAGAGAAACATGCTTACTGACTGTGGGGAGCCTGAACAACACATGAGACGCCTAAGCCTACCGTGATGTCTAACAAGGCTCCCAGGCTCAAAAGTAAAAAAAAAAAAAAAAAAACTAGCTTGTTGAGGGGTTAATGGTCCATTTGTGCTACCGGGGCCTGCACATTGCAGCAGCCAAAAAAAACAGAATGAGAGTCCAAATATCACAGTGAAGACTCCTAGCCGTCAAAAAGGTGAAATGAAGCTTATTACGTAAGCGAGAGTCACAGTAGGTGGAAGAATGTCAAAAAAGCTGGCAAAGTTGTATGCAGTCGTAGAGAGAGAAACATGCTTACTGACTGTGGGGAGCCTGAACAACACATGAGACGCCTAAGCTCACCGTGATGTCTAACAAGGCTACCAGGCTCAAAAGTAAAAAAAAAAACGAAAAAAAAAACCTAGCTTGTTGAGGGGTCATGGTCCATTTTTGCTCTCGGGGCCTGCAAACTGCAGCAGCCAAAAAAACCACAATGAGAGTCCAAATCTCACAGTGAAGACTCCTGGGCATCGAAAAGGTGAAATGAAGCTTTTTCATGGAGGCCAGAGTCACAGTTGGTTGCAGGATTTCATAAACGCTGGCAAAAGCTGTATTGGCAGCCCTAGAGCCTGGAAACTTGCTTACTGACCACGGGGAGTCTGAAAAACCGCATGAGACTCCCAAGCTCACCTTAAAGGCTAAAAAGTTTCCAAGGCGCAATGGTCAAATCAAACTTGTTCAGGGTTGATTTTTGAATCCGAGACCTGCAAACTGCAAGGGCTCTCAAACCACATGGGACTCCAAAGCTCACCGTCACGTCTAACAAGGCTCCCAGGCTCAAAAGTAAAAAAAAAAAAAAAAAAAACTAGCTTGTTGAGAGGTCATGGTCCATTTTTGCTACCAGGGCCTGCAAATTGCAGCAGCCAAAAAAACCAGAATGAGAGTCCAAATCTCACAGTGAAGACTCCTAGCCGTCAAAAGGGTGAAATGAAGCTTATTAACGTAAGCGAGAGTCACAGTAGGTGGAAGAATGTCAAAAAAGCTGGCAAAAGCTGTATTTGCAGTCGTAGAAAGAGAAACATGCTTACTGACTGTGGGGAGCCAGAACAACACATGAGACGCCTAAGCTCACCGTGATGTCTAACAAGGCTACCAGGCTCAAAAGTAAAAAAAAAAAGAAAAAAAAAAATAGCTTGTTGAGGGGTCATGGTCCATTTTTGCTCTCGGGGCCTGCAAACTGCAGCAGCCAAAAAAACCACAATGAGAGTCCAAATCTCACAGTGAAGACTCCTGGGCATCGAAAAGGTGAAATGAAGCTTTTTCATGGAGGCCAGAGTCACAGGTGGTGGCAGGATTTCATAAACGCTGGCAAAAGCTGTATTAGAGCCTGGAAACTTGCTTACTGACCACGGGGAGCCTGCAAAGCCGCATGAGACTCCCAAGCTCACCTTAACGGCTAAAAAGTTTCCCAAGCTCAAAAGTCAAATCAAACTTGTTCAGGGTTGATTTTTGAATCCGAGACCTGCAAACTGCGGGGTCTCAAAAACCACATGAGACTCCAAAGCTCACCGTCACGTCTAACAAGGCTCCCAGGCTCAAAAGTAAAAAAAAAAAAAAAAAACTAGCTTGTTGAGGGGTTAATGGTCCATTTGTGCTACCGGGGCCTGCAAATTGCAGCAGCCAAAAAAAACTGAATGAGAGTCCAAATATCACAGTGAAGATTCCTAGCCGTCAAAAAGGTGAAATGAAGCCTATTAACGTAAGCGAGAGTCACAGTAGGTGGAAGAATGTCAAAAAAGGTGGCAAAAGCTGTATTTGCAGTCGTAGAGCCTGGAAACATGCTTACTGACTGTGGGGAGCCTGAACAAGCACATAACACGCCTAAGCTCACCGTGATGTCTAACAAGGCTACCAGTCTCAAAAGTAAAAAAAAAAAAAAAAAACTAGCTTCTTGAGGGGTCATGGTCCATTTTTGCTCTCGGGGCCTGCAAACTGCAGCAGCCAAAAAAACCACAATGAGAGTCCAAATCTCACAGTGAAGACTCCTGGGCATCGAAAAGGTGAAATGAAGCTTTTTCATGGAGGCCAGAGTCACAGTTGGTTGCAGGATTTCATAAACGCTGGCAAAAGCTGTATTGGCAGCCCTAGAGCCTGGAAACTTGCTTACTGACCACGGGCAGTCTGCAAAGCCGCATGAGACTCCCAAGCTCACCTTAACGGCTAAAAAGTTTCCCAAGCTCAAAAGTCAAATCAAACTTGTTCAGGGTTGATTTTTGAATCCAAGAGTCGGTGGAAGAATGTCAAAAAAGCTGGCAAAAGCTGTATTTGCAGTCGTAGAGAGAGAAACATGCTTACTGACTGTGGGGAGCCTGAACAACACATGAGACGCCTAAGCCTACCGTGATGTCTAACAAGTCTCCCAGGCTCAAAAGTAAAAAAAAAAAAAAAAACTAGCTTGTTGAGGGGTTAATGGTCCATTTGTGCTACCGGGGCCTGCACATTGCAGCAGCCAAAAAAAACAGAATGAGAGTCCAAATATCACAGTGAAGACTCCTAGCCGTCAAAAAGGTGAAATGAAGCTTATTACGTAAGCGAGAGTCACAGTAGGTGGAAGAATGTCAAAAAAGCTGGCAAAGCTGTATGCAGTCATAGAGAGAGAAACATGCTTACTGACTGTGGGGAGCCTGAACAACACATGAGACGCCTAAGCTCACCGTGATGTCTAACAAGGCTACCAGGCTCAAAAGTAAAAAAAAAACGAAAAAAAAAAACTAGCTTGTTGAGGGGTCATGGTCCATTTTTGCTCTCGGGGCCTGCAAACTGCAGCAGCCAAAAAAACCACAATGAGAGTCCAAATCTCACAGTGAAGACTCCTGGGCATCGAAAAGGTGAAATGAAGCTTTTTCATGGAGGCCAGAGTCACAGTTGGTTGCAGGATTTCATAAACGCTGGCAAAAGCTGTATTGGCAGCCCTAGAGCCTGGAAACTTGCTTACTGACCACGGGGAGTCTGAAAAACCGCATGAGACTCCCAAGCTCACCTTAAAGGCTAAAAAGTTTCCAAGGCGCAATGGTCAAATCAAACTTGTTCAGGGTTGATTTTTGAATCCGAGACCTGCAAACTGCAAGGGCTCTCAAACCACATGGGACTCCAAAGCTCACCGTCACGTCTAACAAGGCTCCCAGGCTCAAAAGTAAAAAAAACAAAAAAAAAAACTAGCTTGTTGAGGGGTCATGGTCCATTTTTGCTACCAGGGCTGCAAATTGCAGCAGCCAAAAAAACCAGAATGAGAGTCCAAATCTCACAGTGAAGACTCCTAGCCGTCAAAAGGGTGAAATGAAGCTTATTAACGTAAGCGAGAGTCACAGTAGGTGGAAGAATGTCAAAAAAGCTGGCAAAAGCTGTATTTGCAGTCGTAGAAAGAGAAACATGCTTACTGACTGTGGGGAGCCTGAACAACACATGAGACGCCTAAGCTCACCGTGATGTCTAACAAGGCTACCAGGCTCAAAAGTAAAAAAAAAAAAAAAAAACTAGCTTCTTGAGGGGTCATGGTCCATTTTTGCTCTCGGGGCCTGCAAACTGCAGCAGCCAAAAAAACCACAATGAGAGTCCAAATCTCACAGTGAAGACTCCTGGGCATCGAAAAGGTGAAATGAAGCTTTTTCATGGAGGCCAGAGTCACAGTTGGTGGCAGGATTTCATAAACGCTGGCAAAAGCTGTATTGGCAGCCCTAGAGCCTGGAAACTTGCTTACTGACCACGGGGAGCCTGCAAAGCCGCATGAGACTCCCAAGCTCACCTTAACGGCTAAAAAGTTTCCCAAGCTCAAAAGTCAAATCAAACTTGTTCAGGGTTGATTTTTGAATCCGAGACCTGCAAACTGCAAGGGGTCTCAAAAACCACATGAGACTCCAAAGCTCACCGTCACGTCTAACAAGGCTCCCAGGCTCAAAAGTAAAAAAAAAAAAAAAAAAATAGCTTGTTGAGGGGTTAATGGTCCATTTGTGCTACCGGGGCCTGCAAATTGCAGCAGCCAAAAAAAAACAGAATGAGAGTCCAAATATCACAGTGAAGACTCCTAGCCGTCAAAAAGGTGAAATGAAGCTTATTACGTAAGCGAGAGTCACAGTAGGTGGAAGAATGTCAAAAAAGCTGGCAAAGCTGTATTTGCAGTCGTAGAGAGAGAAACATGCTTACTGACTGTGGGGAGCCTGAACAACACATGAGACGCCTAAGCTCACCGTGATGTCTAACAAGGCTACCAGGCTCAAAAGTCAAAAATAAAATAAAAAAAAAACTAGCTTGTTGAGGGGGTCATGGTTCATTTTTGCTCTCGGGGCCTGCAAACTGCAGCAGCCAAAAAAACCAGAATGAGAGTCCAAATCTCACAGTGAAGACTCCTAGCCATCAAAAAGGTGAAATGAAGATTTATTAACGTAAGCGAGAGTCACAGTAGGTGGAAGAATGTCAAAAAAGCTGGCACAAGCTGTATTTGCAGTCGTAGAGCCTGGAAACATGCTTACTGACTGTGGGGAGCCTGAACAAGCACATGAGACGCCTAAGCTCACCGTGATGTCTAACAAGGCTACCAGTCTCAAAAGTAAAAAAAAAAAAAAACTAGCTTGTTGAGGGGTCATGGTCCATTTTTGCTCTCGGGGCCTGCAAACTGCAGCAGCCAAAAAAACCACAATGAGAGTCCAAATCTCACAGTGAAGACTCCTGGGCATCGAAAAGGTGAAATGAAGCTTTTTCATGGATGCCAGAGTTACAGTTGGTGGCAGCATTTCATAAACGCTGGCAAAAGCTGTATTGGCAGCCCTAGAGCCTGGAAACTTGCTTACTGACCACGGGGAGTCTGCAAAACCGCATGAGACACCCAAGCTCACCGTAACGGCTAAACAGTTTCCCAGGCGCAAAAGTCAAATCAAACTTGTTCAGGATTGGTTTTTGCATCCTAGACCTGCAATTGCAAGGGGTCTCAAAAACCACATGAGACTCCAAAGCTCACTGTCACGTCTAACAAGGCTCCCAGGCTCAAAAGTAAAAAAAAAAAAAAAAAAACTAGCTTGTTTAGGGGTCATGGTCTATTTTTGCTACCGGGGCATGCAAATTGCAGCAGCCAAAAAAACCAGAATGAGAGTCCAAATCTCACAGTGAAGACTCCTAGCCGTCGAAAAGGTGAAATGAAGCTTATTAACGTAAGCGAGAGTCACAGTCGGTGGAAGAATGTAAAAAAAGCTGGCAAAAGCTGTATTTGCAGTCGTAGAGAGAGAAACATGCTTACTCACTGTGGGGAGCCTGAACAACACATGAGACGCCTAAGCTCACCGTGATGTCCAACAAGGCTACCAGGCTCAAAAGTAAAAAAAGAAAAGAAAAAAAAAAACTAGCTTGTTGAGGGGTCATGGTCCATTTTTGCTCTCGGTGCCTGCAAATTGCAGCAGCCAAAAAAACCACAATGACAGTCCAAATCTCACAGTGAAGACTCCTGGGCATCGAAAAGGTGAAATGAAGCTTTTTCATGGAGGCCAGAGTCACAGTTGGTGGCAGGATTTCATAAATGCTGGCAAAAGCATTATTGGCAGCCCTAGAGCCTGGAAACTTGCTTACTGACCACGGAGTCTGCAAAACCGCATGAGACACCCAAGCTCACCATAACGGCTAAAAAGTTTCCCAGGCGCAAAAGTCAAATCAAACTTGTTCAGGACTGGTTTTTGCATCCTAGACCTGCAAATTGCAAGGGGTCTCAAAAACCACATGAGACTCCAAAGCTCACTGTCACGTCTAACAAGGCTCCCAGGCTCAAAAGTAAAAAAAAAAAAAAAAAAACTAGCTTGTTTAGGGGTCATGGTCCATTTTTGCTACCGGGGCATGCAAATTGCAGCAGCCAAAAAAACCAGAATGAGAGTCCAAATCTCACAGTGAAGACTCCTAGCCGTCGAAAAGGTGAAATGAAGCTTATTAAGGTAAGCGAGAGTCACAGTCGGTGGAAGAATGTCAAAAAAGCTGGCAAAAGCTGTATTTGCAGTCGTAGAGAGAGAAACATGCTTACTGACTGTGGGGAGCCTGAACAACACATGAGACGCCTAAGCTCACCGTGATGTCTAACAAGGCTACCAGGCTCAAAAGTAAAAAAAAAACGAAAAAAAAAAACTAGCTTGTTGAGGGGTCATGGTCCATTTTTGCTCTCGGTGCCTGCAAATTGCAGCAGCCAAAAAAACCACAATGACAGTCCAAATCTCACAGTGAAGACTCCTGGGCATCGAAAAGGTGAAATGAAGCTTTTTCATGGAGGCCAGAGTCACAGTTGGTGGCAGGATTTCATAAACGCTGGCAAAAGCTGTATTGGCAGCCCTAGAGCCTGGAAACTTGCTTACTGACCACGGGGAGTCTGCAAAACCGCATGAGACACCCAAGCTCACCGTAACGGCTAAAAAGTTTCCCAGGCGCAAAAGTCAAATCAAACTTGTTCAGGATTGATTTTTGAATCCGAGACTTGCAAACTGCAAGGGGTCTCAAAAACCACATGAGACTCCAAAGCTCACCGTCACGTCTAACAAGGCTCCCAGGCTCAAAAGTAAAAAAAAAAAAAAAAAAACTAGCTTGTTGAGGGGTCATGGTCCATTTTTGCTACCAGGGCCTGCAAACTGCAGCAGCCAAAAAACCCCCAATGAAAGTCCAAATCTCACAGTGAAGACTCCTGGGCATCGAAAAGGTGAAATTAAGCTTTTTCATGGATGCCAGTTGGTGGCAGGATTTCATAAACGCTGGCAAAAGCTTTATTGGCAGCCCTAGAGCCTGGAAACTTGCTTACTGACCACGGGCAGTCTGCAAAACCGCATGAGACACCCAAGCTCACCGTAACGGCTAAAAAGTTTCCTAGGCGCAAAAGGCAAATCAAACTTGTTCAGGATTGATTTTTGCATCCTAGACCTGCAAATTGCAAGGGGTCTCAAAAACCACATGAGACTCCAAAGCTCACTGTCACGTCTAACAAGGCTCCCAGGCTGAAAAGTAAAAAAAAAAAAAAAAAAAACTAGCTTGTTTAGGGGTCATGGTCCATTTTTGCTACCGGGGCATGCAAATTGCAGCAGCCAAAAAAACCAGAATGAGAGTCCAAATATCACAGTGAAGACTCCTAGCCGTCAAAAAGGTGAAGAAGCTTATTAACGTAAGCGAAAGTCACAGTAGGTGGAAGAATGTCAAAAAAGCTGGCAAAAGCTGTATTTGCAGTCGTAGAGAGAGAAACATGCTTACTGACTGTGGGGAGCCTGAACAACACATGAGACGCCTAAGCTCACCGTGATGTCTAACAAGGCTACCAGGCTCAAAAGTAAAAAAAAAACGAAAAAAAAAAACGAGCTTGTTGAGGGGTCATGGTCCATTTTTGCTCTCGGGGTCTGCAAACTGCAGCAGCCAAAAAAACCACAATGAGAGTCCAAATCTCACAGTGAAGACTCCTGGGCATCGAAAAGGTGAAATCAAGCTTTTTCATGGAGGCCAGAGTCACAGTTGGTAGCAATATTTCCTAAACGCTGGCAAAAGCTGTATTGGCAGCCCTAGAGCCTGGAAACTTGCTTACTGACCACGGGGAGCCTGCAAAGCCGCATGAGACTCCCAAGCTCACCTTAAAGGCTAAAAAGTTTCCCAGGCGCAAAAGTCAAATCAAACTTGTTCAGGGTTGATTTTTGAATCCGAGACCTGCAAACTGCGGGGTCTCAAAAACCACATGAGACTCCAAATCACCGTCACGTCTAACAAGGCTCCCAGGCTCAAAAGTAAAAAAAAGAAAAAAAAAAACTAGCTTGTTGAGGGGTCATGGTCCATTTTTGCTCTCGGGGCCTGCAAACTGCAGCAGCCCAAAAAACCCCAATGAGAGTGCAAATCTCACAGTGAAGACTACTGGGCATCGAAAAGGTGAAATGAAGCTTTTTCATGGAGGCCAGAGTCACAGTAGGTGGCAGTATTTCATAAACGCTGGCAAAAGCTGTATTGGCAGCCCTAGGGAGAGAAACATGCTTACTGACTGTGGGGAGCCTGAACAACACATGAGACGCCTAAGCTCACCGTGATGTCTCTAACAAGGCTACCAGGCTCAAAAGTAAAAAAAAAAAAGAAAAAAAAAACTAGCTTGTTGAGGGGTCATGGTCCATTTTTGCTCTCGGGGCCTGCAAACTGCAGCAGCCGAAAAAACCACAATGAGAGTCCAAATCTCACAGTGAAGACTCCTGGGCATCGAAAAGGTGAAATGAAGCTTTTTCATGGAGGCCAGAGTCACAGTTGGTGGCAGTATTTCCTAAACGCTGGCAAAAGCTGTATTGGCAGCCCTAGAGCCTGGAAACTTGCTTACTGACCACGGGGAGTCTGAAAAACCGCATGAGACTCCCAAGCTCACCTTAAAGGCTAAAAAGTTTCCAAGGCGCAATGGTCAAATCAAACTTGTTCAGGGTTGATTTTTGAATCCGAGACCTGCAAACTGCAAGGGCTCTCAAACCACATGAGACTCCAAAGCTCACCGTCACGTCTAACAAGGCTCCCAGGCTCAAAAGTAAAAAAAAAAAAAAAAAACTAGCTTGTTGAGGGGTTAATGGTCCATTTGTGCTACCGGGGCCTGCAAATTGCAGCAGCCAAAAAAACCAGAATGAGAGTCCAAATATAACAGTGAATACTCCTAGCCGTCAAAAAGGTGAAATGAAGCTTATTAACGTACGCGAGAGTCACAGTAGAGGTGGAAGAATGTCAAAACAGCTGCCAAAAGCTGTATTTGCAGCCGTAGAGAGAGAAACATGCCTACTGACTGTGGGGAGCCTGAACAACACATGAGACGCCTAAGCTCACCGTGATGTCTAACAAGGCTACCAGGCTCAAAAGTAAAAAAAAAAAAGGAAAAAAGAAAACTAGCTTGTTGAGGGGTCATGGTCCATTTTTGCTCTCGGGGCCTGCAAACTGCAGCAGCCAAAAAAACCACAATGAGAGTCCAAAACTCACAGTGAAGACTCCTGGGCATCGAAAAGGTGAAATGAAGCTTTTTAATGGAGGCCAGAGTCACAGTTGGAGGCAGGATTTCATAAACGCTGGCAAAAGCTGTATTAGAGCCTGGAAACTTGCTTACTGACCACGGGGAGCCTGCAAAGCCGCATGAGACTCCCAAGCTCACCTTAACGGCTAAAAAGTTTCCCAAGCTCAAAAGTCAAATCAAACTTGTTCAGGGTTGATTTTTGAATCCGAGACCTGCAAACTGCGGGGTCTCAAAAACCACATGAGACTCCAAAGCTCACCGTCACGTCTAACAAGGCTCCCAGGCTCAAAAGTAAAAAAAAAAAAAAAAAACTAGCTTGTTGAGGGGTTAAAGGTCCATTTGTGCTACCGGGGCCTGCAAATTGCAGCAGCCAAAAAAAACTGAATGAGAGTCCAAATATCACAGTGAAGATTCCTAGCCGTCAAAAAGGTGAAATGAAGCCTATTAACGTAAGCGAGAGTCACAGTAGGTGGAAGAATGTCAAAAAAGGTGGCAAAAGCTGTATTTGCAGTCGTAGAGCCTGGAAACATGCTTACTGACTGTGGGGAGCCTGAACAAGCACATGAGATGCCTAAGCTCACCGTGATGTCTAACAAGGCTACCAGTCTCAAAAGTAAAAAAAAAAAAAAAAACTAGCTTCTTGAGGGGTCATGGTCCATTTTTGCTCTCGGGGCCTGCAAACTGCAGCAGCCAAAAAAACCACAATGAGAGTCCAAATCTCACAGTGAAGACTCCTGGGCATCGAAAAGGTGAAATGAAGCTTTTTCATGGAGGCCAGAGTCACAGTTGGTTGCAGGATTTCATAAACGCTGGCAAAAGCTGTATTGGCAGCCCTAGAGCCTGGAAACTTGCTTACTGACCACGGGCAGTCTGCAAAGCCGCATGAGACTCCCAAGCTCACCTTAACGGCTAAAAAGTTTCCCAAGCTCAAAAGTCAAATCAAACTTGTTCAGGGTTGATTTTTGAATCCGAGAGTCGGTGGAAGAATGTCAAAAAAGCTGGCAAAAGCTGTATTTGCAGTCGTAGAGAGAGAAACATGCTTACTGACTGTGGGGAGCCTGAACAACACATGAGACGCCTAAGCCTACCGTGATGTCTAACAAGGCTCCCAGGCTCAAAAGTAAAAAAAAAAAAAAAAAACTAGCTTGTTGAGGGGTTAATGGTCCATTTGTGCTACCGGGGCCTGCACATTGCAGCAGCCAAAAAAAACAGAATGAGAGTCCAAATATCACAGTGAAGACTCCTAGCCGTCAAAAAGGTGAAATGAAGCTTATTACGTAAGCGAGAGTCACAGTAGGTGCAAGAATGTCAAAAAAGCTGGCAAAGCTGTATGCAGTCGTAGAGAGAGAAACATGCTTACTGACTGTGGGGAGCCTGAACAACACATGAGACGCCTAAGCTCACCGTGATGTCTAACAAGGCTACCAGGCTCAAAAGTAAAAAAAAAACGAAAAAAAAAAACTAGCTTGTTGAGGGGTCATGGTCCATTTTTGCTCTCGGGGCCTGCAAACTGCAGCAGCCAAAAAAACCACAATGAGAGTCCAAATCTCACAGTGAAGACTCCTAGCCGTCAAAAGGGTGAAATGAAGCTTATTAACGTAAGCGAGAGTCACAGTAGGTGGAAGAATGTCAAAAAAGCTGGCAAAAGCTGTATTTGCAGTCGTAGAAAGAGAAACATGCTTACTGACTGTGGGGAGCCTGAACAACACATGAGACGCCTAAGCTCACCGTGATGTCTAACAAGGCTACCAGGCTCAAAAGTAAAAAAAAAAAAAAAAAACTAGCTTCTTGAGGGGTCATGGTCCATTTTTGCTCTCGGGGCCTGCAAACTGCAGCAGCCAAAAAAACCACAATGAGAGTCCAAATCTCACAGTGAAGACTCCTGGGCATCGAAAAGGTGAAATCAAGCTTTTTCATGGAGGCCAGAGTCACAGTTGGTAGCAGTATTTCCTAAACGCTGGCAAAAGCTGTATTGGCAGCCCTAGAGCCTGGAAACTTGCTTACTGACCACGGGGAGCCTGCAAAGCCGCATGAGACTCCCAAGCTCACCTTAAAGGCTAAAAAGTTTCCCAGGCGCAAAAGTCAAATCAAACTTGTTCAGGGTTGATTTTTGAATCCGAGACCTGCAAACTGCAAGGGGTCTCAAAAACCACATGAGACTCCAAAGCTCACCGTCACGTCTAACAAGGCTCCCAGGCTCAAAAGTAAAAAAAAAAAAAAAAAAACTAGCTTGTTGAGGGGTTAATGGTCCATTTGTGCTACCGGGGCCTGCAAATTGCAGCAGCCAAAAAAAACTGAATGAGAGTCCAAATATCACAGTGAAGATTCCTAGCCGTCAAAAAGGTGAAATGAAGCCTATTAACGTAAGCGAGAGTCACAGTAGGTGGAAGAATGTCAAAAAAGGTGGCAAAAGCTGTATTTGCAGTCGTAGAGCCTGGAAACATGCTTACTGACTGTGGGGAGCCTGAACAAGCACATGAGACGCCTAAGCTCACCGTGATGTCTAACAAGGCTACCAGTCTCAAAAGTAAAAAAAAAAAAAAAAAAACTAGCTTCTTGAGGGGTCATGGTCCATTTTTGCTCTCGGGCCTGCAAACTGCAGCAGCCAAAAAAACCACAATGAGAGTCCAAATCTCACAGTGAAGACTCCTGGGCATCGAAAAGGTGAAATGAAGCTTTTTCATGGAGGCCAGAGTCACAGTTGGTTGCAGGATTTCATAAACGCTGGCAAAAGCTGTATTGGCAGCCCTAGAGCCTGGAAACTTGCTTACTGACCACGGGCAGTCTGCAAAGCCGCATGAGACTCCCAAGCTCACCTTAGCGGCTAAAAAGTTTCCCAAGCTCAAAAGTCAAATCAAACTTGTTCAGGGTTGATTTTTGAATCCGAGAGTCGGTGGAAGAATGTCAAAAAAGCTGGCAAAAGCTGTATTTGCAGTCGTAGAGAGAGAAACATGCTTACTGACTGTGGGGAGCCTGAACAACACATGAGACGCCTAAGCCTACCGTGATGTCTAACAAGGCTCCCAGGCTCAAAAGTAAAAAAAAAAAAAAAAAACTAGCTTGTTGAGGGGTTAATGGTCCATTTGTGCTACCGGGGCCTGCACATTGCAGCAGCCAAAAAAAACAGAATGAGAGTCCAAATATCACAGTGAAGACTCCTAGCCGTCAAAAAGGTGAAATGAAGCTTATTACGTAAGCGAGAGTCACAGTAGGTGGAAGAATGTCAAAAAAGCTGGCAAAGCTGTATGCAGTCGTAGAGAGAGAAACATGCTTACTGACTGTGGGGAGCCTGAACAACACATGAGACGCCTACGCTCACCGTGATGTCTAACAAGGCTACCAGGCTCAAAAGTAAAAAAAAAACGAAAAAAAAAAACTAGCTTGTTGAGGGGTCATGGTCCATTTTTGCTCTCGGGGCCTGCAAACTGCAGCAGCCAAAAAAACCACAATGAGAGTCCAAATCTCACAGTGAAGACTCCTAGCCGTCAAAAGGGTGAAATGAAGCTTATTAACGTAAGCGAGAGTCACAGTAGGTGGAAGAATGTCAAAAAAGCTGGCAAAAGCTGTATTTGCAGTCGTAGAAAGAGAAACATGCTTACTGACTGTGGGGAGCCTGAACAACACATGAGACGCCTAAGCTCACCGTGATGTCTAACAAGGCTACCAGGCTCAAAAGTAAAAAAAAAAAAAAAAAACTAGCTTCTTGAGGGGTCATGGTCCATTTTTGCTCTCGGGGCCTGCAAACTGCAGCAGCCAAAAAAACCACAATGAGAGTCCAAATCTCACAGTGAAGACTCCTGGGCATCGAAAAGGTGAAATGAAGCTTTTTCATGGAGGCCAGAGTCACAGTTGGTGGCAGGATTTCATAAACGCTGGCAAAATCTGTATTAGAGCTTGGAAACTTGCTTACTGACCACGGGGAGCCTGCAAAGCCGCATGAGACTCCCAAGCTCACCTTAACGGCTAAAAAGTTTCCCAAGCTCAAAAGTCAAATCAAACTTGTTCAGGGTTGATTTTTGAATCCGAGACCTGCAAACTGCGGGGTCTCAAAAACCACATGAGACTCCAAAGCTCACCGTCACGTCTAACAAGGCTCCCAGGCTCAAAAGTAAAAAAAAAAAAAAAAACTAGCTTGTTGAGGGGTTAATGGTCCATTTGTGCTACCGGGGCCTGCAAATTGCAGCAGCCAAAAAAAACTGAATGAGAGTCCAAATATCACAGTGAAGATTCCTAGCCGTCAAAAAGGTGAAATGAAGCCTATTAACGTAAGCGAGAGTCACAGTAGGTGGAAGAATGTCAAAAAAGGTGGCAAAAGCTGTATTTGCAGTCGTAGAGCCTGGAAACATGCTTACTGACTGTGGGGAGCCTGAACAAGCACATGAGACGCCTAAGCTCACCGTGATGTCTAACAAGGCTACCAGTCTCAAAAGTAAAAACAAAAAAAAAAACTAGCTTGTTGAGGGGTCATGGTCCATTTTTGCTCTCGGGGCCTGCAAACTGCAGCAGCCAAAAAAACCACAATGAGAGTCCAAATCTCACAGTGAAGACTTGGGCATCGAAAAGGTGAAATGAAGCTTTTTCATGGAGGCCAGAGTCACAGTTGGTTGCAGGATTTCATAAACGCTGGCAAAAGCTGTATTGGCAACCCTGGAGCCTGGAAACTTGCTTACTGACCACGGGGAGCCCGCAAAGCCGCATGAGACTCCCAAGCTCACCTTAACGGCTAAAAAGTTTCCCAAGCTCAAAAGTCAAATCAAACTTGTTCAGGGTTGATTTTTGAATCCGAGACCTGCAAACTGCAAGGGGTCTCAAAAACCACATGAGACTCCAAAGCTCACCGTCACGTCTAACAAGGCTCCCAGGCTCAAAAGTAAAAAAAAAAAAAAAAAACTAGCTTGTTGAGGGGTTAATGGTCCATTTGTGCTACCGGGGCCTGCAAATTGCAGCAGCCAAAAAAAACAGAATGAGAGTCCAAATATCACAGTGAAGACTCCTAGCCGTCAAAAAGGTGAAATGAAGCTTATTAACGTAAGCGAGAGTCACAGTAGGTGGAAGAATGTCAAAAAAGCTGGCAAAAGCTGTATTTGCAGTCGTAGAGAGAGAAACATGCTTACTGACTCGGGGAGCCTGAACAACACATGAGACGCCTAAGCTCACCGTGATGTCTAACAAGGCTACCAGGCTCAAAAGTAAAAAAAAAAAAGAAAAAAAAAAACTAGCTTGTTGAGGGGTCATGGTCCATTTTTGCTCTCGGGGCCTGCAAACTGCAGCAGCCAAAAAAACCACAATGAGAGCCCAAATCTCACAGTGAAGACTCCTGGGCATCGAAAAGGTGAAATGAAGCTTTTCATGGAGGCCAGAGTCTCACAGTTGGAGGCAGGATTTCATAAACGCTGGCAAAAGCTGTATTGGCAGCCCTAGAGCCTGGAAACTTGCTTACTGACCATGGGCAGTCTGCAAAGCCGCATGAGACTCCCAGCTCACCTTAACGGCTAAAAAGTTTCCCAAGCTCAAAAGTCAAATCAAACTTGTTCAGGGTTGATTTTTGAATCCGAGACCTGCAAACTGCAAGGGGTCTCAAAAACCACATGAGACTCTAAAGCTCACCGTCACGTCTAACAAGGCTCCCAGGCTCAAAAGTAAGAAAAAAAAAAAATAATAAGTTTGTTGAGGGGTAATGGTCCATTTGTGCTACCGGGGCCTGCAAATTGCAGCAGCCAAAAAAACCACACTGAGAGTCCAAATCTCACAGTGAAGAATCCTAGCCGTCAAAAAGGTGAAATGAAGCTTATTAACGTAAGCGAGAGTCACAGTAGGTGGAAGAATGTCAAAAAAGCTGGCAAAAGCTGTATTTGCAGCCGTAGAGAGAGAAACATGCTTACTGACTGTGGGGAGCCTGAACAACACATGAGACGCCTAAGCTCACCGTGATGTCTAACAAGGCTACCAGGCTCAAAAGTAAAAAAAAAAAAGAAAAAAGAAAACTAGCTTGTTGAGGGGTCATGGTCCATTTTTGCTCTCGGGGTCTGCAAACTGCAGCAGCCAAAAAAAACCACAATGAGAGTCCAAATCTCACAGTGAAGACTCCTGGGCATCGAAAAGGTAAAATTAAGCTTTTTCATGGAGGCCAGAGTCACAGTTGAAGGCAGGATTTCATAAACGCTGGCAAAAGCTGTATTGGCAGCCCTAGAGCCTGGAAACTTGCTTACTGACCACGGGGAGCCTGCAAAGCCGCATGAGACTCCCAAGCTCACCTTAACGGCTAAAAAGTTTCCCAAGCTCAAAAGTCAAATCAAACTTGTTCAGGGTTGATTTTTGAATCCGAGACCTGCAAACTGCGGGGTCTCAAAAACCACATGAGACTCCAAAGCTCACCGTCACGTCTAACAAGGCTCCCAGGCTCAAAAGTAAAAAAAAAAAAAAAAAACTAGCTTGTTGAGGGGTTAATGGTCCATTTGTGCTACCGGGGCCTGCAAATTGCAGCAGCCAAAAAAAACTGAATGAGAGTCCAAATATCACAGTGAAGATTCCTAGCCGTCAAAAAGGTGAAATGAAGCCTATTAACGTAAGCGAGAGTCACAGTAGGTGGAAGAATGTCAAAAAAGGTGGCAAAAGCTGTATTTGCAGTCGTAGAGCCTGGAAACATGCTTACTGACTGTGGGGAGCCTGAACAAGCACATGAGACGCCTAAGCTCACCGTGATGTCTAACAAAGCTACCAGTCTCAAAAGTAAAAACAAAAAAAAAAACTAGCTTGTTGAGGGGTCATGGTCCATTTTTGCTCTCGGGGCCTGCAAACTGCAGCAGCCAAAAAAACCACAATCAGAGTCCAAATCTCACAGTGAAGACTCCTGGGCATCGAAAAGGTGAAATGAAGCTAATTAACGTAAGCGAGAGTCACAGTAGGTGGAGAATGTCAAAAAAGCTGGCAAAAGCTGTATTTGCAGCCGTAGAGAGAGAAACATGCTTACTGACTGTGGGGAGCCTGAACAACACATGAGACGCCTAAGCTCACCGTGATGTCTAACAAGGCTACCAGGCTCAAAAGTAAAAAAAAATAAAGAAAAAAGAAAACTAGCTTGTTGAGGGGTCATGGTCCATTTTTGCTCTCGGGGCCTGCAAACTGCAGCAGCCAAAAAAACCACAATGAGAGTCCAAATCTCACAGTGAAGACTCCTGGGCATCGAAAAGGTGAAATGAAGCTTTTTCATGGAGGCCAGAGTCACAGTTGGTGGCAGGATTTCATAAACGCTGGCAAAATCTGTATTAGAGCTTGGAAACTTGCTTACTGACCACGGGGAGCCTGCAAAGCCGCATGAGACTCCCAAGCTCACCTTAACGGCTAAAAAGTTTCCCAAGCTCAAAAGTCAAATCAAACTTGTTCAGGGTTGATTTTTGAATCCGAGACCTGCAAACTGCGGGGTCTCAAAAACCACATGAGACTCCAAAGCTCACCGTCACGTCTAACAAGGCTCCCAGGCTCAAAAGTAAAGAAAAAAAAAAAATAATAGGTTTGTTGAGGGGTTAATGGTCCATTTGTGCTACCGGGGCCTGCAAATTGCAGCAGCCAAAAAAAACTGAATGAGAGTCCAAATCTCACAGTGAAGACTCCTGGGCATCGAAAAGGTGAAATGAAGCTTTTTCATGGAGGCCAGAGTCACAGTTGGTTGCAGGATTTCATAAACGCTGGCAAAAGCTGTATTGGCAGCCCTAGAGCCTGGAAACTTGCTTACTGACCACGGGCAGTCTGCAAAGCCGCATGAGACTCCCAAGCTCACCTTAACGGCTAAAAAGTTTCCCAAGCTCAAAAGTCAAATCAAACTTGTTCAGGGTTGATTTTTGAATCCGAGAGTCGGTGGAAGAATGTCAAAAAAGCTGGCAAAAGCTGTATTTGCAGTCGTAGAGAGAGAAACATGCTTACTGACTGTGGGGAGCCTGAACAACACATGAGACGCCTAAGCCTACCGTGATGTCTAACAAGGCTCCCAGGCTCAAAAGTAAAAAAAAAAAAAAAAAACTAGCTTGTTGAGGGGTTAATGGTCCATTTGTGCTACCGGGGCCTGCACATTGCAGCAGCCCAAAAAAACAGAATGAGAGTCCAAATATCACAGTGAAGACTCCTAGCCGTCAAAAAGGTGAAATGAAGCTTATTACGTAAGCGAGAGTCACAGTAGGTGGAAGAATGTCAAAAAAGCTGGCAAAGCTGTATGCAGTCGTAGAGAGAGAAACATGCTTACTGACTGTGGGGAGCCTGAACAACACATGAGACGCCTAAGCTCCCCGTGATGTCTAACAAGGCTACCAGGCTCAAAGTAAAAAAAAAACGAAAAAAAAAAACTAGCTTGTTGAGGGGTCATGGTCCATTTTTGCTCTCGGGGCCTGCAAACTGCAGCAGCCAAAAAAACCACAATGAGAGTCCAAATCTCACAGTGAAGACTCCTAGCCGTCAAAAGGGTGAAATGAAGCTTATTAACGTAAGCGAGAGTCACAGTAGGTGGAAGAATGTCAAAAAAGCTGGCAAAAGCTGTATTTGCAGTCGTAGAAAGAGAAACATGCTTACTGACTGTGGGGAGCCTGAACAACACATGAGACGCCTAAGCTCACCGTGATGTCTAACAAGGCTACCAGGCTCAAAAGTAAAAAAAAAAAAAAAAAACTAGCTTGTTGAGGGGTCATGGTCCATTTTTGCTCTCGGGGCCTGCAAACTGCAGCAGCCAAAAAAACCACAATCAGAGTCCAAATCTCACAGTGAAGACTCCTGGGCATCGAAAAGGTGAAATGAAGCTAATTAACGTAAGCGAGAGTCACAGTAGGTGGAGAATGTCAAAAAAGCTGGCAAAAGCTGTATTTGCAGCCGTAGAGAGAGAAACATGCTTACTGACTGTGGGGAGCCTGAACAACACATGAGACGCCTAAGCTCACCGTGATGTCTAACAAGGCTACCAGGCTCAAAAGTAAAAAAAAATAAAGAAAAAAGAAAACTAGCTTGTTGAGGGGTCATGGTCCATTTTTGCTCTCGGGGCCTGCAAACTGCAGCAGCCAAAAAAACCACAATGAGAGTCCAAATCTCACAGTGAAGACTCCTGGGCATCGAAAAGGTGAAATGAAGCTTTTTCATGGAGGCCAGAGTCACAGTTGGTGGCAGGATTTCATAAACGCTGGCAAAATCTGTATTAGAGCTTGGAAACTTGCTTACTGACCACGGGGAGCCTGCAAAGCCGCATGAGACTCCCAAGCTCACCTTAACGGCTAAAAAGTTTCCCAAGCTCAAAAGTCAAATCAAACTTGTTCAGGGTTGATTTTTGAATCCGAGACCTGCAAACTGCGGGGTCTCAAAAACCACATGAGACTCCAAAGCTCACCGTCACGTCTAACAAGGCTCCCAGGCTCAAAAGTAAAGAAAAAAAAAAAATAATAGGTTTGTTGAGGGGTTAATGGTCCATTTGTGCTACCGGGGCCTGCAAATTGCAGCAGCCAAAAAAAACTGAATGAGAGTCCAAATCTCACAGTGAAGACTCCTGGGCATCGAAAAGGTGAAATGAAGCTTTTTCATGGAGGCCAGAGTCACAGTTGGTTGCAGGATTTCATAAACGCTGGCAAAAGCTGTATTGGCAGCCCTAGAGCCTGGAAACTTGCTTACTGACCACGGGCAGTCTGCAAAGCCGCATGAGACTCCCAAGCTCACCTTAACGGCTAAAAAGTTTCCCAAGCTCAAAAGTCAAATCAAACTTGTTCAGGGTTGATTTTTGAATCCGAGAGTCGGTGGAAGAATGTCAAAAAAGCTGGCAAAAGCTGTATTTGCAGTCGTAGAGAGAGAAACATGCTTACTGACTGTGGGGAGCCTGAACAACACATGAGACGCCTAAGCCTACCGTGATGTCTAACAAGGCTCCCAGGCTCAAAAGTAAAAAAAAAAACAAAAAACTAGCTTGTTGAGGGGTTAATGGTCCATTTGTGCTACCGGGGCCTGCACATTGCAGCAGCCAAAAAAAACAGAATGAGAGTCCAAATATCACAGTGAAGACTCCTAGCCGTCAAAAAGGTGAAATGAAGCTTATTACGTAAGCGAGAGTCACAGTAGGTGGAAGAATGTCAAAAAAGCTGGCAAAGCTGTATGCAGTCGTAGAGAGAGAAACATGCTTACTGACTGTGGGGAGCCTGAACAACACATGAGACGCCTAAGCTCCCCGTGATGTCTAACAAGGCTACCAGGCTCAAAGTAAAAAAAAAACGAAAAAAAAAAACTAGCTTGTTGAGGGGTCATGGTCCATTTTTGCTCTCGGGGCCTGCAAACTGCAGCAGCCAAAAAAACCACAATGAGAGTCCAAATCTCACAGTGAAGACTCCTAGCCGTCAAAAGGGTGAAATGAAGCTTATTAACGTAAGCGAGAGTCACAGTAGGTGGAAGAATGTCAAAAAAGCTGGCAAAAGCTGTATTTGCAGTCGTAGAAAGAGAAACATGCTTACTGACTGTGGGGAGCCTGAACAACACATGAGACGCCTAAGCTCACCGTGATGTCTAACAAGGCTACCAGGCTCAAAAGTAAAAAAAAAAAAAAAAAACTAGCTTCTTGAGGGGTCATGGTCCATTTTTGCTCTCGGGGCCTGCAAACTGCAGCAGCCAAAAAAACCACAATGAGAGTCCAAATCTCACAGTGAAGACTCCTGGGCATCGAAAAGGTGAAATGAAGCTTTTTCATGGAGGCCAGAGTCACAGTTGGTGGCAGGATTTCATAAACGCTGGCAAAATCTGTATTAGAGCTTGGAAACTTGCTTACTGACCACGGGGAGCCTGCAAAGCCGCATGAGACTCCCAAGCTCACCTTAACGGCTAAAAAGTTTCCCAAGCTCAAAAGTCAAATCAAACTTGTTCAGGGTTGATTTTTGAATCCGAGACCTGCAAACTGCGGGGTCTCAAAAACCACATGAGACTCCAAAGCTCACCGTCACGTCTAACAAGGCTCCCAGGCTCAAAAGTAAAAAAAAAAAAAAAAACTAGCTTGTTGAGGGGTTAATGGTCCATTTGTGCTACCGGGGCCTGCAAATTGCAGCAGCCAAAAAAAACTGAATGAGAGTCCAAATATCACAGTGAAGATTCCTAGCCGTCAAAAAGGTGAAATGAAGCCTATTAACGTAAGCGAGAGTCACAGTAGGTGGAAGAATGTCAAAAAAGGTGGCAAAAGCTGTATTTGCAGTCGTAGAGCCTGGAAACATGCTTACTGACTGTGGGGAGCCTGAACAAGCACATGAGACGCCTAAGCTCACCGTGATGTCTAACAAGGCTACCAGTCTCAAAAGTAAAAACAAAAAAAAAAACTAGCTTGTTGAGGGGTCATGGTCCATTTTTGCTCTCGGGGCCTGCAAACTGCAGCAGCCAAAAAAACCACAATGAGAGTCCAAATCTCACAGTGAAGACTTGGGCATCGAAAAGGTGAAATGAAGCTTTTTCATGGAGGCCAGAGTCACAGTTGGTTGCAGGATTTCATAAACGCTGGCAAAAGCTGTATTGGCAACCCTGGAGCCTGGAAACTTGCTTACTGACCACGGGGAGCCCGCAAAGCCGCATGAGACTCCCAAGCTCACCTTAACGGCTAAAAAGTTTCCCAAGCTCAAA
Source organism: Triturus cristatus (assembly GCF_964204655.1). Classification (NCBI taxonomy): domain Eukaryota; kingdom Metazoa; phylum Chordata; class Amphibia; order Caudata; family Salamandridae; genus Triturus; species Triturus cristatus. The sequence goes on along the minus strand of NC_140584.1, from coordinate 1,476,718 downwards.
AGTCAAATCAAACTTGTTCAGGGTTGATTTTTGAATCCGAGACCTGCAAACTGCAAGGGGTCTCAAAAACCACATGAGACTCCAAAGCTCACCGTCACGTCTAACAAGGCTCCCAGGCTCAAAAGTAAAAAAAAAAAAAAAAAACTAGCTTGTTGAGGGGTTAATGGTCCATTTGTGCTACCGGGGCCTGCAAATTGCAGCAGCCAAAAAAAACAGAATGAGAGTCCAAATATCACAGTGAAGACTCCTAGCCGTCAAAAAGGTGAAATGAAGCTTATTAACGTAAGCGAGAGTCACAGTAGGTGGAAGAATGTCAAAAAAGCTGGCAAAAGCTGTATTTGCAGTCGTAGAGAGAGAAACATGCTTACTGACTCGGGGAGCCTGAACAACACATGAGACGCCTAAGCTCACCGTGATGTCTAACAAGGCTACCAGGCTCAAAAGTAAAAAAAAAAAAGAAAAAAAAAAACTAGCTTCTTGAGGGGTCATGGTCCATTTTTGCTCTCGGGGCCTGCAAACTGCAGCAGCCCAAAAAACCACAATGAGAGTCCAAATCTCACAGTGAAGACTCCTGGGCATCGAAAAGGTGAAATCAAGCTTTTTCATGGAGGCCAGAGTCACAGTTGGTAGCAGTATTTCCTAAACGCTGGCAAAAGCTGTATTGGCAGCCCTAGAGCCTGGAAACTTGCTTACTGACCACGGGGAGCCTGCAAAGCCGCATGAGACTCCCAAGCTCACCTTAAAGGCTAAAAAGTTTCCCAGGCGCAAAAGTCAAATCAAACTTGTTCAGGGTTGATTTTTGAATCCGAGACCTGCAAACTGCAAGGGGTCTCAAAAACTACATGAGACTCCAAAGCTCACCGTCACGTCTAACAAGGCTCCCAGGCTCAAAAGTAAAAAAAAGAAAAAAAAAAACTAGCTTGTTGAGGGGTCATGGTCCATTTTTGCTCTCGGGGCCTGCAAACTGCAGCAGCCCAAAAAACCCCAATGATAGTGCAAATCTCACAGTGAAGACTACTGGGCATCGAAAAGGTGAAATGAAGCTTTTTCATGGAGGCCAGAGTCACAGTAGGTGGCAGTATTTCATAAACGCTGGCAAAAGCTGTATTGGCAGCCCTAGGGAGAGAAACATGCTTACTGACTGTGGGGAGCCTGAACAACACATGAGACGCCTAAGCTCACCGTGATGTCTCTAACAAGGCTACCAGGCTCAAAAGTCAAAAAAAAAAAAGAAAAAAAAAACTAGCTTGTTGAGGGGTCATGGTCCATTTTTGCTCTCGGGGCCTGCAAACTGCAGCAGCCGAAAAAACCACAATGAGAGTCCAAATCTCACAGTGAAGACTCCTGGGCATCGAAAAGGTGAAATGAAGCTTTTTCATGGAGGCCAGAGTCACAGTTGGTGGCAGTATTTCCTAAACGCTGGCAAAAGCTGTATTGGCAGCCCTAGAGCCTGGAAACTTGCTTACTGACCACGGGGAGTCTGAAAAACCGCATGAGACTCCCAAGCTCACCTTAAAGGCTAAAAAGTTTCCAAGGCGCAATGGTCAAATCAAACTTGTTCAGGGTTGATTTTTGAATCCGAGACCTGCAAACTGCAAGGGCTCTCAAACCACATGAGACTCCAAAGCTCACCGTCACGTCTAACAAGGCTCCCAGGCTCAAAAGTAAAAAAAAAAAAAAAAAACTAGCTTGTTGAGGGGTTAATGGTCCATTTGTGCTACCGGGGCCTGCAAATTGCAGCAGCCAAAAAAACCAGAATGAGAGTCCAAATATCACAGTGAAGACTCCTAGCCGTCAAAAAGGTGAAATGAAGCTTATTAACGTAAGCGAGAGTCACAGTAGAGGTGGAAGAATGTCAAAAAAGCTGGCAAAAGCTGTATTTGCAGCCGTAGAGAGAGAAACATGCCTACTGACTGTGGGGAGCCTGAACAACACATGAGACGCCTAAGCTCACCGTGATGTCTAACAAGGCTACCAGGCTCAAAAGTAAAAAAAAAAAGAAAAAACTAGCTTGTTGAGGGGTCATGGTCCATTTTTGCTCTCGGGGCCTGCAAACTGCAGCAGCCAAAAAAAACACAATGAGAGTCCAAATCTCACAGTGAAGACTCCTGGGCATCGAAAAGGTGAAATGAAGCTTTTTCATGGAGGCCAGAGTCACAGTTGGTTGCAGGATTTCATAAACGCTGGCAAAAGCTGTATTGGCAGCCCTAGAGCCTGGAAACTTGCTTACTGACCACGGGCAGTCTGCAAAGCCGCATGAGACTCCCAAGCTCACCTTAGCGGCTAAAAAGTTTCCCAAGCTCAAAAGTCAAATCAAACTTGTTCAGGGTTGATTTTTGAATCCGAGAGTCGGTGGAAGAATGTCAAAAAAGCTGGCAAAAGCTGTATTTGCAGTCGTAGAGAGAGAAACATGCTTACTGACTGTGGGGAGCCTGAACAACACATGAGACGCCTAAGCCTACCGTGATGTCTAACAAGGCTCCCAGGCTCAAAAGTAAAAAAAAAAAAAAAAAACTAGCTTGTTGAGGGGTTAATGGTCCATTTGTGCTACCGGGGCCTGCACATTGCAGCAGCCAAAAAAAACAGAATGAGAGTCCAAATATCACAGTGAAGACTCCTAGCCGTCAAAAAGGTGAAATGAAGCTTATTACGTAAGCGAGAGTCACAGTAGGTGGAAGAATGTCAAAAAAGCTGGCAAAGCTGTATGCAGTCGTAGAGAGAGAAACATGCTTACTGACTGTGGGGAGCCTGAACAACACATGAGACGCCTAAGCTCACCGTGATGTCTAACAAGGCTACCAGGCTCAAAAGTAAAAAAAAAACGAAAAAAAAAAACTAGCTTGTTGAGGGGTCATGGTCCATTTTTGCTCTCGGGGCCTGCAAACTGCAGCAGCCAAAAAAACCACAATGAGAGTCCAAATCTCACAGTGAAGACTCCTAGCCGTCAAAAGGGTGAAATGAAGCTTATTAACGTAAGCGAGAGTCACAGTAGGTGGAAGAATGTCAAAAAAGCTGGCAAAAGCTGTATTTGCAGTCGTAGAAAGAGAAACATGCTTACTGACTGTGGGGAGCCTGAACAACACATGAGACGCCTAAGCTCACCGTGATGTCTAACAAGGCTACCAGGCTCAAAAGTAAAAAAAAAAAAAAAAAACTAGCTTCTTGAGGGGTCATGGTCCATTTTTGCTCTCGGGGCCTGCAAACTGCAGCAGCCAAAAAAACCACAATGAGAGTCCAAATCTCACAGTGAAGACTCCTGGGCATCGAAAAGGTGAAATCAAGCTTTTTCATGGAGGCCAGAGTCACAGTTGGTAGCAGTATTTCCTAAACGCTGGCAAAAGCTGTATTGGCAGCCCTAGAGCCTGGAAACTTGCTTACTGACCACGGGGAGCCTGCAAAGCCGCATGAGACTCCCAAGCTCACCTTAAAGGCTAAAAAGTTTCCCAGGCGCAAAAGTCAAATCAAACTTGTTCAGGGTTGATTTTTGAATCCGAGACCTGCAAACTGCAAGGGGTCTCAAAAACCACATGAGACTCCAAAGCTCACCGTCACGTCTACAAGGCTCCCAGGCTCAAAAGTAAAAAAAAGAAAAAAAAAAACTAGCTTGTTGAGGGGTCATGGTCCATTTTTGCTCTCGGGGCCTGCAAACTGCAGCAGCCCAAAAAACCCCAATGAGAGTGCAAATCTCACAGTGAAGACTACTGGGCATCGAAAAGGTGAAATGAAGCTTTTTCATGGAGGCCAGAGTCACAGTAGGTGGCAGTATTTCATAAACGCTGGCAAAAGCTGTATTGGCAGCCCTGGGAGAGAAACATGCTTACTGACTGTGGGGAGCCTGAACAACACATGAGACGCCTAAGCTCACCGTGATGTCTCTAACAAGGCTACCAGGCTCAAAAGTCAAAAAAAAAAAAGAAAAAAAAAACTAGCTTGTTGAGGGGTCATGGTCCATTTTTGCTCTCGGGGCCTGCAAACTGCAGCAGCCGAAAAAACCACAATGAGAGTCCAAATCTCACAGTGAAGACTCCTGGGCATCGAAAAGGTGAAATGAAGCTTTTTCATGGAGGCCAGAGTCACAGTTGGTGGCAGTATTTCCTAAACGCTGGCAAAAGCTGTATTGGCAGCCCTAGAGCCTGGAAACTTGCTTACTGACCACGGGGAGTCTGAAAAACCGCATGAGACTCCCAAGCTCACCTTAAAGGCTAAAAAGTTTCCAAGGCGCAATGGTCAAATCATCTTAACGGCTAAACGGCTAAAAAGTTTCCCAAGCTCAAAAGTCAAATCAAACTTGTTCAGGGTTGATTTTTGAATCCGAGACCTGCAAACTGCGGGGTCTCAAAAACCACATGAGACTCCAAAGCTCACCGTCACGTCTAACAAGGCTCCCAGGCTCAAAAGTAAAAAAAAAAAAAAAAAACTAGCTTGTTGAGGGGTTAATGGTCCATTTGTGCTACCGGGGCCTGCAAATTGCAGCAGCCAAAAAAAACTGAATGAGAGTCCAAATATCACAGTGAAGATTCCTAGCCGTCAAAAAGGTGAAATGAAGCCTATTAACGTAAGCGAGAGTCACAGTAGGTGGAAGAATGTCAAAAAAGGTGGCAAAAGCTGTATTTGCAGTCGTAGAGCCTGGAAACATGCTTACTGACTGTGGGGAGCCTGAACAAGCACATGAGACGCCTAAGCTCACCGTGATGTCTAACAAGGCTACCAGTCTCAAAAGTAAAAAAAAAAAAAAAAAACTAGCTTCTTGAGGGGTCATGGTCCATTTTTGCTCTCGGGGCCTGCAAACTGCAGCAGCCAAAAAAACCACAATGAGAGTCCAAATCTCACAGTGAAGACTCCTGGGCATCGAAAAGGTGAAATGAAGCTTTTTCATGGAGGCCAGAGTCACAGTTGGTTGCAGGATTTCATAAACGCTGGCAAAAGCTGTATTGGCAGCCCTAGAGCCTGGAAACTTGCTTACTGACCACGGGCAGTCTGCAAAGCCGCATGAGACTCCCAAGCTCACCTTAACGGCTAAAAAGTTTCCCAAGCTCAAAAGTCAAATCAAACTTGTTCAGGGTTGATTTTTGAATCCGAGAGTCGGTGGAAGAATGTCAAAAAAGCTGGCAAAAGCTGTATTTGCAGTCGTAGAGAGAGAAACATGCTTACTGACTGTGGGGAGCCTGAACAACACATGAGACGCCTAAGCCTACCGTGATGTCTAACAAGGCTCCCAGGCTCAAAAGTAAAAAAAAAAAAAAAGAACTAGCTTGTTGAGGGGTTAATGGTCCATTTGTGCTACCGGGGCCTGCACATTGCAGCAGCCAAAAAAAACAGAATGAGAGTCCAAATATCACAGTGAAGACTCCTAGCCGTCAAAAAGGTGAAATGAAGCTTATTACGTAAGCGAGAGTCACAGTAGGTGGAAGAATGTCAAAAAAGCTGGCAAAGCTGTATGCAGTCGTAGAGAGAGAAACATGCTTACTGACTGTGGGGAGCCTGAACAACACATGAGACGCCTAAGCTCACCGTGATGTCTAACAAGGCTACCAGGCTCAAAAGTAAAAAAAAAACGAAAAAAAAAAACTAGCTTGTTGAGGGGTCATGGTCCATTTTTGCTCTCGGGGCCTGCAAACTGCAGCAGCCAAAAAAACCACAATGAGAGTCCAAATCTCACAGTGAAGACTCCTAGCCGTCAAAAGGGTGAAATGAAGCTTATTAACGTAAGCGAGAGTCACAGTAGGTGGAAGAATGTCAAAAAAGCTGGCAAAAGCTGTATTTGCAGTCGTAGAAAGAGAAACATGCTTACTGACTGTGGGGAGCCTGAACAACACATGAGACGCCTAAGCTCACCGTGATGTCTAACAAGGCTACCAGGGTCAAAAGTAAAAAAAAAAAAAAAAACTAGCTTCTTGAGGGGTCATGGTCCATTTTTGCTCTCGGGGCCTGCAAACTGCAGCAGCCAAAAAAACCACAATGAGAGTCCAAATCTCACAGTGAAGACTCCTGGGCATCGAAAAGGTGAAATCAAGCTTTTTCATGGAGGCCAGAGTCACAGTTGGTAGCAGTATTTCCTAAACGCTGGCAAAAGCTGTATTGGCAGCTCTAGAGCCTGGAAACTTGCTTACTGACCACGGGGAGCCTGCAAAGCCGCATGAGACTCCCAAGCTCACCTTAAAGGCTAAAAAGTTTCCCAGGCGCAAAAGTCAAATCAAACTTGTTCAGGGTTGATTTTTGAATCCGAGACCTGCAAACTGCAAGGGGTCTCAAAAACCACATGAGACTCCAAAGCTCACCGTCACGTCTAACAAGGCTCCCAGGCTCAAAAGTAAAAAAAAAAAAAAAAAAAACTAGCTTGTTGAGGGGTCATGGTCCATTTTTGCTCTCGGGGCCTGCAAACTGCAGCAGCCGAAAAAACCACAATGAGAGTCCAAATCTCACAGTGAAGACTCCTGGGCATCGAAAAGGTGAAATGAAGCTTTTTCATGGAGGCCAGAGTCACAGTTGGTGGCAGTATTTCCTAAACGCTGGCAAAAGCTGTATTGGCAGCCCTAGAGCCTGGAAACTTGCTTACTGACCACGGGGAGTCTGAAAAACCGCATGAGACTCCCAAGCTCACCTTAAAGGCTAAAAAGTTTCCAAGGCGCAATGGTCAAATCAAACTTGTTCAGGGTTGATTTTTGAATCCGAGACCTGCAAACTGCAAGGGCTCTCAAACCACATGAGACTCCAAAGCTCACCGTCACGTCTAACAAGGCTCCCAGGCTCAAAAGTAAAAAAAAAAAAAAAAAAACTAGCTTGTTGAGGGGTTAATGGTCCATTTGTGCTACCGGGGCCTGCAAATTGCAGCAGCCAAAAAAACCAGAATGAGAGTCCAATTATCACAGTGAATACTCCTAGCCGTCAAAAAGGTGAAATGAAGCTTATTAACGTAAGCGAGAGTCACAGTAGAGGTGGAAGAATGTCAAAAAAGCTGGCAAAAGCTGTATTTGCAGCCGTAGAGAGAGAAACATGCCTACTGACTGTGGGGAGCCTGAACAACACATGAGACGCCTAAGCTCACCGTGATGTCTAACAAGGCTACCAGGCTCAAAAGTAAAAAAAAAAAAGAAAAAAGAAAACTAGCTTGTTGTGGGGTCATGGTCCATTTTTGCTCTAGGGGCCTGCAAACTGCAGCAGCCAAAAAAACCACAATGAGAGTCCAAAACTCACAGTGAAGACTCCTGGGCATCGAAAAGGTGAAATGAAGCTTTTTAATGGAGGCCAGAGTCACAGTTGGAGGCAGGATTTCATAAACGCTGGCAAAAGCTGTATTAGAGCCTGGAAACTTGCTTACTGACCACGGGGAGCCTGCAAAGCCGCATGAGACTCCCAAGCTCACCTTAACGGCTAAAAAGTTTCCCAAGCTCAAAAGTCAAATCAAACTTGTTCAGGGTTGATTTTTGAATCCGAGACCTGCAAACTGCGGGGTCTCAAAAACCACATGAGACTCCAAAGCTCACCGTCACGTCTAACAAGGCTCCCAGGCTCAAAAGTAAAAAAAAAAAAAAAAAACTAGCTTGTTGAGGGGTTAATGGTCCATTTGTGCTACCGGGGCCTGCAAATTGCAGCAGCCAAAAAAAACTGAATGAGAGTCCAAATATCACAGTGAAGATTCCTAGCCGTCAAAAAGGTGAAATGAAGCCTATTAACGTAAGCGAGAGTCACAGTAGGTGGAAGAATGTCAAAAAAGGTGGCAAAAGCTGTATTTGCAGTCGTAGAGCCTGGAAACATGCTTACTGACTGTGGGGAGCCTGAACAAGCACATGAGACGCCTAAGCTCACCGTGATGTCTAACAAGGCTACCAGTCTCAAAAGTAAAAAAAAAAAAAAAAAACTAGCTTCTTGAGGGGTCATGGTCCATTTTTGCTCTCGGGGCCTGCAAACTGCAGCAGCCAAAAAAACCACAATGAGAGTCCAAATCTCACAGTGAAGACTCCTGGGCATCGAAAAGGGGAAATGAAGCTTTTTCATGGAGGCCAGAGTCACAGTTGGTTGCAGGATTTCATAAACGCTGGCAAAAGCTGTATTGGCAGCCCTAGAGCCTGGAAACTTGCTTACTGACCACGGGCAGTCTGCAAAGCCGCATGAGACTCCCAAGCTCACCTTAACGGCTAAAAAGTTTCCCAAGCTCAAAAGTCAAATCAAACTTGTTCATGGTTGATTTTTGAATCCGAGAGTCGGTGGAAGAATGTCAAAAAAGCTGGCAAAAGCTGTATTTGCAGTCGTAGAGAGAGAAACATGCTTACTGACTGTGGGGAGCCTGAACAACACATGAGACGCCTAAGCCTACCGTGATGTCTAACAAGGCTCCCAGGCTCAAAAGTAAAAAAAAAAAAAAAAAACTAGCTTGTTGAGGGGTTAATGGTCCATTTGTGCTACCGGGGCCTGCACATTGCAGCAGCCAAAAAAAACAGAATGAGAGTCCAAATATCACAGTGAAGACTCCTAGCCGTCAAAAAGGTGAAATGAAGCTTATTACGTAAGCGAGAGTCACAGTAGGTGGAAGAATGTCAAAAAAGCTGGCAAAGCTGTATGCAGTCATAGAGAGAGAAACATGCTTACTGACTGTGGGGAGCCTGAACAACACATGAGACGCCTAAGCTCACCGTGATGTCTAACAAGGCTACCAGGCTCAAAAGTAAAAAAAAAACGAAAAAAAAAAACTAGCTTGTTGAGGGGTCATGGTCCATTTTTGCTCTCGGGGCCTGCAAACTGCAGCAGCCAAAAAAACCACAATGAGAGTCCAAATCTCACAGTGAAGACTCCTGGGCATCGAAAAGGTGAAATGAAGCTTTTTCATGGAGGCCAGAGTCACAGTTGGTTGCAGGATTTCATAAACGCTGGCAAAAGCTGTATTGGCAGCCCTAGAGCCTGGAAACTTGCTTACTGACCACGGGGAGTCTGAAAAACCGCATGAGACTCCCAAGCTCACCTTAAAGGCTAAAAAGTTTCCAAGGCGCAATGGTCAAATCAAACTTGTTCAGGGTTGATTTTTGAATCCGAGACCTGCAAACTGCAAGGGCTCTCAAACCACATGGGACTCCAAAGCTCACCGTCACGTCTAACAAGGCTCCCAGGCTCAAAAGTAAAAAAAAAAAAAAAAAAAACTAGCTTGTTGAGGGGTCATGGTCCATTTTTGCTACCAGGGCCTGCAAATTGCAGCAGCCAAAAAAACCAGAATGAGAGTCCAAATCTCACAGTGAAGACTCCTAGCCGTCAAAAGGGTGAAATGAAGCTTATTAACGTAAGCGAGAGTCACAGTAGGTGGAAGAATGTCAAAAAAGCTGGCAAAAGCTGTATTTGCAGTCGTAGAAAGAGAAACATGCTTACTGACTGTGGGGAGCCTGAACAACACATGAGACGCCTAAGCTCACCGTGATGTCTAACAAGGCTACCAGGCTCAAAAGTAAAAAAAAAAAAAAAAAACTAGCTTCTTGAGGGGTCATGGTCCATTTTTGCTCTCGGGGCCTGCAAACTGCAGCAGCCAAAAAAACCACAATGAGAGTCCAAATCTCACAGTGAAGACTCCTGGGCATCGAAAAGGTGAAATGAAGCTTTTTCATGGAGGCCAGAGTCACAGTTGGTTGCAGGATTTCATAAACGCTGGCAAAAGCTGTATTGGCAGCCCTAGAGCCTGGAAACTTGCTTACTGACCACGGGCAGTCTGCAAAGCCGCATGAGACTCCCAAGCTCACCTTAACGGCTAAAAAGTTTCCCAAGCTCAAAAGTCAAATCAAACTTGTTCAGGGTTGATTTTTGAATCCGAGAGTCGGTGGAAGAATGTCAAAAAAGCTGTCAAAAGCTGTATTTGCAGTCGTAGAGAGAGAAACATGCTTACTGACTGTGGGGAGCCTGAACAACACATGAGACGCCTAAGCCTACCGTGATGTCTAACAAGGCTCCCAGGCTCAAAAGTAAAAAAAAAAAAAAAAAAACTAGCTTGTTGAGGGGTTAATGGTCCATTTGTGCTACCGGGGCCTGCACATTGCAGCAGCCAAAAAAAACAGAATGAGAGTCCAAATATCACAGTGAAGACTCCTAGCCGTCAAAAAGGTGAAATGAAGCTTATTACGTAAGCGAGAGTCACAGTAGGTGGAAGAATGTCAAAAAAGCTGGCAAAGCTGTATGCAGTCGTAGAGAGAGAAACATGCTTACTGACTGTGGGGAGCCTGAACAACACATGAGACGCCTAAGCTCACCGTGATGTCTAACAAGGCTACCAGGCTCAAAAGTAAAAAAAAAAAAAGAAAAAAAAAACCTAGCTTGTTGAGGGGTCATGGTCCATTTTTGCTCTCGGGGCCTGCAAACTGCAGCAGCCAAAAAAACCAGAATGAGAGTCCAAATCTCACAGTGAAGACTCCTAGCCGTCAAAAGGGTGAAATGAAGCTTATTAACGTAAGCGAGAGTCACAGTAGGTGGAAGAATGTCAAAAAAGCTGGCAAAAGCTGTATTTGCAGTCGTAGAAAGAGAAACATGCTTACTGACTGTGGGGAGCCTGAACAACACATGAGACGCCTAAGCTCACCGTGATGTCTAACAAGGCTACCAGGCTCAAAAGTAAAAAAAAAAAAAAAAAACTAGCTTCTTGAGGGGTCATGGTCCATTTTTGCTCTCGGGGCCTGCAAACTGCAGCAGCCAAAAAAACCACAATGAGAGTCCAAATCTCACAGTGAAGACTCCTGGGCATCGAAAAGGTGAAATGAAGCTTTTTCATGGAGGCCAGAGTCACAGTTGGTGGCAGGATTTCATAAACGCTGGCAAAAGCTGTATTGGCAGCCCTAGAGCCTGGAAACTTGCTTACTGACCACGGGGAGCCTGCAAAGCCGCATGAGACTCCCAAGCTCACCTTAACGGCTAAAAAGTTTCCCAAGCTCAAAAGTCAAATCAAACTTGTTCAGGGTTGATTTTTGAATCCGAGACCTGCAAACTGCAAGGGGTCTCAAAAACCACATGAGACTCCAAAGCTCACCGTCACGTCTAACAAGGCTCCCAGGCTCAAAAGTAAAAAAAAAAAAAAAAAAATAGCTTGTTGAGGGGTTAATGGTCCATTTGTGCTACCGGGGCCTGCAAATTGCAGCAGCCAAAAAAAACAGAATGAGAGTCCAAATATCACAGTGAAGACTCCTAGCCGTCAAAAAGGTGAAATGAAGCTTATTACGTAAGCGAGAGTCACAGTAGGTGGAAGAATGTCAAAAAAGCTGGCAAAGCTGTATTTGCAGTCGTAGAGAGAGAAACATGCTTACTGACTGTGGGGAGCCTGAACAACACATGAGACGCCTAAGCTCACCGTGATGTCTAACAAGGCTACCAGGCTCAAAAGTCAAAAATAAAATAAAAAAAAAACTAGCTTGTTGAGGGGGTCATGGTTCATTTTTGCTCTCGGGGCCTGCAAACTGCAGCAGCCAAAAAAACCAGAATGAGAGTCCAAATCTCACAGTGAAGACTCCTAGCCATCAAAAAGGTGAAATGAAGATTTATTAACGTAAGCGAGAGTCACAGTAGGTGGAAGAATGTCAAAAAAGCTGGCACAAGCTGTATTTGCAGTCGTAGAGCCTGGAAACATGCTTACTGACTGTGGGGAGCCTGAACAAGCACATGAGACGCCTAAGCTCACCGTGATGTCTAACAAGGCTACCAGTCTCAAAAGTAAAAAAAAAAAAAAACTAGCTTGTTGAGGGGTCATGGTCCATTTTTGCTCTCGGGGCCTGCAAACTGCAGCAGCCAAAAAAACCACAATGAGAGTCCAAATCTCACAGTGAAGACTCCTGGGCATCGAAAAGGTGAAATGAAGCTTTTTCATGGATGCCAGAGTTACAGTTGGTGGCAGCATTTCATAAACGCTGGCAAAAGCTGTATTGGCAGCCCTAGAGCCTGGAAACTTGCTTACTGACCACGGGGAGTCTGCAAAACCGCATGAGACACCCAAGCTCACCGTAACGGCTAAACAGTTTCCCAGGCGCAAAAGTCAAATCAAACTTGTTCAGGATTGGTTTTTGCATCCTAGACCTGCAATTGCAAGGGGTCTCAAAAACCACATGAGACTCCAAAGCTCACTGTCACGTCTAACAAGGCTCCCAGGCTCAAAAGTAAAAAAAAAAAAAAAAAAACTAGCTTGTTTAGGGGTCATGGTCTATTTTTGCTACCGGGGCATGCAAATTGCAGCAGCCAAAAAAACCAGAATGAGAGTCCAAATCTCACAGTGAAGACTCCTAGCCGTCGAAAAGGTGAAATGAAGCTTATTAACGTAAGCGAGAGTCACAGTCGGTGGAAGAATGTAAAAAAAGCTGGCAAAAGCTGTATTTGCAGTCGTAGAGAGAGAAACATGCTTACTCACTGTGGGGAGCCTGAACAACACATGAGACGCCTAAGCTCACCGTGATGTCCAACAAGGCTACCAGGCTCAAAAGTAAAAAAAAGAAAAGAAAAAAAAAAACTAGCTTGTTGAGGGGTCATGGTCCATTTTTGCTCTCGGTGCCTGCAAATTGCAGCAGCCAAAAAAACCACAATGACAGTCCAAATCTCACAGTGAAGACTCCTGGGCATCGAAAAGGTGAAATGAAGCTTTTTCATGGAGGCCAGAGTCACAGTTGGTGGCAGGATTTCATAAACGCTGGCAAAAGCATTATTGGCAGCCCTAGAGCCTGGAAACTTGCTTACTGACCACGGAGTCTGCAAAACCGCATGAGACACCCAAGCTCACCATAACGGCTAAAAAGTTTCCCAGGCGCAAAAGTCAAATCAAACTTGTTCAGGACTGGTTTTTGCATCCTAGACCTGCAAATTGCAAGGGGTCTCAAAAACCACATGAGACTCCAAAGCTCACTGTCACGTCTAACAAGGCTCCCAGGCTCAAAAGTAAAAAAAAAAAAAAAAAAACTAGCTTGTTTAGGGGTCATGGTCCATTTTTGCTACCGGGGCATGCAAATTGCAGCAGCCAAAAAAAACCAGAATGAGAGTCCAAATCTCACAGTGAAGACTCCTAGCCGTCGAAAAGGTGAAATGAAGCTTATTAAGGTAAGCGAGAGTCACAGTCGGTGGAAGAATGTCAAAAAAGCTGGCAAAAGCTGTATTTGCAGTCGTAGAGAGAGAAACATGCTTACTGACTGTGGGGAGCCTGAACAACACATGAGACGCCTAAGCTCACCGTGATGTCTAACAAGGCTACCAGGCTCAAAAGTAAAAAAAAAACGAAAAAAAAAAACTAGCTTGTTGAGGGGTCATGGTCCATTTTTGCTCTCGGTGCCTGCAAATTGCAGCAGCCAAAAAAACCACAATGACAGTCCAAATCTCACAGTGAAGACTCCTGGGCATCGAAAAGGTGAAATGAAGCTTTTTCATGGAGGCCAGAGTCACAGTTGGTGGCAGGATTTCATAAACGCTGGCAAAAGCTGTATTGGCAGCCCTAGAGCCTGGAAACTTGCTTACTGACCACGGGGAGTCTGCAAAACCGCATGAGACACCCAAGCTCACCGTAACGGCTAAAAAGTTTCCCAGGCGCAAAAGTCAAATCAAACTTGTTCAGGATTGATTTTTGAATCCGAGACTTGCAAACTGCAAGGGGTCTCAAAAACCTCATGAGACTCCAAAGCTCACCGTCACGTCTAACAAGGCTCCCAGGCTCAAAAGTAAAAAAAAAAAAAAAAAACTAGCTTGTTGAGGGGTCATGGTCCATTTTTGCTACCAGGGCCTGCAAACTGCAGCAGCCAAAAAACCCCCAATGAAAGTCCAAATCTCACAGTGAAGACTCCTGGGCATCGAAAAGGTGAAATGAAGCTTTTTCATGGATGCCAGTTGGTGGCAGGATTTCATAAACGCTGGCAAAAGCTTTATTGGCAGCCCTAGAGCCTGGAAACTTGCTTACTGACCACGGGCAGTCTGCAAAACCGCATGAGACACCCAAGCTCACCGTAACGGCTAAAAAGTTTCCTAGGCGCAAAAGGCAAATCAAACTTGTTCAGGATTGATTTTTGCATCCTAGACCTGCAAATTGCAAGGGGTCTCAAAAACCACATGAGACTCCAAAGCTCACTGTCACGTCTAACAAGGCTCCCAGGCTGAAAAGTAAAAAAAAAAAAAAAAAAAAACTAGCTTGTTTAGGGGTCATGGTCCATTTTTGCTACCGGGGCATGCAAATTGCAGCAGCCAAAAAAACCAGAATGAGAGTCCAAATATCACAGTGAAGACTCCTAGCCGTCAAAAAGGTGAAGAAGCTTATTAACGTAAGCGAGAGTCACAGTAGGTGGAAGAATGTCAAAAAAGCTGGCAAAAGCTGTATTTGCAGTCGTAGAGAGAGAAACATGCTTACTGACTGTGGGGAGCCTGAACAACACATGAGACGCCTAAGCTCACCGTGATGTCTAACAAGGCTACCAGGCTCAAAAGTAAAAAAAAAACGAAAAAAAAAAACGAGCTTGTTGAGGGGTCATGGTCCATTTTTGCTCTCGGGGTCTGCAAACTGCAGCAGCCAAAAAAACCACAATGAGAGTCCAAATCTCACAGTGAAGACTCCTAGCCGTCAAAAGGGTGAAATGAAGCTTATTAACGTAAGCGAGAGTCACAGTAGGTGGAAGAATGTCAAAAAAGCTGGCAAAAGCTGTATTTGCAGTCGTAGAAAGAGAAACATGCTTACTGACTGTGGGGAGCCTGAACAACACATGAGAGGCCTAAGCTCACCGTGATGTCTAACAAGGCTACCAGGCTCAAAAGTAAAAAAAAAAAAAAAAACTAGCTTCTTGAGGGGTCATGGTCCATTTTTGCTCTCGGGGCCTGCAAACTGCAGCAGCCAAAAAAACCACAATGAGAGTCCAAATCTCACAGTGAAGACTCCTGGGCATCGAAAAGGTGAAATCAAGCTTTTTCATGGAGGCCAGAGTCACAGTTGGTAGCAATATTTCCTAAACGCTGGCAAAAGCTGTATTGGCAGCCCTAGAGCCTGGAAACTTGCTTACTGACCACGGGGAGCCTGCAAAGCCGCATGAGACTCCCAAGCTCACCTTAAAGGCTAAAAAGTTTCCCAGGCGCAAAAGTCAAATCAAACTTGTTCAGGGTTGATTTTTGAATCCGAGACCTGCAAACTGCAAGGGGTCTCAAAAACCACATGAGACTCCAAAGCTCACCGTCACGTCTAACAAGGCTCCCAGGCTCAAAAGTAAAAAAAAGAAAAAAAAAAACTAGCTTGTTGAGGGGTCATGGTCCATTTTTGCTCTCGGGGCCTGCAAACTGCAGCAGCCCAAAAAACCCCAATGAGAGTGCAAATCTCACAGTGAAGACTACTGGGCATCGAAAAGGTGAAATGAAGCTTTTTCATGGAGGCCAGAGTCACAGTAGGTGGCAGTATTTCATAAACGCTGGCAAAAGCTGTATTGGCAGCCCTAGGGAGAGAAACATGCTTACTGACTGTGGGGAGCCTGAACAACACATGAGACGCCTAAGCTCACCGTGATGTCTCTAACAAGGCTACCAGGCTCAAAAGTCAAAAAAAAAAAGAAAAAAAAAACTAGCTTGTTGAGGGGTCATGGTCCATTTTTGCTCTCGGGGCCTGCGAACTGCAGCAGCCGAAAAAACCACAATGGAGTCCAAATCTCACAGTGAAGACTCCTGGGCATCGAAAAGGTGAAATGAAGCTTTTTCATGGAGGCCAGAGTCACAGTTGGTGGCAGTATTTCCTAAACGCTGGCAAAAGCTGTATTGGCAGCCCTAGAGCCTGGAAACTTGCTTACTGACCACGGGGAGTCTGAAAAACCGCATGAGACTCCCAAGCTCACCTTAAAGGCTAAAAAGTTTCCAAGGCGCAATGGTCAAATCAAACTTGTTCAGGGTTGATTTTTGAATCCGAGACCTGCAAACTGCAAGGGCTCTCAAACCACATGAGACTCCAAAGCTCACCGTCACGTCTAACAAGGCTCCCAGGCTCAAAAGTAAAAAAAAAAAAAAAAAACTAGCTTGTTGAGGGGTTAATGGTCCATTTGTGCTACCGGGGCCTGCAAATTGCAGCAGCCAAAAAAACCAGAATGAGAGTCCAAATATCACAGTGAATACTCCTAGCCGTCAAAAAGGTGAAATGAAGCTTATTAACGTACGCGAGAGTCACAGTAGAGGTGGAAGAATGTCAAAACAGCTGGCAAAAGCTGTATTTGCAGCCGTAGAGAGAGAAACATGCCTACTGACTGTGGGGAGCCTGAACAACACATGAGACGCCTAAGCTCACCGTGATGTCTAACAAGGCTACCAGGCTCAAAAGTAAAAAAAAAAAAGAAAAAAGAAAACTAGCTTGTTGAGGGGTCATGGTCCATTTTTGCTCTCGGGGCCTGCAAACTGCAGCAGCCAAAAAAACCACAATGAGAGTCCAAAACTCACAGTGAAGACTCCTGGGCATCGAAAAGGTGAAATGAAGCTTTTTAATGGAGGCCAGAGTCACAGTTGGAGGCAGGATTTCATAAACGCTGGCAAAAGCTGTATTAGAGCCTGGAAACTTGCTTACTGACCACGGGGAGCCTGCAAAGCCGCATGAGACTCCCAAGCTCACCTTAACGGCTAAAAAGTTTCCCAAGCTCAAAAGTCAAATCAAACTTGTTCAGGGTTGATTTTTGAATCCGAGACCTGCAAACTGCGGGGTCTCAAAAACCACATGAGACTCCAAAGCTCACCGTCACGTCTAACAAGGCTCCCAGGCTCAAAAGTAAAAAAAAAAAAAAAAACTAGCTCGTTGAGGGGTTAATGGTCCATTTGTGCTACCGGGGCCTGCAAATTGCAGCAGCCAAAAAAAACTGAATGAGAGTCCAAATATCACAGTGAAGATTCCTAGCCGTCAAAAAGGTGAAATGAAGCCTATTAACGTAAGCGAGAGTCACAGTAGGTGGAAGAATGTCAAAAAAGGTGGCAAAAGCTGTATTTGCAGTCGTAGAGCCTGGAAACATGCTTACTGACTGTGGGGAGCCTGAACAAGCACATGAGACGCCTAAGCTCACCGTGATGTCTAACAAGGCTACCAGTCTCAAAAGTAAAAAAAAAAAAAAAAAACTAGCTTCTTGAGGGGTCATGGTCCATTTTTGCTCTCGGGGCCTGCAAACTGCAGCAGCCAAAAAAACCACAATGAGAGTCCAAATCTCACAGTGAAGACTCCTGGGCATCGAAAAGGTGAAATGAAGCTTTTTCATGGAGGCCAGAGTCACAGTTGGTTGCAGGATTTCATAAACGCTGGCAAAAGCTGTATTGGCAGCCCTAGAGCCTGGAAACTTGCTTACTGACCACGGGCAGTCTGCAAAGCCGCATGAGACTCCCAAGCTCACCTTAGCGGCTAAAAAGTTTCCCAAGCTCAAAAGTCAAATCAAACTTGTTCAGGGTTGATTTTTGAATCCGAGAGTCGGTGGAAGAATGTCAAAAAAGCTGGCAAAAGCTGTATTTGCAGTCGTAGAGAGAGAAACATGCTTACTGACTGTGGGGAGCCTGAACAACACATGAGACGCCTAAGCCTACCGTGATGTCTAACAAGGCTCCCAGGCTCAAAAGTAAAAAAAAAAAAAAAAAACTAGCTTGTTGAGGGGTTAATGGTCCATTTGTGCTACCGGGGCCTGCACATTGCAGCAGCCAAAAAAAACAGAATGAGAGTCCAAATATCACAGTGAAGACTCCTAGCCGTCAAAAAGGTGAAATGAAGCTTATTACGTAAGCGAGTCACAGTAGGTGGAAGAATGTCAAAAAAGCTGGCAAAGCTGTATGCAGTCGTAGAGAGAGAAACATGCTTACTGACTGTGGGGAGCCTGAACAACACATGAGACGCCTAAGCTCACCGTGATGTCTAACAAGGCTACCAGGCTCAAAAGTAAAAAAAAAACGAAAAAAAAAAACTAGCTTGTTGAGGGGTCATGGTCCATTTTTGCTCTCGGGGCCTGCAAACTGCAGCAGCCAAAAAAACCACAATGAGAGTCCAAATCTCACAGTGAAGACTCCTAGCCGTCAAAAGGGTGAAATGAAGCTTATTAACGTAAGCGAGAGTCACAGTAGGTGGAAGAATGTCAAAAAAGCTGGCAAAAGCTGTATTTGCAGTCGTAGAAAGAGAAACATGCTTACTGACTGTGGGGAGCCTGAACAACACATGAGACGCCTAAGCTCACCGTGATGTCTAACAAGGCTACCAGGCTCAAAAGTAAAAAAAAAAAAAAAAAACTAGCTTCTTGAGGGGTCATGGTCCATTTTTGCTCTCGGGGCCTGCAAACTGCAGCAGCCAAAAAAACCACAATGAGAGTCCAAATCTCACAGTGAAGACTCCTGGGCATCGAAAAGGTGAAATCAAGCTTTTTCATGGAGGCCAGAGTCACAGTTGGTAGCAGTATTTCCTAAACGCTGGCAAAAGCTGTATTGGCAGCCCTAGAGCCTGGAAACTTGCTTACTGACCACGGGGAGCCTGCAAAGCCGCATGAGACTCCCAAGCTCACCTTAAAGGCTAAAAAGTTTCCCAGGCGCAAAAGTCAAATCAAACTTGTTCAGGGTTGATTTTTGAATCCGAGACCTGCAAACTGCAAGGGGTCTCAAAAACCACATGAGACTCCAAAGCTCACCGTCACGTCTAACAAGGCTCCCAGGCTCAAAAGTAAAAAAAAGAAAAAAAAAAACTAGCTTGTTGAGGGGTCATGGTCCATTTTTGCTCTCGGGGCCTGCAAACTGCAGCAGCCCAAAAAACCCCAATGAGAGTGCAAATCTCACAGTGAAGACTACTGGGCATCGAAAAGGTGAAATGAAGCTTTTTCATGGAGGCCAGAGTCACAGTAGGTGGCAGTATTTCATAAACGCTGGCAAAAGCTGTATTGGCAGCCCTGGGAGAGAAACATGCTTACTGACTGTGGGGAGCCTGAACAACACATGAGACGCCTAAGCTCACCGTGATGTCTCTAACAAGGCTACCAGGCTCAAAAGTCAAAAAAAAAAAAGAAAAAAAAAACTAGCTTGTTTAGGGGTCATGGTCCATTTTTGCTCTCGGGGCCTGCAAACTGCAGCAGCCGAAAAAACCACAATGAGAGTCCAAATCTCACAGTGAAGACTCCTGGGCATCGAAAAGGTGAAATGAAGCTTTTTCATGGAGGCCAGAGTCACAGTTGGTGGCAGTATTTCCTAAACGCTGGCAAAAGCTGTATTGGCAGCCCTAGAGCCTGGAAACTTGCTTACTGACCACGGGGAGTCTGAAAAACCGCATGAGACTCCCAAGCTCACCTTAAAGGCTAAAAAGTTTCCAAGGCGCAATGGTCAAATCACCTTAACGGCTAAACGGCTAAAAAGTTTCCCAAGCTCAAAAGTCAAATCAAACTTGTTCAGGGTTGATTTTTGAATCCGAGACCTGCAAACTGCGGGGTCTCAAAAACCACATGAGACTCCAAAGCTCACCGTCACGTCTAACAAGGCTCCCAGGCTCAAAAGTAAAAAAAAAAAAAAAAAACTAGCTTGTTGAGGGGTTAAAGGTCCATTTGTGCTACCGGGGCCTGCAAATTGCAGCAGCCAAAAAAAACTGAATGAGAGTCCAAATATCACAGTGAAGATTCCTAGCCGTCAAAAAGGTGAAATGAAGCCTATTAACGTAAGCGAGAGTCACAGTAGGTGGAAGAATGTCAAAAAAGGTGGCAAAAGCTGTATTTGCAGTCGTAGAGCCTGGAAACATGCTTACTGACTGTGGGGAGCCTGAACAAGCACATGAGACGCCTAAGCTCACCGTGATGTCTAACAAGGCTACCAGTCTCAAAAGTAAAAAAAAAAAAAAAAAACTAGCTTCTTGAGGGGTCATGGTCCATTTTTGCTCTCGGGGCCTGCAAACTGCAGCAGCCAAAAAAACCACAATGAGAGTCCAAATCTCACAGTGAAGACTCCTGGGCATCGAAAAGGTGAAATGAAGCTTTTTCATGGAGGCCAGAGTCACAGTTGGTTGCAGGATTTCATAAACGCTGGCAAAAGCTGTATTGGCAGCCCTAGAGCCTGGAAACTTGCTTACTGACCACGGGCAGTCTGCAAAGCCGCATGAGACTCCCAAGCTCACCTTAACGGCTAAAAAGTTTCCCAAGCTCAAAAGTCAAATCAAACTTGTTCAGGGTTGATTTTTGAATCCGAGAGTCGGTGGAAGAATGTCAAAAAAGCTGGCAAAAGCTGTATTTGCAGTCGTAGAGAGAGAAACATGCTTACTGACTGTGGGGAGCCTGAACAACACATGAGACGCCTAAGCCTACCGTGATGTCTAACAAGGCTCCCAGGCTCAAAAGTAAAAAAAAAAAAAAAAAACTAGCTTGTTGAGGGGTTAATGGTCCATTTGTGCTACCGGGGCCTGCACATTGCAGCAGCCAAAAAAAACAGAATGAGAGTCCAAATATCACAGTGAAGACTCCTAGCCGTCAAAAAGGTGAAATGAAGCTTATTACGTAAGCGAGAGTCACAGTAGGTGGAAGAATGTCAAAAAAGCTGGCAAAGCTGTATGCAGTCGTAGAGAGAGAAACATGCTTACTGACTGTGGGGAGCCTGAACAACACATGAGACGCCTAAGCTCACCGTGATGTCTAACAAGGCTACCAGGCTCAAAAGTAAAAAAAAAACGAAAAAAAAAAACTAGCTTGTTGAGGGGTCATGGTCCATTTTTGCTCTCGGGGCCTGCAAACTGCAGCAGCCAAAAAAACCACAATGAGAGTCCAAATCTCACAGTGAAGACTCCTAGCCGTCAAAAGGGTGAAATGAAGCTTATTAACGTAAGCGAGAGTCACAGTAGGTGGAAGAATGTCAAAAAAGCTGGCAAAAGCTGTATTTGCAGTCGTAGAAAGAGAAACATGCTTACTGACTGTGGGGAGCCTGAACAACACATGAGACGCCTAAGCTCACCGTGATGTCTAACAAGGCTACCAGGCTCAAAAGTAAAAAAAAAAAAAAAAAACTAGCTTCTTGAGGGGTCATGGTCCATTTTTGCTCTCGGGGCCTGCAAACTGCAGCAGCCAAAAAAACCACAATGAGAGTCCAAATCTCACAGTGAAGACTCCTGGGCATCGAAAAGGTGAAATCAAGCTTTTTCATGGAGGCCAGAGTCACAGTTGGTAGCAGTATTTCCTAAACGCTGGCAAAAGCTGTATTGGCAGCCCTAGAGCCTGGAAACTTGCTTACTGACCACGGGGAGCCTGCAAAGCCGCATGAGACTCCCAAGCTCACCTTAAAGGCTAAAAAGTTTCCCAGGCGCAAAAGTCAAATCAAACTTGTTCAGGGTTGATTTTTGAATCCGAGACCTGCAAACTGCAAGGGGTCTCAAAAACCACATGAGACTCCAAAGCTCACCGTCACGTCTAACAAGGCTCCCAGGCTCAAAAGTAAAAAAAAGAAAAAAAAAAACTAGCTTGTTGAGGGGTCATGGTCCATTTTTGCTCTCGGGGCCTGCAAACTGCAGCAGCCGAAAAAACCACAATGAGAGTCCAAATCTCACAGTGAAGACTCCTGGGCATCGAAAAGGTGAAATGAAGCTTTTTCATGGAGGCCAGAGTCACAGTTGGTGGCAGTATTTCCTAAACGCTGGCAAAAGCTGTATTGGCAGCCCTAGAGCCTGGAAACTTGCTTACTGACCACGGGGAGTCTGAAAAACCGCATGAGACTCCCAAGCTCACCTTAAAGGCTAAAAAGTTTCCAAGGCGCAATGGTCAAATCAAACTTGTTCAGGGTTGATTTTTGAATCCGAGACCTGCAAACTGCAAGGGCTCTCAAACCACATGAGACTCCAAAGCTCACCGTCACGTCTAACAAGGCTCCCAGGCTCAAAAGTAAAAAAAAAAAAAAAAAAACTAGCTTGTTGAGGGGTTAATGGTCCATTTGTGCTACCGGGGCCTGCAAATTGAAGCAGCCAAAAAAACCAGAATGAGAGTCCAAATATCACAGTGAATACTCCTAGCCGTCAAAAAGGTGAAATGAAGCTTATTAACGTAAGCGAGAGTCACAGTAGAGGTGGAAGAATGTCAAAAAAGCTGGCAAAAGCTGTATTTGCAGCCGTAGAGAGAGAAACATGCCTACTGACTGTGGGGAGCCTGAACAACACATGAGACGCCTAAGCTCACCGTGATGTCTAACAAGGCTACCAGGCTCAAAAGTAAAAAAAAAAAAGAAAAAAGAAAACTAGCTTGTTGAGGAGTCATGGTCCATTTTTGCTCTCGGGGCCTGCAAACTGCAGCAGCCAAAAAAACCACAATGAGAGTCCAAAACTCACAGTGAAGACTCCTGGGCATCGAAAAGGTGAAATGAAGCTTTTTAATGGAGGCCAGAGTCACAGTTGGAGGCAGGATTTCATAAACGCTGGCAAAAGCTGTATTAGAGCCTGGAAACTTGCTTACTGACCACGGGGAGCCTGCAAAGCCGCATGAGACTCCCAAGCTCACCTTAACGGCTAAAAAGTTTCCCAAGCTCAAAAGTCAAATCAAACTTGTTCAGGGTTGATTTTTGAATCCGAGACCTGCAAACTGCGGGGTCTCAAAAACCACATGAGACTCCAAAGCTCACCGTCACGTCTAACAAGGCTCCCAGGCTCAAAAGTAAAAAAAAAAAAAAAAAAACTAGCTTGTTGAGGGGTTAATGGTCCATTTGTGCTACCGGGGCCTGCAAATTGCAGCAGCCAAAAAAACCAACTTGCTTACTGACCACGGGGAGTCTGCAAAACCGCATGAGACACCCAAGCTCACCGTAACGGCTAAAAAGTTTCCCAGGCGCAAAAGTCAAATCAAACTTGTTCAGGATTGATTTTTGAATCCGAGACCTGCAAACTGCAAGGCGTCTCAAAAACCACATGAGACTCCAGCTCACCGTCACGTCTAACAAGGCTCCCAGGCTCAAAAGTAAAAAAAAAAAAAAAAAAATAGCTTGTTGAGGGGTCATGGTCCATTTTTGCTACCGGGGCATGCAAATTGCAGCAGCCAAAAAAACCAGAATGAGAGTCCAAATCTCACAGTGAAGACTCCTAGCCGTCGAAAAGGTGAAATGAAGCTTATTAACGTAAGCGAGAGTCACAGTCGGTGGAAGAATGTCAAACAAGCTGGCAAAAGCTGTATTTGCAGTCGTAGAGAGAGAAACATGCTTACTGACTGTGGGGAGCCTGAACAACACATGAGACGCCTAAGCTCACCGTGATGTCCAACAAGGCTACCAGGCTCAAAAGTAAAAAAAGAAAAGAAAAAAAAAAACGAGCTTGTTGAGGGGTCATGGTCCATTTTTGCTCTCGGGGCCTGCACACTGCAGCAGCCAAAAAAACCACAATGAGAGTCCAAATCTCACAGTGAAGACTCCTGGGCATCGAAAAGGTGAAATGAAGCTTTTTCATGGAGGCCAGAGTCACAGTTGGTGGCAGTATTTCATAAACGCTGGCAAAAGCTGTATTGGCAGCCCTAGAGCCTGGAAACTTGCTTACTGACCACGAGGAGTCTGAAAAACCGCATGAGACTCCCAAGCTCACCTTAAAGGCTAAACAGTTTCCCAGGCGCAAAAGTCAAATCAAACTTGTTCAGGATCGGTTTTTGCATCCTAGACCTGCAAATTGCAAGGGGTCTCAAAAACCACATGAGACTCCAAAGCTCACTGTCACGTCTAACAAGGCTCCCAGGCTCAAAAGTAAAAAAAAAAAAAAAAAAACTAGCTTGTTTAGGGGTCATGGTCCATTTTTGCTACCGGGGCATGCAAATTGCAGCAGCCAAAAAAACCAGAATGAGAGTCCAAATCTCACAGTGAAGACTCCTAGCCGTCAAAAAGGTGAAATGAAGCTTTATTAACGTAAGCGAGAGTCACAGTAGGTGGAAGAATGTCAAAAAAGCTGGCACAAGCTGTATTTGCAGTCGTAGAGCCTGGAAACATGCTTACTGACTGTGGGGAGCCTGAACAAGCACATGAGACGCCTAAGCTCACCGTGATGTCTAACAAGGCTACCAGTCTCAAAAGTAAAAAAAAAAAAAAAAACTAGCTTGTTGAGGGGTCATGGTCCATTTTTGCTCTCGGGGCCTGCAAACTGCAGCAGCCAAAAAAACCACAATGAGAGTCCAAATCTCACAGTGAAGACTCCTGGGCATCGAAAAGGTGAAATGAAGCTTTTTCATGGATGCCACAGTTACAGTTGGTGGCAGCATTTCATAAACGCTGGCAAAAGCTGTATTGGCAGCCCTAGAGCCTGGAAACTTGCTTACTGACCACGGGGAGTCTGCAAAACCGCATGAGACACCCAAGCTCACCGTAACGGCTAAAAAGTTTCCCAGGCGCAAAAGGCAAATCAAACTTGTTCAGGATTGATTTTTGCATCCTAGACCTGCAAATTGCAAGGGGTCTCAAAAACCACATGAGACTCCAAAGTTCACCGTCACGTCTAACAAGGCTCCCAGGCTCAAAAGTAAAAAAAAAAAAAGAAAAAACTAGCTTGTTTAGGGGTCATGGTCCATTTTTGCTACCGGGGCATGCAAATTGCAGCAGCGAAAAAAACCAGAATGAGAGTCCAAATCTCACAGTGAAGACTCCTAGCCATCGAAAAGGTGAAATGAAGCTTATTAACGTAAGCGAGATTCACAGTCGGTGGAAGAATGTCAAAAAAGCTGGCAAAAGCTGTATTTGCAGTCGTAGAGAGAGAAACATGCTTACTGACTGTGGGGAGCCTGAACAACACATGAGACGCCTAAGCTCACCGTGATGTCCCACAAGGCTACCAGGCTCAAAAGTAAAAAAAAAAAAAGAAAAAAAAAAAACTAGCTTGTTGAGGGGTCATGGTCCATTTTTGCTCTCGGGGCCTGCAAACTGCAGCAGCCAAAAAAACCATAATGAGAGTCCAAATCTCACAGTGAAGACTCCTGGGCATCGAAAAGGTGAAATGAAGCTTTTTCATGGAGGCCAAGTCACAGTTGGTGGCAGTATTTCATAAACGCTGGCAAAAGCTGTATTGGCAGCGCTAGAGCCTGGAAACTTGCTTACTGACCCGGGGAGTCTGAAAAACCGCATGAGACTCCCAAGCTCACCTTAAAGGCTAAAAAGTTTCCCAGGCGCAAAAGTCAAATCAAACTTGTTCAGGGTTGATTTTTGAATCCGAGACCTGCAAACTGCAAGGGGTCTCAAAAACCACATGAGACTCCAAAGCTCACGTCACGTCTAACAAGGCTCCCAGGCTCAAAAGTAAAAAAAAAAAAAAAAAAACTAGCTTGTTGAGGGGTCATGGTCCATTTTTGCTACCAGGGCCTGCAAATTGCAGCAGCCAAAAAAACCAGAATGAGAGTGCAAATCTCACAGTGAAGACTCCTAGCCTTCGAAAAGGTGAAATGAAGCTTATTAACGTAAGCGAGAGTCACAGTCGGTGGAAGAATGTCAAAAAAGCTGGCAAAAGCTGTATTTGCAGTCGTAGAGCCTGGAAACATGCTTACTCACTGTGGCGAGCCTGAACAAGCACATGAGACGCTTAAGCTCACCGTGATGTCTAACAAGGCTACCAGGCTCAAAAGAAAAAAAAAAAGAAAAAAAAAACTAACTTGTTGAGGGGTCATGGTCCATTTTTGCTCTCGGGGCCTGCAAACTGCAGCAGCCAAAAAAACCACAATGAGAATCCAAATCTCACAGTGAAGACTCCTAGCCGTCGAAAAGGTGAAATGAAGCTTATTAACGTAAGTGAGAGTCACAGTCGGTGGAAGAATGTCAAAAAAGCTGGCAAAAGCTGTATTTGCAGTCGTAGAGCCTGGAAACATGCTTACTCACTGTGGGGAGCCTGAACAAGCACATGAGACGCCTAAGCTCACCGTGATGTCTAACAAGGCTACCAGGCTCAAAAGTAAAAAAAAAAAAAACTAGCTTGTTGAGGGGTCATGGTCCATTTTTGCTCTCGGGGCCTACAAACTGCAGCAGCCAAAAAAAACACGAGAGTCCAAATCTCACAGTGAAGACTCCTGGGCATCGAAAAGGTGAAATGAAGCTCTCTCATGGAGGCCAGAGTCACAGTTGGTGGCAGGATTTCATAAACGCTGGCAAAAGCTGTATTGGCAGCCCTAGAGCCTCGAAACTTGCTTACTGACCACGGGCAGTCTGCAAAGCCGCATGAGACTCCCAAGCTCACCTTAACGGCTAAAAAGTTTCCCAAGCTCAAAAGTCAAATCAAACTTGTTCAGGGTTGATTTTTGAATCCGAGAGTCGGTGGAAGAATGTCAAAAAAGCTGGCAAAAGCTGTATTTGCAGTCGTAGAGCCTGGAAACATGCTTACTGACTGTGGGGAGCCTGAACAAGCACATGAGACGCCTAAGCTCACCGTGATGTCTAACAAGGCTACCAGTCTCAAAAGAAAAAAAAAAAACGAGCTTGTTGAGGGGTCATGGTCCATTTTTCCTCTCGGGGCCTGCAAACTGCAGCAGCCAAAAAAACCACAATGAGAGTCCAAATCTCACAGTGAAGACTCCTGGGCATCGAAAAGGTGAAATGAAGCTTTTTCATGGAGGCCAGAGTCACAGTTGGTGGCAGTATTTCCTAAACGCTGGCAAAAGCTGTATTGGCAGCCCTAGAGTCTGGAAACTTGCTTACTGACCACGGGGAGCCTGCAAAGCCGCATGAGACTCCCAAGCTCACCTTAACGGCTAAAAAGTTTCCCAAGCTCAAAAGTCAAATCAAACTTGTACAGGGTTGATTTTTGAATCCGAGACCTGCAAACTGCAAGGGGTCTCAAAAACCACATGAGACTCCAAAGCTCACCGTCACGTCTAACAAGGCTCCCAGGCTCAAAAGTAAAAAAAAGAGAGTCCAAATCTCACAGTGAAGACTCCTGGGCATCGAAAAGGTGAAATGAAGCTTTTTCATGGAGGCCAGAGTGACAGTTGGTGGCAGTATTTCCTAAACGCTGGCAAAAGCTGTATTGGCAGCCCTAGAGCCTGGAAACTTGCTTACTGACCACGGGGAGTCTGAAAAACCGCATGAGACTCCCAAGCTCACCTTAAAGGCTAAAAAGTTTCCAAGGCGCAATGGTCAAATCAAACTTGTTCAGGGTTGATTTTTGAATCCGAGACCTGCAAACTGCAAGGGGTCTCAAAAACCACATGAGACTCCAAAGCTCACCGTCACGTCTAACAAGGCTCCCAGGCTCAAAAGTAAAAAAAAAAAAAAAACTAGCTTGTTGAGGGGTCATGGTCCATTTTTGCTCTCGGGGCCTGCAAACTGCAGCAGCCAAAAAAACACAATGAGAGTCCAAATCTCACAGTGAAGACTCCTGGGCATCGAAAAGGTGAAATGAAGCTCTCTCATGGAGGCCAGAGTCACAGTTGGTGGCAGGATTTCATAAACGCTGGCAAAAGCTGTATTGGCAGCCCTAGAGCCTGGAAACTTGCTTACTGACCACGGGCAGTCTGCAAAGCCGCATGAGACTCCCAAGCTCACCTTAACGGCTAAAAAGTTTCCCAAGCTCAAAAGTCAAATCAAACTTGTTCAGGGTTGATTTTTGAATCCGAGAGTCGGTGGAAGAATGTCAAAAACGCTGGCAAAAGCTGTATTTGCAGTCGTAGAGAGAGAAACATGCTTACTGACTGTGGGGAGCCTGAACAACACATGAGACGCCTAAGCTCACCGTGATGTCTAACAAGGCTACCAGGCTCAAAAGTCAAAAAAAAAAGAAAAAAAAAAACTAGCTTGTTGAGGGGTCATGGTCCATTTTTGCTCTCGGGGCCTGCAAACTGCAGCAGCCAAAAAAACCACAATGAGAGCCCAAATCTCACAGTGAAGACTCCTGGGCATCGAAAAGGTGAAATGAAGCTTTTTCATGGAGGCCAGAGTCACAGTTGGTGGCAGGATTTCATAAACGATGGCAAAAGCTGTATTGGCAGCCCTAGAGCCTGGAAACTTGCTTACTGACCACGGGGAGCCTGCAAAGCCGCATGAGACTCCCAAGCTCACCTTAACGGCTAAAAAAATTCCCAAGCTCAAAAGTCAAATCAAACTTGTTCAGGGTTGATTTTTGAATCCGAGACCTGCAAACGGCAAGGGGTCTCAAAAACCACATGAGACTCCAAAGCTCACCGTCACGTCTAACAAGGCTCCCAGGCTCAAGAGTAAAAAAAAAAAAAAAAAACTAGCTTGTTGAGGGGTTAATGGTCCATTTGTGCTACCGGGGCCTGCAAATTGCAGCACCCAAAAAAAACAGAATGAGAGTCCAAATATCACAGTGAAGACTCCTAGCCGTCGAAAAGGTGAAATGAAGCTTATTAACGTAAGTGAGAGTCACAGTCGGTGGAAGAATGTCAAAAAAGCTGGCAAAAGCTGTATTTGCAGTCGTAGAGCCTGGAAACATGCTTACTCACTGTGGGGAGCCTGAACAAGCACATGAGACGCCTAAGCTCACCGTGATGTCTAACAAGGCTATCAGGCTCAAAAGTAAAAAAAAAAAGAAAAAAAAAAACTAGCTTGTTGAGGGGTCATGGTCCATTTTTGCTCTCGGGGCCTGCAAACTGCAGCAGCCAAAAAAACCACAATGAGAGTCCAAATCTCACAGTGAAGACTACTGGGCATCGAAAAGGTGAAATGAAGCTTTTTCATGGAGGCCAGAGTCACAGTTGGTGGCAGTATTTCATAAACGCTGGCAAAAGCTGTATTGGCAGCCCTAGAGCCTGGAAACTTGCTTACTGACCACGAGGAGTCTGAAAAACCGCATGAGACTCCCAAGCTCACCTTAAAGGCTAAAAAGTTTCCCAGGCGCAAAAGTCAAATCAAACTTGTTCAGGGTTGATTTTTGAATCCGAGACCTGCAAACGGCAAGGGGTCTCAAAAACCACATGAGACTCCAAAGCTCACCGTCACGTCTAACAAGGCTCCCAGGCTCAAGAGTAAAAAAAAAAAAAAAAAACTAGCTTGTTGAGGGGTTAATGGTCCATTTGTGCTACCGGGGCCTGCAAATTGCAGCACCCAAAAAAAACAGAATGAGAGTCCAAATATCACAGTGAAGACTCCTAGCCGTCGAAAAGGTGAAATGAAGCTTTTTCATGGAGGCCAGAGTCACAGTTGGTGGCAGGATTTCATAAACGCTGGCAAAAGCTGTATTGGCAGCCCTAGAGCCTGGAAACTTGCTTACTGACCACGGGCAGTCTGCAAAGCCGCATGAGACTCCCAAGCTCACCTTAACGGCTAAAAAGTTTCCCAAGCTCAAAAGTCAAATCAAACTTGTTCAGGGTTGATTTTTGAATCCGAGAGTCGGTGGAAGAATGTCAAAAACGCTGGCAAAAGCTGTATTTGCAGTCGTAGAGAGAGAAACATGCTTACTGACTGTGGGGAGCCTGAACAACACATGAGACGCCTAAGCTCACCGTGATGTCTAACAAGGCTACCAGGCTCAAAAGTAAAAAAAACAAAAAAAAAACTAGCTTTTTTAGGGGTCATGTTCCATTTTTGCTCTCGGGGCCTGCAAACTGCAGCAGCCAAAAAAACCACAATGAGAGCCCAAATCTCACAGTGAAGACTCCTGGGCATCGAAAAGGTGAAATGAAGCTTTTTCATGAGGCCAGAGTCACAGTTGGTGGCAGGATTTCATAAACGCTGGCAAAAGCTGTATTGGCAGCCCTAGAGCCTGGAAACTTGCTTACTGACCACGGGGAGCCTGCAAAGCCGCATGAGACTCCCAAGCTCACCTTAACGGCTAAAAAAATTCCCAAGCTCAAAAGTCAAATCAAACTTGTTCAGGGTTGATTTTTGAATCCGAGACCTGCAAACGGCAAGGGGTCTCAAAAACCACATGAGACTCCAAAGCTCACCGTCACGTCTAACAAGGCTCCCAGGCTCAAGAGTAAAAAAAAAAAAAAAAAACTAGCTTGTTGAGGGGTTAATGGTCCATTTGTGCTACCGGGGCCTGCAAATTGCAGCACCCAAAAAAAACAGAATGAGAGTCCAAATATCACAGTGAAGACTCCTAGCCGTCGAAAAGGTGAAATGAAGCTTATTAACGTAAGTGAGAGTCACAGTCGGTGGAAGAATGTCAAAAAAGCTGGCAAAAGCTGTATTTGCAGTCGTAGAGCCTGGAAACATGCTTACTCACTGTGGGGAGCCTGAACAAGCACATGAGACGCCTAAGCTCACCGTGATGTCTAACAAGGCTATCAGGCTCAAAAGTAAAAAAAAAAAGAAAAAAAAAACTAGCTTGTTGAGGGGTCATGGTCCATTTTTGCTCTCGGGGCCTGCAAACTGCAGCAGCCAAAAAAACCACAATGAGAGTCCAAATCTCACAGTGAAGACTACTGGGCATCGAAAAGGTGAAATGAAGCTTTTTCATGGAGGCCAGAGTCACAGTTTGGTGGCAGTATTTCATAAACGCTGGCAAAAGCTGTATTGGCAGCCCTAGAGCCTGGAAACTTGCTTACTGACCACGAGGAGTCTGAAAAACCGCATGAGACTCCCAAGCTCACCTTAAAGGCTAAAAAGTTTCCCAGGCGCAAAAGTCAAATCAAACTTGTTCAGGATTGGTTTTTGCATCCTAGACCTGCAAATTGCAAGGGGTCTCCAAAACCACATGAGACTCCAAAGCTCACTGTCACGTCTAACAAGGCTCCCAGGCTCAAAAGTAAAAAAAACACAAAAAAAACTAGCTTTTTTAGGGGTCATGTTCCATTTTTGCTACCGGGGCATGCAAATTGCAGCAGCCAAAAAAAACAGAATGAGAGTCCAAATCTCACAGTGAAGACTCCTAGCCGTCGAAAAGGTGAAATGAAGCTTTTTCATGGAGGCCAGAGTCACAGTTGGTGGCAGGATTTCATAAACGCTGGCAAAAGCTGTATTGGCAGCCCTAGAGCCTGGAAACTTGCTTACTGACCACGGGCAGTCTGCAAAGCCGCATGAGACTCCCAAGCTCACCTTAACGGCTAAAAAGTTTCCCAAGCTCAAAAGTCAAATCAAACTTGTTCAGGGTTGATTTTTGAATCCGAGAGTCGGTGGAAGAATGTCAAAAACGCTGGCAAAAGCTGTATTTGCAGTCGTAGAGAGAGAAACATGCTTACTGACTGTGGGGAGCCTGAACAACACATGAGACGCCTAAGCTCACCGTGATGTCTAACAAGGCTACCAGGCTCAAAAGTAAAAAAAAAAAGAAAAAAAAAAACTAGCTTGTTGAGGGGTCATGGTCCATTTTTGCTCTCGGGGCCTGCAAACTGCAGCAGCCAAAAAAACCACAATGAGAGCCCAAATCTCACAGTGAAGACTCCTGGGCATCGAAAAGGTGAAATGAAGCTTTTTCATGGAGGCCAGAGTCACAGTTGGTGGCAGTATTTCATAAACGCTGGCAAAAGCTGTATTGGCAGCCCTAGAGCCTGGAAACTTGCTTACTGACCACGAGGAGTCTGAAAAACCGCATGAGACTCCCAAGCTCACCTTAAAGGCTAAAAAGTTTCCCAGGCGCAAAAGTCAAATCAAACTTGTTCAGGGTTGATTTTTGAATCCGAGACCTGCAAACGGCAAGGGGTCTCAAAAACCACATGAGACTCCAAAGCTCACCGTCACGTCTAACAAGGCTCCCAGGCTCAAGAGTAAAAAAAAAAAAAAAAAACTAGCTTGTTGAGGGGTTAATGGTCCATTTGTGCTACCGGGGCCTGCAAATTGCAGCACCCAAAAAAAACAGAATGAGAGTCCAAATATCACAGTGAAGACTCCTAGCCGTCGAAAAGGTGAAATGAAGCTTTTTCATGGAGGCCAGAGTCACAGTTGGTGGCAGGATTTCATAAACGCTGGCAAAAGCTGTATTGGCAGCCCTAGAGCCTGGAAACTTGCTTACTGACCACGGGCAGTCTGCAAAGCCGCATGAGACTCCCAAGCTCACCTTAACGGCTAAAAAGTTTCCCAAGCTCAAAAGTCAAATCAAACTTGTTCAGGGTTGATTTTTGAATCCGAGAGTCGGTGGAAGAATGTCAAAAACGCTGGCAAAAGCTGTATTTGCAGTCGTAGAGAGAGAAACATGCTTACTGACTGTGGGGAGCCTGAACAACACATGAGACGCCTAAGCTCACCGTGATGTCTAACAAGGCTACCAGGCTCAAAAGTAAAAAAAACAAAAAAAAAACTAGCTTTTTTAGGGGTCATGTTCCATTTTTGCTCTCGGGGCCTGCAAACTGCAGCAGCCAAAAAAACCACAATGAGAGCCCAAATCTCACAGTGAAGACTCCTGGGCATCGAAAAGGTGAAATGAAGCTTTTTCATGAGGCCAGAGTCACAGTTGGTGGCAGGATTTCATAAACGCTGGCAAAAGCTGTATTGGCAGCCCTAGAGCCTGGAAACTTGCTTACTGACCACGGGGAGCCTGCAAAGCCGCATGAGACTCCCAAGCTCACCTTAACGGCTAAAAAAATTCCCAAGCTCAAAAGTCAAATCAAACTTGTTCAGGGTTGATTTTTGAATCCGAGACCTGCAAACGGCAAGGGGTCTCAAAAACCACATGAGACTCCAAAGCTCACCGTCACGTCTAACAAGGCTCCCAGGCTCAAGAGTAAAAAAAAAAAAAAAAAACTAGCTTGTTGAGGGGTTAATGGTCCATTTGTGCTACCGGGGCCTGCAAATTGCAGCACCCAAAAAAAACAGAATGAGAGTCCAAATATCACAGTGAAGACTCCTAGCCGTCGAAAAGGTGAAATGAAGCTTATTAACGTAAGTGAGAGTCACAGTCGGTGGAAGAATGTCAAAAAAGCTGGCAAAAGCTGTATTTGCAGTCGTAGAGCCTGGAAACATGCTTACTCACTGTGGGGAGCCTGAACAAGCACATGAGACGCCTAAGCTCACCGTGATGTCTAACAAGGCTATCAGGCTCAAAAGTAAAAAAAAAAAGAAAAAAAAAACTAGCTTGTTGAGGGGTCATGGTCCATTTTTGCTCTCGGGGCCTGCAAACTGCAGCAGCCAAAAAAACCACAATGAGAGTCCAAATCGCACAGTGAAGACTACTGGGCATCGAAAAGGTGAAATGAAGCTTTTTCATGGAGGCCAGAGTCACAGTTTGGTGGCAGTATTTCATAAACGCTGGCAAAAGCTGTATTGGCAGCCCTAGAGCCTGGAAACTTGCTTACTGACCACGAGGAGTCTGAAAAACCGCATGAGACTCCCAAGCTCACCTTAAAGGCTAAAAAGTTTCCCAGGCGCAAAAGTCAAATCAAACTTGTTCAGGATTGGTTTTTGCATCCTAGACCTGCAAATTGCAAGGGGTCTCCAAAACCACATGAGACTCCAAAGCTCACTGTCACGTCTAACAAGGCTCCCAGGCTCAAAAGTAAAAAAAACACAAAAAAAACTAGCTTTTTTAGGGGTCATGTTCCATTTTTGCTACCGGGGCATGCAAATTGCAGCAGCCAAAAAAAACAGAATGAGAGTCCAAATCTCACAGTGAAGACTCCTAGCCGTCGAAAAGGTGAAATGAAGCTTTTTCATGGAGGCCAGAGTCACAGTTGGTGGCAGGATTTCATAAACGCTGGCAAAAGCTGTATTGGCAGCCCTAGAGCCTGGAAACTTGCTTACTGACCACGGGCAGTCTGCAAAGCCGCATGAGACTCCCAAGCTCACCTTAACGGCTAAAAAGTTTCCCAAGCTCAAAAGTCAAATCAAACTTGTTCAGGGTTGATTTTTGAATCCGAGAGTCGGTGGAAGAATGTCAAAAACGCTGGCAAAAGCTGTATTTGCAGTCGTAGAGAGAGAAACATGCTTACTGACTGTGGGGAGCCTGAACAACACATGAGACGCCTAAGCTCACCGTGATGTCTAACAAGGCTACCAGGCTCAAAAGTAAAAAAAAAAAGAAAAAAAAAAACTAGCTTGTTGAGGGGTCATGGTCCATTTTTGCTCTCGGGGCCTGCAAACTGCAGCAGCCAAAAAAACCACAATGAGAGCCCAAATCTCACAGTGAAGACTCCTGGGCATCGAAAAGGTGAAATGAAGCTTTTTCATGGAGGCCAGAGTCACAGTTGGTGGCAGGATTTCATAAACGCTGGCAAAAGCTGTATTGGCAGCCCTAGAGCCTGGAAACTTGCTTACTGACCACGGGGAGCCTGCAAAGCCGCATGAGACTCCCAAGCTCACCTTAACGGCTAAAAAAATTCCCAAGCTCAAAAGTCAAATCAAACTTGTTCAGGGTTGATTTTTGAATCCGAGACCTGCAAACGGCAAGGGGTCTCAAAAACCACATGAGACTCCAAAGCTCACCGTCACGTCTAACAAGGCTCCCAGGCTCAAGAGTAAAAAAAAAAAAAAAAAACTAGCTTGTTGAGGGGTTAATGGTCCATTTGTGCTACCGGGGCCTGCAAATTGCAGCACCCAAAAAAAACAGAATGAGAGTCCAAATATCACAGTGAAGACTCCTAGCCGTCGAAAAGGTGAAATGAAGCTTATTAACGTAAGTGAGAGTCACAGTCGGTGGAAGAATGTCAAAAAAGCTGGCAAAAGCTGTATTTGCAGTCGTAGAGCCTGGAAACATGCTTACTCACTGTGGGGAGCCTGAACAAGCACATGAGATGCCTAAGCTCACCGTGATGTCTAACAAGGCTACCAGGCTCAAAAGTAAAAAAAAAAAAAAAACTAGCTTGTTGAGGGGTCATGGTCCATTTTTGCTCTCGGGGCCTGCAAACTGCAGCAGCCAAAAAAAACACAATGAGAGTCCAAATCTCACAGTGAAGACTCCTGGGCATCGAAAAGGTGAAATGAAGCTCTCTCATGGAGGCCAGAGTCACAGTTGGTGGCAGGATTTCATAAACGCTGGCAAAAGCTGTATTGGCAGCCCTAGAGCCTGGAAACTTGCTTACTGACCACGGGCAGTCTGCAAAGCCGCATGAGACTCCCAAGCTCACCTTAACGGCTAAAAAGTTTCCCAAGCTCAAAAGTCAAATCAAACTTGTTCAGGGTTGATTTTTGAATCCGAGAGTCGGTGGAAGAATGTCAAAAACGCTGGCAAAAGCTGTATTTGCAGTCGTAGAGAGAGAAACATGCTTACTGACTGTGGGGAGCCTGAACAACACATGAGACGCCTAAGCTCACCGTGATGTCTAACAAGGCTACCAGGCTCAAAAGTCAAAAAAAAAAGAAAAAAAAAAACTAGCTTGTTGAGGGGTCATGGTCCATTTTTGCTCTCGGGGCCTGCAAACTGCAGCAGCCAACTGACCACGGGCAGTCTGCAAAGCCGCATGAGACTCCCAAGCTCACCTTAACGGCTAAAAAAATTCCCAAGCTCAAAAGTCAAATCAAACTTGTTCAGGGTTGATTTTTGAATCCGAGACCTGCAAACGGCAAGGGGTCTCAAAAACCACATGAGACTCCAAAGCTCACCGTCACGTCTAACAAGGCTCCCAGGCTCAAGAGTAAAAAAAAAAAAAAAAAACTAGCTTGTTGAGGGGTTAATGGTCCATTTGTGCTACCGGGGCCTGCAAATTGCAGCACCCAAAAAAAACAGAATGAGAGTCCAAATATCACAGTGAAGACTCCTAGCCGTCAAAAAGGTGAAATGAAGCTTATTAACGTAAGCGAGAGTCACAGTAGGTGGAAGAATGTCAAAAAAGCTGGCAAAAGCTGTATTTGCAGTCGTAGAGAGAGAAACATGCTTACTGACTGTGGGGAGCCTAACAACACATGAGACGCCTAAGCTCACCGTGATGTCTAACAAGGCTACCAGGCTCAAAAGTAAAAAAAAAAAGAAAAAAAAAACTAGCTTGTTGAGGGGTCATGGTCCATTTTTGCTCTCGGGGCCTGCAAACTGCAGCAGCCAAAAAAACCACAATGAGAGTCCAAATCTCACAGTGAAGACTCCTGGGCATCGAAAAGGTGAAATGAAGCTCTTTCATGGAGGCCAGAGTCACAGTTGGTGGCAGTATTTCCTAAACGCTGGCAAAAGCTGTATTGGCAGCCCTAGAGCCTGGAAACTTGCTTACTGACCACGGGGAGTCTGAAAAACCGCATGAGACTCCCAAGCTCACCTTAAAGGCTAAAAAGTTTCCAAGGCGCAATGGTCAAATCAAACTTGTTCAGGGTTGATTTTTGAATCCGAGACCTGCAAACTGCAAGGGGTCTCAAAAACCACATGAGACTCCAAAGCTCACCGTCACGTCTAACAAGGCTCCCAGGCTCAAAAGTAAAAAAAAAAAAAAAACTAGCTTGTTGAGGGGTCATGGTCCATTTTTGCTCTCGGGGCCTGCAAACTGCAGCAGCCAAAAAAACCACAATGAGAGCCCAAATC
Source organism: Triturus cristatus (assembly GCF_964204655.1). Classification (NCBI taxonomy): domain Eukaryota; kingdom Metazoa; phylum Chordata; class Amphibia; order Caudata; family Salamandridae; genus Triturus; species Triturus cristatus. Next base: position 1,440,537 of record NC_140584.1, on the reverse strand, counting down.
TCACAGTGAAGACTCCTGGGCATCGAAAAGGTGAAATGAAGCTTTTTCATGGAGGCCAGAGTCACAGTTGGTGGCAGGATTTCATAAACGCTGGCAAAAGCTGTATTGGCAGCCCTAGAGCCTGGAAACTTGCTTACTGACCACGGGGAGCCTGCAAAGCCGCATGAGACTCCCAAGCTCACCTTAACGGCTAAAAAAATTCCCAAGCTCAAAAGTCAAATCAAACTTGTTCAGGGTTGATTTTTGAATCCGAGACCTGCAAACGGCAAGGGGTCTCAAAAACCACATGAGACTCCAAAGCTCACCGTCACGTCTAACAAGGCTCCCAGGCTCAAGAGTAAAAAAAAAAAAAAAAAACTAGCTTGTTGAGGGGTTAATGGTCCATTTGTGCTACCGGGGCCTGCAAATTGCAGCACCCAAAAAAAACAGAATGAGAGTCCAAATATCACAGTGAAGACTCCTAGCCGTCGAAAAGGTGAAATGAAGCTTATTAACGTAAGTGAGAGTCACAGTCGGTGGAAGAATGTGAAAAAAGCTGGCAAAAGCTGTATTTGCAGTCGTAGAGCCTGGAAACATGCTTACTCACTGTGGGGAGCCTGAACAAGCACATGAGACGCCTAAGCTCACCGTGATGTCTAACAAGGCTATCAGGCTCAAAAGTAAAAAAAAAAAGAAAAAAAAAAACTAGCTTGTTGAGGGGTCATGGTCCATTTTTGCTCTCGGGGCCTGCAAACTGCAGCAGCCAAAAAAACCACAATGAGAGTCCAAATCTCACAGTGAAGACTACTGGGCATCGAAAAGGTGAAATGAAGCTTTTTCATGGAGGCCAGAGTCACAGTTTGGTGGCAGTATTTCCTAAACGCTGGCAAAAGCTGTATTGGCAGCCCTAGAGCCTGGAAACTTGCTTACTGACCACGGGGAGTCTGAAAAACCGCATGAGACTCCCAAGCTCACCTTAAAGGCTAAAAAGTTTCCAAGGCGCAATGGTCAAATCAAACTTGTTCAGGGTTGATTTTTGAATCCGAGACCTGCAAACTGCAAGGGGTCTCAAAAACCACATGAGACTCCAAAGCTCACCGTCACGTCTAACAAGGCTCCCAGGCTCAAAAGTAAAAAAAAAAAAAAAACTAGCTTGTTGAGGGGTCATGGTCCATTTTTGCTCTCGGGGCCTGCAAACTGCAGCAGCCAAAAAAACACAATGAGAGTCCAAATCTCACAGTGAAGACTCCTGGGCATCGAAAAGGTGAAATGAAGCTCTCTCATGGAGGCCAGAGTCACAGTTGGTGGCAGGATTTCATAAACGCTGGCAAAAGCTGTATTGGCAGCCCTAGAGCCTGGAAACTTGCTTACTGACCACGGGCAGTCTGCAAAGCCGCATGAGACTCCCAAGCTCACCTTAACGGCTAAAAAGTTTCCCAAGCTCAAAAGTCAAATCAAACTTGTTCAGGGTTGATTTTTGAATCCGAGAGTCGGTGGAAGAATGTCAAAAACGCTGGCAAAAGCTGTATTTGCAGTCGTAGAGAGAGAAACATGCTTACTGACTGTGGGGAGCCTGAACAACACATGAGACGCCTAAGCTCACCGTGATGTCTAACAAGGCTACCAGGCTCAAAAGTCAAAAAAAAAAGAAAAAAAAAAACTAGCTTGTTGAGGGGTCATGGTCCATTTTTGCTCTCGGGGCCTGCAAACTGCAGCAGCCAAAAAAACCACAATGAGAGCCCAAATCTCACAGTGAAGACTCCTGGGCATCGAAAAGGTGAAATGAAGCTTTTTCATGGAGGCCAGAGTCACAGTTGGTGGCAGGATTTCATAAACGATGGCAAAAGCTGTATTGGCAGCCCTAGAGCCTGGAAACTTGCTTACTGACCACGGGGAGCCTGCAAAGCCGCATGAGACTCCCAAGCTCACCTTAACGGCTAAAAAAATTCCCAAGCTCAAAAGTCAAATCAAACTTGTTCAGGGTTGATTTTTGAATCCGAGACCTGCAAACGGCAAGGGGTCTCAAAAACCACATGAGACTCCAAAGCTCACCGTCACGTCTAACAAGGCTCCCAGGCTCAAGAGTAAAAAAAAAAAAAAAAAACTAGCTTGTTGAGGGGTTAATGGTCCATTTGTGCTACCGGGGCCTGCAAATTGCAGCACCCAAAAAAAACAGAATGAGAGTCCAAATATCACAGTGAAGACTCCTAGCCATCGAAAAGGTGAAATGAAGCTTATTAACGTAAGTGAGAGTCACAGTCGGTGGAAGAATGTCAAAAAAGCTGGCAAAAGCTGTATTTGCAGTCGTAGAGCCTGGAAACATGCTTACTCACTGTGGGGAGCCTGAACAAGCACATGAGACGCCTAAGCTCACCGTGATGTCTAACAAGGCTATCAGGCTCAAAAGTAAAAAAAAAAAGAAAAAAAAAAACTAGCTTGTTGAGGGGTCATGGTCCATTTTTGCTCTCGGGGCCTGCAAACTGCAGCAGCCAAAAAAACCACAATGAGAGTCCAAATCTCACAGTGAAGACTACTGGGCATCGAAAAGGTGAAATGAAGCTATTTCATGGAGGCCAGAGTCACAGTTGGTGGCAGTATTTCATAAACGCTGGCAAAAGCTGTATTGGCAGCCCTAGAGCCTGGAAACTTGCTTACTGACCACGAGGAGTCTGAAAAACCGCATGAGACTCCCAAGCTCACCTTAAAGGCTAAAAAGTTTCCCAGGCGCAAAAGTCAAATCAAACTTGTTCAGGATTGGTTTTTGCATCCTAGACCTGCAAATTGCAAGGGGTCTCAAAAACCACATGAGACTACAAAGCTCACTGTCACGTCTAACAAGGCTCCCAGGCTCAAAAGTAAAAAAAACAAAAAAAAAACTAGCTTTTTTAGGGGTCATGTTCCATTTTTGCTACCGGGGCATGCAAATTGCAGCAGCCAAAAAAAACAGAATGAGAGTCCAAATCTCACAGTGAAGACTCCTAGCCGTCGAAAAGGTGAAATGAAGCTTTTTCATGGAGGCCAGAGTCACAGTTGGTGGCAGGATTTCATAAACGCTGGCAAAAGCTGTATTGGCAGCCCTAGAGCCTGGAAACTTGCTTACTGACCACGGGCAGTCTGCAAAGCCGCATGAGACTCCCAAGCTCACCTTAACGGCTAAAAAGTTTCCCAAGCTCAAAAGTCAAATCAAACTTGTTCAGGGTTGATTTTTGAATCCGAGAGTCGGTGGAAGAATGTCAAAAACGCTGGCAAAAGCTGTATTTGCAGTCGTAGAGAGAGAAACATGCTTACTGACTGTGGGGAGCCTGAACAACACATGAGACGCCTAAGCTCACCGTGATGTCTAACAAGGCTACCAGGCTCAAAAGTCAAAAAAAAAAGAAAAAAAAAAACTAGCTTGTTGAGGGGTCATGGTCCATTTTTGCTCTCGGGGCCTGCAAACTGCAGCAGCCAAAAAAACCACAATGAGAGCCCAAATCTCACAGTGAAGACTCCTGGGCATCGAAAAGGTGAAATGAAGCTTTTTCATGGAGGCCAGAGTCACAGTTGGTGGCAGGATTTCATAAACGATGGCAAAAGCTGTATTGGCAGCCCTAGAGCCTGGAAACTTGCTTACTGACCACGGGGAGCCTGCAAAGCCGCATGAGACTCCCAAGCTCACCTTAACGGCTAAAAAAATTCCCAAGCTCAAAAGTCAAATCAAACTTGTTCAGGGTTGATTTTTGAATCCGAGACCTGCAAACGGCAAGGGGTCTCAAAAACCACATGAGACTCCAAAGCTCACCGTCACGTCTAACAAGGCTCCCAGGCTCAAGAGTAAAAAAAAAAAAAAAAAACTAGCTTGTTGAGGGGTTAATGGTCCATTTGTGCTACCGGGGCCTGCAAATTGCAGCACCCAAAAAAAACAGAATGAGAGTCCAAATATCACAGTGAAGACTCCTAGCCGTCGAAAAGGTGAAATGAAGCTTATTAACGTAAGTGAGAGTCACAGTCGGTGGAAGAATGTCAAAAAAGCTGGCAAAAGCTGTATTTGCAGTCGTAGAGCCTGGAAACATGCTTACTCACTGTGGGGAGCCTGAACAAGCACATGAGACGCCTAAGCTCACCGTGATGTCTAACAAGGCTATCAGGCTCAAAAGTAAAAAAAAAAAGAAAAAAAAAAACTAGCTTGTTGAGGGGTCATGGTCCATTTTTGCTCTCGGGGCCTGCAAACTGCAGCAGCCAAAAAAACCACAATGAGAGTCCAAATCTCACAGTGAAGACTACTGGGCATCGAAAAGGTGAAATGAAGCTATTTCATGGAGGCCAGAGTCACAGTTGGTGGCAGTATTTCATAAACGCTGGCAAAAGCTGTATTGGCAGCCCTAGAGCCTGGAAACTTGCTTACTGACCACGAGGAGTCTGAAAAACCGCATGAGACTCCCAAGCTCACCTTAAAGGCTAAAAAGTTTCCCAGGCGCAAAAGTCAAATCAAACTTGTTCAGGATTGGTTTTTGCATCCTAGACCTGCAAATTGCAAGGGGTCTCAAAAACCACATGAGACTCCAAAGCTCACTGTCACGTCTAACAAGGCTCCCAGGCTCAAAAGTAAAAAAAACAAAAAAAAAACTAGCTTTTTTAGGGGTCATGTTCCATTTTTGCTACCGGGGCATGCAAATTGCAGCAGCCAAAAAAAACAGAATGAGAGTCCAAATCTCACAGTGAAGACTCCTAGCCGTCGAAAAGGTGAAATGAAGCTTTTTCATGGAGGCCAGAGTCACAGTTGGTGGCAGGATTTCATAAACGCTGGCAAAAGCTGTATTGGCAGCCCTAGAGCCTGGAAACTTGCTTACTGACCACGGGCAGTCTGCAAAGCCGCATGAGACTCCCAAGCTCACCTTAACGGCTAAAAAGTTTCCCAAGCTCAAAAGTCAAATCAAACTTGTTCAGGGTTGATTTTTGAATCCGAGAGTCGGTGGAAGAATGTCAAAAACGCTGGCAAAAGCTGTATTTGCAGTCGTAGAGAGAGAAACATGCTTACTGACTGTGGGGAGCCTGAACAACACATGAGACGCCTAAGCTCACCGTGATGTCTAACAAGGCTACCAGGCTCAAAAGTAAAAAAAACAAAAAAAAAACTAGCTTTTTTAGGGGTCATGTTCCATTTTTGCTCTCGGGGCCTGCAAACTGCAGCAGCCAAAAAAACCACAATGAGAGCCCAAATCTCACAGTGAAGACTCCTGGGCATCGAAAAGGTGAAATGAAGCTTTTTCATGGAGGCCAGAGTCACAGTTGGTGGCAGGATTTCATAAACGCTGGCAAAAGCTGTATTGGCAGCCCTAGAGCCTGGAAACTTGCTTACGACCACGGGGAGCCTGCAAAGCCGCATGAGACTCCCAAGCTCACCTTAACGGCTAAAAAAATTCCCAAGCTCAAAAGTCAAATCAAACTTGTTCAGGGTTGATTTTTGAATCCGAGACCTGCAAACGGCAAGGGGTCTCAAAAACCACATGAGACTCCAAAGCTCACCGTCACGTCTAACAAGGCTCCCAGGCTCAAGAGTAAAAAAAAAAAAAAAAAACTAGCTTGTTGAGGGGTTAATGGTCCATTTGTGCTACCGGGGCCTGCAAATTGCAGCACCCAAAAAAAACAGAATGAGAGTCCAAATATCACAGTGAAGACTCCTAGCCGTCGAAAAGGTGAAATGAAGCTTATTAACGTAAGTGAGAGTCACAGTCGGTGGAAGAATGTCAAAAAAGCTGGCAAAAGCTGTATTTGCAGTCGTAGAGCCTGGAAACATGCTTACTCACTGTGGGGAGCCTGAACAAGCACATGAGACGCCTAAGCTCACCGTGATGTCTAACAAGGCTATCAGGCTCAAAAGTAAAAAAAAAAAGAAAAAAAAAAACTAGCTTGTTGAGGGGTCATGGTCCATTTTTGCTCTCGGGGCCTGCAAACTGCAGCAGCCAAAAAAACCACAATGAGAGTCCAAATCTCACAGTGAAGACTACTGGGCATCGAAAAGGTGAAATGAAGCTTTTTCATGGAGGCCAGAGTCACAGTTGGTGGCAGTATTTCATAAACGCTGGCAAAAGCTGTATTGGCAGCCCTAGAGCCTGGAAACTTGCTTACTGACCACGAGGAGTCTGAAAAACCGCATGAGACTCCCAAGCTCACCTTAAAGGCTAAAAAGTTTCCCAGGCGCAAAAGTCAAATCAAACTTGTTCAGGGTTGATTTTTGAATCCGAGACCTGCAAACGGCAAGGGGTCTCAAAAACCACATGAGACTCCAAAGCTCACCGTCACGTCTAACAAGGCTCCCAGGCTCAAGAGTAAAAAAAAAAAAAAAAAAACTAGCTTGTTGAGGGGTTAATGGTCCATTTGTGCTACCGGGGCCTGCAAATTGCAGCACCCAAAAAAAACAGAATGAGAGTCCAAATATCACAGTGAAGACTCCTAGCCGTCGAAAAGGTGAAATGAAGCTTTTTCATGGAGGCCAGAGTCACAGTTGGTGGCAGGATTTCATAAACGCTGGCAAAAGCTGTATTGGCAGCCCTAGAGCCTGGAAACTTGCTTACTGACCACGGGCAGTCTGCAAAGCCGCATGAGACTCCCAAGCTCACCTTAACGGCTAAAAAGTTTCCCAAGCTCAAAAGTCAAATCAAACTTGTTCAGGGTTGATTTTTGAATCCGAGAGTCGGTGGAAGAATGTCAAAAACGCTGGCAAAAGCTGTATTTGCAGTCGTAGAGAGAGAAACATGCTTACTGACTGTGGGGAGCCTGAACAACACATGAGACGCCTAAGCTCACCGTGATGTCTAACAAGGCTACCAGGCTCAAAAGTAAAAAAAACAAAAAAAAAACTAGCTTTTTTAGGGGTCATGTTCCATTTTTGCTCTCGGGGCCTGCAAACTGCAGCAGCCAAAAAAACCACAATGAGAGCCCAAATCTCACAGTGAAGACTCCTGGGCATCGAAAAGGTGAAATGAAGCTTTTTCATGGAGGCCAGAGTCACAGTTGGTGGCAGGATTTCATAAACGCTGGCAAAAGCTGTATTGGCAGCCCTAGAGCCTGGAAACTTGCTTACTGACCACGGGGAGCCTGCAAAGCCGCATGAGACTCCCAAGCTCACCTTAACGGCTAAAAAAATTCCCAAGCTCAAAAGTCAAATCAAACTTGTTCAGGGTTGATTTTTGAATCCGAGACCTGCAAACGGCAAGGGGTCTCAAAAACCACATGAGACTCCAAAGCTCACCGTCACGTCTAACAAGGCTCCCAGGCTCAAGAGTAAAAAAAAAAAAAAAAAACTAGCTTGTTGAGGGGTTAATGGTCCATTTGTGCTACCGGGGCCTGCAAATTGCAGCACCCAAAAAAAACAGAATGAGAGTCCAAATATCACAGTGAAGACTCCTAGCCGTCGAAAAGGTGAAATGAAGCTTATTAACGTAAGTGAGAGTCACAGTCGGTGGAAGAATGTCAAAAAAGCTGGCAAAAGCTGTATTTGCAGTCGTAGAGCCTGGAAACATGCTTACTCACTGTGGGGAGCCTGAACAAGCACATGAGACGCCTAAGCTCACCGTGATGTCTAACAAGGCTATCAGGCTCAAAAGTAAAAAAAAAAAGAAAAAAAAAAACTAGCTTGTTGAGGGGTCATGGTCCATTTTTGCTCTCGGGGCCTGCAAACTGCAGCAGCCAAAAAAACCACAATGAGAGTCCAAATCTCACAGTGAAGACTACTGGGCATCGAAAAGGTGAAATGAAGCTTTTTCATGGAGGCCAGAGTCACAGTTTGGTGGCAGTATTTCATAAACGCTGGCAAAAGCTGTATTGGCAGCCCTAGAGCCTGGAAACTTGCTTACTGACCACGAGGAGTCTGAAAAACCGCATGAGACTCCCAAGCTCACCTTAAAGGCTAAAAAGTTTCCCAGGCGCAAAAGTCAAATCAAACTTGTTCAGGATTGGTTTTTGCATCCTAGACCTGCAAATTGCAAGGGGTCTCAAAAACCACATGAGACTCCAAAGCTCACTGTCACGTCTAACAAGGCTCCCAGGCTCAAAAGTAAAAAAAACAAAAAAAAAACTAGCTTTTTTAGGGGTCATGTTCCATTTTTGCTACCGGGGCATGCAAATTGCAGCAGCCAAAAAAAACAGAATGAGAGTCCAAATCTCACAGTGAAGACTCCTAGCCGTCGAAAAGGTGAAATGAAGCTTTTTCATGGAGGCCAGAGTCACAGTTGGTGGCAGGATTTCATAAACGCTGGCAAAAGCTGTATTGGCAGCCCTAGAGCCTGGAAACTTGCTTACTGACCACGGGCAGTCTGCAAAGCCGCATGAGACTCCCAAGCTCACCTTAACGGCTAAAAAGTTTCCCAAGCTCAAAAGTCAAATCAAACTTGTTCAGGGTTGATTTTTGAATCCGAGAGTCGGTGGAAGAATGTCAAAAACGCTGGCAAAAGCTGTATTTGCAGTCGTAGAGAGAGAAACATGCTTACTGACTGTGGGGAGCCTGAACAACACATGAGACGCCTAAGCTCACCGTGATGTCTAACAAGGCTACCAGGCTCAAAAGTAAAAAAAAAAAGAAAAAAAAAAACTAGCTTGTTGAGGGGTCATGGTCCATTTTTGCTCTCGGGGCCTGCAAACTGCAGCAGCCAAAAAAACCACAATGAGAGCCCAAATCTCACAGTGAAGACTCCTGGGCATCGAAAAGGTGAAATGAAGCTTTTTCATGGAGGCCAGAGTCACAGTTGGTGGCAGGATTTCATAAACGCTGGCAAAAGCTGTATTGGCAGCCCTAGAGCCTGGAAACTTGCTTACTGACCACGGGGAGCCTGCAAAGCCGCATGAGACTCCCAAGCTCACCTTAACGGCTAAAAAAATTCCCAAGCTCAAAAGTCAAATCAAACTTGTTCAGGGTTGATTTTTGAATCCGAGACCTGCAAACGGCAAGGGGTCTCAAAAACCACATGAGACTCCAAAGCTCACCGTCACGTCTAACAAGGCTCCCAGGCTCAAGAGTAAAAAAAAAAAAAAAAAACTAGCTTGTTGAGGGGTTAATGGTCCATTTGTGCTACCGGGGCCTGCAAATTGCAGCACCCAAAAAAAACAGAATGAGAGTCCAAATATCACAGTGAAGACTCCTAGCCGTCGAAAAGGTGAAATGAAGCTTATTAACGTAAGTGAGAGTCACAGTCGGTGGAAGAATGTCAAAAAAGCTGGCAAAAGCTGTATTTGCAGTCGTAGAGCCTGGAAACATGCTTACTCACTGTGGGGAGCCTGAACAAGCACATGAGATGCCTAAGCTCACCGTGATGTCTAACAAGGCTACCAGGCTCAAAAGTAAAAAAAAAAAAAAAACTAGCTTGTTGAGGGGTCATGGTCCATTTTTGCTCTCGGGGCCTGCAAACTGCAGCAGCCAAAAAAAACACAATGAGAGTCCAAATCTCACAGTGAAGACTCCTGGGCATCGAAAAGGTGAAATGAAGCTCTCTCATGGAGGCCAGAGTCACAGTTGGTGGCAGGATTTCATAAACGCTGGCAAAAGCTGTATTGGCAGCCCTAGAGCCTGGAAACTTGCTTACTGACCACGGGCAGTCTGCAAAGCCGCATGAGACTCCCAAGCTCACCTTAACGGCTAAAAAGTTTCCCAAGCTCAAAAGTCAAATCAAACTTGTTCAGGGTTGATTTTTGAATCCGAGAGTCGGTGGAAGAATGTCAAAAACGCTGGCAAAAGCTGTATTTGCAGTCGTAGAGAGAGAAACATGCTTACTGACTGTGGGGAGCCTGAACAACACATGAGACGCCTAAGCTCACCGTGATGTCTAACAAGGCTACCAGGCTCAAAAGTCAAAAAAAAAAGAAAAAAAAAAACTAGCTTGTTGAGGGGTCATGGTCCATTTTTGCTCTCGGGGCCTGCAAACTGCAGCAGCCAACTGACCACGGGCAGTCTGCAAAGCCGCATGAGACTCCCAAGCTCACCTTAACGGCTAAAAAAATTCCCAAGCTCAAAAGTCAAATCAAACTTGTTCAGGGTTGATTTTTGAATCCGAGACCTGCAAACGGCAAGGGGTCTCAAAAACCACATGAGACTCCAAAGCTCACCGTCACGTCTAACAAGGCTCCCAGGCTCAAGAGTAAAAAAAAAAAAAAAAAACTAGCTTGTTGAGGGGTTAATGGTCCATTTGTGCTACCGGGGCCTGCAAATTGCAGCACCCAAAAAAAACAGAATGAGAGTCCAAATATCACAGTGAAGACTCCTAGCCGTCAAAAAGGTGAAATGAAGCTTATTAACGTAAGCGAGAGTCACAGTAGGTGGAAGAATGTCAAAAAAGCTGGCAAAAGCTGTATTTGCAGTCGTAGAGAGAGAAACATGCTTACTGACTGTGGGGAGCCTAACAACACATGAGACGCCTAAGCTCACCGTGATGTCTAACAAGGCTACCAGGCTCAAAAGTCAAAAAAAAAAGAAAAAAAAAACTAGCTTGTTGAGGGGTCATGGTCCATTTTTGCTCTCGGGGCCTGCAAACTGCAGCAGCCAAAAAAACCACAATGAGAGTCCAAATCTCACAGTGAAGACTCCTGGGCATCGAAAAGGTGAAATGAAGCTCTTTCATGGAGGCCAGAGTCACAGTTGGTGGCAGTATTTCCTAAACGCTGGCAAAAGCTGTATTGGCAGCCCTAGAGCCTGGAAACTTGCTTACTGACCACGGGGAGTCTGAAAAACCGCATGAGACTCCCAAGCTCACCTTAAAGGCTAAAAAGTTTCCAAGGCGCAATGGTCAAATCAAACTTGTTCAGGGTTGATTTTTGAATCCGAGACCTGCAAACTGCAAGGGGTCTCAAAAACCACATGAGACTCCAAAGCTCACCGTCACGTCTAACAAGGCTCCCAGGCTCAAAAGTAAAAAAAAAAAAAAAACTAGCTTGTTGAGGGGTCATGGTCCATTTTTGCTCTCGGGGCCTGCAAACTGCAGCAGCCAAAAAAACACAATGAGAGTCCAAATCTCACAGTGAAGACTCCTGGGCATCGAAAAGGTGAAATGAAGCTCTCTCATGGAGGCCAGAGTCACAGTTGGTGGCAGGATTTCATAAACGCTGGCAAAAGCTGTATTGGCAGCCCTAGAGCCTGGAAACTTGCTTACTGACCACGGGCAGTCTGCAAAGCCGCATGAGACTCCCAAGCTCACCTTAACGGCTAAAAAGTTTCCCAAGCTCAAAAGTCAAATCAAACTTGTTCAGGGTTGATTTTTGAATCCGAGAGTCGGTGGAAGAATGTCAAAAACGCTGGCAAAAGCTGTATTTGCAGTCGTAGAGAGAGAAACATGCTTACTGACTGTGGGGAGCCTGAACAACACATGAGACGCCTAAGCTCACCGTGATGTCTAACAAGGCTACCAGGCTCAAAAGTCAAAAAAAAAAGAAAAAAAAAACTAGCTTGTTGAGGGGTCATGGTCCATTTTTGCTCTCGGGGCCTGCAAACTGCAGCAGCCAAAAAAACCACAATGAGAGCCCAAATCTCACAGTGAAGACTCCTGGGCATCGAAAAGGTGAAATGAAGCTTTTTCATGGAGGCCAGAGTCACAGTTGGTGGCAGGATTTCATAAACGCTGGCAAAAGCTGTATTGGCAGCCCTAGAGCCTGGAAACTTGCTTACTGACCACGGGGAGCCTGCAAAGCCGCATGAGACTCCCAAGCTCACCTTAACGGCTAAAAAAATTCCCAAGCTCAAAAGTCAAATCAAACTTGTTCAGGGTTGATTTTTGAATCCGAGACCTGCAAACGGCAAGGGGTCTCAAAAACCACATGAGACTCCAAAGCTCACCGTCACGTCTAACAAGGCTCCCAGGCTCAAGAGTAAAAAAAAAAAAAAAAAACTAGCTTGTTGAGGGGTTAATGGTCCATTTGTGCTACCGGGGCCTGCAAATTGCAGCACCCAAAAAAAACAGAATGAGAGTCCAAATATCACAGTGAAGACTCCTAGCCGTCGAAAAGGTGAAATGAAGCTTATTAACGTAAGTGAGAGTCACAGTCGGTGGAAGAATGTCAAAAAAGCTGGCAAAAGCTGTATTTGCAGTCGTAGAGCCTGGAAACATGCTTACTCACTGTGGGGAGCCTGAACAAGCACATGAGACGCCTAAGCTCACCGTGATGTCTAACAAGGCTATCAGGCTCAAAAGTAAAAAAAAAAAGAAAAAAAAAAACTAGCTTGTTGAGGGGTCATGGTCCATTTTTGCTCTCGGGGCCTGCAAACTGCAGCAGCCAAAAAAACCACAATGAGAGTCCAAATCTCACAGTGAAGACTACTGGGCATCGAAAAGGTGAAATGAAGCTTTTTCATGGAGGCCAGAGTCACAGTTGGTGGCAGTATTTCATAAACGCTGGCAAAAGCTGTATTGGCAGCCCTAGAGCCTGGAAACTTGCCTACTGACCACGAGGAGTCTGAAAAACCGCATGAGACTCCCAAGCTCACCTTAAAGGCTAAAAAGTTTCCCAGGCGCAAAAGTCAAATCAAACTTGTTCAGGATTGGTTTTTGCATCCTAGACCTGCAAATTGCAAGGGGTCTCAAAAACCACATGAGACTCCAAAGCTCACTGTCACGTCTAACAAGGCTCCCAGGCTCAAAAGTAAAAAAAACAAAAAAAAAACTAGCTTTTTTAGGGGTCATGTTCCATTTTTGCTACCGGGGCATGCAAATTGCAGCAGCCAAAAAAAACAGAATGAGAGTCCAAATCTCACAGTGAAGACTCCTAGCCGTCGAAAAGGTGAAATGAAGCTTTTTCATGGAGGCCAGAGTCACAGTTGGTGGCAGGATTTCATAAACGCTGGCAAAAGCTGTATTGGCAGCCCTAGAGCCTGGAAACTTGCTTACTGACCACGGGCAGTCTGCAAAGCCGCATGAGACTCCCAAGCTCACCTTAACGGCTAAAAAGTTTCCCAAGCTCAAAAGTCAAATCAAACTTGTTCAGGGTTGATTTTTGAATCCGAGAGTCGGTGGAAGAATGTCAAAAACGCTGGCAAAAGCTGTATTTGCAGTCGTAGAGAGAGAAACATGCTTACTGACTGTGGGGAGCCTGAACAACACATGAGACGCCTAAGCTCACCGTGATGTCTAACAAGGCTACCAGGCTCAAAAGTAAAAAAAACAAAAAAAAAACTAGCTTTTTTAGGGGTCATGTTCCATTTTTGCTCTCGGGGCCTGCAAACTGCAGCAGCCAAAAAAACCACAATGAGAGCCCAAATCTCACAGTGAAGACTCCTGGGCATCGAAAAGGTGAAATGAAGCTTTTTCATGGAGGCCAGAGTCACAGTTGGTGGCAGGATTTCATAAACGCTGGCAAAAGCTGTATTGGCAGCCCTAGAGCCTGGAAACTTGCTTACGACCACGGGGAGCCTGCAAAGCCGCATGAGACTCCCAAGCTCACCTTAACGGCTAAAAAAATTCCCAAGCTCAAAAGTCAAATCAAACTTGTTCAGGGTTGATTTTTGAATCCGAGACCTGCAAACGGCAAGGGGTCTCAAAAACCACATGAGACTCCAAAGCTCACCGTCACGTCTAACAAGGCTCCCAGGCTCAAGAGTAAAAAAAAAAAAAAAAAACTAGCTTGTTGAGGGGTTAATGGTCCATTTGTGCTACCGGGGCCTGCAAATTGCAGCACCCAAAAAAAACAGAATGAGAGTCCAAATATCACAGTGAAGACTCCTAGCCGTCGAAAAGGTGAAATGAAGCTTATTAACGTAAGTGAGAGTCACAGTCGGTGGAAGAATGTCAAAAAAGCTGGCAAAAGCTGTATTTGCAGTCGTAGAGCCTGGAAACATGCTTACTCACTGTGGGGAGCCTGAACAAGCACATGAGACGCCTAAGCTCACCGTGATGTCTAACAAGGCTATCAGGCTCAAAAGTAAAAAAAAAAAGAAAAAAAAAAACTAGCTTGTTGAGGGGTCATGGTCCATTTTTGCTCTCGGGGCCTGCAAACTGCAGCAGCCAAAAAAACCACAATGAGAGTCCAAATCTCACAGTGAAGACTACTGGGCATCGAAAAGGTGAAATGAAGCTTTTTCATGGAGGCCAGAGTCACAGTTGGTGGCAGTATTTCATAAACGCTGGCAAAAGCTGTATTGGCAGCCCTAGAGCCTGGAAACTTGCTTACTGACCACGAGGAGTCTGAAAAACCGCATGAGACTCCCAAGCTCACCTTAAAGGCTAAAAAGTTTCCCAGGCGCAAAAGTCAAATCAAACTTGTTCAGGGTTGATTTTTGAATCCGAGACCTGCAAACGGCAAGGGGTCTCAAAAACCACATGAGACTCCAAAGCTCACCGTCACGTCTAACAAGGCTCCCAGGCTCAAGAGTAAAAAAAAAAAAAAAAAACTAGCTTGTTGAGGGGTTAATGGTCCATTTGTGCTACCGGGGCCTGCAAATTGCAGCACCCAAAAAAAACAGAATGAGAGTCCAAATATCACAGTGAAGACTCCTAGCCGTCGAAAAGGTGAAATGAAGCTTTTTCATGGAGGCCAGAGTCACAGTTGGTGGCAGGATTTCATAAACGCTGGCAAAAGCTGTATTGGCAGCCCTAGAGCCTGGAAACTTGCTTACTGACCACGGGCAGTCTGCAAAGCCGCATGAGACTCCCAAGCTCACCTTAACGGCTAAAAAGTTTCCCAAGCTCAAAAGTCAAATCAAACTTGTTCAGGGTTGATTTTTGAATCCGAGAGTCGGTGGAAGAATGTCAAAAACGCTGGCAAAAGCTGTATTTGCAGTCGTAGAGAGAGAAACATGCTTACTGACTGTGGGGAGCCTGAACAACACATGAGACGCCTAAGCTCACCGTGATGTCTAACAAGGCTACCAGGCTCAAAAGTAAAAAAAACAAAAAAAAAACTAGCTTTTTTAGGGGTCATGTTCCATTTTTGCTCTCGGGGCCTGCAAACTGCAGCAGCCAAAAAAACCACAATGAGAGCCCAAATCTCACAGTGAAGACTCCTGGGCATCGAAAAGGTGAAATGAAGCTTTTTCATGGAGGCCAGAGTCACAGTTGGTGGCAGGATTTCATAAACGCTGGCAAAAGCTGTATTGGCAGCCCTAGAGCCTGGAAACTTGCTTACTGACCACGGGGAGCCTGCAAAGCCGCATGAGACTTCCAAGCTCACCTTAACGGCTAAAAAAATTCCCAAGCTCAAATGTCAAATCAAACTTGTTCAGGGTTGATTTTTGAATCCGAGACCTGCAAACGGCAAGGGGTCTCAAAAACCACATGAGACTCCAAAGCTCACCGTCACGTCTAACAAGGCTCCCAGGCTCAAGAGTAAAAAAAAAAAAAAAAAACTAGCTTGTTGAGGGGTTAATGGTCCATTTGTGCTACCGGGGCCTGCAAATTGCAGCACCCAAAAAAAACAGAATGAGAGTCCAAATATCACAGTGAAGACTCCTAGCCGTCGAAAAGGTGAAATGAAGCTTATTAACGTAAGTGAGAGTCACAGTCGGTGGAAGAATGTCAAAAAAGCTGGCAAAAGCTGTATTTGCAGTCGTAGAGCCTGGAAACATGCTTACTCACTGTGGGGAGCCTGAACAAGCACATGAGACGCCTAAGCTCACCGTGATGTCTAACAAGGCTATCAGGCTCAAAAGTAAAAAAAAAAAGAAAAAAAAAAACTAGCTTGTTGAGGGGTCATGGTCCATTTTTGCTCTCGGGGCCTGCAAACTGCAGCAGCCAAAAAAACCACAATGAGAGTCCAAATCTCACAGTGAAGACTACTGGGCATCGAAAAGGTGAAATGAAGCTTTTTCATGGAGGCCAGAGTCACAGTTGGTGGCAGTATTTCATAAACGCTGGCAAAAGCTGTATTGGCAGCCCTAGAGCCTGGAAACTTGCTTACTGACCACGAGGAGTCTGAAAAACCGCATGAGACTCCCAAGCTCACCTTAAAGGCTAAAAAGTTTCCCAGGCGCAAAAGTCAAATCAAACTTGTTCAGGATTGGTTTTTGCATCCTAGACCTGCAAATTGCAAGGGGTCTCAAAAACCACATGAGACTCCAAAGCTCACTGTCACGTCTAACAAGGCTCCCAGGCTCAAAAGTAAAAAAAACAAAAAAAAAACTAGCTTTTTTAGGGGTCATGTTCCATTTTGCTACCGGGGCATGCAAATTGCAGCAGCCAAAAAAAACAGAATGAGAGTCCAAATCTCACAGTGAAGACTCCTAGCCGTCGAAAAGGTGAAATGAAGCTTTTTCATGGAGGCCAGAGTCACAGTTGGTGGCAGGATTTCATAAACGCTGGCAAAAGCTGTATTGGCAGCCCTAGAGCCTGGAAACTTGCTTACTGACCACGGGCAGTCTGCAAAGCCGCATGAGACTCCCAAGCTCACCTTAACGGCTAATAAGTTTCCCAAGCTCAAAAGTCAAATCAAACTTGTTCAGGGTTGATTTTTGAATCCGAGAGTCGGTGGAAGAATGTCAAAAACGCTGGCAAAAGCTGTATTTGCAGTCGTAGAGAGAGAAACATGCTTACTGACTGTGGGGAGCCTGAACAACACATGAGACGCCTAAGCTCACCGTGATGTCTAACAAGGCTATCAGGCTCAAAAGTAAAAAAAAAAAGAAAAAAAAAAACTAGCTTGTTGAGGGGTCATGGACCATTTTTGCTCTCGGGGCCTGCAAACTGCAGCAGCCAAAAAAACCACAATGAGAGCCCAAATCTCACAGTGAAGACTCCTGGGCATCGAAAAGGTGAAATGAAGCTTTTTCATGGAGGCCAGAGTCACAGTTGGTGGCAGGATTTCATAAACGCTGGCAAAAGCTGTATTGGCAGCCCTAGAGCCTGGAAACTTGCTTACTGACCACGGGGAGCCTGCAAAGCCGCATGAGACTCCCAAGCTCACCTTAACGGCTAAAAAAATTCCCAAGCTCAAAAGTCAAATCAAACTTGTTCAGGGTTGATTTTTGAATCCGAGACCTGCAAACGGCAAGGGGTCTCAAAAACCACATGAGACTCCAAAGCTCACCGTCACGTCTAACAAGGCTCCCAGGCTCAAGAGTAAAAAAAAAAAAAAAAAACTAGCTTGTTGAGGGGTTAATGGTCCATTTGTGCTACCGGGGCCTGCAAATTGCAGCACCCAAAAAAAACAGAATGAGAGTCCAAATATCACAGTGAAGACTCCTAGCCGTCGAAAAGGTGAAATGAAGTTTATTAACGTAAGTGAGAGTCACAGTCGGTGGAAGAATGTCAAAAAAGCTGGCAAAAGCTGTATTTGCAGTCGCAGAGCCTGGAAACATGCTTACTCACTGTGGGGAGCCTGAACAAGCACATGAGATGCCTAAGCTCACCGTGATGTCTAACAAGGCTACCAGGCTCAAAAGTAAAAAAAAAAAAAAAACTAGCTTGTTGAGGGGTCATGGTCCATTTTTGCTCTCGGGGCCTGCAAACTGCAGCAGCCAAAAAAAACACAATGAGAGTCCAAATCTCACAGTGAAGACTCCTGGGCATCGAAAAGGTGAAATGAAGCTCTCTCATGGAGGCCAGAGTCACAGTTGGTGGCAGGATTTCATAAACGCTGGCAAAAGCTGTATTGGCAGCCCTAGAGCCTGGAAACTTGCTTACTGACCACGGGCAGTCTGCAAAGCCGCATGAGACTCCCAAGCTCACCTTAACGGCTAAAAAGTTTCCCAAGCTCAAAAGTCAAATCAAACTTGTTCAGGGTTGATTTTTGAATCCGAGAGTCGGTGGAAGAATGTCAAAAACGCTGGCAAAAGCTGTATTTGCAGTCGTAGAGAGAGAAACATGCTTACTGACTGTGGGGAGCCTGAACAACACATGAGACGCCTAAGCTCACCGTGATGTCTAACAAGGCTACCAGGCTCAAAAGTCAAAAAAAAAAGAAAAAAAAAAACTAGCTTGTTGAGGGGTCATGGTCCATTTTTGCTCTCGGGGCCTGCAAACTGCAGCAGCCAACTGACCACGGGCAGTCTGCAAAGCCGCATGAGACTCCCAAGCTCACCTTAACGGCTAAAAAAATTCCCAAGCTCAAAAGTCAAATCAAACTTGTTCAGGGTTGATTTTTGAATCCGAGACCTGCAAACGGCAAGGGGTCTCAAAAACCACATGAGACTCCAAAGCTCACCGTCACGTCTAACAAGGCTCCCAGGCTCAAGAGTAAAAAAAAAAAAAAAAAACTAGCTTGTTGAGGGGTTAATGGTCCATTTGTGCTACCGGGGCCTGCAAATTGCAGCACCCAAAAAAAACAGAATGAGAGTCCAAATATCACAGTGAAGACTCCTAGCCGTCAAAAAGGTGAAATGAAGCTTATTAACGTAAGCGAGAGTCACAGTAGGTGGAAGAATGTCAAAAAAGCTGGCAAAAGCTGTATTTGCAGTCGTAGAGAGAGAAACATGCTTACTGACTGTGGGGAGCCTAACAACACATGAGACGCCTAAGCTCACCGTGATGTCTAACAAGGCTACCAGGCTCAAAAGTCAAAAAAAAAAGAAAAAAAAAACTAGCTTGTTGAGGGGTCATGGTCCATTTTTGCTCTCGGGGCCTGCAAACTGCAGCAGCCAAAAAAACCACAATGAGAGTCCAAATCTCACAGTGAAGACTCCTGGGCATCGAAAAGGTGAAATGAAGCTCTTTCATGGAGGCCAGAGTCACAGTTGGTGGCAGTATTTCCTAAACGCTGGCAAAAGCTGTATTGGCAGCCCTAGAGCCTGGAAACTTGCTTACTGACCACGGGGAGCCTGCAAAGCCGCATGAGACTCCCAAGCTTAACGGCTAAAAAGTTTCCCAAGCTCAAAAGTGAAAATAAACTTGTTCAGGGTTGATTTTTGAATCCGAGACCTGCAAACTGCAAGGGGTCTCAAAAACCACATGAGACTCCAAAGCTCACCGTCACGTCTAACAAGGCTCCCAGGCTCAAAAGTAAAAAAAAAAAAAAAAATAGCTTGTTGAGGGGTTAATGGTCCATTTGTGCTACCGGGGCCTGCAAATTGCAGCAGCCAAAAAAACCAGAATGAGAGTCCAAATATCACAGTGAAGACTCCTAGCCGTCAAAAAGGTGAAATGAAGCTTATTAACGTAAGCGAGAGTCACAGTAGGTGGAAGAATGTCAAAAAAGCTGGCAAAAGCTGTATTTGCAGTCGTAGAGAGAGAAACATGCTTACTGACTGTGGGGAGCCTGAACAACACATGAGACGCCTAAGCTCACCGTGATGTCTAACAAGGCTACCAGTCTCAAAAGTAAAAAAAAAAAAAAAACTAGCTTGTTGAGGGGTCATGGTCCATTTTTGCTCTCGGGGCCTGCAAACTGCAGCAGCCAAAAAAACCACAATGAGAGTCCAAATCTCACAGTGAAGACTCCTGGGCATCGAAAAGGTGAAATGAAGCTTTTTCATGGAGGCCAGAGTCACAGTTGGTGGCAGTATATCCTAAACGCTGGCAAAAGCTGTATTGGCAGCCCTAGAGCCTGGAAACTTGCTTACTGACCACGGGGAGTCTGAAAAACCGCATGAGACTCCCAAGCTCACCTAAAGGCTAAAAAGTTTCCAAGGCGCAATGGTCAAATCAAACTTGTTCAGGGTTGATTTTTGAATCCGAGACCTGCAAACTGCAAGGGGTCTCAAAAACCACATGAGACTCCAAAGCTCACCGTCACGTCTAACAAGGCTCCCAGGCTCAAAAGTAAAAAAAAAAAAAAAAAAAACTAGCTTGTTGAGGGGTCATTGTCCATTTTTGCTACCAGGGCCTGCAAATTGCAGCAGCCAAAAAAACCAGAATGAGAGTCCAAATCTCACAGTGAAGACTCCTAGCCGTCAAAAAGGTGAAATGAAGCTTATTAACGTAAGCGAGAGTCACAGTAGGTGGAAGAATGTCAAAAAAGCTGGCAAAAGCTGTATTTGCAGTCATAGAGCCTGGAAACATGCTTACTGACTGTGGGGAGCCTGAACAAGCACATGAGACGCCTAAGCTCACCGTGATGTCTAACAAGGCTACCAGTCTCAAAAGTAAAAAAAAAAAAAAACTAGCTTGTTGAGGGGTCATGGTCCATTTTTGCTCTCGGGGCCTGCAAACTGCAGCAGCCAAAAAAACCACAATGAGAGCCCAAATCTCACAGTGAAGACTCCTGGGCATCGAAAAGGTGAAATGAAGCTTTTTCATGGAGGCCAGAGTCACAGTTGGTGGCAGGATTTCATAAACGCTGGCAAAAGCTGTATTGGCAGCCCTAGAGCCTGGAAACTTGCTTACTGACCACGGGCAGTCTGCAAAGCCGCATGAGACTCCCAAGCTCACCTTAACGGCTAAAAAGTTTCCCAAGCTCAAAAGTCAAATCAAACGTGTCCAGGGTTGATTTTTGAATCCGAGACCTGCAAACTGCAAGGGGTCTCAAAAACCACATGAGACTCTAAAGCTCACCGTCACGTCTAACAAGGCTCCCAGGCTCAAAAGTAAAAAAATAAATAAAAAAAACTAGCTTGTTGAGGGGTTAATGGTCCATTTGTGCTACCGGGGCCTGCAAATTGCAGCAGCCAAAAAAACCAGAATGAGAGTCCAAATATCACAGTGAAGACTCCTAGCCGTCAAAAAGGTGAAATGAAGCTTATTAACGTAAGCGAGAGTCACAGTAGGTGGAAGAATGTCAAAAAAGCTGGCAAAAGCTGTATTTGCAGTCGTAGAGAGAGAAACATGCTTACTGACTGTGGGGAGCCTGAACAACACATGAGACGCCTAATGTCTAACAAGGCTACCAGGCTCAAAAGTAAAAAAAAAAAGAAAAAAAAAAACTAGCTTGTTGAGGGGTCATGGTCCATTTTTGCTCTCGGGGTCTGCAAACTGCAGCAGCCAAAAAAACCACAATGAGAGTCCAAATCTCACAGTGAAGACTCCTGGGCATCGAAAAGGTGAAATGAAGCTTTTTCATGGAGGCCAGAGTCACAGTTGGTGGCAGTATTTCCTAAACGCTGGCAAAAGCTGTATTGGCAGCCCTAGAGCCTGGAAACTTGCTTACTGACCACGGGGAGTCTGAAAAACCGCATGAGACTCCCAAGCTCACCTTAAAGGCTAAAAAGTTTCCAAGGCGCAATGGTCAAATCAAACTTGTTCAGGGTTGATTTTTGAATCCGAGACCTGCAAACTGCAAGGGGCTCAAAAACCACATGAGACTCCAAAGCTCACCGTCACGTCTAACAAGGCTCCCAGGCTCAAAAGTAAAAAAAAAAAAAAAAAAACTAGCTTGTTGAGGGGTCATTGTCCATTTTTGCTACCAGGGCCTGCAAATTGCAGCAGCCAAAAAAACCAGAATGAGAGTCCAAATCTCACAGTGAAGACTCCTAGCCGTCAAAAAGGTGAAATGAAGCTTATTATCGTAAGCGAGAGTCACAGTAGGTGGAAGAATGTCAAAAAAGCTGGCAAAAGCTGTATTTGCAGTCGTAGAGCCTGGAAACATGCTTACTGACTGTGGGGAGCCTGAACAAGCACATGAGACGCCTAAGCTCACCGTGATGTCTAACAAGGCTACCAGTCTCAAAAGTAAAAAAAAAAAAAAAACTAGCTTGTTGAGGGGTCATGGTCCATTTTTGCTCTCGGGGCCTGCAAACTGCAGCAGCCAAAAAAACCACAATGAGAGTCCAAATCTCACAGTGAAGACTCCTGGGCATCGAAAAGGTCAAATGAAGCTTTTTCATGGATGCCAGAGTTACAGTTGGTGGCAGGATTTCATAAACGCTGGCAAAAGCTGTATTGGCAGCCCTAGAGCCTGGAAACTTGCTTACTGACCACGGGGAGTCTGCAAAACCGCATGAGACTGCCAAGCTCACCTTAACGGCTAAAAAGTTTCCCAAGCTCAAAAGTCAAATCAAACTTGTTCAGGGTTGATTTTTGAATCCGAGACCTGCAAACTGCAAGGGGTCTCAAAAACCACATGAGACTCCAAAGCTCACCGTCACGTCTAACAAGGCTCCCAGGCTCAAAAGTAAAAAAATAAATAAAAAAAACTAGCTTGTTGAGGGGTCATGGTCCATTTTTGCTACCAGGGCCTGCAAATTGCAGCAGCCAAAAAAACAGAATGAGAGTCCAAATCTCACAGTGAAGACTCCAAGCCGTCAAAAAGGTGAAATGAAGCTTTATTAACGTAAGCGAGAGTCACAGTAGGTGGAAGAATATCAAAAAAGCTGGCACAAGCTGTATTTGCAGTCGTAGAGCCTGGAAACATGCTTACTGACTGTGGGGAGCCTGAACAAGCACATGAGACGCCTAAGCTCACCGTGATGTCTAACAAGGCTACCAGTCTCAAAAGTAAAAAAAAAAAAAAACTAGCTTGTTGAGGGGTCATGGTCCATTTTTGCTCTCGGGGCCTGCAAACTGCAGCAGCCAAAAAAACACAATGAGAGTCCAAATCTCACAGTGAAGACTCCTGGGCATCGAAAAGGTGAAATGTAGCTTTTTCATGGATGCCAGAGTTACAGTTGGTGGCAGGATTTCATAAACGCTGGCAAAAGTTGTATTGGCAGCCCTAGAGCCTGGAAACTTGCTTACTGACCACAGGGAGTCTGCAAAACCGCATGAGACACCCAAGCTCACCGTAACGGCTAAAAAGTTTCCCAGGCGCAAAAGGCAAATCAAACTTGTTCAGGATTGATTTTTGCATCCTAGACCTGCAAATTGCAAGGGGTCTCAAAAAGCACATGAGACTCCAAAGCTCACTGTCACGTCTAACAAGGCTCCCAGGCTGAAAAGTAAAAAAAAAAAAAAAAAAAACTAGCTTGTTTAGGGGTCATGGTCCATTTTTGCTACCGGGGCATGCAAATTGCAGCAGCCAAAAAAAACAGAATGAGAGTCCAAATCTCACAGTGAAGACTCCTAGCCATCGAAAAGGTGAAATGAAGCTTATTAACGTAAGCGAGAGTCACAGTCGGTGGAAGAATGTCAAAAAAGCTGGCAAAAGCTGTATTTGCAGTCGTAGAGAGAGAAACATGCTTACTGACTGTGGGGAGCCTGAACAACACATGAGACGCCTAAGCTCACCGTGATGTCCAACAAGGCTACCAGGCTCAAAAGTAAAAAAAAAAAAGAAAAAAAAAAACTAGCTTGTTGAGGGGTCATGGTCCATTTTTGCTCTCGGGGCCTGCAAACTGCAGCAGCCAAAAAAACCACAATGAGAGTCCAAATCTCACAGTGAAGACTCCTGGGCATCGAAAAGGTGAAATGAAGCTTTTTCATGGAGGCCAGAGTCACAGTTGGTGGCAGTATTTCATAAACGCTGGCAAAAGCTGTATTGGCAGCCCTAGAGCCTGGAAACTTGCTTACTGACCACAGGGAGTCTGCAAAACCGCATGAGACACCCAAGCTCACCGTAACGGCTAAAAAGTTTCCCAGGCGCAAAAGGCAAATCAAACTTGTTCAGGATTGATTTTTGCATCCTAGACCTGCAAATTGCAAGGGGTCTCAAAAAGCACATGAGACTCCAAAGCTCACTGTCACGTCTAACAAGGCTCCCAGGCTGAAAAGTAAAAAAAAAAAAAAAAAAAACTAGCTTGTTTAGGGGTCATGGTCCATTTTTGCTACCGGGGCATGCAAATTGCAGCAGCCAAAAAAAACAGAATGAGAGTCCAAATCTCACAGTGAAGACTCCTAGCCATCGAAAAGGTGAAATGAAGCTTATTAACGTAAGCGAGAGTCACAGTCGGTGGAAGAATGTCAAAAAAGCTGGCAAAAGCTGTATTTGCAGTCGTAGAGAGAGAAACATGCTTACTGACTGTGGGGAGCCTGAACAACACATGAGACGCCTAAGCTCACCGTGATGTCCAACAAGGCTACCAGGCTCAAAAGTAAAAAAAAAAAAGAAAAAAAAAAACTAGCTTGTTGAGGGGTCATGGTCCATTTTTGCTCTCGGGGCCTGCAAACTGCAGCAGCCAAAAAAACCACAATGAGAGTCCAAATCTCACAGTGAAGACTCCTGGGCATCGAAAAGGTGAAATGAAGCTTTTTCATGGAGGCCAGAGTCACAGTTGGTGGCAGTATTTCATAAACGCTGGCAAAAGCTGTATTGGCAGCCCTAGAGCCTGGAAACTTGCTTACTGACCCGGGGAGTCTGAAAAACCGCATGAGACTCCCAAGCTCACCTTAAAGGCTAAAAAGTTTCCCAGGCGCAAAAGTCAAATCAAACTTGTTCAGGGTTGATTTTTGAATCCGAGACCCGCAAACTGCAAGGGGTCTCAAAAACCACATGAGACTCCGAAGCTCACTGTCACGTCTAACAAGGCTCCCAGGCTCAAAAGTAAAAAAAAAAAAAAAAAAACTAGCTTGTTTAGGGGTCATGGTCCATTTTTGCTACCGGGGCATGCAAATTGCAGCAGCCAAAAAAACCAGAATGAGAGTCCAAATCTCACAGTGAAGACTCCTAGCCGTCGAAAAGGTGAAATGAAGCTTATTAACGTAAGCGAGAGTCACAGTCGGTGGAAGAATGTCAAAAAAGCTGGCAAAAGCTGTATTTGCAGTCGTAGAGAGAGAAACATGCTTACTGACTGTGGGGAGCCTGAACAACACATGAGACGCCTAAGCTCACCGTGATGTCCAACAAGGCTACCAGGCTCAAAAGTAAAAAAAAAAAAGAAAAAAAAAAACTAGCTTGTTGAGGGGTCATGGTCCATTTTTGCTCTCGGGGCCTGCAAACTGCAGCAGCCAAAAAAACCACAATGAGAGTCCAAATCTCACAGTGAAGACTCCTGGGCATCGAAAAGGTGAAATGAAGCTTTTTCATGGAGGCCAGAGTCACAGTTGGTGGCAGTATTTCATAAACGCTGGCAAAAGCTGTATTGGCAGCCCTAGAGCCTGGAAACTTGCTTACTGACCCGGGGAGTCTGAAAAACCGCATGAGACTCCCAAGCTCACCTTAAAGGCTAAAAAGTTTCCCAGGCGCAAAAGTCAAATCAAACTTGTTCAGGGTTGATTTTTGAATCCGAGACCCGCAAACTGCAAGGGGTCTCAAAAACCACATGAGACTCCGAAGCTCACTGTCACGTCTAACAAGGCTCCCAGGCTCAAAAGTAAAAAAAAAAAAAAAAAAACTAGCTTGTTTAGGGGTCATGGTCCATTTTTGCTACCGGGGCATGCAAATTGCAGCAGCCAAAAAAACCAGAATGAGAGTCCAAATCTCACAGTGAAGACTCCTAGCCGTCGAAAAGGTGAAATGAAGCTTATTAACGTAAGCGAGAGTCACAGTCGGTGGAAGAATGTCAAAAAAGCTGGCAAAAGCTGTATTTGCAGTCGTAGAGAGAGAAACATGCTTACTGACTGTGGGGAGCCTGAACAACACATGAGACGCCTAAGCTCACCGTGATGTCCAACAAGGCTACCAGGCTCAAAAGTAAAAAAAAAAAAGAAAAAAAAAAACGAGCTTGTTGAGGGGTCATGGTCCATTTTTGCTCTCGGGGCCTGCAAACTGCAGCAGCCAAAAAAAACACAATGAGAGTCCAAATCTCACAGTGAAGACTCCTGGGCATCGAAAAGGTGAAATGAAGCTTTTTCATGGAGGCCAGAGTCACAGTTGGTGGCAGTATTTCATAAACGCTGGCAAAAGCTGTATTGGCAGCCCTAGAGCCTGGAAACTTGCTTACTGACCACGAGGAGTCTGAAAAACCGCATGAGACTCCCAAGCTCACCTTAAAGGCTAAAAAGTTTCCCAGGCGCAAAAGTCAAATCAAACTTGTTCAGGGTTGATTTTTGAATCCGAGACCTGCAAACTGCAAGGGGTCTCAAAAACCACATGAGACTCCAAAGCTCACCGTCACGTCTAACAAGGCTCCCAGGCTCAAAAGTAAAAAAAAAAAAAAAAAAAAACTAGCTTGTTGAGGGGTCATGTTCCATTTTTGCTACCAGGGCCTGCAAATTGCAGCAGCCAAAAAAACAGAATGAGAGTCCAAATCTCACAGTGAAGACTCCAAGCCGTCAAAAAGGTGAAATGAAGCTTTATTAACGTAAGCGAGAGTCACAGTAGGTGGAAGAATGTCAAAAAAGCTGGCACAAGCTGTATTTGCAGTCGTAGAGCCTGGAAACATGCTTACTGACTGTGGGGAGCCTGAACAAGCACATGAGACGCCTAAGCTCACCGTGATGTCTAACAAGGCTACCAGTCTCAAAAGTAAAAAAAAAAAAAAACTAGCTTGTTGAGGGGTCATGGTCCATTTTTGCTCTCGGGGCCTGCAAACTGCAGCAGCCAAAAAAACACAATGAGAGTCCAAATCTCACAGTGAAGACTCCTGGGCATCGAAAAGGTGAAATGTAGCTTTTTCATGGATGCCAGAGTTACAGTTGGTGGCAGGATTTCATAAACGCTGGCAAAAGTTGTATTGGCAGCCCTAGAGCCTGGAAACTTGCTTACTGACCACGGGGAGTCTGCAAAACCGCATGAGACACCCAAGCTCACCGTAACGGCTAAAAGTTTCCCAGGCGCAAAAGGCAAATCAAACTTGTTCAGGATTGATTTTTGCATCCTAGACCTGCAAATTGCAAGGGGTCTCAAAAAGCACATGAGACTCCAAAGCTCACTGTCACGTCTAACAAGGCTCCCAGGCTGAAAAGTAAAAAAAAAAAAAAAAAAAACTAGCTTGTTTAGGGGTCATGGTCCATTTTTGCTACCGGGGCATGCAAATTGCAGCAGCCAAAAAAAACAGAATGAGAGTCCAAATCTCACAGTGAAGACTCCTAGCCATCGAAAAGGTGAAATTAAGCTTATTAACGTAAGCGAGAGTCACAGTCGGTGGAAGAATGTCAAAAAAGCTGGCAAAAGCTGTATTTGCAGTCGTAGAGAGAGAAACATGCTTACTGACTGTGGGGAGCCTGAACAACACATGAGACGCCTAAGCTCACCGTGATGTCCAACAAGGCTACCAGGCTCAAAAGTAAAAAAAAAAAAGAAAAAAAAAAACTAGCTTGTTGAGGGGTCATGGTCCATTTTTGCTCTCGGGGCCTGCAAACTGCAGCAGCCAAAAAAACCACAATGAGAGTCCAAATCTCACAGTGAAGACTCCTGGGCATCGAAAAGGTGAAATGAAGCTTTTTCATGGAGGCCAGAGTCACAGTTGGTGGCAGTATTTCATAAACGCTGGCAAAAGCTGTATTGGCAGCCCTAGAGCCTGGAAACTTGCTTACTGACCCGGGGAGTCTGAAAAACCGCATGAGACTCCCAAGCTCACCTTAAAGGCAAAAAAGTTTCCCAGGCGCAAAAGTCAAATCAAACTTGTTCAGGGTTGATTTTTGAATCCGAGACCCGCAAACTGCAAGGGGTCTCAAAAACCACATGAGACTCCAAAGCTCACCGTCACGTCTAACAAGGCTCCCAGGCTCAAAAGTAAAAAAAAAAAAAAAAAAACTAGCTTGTTGAGGGGTCATGGTCCATTTTTGTACCAGGGCCTGCAAATTGCAGCAGCTAAAAAAACCAGAATGAGAGTCCAAATCTCACAGTGAAGACTCCTAGCCGTCAAAAAGGTGAAATGAAGCTTATTAACGTAAGCGAGAGTCACAGTAGGTGGAAGAATGTCAAAAAAGCTGGCAAAACCTTTATTTGCAGGAAACATGCTTACTGACTGTGGGGAGCCTGAACAAGCACATGAGACGCCTAAGCTCCCCGTGATGTCTAACAAGGCTACCAGTCTCAAAAGTAAAAAAAACAAAAAAAATAGCTTGTTGAGGGGTCATGGTCCATTTTTGCTCTCGGGGCCTGCAAACTGCAGCAGCCAAAAAAACCACAATGAGAGCCCAAATCTCACAGTGAAGACTCCTGGGCATCGAAAAGGTGAAATGAAGCTTTTTCATGGAGGCCAGAGTCACAGTTGGTGGCAGGATTTCATAAACGCTGGCAAAAGCTGTATTGGCAGCCCTAGAGCCTGGAAACTTGCTTACTGACCACGGGCAGTCTGCAAAGCCGCATGAGACTCCCAAGCTCATCTTAACGGCTAAAAAGTTTCCCAAGCTCAAAAGTCAAATCAAACTTGTTCAGGGTTGATTTTTGAATCCGAGAGTCGGTGGAAGAATGTCAAAAAAGCTGGCAAAAGCTGTATTTGCAGTCGTAGAGCCTGGAAACATGCTTACTGACTGTGGGGAGCCTGAACCAAGCACATGAGACGCCTAAGCTCACCGTGATGTCTAACAAGGCTACCAGGCTCAAAAGTCAAAAAAAAAAAGAAAAAAAAAACTAGCTTGTTGAGGGGTCATGGTCCATTTTTGCTCTCGGGGCCTGCAAACTGCAGCAGCCAAAAAAAACACAATGAGAGCCCAAATCTCACAGTGAAGACTCCTGGGCATCGAAAAGGTGAAATGAAGCTTTTTCATGGAGGCCAGAGTCACAGTTGGTGGCAGTATTTCATAAACGCTGGCAAAAGCTGTATTGGCAGCCCTAGAGCCTGGAAACTTGCTTACTGACCACGAGGAGTCTGAAAAACCGCATGAGACTCCCAAGCTCACCTCAAAGGCTAAAAAGTTTCCCAGGCGCAAAAGTCAAATCAAACTTGTTCAGGATTGGTTTTTGCATCCTAGACCTGCAAATTGCAAGGGGTCTCAAAAACCACATGAGACTCCAAAGCTCACTGTCACGTCTAACAAGGCTCCCAGGGTCAAAAGTAAAAAAAAAAAAAAAAAAAACTAGCTTGTTTAGGGGTCATGTTCCATTTTTGCTACCGGGGCATGCAAATTGCAGCAGCCAAAAAAACCAGAATGAGAGTCCAAATCTCACAGTGAAGACTCCTAGCCGTCGAAAAGGTGAAATGAAGCTTATTAACGTAAGCGAGAGTCACAGTCGGTGGAAGAATGTCAAAAAAGCTGGCAAAAGCTGTATTTGCAGTCGTAGAGCCTGGAAACATGCTTACTCACTGTGGGGAGCCTGAACAAGCACATGAGACGCCTAAGCTCACCGTGATGTCTAACAAGGCTACCAGGCTCAAAAGTAAAACAAAAAAAAAAAAAACTAGCTTGTTGAGGGGTCATGGTCCATTTTTGCTCTCGGGGCCTGCAAACTGCAGCAGCCAAAAAAACCACAATGAGAGTCCAAATCTCATAGTGAAGACTCCTGGGCATCGAAAAGGTGAAATGAAGCTTTTTCCTGGAGGCCAGAGTCACAGTTGGTGGCTGGATTTCATAAACGCTGGCAAAAGCTGTATTGGCAGCCCTAGAGCCTGGAAACTTGCTTACTGACCACGGGGAGTCTGCAAAACCACATGAGACTCCCAAGCTCACCGTAACGGCTAAAAAATTTCCCAGGCTCAAACGTCAAATCAAACTTGTCAGGGTTGATTTTTGCATTCGACACCTGCAAACTGCAGGGGTCTCAAAAACCACATGAGACTCCAAAGATCACCGTCACGTCTAACAAGGCTCCCAGGCTCAAAAGTAAAAAAAAAAAAAAAAAAAACTAGCTTGTTGAGGGGTCATGGTCCATTTTTGCTACCGGGGCCTGCAAATTGCAGCAGCCAAAAAAAACAGAATGAGAGTCCAAATCTCACAGTGAAGAAAGACTCCTAGCCGTCGAAAAGGTGAAATGAAGCTTATTAACGTAAGCGAGAGTCACAGTCGGTGGAAGAATGTCAAAAAAGCTGGCAAACGCTGTATTTGCAGTCGTAGAGCCTGGAAACATGCTTACTGACTGTGGGGAGCCTGAACAAGCACATGAGACGCCTAAGCTCACCGTGATGTCTAACAAGGCTACCAGGCTCAAAAGTAAAAAAAAAAAAAAACTAGCTTGTTGAGGGGTCATGGTCCATTTTTGCTCTCGGGGCCTGCAAACTGCAGCAGCGAAAAAAACCAGAATGAGAGTCCAAATCTCACAGTGAAGACTCCTAGCCTTCAAAAAGGTGAACTGAAGCTTATTAACGTAAGCGAGAGTCACAGTAGGTGGAAGAATGTCAAAAAAGCTGGCAAAAGCTGTATTTGCAGTCGTAGAGAGAGAAACATGCTTACTGACTGTGGGGAGCCTGAACAACACATGAGACGCCTAAGCTCACCGTGATGTCTAACAAGGCTACCAGGCTCAAAAGTAAAAAAAAAAAGAAAAAAAAAACTAGCTTGTTGAGGGGTCATGGTCCATTTTTGCTCTCGGGGCCTGCAAACTGCAGCAGCGAAAAAAACCACAATGAGAGTCCAAATCTCACAGTGAAGACTCCTGGGCATCGAAAAGGTGAAATGAAGCTTTTTCATGGATGCCAGAGTTACAGTTGGTGGCAGGATTTCATAAACGCTGGCAAAAGCTGTATTGGCAGCCCTAGAGCCTGGAAACGTGCTTACTGACCACGGGGAGTCTGAAAAACCGCATGAGACTCTCAAGCTCACCGTAACGGCTAAAAAGTTTCCCAGGCGCAAAAGTCAAATCAAACTTGTTCAGGGTTGATTTTTGAATCCGAGACCTGCAAACTGCAAGGGGTCTCAAAAACCACATGAGACTCCAAAGCTCACCGTCACGTCTAACAAGGCTCCCAGGCTCAAACGTAAAAAAAAAAAAAAAAAAAAAACTAGCTTGTTGAGGGGTTAATGGTCCATTTGTGCTACCGGGGCCTGCGAATTGCAGCAGCCAAAAAAACCAGAATGAGAGTCCAAATCTCACAGTGAAGACTCCTGGGCATCGAAAAGGTGAAATGAAGCTTTTTCATGGATGCCAGAGTTACAGTTGGTGGCAGGATTTCATAAACGCTGGCAAAAGCTGTATTGGCAGCCCTAGAGCCTGGAAACGTGCTTACTGACCACAGGGAGTCTGAAAAACCGCATGAGACTCCTAAGCTCACCGTAACGGCTAAAAAGTTTCCCAGGCTCAAAAGTCAAATCAAGCTTGTTCAGGGTTGATTCTTACACCCGAGACCTTCAAACTGCAAGGAGCCTCAAAACCCACATGAGACTCCTAAGCTCACCGTCACGTGTAACAAGGCTCCAAGGCTCAAAAGTCAAACAAAAAAAAAAACAAGCTTGTTGAGGGGGTCACGGTACATTTTTGCCCCCTGGGCCTGCAAACTGCAGGAGCCAAAAAAACCCACAATGAGAGTTCAAATCTCACTGTGAAGTCTCCTGGGCTACGAAAAGGTGAAATTAAGCTTTTTCTGGAGGCCAGAGTCACAGTTGGTGGCAGGATCTCAAAAACGCTGGCAAAAGCTGTATTGGCAGCCCTAGAGCCTGGAAACTTGCTTACTGACCACGGGGAGTCTGAAAAACCGCATGAGACTCCCAAGCTCACCTTAACGGCTAAAAAGTTTCCCAGGCGCAAAAGTAAAATCAAACTTGTTCAGGGTTGATTTTTGAATCCGAGACCTGCAAACTGCAAGGGGTCTCAAAAACCACATGAGACTCCAAAGCTCACCGTCACGTCTAACAAGGCTCCCAGGCTCAAAAGTAAAAAAAAAAAAAAAAAAAAACTAGCTTGTTGAGGGGTTAATGGTCCATTTGTGCTACCGGGGCCTGCAAATTGCAGCAGCCAAAAAAACCAGAATGAGAGTCTAAATATCACAGTGAAGACTCCTAGCCGTCAAAAAGGTGAAATGAAGCTTATTAACGTAAGCGAGAGTCAGGTGGAAGAATGTCAAAAAAGCTGGCAAAAGCTGTATTTGCAGTCGTAGAGAGAGAAACATGCTTACTGACTGTGGGGAGCCTGAACAACACATGAGACGCCTAAGCTCACCGTGATGTCTAACAAGGCTACCAGGCTCAAAAGTAAAAAAAAAAAAAAAAAATTAAAAAAAAAACTTGCTTGTTGAGGGGTCATGGTCCATTTTTGCTCTCGGGGCCTGCAAACTGCAGCAGCCAAAAAAAACCACAATGAGAGTTCAAATCTCACTGTGAAGTCTCCTGGGCTACGAAAAGGTGAAATGAAGCTTTTTCTGGAGGCCAGAGTCACAGTTGGTGGCAGGATCTCAAAACCGCTGGCAAAAGCTGTATTGGCAGCCCTAGAGCCTGGAAACTTGCTTACTGACCACGGGGAGTCTGCAAAGCCGCATGAGACTCCCAAGCTCACCTTGGAGCTTGGGAGATTAGCCGGAGGCTCGTGTAGAATGAAAGGGTTTTATGGTGGGTCAAGCCCTGATGCTAATCACAGGTGGCCAGGGGACGGGGTGCTCGTGAGACCGGACTGACCTGGGGCAGTGGAGCCAGCTGCCCAGGTCACAGAGAAGTCAAAGGAAAGCACATGTACTGTGAGGCCCGTATTTGCTTCATTATAGCCTATGTGAGGGCAACCATAAGATAAGATGGCCACCGCTCCAAGATGGAACCCGCGTAGTAATGTAAAATAACGTGTACACAGTGCATTCATAGCTAGAACGTTATACAAAGCGCTTGTACATACCGCATTAACCATTTGCGGTTCGCTAATACCGGGATAGACAGGGGAAGGGCCCTGTCCCCTACGCGGTCCCAAATATCAAAGTACGACAGACCCTCCTTTTGCCCTTACATAGGCAATCACTATACTCATCTCAATCCGAGTCTAGGTCAATGTTCACGAAGTCATGGAGATGTTGCTGTAGCTTCATCCTATTATTTAGCTCGTCCCTCGTTACAGGTTTCCTTACACATAATGTAGCACAGAGGCCACATATCGCAGGAGCACACTGTATGCACAGGCAGAACAGGAAAAGAATCGCTAAGATCATTCCAATGACCATCAGAACTTTCCAACCCCAGGCAGATATCAGTTCCCAGAACCACCCCACCAGTGACCAATCTCCTTTATCCACGTGTATGGATTCGGATATTTTATGCAGTTTGGAGATGGCTTGATAGACTGTTGGAGCGTTATCTGGTATGACAATGCAACAACTGGATTGGATAACCTTACATACCCCACCACGGTCTGCAAGTATAACGTCTAGAACCATGCGGTTCTGCAAAGTCATAAGGCGATCCGCTTGGAGCTCAGCTGTCAAATTACCAAGGGCACCAGCCGTTACATTGACAGTGGATTCAACCACCCGAGTCAGTTGTCTCAAGTTCCTACTGTTTACCATAGGTCCCCAAAACGGCAGAAAACCCAAAAAGAAGTCTCCTGCTTCCTGACCGGCAGTATCCTCCTTACTAATCACGCCTCTCAGACCAGAGTCTGAATCAGACCCTAATCAAGACCAGAGTTGTCTGGTCTTGTGATAGTCAGAGGCAGCGGTAAATGTTGGCGGTAGCAGATTTGCAATATAACATGGGCCCGAGAAATCAGGGGGCAACCATGGCTCGATCTTTGCAGATAAAGTATGTACCCTTGGCAGCCAAAAATGCAGGGGATAACTGTGACGGAAAAGTGTACGTTTCAGTACAGTCACTTCTTCCCAGTTGAGCTCTTGGATTCTGACCATAACCTTGTAGACAGAACCGACCTATGTGGGGTACGACCCAGATTGGGGATGAGATTTTTCGCTGTCTTTCACCTAGACTAATACTATATTCCTCCTTGGGTATGGATGAGTATGCATCGATATCTCTGCTCATATTGGCAACTCCTTTCATTAAGGCCTTATTATTGGTGATAGGTCTGATGGAACGCGGCTGTCGAGGGGAGTACGTATCTAGAGCATAGAGAAACATAGTCTGGAATGCCCATGATGATCCATTGTAACTATACGGCAACACTAGATAGGGAATACCCTTATTGATGGTATGTGGCATTAACCCACACACCCAGCAATTGGTTGTATTCATGACTAGTTGGTGCTGGTGTAAGAGCTGAATAAACGAGTTATTCACAAACTCTGATCGTCTAACTTGTTCATGTTCAGGCAGAGGGTGGAAAGAGTGTGAGGAGGCAGTAGAAAGAGGTGTAGGTTGTACAGTGGGTGCAATGGGCGCTTGAGAGGAGAAAAGTACAAATCCTACGGTAAACATTATCATACTACACAGTATAAATAGACACAAAAATACAAAACATTTGCTCTTCATAATTGTACATGTCCTTGCTTTAAAGTTCATTTCCTCAATGGGTCTCTCCATCTTAAAAAACTCCATCCTCTACTCGGGCCGCTCGCGGCGGATGAGTTTCTTCTGCTAAGGAGTACGCCTGTCAGCCCAGGGAACGCCCTAGACCAACCAGAACCGTCGACCTAACGTCTTCGGCCTGTATCCCAAAGTCTTGGCACCGCGACCCTGCGGCTGAACCCGGATGGTGGTTCGAAAAACAAAAATCAAGAAAGTCCTTCAGATGGGAGAGCTTATAATGTCAAAAAGAAAATAGTAAGGAAATCTTTATTTGTCCATAGGCCTTGGTCTCAAATTATAGCGGAAACGGCCAGGTGCTGTTTGATCTTGAAACAAGAGTTCAGGCTCTGTGGTGTCCAATCGATTTGACGGTGGCACAGCTTCTTGCAAAATATCGTTACTCTCTTGGTCTGAAGCTGTGTCTCTTATGCGTGCATCGCTGAATGGTACAAAACGAGGTACAGTGTCCGTTTCAGAGTCGGCGATACCCTCCTG
The DNA here is from genome assembly GCF_964204655.1 of Triturus cristatus. NCBI lineage: Eukaryota > Metazoa > Chordata > Amphibia > Caudata > Salamandridae > Triturus > Triturus cristatus. The sequence goes on along the minus strand of NC_140584.1, from coordinate 1,406,176 downwards.
GACCCACCGGTCATATGGCAGGGGCAAGGGGACTACCTTGCAGTGGGTACCATGGACCCAATTCTTTTTCCCTTTAACTCGAACCGCTGATCTCGTTGACAGAAGTACAAGGTGGGGGCCGATCCAACGAGGCTCGTCGTTGCTCTTGCGCTGGAAATTTCTAATCAGCACCCAAGTGCCAGGGTCGATAGGGTGTCCAGGAGTTTCAGAAGCTTGGGGAAGAGTATCATGCACCTGTTGGTGTAAAACACGTAGTTTAGCCGTCAAATCATACAAGTAATCAAGCAGTACTGGATGCTCGATTTCACTGAATTTCGTAGGTCTTGGCACACCCCATACATTGGCCAGGCGGCCAAAAACAACTTCATAAGGCCTAATAGCTAAGGTCTTAACTCTTACTCTGGCCTAATAGCTAAGGTCAAAGATCGTACTCTGGCCTAATTGTTAAGGTCTTAACTCTTACTCTGGCCTAATAGCTAAGGTCTTAGACTGGCACTCTGGCCTAATGGTTAAGGTCTTAACTCTTACTCTGGCCTAATAGCTAAGGTCTTAGACTCGTACACTGGCCTAATGGTTAAGGTCTTAACTCTTACTCTGGCCTAATAGCTAAGGTCTTAATTCTTACTCTGGTCTAATAACTAAGGTCTTAGACTCGTACTATGGCCTACAGGTTAAGGTCTTAACTCTTACTCTGGCCTACAGGTTAAGGTCTTAACTCTTACTCTGGCCTACTGGTTAAGGTCTTAACTCTTACTCTGGCCTAATAGCTAAGGCCTTGGACTCGTACTCTGGCCTAATTGTTAAGGTCTTAACTCTTACTCTGGCCTACTGGTTAAGTTCTTAACTCTTACTCTGGCAAAATAGCTAAGGTCTTAGACTCGTACTCTGGCCTAATGGGTAAGGTCTTAACTCTTACTCTGGCCTACTGATTAAGGTCTTAACTCTTACTCTGGCCTAATAGCTAAGGTCTTAGACTTGTACTCTGGCCTAATGGTTAAGGTCTTAACTCTTACTCTGGCCTACTGGTTAAGGTCTTAACTCTTACTCTGGCCTAATAGCTAAGGTCTTAGACTCATACTCTGGCCTAATGGTTAAGGTCTTAACTCTTACTCTGGCCTAATAGATAAGGTCTTAACTCTTACTCTGGCCTAATAGCTAAGGTTTTAGACTCGTACTATGGCCTACAGGTTAAGGTCTTAACTCTTTCTCTGGCCTACAGGTTAAGGTCTTCACTCTTACTCTGGCCTACTGGTTAAGGTCTTAACTATTACTCTGGCCTAATAGTTAAGGTCTTAGACCTGTACTTTGGCCTACTGGTTAAGATCTTAACTCTTACTCTGGCCTACTGGTTAAGGTCTTAACTCTTACTCTGGCCTAATAGCTAAGGTCTTAGACTCGTACTATGGCCTACAGGTTAAGGTCTTAACTCGTACTCTGGCCTACAGGTTTAGGTTTTAACTCTTACGCTGGCCTACAGGTTAAGGTCTTAACTGTTACTCTGGCCTACTGGTTAAGGTCTTAACTCTTACTCTGGTCTAATAGCTAAGGTCTTAGACTCTTACTCTGGCCTAATGGTAAGGTCTTAACTCTTACTCTGGCCTAATAGCTAAGGTCTTAACTCTGACTTTGGCCTAATAGCTAAGGTCTTAGACTCGTACTCTGGCCTAATGGATAAGGTCTTAACTCTTACTCTGGCCTAAGAGCTAAGGTCTTAACTCTTACTCTGGCCTAATAGCTAAGGCCCTAGACTCGTACTCTGGCATAATAGCTAAGGTCTTAACTCTTACTCTGGCCTAATAGCTAAGGTCTTAACTCTTACTCTGGCCTAATAGCTAAGGTCTTAGACTCATACTCTGGACTAATGGTTAAGGTCTTAACTCTTACTCTGGCCTAATAGCTAAGGTCTTAGACTCGTACTCTGGCCTACTGGTTAAAGTCATAACTCTTACTCTGGCCTACTGGTTAAGGTCTAAACAATTACTCTGGCCTACTGGTTAATGTCTTAACTCTTACTCTCGCCTACTGGTTAAGGTCTTAACTCTTACTCTGGCCTAATAGCTAAGGTCTTAGAGTCGTACTCTGGCCTACTGGTTAAGGTCTTAACTCTTACTCTGTCCTTCTGGTTAAGGTCCTAACTCTTACTCTGGCCTAATAGCTAATGTCTTAGACTCGTACACCAGCCTAATGGTTAAGGTCTTAACTCTTACTCTGGCCTAATGGTTAAGGTCTTAACTCTTACTCTGGCCTAATAGCTAAGGTCTTAACTCTTACTCTCGCCTACTGGGTAAGGTCTTAACTCTTACTCTGGCATAATAGCTAAGGTCTTAGACTCGTACTCTGGCCTAATGGTTAAGGTCTTAACTCTTACTCTGGCCTAAAAGCTAAGGTCTTAACTCTTACTCTGGCCTAATAGCTAAGGTCTTAGACTCGTACTATGGCCTACAGGTTAAGGTCCTAACTCTTACTCTGGCCTACTGGTTAATGACTTAACTCTTACTGTGGCCTAATAGCTAAGGTCTTAGACTCGTACTATGGCCTACAGGTTAAGGTCTTAACTCTTACTCTGGCCTACTGGTTAAGGTCTTAACTCTTACTCTGGCCTAATAGCTAAGGTCTTAGACTCGTACTATGGCCTAATAGTTAAGGTCTTGGACTCGTACTCTGGCATACTTGTTAAGGTCTTAACTCTTACTCTGGCCTAATAGCTACAGTCTTAGACTCGTACTATGGCCTACAGGTTAAGGTCTTAACTCTTACTCTGGCCTAATAGCTAAGGTCAAAGATCGTACTCTGGCCTAATCGTTAAGGTCTTAACTCTTACTCTGGCCTAATAGCTAAGGTCTTAGACTGGTACTCTGGCCTAATGGTTAAGGTCTTAACTCTTACTCTGGCCTAATAGCTAAGGTCTTAGACTCGTACTCTGGCCTAATGGTTAAGGTCTTAACTCTTACTCTGGCCTAATAACTAAGGTCTTAGACTCGTACTATGGCCTACTGGTTAAGGTCTTAACTCTTACTCTGGCCTACTGGTTAAGGTCTTAACTCTTACTCTGGCCTACTGGTTAAGGTCTTAACTCTTACTCTGACCTACTGGTTAAGGTCTTAACTCTTACTCTGGCCTAATAGCTAAGGTCTTAGACTCGTACTCTGGCCTAATAGCTAAGGTCTTAACTCTTACTCTGGCCTAATAGCTAAGGTCTTAACTCTTACTCTGGCCTAATAGCTAAGGTCAAAGATCGTACTCTGGCCTAATGGTTAACGTCTTAACTCTTACTCTGGCCTAATAGCTAAGGTCTTAGACTGGTACTCTGGCCTAATGGTTAAGGTCTTAACTCTTACTCTGGCCTAACAGATAAGGTCTTAACTCTTACTCTGGCCTACTGGTTAAGGTCTTAACTCTGACTCTGGCCCAATAGCTAAGGTCTTAGACTCGTACTCTGGCCTAATGGTTAAGGTCTTAACTCTTACTCTGGCCTACTTGTTAAGGTCTTAACTCTTACTCTGGCCTAATAGCTAAGGTCTTAGCCTCGTACTATGGCCTACAGGTTAAGGTCTTAACTCTTACTCTGGCCGACTGGTTAAGGTCTTAACTTTTACTCTGGCCTACTGGTTAAGGTCTTAACTCTTACTCTGGCCTAATAGCTAAGGTCTTAGACTGGCACTCTGGCCTAATGGTTAAGGTCTTAACTCTTACTCTGGCCTCATAGCTAAGGTCTTAGACTCGTACACTGGCCTAATGGTTAAGGTCTTAACTCTTACTCTGGCCTAACAGCTAAGGTCTTAATTCTTACTCTGGTCTAATAACTAAGGTCTTAGACTCGTACTATGGCCTACAGGTTAAGGTCTTAACTCTTACTCTGGCCTACAGGTTAAGGTCTTAACTCTTACTCTGGCCTATTGGTTAAGGTCTTAACTCTTACTCTGGCCTAATAGCTAAGGCCTTAGACTCGTACTCTGGCCTAATAGTTAAGGTCTTCACTCTTACTCTGGCCTACTGGTTAAGTTCTTAACTCTTACTCTGGCATAATAGCTAAGGTCTTAGACTCGTACTCTGGCCTAATGGGTAAGGTCTTAACTCTTACTCTGGCCTACTGATTAAGGTCTTAACTCTTACTCTGGCCTAATAGCTAAGGTCTTAGACTTGTACTCTGGCCTAATGGTTAAGGTCTTAACTCTTACTCTGGCCTACTGGTTAAGGTCTTAACTCTTACTCTGGCCTAATAGCTAAGGTCTGAGACTCATACACTGGCCTAATGGTTACCGTCTTAACTCTTACTCTGGCCTAATAGATAAGGTCTTAACTCTTACTCTGGCCTAATAGCTAAGGTCTTAGACTCGTACTATGGCCTACAGGTTAAGGTCTTAAATCTTTATCTGGCCTACAGGTTAAGGTCTTCACTCTTACTCTGGCCTACTGGTTAAGGTCTTAACTCTTACTCTGGCCTAATAGTTAAGGTCTTAGACCTGTACTCTGGCCTACTGGTTATGATCTTAACTCTTACTCTGGCCTACTGGTTAAGGTCTTAACTCTTACTCTGGCCTAATAGCTAAGGTCTTAGACTCTTACTATTGCCTACAGGTTAAGGTCTTAACTCGTACTCTGGCCTACAGGTTAAGATTTTAACTCTTGCGCTGGCCTACAGGTTAAGGTCTTAACTGTTACTCTGGCCTACTGGTTAAGGTCTTAACTCTTACTCTGGTCTAATAGCTAAGGTCTTAGACTCTTACTCTGGCCTAATGGTTAAGGTCTTAACTCTTACTCTGGCCTAATAGCTAAGGTCTTAACTCTTACTTTGGCCTAATAGCTAAGGTCTTAACTCTTACTCTGGCCTAATAGCAAAGGTCCTAGACTCGTACTCTGGCATAATAGCTAAGGTCAAAGATCGTACTCTGGCCTAATGGTTAAGGTCTTAACTCTTACTCTGGCCTAATAGCTAAGGTCTTAGATTGGTACTCTGGCCTAATGGTTAAGGTCTTAACTCTTACTCTGGCCTAATAGATAAGGTCTTAACTCTTACTCTGGCCTAATAGCTAAGGTCTTAGACTCGTACTATGGCCTACAGGTTAAGGTCTTAAATCTTTATCTGGCCTACAGGTTAAGGTCTTCACTCTTACTCTGGCCTACTGGTTAAGGTCTTAACTCTTACTCTGGCCTAATAGTTAAGGTCCTAGACCTGTACTCTGGCCTACTGGTTAAGATCTTAACTCTTACTCTGGCCTACTGGTTAAGGTCTTAACTCTTACTCTGGCCTAATAGCTAAGGTCTTAGACTCGTACTTGGCCTACAGGTTAAGGTCTTAACTCGTACTCTGGCCTACAGGTTAAGATTTTAACTCCTACGCTGGCCTACAGGTTAAGGTCTTAACTGTTACTCTGGCCTACTGGTTAAGGTCTTAACTCTTACTCTGGTCTAATAGCTAAGGTCTTAGACTCTTACTCTGGCCTAATGGTTAAGGTCTTAACTCTTACTCTGGCCTAATAGCTAAGGTCTTAACTCTTACTTTGGCCTAATAGCTAAGGTCTTAGACTCGTACTCTGGCCTAATGGATAAGGTCTTAACTCTTACTCTGGCCTAATAGCTAAGGTCTTAACTCTTACTCTGGCCTAATAGCATAGGTCCTAGACTCGTACTCTGGCATAATAGCTAAGGTCTTAACTCTTACTCTGGCCTAATAGCTAAGGTCTTAACTCTTACTCTGGCCTAATAGCTAAGGTCTTAGACTCATACTCTGGACTAATGGTTAAGGTCTTAACTCTTACTCTGGCCTAATAGCTAATGTCTTAGACTCATACTCCGGCCTAATGGTTAAGGTCTTAACTCTTACTCTGGCCTAATGGTTAAGGTCTTAACTCTTACTCTGGCCTAATAGCTAAGGTCTTAGACTCGTACTCTGGCCTACTGGTTAAAGTCATAACTCTTACTCTGGCCTACTGGTTAAGGTCTTAACTCTTACTCTGGCCTAATAGCTAAGGTCTTAACTCTTACTCTGGCATAATAGCTAAGGTCTTAGACTCGTACTCTGGCCTAATGGTTAAGGTCTTAACTCTTACTCTGGCCTAAAAGCTAAGGTCTTAACTCTTACTCTGGCCTAATAGCTAAGGTCTTAGACTCGCACTATGGCCTACAGGTTAAGGTCTTAACTCTTACTCTGGCCTACTGGTTAAGGTCTTAACTCTTACTCTGGCCTAATAGCTAAGTTCTAAACTCTTACTCCTGCCTAATAGCTAAGGTCTTAGACTCGTACTCTGGCCTAATGGTTAAGGTCTTAACTCTTACTCTGGCCTACTGGTTAAGGTCTTAACTCTTACTCTGGCCTACTGGTTAAGGTCTTAACTCTTACTCTGGCCTAATAGCTAAGGTCTTAGACTCGTACTCTGGCCTAATAGATAAGGTCTTAGACTCGTACTCTTGCCTAATGGTTAAGCTTTTAACTCCTACTCTGGCCTAATAGCTAAGGTCTTAACTCTTACTCTGGCCTACTGGTTAAGGTCTTAACTCTTACTCTGGCCTAATAGCTAAGGTCTTAACTCTTACTCTGGCCTAATAGCTAAGGTCTTAGACTCGTACTCTGGCCTAATAGCTAAGGTCTTAACTCTTACTCTGGCCTAATAGCTAAGGTCTTAACTCTTACTCTGGCCTAATAGCTAAGGTCAAAGATCGTACTCTGGCCTAATGGTTAAGGTCTTAACTCTGACTCTGGCCCAATAGCTAAGGTCTTAGACTCGTACTCTGGCCTAATGGTTAAGGTCTTAACTCTTACTCTGGCCTACTTGTTAAGGTCTTAACTCTTACTCTGGCCTAATAGCTAAGGTCTTAGCCTCGTACTATGGCCTACAGGTTAAGGTCTTAACTCTTACTCTGGCCTACTGGTTAAGGTCTTAACTCTTACTCTGGCCTAATAGCTTAGGTCTTAGACTGGCACTCTGGCCTAATGGTTAAGGTCTTAACTCTTACTCTGGCCTCATAGCTAAGGTCTTAGACTCGTACACTGGCCTAATGGTTAAGGTCTTAACTCTTACTCTGGCCTAATAGCTAAGGTCTTAATTCTTACTCTGGTCTAATAACTAAGGTCTTAGACTCGTACTATGGCCTACAGGTTAAGGTCTTAACTCTTACTCTGGCCTACAGGTTAAGGTCTTAACTCTTACTCTGGCCTATTGGTTAAGGTCTTAACTCTTACTCTGGCCTAATAGCTAAGGCCTTAGACTCGTACTCTGGCCTAATAGTTAAGGTCTTAACTCTTACTCTGGCCTACTGGTTAAGTTCTTAACTCTTACTCTGGCATAATAGCTAAGGTCTTAGACTTGTACTCTGGCCTAATGGGTAAGGTCTTAACTCTTACTCTGGCCTACTGATTAAGGTCTTAACTCTTACTCTGGCCTAATAGCTAAGGTCTTAGACTTGTACTCTGGCCTAATGGTTAAGGTCTTAACTCTTACTCTGGCCTACTGGTTAAGGTCTTAACTCTTACTCTGGCCTAATAGCTAAGTTCTTAGACTCATACTCTGGCCTAATGGTTACGGTCTTAACTCTTACTCTGGCCTAATAGATAAGGTCTTAACTCTTACTCTGGCCTAATAGCTAAGGTCTTAGACTCGTACTATGGCCTACAGGTTAAGGTCTTAAATCTTTATCTGGCCTACAGGTTAAGGTCTTCACTCTTACTCTGGCCTACTGGTTAAGGTCTTAAATCTTACTCTGGCCTAATAGTTAAGGTCTTAGACCTGTACTCTGGCCTACTGGTTAAGATCTTAACTCTTACTCTGGCCTACTGGTTAAGGTCTTAACTCTTACTCTGGCCTAATAGCTAAGGTCTTAGACTCGTACTATGGCCTACAGGTTAAGGTCTTAACTCGTACTCTGGCCTACAGGTTAAGATTTTAACTCTTACGCTGGCCTACAGGTTAAGGTCTTAACTGTTACTCTGGCCTACTGGTTAAGGTCTTAACTCTTACTCTGGTCTAATAGCTAAGGTCTTAGACTCTTACTCTGGCCTAATGGTTAAGGTCTTAACTCTTACTCTGGCCTAATAGCTAAGGTCTTAACTCTTACTTTGGCCTAATAGTTAAGGTCTTAGACTCGTACTCTGGCCTAATGGATAAGGTCTTAACTCTTACTCTGGCCTAATAGCTAAGGTCTTAACTCTTACTCTGGCCTAATAGCAAAGGTCCTAGACTCGTACTCTGGCATAATAGCTAAGGTCTTAACTCTTACTCTAGCCTAATAGCTAAGGTCTTAACTCTTACTCTGGCCTAATAGCTAAGGTCTTAGACTCATACTCTGGACTAATGGTTAAGGTCTTAACTCTTACTCTGGCCTAATAGCTAATGTCTTAGACTCATACTCCGGCCTAATGGTTAAGGTCTTAACTCTTACTCTGGCCTAATGGTTAAGGTCTTAACTCTTACTCTGGCCTAATAGCTAAGGTCTTAGACTCGTACTCTGGCCTACTGGTTAAAGTCATAACTCTTACTCTGGCCTACTGGTTAAGGTCTTAACTCTTACTCTGGCCTAATAGCTAAGGTCTTAGACTCGTACTCTGGTCTAATGGTTAAGGTCTTAACTCTTACTCTCGCCTACTGGATAAGGTCTTAACTCTTACTCTGGCATAATAGCTAAGGTCTTAGACTCGTACTCTGGCCTAATGGTTAAGGTCTTAACTCTTACTCTGGCCTAAAAGCTAAGGTCTTAACTCTTACTCTGGCCTAATAGCTAAGGTCTTAGACTCGTACTATGGCCTACAGGTTAAGGTCTTAACTCTTACTCTGGCCTACTGGTTAAGGACTTAACTCTTACTGTGGCCTAATAGCTAAAGTCTTAGACTCGTACTATGGCCTACAGGTTAAGATCTTAACTCTTACTCTGGCCTACTGGTTAAGGTCTTAACTCTTACTCTGGCCTAATAGCTAAGGTCTTAGACTCGTACTATGGCCTAATAGCTAAGGTCTTAGACTCGTACTCTGGCATACTTGTTAAGGTCTTAACTCTTACTCTGGCCTAATAGCTACGGTCTTAGACTCGTACTATGGCCTACAGGTTAAGGTCTTAACTCTTACTCTGGCCTAATAGCTATGGTCTTAGACTCTTACTCTGGCCTACTGGTTAAGGTCTTAACTCTTACTCTGGCCTACTGGTTAAGGTCTTAACTCTTACTCTGGCCTAATAGCTAAGGTCTTAGACTCGTACTCTGGCCTAATGGTTAAGGTCTTAACTCTTATGCTGGCCTACTGGTTAAGGTCTTAACTCTTACTCTGGCCTAATAGCTAAGGTCTTAACTCTTACTCTGGCCTAATAGCTAAGGTCTTAGACTCGTACTCTGGCCTAATAGCTAAGGTCTTAACTCTTACTCTGGCCTAATAGCTAAGGTCTTAACTCTTACTCTGGTCTAATAACTAAGGTCTTAGACTCGTACTATGGCCTACAGGTTAAGGTCTTAACTCTTACTCTGGCCTACAGGTTAAGGTCTTAACTCTTACTCTGGCCTACTGGTTAAGGTCTTAACTCTTACTCTGGCCTAATAGCTAAGGTCTTAGAGTCGTACTCTGGCCTACTGGTTAAGGTCTTAACTCTTACTCTGTCCTTCTGGTTAAGGTCTTAACTCTTACTCTGGCCTAATAGCTAAGTTCTTAGACTCGTACTATGGCCTACAGGTTAAGGTCTTAACTCTTACTCTGGCCTACAGGTTAAGGTCTTAACTCTTACTCTGGCCTAATAGCTAAGTTCTTAATTCTTACTCTGGCCTAATAGCTTAGATCTTAGACTCGTACTCTGGCCTAATGATTAAGGTCTTAACTCTTACTCTGGCCTAATGGTTAAGGTCTTAACTCTTACTCTAGCCTACTGGTTAAGGTCTTACCTCTTACTCTGGCCTAATAGCTAAGGTATTAGACTCGTACTCTGGCCTAATGGATAAGGTCTTAACTCTTACTCTGGCCTAATAGCTAAGGTCTTAACTCTTACTCTGGCCTAATAGCAAAGGTCCTAGACTCGTACTCTGGCATAATAGCTAAGGTCTTAACTCTTACTCTGGCCTAATAGCTAAGGTCTTAACTCTTACTCTGGCCTAATAGCTAAGGTCTTAGACTCATACTCTGGACTAATGTTTAAGGTCTTAACTCTTACTCTGGCCTAATAGCTAATGTCTTAGACTCTTACTCCGGCCTAATGGTTAAGGTCTTAACTCTTACTCTGGCCTAATAGCTAAGGTCTTAGACTCGTACTCTGGCCTACTGGTTAAAGTCATAACTCTTACTCTGGCCTACTGGTTAAGGTCTTAACTCTTACTCTGGCCTAATAGCTAAGGTCTTAGACTCGTACTCTGGTCTAATGGTTAAGGTCTTAACTCTTACTCTCGCCTACTGGATAAGGTCTTAACTCTTACTCTGGCATAATAGCTAAGGTCTTAGACTCGTACTCTGGCCTAATGGTTAAGGTCTTAACTCTTACTCTGGCCTAAAAGCTAAGGTCTTAACCCTTACTCTGGCCTAATGGCTAAGGTCTTAGACTCGTACTCTGGCCTACAGGTTAAGGTCTTAACTCTTACTCTGGCCTACTGGTTAAGGACTTAACTCTTACTGTGGCCTAATAGCTAAGGTCTTAGACTCGTACTATGGCCTACAGGTTAAGGTCTTAACTCTTACTCTGGCCTACTGGTTAAGGTCTTAACTCTTACTCTGGCCTAATAGCTAAGGTCTTAGACTCGTACTATGGCCTAATAGCTAAGGTCTTAGACTCGTACTTTGGCATACTTGTTAAGGTCTTAACTCTTACTCTGGCCTAATAGCTACGGTCTTAGACTCGTACTATGGCCTACAGGTTAAGGTCTTAACTCTTACTCTGGCCTAATAGCTAAGGTCTTAGACTCGTACTATGGCCTACAGGTTAAGGTCTTAACTCTTACTCTGGCCTACTGGTTAAGGACTTAACTCTTACTCTGGCCTAATAGCTAAGGTCTTAGACTGGTACTCTGGCCTAATGGTTAAGGTCTTAACTCTTACTCTGGCCTAATAGCTAAGGTCTTAAACTGGTACTCTGGCCTAATGGTTAAGGTCTTAACTCTTACTCTGGCCTAATAACTAAGGTCTTAGACTCGTACTATGGCCTACTGGTTAAGGTCTTAACTCTTACTCTGGCCTACTGGTTAAGGTCTTAACTCTTACTCTGGCCTACTGGTTAAGGTCTTAACTCTTACTCTGACCTACTGGTTAAGGTCTTAACTCTTACTCTGGCCTAATAGCTAAGGTCTTAGACTCTTACTCTGGCCTACTGGTTAAGGTCTTAACTCTTACTCTGGCCTACTGGTTAAGGTCTTAACTCTTACTCTGGCCTAATAGCTAAGGTCTTAGACTCGTACTCTTGCCTAATGGTTAAGGTCTTAACTCTTATGCTGGCCTACTGGTTAAGGTCTTAACTCTTACTCTGGCCTAATAGCTAAGGTCTTAACTCTTACTCTGGCCTAATAGCTAAGGTCTTAGACTCGTACTCTGGCCTAATAGCTAAGGTCTTAACTCTTACTCTGGCCTAATAGCTAAGGTCTTAACTCTTACTCTGGCCTAATAGCTAAGGTCAAAGATCGTACTCTGGCCTAATGGTTAAGGTCTTAACTCTTATTCTGGCCTAATACCTAAGGTCTTAGACTGGTACTCTGGCCTAATGGTTAAGGTCTTAACTCTTACACTGGCCTAACAGATAAGGTCTTAACTCTTACTCTGGCCTACTGGTTAAGGTCTTAACTCTTACTCTTGCCTAATAGCTAAGGTCTTAGACTCGTACTCTGGCCGAATGGTTAAGGTCTTAACTCTTACTCTGGCCTACGTGTTAAGGTCTTAACTCTTACTCTGGTCTAATAGCTAAGGTCTTAGCCTCGTACTATGGCCTACAGGTTAAGGTCTTAACTCTTACTCTGGCCTATTGGTTAAGGTCTTAACTTTTACTCTGGCCTACTGGTTAAGGTCTTAACTCTTACTCTGGTCTAATAGCTAAGGTCTTAGACTGGCACTCTGGCCTAATGGTTAAGGTCTTAACTCTTACTCTGGCCTAATAGCTAAGGTCTTAGACTCGTACACTGGCCTAATGGTTAAGGTCTTAACTCTTACTCTGGCCTAATAGCTAAGGTCTTAACTCTTACTCTGGTCTAATAACTAAGGTCTTAACTCTTACTCTGGCCTACAGGTTAAGGTCTTAACTCTTACTCTGGCCTACAGGTTAAGGTCTTAACTCTTACTCTGGCCTACTGGTTAAGGTCTTAACTCTTACTCTGGCCTAATAGCTAAGGTCTTAGAGTCGTACTCTGGCCTACTGGTTAAGGTCTTAACTCTTACTCTGTCCTTCTGGTTAAGGTCTTAACTATTACTCTGGCCTAATAGCTAAGGTCTTAGACTCGTACTCTGGCCTAATAGCTAAGGTCTTAACTCTTACTCTGGCCTAATAGCTAAGGTCAAAGATCGTACTCTGGCCTAATGGTTAAGGTCTTAACTCTTACTCTGGCCTAATAGCTAAGGTCTTAGACTGGTACTCTGGCCTAATGGTTAAGGTCTTAACTCTTACACTGGCCTAACAGATAAGGTCTTAACTCTTACTCTGGCCTACTGGTTAAGGTCTTAACTCTTACTCTTGCCTAATAGCTAAGGTCTTAGACTCGTACTCTGGCCTAATGGTTAAGGTCTTAACTCTTACTCTGGCCTACGTGTTAAGGTCTTAACTCTTACTCTGGTCTAATAGCTAAGGTCTTAGCCTCGTACTATGGCCTACAGGTTTAGGTCTTAACTCTTACTCTGGCCTATTGGTTAAGGTCTTAACTTTTACTCTTGCCTACTGGTTAAGGTCTTAACTCTTACTCTGGCCTAATAGCTAAGGTCTTAGACTGGCACTCTGGCCTAATGGTTAAGGTCTTAACTCTTACTCTGGCCTAATAGCTAAGGTCTTAGACTCGTACACTGGCCTAATGGTTAAGGTCTTAACTCTTACTCTGGCCTAATAGCTAAGGTCTTAACTCTTACTCTGGTCTAATAACTAAGGTCTTAGACTCGTACTATGGCCTACAGGTTAAGGTCTTAACTCTTACTCTGGCCTACAGGTTAAGGTCTTAACTCTTACTCTGGCCTACTGGTTAAGGTCTTAACTCTTACTCTGGCCTAATAGCTAAGGTCTTAGAGTCGTACTCTGGCCTACTGGTTAAGGTCTTAACTCTTACTCTGTCCTTCTGGTTAAGGTCTTAACTCTTACTCTGGCCTAATAGCTAAGTTCTTAGACTCGTACTATGGCCTACAGGTTAAGGTCTTAACTCTTACTCTGGCCTACAGGTTAAGGTCTTAACTCTTACTCTGGCCTAATAGCTAAGTTCTTAATTCTTACTCTGGCCTAATAGCTTAGATCTTAGACTCGTACTCTGGCCTAATGATTAAGGTCTTAACTCTTACTCTGGCCTAATGGTTAAGGTCTTAACTCTTACTCTAGCCTACTGGTTAAGGTCTTACCTCTTACTCTGGCCTAATAGCTAAGGTCTTAGACTCGTACTCTGGCCTAATGGATAAGGTCTTAACTCTTACTCTGGCCTAATAGCTAAGGTCTTAACTCTTACTCTGGCCTAATAGCAAAGGTCCTAGACTCGTACTCTGGCATAATAGCTAAGGTCTTAACTCTTACTCTGGCCTAATAGCTAAGGTCTTAACTCTTACTCTGGCCTAATAGCTAAGGTCTTAGACTCATACTCTGGACTAATGTTTAAGGTCTTAACTCTTACTCTGGCCTAATAGCTAATGTCTTAGACTCTTACTCCGGCCTAATGGTTAAGGTCTTAACTCTTACTCTGGCCTAATAGCTAAGGTCTTAGACTCGTACTCTGGCCTAATAGCTAAGGTCTTAGACTCGTACTCTGGCCTACTGGTTAAAGTCATAACTCTTACTCTGGCCTACTGGTTAAGGTCTTAACTCTTACTCTGGCCTAATAGCTAAGGTCTTAGACTCGTACTCTGGTCTAATGGTTAAGGTCTTAACTCTTACTCTCGCCTACTGGATAAGGTCTTAACTCTTACTCTGGCCTAAAAGCTAAGGTCTTAACCCTTACTCTGGCCTAATAGCTAAGGTCTTAGACTCGTACTATGGCCTACAGGTTAAGGTCTTAACTCTTACTCTGGCCTACTGGTTAAGGACTTAACTCTTGCTGTGGCCTAATAGCTAAGGTCTTAGACTCGTACTATGGCCTACAGGTTAAGGTCTTAACTCTTACTCTGGCCTACTGGTTAAGGTCTTAACTCTTACTCTGGCCTAATAGCTAAGGTCTTAGACTCGTACTCTGGCCTAATAGCTAAGGTCTTAGACTCGTACTCTGGCATACTTGTTAAGGTCTTAACTCTTACTCTGGCCTAATAGCTACGGTCTTAGACTCGTACTATGGCCTACAGGTTAAGGTCTTAACTCTTACTCTGGCCTAATAGCTAAGGTCTTAGACTCGTACTATGGCCTACAGGTTAAGGTCTTATCTCTTACTCTGGCCTACTGGTTAAGGACTTAACTCTTACTCTGGCCTAATAGCTAAGGTCTTAGACTGGTACTCTGGCCTAATGGTTAAGGTCTTAACTCTTACTCTGGCCTAATAGCTAAGGTCTTAGACTCGTACTCTGACCTAATGGTTAAGGTCTTAACTCTTACTCTGGCCTAATAACTAAGGTCTTAGACTCGTACTATGGCCTACTGGTTAAGGTCTTAACTCTTACTCTGGCCTACTGGTTAAGGTCTTAACTCTTACTCTGGCCTACTGGTTAAGGTCTTAACTCTTACTCTGACCTACTGGTTAAGGTCTTAACTCTTACTCTGGCCTAATAGCTAAGGTCTTAGACTCTTACTCTGGCCTACTGGTTAAGGTCTTAACTCTTACTCTGGCCTACTGGTTAAGGTCTTAACTCTTACTCTGGCCTAATAGCTAAGGTCTTAGACTCGTACTCTGGCCTAATGGTTAAGGTCTTAACTCTTATGCTGGCCTACTGGTTAAGGTCTTAACTCTTACTCTGGCCTAATAGCTAAGGTCTTAACTCTTACTCTGGCCTAATAGCTAAGGTCTTAGACTCGTACTCTGGCCTAATAGCTAAGGTCTTAACTCTTACTCTGGCCTAATAGCTACGGTCTTAACTCTTACTCTGGCCTAATAGCTAAGGTCAAAGATCGTACTCTGGCCTAATGGTTAAGGTCTTAACTCTTACTCTGGCCTAATAGCTAAGGTCTTAGACTGGTACTCTGGCCTAATGGTTAAGGTCTTAACTCTTACACTGGCCTAACAGATAAGGTCTTAACTCTTACTCTGGCCTACTGGTTAAGGTCTTAACTCTTACTCTTGCCTAATAGCTAAGGTCTTAGACTCGTACTCTGGCCTAATGGTTAAGGTCTTAACTCTTACTCTGGCCTACGTGTTAAGGTCTTAACTCTTACTCTGGTCTAATAGCTAAGGTCTTAGCCTCGTACTATGGCCTACAGGTTAAGGTCTTAACTCTTACTCTGGCCTATTGGTTAAGGTCTTAACTTTTACTCTGGCCTACTGGTTACGGTCTTAACTCTTACTCTGGCCTAATAGCTAAGGTCTTAGACTGGCACTCTGGCCTAATGGTTAAGGTCTTAACTCTTACTCTGGCCTAATAGCTAAGGTCTTAGACTCGTACACTGGCCTAATGGTTAAGGTCTTAACTCTTACTCTGGCCTAATAGCTAAGGTCTTAACTCTTACTCTGGTCTAATAACTAAGGTCTTAGACTCGTACTCTGGCCTAATAGCTAAGGTCTTAGAGTCGTACTATGGCCTACTGGTTAAGGTCTTAACTCTTACTCTGTCCTTCTGGTTAAGGTCTTAACTCTTACTCTGGCCTAATAGCTAAGGTCTTAGAGTCGTACTCTGGCCAATTGGTTAAGGTCTTAACTCTTACTCTGTCCTTCTGGTTAAGGTCTTAACTCTTACTCTGGCCTAATAGCTAAGTTCTTAGACTCGTACTATGGCCTACAGGTTAAGGTCTTAACTCGTACTTTGGCCTACAGGTTAAGGTCTTAACTCTTACTCTGGCCTACAGGTTAAGGTCTTAACTCTTACTCTGGCCTAATAGCTAAGTTCTTAATTCTTACTCTGGCCTAATAGCTAAGATCTTAGACTCGTACTCTGGCCTAATGATTAAGGTCTTAACTCTTACTCTGGCCTAATGGTTAAGGTCTTAACTCTTACTCTGGCCTACTGGTTAAGGTCTTAACTCTTACTCTGGCCTAATAGCTAAGGTCTTAGACTCGTACTATGGCCTAATAGCTAAGGTCTTAGACTCGTACTTTGGCATACTTGTTAAGGTCTTAACTCTTACTCTGGCCTAATAGCTACGGTCTTAGACTCGTTCTATGGCCTACAGGTTAAGGTCTTAACTCTTACTCTGGCCTAATAGCTAAGGTCTTAGACTCGTACTATGGCCTACAGGTTAAGGTCTTAACTCTTACTCTGGCCTACTGGTTAAGGACTTAACTCTTACTCTGGCCTAATAGCTAAGGTCTTAGACTGGTACTCTGGCCTTATGGTTAAGGTCTTAACTCTTACTCTGGCCTAATAGCTAAGGTCTTAAACTGGTACTCTGGCCTAATGGTTAAGGTCTTAACTCTTACTCTGGCCTAATAACTAAGGTCTTAGACTCGTACTATGGCCTACTGGTTAAGGTCTTAACTCTTACTCTGGCCTACTGGTTAAGGTCTTAACTCTTACTCTGGCCTACTGGTTAAGGTCTTAACTCTTACTCTGACCTACTGGTTAAGGTCTTAACTCTTACTCTGGCCTAATAGCTAAGGTCTTAGACTCTTACTCTGGCCTACTGGTTAAGGTCTTAACTCTTACTCTGGCCTACTGGTTAAGGTCTTAACTCTTACTCTGGCCTAATAGCTAAGGTCTTAGACTCGTACTCTGGCCTAATGGTTAAGGTCTTAACTCTTATGCTGGCCTACTGGTTAAGGTCTTAACTCTTACTCTGGCCTAATAGCTAAGGTCTTAACTCTTACTCTGGCCTAATAGCTAAGGTCTTAGACTCGTACTCTGGCCTAATAGCTAAGGTCTTAACTCTTACTCTGGCCTAATAGCTAAGGTCTTAACTCTTACTCTGGCCTAATAGCTAAGGTCAAAGATCGTACTCTGGCCTAATGGTTAAGGTCTTAACTCTTACTCTGGCCTAATAGCTAAGGTCTTAGACTGGTACTCTGGCCTAATGGTTAAGGTCTTAACTCTTACACTGGCCTAACAGATAAGGTCTTAACT
The DNA here is from genome assembly GCF_964204655.1 of Triturus cristatus. Classification (NCBI taxonomy): domain Eukaryota; kingdom Metazoa; phylum Chordata; class Amphibia; order Caudata; family Salamandridae; genus Triturus; species Triturus cristatus. The sequence goes on along the minus strand of NC_140584.1, from coordinate 1,388,915 downwards.
CTTACTCTGGCCTACTGGTTAAGGTCTTAACTCTTACTCTTGCCTAATAGCTAAGGTCTTAGACTCGTACTCTGGCCGAATGGTTAAGGTCTTAACTCTTACTCTGGCCTACGTGTTAAGGTCTTAACTCTTACTCTGGTCTAATAGCTAAGGTCTTAGCCTCGTACTATGGCCTACAGGTTAAGGTCTTAACTCTTACTCTGGCCTATTGGTTAAGGTCTTAACTTTTACTCTGGCCTACTGGTTAAGGTCTTAACTCTTACTCTGGCCTAATAGCTAAGGTCTTAGACTGGCACTCTGGCCTAATGGTTAAGGTCTTAACTCTTACTCTGGCCTAATAGCTAAGGTCTTAGACTCGTACACTGGCCTAATGGTTAAGGTCTTAACTCTTACTCTGGCCTAATAGCTAAGGTCCTAACTCTTACTCTGGTCTAATAACTAAGGTCTTAACTCTTACTCTGGCCTACAGGTTAAGGTCTTAACTCTTACTCTGGCCTACAGGTTAAGGTCTTAACTCTTACTCTGGCCTACTGGTTAAGGTCTTAACTCTTACTCTGGCCTAATAGCTAAGGTCTTAGAGTCGTACTCTGGCCTACTGGTTAAGGTCTTAACTCTTACTCTGTCCTTCTGGTTAAGGTCTTAACTCTTACTCTGGCCTAATAGCTAAGTTCTTAGACTCGTACTATGGCCTACAGGTTAAGGTCTTAACTCTTACTCTGGCCTACAGGTTAATGTCTTAACTCTTACTCTGGCCTAATAGCTAAGTTCTTAATTCTTACTCTGGCCTAATAGCTTAGATCTTAGACTCTTACTCTGGCCTAATGGTTAAGGTCTTAACTCTTACTCTGGCCTACTGGTTAAGGTCTTACCTCTTATTCTGGCCTAATAGCTAAGGTCTTAGACTCGTACTCTGGCCTAATGGATAAGGTCTTAACTCTTACTCTGGCCTAATAGCTAAGGTCTTAACTCTTACTCTGGACTAATAGCAAAGGTCCTAGACTCGTACTCTGGCATAATTGCTAAGGTCTTAACTCTTACTCTGGCCTAATAGCTAAGGTCTTAACTCTTACTCTGGCCTAATAGCTAAGGTCTTAGACTCATACTCTGGACTTATGGTTAAGGTCTTAACTCTTACTCTGGCCTAATAGCTAATGTCTTAGACTCGTACTCCGGCCTAATGGTTAAGGTCTTAACTCTTACTCTGGCCTAATGGTTAAGGTCTTAACTCTTACTCTGGCCTAATAGCTAAGGTCTTAGACTCGTACTCTGGCCTACTGGTTAAAGTCATAACTCTTACTCTGGCCTACTGGTTAAGGTCTTAACTCTTACTCTGGCCTAATAGCTAAGGTCTTAGACTCGTACTCTGGTCTAATGGTTAAGGTCTTAACTCTTACTCTCGCCTACTGGATAAGGTCTTAACTCTTACTCTGGCCTAAAAGCTAAGGTCTTAACCCTTACTCTGGCCTAATAGCTAAGGTCTTAGACTCGTACTATGGCCTACAGGTTAAGGTCTTAACTCTTACTCTGGCCTACTGGTTAAGGACTTAACTCTTGCTGTGGCCTAATAGCTAAGGTCTTAGACTCGTACTATGGCCTACAGGTTAAGGTCTTAACTCTTACTCTGGCCTACTGGTTAAGGTCTTAACTCTTACTCTGGCCTAATAGCTAAGGTCTTAGACTCATACTATGGCCTAATAGCTAAGGTCTTAGACTCGTACTCTGGCATACTTGTTAAGATCTTAACTCTTACTCTGGCCTAATAGCTACGGTCTTAGACTCGTACTATGGCCTACAGGTTAAGGTCTTAACTCTTACTCTGGCCTAATAGCTAAGGTCTTAGACTCGTACTATGGCCTACAGGTTAAGGTCTTATCTCTTACTCTGGCCTACTGGTTAAGGACTTAACTCTTACTCTGGCCTAATAGCTAAGGTCTTAGACTGGTACTCTGGCCTAATGGTTAAGGTCTTAACTCTTACTCTGGCCTAATAGCTAAGGTCTTAGACTCGTACTCTGGCCTAATGGTTAAGGTCTTAACTCTTACTCTGGCCTAATAACTAAGGTCTTAGACTCGTACTATGGCCTACTGGTTAAGGTCTTAACTCTTACTCTGGCCTACTGGTTAAGGTCTTAACTCTTACTCTGGCCTACTGGTTAAGGTCTTAACTCTTACTCTGACCTACTGGTTAAGGTCTTAACTCTTACTCTGGCCTAATAGCTAAGGTCTTAGACTCTTACTCTGGCCTACTGGTTAAGGTCTTAACTCTTACTCTGGCCTACTGGTTAAGGTCTTAACTCTTACTCTGGCCTAATAGCTAAGGTCTTAGACTCGTACTCTGGCCTAATGGTTAAGGTCTTAACTCTTATGCTGGCCTACTGGTTAAGGTCTTAACTCTTACTCTGGCCTAATAGCTAAGGTCTTAACTCTTACTCTGGCCTAATAGCTAAGGTCTTAGACTCGTACTCTGGCCTAATAGCTACGGTCTTAACTCTTACTCTGGCCTAATAGCTAAGGTCAAAGATCGTACTCTGGCCTAATGGTTAAGGTCTTAACTCTTACTCTGGCCTAATAGCTAAGGTCTTAGACTGGTACTCTGGCCTAATGGTTAAGGTCTTAACTCTTACACTGGCCTAACAGATAAGGTCTTAACTCTTACTCTGGCCTACTGGTTAAGGTCTTAACTGTTACTCTTGCCTAATAGCTAAGGTCTTAGACTCGTACTCTGGCCTAATGGTTAAGGTCTTAACTCTTACTCTGGCCTATGTGTTAAGGTCTTAACTCTTACTCTGGTCTAATAGCTAAGGTCTTAGCCTCGTACTCTGGCCTACAGGTTAAGGTCTTAACTCTTACTCTGGCCTATTGGTTAAGGTCTTAACTTTTACTCTGGCCTACTGGTTACAGTCTTAACTCTTACTCTGGCCTAATAGCTAAGGTCTTAGACTGGCACTCTGGCCTAATGGTTAAGGTCTTAACTCTTACTCTGGCCTAATAGCTAAGGTCTTAGGCTCGTACACTGGCCTAATGGTTAAGGTCTTAACTCTTACTCTGGCCTAATAGCTAAGGTCTTAACTCTTACTCTGGTCTAATAACTAAGGTCTTAGACTCGTACTCTGGCCTAATAGCTAAGGTCTTAGAGTCGTACTATGGCCTACTGGTTAAGGTCTTAACTCTTACTCTGTCCTTCTGGTTAAGGTCTTAACTCTTACTCTGGCCTAATAGCTAAGGTCTTAGAGTCGTACTCTGGCCTACTGGTTAAGGTCTTAACTCTTACTCTGTCCTTCTGGTTAAGGTCTTAACTCTTACTCTGGCCTAATAGCTAAGTTCTTAGACTCGTACTATGGCCTACAGGTTAAGGTCTTAACTCGTACTCTGGCCTACAGGTTAAGGTCTTAACTCTTACTCTGGCCTACAGGTTAAGGTCTTAACTCTTACTCTGGCCTAATAGCTAAGTTCTTAATTCTTACTCTGGCCTAATAGCAAGGATCTTAGACTCGTACTCTGGCCTAATGATTAAGGTCTTAACTCTTACTCTGGCCTAATGGTTAAGGTCTTAACTCTTACTCTGGCCTACTGGTTAAGGTCTTACCTCTTACTCTGGCCTAATAGCTAAGGTCTTAGACTCGTACTCTGGCCTAATGGATAAGGTCTTAACTCTTACTCTGGCCTAATAGCTAAGGTCTTAACTCTTACTCTGGCCTAATAGCAAAGGTCCTAGACTCGTACTCTGGCATAATAGCTAAGGTCTTAACTCTTACTCTGGCCTAATAGCTAAGGTCTTAACTCTTACTCTGGCCTAATAGCTAAGGTCTTAGACTCATACTCTGGACTAATGGTTAAGGTCTTAACTCTTACTCTGGCCTAATGGTTAAGGTCTTAACTCTTACTCTGGCCTAATAGCTAAGGTCTTAGACTCGTACTCTGGCCTACTGGTTAAAGTCATAACTCTTACTCTGGCCTACTGGTTAAGGTCTTAACTCTTACTCTGGCCTAATAGCTAAGGTCTTAGACTCGTACTCTGGTCTAATGGTTAAGGTCTTAACTCTTACTCTCGCCTACTGGATAAGGTTTTAACTCTTACTCTGGCATAATAGCTAAGGTCTTAGACTCGTACTCTGGCCTAATGGTTAAGGTCTTAACTCTTACTCTGGCCTAAAAGCTAAGGTCTTAACCCTTACTCTGGCCTAATAGCTAAGGTCTTAGACTCGTACTATGGCCTACAGGTTAAGGTCTTAACTCTTACTCTGGCCTACTGGTTAAGGACTTAACTCTTACTGTGGCCTAATAGCTAAGGTCTTAGACTCGTACTATGGCGTACAGGTTAAGGTCTTAACTCTTACTCTGGCCTACTGGTTAAGGTCTTAACTCTTACTCTGGCCTAATAGCTAAGGTCTTAGACTCGTACTATGGCCTAATAGCTAAGGTTTTAGACTCGTACTCTGGCATACTTGTTAAGGTCTTAACTCTTACTCTGGCCTAATAGCTACGGTCTTAGACTCTTACTATGGCCTACAGGTTAAGGTCTTAACTCTTACTCTGGCCTACTGGTTAAGGACTTAACTCTTACTCTGGCCTAATAGCTAAGGTCTTAGACTGGTACTCTGGCCTAATGGTTAAGGTCTTAACTCTTACTCTGGCCTAATAGCTAAGGTCTTAGACTCGTACTCTGGCCTAATGGTTAAGGTCTTAACTCTTACTCTGGCCTAATAACTAAGGTCTTAGACTCGTACTATGGCCTACTGGTTAAGGTCTTAACTCTTACTCTGGCCTACTGGTTAAGGTCTTAACTCTTACTCTGGCCTACTGGTTAAGGTCTTAACTCTTACTCTGACCTACTGGTTAAGGTCTTAACTCTTACTCTGGCCTAATAGCTAAGGTCTTAGACTCTTAATCTGGCCTACTGGTTAAGGTCTTAACTCTTACTCTGGCCTAATAGCTAAGGTCTTAGACTCGTACTCTGGCCTAATGGTTAAGGTCTTAACTCTTATGCTGGCCTACTGGTTAAGGTCTTAACTCTTACTCTGGCCGAATAGCTAAGGTCTTAACTCTTACTCTGGCCTAATAGCTAAGGTCTTGGACTCGTACTCTGGCCTAATAGCTAAGGTCTTAACTCTTACTCTGGCCGAATAGCTAAGGTCTTAACTCTTACTCTGGCCTAATAGCTAAGGTCTTAACTCTTACGCTGGCCTAATAGCTAAGGTCTTAGACTCGTACTCTGGTCTAATGGTTAAGGTCTTAACTCTTACTCTCGCCTACTGGATAAGGTTTTAACTCTTACTCTGGCATAATAGCTAAGGTCTTAGACTCGTACTCTGGCCTAATGGTTAAGGTCTTAACTCTTACTCTGGCCTAAAAGCTAAGGTCTTAACCCTTACTCTGGCCTAATAGCTAAGGTCTTAGACTCGTACTATGGCCTACAGGTTAAGGTCTTAACTCTTACTCTGGCCTACTGGTTAAGGACTTAACTCTTACTGTGGCCTAATAGCTAAGGTCTTAGACTCGTACTATGGCGTACAGGTTAAGGTCTTAACTCTTACTCTGGCCTACTGGTTAAGGTCTTAACTCTTACTCTGGCCTAATAGCTAAGGTCTTAGACTCGTACTATGGCCTAATAGCTAAGGTTTTAGACTCGTACTCTGGCATACTTGTTAAGGTCTTAACTCTTACTCTGGCCTAATAGCTACGGTCTTAGACTCTTACTATGGCCTACAGGTTAAGGTCTTAACTCTTACTCTGGCCTACTGGTTAAGGACTTAACTCTTACTCTGGCCTAACAGCTAAGGTCTTAGACTGGTACTCTGGCCTAATGGTTAAGGTCTTAACTCTTACTCTGGCCTAATAGCTAAGGTCTTAGACTCGTACTCTGGCCTAATGGTTAAGGTCTTAACTCTTACTCTGGCCTAATAACTAAGGTCTTAGACTCGTACTATGGCCTACTGGTTAAGGTCTTAACTCTTACTCTGGCCTACTGGTTAAGGTCTTAACTCTTACTCTGGCCTACTGGTTAAGGTCTTAACTCTTACTCTGACCTACTGGTTAAGGTCTTAACTCTTACTCTGGCCTAATAGCTAAGGTCTTAGACTCTTAATCTGGCCTACTGGTTAAGGTCTTAACTCTTACTCTGGCCTAATAGCTAAGGTCTTAGACTCGTACTCTGGCCTAATGGTTAAGGTCTTAACTCTTATGCTGGCCTACTGGTTAAGGTCTTAACTCTTACTCTGGCCGAATAGCTAAGGTCTTAACTCTTACTCTGGCCTAATAGCTAAGGTCTTAGACTCGTACTCTGGCCTAATAGCTAAGGTCTTAACTCTTACTCTGGCCTAATAGCTAAGGTCAAAGATCGTACTCTGGCCTAATGGTTAAGGTCTTAACTCTTACTCTGGCCTAATAGCTAAGGTCTTAGACTGGTACTCTGGCCTAATGGTTAAGGTCTTAACTCTTACACTGGCCTAACAGATAAGGTCTTAACTCTTACTCTGGCCTACTGGTTAAGGTCTTAACTCTTACTCTTGCCTAATAGCTAAGGTCTTAGACTCGTACTCTGGCCTAATGGTTAAGGTCTTAACTCTTACTCTGGCCTACGTGTTAAGGTCTTAACTCTTACTCTGGTCTAATAGCTAAGGTCTTAGCCTCGTAATATGGCCTACAAGTTAAGGTCTTAACTCTTACTCTGGCCTATTGGTTAAGGTCTTATCTTTTACTCTGGCCTACTGGTTAAGGTCTTAACTCTTACTCTGTCCTAATAGCTAAGGTCTTAGACTGGCACTCTGGCCTAATGGTTAAGGTCTTAACTCTTACTCTGGCCTAATAGCTAAGGTCTTAGACTCGTACACTGGCCTAATGGTTAAGGTCTTAACTCTTACTCTGGCCTAATAGCTAAGGTCTTAACTCTTACTCTGGTCTAATAACTAAGGTCTTAGACTCGTACTATGGCCTACAGGTTAAGGTCTTAACTCTTACTCTGGCCTACAGGTTAAGGTCTTAACTCTTACTCTGGCCTACTGGTTAAGGTCTTAACTCTTACTCTGGCCTAATAGCTAAGGTCTTAGAGTCGTACTCTGGCCTACTGGTTAAGGTCTTAACTCTTACTCTGTCCTTCTGGTTAAGGTCTTAACTCTTACTCTGGCCTAATAGCTAAGTTCTTAGACTCGTACTATGGCCTACAGGTTAAGGTCTTAACTCGTACTCTGGCCTACAGGTTAAGGTCTTAATTCTTACTCTGGCCTACAGGTTAAGTTCTTAACTCTTACTCTGGCCTAATAGCTAAGTTCTTAATTCTTACTCTGGCCTAATAGCTTAGATCTTAGACTCGTACTCTGGCCTAATGATTAAGGTCTTAACTCTTACTCTGGCCTAATGGTTAAGGTCTTAACTCTTACTCTGGCCTACTGGTTAAGGTCTTACCTCTTACTCTGGCCTAATAGCTAATGTCTTAGACTCGTACTCTGGCCTAATGGATAAGGTCTTAACTCTTACTCTGGCCTAATAGCTAAGGTCTTAACTCTTACTCTGGCCTAATAGCAAAGGTCCTAGACTCGTACTCTGGCATAATAGCTAAGGTCTTAACTCTTACTCTGGCCTAATAGCTAAGGTCTTAACTCTTACTCTGGCCTAATAGCTAAGGTCTTAGACTCATACTCTGGACTAATGGTTAAGGTCTTAACTCTTACTCTGGCCTAATAGCTAATGTCTTAGACTCGTACTCCGGCCTAATGGTTAAGGTCGTAACTCTTACTCTGGCCTAATGGTTAAGGTCTTAACTCTTACTCTGGCCTAATAGCTAAGGTCTTAGACTCGTACTCTGGCCTACTGGTTAAAGTCATAACTCTTACTCTCGCCTACTGGATAAGGTCTTAACTCTTACTCTGGCATAATAGCTAAGGTCTTAGACTCGTACTCTGGCCTAATGGTTAAGGTCTTAACTCTTACTCTGGCCTAAAAGCTAAGGTCTTAACCCTTACTCTGGCCTAATAGCTAAGGTCTTAGACTCGTACTATGGCCTACAGGTTAAGTTCTTAACTCTTACTCTGGCCTACTGGTTAAGGACTTAACTCTTACTGTGGCCTAATAGCTAAGGTCTTAGACTCGTACTATGGCCTAATAGCTAAGGTCTTAGACTCGTACTCTGGCATACTTTTTAAGGTCTTAACTCTTACTCTGGCCTAATAGCTACGGTCTTAAACTCGTACTATGGCCTACAGGTTAAGGTCTTATCTCTTACTCTGGCCTACTGGTTAAGGACTTAACTCTTACTCTGGCCTAATAGCTAAGGTCTTAGACTGGTACTCTGGCCTAATGGTTAAGGTCTTAACTCTTACTCTGGCCTAATAGCTAAGGTCTTAGACTCGTACTCTGGCCTAATGGTTAAGGTCTTAACTCTTACTCTGGCCTAATAACTAAGGTCTTAGACTCGTACTATGGCCTACTGGTTAAGGTCTTAACTCTTACTCTGGCCTACTGGTTAAGGTCTTAACTCTTACTCTGGCCTACTGGTTAAGGTCTTAACTCTTACTCTGACCTACTGGTTAAGGTCTTAACTCTTACTCTGGCCTAATAGCTAAGGTCTTAGACTCTTACTCTGGCCTACTGGTTAAGGTCTTAACTCTTACTCTGGCCTACTGGTTAAGGTCTTAACTCTTACTCTGGCCTAATAGCTAAGGTCTTAGACTCGTACTCTGGCCTAATGGTTAAGGTCTTAACTCTTATGCTGGCCTACTGGTTAAGGTCTTAACTCTTACTCTGGCCTAATAGCTAAGGTCTTAACTCTTACTCTGGCCTAATAGCTAAGGTCTTAGACTCGTACTCTGGCCTAATAGCTAAGGTCTTAACTCTTACTCTGGCCTAATAGCTACGGTCTTAACTCTTACTCTGGCCTAATAGCTAAGGTCAAAGATCGTACTCTGGCCTAATGGTTAAGGTCTTAACTCTTACTCTGGCCTAATAGCTAAGGTCTTAGACTGGTACTCTGGCCTAATGGTTAAGGTCTTAACTCTTACACTGGCCTAACAGATAAGGTCTTAACTCTTACTCTGGCCTACTGGTTAAGGTCTTAACTCTTACTCTTGCCTAATAGCTAAGGTCTTAGACTCGTACTCTGGCCTAATGGTTAAGGTCTTAACTCTTACTCTGGCCTACGTGTTAAGGTCTTAACTCTTACTCTGGTCTAATAGCTAAGGTCTTAGCCTCGTACTATGGCCTACAGGTTAAGGTCTTAACTCTTACTCTGGCCTATTGGTTAAGGTCTTAACTTTTACTCTGGCCTACTGGTTACGGTCTTAACTCTTACTCTGGCCTAATAGCTAAGGTCTTAGACTGGCACTCTGGCCTAATGGTTAAGGTCTTAACTCTTACTCTGGCCTAATAGCTAAGGTCTTAGACTCGTACACTGGCCTAATGGTTAAGGTCTTAACTCTTACTCTGGCCTAATAGCTAAGGTCTTAACTCTTACTCTGGTCTAATAACTAAGGTCTTAGACTCGTACTCTGGCCTAATAGCTAAGGTCTTAGAGTCGTACTATGGCCTACTGGTTAAGGTCTTAACTCTTACTCTGTCCTTCTGGTTAAGGTCTTAACTCTTACTCTGGCCTAATAGCTAAGGTCTTAGAGTCGTACTCTGGCCAATTGGTTAAGGTCTTAACTCTTACTCTGTCCTTCTGGTTAAGGTCTTAACTCTTACTCTGGCCTAATAGCTAAGTTCTTAGACTCGTACTATGGCCTACAGGTTAAGGTCTTAACTCGTACTCTGGCCTACAGGTTAAGGTCTTAACTCTTACTCTGGCCTACAGGTTAAGGTCTTAACTCTTACTCTGGCCTAATAGCTAAGTTCTTAATTCTTACTCTGGCCTAATAGCTAAGATCTTAGACTCGTACTCTGGCCTAATGATTAAGGTCTTAACTCTTACTCTGGCCTAATGGTTAAGGTCTTAACTCTTACTCTGGCCTACTGGTTAAGGTCTTAACTCTTACTCTGGCCTAATAGCTAAGGTCTTAGACTCGTACTATGGCCTAATAGCTAAGGTCTTAGACTCGTACTTTGGCATACTTGTTAAGGTCTTAACTCTTACTCTGGCCTAATAGCTACGGTCTTAGACTCGTTCTATGGCCTACAGGTTAAGGTCTTAACTCTTACTCTGGCCTAATAGCTAAGGTCTTAGACTCGTACTATGGCCTACAGGTTAAGGTCTTAACTCTTACTCTGGCCTACTGGTTAAGGACTTAACTCTTACTCTGGCCTAATAGCTAAGGTCTGAGACTGGTACTCTGGCCTTATGGTTAAGGTCTTAACTCTTACTCTGGCCTAATAGCTAAGGTCTTAAACTGGTACTCTGGCCTAATGGTTAAGGTCTTAACTCTTACTCTGGCCTAATAACTAAGGTCTTAGACTCGTACTATGGCCTACTGGTTAAGGTCTTAACTCTTACTCTGGCCTACTGGTTAAGGTCTTAACTCTTACTCTGGCCTACTGGTTAAGGTCTTAACTCTTACTCTGACCTACTGGTTAAGGTCTTAACTCTTACTCTGGCCTAATAGCTAAGGTCTTAGACTCTTACTCTGGCCTACTGGTTAAGGTCTTAACTCTTACTCTGGCCTACTGGTTAAGGTCTTAACTCTTACTCTGGCCTAATAGCTAAGGTCTTAGACTCGTACTCTGGCCTAATGGTTAAGGTCTTAACTCTTATGCTGGCCTACTGGTTAAGGTCTTAACTCTTACTCTGGCCTAATAGCTAAGGTCTTAACTCTTACTCTGGCCTAATAGCTAAGGTCTTAGACTCGTACTCTGGCCTAATAGCTAAGGTCTTAACTCTTACTCTGGCCTAATAGCTAAGGTCTTAACTCTTACTCTGGCCTAATAGCTAAGGTCAAAGATCGTACTCTGGCCTAATGGTTAAGGTCTTAACTCTTACTCTGGCCTAATAGCTAAGGTCTTAGACTGGTACTCTGGCCTAATGGTTAAGGTCTTAACTCTTACACTGGCCTAACAGATAAGGTCTTAACTCTTACTCTGGCCTACTGGTTAAGGTCTTAACTCTTACTCTTGCCTAATAGCTAAGGTCTTAGACTCGTACTCTGGCCGAATGGTTAAGGTCTTAACTCTTACTCTGGCCTACGTGTTAAGGTCTCAACTCTTACTCTGGTCTAATAGCTAAGGTCTTAGCCTCGTACTATGGCCTACAGGTTAAGGTCTTAACTCTTACTCTGGCCTATTGGTTAAGGTCTTAACTTTTACTCTGGCCTACTGGTTAAGGTCTTAACTCTTACTCTGGCCTAATAGCTAAGGTCTTAGACTGGCACTCTGGCCTAATGGTTAAGGTCTTAACTCTTACTCTGGCCTAATAGCTAAGGTCTTAGACTCGTACACTGGCCTAATGGTTAAGGTCTTAACTCTTACTCTGGCCTAATAGCTAAGGTCCTAACTCTTACTCTGGTCTAATAACTAAGGTCTTAACTCTTACTCTGGCCTACAGGTTAAGGTCTTAACTCTTACTCTGGCCTACTGGTTAAGGTCTTAACTCTTACTCTGGCCTAATAGCTAAGGTCTTAGAGTCGTACTCTGGCCTACTGGTTAAGGTCTTAACTCTTACTCTGTCCTTCTGGTTAAGGTCTTAACTCTTACTCTGGCCTAATAGCTAAGTTCTTAGACTCGTACTATGGCCTACAGGTTAAGGTCTTAACTCGTACTCTGGCCTACAGGTTAAGGTCTTAACTCTTACTCTGGCCTACAGGTTAATGTCTTAACTCTTACTCTGGCCTAATAGCTAAGTTCTTAATTCTTACTCTGGCCTAATAGCTTAGATCTTAGACTCTTACTCTGGCCTAATGGTTAAGGTCTTAACTCTTACTCTGGCCTACTGGTTAAGGTCTTACCTCTTATTCTGGCCTAATAGCTAAGGTCTTAGACTCGTACTCTGGCCTAATGGATAAGGTCTTAACTCTTACTCTGGCCTAATAGCTAAGGTCTTAACTCTTACTCTGGACTAATAGCAAAGGTCCTAGACTCTTACTCTGGCATAATTGCTAAGGTCTTAACTCTTACTCTGGCCTAATAGCTAAGGTCTTAACTCTTACTCTGGCCTAATAGCTAAGGTCTTAGACTCATACTCTGGACTTATGGTTAAGGTCTTAACTCTTACTCTGGCCTAATAGCTAATGTCTTAGACTCGTACTCCGGCCTAATGGTTAAGGTCTTAACTCTTACTCTGGCCTAATGGTTAAGGTCTTAACTCTTACTCTGGCCTAATAGCTAAGGTCTTAGACTCGTACTCTGGCCTACTGGTTAAAGTCATAACTCTTACTCTGGCCTACTGGTTAAGGTCTTAACTCTTACTCTGGCCTAATAGCTAAGGTCTTAGACTCGTACTCTGGTCTAATGGTTAAGGTCTTAGACTCGTACTCTGGCCTAATAGCTAAGGTCTTAACTCTTACTCTGGCCTAATAGCTACGGTCTTAACTCTTACTCTGGCCTAATAGCTAAGGTCAAAGATCGTACTCTGGCCTAATGGTTAAGGTCTTAACTCTTACTCTGGCCTAATAGCTAAGGTCTTAGACTGGTACTCTGGCCTAATGGTTAAGGTCTTAACTCTTACACTGGCCTAACAGATAAGGTCTTAACTCTTACTCTGGCCTACTGGTTAAGGTCTTAACTCTTACACTGGCCTAACAGATAAGGTCTTAACTCTTATGCTGGCCTACTGGTTAAGGTCTTAACTCTTACTCTGGCCTAATAGCTAAGGTCTTAACTCTTACTCTGGCCTAATAGCTAAGGTCTTAGACTCGTACTCTGGCCTAATAGCTAAGGTCTTAACTCTTACTCTGGCCTAATAGCTACGGTCTTAACTCTTACTCTGGCCTAATAGCTAAGGTCAAAGATCGTACTCTGGCCTAATGGTTAAGGTCTTAACTCTTACTCTGGCCTAATAGCTAAGGTCTTAGACTGGTACTCTGGCCTAATGGTTAAGGTCTTAACTCTTACACTGGCCTAACAGATAAGGTCTTAACTCTTACTCTGGCCTACTGGTTAAGGTCTTAACTCTTACTCTTGCCTAATAGCTAAGGTCTTAGACTCGTACTCTGGCCTAATGGTTAAGGTCTTAACTCTTACTCTGGCCTACGTGTTAAGGTCTTAACTCTTACTCTGGTCTAATAGCTAAGGTCTTAGCCTCGTACTATGGCCTACAGGTTAAGGTCTTAACTCTTACTCTGGCCTATTGGTTAAGGTCTTAACTTTTACTCTGGCCTACTGGTTACGGTCTTAACTCTTACTCTGGCCTAATAGCTAAGGTCTTAGACTGGCACTCTGGCCTAATGGTTAAGGTCTTAACTCTTACTCTGGCCTAATAGCTAAGGTCTTAGACTCGTACACTGGCCTAATGGTTAAGGTCTTAACTCTTACTCTGGCCTAATAGCTAAGGTCTTAACTCTTACTCTGGTCTAATAACTAAGGTCTTAGACTCGTACTCTGGCCTAATAGCTAAGGTCTTAGAGTCGTACTATGGCCTACTGGTTAAGGTCTTAACTCTTACTCTGTCCTTCTGGTTAAGGTCTTAACTCTTACTCTGGCCTAATAGCTAAGGTCTTAGAGTCGTACTCTGGCCAATTGGTTAAGGTCTTAACTCTTACTCTGTCCTTCTGGTTAAGGTCTTAACTCTTACTCTGGCCTAATAGCTAAGTTCTTAGACTCGTACTATGGCCTACAGGTTAAGGTCTTAACTCGTACTCTGGCCTACAGGTTAAGGTCTTAACTCTTACTCTGGCCTACAGGTTAAGGTCTTAACTCTTACTCTGGCCTAATAGCTAAGTTCTTAATTCTTACTCTGGCCTAATAGCTAAGATCTTAGACTCGTACTCTGGCCTAATGATTAAGGTCTTAACTCTTACTCTGGCCTAATGGTTAAGGTCTTAACTCTTACTCTGGCCTACTGGTTAAGGTCTTAACTCTTACTCTGGCCTAATAGCTAAGGTCTTAGACTCGTACTATGGCCTAATAGCTAAGGTCTTAGACTCGTACTTTGGCATACTTGTTAAGGTCTTAACTCTTACTCTGGCCTAATAGCTACGGTCTTAGACTCGTTCTATGGCCTACAGGTTAAGGTCTTAACTCTTACTCTGGCCTAATAGCTAAGGTCTTAGACTCGTACTATGGCCTACAGGTTAAGGTCTTAACTCTTACTCTGGCCTACTGGTTAAGGACTTAACTCTTACTCTGGCCTAATAGCTAAGGTCTGAGACTGGTACTCTGGCCTTATGGTTAAGGTCTTAACTCTTACTCTGGCCTAATAGCTAAGGTCTTAAACTGGTACTCTGGCCTAATGGTTAAGGTCTTAACTCTTACTCTGGCCTAATAACTAAGGTCTTAGACTCGTACTATGGCCTACTGGTTAAGGTCTTAACTCTTACTCTGGCCTACTGGTTAAGGTCTTAACTCTTACTCTGGCCTACTGGTTAAGGTCTTAACTCTTACTCTGACCTACTGGTTAAGGTCTTAACTCTTACTCTGGCCTAATAGCTAAGGTCTTAGACTCTTACTCTGGCCTACTGGTTAAGGTCTTAACTCTTACTCTGGCCTAATAGCTAAGGTCTTAGACTCGTACTCTGGCCTAATGGTTAAGGTCTTAACTCTTATGCTGGCCTACTGGTTAAGGTCTTAACTCTTACTCTGGCCTAATAGCTAAGGTCTTAACTCTTACTCTGGCCTAATAGCTAAGGTCTTAGACTCGTACTCTGGCCTAATAGCTAAGGTCTTAACTCTTACTCTGGCCTAATAGCTAAGGTCTTAACTCTTACTCTGGCCTAATAGCTAAGGTCAAAGATCGTACTCTGGCCTAATGGTTAAGGTCTTAACTCTTACTCTGGCCTAATAGCTAAGGTCTTAGACTGGTACTCTGGCCTAATGGTTAAGGTCTTAACTCTTACACTGGCCTAACAGATAAGGTCTTAACTCTTACTCTGGCCTACTGGTTAAGGTCTTAACTCTTACTCTTGCCTAATAGCTAAGGTCTTAGACTCGTACTCTGGCCGAATGGTTAAGGTCTTAACTCTTACTCTGGCCTACGTGTTAAGGTCTTAACTCTTACTCTGGTCTAATAGCTAAGGTCTTAGCCTCGTACTATGGCCTACAGGTTAAGGTCTTAACTCTTACTCTGGCCTATTGGTTAAGGTCTTAACTTTTACTCTGGCCTACTGGTTAAGGTCTTAACTCTTACTCTGGCCTAATAGCTAAGGTCTTAGACTGGCACTCTGGCCTAATGGTTAAGGTCTTAACTCTTACTCTGGCCTAATAGCTAAGGTCTTAGACTCGTACACTGGCCTAATGGTTAAGGTCTTAACTCTTACTCTGGCCTAATAGCTAAGGTCCTAACTCTTACTCTGGTCTAATAACTAAGGTCTTAACTCTTACTCTGGCCTACAGGTTAAGGTCTTAACTCTTACTCTGGCCTACAGGTTAAGGTCTTAACTCTTACTCTGGCCTACTGGTTAAGGTCTTAACTCTTACTCTGGCCTAATAGCTAAGGTCTTAGAGTCGTACTCTGGCCTACTGGTTAAGGTCTTAACTCTTACTCTGTCCTTCTGGTTAAGGTCTTAACTCTTACTCTGGCCTAATAGCTAAGTTCTTAGACTCGTACTATGGCCTACAGGTTAAGGTCTTAACTCGTACTCTGGCCTACAGGTTAAGGTCTTAACTCTTACTCTGGCCTACAGGTTAATGTCTTAACTCTTACTCTGGCCTAATAGCTAAGTTCTTAATTCTTACTCTGGCCTAATAGCTTAGATCTTAGACTCTTACTCTGGCCTAATGGTTAAGGTCTTAACTCTTACTCTGGCCTACTGGTTAAGGTCTTACCTCTTATTCTGGCCTAATAGCTAAGGTCTTAGACTCGTACTCTGGCCTAATGGATAAGGTCTTAACTCTTACTCTGGCCTAATAGCTAAGGTCTTAACTCTTACTCTGGACTAATAGCAAAGGTCCTAGACTCTTACTCTGGCATAATTGCTAAGGTCTTAACTCTTACTCTGGCCTAATAGCTAAGGTCTTAACTCTTACTCTGGCCTAATAGCTAAGGTCTTAGACTCATACTCTGGACTTATGGTTAAGGTCTTAACTCTTACTCTGGCCTAATAGCTAATGTCTTAGACTCGTACTCCGGCCTAATGGTTAAGGTCTTAACTCTTACTCTGGCCTAATGGTTAAGGTCTTAACTCTTACTCTGGCCTAATAGCTAAGGTCTTAGACTCGTACTCTGGCCTACTGGTTAAAGTCATAACTCTTACTCTGGCCTACTGGTTAAGGTCTTAACTCTTACTCTGGCCTAATAGCTAAGGTCTTAGACTCGTACTCTGGTCTAATGGTTAAGGTCTTAACTCTTACTCTCGCCTACTGGATAAGGTCTTAACTCTTACTCTGGCCTAAAAGCTAAGGTCTTAACCCTTACTCTGGCCTAATAGCTAAGGTCTTAGACTCGTACTATGGCCTACAGGTTAAGGTCTTAACTCTTACTCTGGCCTACTGGTTAAGGACTTAACTCTTGCTGTGGCCTAATAGCTAAGGTCTTAGACTCGTACTATGGCCTACAGGTTAAGGTCTTAACTCTTACTCTGGCCTACTGGTTAAGGTCTTAACTCTTACTCTGGCCTAATAGCTAAGGTCTTAGACTCATACTATGGCCTAATAGCTAAGGTCTTAGACTCGTACTCTGGCATACTTGTTAAGGTCTTAACTCTTACTCTGGCCTAATAGCTACGGTCTTAGACTCGTACTATGGCCTACAGGTTAAGGTCTTAACTCTTACTCTGGCCTAATAGCTAAGGTCTTAGACTCGTACTATGGCCTACAGGTTAAGGTCTTATCTCTTACTCTGGCCTACTGGTTAAGGACTTAACTCTTACTCTGGCCTAATAGCTAAGGTCTTAGACTGGTACTCTGGCCTAATGGTTAAGGTCTTAACTCTTACTCTGGCCTAATAGCTAAGGTCTTAGACTCGTACTCTGGCCTAATGGTTAAGGTCTTAACTCTTACTCTGGCCTAATAACTAAGGTCTTAGACTCGTACTATGGCCTACTGGTTAAGGTCTTAACTCTTACTCTGGCCTACTGGTTAAGGTCTTAACTCTTACTCTGGCCTACTGGTTAAGGTCTTAACTCTTACTCTGGCCTAATAGCTAAGGTCTTAGACTCTTACTCTGGCCTACTGGTTAAGGTCTTAACTCTTACTCTGGCCTACTGGTTAAGGTCTTAACTCTTACTCTGGCCTAATAGCTAAGGTCTTAGACTCGTACTCTGGCCTAATAGCTAAGGTCTTAACTCTTACTCTGGCCTAATAGCTACGGTCTTAACTCTTACTCTGGCCTAATAGCTAAGGTCAAAGATCGTACTCTGGCCTAATGGTTAAGGTCTTAACTCTTACTCTGGCCTAATAGCTAAGGTCTTAGACTGGTACTCTGGCCTAATGGTTAAGGTCTTAACTCTTACACTGGCCTAACAGATAAGGTCTTAACTCTTACTCTGGCCTACTGGTTAAGGTCTTAACTGTTACTCTTGCCTAATAGCTAAGGTCTTAGACTCGTACTCTGGCCTAATGGTTAAGGTCTTAACTCTTACTCTGGCCTATGTGTTAAGGTCTTAACTCTTACTCTGGTCTAATAGCTAAGGTCTTAGCCTCGTACTATGGCCTAC
Organism: Triturus cristatus; assembly: GCF_964204655.1. Classification (NCBI taxonomy): domain Eukaryota; kingdom Metazoa; phylum Chordata; class Amphibia; order Caudata; family Salamandridae; genus Triturus; species Triturus cristatus. The sequence goes on along the minus strand of NC_140584.1, from coordinate 1,371,253 downwards.
AGGTTAAGGTCTTAACTCTTACTCTGGCCTATTGGTTAAGGTCTTAACTTTTACTCTGGCCTACTGGTTACAGTCTTAACTCTTACTCTGGCCTAATAGCTAAGGTCTTAGACTGGCACTCTGGCCTAATGGTTAAGGTCTTAACTCTTACTCTGGCCTAATAGCTAAGGTCTTAGACTCGTACACTGGCCTAATGGTTAAGGTCTTAACTCTTACTCTGGCCTAATAGCTAAGGTCTTAACTCTTACTCTGGTCTAATAACTAAGGTCTTAGACTCGTACTCTGGCCTAATAGCTAAGGTCTTAGAGTCGTACTATGGCCTACTGGTTAAGGTCTTAACTCTTACTCTGTCCTTCTGGTTAAGGTCTTAACTCTTACTCTGGCCTAATAGCTAAGGTCTTAGAGTCGTACTCTGGCCTACTGGTTAAGGTCTTAACTCTTACTCTGTCCTTCTGGTTAAGGTCTTAACTCTTACTCTGGCCTAATAGCTAAGTTCTTAGACTCGTACTATGGCCTACAGGTTAAGGTCTTAACTCGTACTCTGGCCTACAGGTTAAGGTCTTAACTCTTACTCTGGCCTACAGGTTAAGGTCTTAACTCTTACTCTGGCCTAATAGCTAAGTTCTTAATTCTTACTCTGGCCTAATAGCTAAGATCTTAGACTCGTACTCTGGCCTAATGATTAAGGTCTTAACTCTTACTCTGGCCTAATGGTTAAGGTCTTAACTCTTACTCTGGCCTACTGGTTAAGGTCTTACCTCTTACTCTGGCCTAATAGCTAAGGTCTTAGACTCGTACTCTGGCCTAATGGATAAGGTCTTAACTCTTACTCTGGCCTAATAGCTAAGGTCTTAACTCTTACTCTGGCCTAATAGCAAAGGTCCTAGACTCGTACTCTGGCATAATAGCTAAGGTCTTAACTCTTACTCTGGCCTAATAGCTAAGGTCTTAACTCTTACTCTGGCCTAATAGCTAAGGTCTTAGACTCATACTCTGGACTAATGGTTAAGGTCTTAACTCTTACTCTGGCCTAATGGTTAAGGTCTTAACTCTTACTCTGGCCTAATAGCTAAGGTCTTAGACTCGTACTCTGGCCTACTGGTTAAAGTCATAACTCTTACTCTGGCCTACTGGTTAAGGTCTTAACTCTTACTCTGGCCTAATAGCTAAGGTCTTAGACTCGTACTCTGGTCTAATGGTTAAGGTCTTAACTCTTACTCTCGCCTACTGGATAAGGTTTTAACTCTTACTCTGGCATAATAGCTAAGGTCTTAGACTCGTACTCTGGCCTAATGGTTAAGGTCTTAACTCTTACTCTGGCCTAAAAGCTAAGGTCTTAACCCTTACTCTGGCCTAATAGCTAAGGTCTTAGACTCGTACTATGGCCTACAGGTTAAGGTCTTAACTCTTACTCTGGCCTACTGGTTAAGGACTTAACTCTTACTGTGGCCTAATAGCTAAGGTCTTAGACTCGTACTATGGCGTACAGGTTAAGGTCTTAACTCTTACTCTGGCCTACTGGTTAAGGTCTTAACTCTTACTCTGGCCTAATAGCTAAGGTCTTAGACTCGTACTATGGCCTAATAGCTAAGGTTTTAGACTCGTACTCTGGCATACTTGTTAAGGTCTTAACTCTTACTCTGGCCTAATAGCTACGGTCTTAGACTCTTACTATGGCCTACAGGTTAAGGTCTTAACTCTTACTCTGGCCTACTGGTTAAGGACTTAACTCTTACTCTGGCCTAATAGCTAAGGTCTTAGACTGGTACTCTGGCCTAATGGTTAAGGTCTTAACTCTTACTCTGGCCTAATAGCTAAGGTCTTAGACTCGTACTCTGGCCTAATGGTTAAGGTCTTAACTCTTACTCTGGCCTAATAACTAAGGTCTTAGACTCGTACTATGGCCTACTGGTTAAGGTCTTAACTCTTACTCTGGCCTACTGGTTAAGGTCTTAACTCTTACTCTGGCCTACTGGTTAAGGTCTTAACTCTTACTCTGACCTACTGGTTAAGGTCTTAACTCTTACTCTGGCCTAATAGCTAAGGTCTTAGACTCTTAATCTGGCCTACTGGTTAAGGTCTTAACTCTTACTCTGGCCTAATAGCTAAGGTCTTAGACTCGTACTCTGGCCTAATGGTTAAGGTCTTAACTCTTATGCTGGCCTACTGGTTAAGGTCTTAACTCTTACTCTGGCCGAATAGCTAAGGTCTTAACTCTTACTCTGGCCTAATAGCTAAGGTCGTAGACTCGTACTCTGGCCTAATAGCTAAGGTCTTAACTCTTACTCTGGCCGAATAGCTAAGGTCTTAACTCTTACTCTGGCCTAATAGCTAAGGTCTTAACTCTTACGCTGGCCTAATAGCTAAGGTCTTAGACTCGTACTCTGGTCTAATGGTTAAGGTCTTAACTCTTACTCTCGCCTACTGGATAAGGTTTTAACTCTTACTCTGGCATAATAGCTAAGGTCTTAGACTCGTACTCTGGCCTAATGGTTAAGGTCTTAACTCTTACTCTGGCCTAAAAGCTAAGGTCTTAACCCTTACTCTGGCCTAATAGCTAAGGTCTTAGACTCGTACTATGGCCTACAGGTTAAGGTCTTAACTCTTACTCTGGCCTACTGGTTAAGGACTTAACTCTTACTGTGGCCTAATAGCTAAGGTCTTAGACTCGTACTATGGCGTACAGGTTAAGGTCTTAACTCTTACTCTGGCCTACTGGTTAAGGTCTTAACTCTTACTCTGGCCTAATAGCTAAGGTCTTAGACTCGTACTATGGCCTAATAGCTAAGGTTTTAGACTCGTACTCTGGCATACTTGTTAAGGTCTTAACTCTTACTCTGGCCTAATAGCTACGGTCTTAGACTCTTACTATGGCCTACAGGTTAAGGTCTTAACTCTTACTCTGGCCTACTGGTTAAGGACTTAACTCTTACTCTGGCATAATAGCTAAGGTCTTAGACTCGTACTCTGGCCTAATGGTTAAGGTCTCAACTCTTACTCTGGCCTAATAGCTAAGGTCTTAACTCTTACTCTGGCCTAATAGCTAAGGTCTTAACTCTTACTCTGGCCTAATAGCTAAGGTCAAAGATCGTACTCTGGCCTAATGGTTAAGGTCTTAACTCTTACTCTGGCCTAATAGCTAAGGTCTTAGACTGGTACTCTGGCCTAATGGTTAAGGTCTTAACTCTTACACTGGCCTAACAGATAAGGTCTTAACTCTTACTCTGGCCTACTGGTTAAGGTCTTAACTCTTACTCTTGCCTAATAGCTAAGGTCTTAGACTCGTACTCTGGCCTAATGGTTAAGGTCTTAACTCTTACTCTGGCCTACGTGTTAAGGTCTTAACTCTTACTCTGGTCTAATAGCTAAGGTCTTAGCCTCGTAATATGGCCTACAGGTTAAGGTCTTAACTCTTACTCTGGCCTATTGGTTAAGGTCTTATCTTTTACTCTGGCCTACTGGTTAAGGTCTTAACTCTTACTCTGTCCTAATAGCTAAGGTCTTAGACTGGCACTCTGGCCTAATGGTTAAGGTCTTAACTCTTACTCTGGCCTAATAGCTAAGGTCTTAGACTCGTACACTGGCCTAATGGTTAAGGTCTTAACTCTTACTCTGGCCTAATATCTAAGGTCTTAACTCTTACTCTGGTCTAATAACTAAGGTCTTAGACTCGTACTATGGCCTACAGGTTAAGGTCTTAACTCTTACTCTGGCCTACAGGTTAAGGTCTTAACTCTTACTCTGGCCTACTGGTTAAGGTCTTAACTCTTACTCTGGCCTAATAGCTAAGGTCTTAGAGTCGTACTCTGGCCTACTGGTTAAGGTCTTAACTCTTACTCTGTCCTTCTGGTTAAGGTCTTAACTCTTACTCTGGCCTAATAGCTAAGTTCTTAGACTCGTACTATGGCCTACAGGTTAAGGTCTTAACTCGTACTCTGGCCTACAGGTTAAGGTCTTAATTCTTACTCTGGCCTACAGGTTAAGTTCTTAACTCTTACTCTGGCCTAATAGCTAAGTTCTTAATTCTTACTCTGGCCTAATAGCTTAGATCTTAGACTCGTACTCTGGCCTAATGATTAAGGTCTTAACTCTTACTCTGGCCTAATGGTTAAGGTCTTAACTCTTACTCTGGCCTACTGGTTAAGGTCTTACCTCTTACTCTGGCCTAATAGCTAATGTCTTAGACTCGTACTCTGGCCTAATGGATAAGGTCTTAACTCTTACTCTGGCCTAATAGCTAAGGTCTTAACTCTTACTCTGGCCTAATAGCAAAGGTCCTAGACTCGTACTCTGGCATAATAGCTAAGGTCTTAACTCTTACTCTGGCCTAATAGCTAAGGTCTTAACTCTTACTCTGGCCTAATAGCTAAGGTCTTAGACTCATACTCTGGACTAATGGTTAAGGTCTTAACTCTTACTCTGGCCTAATAGCTAATGTCTTAGACTCGTACTCCGGCCTAATGGTTAAGGTCTTAACTCTTACTCTGGCCTAATGGTTAAGGTCTTAACTCTTACTCTGGCCTAATAGCTAAGGTCTTAGACTCGTACTCTGGCCTACTGGTTAAAGTCATAACTCTTACTCTCGCCTACTGGATAAGGTCTTAACTCTTACTCTGGCATAATAGCTAAGGTCTTAGACTCGTACTCTGGCCTAATGGTTAAGGTCTTAACTCTTACTCTGGCCTAAAAGCTAAGGTCTTAACCCTTACTCTGGCCTAATAGCTAAGGTCTTAGACTCGTACTATGGCCTACAGGTTAAGGTCTTAACTCTTACTCTGGCCTACTGGTTAAGGACTTAACTCTTACTGTGGCCTAATAGCTAAGGTCTTAGACTCGTACTATGGCCTAATAGCTAAGGTCTTAGACTCGTACTCTGGCATACTTTTTAAGGTCTTAACTCTTACTCTGGCCTAATAGCTACGGTCTTAAACTCGTACTATGGCCTACAGGTTAAGGTCTTAACTCTTACTCTGGCCTAATAGCTAAGGTCTTAGACTCGTACTATGGCCTACAGGTTAAGGTCTTAACTCTTACTCTGGCCTACTGGTTAAGGACTTAAGTCTTACTCTGGCCTAATAGCTAAGGTCTTAGACTGGTACTCTGGCCTAATGGTTAAGGTCTTAACTCTTACTCTGGCCTAATAGCTAAGGTCTTAGACTCGTACTATGGCCTACTGGTTAAGGTCTTAACTCTTACTCTGGCCTACTGGTTAAGGTCTTAACTCTTACTCTGGCCTACTGGTTAAGGTCTTAACTCTTACTCTGACCTACTGGTTAAGGTCTTAACTCTTACTCTGGCCTAATAGCTAAGGTCTTAGACTCTTACTCTGGCCTACTGGTTAAGGTCTTAACTCTTACTCTGGCCTACTGGTTAAGGTCTTAACTCTTACTCTGGCCTAATAGCTAAGGTCTTAGACTCGTACTCTGGCCTAATGGTTAAGGTCTTAACTCTTATGCTGGCCTACTGGTTAAGGTCTTAACTCTTACTCTGGCCTAATAGCTAAGGTCTTAACTCTTACTCTGGCCTAATAGCTAAGGTCTTAGACTCATACTCTGGCCTAATAGCTAAGGTCTTAACTCTTACTCTGGCCTAATAGCTAAGGTCTTAACTCTTACTCAGGCCTAATAGCTAAGGTCAAAGATCGTACTCTGGCCTAATGGTTAAGGTCTTAACTCTTACTCTGGCCTAATAGCTAAGGTCTTAGACTGGTACTCTGGCCTAATGGTTAAGTTCTTAACTCTTACACTGGCCTAACAGATAAGGTCTTAACTCTTACTCTGGCCTACTGGTTAAGGTCTTAACTCTTACTCTTGCTTAATAGCTAAGGTCTTAGAATCGTACTCTGGCCTAATGGTTAAGGTCTTAACTCTTACTCTGGCCTACGTGTTAAGGTCTTAACTCTTACTCTGGTCTAATAGCTAAGGTCTTAGCCTCGTACTATGGCCTACAGGTTAAGGTCTTAACTCTTACTCTGGCCTATTGGTTAAGGTCTTAACTTTTACTCTGGCCTACTGGTTACGGTCTTAACTCTTACTCTGGCCTAATAGCTAAGGTCTTAGACTGGCACTCTGGCCTAATGGTTAAGGTCTTAACTCTTACTCTGGCCTAATAGCTAAGGTCTTAGACTCGTACACTGGCCTAATGGTTAAGGTCTTAACTCTTACTCTGGCCTAATAGCTAAGGTCTTAACTCTTACTCTGGTCTAATAACTAAGGTCTTAGACTCGTACTCTGGCCTAATAGCTAAGGTCTTAGAGTCGTACTCTGGCCTACTGGTTAAGGTCTTAACACTTACTCTGTCCTTCTGGTTAAGGTCTTAAATCTTACTCTGGCCTAATAGCTAAGGTCTTAGAGTCGTACTCTGGCCTACTGGTTAAGGTCTTAACTCTTACTCTGTCCTTCTGGTTAAGGTCTTAACTCTTACTCTGGCCTAATAGCTAAGTTCTTAGACTCGTACTATGGCCTACAGGTTAAGGTCTTAACTCGTACTCTGGCCTACAGGTTAAGGTCTTAACTCTTACTCTGGCCTACAGGTTAAGGTCTTAACTCTTACTCTGGCCTAATAGCTAAGTTCTTAATTCTTACTCTGGCCTAATAGCTAAGATCTTAGACTCGTACTCTGGCCTAATGATTAAGGTCTTAACTCTTACTCCGGCCTAATGGTTAAGGTCTTAACTCTTACTCTGGCCTACTGGTTAAGGTCTTAACTCTTACTCTTGCCTAATAGCTAAGGTCTTAGACTCGTACTCTGGCCTAATGGTTAAGGTCTTAACTCTTACTCTGGCCTACGTGTAAAGGTCTTAACTCTTACTCTGGTCTAATAGCTAAGGTCTTAGCCTCGTAATATGGCCTACAGGTTAAGGTCTTAACTCTTACTCTGGCCTATTGGTTAAGGTCTTATCTTTTACTCTGGCCTACTGGTTAAGGTCTTAACTCTTACTCTGTCCTAATAGCTAAGGTCTTAGACTGGCACTCTGGCCTAATGGTTAAGGTCTTAACTCTTACTCTGGCCTAATAGCTAACGTCTTAGACTCGTACACTGGCCTAATGGTTAAGGTCTTAACTCTTACTCTGGCCTAATAGCTAAGGTCTTAACTCTTACTCTGGTCTAATAACTAAGGTCTTAGACTCGTACTATGGCCTACAGGTTAAGGTCTTAACTCTTACTCTGGCCTACAGGTTAAGGTCTTAACTCTTACTCTGGCCTACTGGTTAAGGTCTTAACTCTTACTCTGGCCTAATAGCTAAGGTCTTAGAGTCGTACTCTGGCCTACTGGTTAAGGTCTTAACTCTTACTCTGTCCTTCTGGTTAAGGTCTTAACTCTTACTCTGGCCTAATAGCTAAGTTCTTAGACTCGTACTATGGCCTACAGGTTAAGGTCTTAACTCGTACTCTGGCCTACAGGTTAAGGTCTTAATTCTTACTCTGGCCTACAGGTTAAGGTCTTAACTCTTACTCTGGCCTAATAGCTAAGTTCTTAATTCTTACTCTGGCCTAATAGCTTAGATCTTAGACTCGTACTCTGGCCTAATGATTAAGGTCTTTACTCTTACTCTGGCCTAATGGTTAAGGTCTTAACTCTTACTCTGGCCTACTGGTTAAGGTCTTACCTCTTACTCTGGCCTAATAGCTAAGGTCTTAGACTCGTACTCTGGCCTAATGGATAAGGTCTTAACTCTTACTCTGGCCTAATAGCTAAGGTCTTAACTCTTACTCTGGCCTAATAGCAAAGGTCCTAGACTCGTACTCTGGCATAATAGCTAAGGTCTTAACTCTTACTCTGGCCTAATAGCTAAGGTCTTAACTCTTACTCTGGCCTAATAGCTAAGGTCTTAGACTCATACTCTGGACTAATGGTTAAGGTCTTAACTCTTACTCTGGCCTAATAGCTAATGTCTTAGACTCGTACTCCGGCCTAATGGTTAAGGTCTTAACTCTTACTCTGGCCTAATGGTTAAGGTCTTAACTCTTACTCTGGCCTAATAGCTAAGGTCTTAGACTCGTACTCTGGCCTACTGGTTAAAGTCATAACTCTTACTCTGGCCTACTGGTTAAGGTCTTAACTCTTACTCTGGCCTAATAGCTAAGGTCTTAGACTCGTACTCTGGTCTAATGGTTAAGGTCTTAACTCTTACTCTCGCCTACTGGATAAGGTCTTAACTCTTACTCTGGCATAATAGCTAAGGTCTTAAACTCGTACTCTGGCCTAATGGTTAAGGTCTTAACTCTTACTCTGGCCTAAAAGCTAAGGTCTTAACACTTACTCTGGCCTAATAGCTAAGGTCTTAGACTCGTACTATGGCCTACAGGTTAAGGTCTTAACTCTTACTCTGGCCTACTGGTTAAGGACTTAACTCTTACTGTGGCCTAATAGCTAAGGTCTTAGACTCGTACTATGGCCTAATAGCTAAGGTCTTAGACTCGTACTCTGGCATACTTTTTAAGGTCTTAACTCTTACTCTGGCCTAATAGCTACGGTCTTAAACTCGTACTATGGCCTACAGGTTAAGGTCTTAACTCTTACTCTGGCCTAATAGCTAAGGTCTTAGACTCGTACTATGGCCTACAGGTTAAGGTCTTAACTCTTACTCTGGCCTACTGGTTAAGGACTTAACTCTTACTCTGGCCTAATAGCTAAGGTCTTAGACTGGTACTCTGGCCTAATGGTTAAGGTCTTAACTCTTACTCTGGCCTAATAGCTAAGGTCTTAGACTCGTACTATGGCCTACTGGTTAAGGTCTTAACTCTTACTCTGGCCTACTGGTTAAGGTCTTAACTCTTACTCTGGCCTACTGGTTAAGGTCTTAACTCTTACTCTGACCTACTGGTTAAGGTCTTAACTCTTACTCTGGCCTAATAGCTAAGGTCTTAGACTCTTACTCTGGCCTACTGGTTAAGGTCTTAACTCTTACTCTGGCCTACTGGTTAAGGTCTTAACTCTTACTCTGGCCTAATAGCTAAGGTCTTAGACTCGTACTCTGGCCTAATGGTTAAGGTCTTAACTCTTATGCTGGCCTACTGGTTAAGGTCTTAACTCTTACTCTGGCCTAATAGCTAAGGTCTTAACTCTTACTCTGGCCTAATAGCTAAGGTCTTAGACTCGTACTCTGGCCTAATAGCTAAGGTCTTAACTCTTACACTGGCCTAATAGCTAAGGTCTTAACTCTTACTCAGGCCTAATAGCTAAGGTCAAAGATCGTACTCTGGCCTAATGGTTAAGGTCTTAACTCTTACTCTGGCCTAATAGCTAAGGTCTTAGACTGGTACTCTGGCCTAATGGTTAAGGTCTTAACTCTTACTCTGGCCTAATAGCTAAGGTCTTAGACTGGTACTCTGGCCTAATGGTTAAGGTCTTAACTCTTACACTGGCCTAACAGATAAGGTCTTAACTCTTACTCTGGCCTACTGGTTAAGGTCTTAACTCTTACTCTTGCTTAATAGCTAAGGTCTTAGACTCGTACTCTGGCCTAATGGTTAAGGTCTTAACTCTTACTCTGGCCTACGTGTTAAGGTCTTAACTCTTACTCTGGTCTAATAGCTAAGGTCTTAGCCTCGTACTATGGCCTACAGGTTAAGGTCTTAACTCTTACTCTGGCCTATTGGTTAAGGTCTTAACTTTTACTCTGGCCTACTGGTTACGGTCTTAACTCTTACTCTGGCCTAATAGCTAAGGTCTTAGACTGGCACTCTGGCCTAATGGTTAAGGTCTTAACTCTTACTCTGGCCTAATAGCTAAGGTCTTAGACTCGTACACTGGCCTAATGGTTAAGGTCTTAACTCTTACTCTGGCCTAATAGCTAAGGTCTTAACTCTTACTCTGGTCTAATAACTAAGGTCTTAGACTCGTACTCTGGCCTAATAGCTAAGGTCTTAGAGTCGTACTCTGGCCTACTGGTTAAGGTCTTAATACTTACTCTGTCCTTCTGGTTAAGGTCTTAACTCTTACTCTGGCCTAATAGCTAAGGTCTTAGAGTCGTACTCTGGCCTACTGGTTAAGGTCTTAACTCTTACTCTGTCCTTCTGGTTAAGGTCTTAACTCTTACTCTGGCCTAATAGCTAAGTTCTTAGACTCGTACTATGGCCTACAGGTTAAGGTCTTAACTCGTACTCTGGCCTACAGGTTAAGGTCTTAACTCCTACTCTGGCCTACAGGTTAAGGTCTTAACTCTTACTCTGGCCTAATAGCTAAGTTCTTAATTCTTACTCTGGCCTAATAGCTAAGATCTTAGACTCGTACTCTGGCCTAATGATTAAGGTCTTAACTCTTACTCCGGCCTAATGGTTAAGGTCTTAACTCTTACTCTGGCCTAATGGTTAAGGTCTTAACTCTTACTCTGGCCTAATAGCTAAGGTCTTAACTCTAACTCTGGTCTAATAACTAAGGGTTTAGACTCGTACTCTGGCCTAATAGCTAAGGTCTTAGAGTCGTACTCTGGCCTACTGGTTAAGGTCTTAACACTTACTCTGTCCTTCTGGTTAAGGTCTTAACTCTTACTCTGGCCTAATAGCTAAGGTCTTAGAGTCGTACTCTGGCCTACTGGTTAAGGTCTTAACTCTTACTCTGTCCTTCTGGTTAAGGTCTTAACTCTTACTCTGGCCTACGTGTTAAGGTCTTAACTCTTACTCTGGTCTAATAGCTAAGGTCTTAGCCTCGTAATATGGCCTACAGGTTAAGGTCTTAACTCTTACTCTGGCCTATTGGTTAAGGTCTTATCTTTTACTCTGGCCTACTGGTTAAGGTCTTAACTCTTACTCTGTCCTAATAGCTAAGGTCTTAGACTGGCACTCTGGCCTAATGGTTAAGGTCTTAACTCTTACTCTGGCCTAATAGCTAAGGTCTTAGACTCGTACACTGGCCTAATGGTTAAGGTCTTAACTCTTACTCTGGCCTAATAGCTAAGGTCTTAACTCTTACTCTGGTCTAATAACTAAGGTCTTAGACTCATACTATGGCCTACAGGTTAAGGTCTTAACTCTTACTCTGGCCTACAGGTTAAGGTCTTAACTCTTACTCTGGCCTACTGGTTAAGGTCTTAACTCTTACTCTGGCCTAATAGCTAAGGTCTTAGAGTCGTACTCTGGCCTACTGGTTAAGGTCTTAACTCTTACTCTGTCCTTCTGGTTAAGGTCTTAACTCTTACTCTGGCCTAATAGCTAAGGTCTTAGACTCGTACTCTGGCCTAATGGTTAAGGTCTTAACTCTTATGCTGGCCTACTGGTTAAGGTCTTAACTCTTACTCTGGCCTAATAGCTAAGGTCTTAACTCTTACTCTGGCCTAATAGCTAAGGTCTTAGACTCGTACTCTGGCCTAATAGCTAAGGTCTTAACTCTTACACTGGCCTAATAGCTAAGGTCTTAACTCTTACTCAGGCCTAATTGCTAAGGTCAAAGATCGTACTCTGGCCTAATGGTTAAGGTCTTAACTCTTACTCTGGCCTAATAGCTAAGGTCTTAGACTGGTACTCTGGCCTAATGGTTAAGGTCTTAACTCTTACTCTGGCCTAATAGCTAAGGTCTTAGACTGGTACTCTGGCCTAATGGTTAAGGTCTTAACTCTTACTCTGGCCTAATAGCTAAGGTCTTAGACTCGTACTATGGCCTACTGGTTAAGGTCTTAACTCTTACTCTGGCCTACTGGTTAAGGTCTTAACTCTTACTCTGGCCTACTGGTTAAGGTCTTAACTCTTACTCTGACCTACTGGTTAAGGTCTTAACTCTTACTCTGGCCTAATAGCTAAGGTCTTAGACTCTTACTCTGGCCTACTGGTTAAGGTCTTAACTCTTACTCTGGCCTACTGGTTAAGGTCTTAACTCTTACTCTGGCCTAATAGCTAAGGTCTTAGACTCGTACTCTGGCCTAATGGTTAAGGTCTTAACTCTTATGCTGGCCTACTGGTTAAGGTCTTAACTCTTACTCTGGCCTAATAGCTAAGGTCTTAACTCTTACTCTGGCCTAATAGCTAAGGTCTTAGACTCATACTCTGGCCTAATAGCTAAGGTCTTAACTCTTACTCTGGCCTAATAGCTAAGGTCTTAACTCTTACTCAGGCCTAATAGCTAAGGTCAAAGATCGTACTCTGGCCTAATGGTTAAGGTCTTAACTCTTACTCTGGCCTAATAGCTAAGGTCTTAGACTGGTACTCTGGCCTAATGGTTAAGTTCTTAACTCTTACACTGGCCTAACAGATAAGGTCTTAACTCTTACTCTGGCCTACTGGTTAAGGTCTTAACTCTTACTCTTGCTTAATAGCTAAGGTCTTAGAATCGTACTCTGGCCTAATGGTTAAGGTCTTAACTCTTACTCTGGCCTACGTGTTAAGGTCTTAACTCTTACTCTGGTCTAATAGCTAAGGTCTTAGCCTCGTACTATGGCCTACAGGTTAAGGTCTTAACTCTTACTCTGGCCTATTGGTTAAGGTCTTAACTTTTACTCTGGCCTACTGGTTACGGTCTTAACTCTTACTCTGGCCTAATAGCTAAGGTCTTAGACTGGCACTCTGGCCTAATGGTTAAGGTCTTAACTCTTACTCTGGCCTAATAGCTAAGGTCTTAGACTCGTACACTGGCCTAATGGTTAAGGTCTTAACTCTTACTCTGGCCTAATAGCTAAGGTCTTAACTCTTACTCTGGTCTAATAACTAAGGTCTTAGACTCGTACTCTGGCCTAATAGCTAAGGTCTTAGAGTCGTACTCTGGCCTACTGGTTAAGGTCTTAACACTTACTCTGTCCTTCTGGTTAAGGTCTTAAATCTTACTCTGGCCTAATAGCTAAGGTCTTAGAGTCGTACTCTGGCCTACTGGTTAAGGTCTTAACTCTTACTCTGTCCTTCTGGTTAAGGTCTTAACTCTTACTCTGGCCTAATAGCTAAGTTCTTAGACTCGTACTATGGCCTACAGGTTAAGGTCTTAACTCGTACTCTGGCCTACAGGTTAAGGTCTTAACTCTTACTCTGGCCTACAGGTTAAGGTCTTAACTCTTACTCTGGCCTAATAGCTAAGTTCTTAATTCTTACTCTGGCCTAATAGCTAAGATCTTAGACTCGTACTCTGGCCTAATGATTAAGGTCTTAACTCTTACTCCGGCCTAATGGTTAAGGTCTTAACTCTTACTCTGGCCTACTGGTTAAGGTCTTAACTCTTACTCTTGCCTAATAGCTAAGGTCTTAGACTCGTACTCTGGCCTAATGGTTAAGGTCTTAACTCTTACTCTGGCCTACGTGTAAAGGTCTTAACTCTTACTCTGGTCTAATAGCTAAGGTCTTAGCCTCGTAATATGGCCTACAGGTTAAGGTCTTAACTCTTACTCTGGCCTATTGGTTAAGGTCTTATCTTTTACTCTGGCCTACTGGTTAAGGTCTTAACTCTTACTCTGTCCTAATAGCTAAGGTCTTAGACTGGCACTCTGGCCTAATGGTTAAGGTCTTAACTCTTACTCTGGCCTAATAGCTAACGTCTTAGACTCGTACACTGGCCTAATGGTTAAGGTCTTAACTCTTACTCTGGCCTAATAGCTAAGGTCTTAACTCTTACTCTGGTCTAATAACTAAGGTCTTAGACTCGTACTATGGCCTACAGGTTAAGGTCTTAACTCTTACTCTGGCCTACAGGTTAAGGTCTTAACTCTTACTCTGGCCTACTGGTTAAGGTCTTAACTCTTACTCTGGCCTAATAGCTAAGGTCTTAGAGTCGTACTCTGGCCTACTGGTTAAGGTCTTAACTCTTACTCTGTCCTTCTGGTTAAGGTCTTAACTCTTACTCTGGCCTAATAGCTAAGTTCTTAGACTCGTACTATGGCCTACAGGTTAAGGTCTTAACTCGTACTCTGGCCTACAGGTTAAGGTCTTAATTCTTACTCTGGCCTACAGGTTAAGGTCTTAACTCTTACTCTGGCCTAATAGCTAAGTTCTTAATTCTTACTCTGGCCTAATAGCTTAGATCTTAGACTCGTACTCTGGCCTAATGATTAAGGTCTTTACTCTTACTCTGGCCTAATGGTTAAGGTCTTAACTCTTACTCTGGCCTACTGGTTAAGGTCTTACCTCTTACTCTGGCCTAATAGCTAAGGTCTTAGACTCGTACTCTGGCCTAATGGATAAGGTCTTAACTCTTACTCTGGCCTAATAGCTAAGGTCTTAACTCTTACTCTGGCCTAATAGCAAAGGTCCTAGACTCGTAGTCTGGCATAATAGCTAAGGTCTTAACTCTTACTCTGGCCTAATAGCTAAGGTCTTAACTCTTACTCTGGCCTAATAGCTAAGGTCTTAGACTCATACTCTGGACTAATGGTTAAGGTCTTAACTCTTACTCTGGCCTAATAGCTAATGTCTTAGACTCGTACTCCGGCCTAATGGTTAAGGTCTTAACTCTTACTCTGGCCTAATGGTTAAGGTCTTAACTCTTACTCTGGCCTAATAGCTAAGGTCTTAGACTCGTACTCTGGCCTACTGGTTAAAGTCATAACTCTTACTCTGGCCTACTGGTTAAGGTCTTAACTCTTACTCTGGCCTAATAGCTAAGGTCTTAGACTCGTACTCTGGTCTAATGGTTAAGGTCTTAACTCTTACTCTCGCCTACTGGATAAGGTCTTAACTCTTACTCTGGCATAATAGCTAAGGTCTTAAACTCGTACTCTGGCCTAATGGTTAAGGTCTTAACTCTTACTCTGGCCTAAAAGCTAAGGTCTTAACACTTACTCTGGCCTAATAGCTAAGGTCTTAGACTCGTACTATGGCCTACAGGTTAAGGTCTTAACTCTTACTCTGGCCTACTGGTTAAGGACTTAACTCTTACTGTGGCCTAATAGCTAAGGTCTTAGACTCGTACTATGGCCTAATAGCTAAGGTCTTAGACTCGTACTCTGGCATACTTTTTAAGGTCTTAACTCTTACTCTGGCCTAATAGCTACGGTCTTAAACTCGTACTATGGCCTACAGGTTAAGGTCTTAACTCTTACTCTGGCCTAATAGCTAAGGTCTTAGACTCGTACTATGGCCTACAGGTTAAGGTCTTAACTCTTACTCTGGCCTACTGGTTAAGGACTTAACTCTTACTCTGGCCTAATAGCTAAGGTCTTAGACTGGTACTCTGGCCTAATGGTTAAGGTCTTAACTCTTACTCTGGCCTAATAGCTAAGGTCTTAGACTCGTACTATGGCCTACTGGTTAAGGTCTTAACTCTTACTCTGGCCTACTGGTTAAGGTCTTAACTCTTACTCTGGCCTACTGGTTAAGGTCTTAACTCTTACTCTGACCTACTGGTTAAGGTCTTAACTCTTACTCTGGCCTAATAGCTAAGGTCTTAGACTCTTACTCTGGCCTACTGGTTAAGGTCTTAACTCTTACTCTGGCCTACTGGTTAAGGTCTTAACTCTTACTCTGGCCTAATAGCTAAGGTCTTAGACTCGTACTCTGGCCTAATGGTTAAGGTCTTAACTCTTATGCTGGCCTACTGGTTAAGGTCTTAACTCTTACTCTGGCCTAATAGCTAAGGTCTTAACTCTTACTCTGGCCTAATAGCTAAGGTCTTAGACTCGTACTCTGGCCTAATAGCTAAGGTCTTAACTCTTACACTGGCCTAATAGCTAAGGTCTTAACTCTTACTCAGGCCTAATAGCTAAGGTCAAAGATCGTACTCTGGCCTAATGGTTAAGGTCTTAACTCTTACTCTGGCCTAATAGCTAAGGTCTTAGACTGGTACTCTGGCCTAATGGTTAAGGTCTTAACTCTTACTCTGGCCTAATAGCTAAGGTCTTAGACTGGTACTCTGGCCTAATGGTTAAGGTCTTAACTCTTACACTGGCCTAACAGATAAGGTCTTAACTCTTACTCTGGCCTACTGGTTAAGGTCTTAACTCTTACTCTTGCTTAATAGCTAAGGTCTTAGACTCGTACTCTGGCCTAATGGTTAAGGTCTTAACTCTTACTCTGGCCTACGTGTTAAGGTCTTAACTCTTACTCTGGTCTAATAGCTAAGGTCTTAGCCTCGTACTATGGCCTACAGGTTAAGGTCTTAACTCTTACTCTGGCCTATTGGTTAAGGTCTTAACTTTTACTCTGGCCTACTGGTTACGGTCTTAACTCTTACTCTGGCCTAATAGCTAAGGTCTTAGACTGGCACTCTGGCCTAATGGTTAAGGTCTTAACTCTTACTCTGGCCTAATAGCTAAGGTCTTAGACTCGTACACTGGCCTAATGGTTAAGGTCTTAACTCTTACTCTGGCCTAATAGCTAAGGTCTTAACTCTTACTCTGGTCTAATAACTAAGGTCTTAGACTCGTACTCTGGCCTAATAGCTAAGGTCTTAGAGTCGTACTCTGGCCTACTGGTTAAGGTCTTAATACTTACTCTGTCCTTCTGGTTAAGGTCTTAACTCTTACTCTGGCCTAATAGCTAAGGTCTTAGAGTCGTACTCTGGCCTACTGGTTAAGGTCTTAACTCTTACTCTGTCCTTCTGGTTAAGGTCTTAACTCTTACTCTGGCCTAATAGCTAAGTTCTTAGACTCGTACTATGGCCTACAGGTTAAGGTCTTAACTCGTACTCTGGCCTACAGGTTAAGGTCTTAACTCCTACTCTGGCCTACAGGTTAAGGTCTTAACTCTTACTCTGGCCTAATAGCTAAGTTCTTAATTCTTACTCTGGCCTAATAGCTAAGATCTTAGACTCGTACTCTGGCCTAATGATTAAGGTCTTAACTCTTACTCCGGCCTAATGGTTAAGGTCTTAACTCTTACTCTGGCCTAATGGTTAAGGTCTTAACTCTTACTCTGGCCTAATAGCTAAGGTCTTAACTCTAACTCTGGTCTAATAACTAAGGGTTTAGACTCGTACTCTGGCCTAATAGCTAAGGTCTTAGAGTCGTACTCTGGCCTACTGGTTAAGGTCTTAACACTTACTCTGTCCTTCTGGTTAAGGTCTTAACTCTTACTCTGGCCTAATAGCTAAGGTCTTAGAGTCGTACTCTGGCCTACTGGTTAAGGTCTTAACTCTTACTCTGTCCTTCTGGTTAAGGTCTTAACTCTTACTCTGGCCTACGTGTTAAGGTCTTAACTCTTACTCTGGTCTAATAGCTAAGGTCTTAGCCTCGTAATATGGCCTACAGGTTAAGGTCTTAACTCTTACTCTGGCCTATTGGTTAAGGTCTTATCTTTTACTCTGGCCTACTGGTTAAGGTCTTAACTCTTACTCTGTCCTAATAGCTAAGGTCTTAGACTGGCACTCTGGCCTAATGGTTAAGGTCTTAACTCTTACTCTGGCCTAATAGCTAAGGTCTTAGACTCGTACACTGGCCTAATGGTTAAGGTCTTAACTCTTACTCTGGCCTAATAGCTAAGGTCTTAACTCTTACTCTGGTCTAATAACTAAGGTCTTAGACTCATACTATGGCCTACAGGTTAAGGTCTTAACTCTTACTCTGGCCTACAGGTTAAGGTCTTAACTCTTACTCTGGCCTACTGGTTAAGGTCTTAACTCTTACTCTGGCCTAATAGCTAAGGTCTTAGAGTCGTACTCTGGCCTACTGGTTAAGGTCTTAACTCTTACTCTGTCCTTCTGGTTAAGGTCTTAACTCTTACTCTGGCCTAATAGCTAAGTTCTTAGACTCGTACTATGGCCTACAGGTTAAGGTCTTAACTCGTACTCTGGCCTACAGGTTAAGGTCTTAATTCTTACTCTGGCCTACAGGTTAAGGTCTTAACTCTTACTCTGGCCTAATAGCTAAGTTCTTAATTCTTACTCTGGCCTAATAGCTTAGATCTTAGACTCGTACTCTGGCCTAATGATTAAGGTCTTTACTCTTACTCTGGCCTAATGGTTAAGGTCTTAACTCTTACTCTGGCCTACTGGTTAAGGTCTTACCTCTTACTCTGGCCTAATAGCTAAGGTCTTAGACTCGTACTCTGGCCTAATGGATAAGGTCTTAACTCTTACTCTGGCCTAATAGCTAAGGTCTTAACTCTTACTCTGGCCTAATAGCAAAGGTCCTAGACTCGTACTCTGGCATAATAGCTAAGGTCTTAACTCTTACTCTGGCCTAATAGCTAAGGTCTTAACTCTTACTCTGGCCTAATAGCTAAGGTCTTAGACTCATACTCTGGACT
Organism: Triturus cristatus; assembly: GCF_964204655.1. Classification (NCBI taxonomy): domain Eukaryota; kingdom Metazoa; phylum Chordata; class Amphibia; order Caudata; family Salamandridae; genus Triturus; species Triturus cristatus. Next base: position 1,353,157 of record NC_140584.1, on the reverse strand, counting down.
AATGGTTAAGGTCTTAACTCTTACTCTGGCCTAATAGCTAATGTCTTAGACTCGTACTCCGGCCTAATGGTTAAGGTCTTAACTCTTACTCTGGCCTAATGGTTAAGGTCTTAACTCTTACTCTGGCCTAATAGCTAAGGTCTTAGACTCGTACTCTGGCCTACTGGTTAAAGTCATAACTCTTACTCTGGCCTACTGGTTAAGGTCTTAACTCTTACTCTGGCCTAATAGCTAAGGTCTTAGACTCGTACTCTGGTCTAATGGTTAAGGTCTTAACTCTTACTCTCGCCTACTGGATAAGGTCTTAACTCTTACTCTGGCATAATAGCTAAGGTCTTAGACTCGTACTCTGGCCTAATGGTTAAGGTCTTAACTCTTACTCTGGCCTAAAAGCTAAGGTCTTAACACTTACTCTGGCCTAATAGCTAAGGTCTTAGACTCGTACTATGGCCTACAGGTTAAGGTCTTAACTCTTACTCTGGCCTACTGGTTAAGGACTTAACTCTTACTGTGGCCTAATAGCTAAGGTCTTAGACTCGTACTATGGCCTAATAGCTAAGGTCTTAGACTCGTACTCTGGCATACTTTTTAAGGTCTTAACTCTTACTCTGGCCTAATAGCTACGGTCTTAAACTCGTACTATGGCCTACAGGTTAAGGTCTTAACTCTTACTCTGGCCTAATAGCTAAGGTCTTAGACTCGTACTATGGCCTACAGGTTAAGGTCTTAACTCTTACTCTGGCCTACTGGTTAAGGACTTAACTCTTACTCTGGCCTAATAGCTAAGGTCTTAGACTGGTACTCTGGCCTAATGGTTAAGGTCTTAACTCTTACTCTGGCCTAATAGCTAAGGTCTTAGACTCGTACTATGGCCTACTGGTTAAGGTCTTAACTCTTACTCTGGCCTACTGGTTAAGGTCTTAACTCTTACTCTGGCCTACTGGTTAAGGTCTTAACTCTTACTCTGACCTACTGGTTAAGGTCTTAACTCTTACTCTGGCCTAATAGCTAAGGTCTTAGACTCTTACTCTGGCCTACTGGTTAAGGTCTTAACTCTTACTCTGGCCTACTGGTTAAGGTCTTAACTCTTACTCTGGCCTAATAGCTAAGGTCTTAGACTCGTACTCTGGCCTAATGGTTAAGGTCTTAACTCTTATGCTGGCCTACTGGTTAAGGTCTTAACTCTTACTCTGGCCTAATAGCTAAGGTCTTAACTCTTACTCTGGCCTAATAGCTAAGGTCTTAGACTCGTACTCTGGCCTAATAGCTAAGGTCTTAACTCTTACACTGGCCTAATAGCTAAGGTCTTAACTCTTACTCAGGCCTAATAGCTAAGGTCAAAGATCGTACTCTGGCCTAATGGTTAAGGTCTTAACTCTTACTCTGGCCTAATAGCTAAGGTCTTAGACTGGTACTCTGGCCTAATGGTTAAGGTCTTAACTCTTACTCTGGCCTAATAGCTAAGGTCTTAGACTGGTACTCTGGCCTAATGGTTAAGGTCTTAACTCTTACACTGGCCTAACAGATAAGGTCTTAACTCTTACTCTGGCCTACTGGTTAAGGTCTTAACTCTTACTCTTGCTTAATAGCTAAGGTCTTAGACTCGTACTCTGGCCTAATGGTTAAGGTCTTAACTCTTACTCTGGCCTACGTGTTAAGGTCTTAACTCTTACTCTGGTCTAATAGCTAAGGTCTTAGCCTCGTACTATGGCCTACAGGTTAAGGTCTTAACTCTTACTCTGGCCTATTGGTTAAGGTCTTAACTTTTACTCTGGCCTACTGGTTACGGTCTTAACTCTTACTCTGGCCTAATAGCTAAGGTCTTAGACTGGCACTCTGGCCTAATGGTTAAGGTCTTAACTCTTACTCTGGCCTAATAGCTAAGGTCTTAGACTCGTACACTGGCCTAATGGTTAAGGTCTTAACTCTTACTCTGGCCTAATAGCTAAGGTCTTAACTCTTACTCTGGTCTAATAACTAAGGTCTTAGACTCGTACTCTGGCCTAATAGCTAAGGTCTTAGAGTCGTACTCTGGCCTACTGGTTAAGGTCTTAACACTTACTCTGTCCTTCTGGTTAAGGTCTTAACTCTTACTCTGGCCTAATAGCTAAGGTCTTAGAGTCGTACTCTGGCCTACTGGTTAAGGTCTTAACTCTTACTCTGTCCTTCTGGTTAAGGTCTTAACTCTTACTCTGGCCTAATAGCTAAGTTCTTAGACTCGTACTATGGCCTACAGGTTAAGGTCTTAACTCGTACTCTGGCCTACAGGTTAAGGTCTTAACTCCTACTCTGGCCTACAGGTTAAGGTCTTAACTCTTACTCTGGCCTAATAGCTAAGTTCTTAATTCTTACTCTGGCCTAATAGCTAAGATCTTAGACTCGTACTCTGGCCTAATGATTAAGGTCTTAACTCTTACTCCGGCCTAATGGTTAAGGTCTTAACTCTTACTCTGGCCTAATGGTTAAGGTCTTAACTCTTACTCTGGCCTAATAGCTAAGGTCTTAACTCTAACTCTGGTCTAATAACTAAGGGTTTAGACTCGTACTCTGGCCTAATAGCTAAGGTCTTAGAGTCGTACTCTGGCCTACTGGTTAAGGTCTTAACACTTACTCTGTCCTTCTGGTTAAGGTCTTAACTCTTACTCTGGCCTAATAGCTAAGGTCTTAGAGTCGTACTCTGGCCTACTGGTTAAGGTCTTAACTCTTACTCTGTCCTTCTGGTTAAGGTCTTAACTCTTACTCTGGCCTAATAGCTAAGTTCTTAGACTTGTACTGTGGCCTACAGGTTAAGGTCTTAACTCGTACTCTGGCCTACAGGTTAAGGTCTTAACTCTTACTCTGGCCTACAGGTTAAGGTCTTAACTCTTACTCTGGCCTAATAGCTAAGTTCTTAATTCTTACTCTGGCCTAATAGCTAAGATCTTAGACTCGTACTCTGGCCTAATGATAAAGGTCTTAACTCTTACTCCGGCCTAATGGTTAAGGTCTTAACTCTTACTCTGGCCTAATGGTTAAGGTCTTAACTCTTACTCTGGCCTAATAGCTAAGGTCTTAGACTCGTACTCTGGCCTACTGGTTAAAGTCATAACTCTTACTCTGGCCTACTGGTTAAGGTCTTAACTCTTACTCTGGCCTAATAGCTAAGGTCTTAGACTCGTACTCTGGTCTAATGGTTAAGGTCTTAACTCTTACTCTCGCCTACTGGATAAGGTTTTAACTCTTACTGTGGCATAATAGCTAAGGTCTTAGACTCGTACTCTGGCCTAATGGTTAAGGTCTTAACTCTTACTCTGGCCTAAAAGCTAAGGTCTTAACCCTTACTCTGGCCTAATAGCTAAGGTCTTAGACTCGTACTATGGCCTACAGGTTAAGGTCTTAACTCTTACTCTGGCCTACTGGTTAAGGACTTAACTCTTACTGTGGCCTAATAGCTAAGGTCTTAGACTCGTACTATGGCGTACAGGTTAAGGTCTTAACTCTTACTCTGGCCTACTGGTTAAGGTCTTAACTCTTACTCTGGCCTAATAGCTAAGGTCTTAGACTCGTACTATGGCCTAATAGCTAAGGTTTTAGACTCGTACTCTGGCATACTTGTTAAGGTCTTAACTCTTACTCTGGCCTAATAGCTAAGGTCTTAGACTCGTACTATGGCCTACAGGTTAAGGTCTTAACTCTTACTCTGGCCTAATAGCTAAGGTCTTAGACTCGTACTATGGCCTACAGGTTAAGGTCTTAACTCTTACTCTGGCCTACTGGTTAAGGACTTAACTCTTACTCTGGCCTAATAGCTAAGGTCTTAGACTGGTTCTCTGGCCTAATGGTTAAGGTCTTAACTCTTACGCTGGCCTAATAGCTAAGGTCTTAGACTCGTACTCTGGCCTAATGATTAAGGTCTTAACTCTTACTCTGGCCTAATAACTAAGGTCTTAGACTCGTACTATGGCCTACTGGTTAAGGTCTTAACTCTTACTCTGGCCTACTGGTTAAGGTCTTAACTCTTACTCTGGCCTACTGGTTAAGGTCTTAACTCTTACTCTGGCCTACTGGTTAAGGTCTTAACTCTTAATCTGGCCTACTGGTTAAGGTCTTAACTCTTACTCTGGCCTACTGGTTAAGGTCTTAACTCTTACTCTGGCCTAATAGCTAAGGTCTTAGACTCGTACTCTGGCCTAATGGTTAAGGTCTTAACTCTTATGCTGGCCTACTGGTTAAGGTCTTAACTCTTACTCTGGCCTAATAGCTAAGGTCTTAACTCTTACTCTGGCCTAATAGCTAAGGTCTTAGACTCGTACTCTGGCCTAATAGCTAAGGTCTTAACTCTTACTCTGGCCTAATAGCTAAGGTCTTAACTCTTACTCTGGCCTAATAGCTAAGGTCAAAGATCGTACTCTGGCCTAATGGTTAAGGTCTTAACTCTTTCTCTGGCCTAATAGCTAAGGTCTTAGACTGGTACTCTGGCCTAATGGTTAAGGTCTTAACTCTTACACTGGCCTAACAGATAAGGTCTTAACTCTTACTCTGGCCTACTGGTTAAGGTCTTAACTCTTACTCTTGCCTAATAGCTAAGGTCTTAGACTCGTACTCTGGCCTAATGGTTAAGGTCTTAACTCTTACTCTGGCCTACGTGTAAAGGTCTTAACTCTTACTCTGGTCTAATAGCTAAGGTCTTAGCCTCGTAATATGGCCTACAGGTTAAGGTCTTAACTCTTACTCTGGCCTATTGGTTAAGGTCTTAACTTTTACTCTGGCCTACTGGTTAAGGTCCTAACTCTTACTCTGGCCTAATAGCTAAGGTCTTAGACTGGCACTCTGGCCTAATGGTTAAGGTCTTAACTCTTACTCTGGCCTAATAGCTAAGGTCTTAGACTCGTACACTGGCCTATTGGTTAAGGTCTTAACTCTTACTCTGGCCTAATAGCTAAGGTCTTAACTCTTACTCTGGTCTAATAACTAAGGTCTTAGACTCGTACTATGGCCTACAGGTTAAGGTCTTAACTCTTACTCTGGCCTACAGGTTAAGGTCTTAACTCTTACTCTGGCCTACTGGTTAAGGTCTTAACTCTTACTCTGGCCTAATAGCTAAGGTCTTAGAGTCGTACTCTGGCCTACTGGTTAAGGTCTTAACTCTTACTCTGTCCTTCTGGTTAAGGTCTTAACTCTTACTCTGGCCTAATAGCTAAGTTCTTAGACTCGTACTATGGCCTACAGGTTAAGGTCTTAACTCGTACTCTGGCCTAGAGGTTAAGGTCTTAACTCTTACTCTGGCCTACAGGTTAAGGTCTTAACTCTTACTCTGGCCTAATAGCTAAGTTCTTAATTCTTACTCTGGCCTAATAGCTAAGATCTTAGACTCGTACTCTGGCCTAATGATTAAGGTCTTAACTCTTACTCTGGCCTAATGGTTAAGGTCTTAACTCTTACTCTGGCCTACTGGTTAAGGTCTTACCTCTTACTCTGGCCTAATAGCTAAGGTCTTAGACTCGTACTTTGGCCTAATAGCTCAGGTCTTAGACTCGTACTCTGGCCTAATGGTTAAGGTCTTAACCCTTACTCTGGCCTACTGGTTAAGGTCTTAACTCTTACTCTGGCCTAATAGCTAAGGTCTTAGACTCGTACACTGGCCTAATGGTTAAGGTCTTAACTCTTACTCTGGCCTACAGGTTAAGGTCTTAACTTTTACTCTGGCCTACTGGTTAAGGTCTTAACTCTTACTCTGGCCTAATAGCTAAGGTCTTAGACTGTCACTCTGGCCTAATGGTTAAGGTCTTAACTCTTACTCTGGCCTACTGGTTAAGTTCTTAACTCTTACTCTGGCATAATAGCTAAGGTCTTAGACTCGTACTCTGGCCTAATGGTTAAGGTCTTAACTCTTACTCTGGCCTAATAGATAAGGTCTTAACTCTTACTCTGGCCTAATAGCTAAGGTCTTAGACTCGTACTATGGCCTACAGGTTAAGGTCTTAAATCTTTCTCTGGCCTACAGGTTAAGGTCTTCACTCTTACTCTGTCCTACTGGTTAAGGTCTTAACTCTTACTCTGGCCTAATAGTTAAGGTCTTAGACCTGTACTCTGGCCTACTGGTTAAGATCTTAACTCTTCCTCTGGCCTACTGGTTAAGGTCTTAACTCTTACTCTGGCCTAATAGCTAAGGTCTTAGACTCGTACTATGGCCTACAGGTTAAGGTCTTAACTCGTACTCTGGCCTACAGGTTAAGATTTTAACTCTTACGCTGGCCTACAGGTTAAGGTCTTAACTGTTACTCTGGCCTACTGGTTAAGGTCTTAACTCTTACTCTGGTCTAATAGCTAAGGTCTTAGACTCTTACTCTGGCCTAATGGTTAAGGTCTTAACTCTTACTCTGGCCTAATAGCTAAGGTCTTAACTCTTACTTTGGCCTAATAGCTAAGGTCTTAGACTCGTACTCTGGCCTAATGGATAAGGTCTTAACTCTTACTCTGGCCTAATAGCTAAGGTCTTAACTCTTACTCTGGCCTAATAGCAAAGGTCCTAGACTCGTACTCTGGCATAATAGCTAAGGTTTTAACTCTTACTCTGGCCTAATAGCTAAGGTCTTAACTCTTACTCTGGCCTAATAGCTAAGGTCTTAGACTCATACTCTGGACTAATGGTTAAGGTCTTAACTCTTACTCTGGCCTAATAGCTAATGTCTTAGACTCGTACTCCGGCCTAATGGTTAAGGTCTTAACTCTTACTCTGGCCTAATGGTTAAGGTCTTAACTCTTACTCTGGCCTAATAGCTAAGGTCTTAGACTCGTACTCTGGCCTACTGGTTAGTCATAACTCTTACTCTGGCCTACTGGTTAAGGTCTTAACTCTTACTCTGGCATAATAGCTAAGGTCTTAGACTCGTACTCTGGCCTAATGGTTAAGGTCTTAACTCTTACTCTGGCCTAAAAGCTAAGGTCTTAACTCTTACTCTGGCCTAATAGCTAAGGTCTTAGACTCGTACTATGGCCTACAGGTTAAGGTCTTAACTCTTACTCTGGCCTACTGGTTAAGGACTTAACTCTTACTGTGGCCTAATAGCTAAGGTCTTAGACTCGTACTATGGCCTACAGGTTAAGGTCTTAACTCTTACTCTGGCCTACTGGTTAAGGTCTTAACTCTTACTCTGGCCTAATAGCTAAGGTCTTAGACTCGTACTCTGGCATACTTGTTAAGGTCTTAACTCTTACTCTGGCCTAATAGCTATGGTCTTAGACTCGTACTATGGCCTACAGGTTAAGGTCTTAACTCTTACTCTGGCCTAATAGCTAAGGTCAAAGATCGTACTCTGGCCTAATGGTTAAGGTCTTAACTCTTACTCTGGCCTAATAGCTAAGGTCTTAGACTGGTACTCTGGCCTAATGGTTAAGGTCTTAACTCTTACTCTGGCCTAATAGCTAAGGTCTTAGACTCGTACTCTGGCCTAATGGATAAGGTCTTAACTCTTACTCTGGCCTAATAACTGAGGTCTTAGACTCGTACTATGGCCTACTGGTTAAGGTCTTAACTCTTACTCTGGCCTAATGGTTAAGGTCTTAACTCTTACTCTGGCCTACTGGTTAAGGTCTTACCTCTTACTCTGGCCTAATAGCTAAGGTCTTAGACTCGTACTTTGGCCTAATAGCTCAGGTCTTAGACTCGTACTCTGGCCTAATGGTTAAGGTCTTAACCCTTACTCTGGCCTACTGGTTAAGGTCTTAACTCTTACTCTGGCCTAATAGCTAAGGTCTTAGACTCGTACACTGGCCTAATGGTTAAGGTCTTAACTCTTACTCTGGCCTACAGGTTAAGGTCTTAACTTTTACTCTGGCCTACTGGTTAAGGTCTTAACTCTTACTCTGGCCTAATAGCTAAGGTCTTAGACTGTCACTCTGGCCTAATGGTTAAGGTCTTAACTCTTACTCTGGCCTACTGGTTAAGTTCTTAACTCTTACTCTGGCATAATAGCTAAGGTCTTAGACTCGTACTCTGGCCTAATGGTTAAGGTCTTAACTCTTACTCTGGCCTAATAGATAAGGTCTTAACTCTTACTCTGGCCTAATAGCTAAGGTCTTAGACTCGTACTATGGCCTACAGGTTAAGGTCTTAAATCTTTCTCTGGCCTACAGGTTAAGGTCTTCACTCTTACTCTGTCCTACTGGTTAAGGTCTTAACTCTTACTCTGGCCTAATAGTTAAGGTCTTAGACCTGTACTCTGGCCTACTGGTTAAGATCTTAACTCTTCCTCTGGCCTACTGGTTAAGGTCTTAACTCTTACTCTGGCCTAATAGCTAAGGTCTTAGACTCGTACTATGGCCTACAGGTTAAGGTCTTAACTCGTACTCTGGCCTACAGGTTAAGATTTTAACTCTTACGCTGGCCTACAGGTTAAGGTCTTAACTGTTACTCTGGCCTACTGGTTAAGGTCTTAACTCTTACTCTGGTCTAATAGCTAAGGTCTTAGACTCTTACTCTGGCCTAATGGTTAAGGTCTTAACTCTTACTCTGGCCTAATAGCTAAGGTCTTAACTCTTACTTTGGCCTAATAGCTAAGGTCTTAGACTCGTACTCTGGCCTAATGGATAAGGTCTTAACTCTTACTCTGGCCTAATAGCTAAGGTCTTAACTCTTACTCTGGCCTAATAGCAAAGGTCCTAGACTCGTACTCTGGCATAATAGCTAAGGTTTTAACTCTTACTCTGGCCTAATAGCTAAGGTCTTAACTCTTACTCTGGCCTAATAGCTAAGGTCTTAGACTCATACTCTGGACTAATGGTTAAGGTCTTAACTCTTACTCTGGCCTAATAGCTAATGTCTTAGACTCGTACTCCGGCCTAATGGTTAAGGTCTTAACTCTTACTCTGGCCTAATGGTTAAGGTCTTAACTCTTACTCTGGCCTAATAGCTAAGGTCTTAGACTCGTACTCTGGCCTACTGGTTAGTCATAACTCTTACTCTGGCCTACTGGTTAAGGTCTTAACTCTTACTCTGGCATAATAGCTAAGGTCTTAGACTCGTACTCTGGCCTAATGGTTAAGGTCTTAACTCTTACTCTGGCCTAAAAGCTAAGGTCTTAACTCTTACTCTGGCCTAATAGCTAAGGTCTTAGACTCGTACTATGGCCTACAGGTTAAGGTCTTAACTCTTACTCTGGCCTACTGGTTAAGGACTTAACTCTTACTGTGGCCTAATAGCTAAGGTCTTAGACTCGTACTATGGCCTACAGGTTAAGGTCTTAACTCTTACTCTGGCCTACTGGTTAAGGTCTTAACTCTTACTCTGGCCTAATAGCTAAGGTCTTAGACTCGTACTCTGGCATACTTGTTAAGGTCTTAACTCTTACTCTGGCCTAATAGCTATGGTCTTAGACTCGTACTATGGCCTACAGGTTAAGGTCTTAACTCTTACTCTGGCCTAATAGCTAAGGTCAAAGATCGTACTCTGGCCTAATGGTTAAGGTCTTAACTCTTACTCTGGCCTAATAGCTAAGGTCTTAGACTGGTACTCTGGCCTAATGGTTAAGGTCTTAACTCTTACTCTGGCCTAATAGCTAAGGTCTTAGACTCGTACTCTGGCCTAATGGATAAGGTCTTAACTCTTACTCTGGCCTAATAACTGAGGTCTTAGACTCGTACTATGGCCTACTGGTTAAGGTCTTAACTCTTACTCTGGCCTACTGGTTAAGGTCTTAACTCTTACTCTGGCCTACTGGTTAAGGTCTTAACTCTTACTCTGACCTACTGGTTAAGGTCTTAACTCTTACTCTGGCCTAATAGCAAAGGTCTTAGACTCTTACTCTGGCCTACTGGTTAAGGTCTTAACTCTTACGCTGGCCTACTGGTTAAGGTCTTAACTCTTACTCTGGCCTAAAAGCTAAGGTCTTAACTCTTACTCTGGCCTAATAGCTAAGGTCTTAGACTCGTACTATGGCCTACAGGTTAAGGTCTTAACTCTTACTCTGGCCTACTGGTTAAGGACTTAACTCTTACTGTGGCCTAATAGCTAAGGTCTTAGACTCGTACTATGGCCTACAGGTTAAGGTCTTAACTCTTACTCTGGCCTACTGGTTAAGGTCTTAACTCTTACTCTGGCCTAATAGCTAAGGTCTTAGACTCGTACTCTGGCATACTTGTTAAGGTCTTAACTCTTACTCTGGCCTAATAGCTATGGTCTTAGACTCGTACTATGGCCTACAGGTTAAGGTCTTAACTCTTACTCTGGCCTAATAGCTAAGGTCAAAGATCGTACTCTGGCCTAATGGTTAAGGTCTTAACTCTTACTCTGGCCTAATAGCTAAGGTCTTAGACTGGTACTCTGGCCTAATGGTTAAGGTCTTAACTCTTACTCTGGCCTAATAGCTAAGGTCTTAGACTCGTACTCTGGCCTAATGGATAAGGTCTTAACTCTTACTCTGGCCTAATAACTGAGGTCTTAGACTCGTACTATGGCCTACTGGTTAAGGTCTTAACTCTTACTCTGGCCTACTGGTTAAGGTCTTAACTCTTACTCTGGCCTACTGGTTAAGGTCTTAACTCTTACTCTGACCTACTGGTTAAGGTCTTAACTCTTACTCTGGCCTAATAGCAAAGGTCTTAGACTCTTACTCTGGCCTACTGGTTAAGGTCTTAACTCTTACGCTGGCCTACTGGTTAAGGTCTTAACTCTTACTCTGGCCTAATAGCTAAGGTCTTAACTCTTACTCTGGCCTAATAGCTAAGGTCTTAGACTCGTACTCTGGCCTAATAGCTAAGGTCTTAACTCTTACTCTGGCATAATAGCTAAGGTCAAAGATCGTACTCTGGCCTAATGGTTAAGGTCTTAACTCTTACTCTGGCCTAATAGCTAAGGTCTTAGACTGGTACTCTGGCCTAATGGTTAAGGTCTTAACTCTTATACTGGCCTAACAGATAACGTCTTAACTCTTACTCTGGCCTACTGGTTAAGGTCTTAACTCTTACTCTTGCCTAATAGCTAAGGTATTAGACTCGTACTCTGGCCTAATGGTTAAGGTCTTATCTCTTACTCTGGCCTACGTGTTAAGTCTTAACTCTTACTCTGGTCTAATAGCTAAGGTCTTAGCCTCGTACTATGGCCTACAGGTTAAGGTCTTAACTCTTACTCTGGCCTACTGGTTAAGGTCTTAACTTTTACTCTGGCCTACTGGTTAAGGTCTTAACTCTTACTCTGGCCTAATAGCTAAGGTCTTAGACTGACACTCTGGTCTAATGGTTAAGGTCTTAACTCTTACTCTGGCCTAATAGCTAAGGTCTTAGACTCGTACACTGGCCTAATGGTTAAGGTCTTAACTCTTACTCTGGCTAATAGCTAAGGTCTTAACTCTTACTCTGGTCTAATAACTAAGGTCTTAGACTCGTACTATGGCCTACAGGTTAAGGTCTTAACTCTTACTCTGGCCTACAGGTTAAGGTCTTAACTCTTACTCTGGCCTACTGGTTAAGGTCTTAACTCTTACTCTGGCCTAATAGCTAAGGTCTTAGAGTCGTACTCTGGCCTACTGGTTAAGGTCTTAACTCTTACTCTGTCCTTCTGGTTAAGGTCTTAACTCTTACTCTGGCCTAATAACTAAGGTCTTAGACTCGTACTATGGCCTACTGGTTAAGGTCTTAACTCTTACTCTGGCCTACTGGTTAAGGTCTTAACTCTTACTCTGGCCTACTGGTTAAGGTCTTAACTCTTACTCTGGCCTACTGGTTAAGGTCTTAACTCTTAATCTGGCCTACTGGTTAAGGTCTTAACTCTTACTCTGGCCTACTGGTTAAGGTCTTAACTCTTACTCTGGCCTAATAGCTAAGGTCTTAGACTCGTACTCTGGCCTAATGGTTAAGGTCTTAACTCTTATGCTGGCCTACTGGTTAAGGTCTTAACTCTTACTCTGGCCTAATAGCTAAGGTCTTAACTCTTACTCTGGCCTAATAGCTAAGGTCTTAGACTCGTACTCTGGCCTAATAGCTAAGGTCTTAACTCTTACTCTGGCCTAATAGCTAAGGTCTTAACTCTTACTCTGGCCTAATAGCTAAGGTCAAAGATCGTACTCTGGCCTAATGGTTAAGGTCTTAACTCTTACTCTGGCCTAATAGCTAAGGTCTTAGACTGGTACTCTGGCCTAATGGTTAAGGTCTTAACTCTTACACTGGCCTAACAGATAAGGTCTTAACTCTTACTCTGGCCTACTGGTTAAGGTCTTAACTCTTACTCTTGCCTAATAGCTAAGGTCTTAGACTCGTACTCTGGCCTAATGGTTAAGGTCTTAACTCTTACTCTGGCCTACGTGTTAAGGTCTTAACTCTTACTCTGGTCTAATAGCTAAGGTCTTAGCCTCGTAATATGGCCTACAGGTTAAGGTCTTAACTCTTACTCTGGCCTATTGGTTAAGGTCTTAACTTTTACTCTGGCCTACTGGTTAAGGTCTTAACTCTTACTCTGGCCTAATAGCTAAGGTCTTAGACTGGCACTCTGGCCTAATGGTTAAGGTCTTAACTCTTACTCTGGCCTAATAGCTAAGGTCTTAGACTCGTACACTGGCCTAATGGTTAAGGTCTTAACTCTTACTCTGGCCTAATAGCTAAGGTCTTAACTCTTACTCTGGTCTAATAACTAAGGTCTTAGACTCGTACTATGGCCTACAGGTTAAGGTCTTAACTCTTACTCTGGCCTACAGGTTAAGGTCTTAACTCTTACTCTGGCCTACTGGTTAAGGTCTTAACTCTTACTCTGGCCTAATAGCTAAGGTCTTAGAGTCGTACTCTGGCCTACTGGTTAAGGTCTTAACTCTTACTCTGTCCTTCTGGTTAAGGTCTTAACTCTTACTCTGGCCTAATAGCTAAGTTCTTAGACTCGTACTATGGCCTACAGGTTAAGGTCTTAACTCTTACTCTGTCCTTCTGGTTAAGGTCTTAACTCTTACTCTGGCCTAATAGCTAAGGTCTTAGAGTCGTACTCTGGCCTACTGGTTAAGGTCTTAACTCTTACTCTGTCCTTCTGGTTAAGGTCTTAACTCTTACTCTGGCCTAATAGCTAAGTTCTTAATTCTTACTCTGGCCTAATAGCTAAGATCTTAGACTCGTACTCTGGCCTAATGATTAAGGTCTTAACTCTTACTCTGGCCTAATGGTTAAGGTCTTAACTCTTACTCTGGCCTACTGGTTAAGGTCTTACCTCTTACTCTGGCCTAATAGCTAAGGTCTTAGACTCGTACTTTGGCCTAATAGCTCAGGTCTTAGACTCGTACTCTGGCCTAATGGTTAAGGTCTTAACCCTTACTCTGGCCTACTGGTTAAGGTCTTAACTCTTACTCTGGCCTAATAGCTAAGGTCTTAGACTTGTACACTGGCCTAATGGTTAAGGTCTTAACTCTTACTCTGGCCTACAGGTTAAGGTCTTAACTTTTACTCTGGCCTACTGGTTAAAGTCTTAACTCTTACTCTGGCCTAATAGCTAAGGTCTTAGACTGTCACTCTGGCCTAATGGTTAAGGTCTTAACTCTTACTCTGGCCTACTGGTTAAGTTCTTAACTCTTACTCTGGCATAATAGCTAAGGTCTTAGACTCGTACTCTGGCCTAATGGGTAAGGTCTTAACTCTCACTCTGGCCTACTGATTAAGGTCTTAACTCTTACTCTGGCCTAATAGCTAAGGTCTTAACTCTTACTCTGGCCTAATAGCTAAGGTCTTAGACTCATACTCTGGCCTAATGGTTAAGGTCTCAACTCTTACTCTGGCCTAATAGATAAGTTCTTAACTCTTACTCTGGCCTAATAGCTAAGGTCTTAGACTCGTACTATGGCCTACAGGTTAAGGTCTTAAATCTTTCTCTGGCCTACAGGTTAAGGTCTTCACTCTTACTCTGTCCTACTGGTTAAGGTCTTAACTCTTACTCTGGCCTAATAGTTAAGGTCTTAGACCTGTACTCTGGCCTACTGGTTAAGATCTTAACTCTTCCTCTGGCCTACAGGTTAAGGTCTTAACTGTTACTCTGGCCTACTGGTTAAGGTCTTAACTCTTACTCTGGTCTAATAGCTAAGGTCTTAGACTCTTACTCTGGCCTAATGGTTAAGGTCTTAACTCTTACTGTGGCCTAATAGCTAAGGTCTTAACTCTTACTTTGGCCTAATAGCTAAGGTCTTAGACTCGTACTCTGGCCTAATGGATAAGGTCTTAACTCTTACTCTGGCCTAATAGCTAAGGTCTTAACTCTTACTCTGGCCTAATAGCAAAGGTCCTAGACTTGTACTCTGGCATAATAGCTAAGGTCTTAACTCTTACTCTGGCCTAATAGCTAAGGTCTTAACTCTTACTCTGGCCTAATAGCTAAGGTCTTAGACTCATACTCTGGACTAATGGTTAAGGTCTTAACTCTTACTCTGGCCTAATAGCTAATGTCTTAGACTCATACTCCGGCCTAATGGTTAAGGTCTTAACTCTTACTCTGGCCTACTGGTTAAGGTCTTAACTCTTACTCTGGCCTAATAGCTAAGGTCTTAGACTCGTACACTGGCCTAATGGTTAAGGTCTTAACTCTTACTCTGGCCTACAGGTTAAGGTCTTAACTTTTACTCTGGCCTACTGGTTAAGGACTTAACTCTTACTCTGGCCTAATAGCTAAGGTCTTAGACTGGCACTCTGGCCTAATGGTTAAGGTCTTAACTCTTACTCTGGCCTACTGGTTAAGTTCTTAACTCTTACTCTGGTATAATAGCTAAGGTCTTAGACTCGTACTCTGGCCTAATGGGTAAGGTCTTAACTCTTACTCTGGCCTACTGATTAAGGTCTTAACACTTACTCTGGCCTAAAAGCTAAGGTCTTAACTCTTACTCTGGCCTAATAGCTAAGGTCTTAGACTCGTACTCTGGCCTAATGGTTAAGGTCTTAACTCTTATGCTGGCCTACTGGTTAAGGTCTTAACTCTTACTCTGGCCTAATAGCTAAGGTCTTAACTCTTACTCTGGCCTAATAGCTAAGGTCTTAGACTCGTACTCTGGCCTAATAGCTAAGGTCTTAACTCTTACTCTGGCCTAATAGCTAAGGTCTTAACTCTTACTCTGGCCTAATAGCTAAGGTCAAAGATCGTACTCTGGCCTAATGGTTAAGGTCTTAACTCTTACTCTGGCCTAATAGCTAAGGTCTTAGACTGGTACTCTGGCCTAATGGTTAAGGTCTTAACTCTTACTCTGGCCTACTGGTTAAGGTCTTAACTCTTACTCTTGCCTAATAGCTAAGGTCTTAGACTCGTACTCTGGCCTAATGGTTAAGGTCTTAACTCTTACTCTGGCCTACGTGTTAAGGTCTTAACTCTTACTCTGGTCTAATAGCTAAGGTCTTAGCCTCGTAATATGGCCTACAGGTTAAGGTCTTAACTCTTACTCTGGCCTATTGGTTAAGGTCTTAACTTTTACTCTGGCCTACTGGTTAAGGTCTTAACTCTTACTCTGGCCTAATAGCTAAGGTCTTAGACTGGCACTCTGGCCTAATGGTTAAGGTCTTAACTCTTACTCTGGCCTAATAGCTAAGGTCTTAGACTCGTACACTGGCCTAATGGTTAAGGTCTTAACTCTTACTCTGGCCTAATAGCTAAGGTCTTAACTCTTACTCTGGTCTAATAACTAAGGTCTTAGACTCGTACTATGGCCTACAGGTTAAGGTCTTAAATCTTTCTCTGGCCTACAGGTTAAGGTCTTCACTCTTACTC
Source organism: Triturus cristatus (assembly GCF_964204655.1). Lineage (NCBI taxonomy): Eukaryota > Metazoa > Chordata > Amphibia > Caudata > Salamandridae > Triturus > Triturus cristatus. Next base: position 1,337,466 of record NC_140584.1, on the reverse strand, counting down.
TGTCCTACTGGTTAAGGTCTTAACTCTTACTCTGGCCTAATAGTTAAGGTCTTAGACCTGTACTCTGGCCTACTGGTTAAGATCTTAACTCTTCCTCTGGCCTACTGGTTAAGGTCTTAACTCTTACTCTGGCCTAATAGCTAAGGTCTTAGACTCGTACTATGGCCTACAGGTTAAGGTCTTAACTCGTACTCTGGCCTACAGGTTAAGATTTTAACTCTTACGCTGGCCTACAGGTTAAGGTCTTAACTGTTACTCTGGCCTACTGGTTAAGGTCTTAACTCTTACTCTGGTCTAATAGCTAAGGTCTTAGACTCTTACTCTGGCCTAATGGTTAAGGTCTTAACTCTTACTCTGGCCTAATAGCTAAGGTCTTAACTCTTACTTTGGCCTAATAGCTAAGGTCTTAGACTCGTACTCTGGCCTAATGGATAAGGTCTTAACTCTTACTCTGGCCTAATAGCTAAGGTCTTAACTCTTACTCTGGCCTAATAGCAAAGGTCCTAGACTCGTACTCTGGCATAATAGCTAAGGTTTTAACTCTTACTCTGGCCTAATAGCTAAGGTCTTAACTCTTACTCTGGCCTAATAGCTAAGGTCTTAGACTCATACTCTGGACTAATGGTTAAGGTCTTAACTCTTACTCTGGCCTAATAGCTAATGTCTTAGACTCGTACTCCGGCCTAATGGTTAAGGTCTTAACTCTTACTCTGGCCTAATGGTTAAGGTCTTAACTCTTACTCTGGCCTAATAGCTAAGGTCTTAGACTCGTACTCTGGCCTACTGGTTAGTCATAACTCTTACTCTGGCCTACTGGTTAAGGTCTTAACTCTTACTCTGGCATAATAGCTAAGGTCTTAGACTCGTACTCTGGCCTAATGGTTAAGGTCTTAACTCTTACTCTGGCCTAAAAGCTAAGGTCTTAACTCTTACTCTGGCCTAATAGCTAAGGTCTTAGACTCGTACTATGGCCTACAGGTTAAGGTCTTAACTCTTACTCTGGCCTACTGGTTAAGGACTTAACTCTTACTGTGGCCTAATAGCTAAGGTCTTAGACTCGTACTATGGCCTACAGGTTAAGGTCTTAACTCTTACTCTGGCCTACTGGTTAAGGTCTTAACTCTTACTCTGGCCTAATAGCTAAGGTCTTAGACTCGTACTCTGGCATACTTGTTAAGGTCTTAACTCTTACTCTGGCCTAATAGCTATGGTCTTAGACTCGTACTATGGCCTACAGGTTAAGGTCTTAACTCTTACTCTGGCCTAATAGCTAAGGTCAAAGATCGTACTCTGGCCTAATGGTTAAGGTCTTAACTCTTACTCTGGCCTAATAGCTAAGGTCTTAGACTGGTACTCTGGCCTAATGGTTAAGGTCTTAACTCTTACTCTGGCCTAATAGCTAAGGTCTTAGACTCGTACTCTGGCCTAATGGATAAGGTCTTAACTCTTACTCTGGCCTAATAACTGAGGTCTTAGACTCGTACTATGGCCTACTGGTTAAGGTCCTAACTCTTACTCTGGCCTACTGGTTAAGGTCTTAACTCTTACTCTGGCCTACTGGTTAAGGTCTTAACTCTTACTCTGACCTACTGGTTAAGGTCTTAACTCTTACTCTGGCCTAATAGCAAAGGTCTTAGACTCTTACTCTGGCCTACTGGTTAAGGTCTTAACTCTTACGCTGGCCTACTGGTTAAGGTCTTAACTCTTACTCTGGCCTAATAGCTAAGGTCTTAACTCTTACTCTGGCCTAATAGCTAAGGTCTTAGACTCGTACTCTGGCCTAATAGCTAAGGTCTTAACTCTTACTCTGGCATAATAGCTAAGGTCAAAGATCGTACTCTGGCCTAATGGTTAAGGTCTTAACTCTTACTCTGGCCTAATAGCTAAGGTCTTAGACTGGTACTCTGGCCTAATGGTTAAGGTCTTAACTCTTATACTGGCCTAACAGATAACGTCTTAACTCTTACTCTGGCCTACTGGTTAAGGTCTTAACTCTTACTCTTGCCTAATAGCTAAGGTATTAGACTCGTACTCTGGCCTAATGGTTAAGGTCTTATCTCTTACTCTGGCCTACGTGTTAAGTCTTAACTCTTACTCTGGTCTAATAGCTAAGGTCTTAGCCTCGTACTATGGCCTACAGGTTAAGGTCTTAACTCTTACTCTGGCCTACTGGTTAAGGTCTTAACTTTTACTCTGGCCTACTGGTTAAGGTCTTAACTCTTACTCTGGCCTAATAGCTAAGGTCTTAGACTGACACTCTGGTCTAATGGTTAAGGTCTTAACTCTTACTCTGGCCTAATAGCTAAGGTCTTAGACTCGTACACTGGCCTAATGGTTAAGGTCTTAACTCTTACTCTGGCTAATAGCTAAGGTCTTAACTCTTACTCTGGTCTAATAACTAAGGTCTTAGACTCGTACTATGGCCTACAGGTTAAGGTCTTAACTCTTACTCTGGCCTACAGGTTAAGGTCTTAACTCTTACTCTGGCCTACTGGTTAAGGTCTTAACTCTTACTCTGGCCTAATAGCTAAGGTCTTAGAGTCGTACTCTGGCCTACTGGTTAAGGTCTTAACTCTTACTCTGTCCTTCTGGTTAAGGTCTTAACTCTTACTCTGGCCTAATAACTAAGGTCTTAGACTCGTACTATGGCCTACTGGTTAAGGTCTTAACTCTTACTCTGGCCTACTGGTTAAGGTCTTAACTCTTACTCTGGCCTACTGGTTAAGGTCTTAACTCTTACTCTGGCCTACTGGTTAAGGTCTTAACTCTTAATCTGGCCTACTGGTTAAGGTCTTAACTCTTACTCTGGCCTACTGGTTAAGGTCTTAACTCTTACTCTGGCCTAATAGCTAAGGTCTTAGACTCGTACTCTGGCCTAATGGTTAAGGTCTTAACTCTTATGCTGGCCTACTGGTTAAGGTCTTAACTCTTACTCTGGCCTAATAGCTAAGGTCTTAACTCTTACTCTGGCCTAATAGCTAAGGTCTTAGACTCGTACTCTGGCCTAATAGCTAAGGTCTTAACTCTTACTCTGGCCTAATAGCTAAGGTCTTAACTCTTACTCTGGCCTAATAGCTAAGGTCAAAGATCGTACTCTGGCCTAATGGTTAAGGTCTTAACTCTTACTCTGGCCTAATAGCTAAGGTCTTAGACTGGTACTCTGGCCTAATGGTTAAGGTCTTAACTCTTACACTGGCCTAACAGATAAGGTCTTAACTCTTACTCTGGCCTACTGGTTAAGGTCTTAACTCTTACTCTTGCCTAATAGCTAAGGTCTTAGACTCGTACTCTGGCCTAATGGTTAAGGTCTTAACTCTTACTCTGGCCTACGTGTTAAGGTCTTAACTCTTACTCTGGTCTAATAGCTAAGGTCTTAGCCTCGTAATATGGCCTACAGGTTAAGGTCTTAACTCTTACTCTGGCCTATTGGTTAAGGTCTTAACTTTTACTCTGGCCTACTGGTTAAGGTCTTAACTCTTACTCTGGCCTAATAGCTAAGGTCTTAGACTGGCACTCTGGCCTAATGGTTAAGGTCTTAACTCTTACTCTGGCCTAATAGCTAAGGTCTTAGACTCGTACACTGGCCTAATGGTTAAGGTCTTAACTCTTACTCTGGCCTAATAGCTAAGGTCTTAACTCTTACTCTGGTCTAATAACTAAGGTCTTAGACTCGTACTATGGCCTACAGGTTAAGGTCTTAACTCTTACTCTGGCCTACAGGTTAAGGTCTTAACTCTTACTCTGGCCTACTGGTTAAGGTCTTAACTCTTACTCTGGCCTAATAGCTAAGGTCTTAGAGTCGTACTCTGGCCTACTGGTTAAGGTCTTAACTCTTACTCTGTCCTTCTGGTTAAGGTCTTAACTCTTACTCTGGCCTAATAGCTAAGTTCTTAGACTCGTACTATGGCCTACAGGTTAAGGTCTTAACTCTTACTCTGTCCTTCTGGTTAAGGTCTTAACTCTTACTCTGGCCTAATAGCTAAGGTCTTAGAGTCGTACTCTGGCCTACTGGTTAAGGTCTTAACTCTTACTCTGTCCTTCTGGTTAAGGTCTTAACTCTTACTCTGGCCTAATAGCTAAGTTCTTAATTCTTACTCTGGCCTAATAGCTAAGATCTTAGACTCGTACTCTGGCCTAATGATTAAGGTCTTAACTCTTACTCTGGCCTAATGGTTAAGGTCTTAACTCTTACTCTGGCCTACTGGTTAAGGTCTTACCTCTTACTCTGGCCTAATAGCTAAGGTCTTAGACTCGTACTTTGGCCTAATAGCTCAGGTCTTAGACTCGTACTCTGGCCTAATGGTTAAGGTCTTAACCCTTACTCTGGCCTACTGGTTAAGGTCTTAACTCTTACTCTGGCCTAATAGCTAAGGTCTTAGACTTGTACACTGGCCTAATGGTTAAGGTCTTAACTCTTACTCTGGCCTACAGGTTAAGGTCTTAACTTTTACTCTGGCCTACTGGTTAAAGTCTTAACTCTTACTCTGGCCTAATAGCTAAGGTCTTAGACTGTCACTCTGGCCTAATGGTTAAGGTCTTAACTCTTACTCTGGCCTACTGGTTAAGTTCTTAACTCTTACTCTGGCATAATAGCTAAGGTCTTAGACTCGTACTCTGGCCTAATGGGTAAGGTCTTAACTCTCACTCTGGCCTACTGATTAAGGTCTTAACTCTTACTCTGGCCTAATAGCTAAGGTCTTAACTCTTACTCTGGCCTAATAGCTAAGGTCTTAGACTCATACTCTGGCCTAATGGTTAAGGTCTCAACTCTTACTCTGGCCTAATAGATAAGTTCTTAACTCTTACTCTGGCCTAATAGCTAAGGTCTTAGACTCGTACTATGGCCTACAGGTTAAGGTCTTAAATCTTTCTCTGGCCTACAGGTTAAGGTCTTCACTCTTACTCTGTCCTACTGGTTAAGGTCTTAACTCTTACTCTGGCCTAATAGTTAAGGTCTTAGACCTGTACTCTGGCCTACTGGTTAAGATCTTAACTCTTCCTCTGGCCTACAGGTTAAGGTCTTAACTGTTACTCTGGCCTACTGGTTAAGGTCTTAACTCTTACTCTGGTCTAATAGCTAAGGTCTTAGACTCTTACTCTGGCCTAATGGTTAAGGTCTTAACTCTTACTCTGGCCTAATAGCTAAGGTCTTAACTCTTACTTTGGCCTAATAGCTAAGGTCTTAGACTCGTACTCTGGCCTAATGGATAAGGTCTTAACTCTTACTCTGGCCTAATAGCTAAGGTCTTAACTCTTACTCTGGCCTAATAGCAAAGGTCCTAGACTTGTACTCTGGCATAATAGCTAAGGTCTTAACTCTTACTCTGGCCTAATAGCTAAGGTCTTAACTCTTACTCTGGCCTAATAGCTAAGGTCTTAGACTCATACTCTGGACTAATGGTTAAGGTCTTAACTCTTACTCTGGCCTAATAGCTAATGTCTTAGACTCATACTCCGGCCTAATGGTTAAGGTCTTAACTCTTACTCTGGCCTACTGGTTAAGGTCTTAACTCTTACTCTGGCCTAATAGCTAAGGTCTTAGACTCGTACACTGGCCTAATGGTTAAGGTCTTAACTCTTACTCTGGCCTACAGGTTAAGGTCTTAACTTTTACTCTGGCCTACTGGTTAAGGACTTAACTCTTACTCTGGCCTAATAGCTAAGGTCTTAGACTGGCACTCTGGCCTAATGGTTAAGGTCTTAACTCTTACTCTGGCCTACTGGTTAAGTTCTTAACTCTTACTCTGGTATAATAGCTAAGGTCTTAGACTCGTACTCTGGCCTAATGGGTAAGGTCTTAACTCTTACTCTGGCCTACTGATTAAGGTCTTAACACTTACTCTGGCCTAAAAGCTAAGGTCTTAACTCTTACTCTGGCCTAATAGCTAAGGTCTTAGACTCGTACTCTGGCCTAATGGTTAAGGTCTTAACTCTTATGCTGGCCTACTGGTTAAGGTCTTAACTCTTACTCTGGCCTAATAGCTAAGGTCTTAACTCTTACTCTGGCCTAATAGCTAAGGTCTTAGACTCGTACTCTGGCCTAATAGCTAAGGTCTTAACTCTTACTCTGGCCTAATAGCTAAGGTCTTAACTCTTACTCTGGCCTAATAGCTAAGGTCAAAGATCGTACTCTGGCCTAATGGTTAAGGTCTTAACTCTTACTCTGGCCTAATAGCTAAGGTCTTAGACTGGTACTCTGGCCTAATGGTTAAGGTCTTAACTCTTACTCTGGCCTACTGGTTAAGGTCTTAACTCTTACTCTTGCCTAATAGCTAAGGTCTTAGACTCGTACTCTGGCCTAATGGTTAAGGTCTTAACTCTTACTCTGGCCTACGTGTTAAGGTCTTAACTCTTACTCTGGTCTAATAGCTAAGGTCTTAGCCTCGTAATATGGCCTACAGGTTAAGGTCTTAACTCTTACTCTGGCCTATTGGTTAAGGTCTTAACTTTTACTCTGGCCTACTGGTTAAGGTCTTAACTCTTACTCTGGCCTAATAGCTAAGGTCTTAGACTGGCACTCTGGCCTAATGGTTAAGGTCTTAACTCTTACTCTGGCCTAATAGCTAAGGTCTTAGACTCGTACACTGGCCTAATGGTTAAGGTCTTAACTCTTACTCTGGCCTAATAGCTAAGGTCTTAACTCTTACTCTGGTCTAATAACTAAGGTCTTAGACTCGTACTATGGCCTACAGGTTAAGGTCTTAACTCTTACTCTGGCCTACAGGTTAAGGTCTTAACTCTTACTCTGGCCTACTGGTTAAGGTCTTAACTCTTACTCTGGCCTAATAGCTAAGGTCTTAGAGTCGTACTCTGGCCTACTGGTTAAGGTCTTAACTCTTACTCTGTCCTTCTGGTTAAGGTCTTAACTCTTACTCTGGCCTAATAGCTAAGTTCTTAGACTCGTACTATGGCCTACAGGTTAAGGTCTTAACTCTTACTCTGTCCTTCTGGTTAAGGTCTTAACTCTTACTCTGGCCTAATAGCTAAGGTCTTAGAGTCGTACTCTGGCCTACTGGTTAAGGTCTTAACTCTTACTCTGTCCTTCTGGTTAAGGTCTTAACTCTTACTCTGGCCTAATAGCTAAGTTCTTAATTCTTACTCTGGCCTAATAGCTAAGATCTTAGACTCGTACTCTGGCCTAATGATTAAGGTCTTAACTCTTACTCTGGCCTAATGGTTAAGGTCTTAACTCTTACTCTGGCCTACTGGTTAAGGTCTTACCTCTTACTCTGGCCTAATAGCTAAGGTCTTAGACTCGTACTTTGGCCTAATAGCTCAGGTCTTAGACTCGTACTCTGGCCTAATGGTTAAGGTCTTAACCCTTACTCTGGCCTACAGGTTAAGGTCTTAACTCTTACTCTGTCCTTCTGGTTAAGATCTTAACTCTTACTCTGGCCTAATAGCTAAGGTCTTAGAGTCGTACTCTGGCCTACTGGTTAAGGTCTTAACTCTTACTCTGTCCTTCTGGTTAAGGTCTTAACTCTTACTCTGGCCTAATAGCTAAGTTCTTAATTCTTACTCTGGCCTAATAGCTAAGATCTTAGACTCGTACTCTGGCCTAATGATTAAGGTCTTAACTCTTACTCTGGCCTAATGGTTAAGGTCTTAACTCTTACTCTGGCCTACAGGTTAAGGTCTTAACTTTTACTCTGGCCTACTGGTTAAAGTCTTAACTCTTACTCTGGCCTAATAGCTAAGGTCTTAGACTGTCACTCTGGCCTAATGGTTAAGGTCTTAACTCTTACTCTGGCCTACTGGTTAAGTTCTTAACTCTTACTCTGGCATAATAGCTAAGGTCTTAGACTCGTACTCTGGCCTAATGGGTAAGGTCTTAACTCTCACTCTGGCCTACTGATTAAGGTCTTAACTCTTACTCTGGCCTAATAGCTAAGGTCTTAACTCTTACTCTGGCCTAATAGCTAAGGTCTTAGACTCATACTCTGGCCTAATGGTTAAGGTCTCAACTCTTACTCTGGCCTAATAGATAAGGTCTTAACTCTTACTCTGGCCTAATAGCTAAGGTCTTAGACTCGTACTATGGCCTACAGGTTAAGGTCTTAAATCTTTCTCTGGCCTACAGGTTAAGGTCTTCACTCTTACTCTGTCCTACTGGTTAAGGTCTTAACTCTTACTCTGGCCTAATAGTTAAGGTCTTAGACCTGTACTCTGGCCTACTGGTTAAGGTCTTAACTCGTACTCTGGCCTACAGGTTAAGATTTTAACTCTTACGCTGGCCTACAGGTTAAGGTCTTAACTGTTACTCTGGCCTACTGGTTAAGGTCTTAACTCTTACTCTGGTCTAATAGCTAAGGTCTTAGACTCTTACTCTGGCCTAATGGTTAAGGTCTTAACTCTTACTCTGGCCTAATAGCTAAGGTCTTAACTCTTACTTTGGCCTAATAGCTAAGGTCTTAGACTCGTACTCTGGCCTAATGGATAAGGTCTTAACTCTTACTCTGGCCTAATAGCTAAGGTCTTAACTCTTACTCTGGCCTAATAGCAAAGGTCCTAGACTTGTACTCTGGCATAATAGCTAAGGTCTTAACTCTTACTCTGGCCTAATAGCTAAGGTCTTAACTCTTACTCTGGCCTAATAGCTAAGGTCTTAGACTCATACTCTGGACTAATGGTTAAGGTCTTAACTCTTACTCTGGCCTAATAGCTAATGTCTTAGACTCATACTCCGGCCTAATGGTTAAGGTCTTAACTCTTACTCTGGCCTAATGGTTAAGGTCTTAACTCTTACTCTGGCCTAATAGCTAAGGTCTTAGACTCGTACTCTGGCCTACTGGTTAGTCATAACTCTTACTCTGGCCTACTGGTTAAGGTCTTAACTCTTACTCTGGCATAATAGCTAAGGTCTTAGACTCGTACTCTGGCCTAATGGTTAAGGTCTTAACTCTTACTCTAACTTAAAAGCTAAGGTCTTAACTCTTACTCTGGCCTAATAGCTAAGGTCTTAGACTCGTACTATGGCCTACAGGTTAAGGTCTTAACTCTTACTCTGGCCTACTGGTTAAGGACTTAACTCTTACTGTGGCCTAATAGCTAAGGTCTTAGACTCGTACTATGGCCTACAGGTTAAGGTCTTAACTCTTACTCTGGCCTACTGGTTAAGGTCTTAACTCTTACTCTGGCCTAATAGCTAAGGTCTTAGACTCGTACTATGGCCTAATAGCTAAGGTCTTAGACTCGTACTCTGGCATACTTGTTAAGGTCTTAACTCTTACTCTGGCCTAATAGCTACGGTCTTAGACTCGTACTATGGCCTACAGGTTAAGGTCTTAACTCTTACTCTGGCCTAATAGCTAAGGTCAAAGATCGTACTCTGGCCTAATGGTTAAGGTCTTAACTCTTACTCTGGCCTAATAGCTAAGTTCTTAGACTCGTACTATGGCCTACAGGTTAAGGTCTTAACTCGTACTCTGGCCTACAGGTTAAGGTCTTAACTCTTACTCTGGCCTACAGGTTAAGGTCTTAACTCTTACTCTGGCCTAATAGCTAAGTTCTTAATTCTTACTCTGGCCTAATAGCTAAGGTCTAGACTCGTACTCTGGCCTAATGATTAAGGTCTAAACTCTTACTCTGGCCTAATGGATAAGGTCTTAACTCTTACTCTGGCCTAATGGTTAAGGTCTTAACTCTTACTCTGGCCTAATAGCTAAGGTCTTAGACTCGTACTCTGGCCTACTGGTTAAAGTCATAACTCTTACTCTGGCCTACTGGTTAAGGTCTTAACTCTTACTCTGGCCTAATAGCTAAGGTCTTAGACTCATACTCTGGTCTAATGGTTAAGGTCTTAACTCTTACTCTCCCCTACTGGATAAGGTCTTAACTCTTACTCTGGCATAATAGCTAAGGTCTTAGACTCGTACTCTGGCCTAATGGTTAATGTCTTAACTCTTACTCTGGCCTAAAAGCTAAGGTCTTAACCCTTACTCTGGCCTAATAGCTAAGGTCTTAGACTCGTACTATGGCCTACAGGTTAAGGTCTTAACTCTTACTCTGGCCTACTGGTTAAGGACTTAACTCTTACTGTGGCCTAATAGCTAAGGTCTTAGACTCGTACTATGGCCTACAGGTTAAGTTCTTAACTCTTACTCTGGCCTACTGGTTAAGGTCTTAACTCTTACTCTGGCCTAATAGCTAAGGTCTTAGACTCGTACTATGGCCTAATAGCAAAGGTCTTAGACTCGTACTCTGGCATACTTGTTAAGGTCTTAACTCTTACTCTGGCCTAATAGCTACGGTCTTAGACTCGTACTATGGCCTACAGGTTAAGGTCTTAACTCTTACTCTGGCCTAATAGCTAAGGTCTTAGACTCGTACTATGGCCTACAGGTTAAGGTCTTAACTCTTACTCTGGCCTACTGGTTAAGGACTTAACTCTTACTCTGGCCTAATAGCTAAGGTCTTAGACTGGTACTCTGGCCTAATGGTTAAGGTCTTAACTCTTACTCTGGCCTAATAGCTAAGGTCTTAGACTCGTACTCTGGCCTAATGGTTAAGGTCTTAACTCTTACTCTGGCCTAATAACTAAGGTCTTAGACTCGTACTATGGCCTACTGGTTAAGGTCTTTACTCTTACTCTGGCCTACTGGTTAAGGTCTTAACTCTTACTCTGGCCTACTGGTTAAGGTCTTAACTCTTACTCTGACCTACTGGTTAAGGTCTTAACTCTTACTCTGGCCTAATAGCTAAGGTCTTAGACTCTTACTCTGGCCTACTGGTTAAGGTCTTAACTCTTACTCTGGCCTACTGGTTAATGTCTTAACTCTTACTCTGGCCTAATAGCTAAGGTCTTAGACTCGTACTCTGGCCTAATGGTTAAGGTCTTAACTCTTATGCTGGCCTACTGGTTAAGGTCTTAACTCTTACTCTGGCCTAATAGCTAAGGTCTTAACTCTTACTCTGGCCTAATAGCTAAGGTCTTAGACTCGTACTCTGGCTTAATAGCTAAGGTCTTAACTCTTACTCTGGCCTAATAGCTAAGGTCTTAACTCTTACTCTGGCCTAATAGCTAAGGTCAAAGATCGTACTCTGGCCTAATGATTAAGGTCTTAACTCTTACTCTTGCCTAATAGCTAAGGTCTTAGACTCGTACTCTGGCCTAATGGTTAAGGTCTTAACTGTTACTCTGGCCTACGTGTTAAGGTCTTAACTCTTACTCTGGTCTAATAGCTAAGGTCTTAGCCTCGTACTATGGCCTACAGGTTAAGGTCTTAACTCTTACTCTGGCCTATTGGTTAAGGTCTTAACTTTTACTCTGGCCTACTGGTTAAGGTCTTAACTCTTACTCTGGCCTAATAGCTAAGGTCTTAGACTGGCACTCTGGCCTAATGGTTAAGGTCTTAACTCTTCCTCTGGCCTAATAGCTAAGGTCTTAGACTCGTACACTGGCCTACAGGTTAAGGTCTTAACTCGTACTCTGGCCTACAGGTTAAGGTCTTAACTCTTACTCTGGCCTACAGGTTAAGGTCTTAACTCTTACTCTGGCCTAATAGCTAAGTTCTTAATTCTTACTCTGGCCTAATAGCTAAGATCTTAGACTCGTACTCTGGACTAATGATTAAGGTCTTAACTCTTACTCTGGCCTAATGGTTAAGGTCTTAACTCTTACTCTGGCCTACTGGTTAAGGTCTTACCTCTTACTGTGGCCTAATAGCTAAGGTCTTAGACTCGTACTTTGGACTAATAGCTCAGGTCTTAGACTCGTACTCTGGCCTAATGGTTAAGGTCTTAACCCTTACTCTGGCCTACTGGTTAAGGTCTTAACTCTTACTCTGGCCTAATAGCTAAGGTCTTAGACTCGTACACTGGCCTAATGGTTAAGGTCTTAACTCTTACTCTGGCCTACAGGTTAAGGTCTTAACTTTTACTCTGGCCTACTGGTTAAGGACTTAACTCTTACTCTGGCCTAATAGCTAAGGTCTTAGACTGGCACTCTGGCCTAATGGTTAAGGTCTTAACTCTTACTCTGGCCTACTGGTTAAGTTCTTAACTCTTACTCTGGCATAATAGCTAAGGTCTTAGACTCGTACTCTGGCCTAATGGGTAAGGTCTTAACTCTTACTCTGGCCTACTGATTAAGGTCTTAACACTTACTCTGGCCTAAAAGCTAAGGTCTTAACTCTTACTCTGGCCTAATAGCTAAGGTCTTAGACTCATACTCTGGCCTAATGGTTAAGGTCTTAACTCTTACTCTGGCCTAATAGATAAGGTCTTAACTCTTACTCTGGCCTAATAGCTAAGGTCTTAGACTCGTACTATGGCCTACAGGTTAAGGTCTTAAATCTTTCTCTGGCCTACAGGTTAAGGTCTTCACTCTTACTCTGGCCTACTGGTTAAGGTCTTAACTCTTACTCTGGCCTAATAGTTAAGGTCTTAGACCTGTACTCTGGCCTACTGGTTAAGATCTTAACTCTTCCTCTGGCCTACTGGTTAAGGTCTTAACTCTTACTCTGGCCTAATAGCTAAGGTCTTAGACTCGTACTATGGCCTACAGGTTAAGGTCTTAAATCGTACTCTGGCCTACAGGTTAAGATTTTAACTCTTACGCTGGCCTACAGGTTAAGGTCCTAACTGTTACTCTGGCCTACTGGTTAAGGTCTTAACTCTTACTCTGGTCTAATAGCTAAGGTCTTAGACTCTTACTCTGGCCTAATGGTTAAGGTCTTAACTCTTACTCTGGCCTAATAGCTAAGGTCTTAACTCTTACTTTGGCCTAATAGCTAAGGTCTTAGACTCGTACTCTGGCCTAATGGATAAGGTCTTAACTCTTACTCTGGCCTAATAGCAAAGGTCCTAGACTCGTACTCTGGCATAATAGCTAAGGTCTTAACTCTTACTCTGGCCTAATAGCTAAGGTCTTAACTCTTACTCTGGCCTAATAGCTAAGGTCTTAGACTCATACTCTGGACTAATGGTTAAGGTCTTAACTCTTACTCTGGCCTAATAGCTAATGTCTTAGACTCGTACTCAGGCCTAATGGTTAAGGTCTTAACTGTTACTCTGGCCTAATAGCTAAGGTCTTAGACTCGTACTCTGGCCTACTGGTTAGTCATAACTCTTACTCTGGCCTACTGGTTAAGGTCTTAACTCTTACTCTGGCCTAATAGCTAAGGTCTTAGACTCGTACTCTGGTCTAATGGTTAAGGTCTTAACTCTTACTCTCGCCTACTGGATAAGGTCTTAACTTTTACTCTGGCATAATAGCTAAGGTCTTAGACTCGCACTCTGGCCTAATGGTTAAGGTCTTAACTCTTACTCTGGCCTAAAAGCTAAGGTCTTAACTCTTACTCTGGCCTAATAGCTAAGGTCTTAGACTCGTACTATGGCCTACAGGTTAAGGTCTTAACTCTTACTCTGGCCTACTGGTTAAGGACTTAACTCTTACTGTGGCCTAATAGCTAAGGTCTTAGACTCGTACTATGGCCTACAGGTTAAGGTCTTAACTCTTACTCTGGCCTACTGGTTAAGGTCTTAACTCTTACTCTGGCCTAATAGCTAAGGTCTTAGACTCGTACTATGGCCTAATAGCTAAGGTCTTAGACTCGTACTCTGGCATACTTGTTAAGGTCTTAACTCTTACTCTGGCCTAATAGCTATGGTCTTAGACTCGTACTATGGCCTACAGGTTAAGGTCTTAACTCTTACTCTGGCCTAATAGCTAAGGTCAAAGATCGTACTCTGGCCTAATGGTTAAGGTCTTAACTCTTACTCTGGCCTAATAGCTAAGGTCTTAGACTGGTACTCTGGCCTAATGGTTAAGGTCTTAACTCTTACTCTGGCCTAATAGCTAAGGTCTTAGACTCGTACTCTGGCCTAATGGATAAGGTCTTAACTCTTACTCTGGACTAATAACTGAGGTCTTAGACTCGTACTAAGGCCTACTGGTTAAGGTCTTAACTCTTACTCTGGCCTACTGGTTAAGGTCTTAACTCTTACTCTGGCCTACTGGTTAAGGTCTTAACTCTTACTCTGATCTACTGGTTAAGGTCTTAACTCTTACTCTGGCCTAATAGCTAAGGTCTTAGACTCTTACTCTGGCCTACTGGTTAAGGTCTTAACTCTTACGCTGGCCTACTGGTTAAGGTCTTAACTCTTACTCTGGCCTAATAGCTAAGGTCTTAACTCTTACTCTGGCCTAATAGCTAAGGTCTTAGACTCGTACTCTGGCCTACTGGTTAAGGTCTTAACTCTTACTCTGTCCTTCTGGTTAAGGTCTTAACTCTTACTCTGGCCTAATAGCTAAGGTCTTAACTCTTACTCTGGTCTAATAACTAAGGTCTTAGACTCGTACTATGGCCTACAGGTTAAGGTCTTAACTCTTACTCTGGCCTACTGGTTAAGGTCTTGACTCTTACTCTGGCCTAATAGCTAAGGTCTTAGAGTCGTACTCTGGCCTACTGGTTAAGGTCTTAACTCTTACTCTGTCCTTCTGGTTAAGGTCTTAACTCTTACTCTGGCCTAATAGCTAAGGTCTTAGACTCGTACTCTGGCCTAATAGCTAAGGTCTTAACTCTTACTCTGGCCTAATAGCTAAGGTCAAAGATCGTACTCTGGCCTAATGATTAAGGTCTTAACTCTTACTCTGGCCTAATAGCTAAGGTCTTAGACTGGTACTCTGGCCTAATGGTTAAGGTCTTAACTCTTACACTGGCCTAACAGATAAGGTCTTAACTCTTACTCTGGCCTACTGGTTAAGGTCTTAACTCTTACTCTTGCCTAATAGCTAAGGTCTTAGACTCGTACTCTGGCCTAATGGTTAAGGTCTTAACTCTTACTCTGGCCTACGTGTTAAGGTCTTAACTCTTACTCTGGTCTAATAGCTAAGGTCTTAGCCTCGTACTATGGCCTACAGGTTAAGGTCTTAACTCTTACTCTGGCCTATTGGTTAAGGTCTTAACTTTTACTCTGGCCTACTGGTTAAGGTCTTAACTCTTACTCTGGCCTAATAGCTAAGGTCTTAGACTGGCACTCTGGCCTAATGGTTAAGGTCTTAACTCTTACTCTGGCCTAATAGCTAAGGTCTTAGACTCGTACACTGGCCTAATGGTTAAGGTCTTAACTTTTACTCTGGCCTAATAGCTAAGGTCTTAACTCTTACTCTGGTCTAATAACTAAGGTCTTAGACTCGTACTATGGCCTACAGGTTAAGGTCTTAACTCTTACTCTGGCCTACAGGTTAAGGTCTTAACTCTTACTCTGGCCTACTGGTTAAGGTCTTAACTCTTACTCTGGCCTAATAGCTAAGGTCTTAGAGTCGTACTCTGGCCTACTGGTTAAGGTCTTAACTCTTATTCTGTCCTTCTGGTTAAGGTCTTAACTCTTACTCTGGCCTAATAGCTAAGTTCTTAGACTCGTACTATGGCCTACAGGTTAAGGTCTTAACTCGTACTCTGGCCTACAGGTTAAGGTCTTAACTCTTACTCTGGCCTACAGGTTAAGGTCTTAACTCTTACTCTGGCCTAATAGCTAAGTTCTTAATTCTTACTCTGGCCTAATAGCTAAGATCTTAGACTCGTACTCTGGACTAATGATTAAGGTCTTAACTCTTACTCTGGCCTAATGGTTAAGGTCTTAACTCTTACTCTGGCCTACAGGTTAAGGTCTTAACTTTTACTCTGGCCTACTGGTTAAGGACTTAACTCTTACTCTGGCCTAATAGCTAAGGTCTTAGACTGGCACTCTGGCCTAATGGTTAAGGTCTTAACTCTTACTCTGGCCTACTGGTTAAGTTCTTAACTCTTACTCTGGCATAATAGCTAAGGTCTTAGACTCGTACTCTGGCCTAATGGGTAAGGTCTTAACTCTTATTCTGGCCTACTGATTAAGGTCTTAACACTTACTCTGGCCTAAAAGCTAAGGTCTTAACTCTTACTCTGGCCTAATAGCTACGGTCTTAGACTCGTACTATGGCCTACAGGTTAAGGTCTTAACTCTTACTCTGGCCTAATAGCTAAGGTCTTAGACTCGTACTATGGCCTACAGGTTAAGGTCTTAAATCGTACTCTGGCCTACAGGTTAAGATTTTAACTCTTACGCTGGCCTACAGGTTAAGGTCTTAACTGTTACTCTGGCCTACTGGTTAAGGTCTTAACTCTTACTCTGGTCTAATAGCTAAGGTCTTAGACTCTTACTCTGGCCTAATGGTTAAGGTCTTAACTCTTACTCTGGCCTAATAGCTAAGGTCTTAACTCTTACTTTGGCCTAATAGCTAAGGTCTTAGACTCGTACTCTGGCCTAATGGATAAGGTCTTAACTCTTACTCTGGCCTAATAGCTAAGGTCTTAACTCTTACTCTGGCCTAATAGCAAAGGTCCTAGACCCGTACTCTGGCATAATAGCTAAGGTCTTAACTCTTACTCTGGCCTAATAGCTAAGGTCTTAACTCTTACTCTGGCCTAATAGCTAAGGTCTTAGACTCATACTCTGGACTAATGGTTAAGGTCTTAACTCTTACTCTGGCCTAATAGCTAATGTCTTAGACTCGTACTCCGGCCTAATGGTTAAGGTCTTAACTCTTACTCTGGCCTAATAGCTAAGGTCTTAGACTCGTACTCTGGCCTACTGGTTAGTCATAACTCTTACTCTGGCCTACTGGTTAAGGTCTTAACTCTTACTCTGGCCTAATAGCTAAGGTCTTAGACTCGTACTCTGGTCTAATGGTTAAGGTCTTAACTCTTACTCTCGCCTACTGGATAAGGTCTTAACTTTTACTCTGGCATAATAGCTAAGGTCTTAGACTCGTACTCTGGCCTAATGGTTAAGGTCTTAACTCTTACTCTGGCCTAAAAGCTAAGGTCTTAACTCTTACTCTGGCCTAATAGCTAAGGTCTTAGACTCGTACTATGGCCTACAGGTTAAGGTCTTAACTCTTACTCTGGCCTACTGGTTAAGGACTTAACTCTTACTGTGGCCTAATAGCTAAGGTCTTAGACTCGTACTATGGCCTACAGGTTAAGGTCTTAACTCTTACTCTGGCCTACTGGTTAAGGTCTTAACTCTTACTCTGGCCTAATAGCTAAGGTCTTAGACTCGTACTATGGCCTAATAGCTAAGGTCTTAGACTCGTACTCTGGCGTACTTGTTAAGGTCTTAACTCTTACTCTGGCCTAATAGCTATGGTCTTAGACTCGTACTATGGCCTACAGGTTAAGGTCTTAACTCTTACTCTGGCCTAATAGCTAAGGTCAAAGATCGTACTCTGGCCTAATGGTTAAGGTCTTAACTCTTACTCTGGCCTAATAGCTAAGGTCTTAGACTGGTACTCTGGCCTAATGGTTAAGGTCTTAACTCTTACTCTGGCCTAATAGCTAAGGTCTTAGACTCGTACTCTGGCCTAATGGATAAGGTCTTAACTCTTACTCTGGACTAATAACTGAGGTCTTAGACTCGTACTATGGCCTACTGGTTAAGGTCTTAACTCTTACTCTGGCCTACTGGTTAAGGTCTTAACTCTTACTCTGGCCTACTGGTTAAGGTCTTAACTCTTACTCTGATCTACTGGTTAAGGTCTTAACTCTTACTCTGGCCTAATAGCTAAGGTCTTAGACTCTTACTCTGGCCTACTGGTTAAGGTCTTAACTCTTACGCTGGCCTACTGGTTAAGGTCTTAACTCTTACTCTGGCCTAATAGCTAAGGTCTTAACTCTTACTCTGGCCTAATAGCTAAGGTCTTAGACTCGTACTCTGGCCTACTGGTTAAGGTCTTAACTCTTACTCTGTCCTTCTGGTTAAGGTCTTAACTCTTACTCTGGCCTAATAGCTAAGGTCTTAACTCTTACTCTGGTCTAATAACTAAGGTCTTAGACTCGTACTATGGCCTACAGGTTAAGGTCTTAACTCTTACTCTGGCCTACTGGTTAAGGTCTTAACTCTTACTCTGGCCTAATAGCTAAGGTCTTAGAGTCGTACTCTGGCCTACTGGTTAAGGTCTTAACTCTTACTCTGTCCTTCTGGTTAAGGTCTTAACTCTTACTCTGGCCTAATAGCTAAGGTCTTAGACTCGTACTCTGGCCTAATAGCTAAGGTCTTAACTCTTACTCTGGCCTAATAGCTAAGGTCAAAGATCGTACTCTGGCCTAATGATTAAGGTCTTAACTCTTACTCTGGCCTAATAGCTAAGGTCTTAGACTGGTACTCTGGCCTAATGGTTAAGGTCTTAACTCTTACACTGGCCTAACAGATAAGGTCTTAACTCTTACTCTGGCCTACTGGTTAAGGTCTTAACTCTTACTCTTGCCTAATAGCTAAGGTCTTAGACTCGTACTCTGGCCTAATGGTTAAGGTCTTAACTCTTACTCTGGCCTACGTGTTAAGGTCTTAACTCTTACTCTGGTCTAATAGCTAAGGTCTTAGCCTCGTACTATGGCCTACAGGTTAAGGTCTTAACTCTTACTCTGGCCTATTGGTTAAGGTCTTAACTTTTACTCTGGCCTACTGGTTAAGGTCTTAACTCTTACTCTGGCCTAATAGCTAAGGTCTTAGACTGGCACTCTGGCCTAATGGTTAAGGTCTTAACTCTTACTCTGGCCTAATAGCTAAGGTCTTAGACTCGTACACTGGCCTAATGGTTAAGGTCTTAACTTTTACTCTGGCCTAATAGCTAAGGTCTTAACTCTTACTCTGGTCTAATAACTAAGGTCTTAGACTCGTACTATGGCCTACAGGTTAAGGTCTTAACTCTTACTCTGGCCTACAGGTTAAGGTCTTAACTCTTACTCTGGCCTACTGGTTAAGGTCTTAACTCTTACTCTGGCCTAATAGCTAAGGTCTTAGAGTCGTACTCTGGCCTACTGGTTAAGGTCTTAACTCTTATTCTGTCCTTCTGGTTAAGGTCTTAACTCTTACTCTGGCCTAATAGCTAAGTTCTTAGACTCGTACTATGGCCTACAGGTTAAGGTCTTAACTCGTACTCTGGCCTACAGGTTAAGGTCTTAACTCTTACTCTGGCCTACAGGTTAAGGTCTTAACTCTTACTCTGGCCTAATAGCTAAGTTCTTAATTCTTACTCTGGCCTAATAGCTAAGATCTTAGACTCGTACTCTGGACTAATGATTAAGGTCTTAACTCTTACTCTGGCCTAATGGTTAAGGTCTTAACTCTTACTCTGGCCTACAGGTTAAGGTCTTAACTTTTACTCTGGCCTACTGGTTAAGGACTTAACTCTTACTCTGGCCTAATAGCTAAGGTCTTAGACTGGCACTCTGGCCTAATGGTTAAGGTCTTAACTCTTACTCTGGCCTACTGGTTAAGTTCTTAACTCTTACTCTGGCATAATAGCTAAGGTCTTAGACTCGTACTCTGGCCTAATGGGTAAGGTCTTAACTCTTATTCTGGCCTACTGATTAAGGTCTTAACACTTACTCTGGCCTAAAAGCTAAGGTCTTAACTCTTACTCTGGCCTAATAGCTACGGTCTTAGACTCGTACTATGGCCTACAGGTTAAGGTCTTAACTCTTACTCTGGCCTAATATCTAAGGTCTTAGACTCGTACTATGGCCTACAGGTTAAGGTCTTAACTCTTACTCTGGCCTACTGGTTAAGGACTTAACTCTTACTCTGGCCTAATAGCTAAGGTCTTAGACTGGTACTCTGGCCTAATGGTTAAGGTCTTAACTCTTACTCTGGCCTAATAGCTAAGGTCTTAGACTCGTACTCTGGCCTAATGGTTAAGGTCTTAACTCTTACTCTGGCCTAATAACTAAGGTCTTAGACTCGTACTATGGCCTACTGGTTAAGGTCTTTACTCTTACTCTGGCCTACTGGTTAAGGTCTTAACTCTTACTCTAACCTACTGGTTAAGGTCTTAACTCTTACTCTGGCCTAATAGCTAAGGTCTTAGACTCTTACTGTGGCCTACTGGTTAAGGTCTTAACTCTTACTCTGGCCTACTGGTTAATGTCTTAACTCTTACTCTGGCCTAATAGCTAAGGTCTTAGACTCGTACTCTGGCCTAATGGTTAAGGTCTTAACTCTTATGCTGGCCTACTGGTTAAGGTCTTAACTCTTACTCTGGCCTAATAGCTAAGGTCTTAACTCTTACTCTGGCCTAATAGCTAAGGTCTTAGACTCGTACTCTGGCCTAATAGCTAAGGTCTTAACTCTTACTCTGGCCTAATAGCTAAGGTCTTAACTCTTACTCTGGCCTAATAGCTAAGGTCAAAGATCGTACTCTGGCCTAATGATTAAGGTCTTAACTCTTACTCTGGCCTAATAGCTAAGGTCTTAGACTGGTACTCTGGCCTAATGGTTAAGGTCTTAACTCTTACACTGGCCTAACAGATAAGGTCTTAACTCTTACTCTGGCCTACTGGTTAAGGTCTTAACTCTTACTCTTGCCTAATAGCTAAGGTCTTAGACTCGTACTCTGGCCTAATGGTTAAGGTCTTAACTCTTACTCTGGCCTACGTGTTAAGGTCTTAACTCTTACTCTGGTCTAATAGCTAAGGTCTTAGCCTCGTACTATGGCCTACAGGTTAAGGTCTTAACTCTTACTCTGGCCTATTGGTTAAGGTCTTAACTTTTACTCTGGCCTTCTGGTTAAGGTCTTAACTCTTACTCTGGCCTAATAGCTAAGGTCTTAGACTCGTACACTGGCCTAATGGTTAAGGTCTTAACTTTTACTCTGGCCTAATAGCTAAGATCTTAGACTCGTACTCTGGACTAATGATTAAGGTCTTAACTCTTACTCTGGCCTAATGGTTAAGGTCTTAACTCTTACTCTGGCCTACTGGTTAAGGTCTTACCTCTTATTCTGGCCTAATAGCTAAGGTCTTAGACTCGTACTTTGGACTAATAGCTCAGGTCTTAGACTCGTACTCTGGCCTAATGGTTAAGGTCTTAACCCTTACTCTGGCCTACTGGTTAAGGTCTTAACTCTTACTCTGGCCTAATAGCTAAGGTCTTAGACTCGTACACTGGCCTAATGGTTAAGGTCTTAACTCTTACTCTGGCCTACAGGTTAAGGTCTTAACTTTTACTCTGGCCTACTGGTTAAGGACTTAACTCTTACTCTGGCCTAATAGCTAAGGTCTTAGACTGGCACTCTGGCCTAATGGTTAAGGTCTTAACTCTTACTCTGGCCTACTGGTTAAGTTCTTAACTCTTACTCTGGCATAATAGCTAAGGTCTTAGACTCGTACTCTGGCCTAATGGGTAAGGTCTTAACTCTTACTCTGGCCTACTGATTAAGGTCTTAACACTTACTCTGGCCTAAAAGCTAAGGTCTTAACTCTTACTCTGGCCTAATAGCTAAGGTCTTAGACTCATACTCTGGCCTAATGGTTAAGGTCTTAACTCTTACTCTGGCCCAATAGATAAGGTCTTAACTCTTACTATGGCCTAATAGCTAAGGTCTTAGACTCGTACTATGGCCTACAGGTTAAGGTCTTAAATCTTTCTCTGGCCTACAGGTTAAGGTCTTCACTCTTACTCAGGCCTACTGGTTAAGGTCTTAACTCTTACTCTGGCCTAATAGTTAAGGTCTTAGACCTGTACTCTGGCCTACTGGTTAAGATCTTAACTCTTACTCTGGCCTACTGGTTAAGGTCTTAACTCTTACTCTGGCCTAATAGCTAAGGTCTTAGACTCGTAATATGGCCTACAGGTTAAGGTCTTAACTCGTACTCTGGCCTACAGGTTAAGATTTTAACTCTTACGCTGGCCTACAGGTTAAGGTCTTAACTGTTACTCTGGCCTACTGGTTAAGGTCTTAACTCTTACTCTGGTCTAATAGCTAAGGTCTTAGACTCTTACTCTGGCCTAATGGTTAAGGTCTTAACTCTTACTCTGGCCTAATAGCTAAGGTCTTAACTCTTACTTTGGCCTAATAGCTAAGGTCTTAGACTCGTACTCTGGCCTAATGGATAAGGTCTTAACTCTTACTCTGGCCTAATAGCTAAGGTCTTAACTCTTACTCTGGCCTAATAGCAAAGGTCCTAGACTCGTACTCTGGCATAATAGCTAAGGTCTTAACTCTTACTCTGGCCTAATAGCTAAGGTCTTAACTCTTACTCTGGCCTAATAGCTAAGGTCTTAGACTCATACTCTGGACTAATGGTTAAGGTCTTAACTCTTACTCTGGCCTAATAGCTAATGTCTTAGACTCGTACTCCGGCCTAATGGTTAAGGTCTTAACTCTTACTCTGGCCTAATGGTTAAGGTCAAAACTCTTACTCTGGCCTAATAGCTAAGGTCTTAGACTCGTACTCTGGCCTACTGGATTAAGTCATAACTCTTACTCTGGCCTACTGGTTAAGGTCTTAACTCTTACTCTGGCCTAATAGCTAAGGTCTTAGACTCGTACTCTGGTCTAATGGTTAAGGTCTTAACTCTTACTCTCGCCTACTGGATAAGGTCTTAACTTTTACTCTGGCATAATAGCTAAGGTCTTAGACTCGTACTCTGGCCTAATGGTTAAGGTCTTAACTCTTACTCTGGCCTAAAAGCTAAGGTCTTAACTCTTACTCTGGCCTAATAGCTAAGGTCTTAGACTCGTACTATGGCCTACAGGTTAAGGTCTTAACTCTTACTCTGGCCTACTGGTTAAGGACTTAACTCTTACTGTGGCCTAATAGCTAAGGTCTTAGACTCGTACTATGGCCTACAGGTTAAGGTCTTAACTCTTACTCTGGCCTACTGGTTAAGGTCTTAACTCTTACTCTGGCCTAATAGCTAAGGTCTTAGACTCGTACTATGGCCTAATAGCTAATGTCTTAGACTCGTACTCCGGCCTAATGGTTAAGGTCTTAACTCTTACTCTGGCCTAATGGTTAAGGTCATAACTCTTACTCTGGCCTAATAGCTAAGGTCTTAGACTCGTACTCTGGCCTACTGGTTAAAGTCATAACTCTTACTCTGGCCTACTGGTTAAGGTCTTAACTCTTACTCTGGCCTAATAGCTAAGGTCTTAGACTCATACTCTGGTCTAATGGTTAAGGTCTTAACTCTTACTCTCGCCTACTGGATAAGGTCTTAACTTTTACTCTGGCATAATAGCTAAGGTCTTAGACTCGTACTCTGGCCTAATGGTTAAGGTCTTAACTCTTACTCTGGCCTAAAAGCTAAGGTCTTAACTCTTACTCTGGCCTAATAGCTAAGGTCTTAGACTCGTACTATGGCCTACAGGTTAAGGTCTTAACTCTTACTCTGGCCTACTGGTTAAGGACTTAACTCTTACTCTGGCCTAATAGCTAAGGTCTTAGACTCGTACTCTGGCCTAATGGTTAAGGTCTTAACTCTTACTCTGGCCTAATAACTAAGGTCTTAGACTCGTACTATGGCCTACTGGTTAAGGTCTTTACTCTTACTCTGGCCTACTGGTTAAGGTCTTAACTCTTACTCTGGCCTACTGGTTAAGGTCTTAACTCTTACTCTGACCTACTGGTTAAGGTCTTAACTCTTACTCTGGCCTAATAGCTAAGGTCTTAGACTCTTACTCTGGCCTACTGGTTAAGGTCTTAACTCTTACTCTGGCCTACTGGTTAATGTCTTAACTCTTACTCTGGCCTAATAGCTAAGGTCTTAGACTCGTACTCTGGCCTAATGGTTAAGGTCTTAACTCTTATGCTGGCCTACTGGTTAAGGTCTTAACTCTTACTCTGGCCTAATAGCTAAGGTCTTAACTCTTACTCTGGCCTAATAGCTAAGGTCTTAGACTCGTACTCTGGCCTAATAGCTAAGGTCTTAACTCTTACTCTGGCCTACTAGCTAAGGTCTTAACTCTTACTTTGGCCTAATAGCTAAGGTCAAAGATCGTACTCTGGCCTAATGATTAAGGTCTTAACTCTTACTCTAGCCTAATAGCTAAGGTCTTAGACTGGTACTCTGGCCTAATGGTTAAGGTCTTAACTCTTACACTGGCCTAACAGATAAGGTCTTAACTCTTACTCTGGCCTACTGGTTAAGGTCTTAACTCTTACTCTTGCCTAATAGCTAAGGTCTTAGACTCGTACTCTGGCCTAATGGTTAAGGTCTTAACTCTTACTCTGGCCTACGTGTTAAGGTCTTAACTCTTACTCTGGTCTAATAGCTAAGGTCTTAGCCTCGTACTATGGCCTACAGGTTAAGGTCTTAACTCTTACTCTGGCCTATTGGTTAAGGTCTTAACTTTTACTCTGGCCTACTGGTTAAGGTCTTAACTCTTACTCTGGCCTAATAGCTAAGGTCTTAGACTGGCACTCTGGCCTAATGGTTAAGGTCTTAACTCTTACTCTGGCCTAATAGCTAAGGTCTTAGACTCGTACACTGGCCTAATGGTTAAGGTCTTAACTTTTACTCTGGCCTAATAGCTAAGGTCTTAACTCTTACTCTGGTCTAATAACTAAGGTCTTAGACTCGTACTATGGCCTACAGGTTAAGGTCTTAACTCTTACTCTGGCCTACAGGTTAAGGTCTTAACTCTTACTCTGGCCTACTGGTTAAGGTCTTAACTCTTACTCTGGCCTAATAGCTAAGGTCTTAGAGTCGTACTCTGGCCTACTGGTTAAGGTCTTAACTCTTACTCTGTCCTTCTGGTTAAGGTCTTAACTCTTACTCTGGCCTAATAGCTAAGTTCTTAGACTCGTACTATGGCCTACAGGTTAAGGTCTTAACTCGTACTCTGGCCTACAGGTTAAGGTCTTAACTCTTACTCTGGCCTACAGGTTAAGGTCTTAACTCTTACTCTGGCCTAATAGCTAAGTTCTTAATTCTTACTCTGGCCTAATAGCTAAGATCTTAGACTCGTACTCTGGACTAATGATTAAGGTCTTAACTCTTACTCTGGCCTAATGGTTAAGGTCTTAACTCTTACTCTGGCCTACTGGTTAAGGTCTTACCTCTTACTCTGGCCTAATAGCTAAGGTCTTAGACTCGTACTTTGGACTAATAGCTCAGGTCTTAGACTCGTACTCTGGCCTAATGGTTAAGGTCTTAACCCTTACTCTGGCTTACTGGTTAAGGTCTTAACTCTTACTCTGGCCTAATAGCTAAGGTCTTAGACTCGTACACTGGCCTAATGGTTAAGGTCTTAACTCTTACTCTGGCCTACAGGTTAAGGTCTTAACTTTTACTCTGGCCTACTGGTTAAGGACTTAACTCTTATTCTCTGGCCTAATAGCTAAGGTCTTAGACTGGCACTCTGGCCTAATGGTTAAGGTCTTAACTCTTACTCTGGCCTACTGGTTAAGTTCTTAACTCTTACTCTGGCATAATAGCTAAGGTCTTAGACTCGTACTCTGGCCTAATGGGTAAGGTCTTAACTCTTACTCTGGCCTACTGATTAAGGTCTTAACACTTACTCTGGCCTAAAAGCTAAGGTCTTAACTCTTACTCTGGCCTAATAGCTAAGGTCTTAGACTCATACTCTGGCCTAATGGTTAAGGTCTTAACTCTTACTCTGGCCCAATAGATAAGGTCTTAACTCTTACTATGGCCTAATAGCTAAGGTCTTAGACTCGTACTATGGCCTACAGGTTAAGGTCTTAAATCTTTCTCTGGCCTACAGGTTAAGGTCTTCACTCTTACTCAGGCCTACTGGTTAAGGTCTTAACTCTTACTCTGGCCTAATAGTTAAGGTCTTAGACCTGTACTCTGGCCTACTGGTTAAGATCTTAACTCTTACTCTGGCCTACTGGTTAAGGTCTTAACTCTTACTCTGGCCTAATAGCTAAGGTCTTAGACTCGTACTATGGCCTACAGGTTAAGGTCTTAACTCGTACTCTGGCCTACAGGTTAAGATTTTAACTCTTACGCTGGCCTACAGGTTAAGGTCTTAACTGTTACTCTGGCCTACTGGTTAAGGTCTTAACTCTTACTCTGGTCTAATAGCTAAGGTCTTAGACTCTTACTCTGGCCTAATGGTTAAGGTCTTAACTCTTACTCTGGCCTAATAGCTAAGGTCTTAACTCTTACTTTGGCCTAATAGCTAAGGTCTTAGACTCGTACTCTGGCCTAATGGATAAGGTCTTAACTCTTACTCTGGCCTAATAGCTAAGGTCTTAACTCTTACTCTGGCCTAATAGCAAAGGTCCTAGACTCGTACTCTGGCATAATAGCTAAGGTCTTAACTCTTACTCTGGCCTAATAGCTAAGGTCTTAACTCTTACTCTGGCCTAATAGCTAAGGTCTTAGACTCATACTCTGGACTAATGGTTAAGGTCTTAACTCTTACTCTGGCCTAATAGCTAATGTCTTAGACTAGTACTCCGGCCTAATGGTTAAGGTCTTAACTCTTACTCTGGCCTAATGGTTAAGGTCATAACTCTTACTCTGGCCTAATAGCTAAGGTCTTAGACTCGTACTCTGGCCTACTGGATAAAGTCATAACTCTTACTCTGGCCTACTGGTTAAGGTCTTAACTCTTACTCTGGCCTAATAGCTAAGGTCTTAGACTCGTACTCTGGTCTAATGGTTAAGGTCTTAACTCTTACTCTCGCCTACTGGATAAGGTCTTAACTTTTACTCTGGCATAATAGCTAAGGTCTTAGACTCGTACTCTGGCCTAATGGTTAAGGTCTTAACTCTTACTCTGGCCTAAAAGCTAAGGTCTTAACTCTTACTCTGGCCTAATAGCTAAGGTCTTAGACTCGTACTATGGCCTACAGGTTAAGGTCTTAACTCTTACTCTGGCCTACTGGTTAATGACTTAACTCTTACTGTGGCCTAATAGCTAAGGTCTTAGACTCGTACTATGGCCTACAGGTTAAGGTCTTAACTCTTACTCTGGCCTACTGGTTAAGGTCTTAACTCTTACTCTGGCCTAATAGCTAAGGTCTTAGACTCGTACTATGGCCTAATAGCTAATGTCTTAGACTCGTACTCCGGCCTAATGGTTAAGGTCTTAACTCTTACTCTGGCCTAATGGTTAAGGTCATAACTCTTACTCTGGCCTAATAGCTAAGGTCTTAGACTCGTACTCTGGCCTACTGGTTAAAGTCATAACTCTTACTCTGGCCTACTGGTTAAGGTCTTAACTCTTACTCTGGCCTAATAGCTAAGGTCTTAGACTCGTACTCTGGTCTAATGGTTAAGGTCTTAACTCTTACTCTCGCCTACTGGATAAGGTCTTAACTTTTACTCTGGCATAATAGCTAAGGTCTTAGACTCGTACTCTGGCCTAATGGTTAAGGTCTTAACTCTTACTCTGGCCTAAAAGCTAAGGTCTTAACTCTTACTCTGGCCTAATAGCTAAGGTCTTAGACTCGTACTATGGCCTACAGGTTAAGGTCTTAACTCTTACTCTGGCCTACTGGTTAAGGACTTAACTCTTACTGTGGCCTAATAGCTAAGGTCTTAGACTCGTACTATGGCCTACAGGTTAAGGTCTTAACTCTTACTCTGGCCTACTGGTTAAGGTCTTAACTCTTACTCTGGCCTAATAGCTAAGGTCTTAGACTCGTACTATGGCCTAATAGCTAAGGTCTTAGACTCGTACTCTGGCATACTTGTTAAGGTCTTAACTCTTACTCTGGCCTAATAGCTACGGTCTTAGACTCGTACTATGGCCTACAGGTTAAGGTCTTAACTCTTACTCTGGCCTAATAGCTAAGGTCAAAGATCGTACTCTGGCCTAATGGTTAAGGTCTTAACTCTTACTCTGGCCTAATAGCTAAGGTCTTAGACTGGTACTCTGGCCTAATGGTTAAGGTCTTAACTCTTACTCTGGCCTAATAGCTAAGGTCTTAGAATCGTACTCTGGCCTAATGGTTAAGGTCTTAACTCTTACTCTGGCCTAATAACTAATGTCTTAGACTCGTACTATGGCCTACTGGTTAAGGTCTTAACTCTTACTCTGGCCTACTGGTTAAGGTCTTAACTCTTACTCTGGCCTACTGGTTAAGGTCTTAACTCTTACTCTGACCTACTGGTTAAGGTCTTAACTCTTACTCTGGCCTAATAGCTAAGGTCTTAGACTCTTACTCTTGCCTACTGGTTAAGGTCTTAACTCTTACTCTGGCCTACTGGTTAAGGTCTTAACTCTTACTCTGGCCTAATAGCTAAGGTCTTAGACTCGTACTCTGGCCTAATGGTTAAGGTCTTAACTCTTACGCTGGCCTACTGGTTAAGGTCTTAACTCTTACTCTGGCCTAATAGCTAAGGTCTTAACTCTTACTCTGGCCTAATAGCTAAGGTCTTAGACTCGTACTCTGGCCTAATAGCTAAGGTCTTAACTCTTACTCTGGCCTAATAGCTAAGGTCAAAGATCGTACTCTGGCCTAATGGTTAAGGTCTTAACTCTTACTCTGGCCTAATAGCTAAGGTCTTAGACTGGTACTCTGGCCTAATCGTTAAGGTCTTAACTCTTACACTGGCCTAACAGATAAGGTCTCAACTCTTACTCTGGCCTACGTGTTAAGGTCTTAACTCTTACTCTGGTCTAATAGCTAAGGTCTTAGCCTCGTACTATGGCCGCCAGGTTAAGGTCTTAACTCTTACTCTGGCCTACTGGTTAAGGTCTTAACTTTTACTCTGGCCTACTGGTTAAGGTCTTAACTCTTACTCTGGCCTAATAGCTAAGGTCTTAGACTGGCACTCTGGCCTAATAGCTAAGGTCTTAGACTCGTACTCTGGCCTAATGGTTAAGGTCTTAACTCTTATGCTGGCCTACTGGTTAAGGTCTTAACTCTTACTCTGGCCTACTGGTTAAGGTCTTAACTCTTACTCTGGCCTAATAGCTAAGGTCTTAGACTCGTACTTTGGTCTAATGGTTAAGGTCTTAACTCTTACTCTCGCCTACTGGATAAGGTCTTAACTTTTACTCTGGCATAATAGCTAAGGTCTTAGACTCGTACTCTGGCCTAATGGTTAAGGTCTTAACTCTTACTCCGGCCTAAAAGCTAAGGTCTTAACTCTTACTCTGGCCTAATAGCTAAGGTCTTAGACTCGTACTATGGCCTACAGGTTAAGGTCTTAACTCTTACTCTGGCCTACTGGTTAAGGACTTAACTCTTACTGTGGCCTAATAGCTAAGGTCTTAGACTCGTACTATGGCCTACAGGTTAAGGTCTTAACTCTTACTCTGGCCTACTGGTTAAGGTCTTAACTCTTACTCTGGCCTAATAGCTAAGGTCTTAGACTCGTACTATGGCCTAATAGCTAAGGTCTTAGACTCGTACTCTGGCATACTTGTTAAGGTCTTAACTCTTACTCTGGCCTAATAGCTACGGTCTTAGACTCGTACTATGGCCTACAGGTTAAGGTCTTAACTCTTACTCTGGCCTAATAGCTAAGGTCAAAGATCGTACTCTGGCCTAATGGTTAAGGTCTTAACTCTTACTCTGGCCTAATAGCTAAGGTCTTAGACTGGTACTCTGGCCTAATGGTTAAGGTCTTAACTCTTACTCTGGCCTAATAGCTAAGGTCTTAACTCTTACTCTGGCCTACTGGTTAAGGTCTTAACTCTTACTCTGGCCTACTGGTTAAGGTCTTAACTCTTACTCTGACCTACTGGTTAAGGTCTTAACTCTTACTCTGGCCTAATAGCTAAGGTCTTAGACTCTTACTCTTGCCTACTGGTTAAGGTCTTAACTCTTACTCTGGCCTACTGGTTAAGGTCTTAACTCTTACTCTGGCCTAATAGCTAAGGTCTTAGACTCGTACTCTGGCCTAATGGTTAAGGTCTTAACTCTTACGCTGGCCTACTGGTTAAGGTCTTAACTCTTACTCTGGCCTAATAGCTAAGGTCTTAGACTCGTACTCTGGCCTAATAGCTAAGGTCTTAACTCTTACTCTGGCCTAATAGCTAAGGTCTTAACTCTTACTCTGGCCTAATAGCTAAGGTCAAAGATCGTACTCTGGCCTAATGGTTAAGGTCTTAACTCTTACTCTGGCCTAATAGCTAAGGTCTTAGACTGGTACTCTGGCCTAATCGTTAAGGTCTTAACTCTTACACTGGCCTAACAGATAAGGTCTCAACTCTTACTCTGGCCTACTGGTTAAGGCCTTAACTCTTACTCTTGCCTAATAGCTAAGGTCTTAGACTCGTACTCTGGCCTAATGGTTAAGGTCTTAACTCTTACTCTGGCCTACGTGTTAAGGTCTTAACTCTTACTCTGGTCTAATAGCTAAGGTCTTAGCCTCGTACTATGGCCTACAGGTTAAGGTATTAACTCTTACTCTGGCCTACTGGTTAAGGTCTTAACTTTTACTCTGGCCTACTGGTTAAGGTCTTAACTCTTACTCTGGCCTAATAGCTAAGGTCTGAGACTCGTACTCTGGCCTAATGGTTAAGGTCTTAACTCTTATGCTGGCCTACTGGTTAAGGTCTTAACTCTTACTCTGGCCTAATAGCTAAGGTCTTAACTCTTACTCTGGCCTAATAGCTAAGGTCTTAACTCTTACTCTGGCCTAATAGCTAAGGTCTTAACTCTTACTCTGGCCTAATAGCTAAGGTCTTAGACTCATACTCTGGACTAATGGTTAAGGTCTTAACTCTTACACTGGCCTAATAGCTAATGTCTTAGACTCGTACTCCGGCCTAATGGTTAAGGTCTTAACTCTTACTCTGGCCTAATAGCTAAGGTCTTAGACTCGTACTCTGGCCTACTGGTTAGTCATAACTCTTACTCTGGCCTACTGGTTAAGGTCTTAACTCTTACTCTGGCCTAATAGCTAAGGTCTTAGACTCGTACTCTGGTCTAATGGTTAAGGTCTTAACTCTTACTCTCGCCTACTGGATAAGGTCTTAACTTTTACTCTGGCATAATAGCTAAGGTCTTAGACTCGTACTCTGGCCTAATGGTTAAGGTCTTAACTCTTACTCTGGCCTAAAAGCTAAGGTCTTAACTCTTACTCTGGCCTAATAGCTAAGGTCTTAGACTCGTACTATGGCCTACAGGTTAAGGTCTTAACTCTTACTCTGGCCTACTGGTTAAGGACTTAACTCTTACTGTGGCCTAATAGCTAAGGTCTTAGACTCGTACTATGGCCTACAGGTTAAGGTCTTAACTCTTACTCTGGCCTACTGGTTAAGGTCTTAACTCTTACTCTGGCCTAATAGCTAAGGTCTTAGACTCGTACTATGGCCTAATAGCTAAGGTCTTAGACTCGTACTCTGGCATACTTGTTAAGGTCTTAACTCTTACTCTGGCCTAATAGCTACGGTCTTAGACTCGTACTATGGCCTACAGGTTAAGGTCTTAACTCTTACTCTGGCCTAATAGCTAAGGTCAAAGATCGTACTCTGGCCTAATGGTTAAGGTCTTAACTCTTACTCTGGCCTAATAGCTAAGGTCTTAGACTGGTACTCTGGCCTAATGGTTAAGGTCTTAACTCTTACTCTGGCCTAATAGCTAAGGTCTTAGACTCGTACTCTGGCCTAATGGATAAGGTCTTAACTCTTACTCTGGCCTAATAACTGAGGTCTTAGACTCGTACTATGGCCTACTGGTTAAGGTCTTAACTCTTACTCTGGCCTACTGGTTAAGGTCTTAACTCTTACTCTGATCTACTGGTTAAGGTCTTAACTCTTACTCTGGCCTAATAGCTAAGGTCTTAGACTCTTACTCTGGCCTACTGGTTAAGGTCTTAACTCTTACGCTGGCCTACTGGTTAAGGTCTTAACTCTTACTCTGGCCTAATAGCTAAGGTCTTAACTCTTACTCTGGCATAATAGCTAAGGTCAAAGATCGTACTCTGGCGTAATGGTTAAGGTCTTAACTCTTACTCTGGCCTAATAGCTAAGGTCTTAGACTGGTACTCTGGCCTAATGGTTAAGGTCTTAACTCTTATACTGGCCTAACAGATAACGTCTTAACTCTTACTCTGGCCTACTGGTTAAGGTCTTAACTCTTACTCTTGCCTAATAGCTAAGGCATTAGACTCGTACTCTGGCCTAATGGTTAAGGTCTTAACTCTTACTCTGGCCTACGTGTTAAGTCTTAACTCTTACTCTGGTCTAATAGCTGAGGTCTTAGCCTCGTACTATGGCCTACAGGTTAAGGTCTTAACTCTTACTCTGGCCTACTGGTTAAGGTCTTAACTTTTACTCTGGCCTACTGGTTAAGGTCTTAACTCTTACTCTGGCCTAATAGCTAAGGTCTTAGACTGGCACTCTGGCCTAATGGTTAAGGTCTTAACTCTTACTCTGGCCTAATAGCTAAGGTCTTAGACTCGTACACTGGCCTAATGGTTAAGGTCTTAACTCTTACTCTGGCCTAATAGCTAAGGTCTTAACTCTTACTCTGGTCTAATAACTAAGGTCTTAGACTCGTACTATGGCCTACAGGTTAAGGTCTTAACTCTTACTCTGGCCTACTGGTTAAGGTCTTAACTCTTACTCTGGCCTAATAGCTAAGGTCTTAGAGTCGTACTCTGGCCTACTGGTTAAGGTCTTAACTCTTACTCTGTCCTTCTGGTTAAGGTCTTAACTCTTACTCTGGCCTAATAGCTAAGTTCTTAGACTCGTACTATGGCCTACAGGTTAAGGTCTTAACTCGTACTCTGGCCTACAGGTTAAGGTCTTAACTCTTACTCTGGCCTACAGGTTAAGGTCTTAACTCTTACTCTGGCCTAATAGCTAAGTTCTTAATTCTTACTCTGGCCTAATAGCTAAGGTCTAGACTCGTACTCTGGCCTAATGATTAAGGTCTAAACTCTTACTCTGGCCTAATGGTTAAGGTCTTAACTCTTACTCTGGACTACTGGTTAAGGTCTTACCTCTTACTCTGGCCTAATAGCTAAGGTCTTAGACTCGTACTCTGGCCTAATGGATAAGGTCTTAACTCTTAATCTGGCCTAATAGCTAAGGTCTTAACTCTTACTCTGGCCTAATAGCAAAGGTCCTAGACTCGTACTCTGGCATAATAGCTAAGGTCTTAACTCTTACTCTGGCCTAATAGCTAAGGTCTTAACTCTTACTCTGGCCTAATAGCTAAGGTCTTAGACTCATACTCTGGACTAATGGTTAAGGTCTTAACTCTTACTCTGGCCTAATAGCTAATGTCTTAGACTCGTTCTCCGGCCTAATGGTTAAGGTCTTAACTCTTACTCTGGCCTAATGGTTAAGGTCTTAACTCTTACTCTGGCCTAATAGCTAAGGTCTTAGACTCGTACTCTGGCCTACTGGTTAAAGTCATAACTCTTACTCTGGCCTACTGGTTAAGGTCTTAACTCTTACTCTGGCCTAATAGCTAAGGTCTTAGACTCGTACTCTGGTCTAATGGTTAAGGTCTTAACTCTTACTCTCGCCTACTGGATAAGGTCTTAACTCTTACTCTGGCATAATAGCTAAGGTCTTAGACTCGTACTCTGGCCTAATGGTTAAGGTCTTAACTCTTACTCTGGCCTAAAAGCTAAGGTCTTAACCCTTACTCTGGCCTAATAGCTAAGGTCTTAGACTCGTACTATGGCCTACAGGTTAAGGTCGTAACTCTTACTCTGACCTACTGGTTAAGGACTTAACTCTTACTGTGGCCTAATAGCTAAGGTCTTAGACTCGTACTATGGCCTAATAGCTAAGGTCTTAGACTCGTACTCTGGCATACTTGTTAAGGTCTTAACTCTTACTCTGGCCTAATAGCTACGGTCTTAGACTCGTACTATGGCCTACAGGTTAAGGTCTTAACTCTTACTCTGGCCTAATATCTAAGGTCTTAGACTCGTACTATGGCCTACAGGTTAAGGTCTTAACTCTTACTCTGGCCTACTGGTTAAGGACTTAACTCTTACTCTGGCCTAATAGCTAAGGTCTTAGACTGCTACTCTGGCCTAATGGTTAAGGTCTTAACTCTTACTCTGGCCTAATAGCTAAGGTCTTAGACTCGTACTCTGGCCTAATGGTTAAGGTCTTAACTCTTACTCTGGCCTAATAACTAAGGTCTTAGACTCGTACTATGGCCTACTGGTTAAGGTCTTATCTCTTACTCTGGCCTACTGGTTAATGTCTTAACTCTTACTCTGGCCTAATAGCTAAGGTCTTAGACTCGTACTCTGGCCTAATGGTTAAGGTCTTAACTCTTACTCTGGCCTAATAGCTAAGGTCTTAGACTCTTACTCTGGCCTACTGGTTAAGGTCTTAACTCTTACTCTGGCCTACTGGTTAATGTCTTAACTCTTACTCTGGCCTAATAGCTAAGGTCTTAGACTCGTACTCTGGCCTAATGGTTAAGGTCTTAACTCTTATGCTGGCCTACTGGTTAAGGTCTTAACTCTTACTCTGGCCTAATAGCTAAGGTCTTAACTCTTACTCTGGCCTAATAGCTAAGGTCTTAGACTCGTACTCTGGCCTAATAGCTAAGGTCTTAACTCTTACTCTGGCCTAATAGCTAAGGTCAAAGATCGTACTCTGGCCTAATGATTAAGGTCTTAACTCTTACTCTGGCCTAATAGCTAAGGTCTTAGACTGGTACTCTGGCCTAATGGTTAAGGTCTTAACTCTTACACTGGCCTAACAGATAAGGTCTTAACTCTTACTCTGGCCTACTGGTTAAGGTCTTAACTCTTACTCTTGCCTAATAGCTAAGGTCTTAGACTCGTACTCTGGCCTAATGGTTAAGGTCTTAACTCTTACTCTGGCCTACGTGTTAAGGTCTTAACTCTTACTCTGGTCTAATAGCTAAGGTCTTAGCCTCGTACTATGGCCTACAGGTTAAGGTCTTAACTCTTACTCTGGCCTATTGGTTAAGGTCTTAACTTTTACTCTGGCCTACTGGTTAAGGTCTTAACTCTTACTCTGGCCTAATAGCTAAGGTCTTAGACTGGCACTCTGGCCTAATGGTTAAGGTCTTAACTCTTACTCTGGCCTAATAGCTAAGGTCTTAGACTCGTACACTGGCCTAATGGTTAAGGTCTTAACTTTTACTCTGGCCTAATAGCTAAGGTCTTAACTCTTACTCTGGTCTAATAACTAAGGTCTTAGACTCGTACTATGGCCTACAGGTTAAGGTCTTAACTCTTACTCTGGCCTACAGGTTAAGGTCTTAACTCTTACTCTGGCCTACTGGTTAAGGTCTTAACTCTTACTCTGGCCTAATAGCTAAGGTCTTAGAGTCGTACTCTGGCCTACTGGTTAAGGTCTTAACTCTTACTCTGTCCTTCTGGTTAAGGTCTTAACTCTTACTCTGGCCTAATAGCTAAGTTCTTAGACTCGTACTATGGCCTACAGGTTAAGGTCTTAACTCGTACTCTGGCCTACAGGTTAAGGTCTTAACTCTTACTCTGGCCTACAGGTTAAGGTCTTAACTCTTACTCTGGCCTAATAGCTAAGTTCTTAATTCTTACTCTGGCCTAATAGCTAAGATCTTAGACTCGTACTCTGGACTAATGATTAAGGTCTTAACTCTTACTCTGGCCTAATGGTTAAGGTCTTAACTCTTACTCTGGCCTAACGGTTAAGGTCTTAACTTTTACTCTGGCCTACTGGTTAAGGACTTAACTCTTACTCTGGCCTAATAGCTAAGGTCTTAGACTGGCACTCTGGCCTAATGGTTAAGGTCTTAACTCTTACTCTGGCCTAATAGCTAAGGTCTTAGACTCGTACTCTGGCCTAATGGTTAAGGTCTTAACTCTTACTCTGGCCTAATAACTAAGGTCTTAGACTCGTACTCTGGCCTACTGGTTAAGGTCTTAACTCTTACTCTGTCCTTCTGGTTAAGGTCTTAACTCTTACTCTGGCCTAATAGCTAAGGTCTTAGACTCGTACTCTGGCCTAATAGCTAAGGTCTTAACTCTTACTCTGGCCTAATAGCTAAGGTCAAAGATCGTACTCTGGCCTAATGATTAAGGTCTTAACTCTTACTCTGGCCTAATAGCTAAGGTCTTAGACTGGTACTCTGGCCTAATGGTTAAGGTCTTAACTCTTACACTGGCCTAACAGATAAGGTCTTAACTCTTACTCTGGCCTACTGGTTAAGGTCTTAACTCTTACTCTTGCCTAATAGCTAAGGTCTTAGACTCGTACTCTGGCCTAATGGTTAAGGTCTTAACTCTTACTCTGGCCTACGTGTTAAGGTCTTAACTCTTACTCTGGTCTAATAGCTAAGGTCTTAGCCTCGTACTATGGCCTACAGGTTAAGGTCTTAACTCTTACTCTGGCCTATTGGTTAAGGTCTTAACTTTTACTCTGGCCTTCTGGTTAAGGTCTTAACTCTTACTCTGGCCTAATAGCTAAGGTCTTAGACTCGTACACTGGCCTAATGGTTAAGGTCTTAACTTTTACTCTGGCCTAATAGCTAAGGTCTTAACTCTTACTCTGGTCTAATAACTAAGGTCTTAGACTCGTACTATGGCCTACAGGTTAAGGTCTTAACTCTTACTCTGGCCTACAGGTTAAGGTCTTAACTCTTACTCTGGCCTACTGGTTAAGGTCTTAACTCTTACTCTGGCCTAATAGCTAAGGTCTTAGACTCTTACTCTGGCCTAATGGTTAAGGTCTTAACTCTTACTCTGGCCTAATGGTTAAGGTCTTAACTCTTACTCTGGCCTAATAGCTAAGGTCTTAGACTCGTACTCTGGCCTACTGGTTAAAGTCATAACTCTTACTCTGGCCTACTGGTTAAGGTCTTAACTCTTACTCTGGCCTAATAGCTAAGGTCTTAGACTCGTACTCTGGTCTAATGGTTAAGGTCTTAACTCTTACTCTCGCCTACTGGATAAGGTTTTAACTCTTACTGTGGCATAATAGCTAAGGTCTTAGACTCGTACTCTGGCCTAATGGTTAAGGTCTTAACTCTTACTCTGGCCTAAAAGCTAAGGTCTTAACCCTTACTCTGGCCTAATAGCTAAGGTCTTAGACTCGTACTATGGCCTACAGGTTAAGGTCTTAACTCTTACTCTGGCCTACTGGTTAAGGTCTTAACTCTTACTCTGGCCTAATAGCTAAGGTCTTAGACTCGTACTATGGCCTAATAGCTAAGGTTTTAGACTCGTACTCTGGCATACTTGTTAAGGTCTTAACTCTTACTCTGGCCTAATAGCTAAGGTCTTAGACTCGTACTATGGCCTACAGGTTAAGGTCTTAACTCTTACTCTGGCCTAATAGCTAAGGTCTTAGACTCGTACTATGGCCTACAGGTTAAGGTCTTAACTCTTACTCTGGCCTACTGGTTAAGGACTTAACTCTTACTCTGGCCTAATAGCTAAGGTCTTAGACTGGTTCTCTGGCCTAATGGTTAAGGTCTTAACTCTTACGCTGGCCTAATAGCTAAGGTCTTAGACTCGTACTCTGGCCTAATGATTAAGGTCTTAACTCTTACTCTGGCCTAATAACTAAGGTCTTAGACTCGTACTATGGCCTACTGGTTAAGGTCTTAACTCTTACTCTGGCCTACTGGTTAAGGTCTTAACTCTTACTCTGGCCTACTGGTTAAGGTCTTAACTCTTACTCTGGCCTACTGGTTAAGGTCTTAACTCTTAATCTGGCCTACTGGTTAAGGTCTTAACTCTTACTCTGGCCTACTGGTTAAGGTCTTAACTCTTACTCTGGCCTAATAGCTAAGGTCTTAGACTCGTACTCTGGCCTAATGGTTAAGGTCTTAACTCTTATGCTGGCCTACTGGTTAAGGTCTTAACTCTTACTCTGGCCTAATAGCTAAGGTCTTAACTCTTACTCTGGCCTAATAGCTAAGGTCTTAGACTCGTACTCTGGCCTAATAGCTAAGGTCTTAACTCTTACTCTGGCCTAATAGCTAAGGTCTTAACTCTTACTCTGGCCTAATAGCTAAGGTCAAAGATCGTACTCTGGCCTAATGGTTAAGGTCTTAACTCTTTCTCTGGCCTAATAGCTAAGGTCTTAGACTGGTACTCTGGCCTAATGGTTAAGGTCTTAACTCTTACACTGGCCTAACAGATAAGGTCTTAACTCTTACTCTGGCCTACTGGTTAAGGTCTTAACTCTTACTCTTGCCTAATAGCTAAGGTCTTAGACTCGTACTCTGGCCTAATAGTTAAGGTCTTAACTCTTACTCTGGCCTACGTGTTAAGGTCTTAACTCTTACTCTGGTCTAATAGCTAAGGTCTTAGCCTCGTAATATGGCCTACAGGTTAAGGTCTTAACTCTTACTCTGGCCTATTGGTTAAGGTCTTAACTTTTACTCTGGCCTACTGGTTAAGGTCCTAACTCTTACTCTGGCCTAATAGCTAAGGTCTTAGACTGGCACTCTGGCCTAATGGTTAAGGTCTTAACTCTTACTCTGGCCTAATAGCTAAGGTCTTAGACTCGTACACTGGCCTAATGGTTAAGGTCTTAACTCTTACTCTGGCCTAATAGCTAAGGTCTTAACTCTTACTCTGGTCTAATAACTAAGGTCTTAGACTCGTACTATGGCCTACAGGTTAAGGTCTTAACTCTTACTCTGGCCTACAGGTTAAGGTCTTAACTCTTACTCTGGCCTACTGGTTAAGGTCTTAACTCTTACTCTGGCCTAATAGCTAAGGTCTTAGAGTCGTACTCTGGCCTACTGGTTAAGGTCTTAACTCTTACTCTGTCCTTCTGGTTAAGGTCTTAACTCTTACTCTGGCCTAATAGCTAAGTTCTTAGACTCGTACTATGGCCTACAGGTTAAGGTCTTAACTCGTACTCTGGCCTAGAGGTTAAGGTCTTAACTCTTACTCTGGCCTACAGGTTAAGGTCTTAACTCTTACTCTGGCCTAATAGCTAAGTTCTTAATTCTTACTCTGGCCTAATAGCTAAGATCTTAGACTCGTACTCTGGCCTAATGATTAAGGTCTTAACTCTTACTCTGGCCTAATGGTTAAGGTCTTAACTCTTACTCTGGCCTACTGGTTAAGGTCTTACCTCTTACTCTGGCCTAATAGCTAAGGTCTTAGACTCGTACTTTGGCCTAATAGCTCAGGTCTTAGACTCGTACTCTGGCCTAATGGTTAAGGTCTTAACCCTTACTCTGGCCTACTGGTTAAGGTCTTAACTCTTACTCTGGCCTAATAGCTAAGGTCTTAGACTCGTACACTGGCCTAATGGTTAAGGTCTTAACTCTTACTCTGGCCTACAGGTTAAGGTCTTAACTTTTACTCTGGCCTACTGGTTAAGGTCTTAACTCTTACTCTGGCCTAATAGCTAAGGTCTTAGACTGTCACTCTGGCCTAATGGTTAAGGTCTTAACTCTTACTCTGGCCTACTGGTTAAGTTCTTAACTCTTACTCTGGCATAATAGCTAAGGTCTTAGACTCGTACTCTGGCCTAATGGGTAAGGTCTTAACTCTTACTCTGGCCTAATAGCTAAGGTCTTAGACTCATACTCTGGCCTAATGGTTAAGGTCTTAACTCTTACTCTGGCCTAATAGATAAGGTCTTAACTCTTACTCTGGCCTAATAGCTAAGGTCTTAGACTCGTACTATGGCCTACAGGTTAAGGTCTTAAATCTTTCTCTGGCCTACAGGTTAAGGTCTTCACTCTTACTCTGTCCTACTGGTTAAGGTCTTAACTCTTACTCTGGCCTAATAGTTAAGGTCTTAGACCTGTACTCTGGCCTACTGGTTAAGATCTTAACTCTTCCTCTGGCCTACTGGTTAAGGTCTTAACTCTTACTCTGGCCTAATAGCTAAGGTCTTAGACTCGTACTATGGCCTACAGGTTAAGGTCTTAACTCGTACTCTGGCCTACAGGTTAAGATTTTAACTCTTACGCTGGCCTACAGGTTAAGGTCTTAACTGTTACTCTGGCCTACTGGTTAAGGTCTTAACTCTTACTCTGGTCTAATAGCTAAGGTCTTAGACTCTTACTCTGGCCTAATGGTTAAGGTCTTAACTCTTACTCTGGCCTAATAGCTAAGGTCTTAACTCTTACTTTGGCCTAATAGCTAAGGTCTTAGACTCGTACTCTGGCCTAATGGATAAGGTCTTAACTCTTACTCTGGCCTAATAGCTAAGGTCTTAACTCTTACTCTGGCCTAATAGCAAAGGTCCTAGACTCGTACTCTGGCATAATAGCTAAGGTCTTAACTCTTACTCTGGCCTAATAGCTAAGGTCTTAACTCTTACTCTGGCCTAATAGCTAAGGTCTTAGACTCATACTCTGGACTAATGGTTAAGGTCTTAACTCTTACTCTGGCCTAATAGCTAATGTCTTAGACTCGTACTCCGGCCTAATGGTTAAGGTCTTAACTCTTACTCTGGCCTAATGGTTAAGGTCTTAACTCTTACTCTGGCCTAATAGCTAAGGTCTTAGACTCGTACTCTGGCCTACTGGTTAGTCATAACTCTTACTCTGGCCTACTGGTTAAGGTCTTAACTCTTACTCTGGCATAATAGCTAAGGTCTTAGACTCGTACTCTGGCCTAATGGTTAAGGTCTTAACTCTTACTCTGGCCTAAAAGCTAAGGTCTTAACTCTTACTCTGGCCTAATAGCTAAGGTCTTAGACTCGTACTATGGCCTACAGGTTAAGGTCTTAACTCTTACTCTGGCCTACTGGTTAAGGACTTAACTCTTACTGTGGCCTAATAGCTAAGGTCTTAGACTCGTACTATGGCCTACAGGTTAAGGTCTTAACTCTTACTCTGGCCTACTGGTTAAGGTCTTAACTCTTACTCTGGCCTAATAGCTAAGGTCTTAGACTCATACTATGGCCTAATAGCTAAGGTCTTAGACTCGTACTCTGGCATACTTGTTAAGGTCTTAACTCTTACTCTGGCCTAATAGCTATGGTCTTAGACTCGTACTATGGCCTACAGGTTAAGGTCTTAACTCTTACTCTGGCCTAATAGCTAAGGTCAAAGATCGTACTCTGGCCTAATGGTTAAGGTCTTAACTCTTACTCTGGCCTAATAGCTAAGGTCTTAGACTGGTACTCTGGCCTAATGGTTAAGGTCTTAACTCTTACTCTGGCCTAATAGCTAAGGTCTTAGACTCGTACTCTGGCCTAATGGATAAGGTCTTAACTCTTACTCTGGCCTAATAACTGAGGTCTTAGACTCGTACTATGGCCTACTGGTTAAGGTCTTAACTCTTACTCTGGCCTACTGGTTAAGGTCTTAACTCTTACTCTGGCCTACTGGTTAAGGTCTTAACTCTTACTCTGACCTACTGGTTAAGGTCTTAACTCTTACTCTGGCCTAATAGCAAAGGTCTTAGACTCTTACTCTGGCCTACTGGTTAAGGTCTTAACTCTTACGCTGGCCTACTGGTTAAGGTCTTAACTCTTACTCTGGCCTAATAGCTAAGGTCTTAACTCTTACTCTGGCCTAATAGCTAAGGTCTTAGACTCGTACTCTGGCCTAATAGCTAAGGTCTTAACTCTTACTCTGGCCTAATAGCTAAGGTCTTAACTCTTACTCTGGCATAATAGCTAAGGTCAAAGATCGTACTCTGGCCTAATGGTTAAGGTCTTAACTCTTACTCTGGCCTAATAGCTAAGGTCTTAGACTGGTACTCTGGCCTAATGGTTAAGGTCTTAACTCTTATACTGGCCTAACAGATAACGTCTTAACTCTTACTCTGGCCTACTGGTTAAGGTCTTAACTCTTACTCTTGCCTAATAGCTAAGGTATTAGACTCGTACTCTGGCCTAATGGTTAAGGTCTTATCTCTTACTCTGGCCTACGTGTTAAGTCTTAACTCTTACTCTGGTCTAATAGCTAAGGTCTTAGCCTCGTACTATGGCCTACAGGTTAAGGTCTTAACTCTTACTCTGGCCTACTGGTTAAGGTCTTAACTTTTACTCTGGCCTACTGGTTAAGGTCTTAACTCTTACTCTGGCCTAATAGCTAAGGTCTTAGACTGACACTCTGGCCTAATGGTTAAGGTCTTAACTCTTACTCTGGCCTAATAGCTAAGGTCTTAGACTCGTACACTGGCCTAATGGTTAAGGTCTTAACTCTTACTCTGGCTAATAGCTAAGGTCTTAACTCTTACTCTGGTCTAATAACTAAGGTCTTAGACTCGTACTATGGCCTACAGGTTAAGGTCTTAACTCTTACTCTGGCCTACAGGTTAAGGTCTTAACTCTTACTCTGGCCTACTGGTTAAGGTCTTAACTCTTACTCTGGCCTAATAGCTAAGGTCTTAGAGTCGTACTCTGGCCTACTGGTTAAGGTCTTAACTCTTACTCTGTCCTTCTGGTTAAGGTCTTAACTCTTACTCTGGCCTAATAACTAAGGTCTTAGACTCGTACTATGGCCTACTGGTTAAGGTCTTAACTCTTACTCTGGCCTACTGGTTAAGGTCTTAACTCTTACTCTGGCCTACTGGTTAAGGTCTTAACTCTTACTCTGGCCTACTGGTTAAGGTCTTAACTCTTAATCTGGTCTACTGGTTAAGGTCTTAACTCTTACTCTGGCCTACTGGTTAAGGTCTTAACTCTTACTCTGGCCTAATAGCTAAGGTCTTAGACTCGTACTCTGGCCTAATGGTTAAGGTCTTAACTCTTATGCTGGCCTACTGGTTAAGGTCTTAACTCTTACTCTGGCCTAATAGCTAAGGTCTTAACTCTTACTCTGGCCTAATAGCTAAGGTCTTAGACTCGTACTCTGGCCTAATAGCTAAGGTCTTAACTCTTACTCTGGCCTAATAGCTAAGGTCTTAACTCTTACTCTGGCCTAATAGCTAAGGTCAAAGATCGTACTCTGGCCTAATGGTTAAGGTCTTAACTCTTACTCTGGCCTAATAGCTAAGGTCTTAGACTGGTACTCTGGCCTAATGGTTAAGGTCTTAACTCTTACACTGGCCTAACAGATAAGGTCTTAACTCTTACTCTGGCCTACTGGTTAAGGTCTTAACTCTTACTCTTGCCTAATAGCTAAGGTCTTAGACTCGTACTCTGGCCTAATGGTTAAGGTCTTAACTCTTACTCTGGCCTACGTGTTAAGGTCTTAACTCTTACTCTGGTCTAATAGCTAAGGTCTTAGCCTCGTAATATGGCCTACAGGTTAAGGTCTTAACTCTTACTCTGGCCTATTGGTTAAGGTCTTAACTTTTACTCTGGCCTACTGGTTAAGGTCTTAACTCTTACTCTGGCCTAATAGCTAAGGTCTTAGACTGGCACTCTGGCCTAATGGTTAAGGTCTTAACTCTTACTCTGGCCTAATAGCTAAGGTCTTAGACTCGTACACTGGCCTAATGGTTAAGGTCTTAACTCTTACTCTGGCCTAATAGCTAAGGTCTTAACTCTTACTCTGGTCTAATAACTAAGGTCTTAGACTCGTACTATGGCCTACAGGTTAAGGTCTTAACTCTTACTCTGGCCTACAGGTTAAGGTCTTAACTCTTACTCTGGCCTACTGGTTAAGGTCTTAACTCTTACTCTGGCCTAATAGCTAAGGTCTTAGAGTCGTACTCTGGCCTACTGGTTAAGGTCTTAACTCTTACTCTGTCCTTCTGGTTAAGGTCTTAACTCTTACTCTGGCCTAATAGCTAAGTTCTTAGACTCGTACTATGGCCTACAGGTTAAGGTCTTAACTCGTACTCTGGCCTACAGGT
The DNA here is from genome assembly GCF_964204655.1 of Triturus cristatus. NCBI lineage: Eukaryota > Metazoa > Chordata > Amphibia > Caudata > Salamandridae > Triturus > Triturus cristatus. The sequence goes on along the minus strand of NC_140584.1, from coordinate 1,294,110 downwards.
TAAGGTCTTAACTCTTACTCTGGCCTACAGGTTAAGGTCTTAACTCTTACTCTGGCCTAATAGCTAAGTTCTTAATTCTTACTCTGGCCTAATAGCTAAGATCTTAGACTCGTACTCTGGCCTAATGATTAAGGTCTTAACTCTTACTCTGGCCTAATGGTTAAGGTCTTAACTCTTACTCTGGCCTACTGGTTAAGGTCTTACCTCTTACTCTGGCCTAATAGCTAAGGTCTTAGACTCGTACTTTGGCCTAATAGCTCAGGTCTTAGACTCGTACTCTGGCCTAATGGTTAAGGTCTTAACCCTTACTCTGGCCTACTGGTTAAGGTCTTAACTCTTACTCTGGCCTAATAGCTAAGGTCTTAGACTCGTACACTGGCCTAATGGTTAAGGTCTTAACTCTTACTCTGGCCTACAGGTTAAGGTCTTAACTTTTACTCTGGCCTACTGGTTAAAGTCTTAACTCTTACTCTGGCCTAATAGCTAAGGTCTTAGACTGTCACTCTGGCCTAATGGTTAAGGTCTTAACTCTTACTCTGGCCTACTGGTTAAGTTCTTAACTCTTACTCTGGCATAATAGCTAAGGTCTTAGACTCGTACTCTGGCCTAATGGGTAAGGTCTTAACTCTCACTCTGGCCTACTGATTAAGGTCTTAACTCTTACTCTGGCCTAATAGCTAAGGTCTTAACTCTTACTCTGGCCTAATAGCTAAGGTCTTAGACTCATACTCTGGCCTAATGGTTAAGGTCTCAACTCTTACTCTGGCCTAATAGATAAGGTCTTAACTCTTACTCTGGCCTAATAGCTAAGGTCTTAGACTCGTACTATGGCCTACAGGTTAAGGTCTTAAATCTTTTTCTGGCCTACAGGTTAAGGTCTTCACTCTTACTCTGTCCTACTGGTTAAGGTCTTAACTCTTACTCTGGCCTAATAGTTAAGGTCTTAGACCTGTACTCTGGCCTACTGGTTAAGATCTTAACTCTTCCTCTGGCCTACTGGTTAAGGTCTTAACTCTTACTCTGGCCTAATAGCTAAGGTCTTAGACTCGTACTATGGCCTACAGGTTAAGGTCTTAACTCGTACTCTGGCCTACAGGTTAAGATTTTAACTCTTACGCTGGCCTACAGGTTAAGGTCTTAACTGTTACTCTGGCCTACTGGTTAAGGTTTTAACTCTTACTCTGGTCTAATAGCTAAGGTCTTAGACTCTTACTCTGGCCTAATGGTTAAGGTCTTAACTCTTACTCTGGCCTACTGATTAAGGTCTTAACTCTTACTCTGGCCTAATAGCTAAGGTCTTAACTCTTACTCTGGCCTAATAGCTAAGGTCTTAGACTCATACTCTGGCCTAATGGTTAAGGTCTCAACTCTTACTCTGGCCTAATAGATAAGGTCTTAACTCTTACTCTGGCCTAATAGCTAAGGTCTTAGACTCGTACTATGGCCTACAGGTTAAGGTCTTAAATCTTTCTCTGGCCTACAGGTTAAGGTCTTCACTCTTACTCTGTCCTACTGGTTAAGGTCTTAACTCTTACTCTGGCCTAATAGTTAAGGTCTTAGACCTGTACTCTGGCCTACTGGTTAAGATCTTAACTCTTCCTCTGGCCTACTGGTTAAGGTCTTAACTCTTACTCTGGCCTAATAGCTAAGGTCTTAGACTCGTACTATGGCCTACAGGTTAAGGTCTTAACTCGTACTCTGGCCTACAGGTTAAGATTTTAACTCTTACGCTGGCCTACAGGTTAAGGTCTTAACTGTTACTCTGGCCTACTGGTTAAGGTCTTAACTCTTACTCTGGTCTAATAGCTAAGGTCTTAGACTCTTACTCTGGCCTAATGGTTAAGGTCTTAACTCTTACTCTGGCCTAATAGCTAAGGTCTTAACTCTTACTTTGGCCTAATAGCTAAGGTCTTAGACTCGTACTCTGGCCTAATGGATAAGGTCTTAACTCTTACTCTGGCCTAATAGCTAAGGTCTTAACTCTTACTCTGGCCTAATAGCAAAGGTCCTAGACTTGTACTCTGGCATAATAGCTAAGGTCTTAACTCTTACTCTGGCCTAATAGCTAAGGTCTTAACTCTTACTCTGGCCTAATAGCTAAGGTCTTAGACTCATACTCTGGACTAATGGTTAAGGTCTTAACTCTTACTCTGGCCTAATAGCTAATGTCTTAGACTCGTACTCCGGCCTAATGGTTAAGGTCTTAACTCTTACTCTGGCCTAATGGTTAAGGTCTTAACTCTTACTCTGGCCTAATAGCTAAGGTCTTAGACTCGTACTCTGGCCTACTGGTTAGTCATAACTCTTACTCTGGCCTACTGGTTAAGGTCTTAACTCTTACTCTGGCATAATAGCTAAGGTCTTAGACTCGTACTCTGGCCTAATGGTTAAGGTCTTAACTCTTACTCTGGCTTAAAAGCTAAGGTCTTAACTCTTACTCTGGCCTAATAGCTAAGGTCTTAGACTCGTACTATGGCCTACAGGTTAAGGTCTTAACTCTTACTCTGGCCTACTGGTTAAGGACTTAACTCTTACTGTGGCCTAATAGCTAAGGTCTTAGACTCGTACTATGGCCTACAGGTTAAGGTCTTAACTCTTACTCTGGCCTACTGGTTAAGGTCTTAACTCTTACTCTGGCCTAATAGCTAAGGTCTTAGACTCGTACTATGGCCTAATAGCTAAGGTCTTAGACTCGTACTCTGGCATACTTGTTAAGGTCTTAACTCTTACTCTGGCCTAATAGCTACGGTCTTAGACTCGTACTATGGCCTACAGGTTAAGGTCTTAACTCTTACTCTGGCCTAATATCTAAGGTCAAAGATCGTACTCTGGCCTAATGGTTAAGGTCTTAACTCTTACTCTGGCCTAATAGCTAAGTTCTTAGACTCGTACTATGGCCTACAGGTTAAGGTCTTAACTCGTACTCTGGCCTACAGGTTAAGGTCTTAACTCTTACTCTGGCCTACAGGTTAAGGTCTTAACTCTTACTCTGGCCTAATAGCTAAGTTCTTAATTCTTACTCTGGCCTAATAGCTAAGGTCTAGACTCGTACTCTGGCCTAATGATTAAGGTCTAAACTCTTACTCTGGCCTAATGGATAAGGTCTTAACTCTTACTCTGGCCTAATGGTTAAGGTCTTAACTCTTACTCTGGCCTAATAGCTAAGGTCTTAGACTCGTACTCTGGCCTACTGGTTAAAGTCATAACTCTTACTCTGGCCTACTGGTTAAGGTCTTAACTCTTACTCTGGCCTAATAGCTAAGGTCTTAGACTCGTACTCTGGTCTAATGGTTAAGGTCTTAACTCTTACTCTCCCCTACTGGATAAGGTCTTAACTCTTACTCTGGCATAATAGCTAAGGTCTTAGACTCGTACTCTGGCCTAATGGTTAATGTCTTAACTCTTACTCTGGCCTAAAAGCTAAGGTCTTAACCCTTACTCTGGCCTAATAGCTAAGGTCTTAGACTCGTACTATGGCCTACAGGTTAAGGTCTTAACTCTTACTCTGGCCTACTGGTTAAGGACTTAACTCTTACTGTGGCCTAATAGCTAAGGTCTTAGACTCGTACTATGGCCTACAGGTTAAGGTCTTAACTCTTACTCTGGCCTACTGGTTAAGGTCTTAACTCTTACTCTGGCCTAATAGCTAAGGTCTTAGACTCGTACTATGGCCTAATAGCAAAGGTCTTAGACTCGTACTCTGGCATACTTGTTAAGGTCTTAACTCTTACTCTGGCCTAATAGCTACGGTCTTAGACTCGTACTATGGCCTACAGGTTAAGGTCTTAACTCTTACTCTGGCCTAATAGCTAAGGTCTTAGACTCGTACTATGGCCTACAGGTTAAGGTCTTAACTCTTACTCTGGCCTACTGGTTAAGGACTTAACTCTTACTCTGGCCTAATAGCTAAGGTCTTAGACTGGTACTCTGGCCTAATGGTTAAGGTCTTAACTCTTACTCTGGCCTAATAGCTAAGGTCTTAGACTCGTACTCTGGCCTAATGGTTAAGGTCTTAACTCTTACTCTGGCCTAATAACTAAGGTCTTAGACTCGTACTATGGCCTACTGGTTAAGGTCTTTACTCTTACTCTGGCCTACTGGTTAAGGTCTTAACTCTTACTCTGGCCTACTGGTTAAGGTCTTAACTCTTACTCTGACCTACTGGTTAAGGTCTTAACTCTTTCTCTGGCCTAATAGCTAAGGTCTTAGACTCTTACTCTGGCCTACTGGTTAAGGTCTTAACTCTTACTCTGGCCTACTGGTTAATGTCTTAACTCTTACTCTGGCCTAATAGCTAAGGTCTTAGACTCGTACTCTGGCCTAATGGTTAAGGTCTTAACTCTTATGCTGGCCTACTGGTTAAGGTCTTAACTCTTACTCTGGCCTAATAGCTAAGGTCTTAACTCTTACTCTGGCCTAATAGCTAAGGTCTTAGACTCGTACTCTGGCTTAATAGCTAAGGTCTTAACTCTTACTCTGGCCTAATAGCTAAGGTCTTAACTCTTACTCTGGCCTAATAGCTAAGGTCAAAGATCGTACTCTGGCCTAATGATTAAGGTCTTAACTCTTACTCTTGCCTAATAGCTAAGGTCTTAGACTCGTACTCTGGCCTAATGGTTAAGGTCTTAACTGTTACTCTGGCCTACGTGTTAAGGTCTTAACTCTTACTCTGGTCTAATAGCTAAGGTCTTAGCCTCGTACTATGGCCTACAGGTTAAGGTCTTAACTCTTACTCTGGCCTATTGGTTAAGGTCTTAACTTTTACTCTGACCTACTGGTTAAGGTCTTAACTCTTACTCTGGCCTAATAGCTAAGGTCTTAGACTGGCACTCTGGCCTAATGGTTAAGGTCTTAACTCTTCCTCTGGCCTAATAGCTAAGGTCTTAGACTCGTACACTGGCCTACAGGTTAAGGTCTTAACTCGTACTCTGGCCTACAGGTTAAGGTCTTAACTCTTACTCTGGCCTACAGGTTAAGGTCTTAACTCTTACTCTGGCCTAATAGCTAAGTTCTTAATTCTTACTCTGGCCTAATAGCTAAGATCTTAGACTCGTACTCTGGACTAATGATTAAGGTCTTAACTCTTACTCTGGCCTAATGGTTAAGGTCTTAACTCTTACTCTGGCCTACTGGTTAAGGTCTTACCTCTTACTCTGGCCTAATAGCTAAGGTCTTAGACTCGTACTTTGGACTAATAGCTCAGGTCTTAGACTCGTACTCTGGCCTAATGGTTAAGGTCTTAACCCTTACTCTGGCCTACTGGTTAAGGTCTTAACTCTTACTCTGGCCTAATAGCTAAGGTCTTAGACTCGTACACTGGCCTAATGGTTAAGGTCTTAACTCTTACTCTGGCCTACAGGTTAAGGTCTTAACTTTTACTCTGGCCTACTGGTTAAGGACTTAACTCTTACTCTGGCCTAATAGCTAAGGTCTTAGACTGGCACTCTGGCCTAATGGTTAAGGTCTTAACTCTTACTCTGGCCTACTGGTTAAGTTCTTAACTCTTACTCTGGCATAATAGCTAAGGTCTTAGACTCGTACTCTGGCCTAATGGGTAAGGTCTTAACTCTTACTCTGGCCTACTGATTAAGGTCTTAACACTTACTCTGGCCTAAAAGCTAAGGTCTTAACTCTTACTCTGGCCTAATAGCTAAGGTCTTAGACTCATACTCTGGCCTAATGGTTAAGGTCTTAACTCTTACTCTGGCCTAATAGATAAGGTCTTAACTCTTACTCTGGCCTAATAGCTAAGGTCTTAGACTCGTACTATGGCCTACAGGTTAAGGTCTTAAATCTTTCTCTGGCCTACAGGTTAAGGTCTTCACTCTTACTCTGGCCTACTGGTTAAGGTCTTAACTCTTACTCTGGCCTAATAGTTAAGGTCTTAGACCTGTACTCTGGCCTACTGGTTAAGATCTTAACTCTTCCTCTGGCCTACTGGTTAAGGTCTTAACTCTTACTCTGGCCTAATAGCTAAGGTCTTAGACTCGTACTATGGCCTACAGGTTAAGGTCTTAAATCGTACTCTGGCCTACAGGTTAAGATTTTAACTCTTACGCTGGCCTACAGGTTAAGGTCTTAACTGTTACTCTGGCCTACTGGTTAAGGTCTTAACTCTTACTCTGGTCTAATAGCTAAGGTCTTAGACTCTTACTCTGGCCTAATGGTTAAGGTCTTAACTCTTACTCTGGCCTAATAGCTAAGGTCTTAACTCTTACTTTGGCCTAATAGCTAAGGTCTTAGACTCGTACTCTGGCCTAATGGATAAGGTCTTAACTCTTACTCTGGCCTAATAGCTAAGGTCTTAACTCTTACTCTGGCCTAATAGCAAAGGTCCTAGACTCGTACTCTGGCATAATAGCTAAGGTCTTAACTCTAACTCTGGCCTAATAGCTAAGGTCTTAACTCTTACTCTGGCCTAATAGCTAAGGTCTTAGACTCATACTCTGGACTAATGGTTAAGGTCTTAACTCTTACTCTGGCCTAATAGCTAATGTCTTAGACTCGTACTCCGGCCTAATGGTTAAGGTCTTAACTCTTACTCTGGCCTAATAGCTAAGGTCTTAGACTCGTACTCTGGCCTACTGGTTAGTCATAACTCTTACTCTGGCCTACTGGTTAAGGTCTTAACTCTTACTCTGGCCTAATAGCTAAGGTCTTAGACTCGTACTCTGGTCTAATGGTTAAGGTCTTAACTCTTACTCTCACCTACTGGATAAGGTCTTAACTTTTACTCTGGCATAATAGCTAAGGTCTTAGACTCGTACTCTGGCCTAATGGTTAAGGTCTTAACTCTTACTCTGGCCTAAAAGCTAAGGTCTTAACTCTTACTCTGGCCTAATAGCTAAGGTCTTAGACTCGTACTATGGCCTACAGGTTAAGGTCTTAACTCTTACTCTGGCCTACTGGTTAAGGACTTAACTCTTACTGTGGCCTAATAGCTAAGGTCTTAGACTCGTACTATGGCCTACAGGTTAAGGTCTTAACTCTTACTCTGGCCTACTGGTTAAGGTCTTAACTCTTACTCTGGCCTAATAGCTAAGGTCTTAGACTCGTACTATGGCCTAATAGCTAAGGTCTTAGACTCGTACTCTGGCATACTTGTTAAGGTCTTAACTCTTACTCTGGCCTAATAGCTATGGTCTTAGACTCGTACTATGGCCTACAGGTTAAGGTCTTAACTCTTACTCTGGCCTAATAGCTAAGGTCAAAGATCGTACTCTGGCCTAATGGTTAAGGTCTTAACTCTTACTCTGGCCTAATAGCTAAGGTCTTAGACTGGTACTCTGGCCTAATGGTTAAGGTCTTAACTCTTACTCTGGCCTAATAGCTAAGGTCTTAGACTCGTACTCTGGCCTAATGGATAAGGTCTTAACTCTTACTCTGGCCTAATAACTGAGGTCTTAGACTCGTACTATGGCCTACTGGTTAAGGTCTTAACTCTTACTCTGGCCTACTGGTTAAGGTCTTAACTCTTACTCTGGCCTACTGGTTAAGGTCTTAACTCTTACTCTGATCTACTGGTTAAGGTCTTAACTCTTACTCTGGCCTAATAGCTAAGGTCTTAGACTCTTACTCTGGCCTACTGGTTAAGGTCTTAACTCTTACGCTGGCCTACTGGTTAAGGTCTTAACTCTTACTCTGGCCTAATAGCTAAGGTCTTAACTCTTACTCTGGCCTAATAGCTAAGGTCTTAGACTCGTACTCTGGCCTACTGGTTAAGGTCTTAACTCTTACTCTGTCCTTCTGGTTAAGGTCTTAACTCTTACTCTGGCCTAATAGCTAAGGTCTTAACTCTTACTCTGGTCTAATAACTAAGGTCTTAGACTCGTACTATGGCCTACAGGTTAAGGTCTTAACTCTTACTCTGGCCTACTGGTTAAGGTCTTAACTCTTACTCTGGCCTAATAGCTAAGGTCTTAGAGTCGTACTCTGGCCTACTGGTTAAGGTCTAAACTCTTACTCTGTCCTTCTGGTTAAGGTCTTAACTCTTACTCTGGCCTAATAGCTAAGGTCTTAGACTCGTACTCTGGCCTAATAGCTAAGGTCTTAACTCTTACTCTGGCCTAATAGCTAAGGTCAAAGATCGTACTCTGGCCTAATGATTAAGGTCTTAACTCTTACTCTGGCCTAATAGCTAAGGTCTTAGACTGGTACTCTGGCCTAATGGTTAAGGTCTTAACTCTTACACTGGCCTAACAGATAAGGTCTTAACTCTTACTCTGGCCTACTGGTTAAGGTCTTAACTCTTACTCTTGCCTAATAGCTAAGGTCTTAGACTCGTACTCTGGCCTAATGGTTAAGGTCTTAACTCTTACTCTGGCCTACGTGTTAAGGTCTTAACTCTTACTCTGGTCTAATAGCTAAGGTCTTAGCCTCGTACTATGGCCTACAGGTTAAGGTCTTAACTCTTACTCTGGCCTATTGGTTAAGGTCTTAACTTTTACTCTGGCCTACTGGTTAAGGTCTTAACTCTTACTCTGGCCTAATAGCTAAGGTCTTAGACTGGCACTCTGGCCTAATGGTTAAGGTCTTAACTCTTACTCTGGCCTAATAGCTAAGGTCTTAGACTCGTACACTGGCCTAATGGTTAAGGTCTTAACTTTTACTCTGGCCTAATAGCTAAGGTCTTAACTCTTACTCTGGTCTAATAACTAAGGTCTTAGACTCGTACTATGGCCTACAGGTTAAGGTCTTAACTCTTACTCTGGCCTACAGGTTAAGGTCTTAACTCTTACTCTGGCCTACTGGTTAAGGTCTTAACTCTTACTCTGGCCTAATAGCTAAGTTCTTAGAGTCGTACTCTGGCCTACTGGTTAAGGTCTTAACTCTTATTCTGTCCTTCTGGTTAAGGTCTTAACTCTTACTCTGGCCTAATAGCTAAGTTCTTAGACTCGTACTATGGCCTACAGGTTAAGGTCTTAACTCGTACTCTGGCCTACAGGTTAAGGTCTTAACTCTTACTCTGGCCTACAGGTTAAGGTCTTAACTCTTACTCTGGCCTAATAGCTAAGTTCTTAATTCTTACTCTGGCCTAATAGCTAAGATCTTAGACTCGTACTCTGGACTAATGATTAAGGTCTTAACTCTTACTCTGGCCTAATGGTTAAGGTCTTAACTCTTACTCTGGCCTACAGGTTAAGGTCTTAACTTTTACTCTGGCCTACTGGTTAAGAACTTAACTCTTACTCTGGCCTAATAGCTAAGGTCTTAGACTGGCACTCTGGCCTAATGGTTAAGGTCTTAACTCTTACTCTGGCCTACTGGTTAAGTTCTTAACTCTTACTCTGGCATAATAGCTAAGGTCTTAGACTCGTACTCTGGCCTAATGGGTAAGGTCTTAACTCTTATTCTGGCCTACTGATTAAGGTCTTAACACTTACTCTGGCCTAAAAGCTAAGGTCTTAACTCTTACTCTGGCCTAATAGCTACGGTCTTAGACTCGTACTATGGCCTACAGGTTAAGGTCTTAACTCTTACTCTGGCCTAATATCTAAGGTCTTAGACTCGTACTATGGCCTACAGGTTAAGGTCTTAACTCTTACTCTGGCCTACTGGTTAAGGACTTAACTCTTACTCTGGCCTAATAGCTAAGGTCTTAGACTGGTACTCTGGCCTAATGGTTAAGGTCTTAACTCTTACTCTGGCCTAATAGCTAAGGTCTTAGACTCGTACTCTGGCCTAATGGTTAAGGTCTTAACTCTTACTCTGGCCTAATAACTAAGGTCTTAGACTCGTACTATGGCCTACTGGTTAAGGTCTTTACTCTTACTCTGGCCTACTGGTTAAGGTCTTAACTCTTACTCTGACCTACTGGTTAAGGTCTTAACTCTTACTCTGGCCTAATAGCTAAGGTCTTAGACTCTTACTGTGGCCTACTGGTTAAGGTCTTAACTCTTACTCTGGCCTACTGGTTAATGTCTTAACTCTTACTCTGGCCTAATAGCTAAGGTCTTAGACTCGTACTCTGGCCTAATGGTTAAGGTCTTAACTCTTATGCTGGCCTACTGGTTAAGGTCTTAACTCTTACTCTGGCCTAATAGCTAAGGTCTTAACTCTTACTCTGGCCTAATAGCTAAGGTCTTAGACTCGTACTCTGGCCTAATAGCTAAGGTCTTAACTCTTACTCTGGCCTAATAGCTAAGGTCTTAACTCTTACTCTGGCCTAATAGCTAAGGTCAAAGATCGTACTCTGGCCTAATGATTAAGGTCTTAACTCTTACTCTGGCCTAATAGCTAAGGTCTTAGACTGGTACTCTGGCCTAATGGTTAAGGTCTTAACTCTTACACTGGCCTAACAGATAAGGTCTTAACTCTTACTCTGGCCTACTGGTTAAGGTCTTAACTCTTACTCTTGCCTAATAGCTAAGGTCTTAGACTCGTACTCTGGCCTAATGGTTAAGGTCTTAACTCTTACTCTGGCCTACGTGTTAAGGTCTTAACTCTTACTCTGGTCTAATAGCTAAGGTCTTAGCCTCGTACTATGGCCTACAGGTTAAGGTCTTAACTCTTACTCTGGCCTATTGGTTAAGGTCTTAACTTTTACTCTGGCCTTCTGGTTAAGGTCTTAACTCTTACTCTGGCCTAATAGCTAAGGTCTTAGACTCGTACACTGGCCTAATGGTTAAGGTCTTAACTCTTACTCTGGCCTAATAGCTAAGTTCTTAGACTCGTACTATGGCCTACAGGTTAAGGTCTTAACTCGTACTCTGGCCTACAGGTTAAGGTCTTAACTCTTACTCTGGCCTACAGGTTAAGGTCTTAACTCTTACTCTGGCCTAATAGCTAAGTTCTTAATTCTTACTCTGGCCTAATAGCTAAGGTCTAGACTCGTACTCTGGCCTAATGATTAAGGTCTAAACTCTTACTCTGGCCTAATGGATAAGGTCTTAACTCTTACTCTGGCCTAATGGTTAAGGTCTTAACTCTTACTCTGGCCTAATAGCTAAGGTCTTAGACTCGTACTCTGGCCTACTGGTTAAAGTCATAACTCTTACTCTGGCCTACTGGTTAAGGTCTTAACTCTTACTCTGGCCTAATAGCTAAGGTCTTAGACTCGTACTCTGGTCTAATGGTTAAGGTCTTAACTCTTACTCTCCCCTACTGGATAAGGTCTTAACTCTTACTCTGGCATAATAGCTAAGGTCTTAGACTCGTACTCTGGCCTAATGGTTAATGTCTTAACTCTTACTCTGGCCTAAAAGCTAAGGTCTTAACCCTTACTCTGGCCTAATAGCTAAGGTCTTAGACTCGTACTATGGCCTACAGGTTAAGGTCTTAACTCTTACTCTGGCCTACTGGTTAAGGACTTAACTCTTACTGTGGCCTAATAGCTAAGGTCTTAGACTCGTACTATGGCCTACAGGTTAAGGTCTTAACTCTTACTCTGGCCTACTGGTTAAGGTCTTAACTCTTACTCTGGCCTAATAGCTAAGGTCTTAGACTCGTACTTTGGCCTAATAGCAAAGGTCTTAGACTCGTACTCTGGCATACTTGTTAAGGTCTTAACTCTTACTCTGGCCTAATAGCTACGGTCTTAGACTCGTACTATGGCCTACAGGTTAAGGTCTTAACTCTTACTCTGGCCTAATAGCTAAGGTCTTAGACTCGTACTATGGCCTACAGGTTAAGGTCTTAACTCTTACTCTGGCCTACTGGTTAAGGACTTAACTCTTACTCTGGCCTAATAGCTAAGGTCTTAGACTGGTACTCTGGCCTAATGGTTAAGGTCTTAACTCTTACTCTGGCCTAATAGCTAAGGTCTTAGACTCGTACTCTGGCCTAATGGTTAAGGTCTTAACTCTTACTCTGGCCTAATAACTAAGGTCTTAGACTCGTACTATGGCCTACTGGTTAAGGTCTTTACTCTTACTCTGGCCTACTGGTTAAGGTCTTAACTCTTACTCTGGCCTACTGGTTAAGGTCTTAACTCTTACTCTGACCTACTGGTTAAGGTCTTAACTCTTACTCTGGCCTAATAGCTAAGGTCTTAGACTCTTACTCTGGCCTACTGGTTAAGGTCTTAACTCTTACTCTGGCCTACTGGTTAATGTCTTAACTCTTACTCTGGCCTAATAGCTAAGGTCTTAGACTCGTACTCTGGCCTAATGGTTAAGGTCTTAACTCTTATGCTGGCCTACTGGTTAAGGTCTTAACTCTTACTCTGGCCTAATAGCTAAGGTCTTAACTCTTACTCTGGCCTAATAGCTAAGGTCTTAGACTCGTACTCTGGCTTAATAGCTAAGGTCTTAACTCTTACTCTGGCCTAATAGCTAAGGTCTTAACTCTTACTCTGGCCTAATAGCTAAGGTCAAAGATCGTACTCTGGCCTAATGATTAAGGTCTTAACTCTTACTCTTGCCTAATAGCTAAGGTCTTAGACTCGTACTCTGGCCTAATGGTTAAGGTCTTAACTGTTACTCTGGCCTACGTGTTAAGGTCTTAACTCTTACTCTGGTCTAATAGCTAAGGTCTTAGCCTCGTACTATGGCCTACAGGTTAAGGTCTTAACTCTTACTCTGGCCTATTGGTTAAGGTCTTAACTTTTACTCTGACCTACTGGTTAAGGTCTTAACTCTTACTCTGGCCTAATAGCTAAGGTCTTAGACTGGCACTCTGGCCTAATGGTTAAGGTCTTAACTCTTCCTCTGGCCTAATAGCTAAGGTCTTAGACTCGTACACTGGCCTACAGGTTAAGGTCTTAACTCGTACTCTGGCCTACAGGTTAAGGTCTTAACTCTTACTCTGGCCTACAGGTTAAGGTCTTAACTCTTACTCTGGCCTAATAGCTAAGTTCTTAATTCTTACTCTGGCCTAATAGCTAAGATCTTAGACTCGTACTCTGGACTAATGATTAAGGTCTTAACTCTTACTCTGGCCTAATGGTTAAGGTCTTAACTCTTACTCTGGCCTACTGGTTAAGGTCTTACCTCTTACTCTGGCCTAATAGCTAAGGTCTTAGACTCGTACTTTGGACTAATAGCTCAGGTCTTAGACTCGTACTCTGGCCTAATGGTTAAGGTCTTAACCCTTACTCTGGCCTACTGGTTAAGGTCTTAACTCTTACTCTGGCCTAATAGCTAAGGTCTTAGACTCGTACACTGGCCTAATGGTTAAGGTCTTAACTCTTACTCTGGCCTTCAGGTTAAGGTCTTAACTTTTACTCTGGCCTACTGGTTAAGGACTTAACTCTTACTCTGGCCTAATAGCTAAGGTCTTAGACTGGCACTCTGGCCTAATGGTTAAGGTCTTAACTCTTACTCTGGTCTACTGGTTAAGTTCTTAACTCTTACTCTGGCATAATAGCTAAGGTCTTAGACTCGTACTCTGGCCTAATGGGTAAGGTCTTAACTCTTACTCTGGCCTACTGATTAAGGTCTTAACACTTACTCTGGCCTAAAAGCTAAGGTCTTAACTCTTACTCTGGCCTAATAGCTAAGGTCTTAGACTCATACTCTGGCCTAATGGTTAAGGTCTTAACTCTTACTCTGGCCTAATAGATAAGGTCTTAACTCTTACTCTGGCCTAATAGCTAAGGTCTTAGACTCGTACTATGGCCTACAGGTTAAGGTCTTAAATCTTTCTCTGGCCTACAGGTTAAGGTCTTCACTCTTACTCTGGCCTACTGGTTAAGGTCTTAACTCTTACTCTGGCCTAATAGTTAAGGTCTTAGACCTGTACTCTGGCCTACTGGTTAAGATCTTAACTCTTCCTCTGGCCTACTGGTTAAGGTCTTAACTCTTACTCTGGCCTAATAGCTAAGGTCTTAGACTCGTACTATGGCCTACAGGTTAAGGTCTTAAATCGTACTCTGGCCTACAGGTTAAGATTTTAACTCTTACGCTGGCCTACAGGTTAAGGTCTTAACTGTTACTCTGGCCTACTGGTTAAGGTCTTAACTCTTACTCTGGTCTAATAGCTAAGGTCTTAGACTCTTACTCTGGCCTAATGGTTAAGGTCTTAACTCTTACTCTGGCCTAATAGCTAAGGTCTTAACTCTTACTTTGGCCTAATAGCTAAGGTCTTAGACTCGTACTCTGGCCTAATGGATAAGGTCTTAACTCTTACTCTGGCCTAATAGCTAAGGTCTTAACTCTTACTCTGGCCTAATAGCAAAGGTCCTAGACTCGTACTCTGGCATAATAGCTAAGGTCTTAACTCTTACTCTGGCCTAATAGCTAAGGTCTTAACTCTTACTCTGGCCTAATAGCTAAGGTCTTAGACTCATACTCTGGACTAATGGTTAAGGTCTTAACTCTTACTCTGGCCTAATAGCTAATGTCTTAGACTCGTACTCCGGCCTAATGGTTAAGGTCTTAACTCTTACTCTGGCCTAATAGCTAAGGTCTTAGACTCGTACTCTGGCCTACTGGTTAGTCATAACTCTTACTCTGGCCTACTGGTTAAGGTCTTAACTCTTACTCTGGCCTAATAGCTAAGGTCTTAGACTCGTACTCTGGTCTAATGGTTAAGGTCTTAACTCTTACTCTCACCTACTGGATAAGGTCTTAACTTTTACTCTGGCATAATAGCTAAGGTCTTAGACTCGTACTCTGGCCTAATGGTTAAGGTCTTAACTCTTACTCTGGCCTAAAAGCTAAGGTCTTAACTCTTACTCTGGCCTAATAGCTAAGGTCTTAGACTCGTACTATGGCCTACAGGTTAAGGTCTTAACTCTTACTCTGGCCTACTGGTTAAGGACTTAACTCTTACTGTGGCCTAATAGCTAAGGTCTTAGACTCGTACTATGGCCTACAGGTTAAGGTCTTAACTCTTACTCTGGCCTACTGGTTAAGGTCTTAACTCTTACTCTGGCCTAATAGCTAAGGTCTTAGACTCGTACTATGGCCTAATAGCTAAGGTCTTAGACTCGTACTCTGGCATACTTGTTAAGGTCTTAACTCTTACTCTGGCCTAATAGCTATGGTCTTAGACTCGTACTATGGCCTACAGGTTAAGGTCTTAACTCTTACTCTGGCCTAATAGCTAAGGTCAAAGATCGTACTCTGGCCTAATGGTTAAGGTCTTAACTCTTACTCTGGCCTAATAGCTAAGGTCTTAGACTGGTACTCTGGCCTAATGGTTAAGGTCTTAACTCTTACTCTGGCCTAATAGCTAAGGTCTTAGACTCGTACTCTGGCCTAATGGATAAGGTCTTAACTCTTACTCTGGCCTAATAACTGAGGTCTTAGACTCGTACTATGGCCTACTGGTTAAGGTCTTAACTCTTACTCTGGCCTACTGGTTAAGGTCTTAACTCTTACTCTGGCCTACTGGTTAAGGTCTTAACTCTTACTCTGATCTACTGGTTAAGGTCTTAACTCTTACTCTGGCCTAATAGCTAAGGTCTTAGACTCTTACTCTGGCCTACTGGTTAAGGTCTTAACTCTTACGCTGGCCTACTGGTTAAGGTCTTAACTCTTACTCTGGCCTAATAGCTAAGGTCTTAACTCTTACTCTGGCCTAATAGCTAAGGTCTTAGACTCGTACTCTGGCCTACTGGTTAAGGTCTTAACTCTTACTCTGTCCTTCTGGTTAAGGTCTTAACTCTTACTCTGGCCTAATAGCTAAGGTCTTAACTCTTACTCTGGTCTAATAACTAAGGTCTTAGACTCGTACTATGGCCTACAGGTTAAGGTCTTAACTCTTACTCTGGCCTACTGGTTAAGGTCTTAACTCTTACTCTGGCCTAATAGCTAAGGTCTTAGAGTCGTACTCTGGCCTACTGGTTAAGGTCTAAACTCTTACTCTGTCCTTCTGGTTAAGGTCTTAACTCTTACTCTGGCCTAATAGCTAAGGTCTTAGACTCGTACTCTGGCCTAATAGCTAAGGTCTTAACTCTTACTCTGGCCTAATAGCTAAGGTCAAAGATCGTACTCTGGCCTAATGATTAAGGTCTTAACTCTTACTCTGGCCTAATAGCTAAGGTCTTAGACTGGTACTCTGGCCTAATGGTTAAGGTCTTAACTCTTACACTGGCCTAACAGATAAGGTCTTAACTCTTACTCTGGCCTACTGGTTAAGGTCTTAACTCTTACTCTTGCCTAATAGCTAAGGTCTTAGACTCGTACTCTGGCCTAATGGTTAAGGTCTTAACTCTTACTCTGGCCTACGTGTTAAGGTCTTAACTCTTACTCTGGTCTAATAGCTAAGGTCTTAGCCTCGTACTATGGCCTACAGGTTAAGGTCTTAACTCTTACTCTGGCCTATTGGTTAAGGTCTTAACTTTTACTCTGGCCTACTGGTTAAGGTCTTAACTCTTACTCTGGCCTAATAGCTAAGGTCTTAGACTGGCACTCTGGCCTAATGGTTAAGGTCTTAACTCTTACTCTGGCCTAATAGCTAAGGTCTTAGACTCGTACACTGGCCTAATGGTTAAGGTCTTAACTTTTACTCTGGCCTAATAGCTAAG
The DNA here is from genome assembly GCF_964204655.1 of Triturus cristatus. Classification (NCBI taxonomy): domain Eukaryota; kingdom Metazoa; phylum Chordata; class Amphibia; order Caudata; family Salamandridae; genus Triturus; species Triturus cristatus. The sequence goes on along the minus strand of NC_140584.1, from coordinate 1,277,699 downwards.
GTCTTAACTCTTACTCTGGTCTAATAACTAAGGTCTTAGACTCGTACTATGGCCTACAGGTTAAGGTCTTAACTCTTACTCTGGCCTACAGGTTAAGGTCTTAACTCTTACTCTGGCCTACTGGTTAAGGTCTTAACTCTTACTCTGGCCTAATAGCTAAGGTCTTAGAGTCGTACTCTGGCCTACTGGTTAAGGTCTTAACTCTTATTCTGTCCTTCTGGTTAAGGTCTTAACTCTTACTCTGGCCTAATAGCTAAGTTCTTAGACTCGTACTATGGCCTACAGGTTAAGGTCTTAACTCGTACTCTGGCCTACAGGTTAAGGTCTTAACTCTTACTCTGGCCTACAGGTTAAGGTCTTAACTCTTACTCTGGCCTAATAGCTAAGTTCTTAATTCTTACTCTGGCCTAATAGCTAAGATCTTAGACTCGTACTCTGGACTAATGATTAAGGTCTTAACTCTTACTCTGGCCTAATGGTTAAGGTCTTAACTCTTACTCTGGCCTACAGGTTAAGGTCTTAACTTTTACTCTGGCCTACTGGTTAAGAACTTAACTCTTACTCTGGCCTAATAGCTAAGGTCTTAGACTGGCACTCTGGCCTAATGGTTAAGGTCTTAACTCTTACTCTGGCCTACTGGTTAAGTTCTTAACTCTTACTCTGGCATAATAGCTAAGGTCTTAGACTCGTACTCTGGCCTAATGGGTAAGGTCTTAACTCTTATTCTGGCCTACTGATTAAGGTCTTAACACTTACTCTGGCCTAAAAGCTAAGGTCTTAACTCTTACTCTGGCCTAATAGCTACGGTCTTAGACTCGTACTATGGCCTACAGGTTAAGGTCTTAACTCTTACTCTGGCCTACTGGTTAAGGACTTAACTCTTACTCTGGCCTAATAGCTAAGGTCTTAGACTGGTACTCTGGCCTAATGGTTAAGGTCTTAACTCTTACTCTGGCCTAATAGCTAAGGTCTTAGACTCGTACTCTGGCCTAATGGTTAAGGTCTTAACTCTTACTCTGGCCTAATAACTAAGGTCTTAGACTCGTACTATGGCCTACTGGTTAAGGTCTTTACTCTTACTCTGGCCTACTGGTTAAGGTCTTAACTCTTACTCTGACCTACTGGTTAAGGTCTTAACTCTTACTCTGGCCTAATAGCTAAGGTCTTAGACTCTTACTGTGGCCTACTGGTTAAGGTCTTAACTCTTACTCTGGCCTACTGGTTAATGTCTTAACTCTTACTCTGGCCTAATAGCTAAGGTCTTAGACTCGTACTCTGGCCTAATGGTTAAGGTCTTAACTCTTATGCTGGCCTACTGGTTAAGGTCTTAACTCTTACTCTGGCCTAATAGCTAAGGTCTTAACTCTTACTCTGGCCTAATAGCTAAGGTCTTAGACTCGTACTCTGGCCTAATAGCTAAGGTCTTAACTCTTACTCTGGCCTAATAGCTAAGGTCTTAACTCTTACTCTGGCCTAATAGCTAAGGTCAAAGATCGTACTCTGGCCTAATGATTAAGGTCTTAACTCTTACTCTGGCCTAATAGCTAAGGTCTTAGACTGGTACTCTGGCCTAATGGTTAAGGTCTTAACTCTTACACTGGCCTAACAGATAAGGTCTTAACTCTTACTCTGGCCTACTGGTTAAGGTCTTAACTCTTACTCTTGCCTAATAGCTAAGGTCTTAGACTCGTACTCTGGCCTAATGGTTAAGGTCTTAACTCTTACTCTGGCCTACGTGTTAAGGTCTTAACTCTTACTCTGGTCTAATAGCTAAGGTCTTAGCCTCGTACTATGGCCTACAGGTTAAGGTCTTAACTCTTACTCTGGCCTATTGGTTAAGGTCTTAACTTTTACTCTGGCCTTCTGGTTAAGGTCTTAACTCTTACTCTGGCCTAATAGCTAAGGTCTTAGACTCGTACACTGGCCTAATGGTTAAGGTCTTAACTTTTACTCTGGCCTAATAGCTAAGGTCTTAACTCTTACTCTGGTCTAATAACTAAGGTCTTAGACTCGCACTATGGCCTACAGGTTAAGGTCTTAACTCTTACTCTGGCCTACAGGTTAAGGTCTTAACTCTTACTCTGGCCTACTGGTTAAGGTCTTAACTCTTACTCTGGCCTAATAGCTAAGGTCTTAGAGTCGTACTCTGGCCTACTGGTTAAGGTCTTAACTCTTACTCTGTCCTTCTGGTTAAGGTCTTAACTCTTACTCTGGCCTAATAGCTAAGTTCTTAGACTCGTACTATGGCCTACAGGTTAAGGTCTTAACTCGTACTCTGGCCTACAGGTTAAGGTCTTAACTCTTACTCTGGCCTACAGGTTAAGGTCTTAACTCTTACTCTGGCCTAATAGCTAAGTTCTTAATTCTTACTCTGGCCTAATAGCTAAGATCTTAGACTCGTACTCTGGACTAATGATTAAGGTCTTAACTCTTACTCTGGCCTAATGGTTAAGGTCTTAACTCTTACTCTGGCCTACTGGTTAAGGTCTTACCTCTTACTCTGGCCTAATAGCTAAGGTCTTAGACTCGTACTTTGGACTAATAGCTCAGGTCTTAGACTCGTACTCTGGCCTAATGGTTAAGGTCTTAACCCTTACTCTGGCCTACTGGTTAAGGTCTTAACTCTTACTCTGGCCTAATAGCTAAGGTCTTAGACTCGTACACTGGCCTAATGGTTAAGGTCTTAACTCTTACTCTGGCCTACAGGTTAAGGTCTTAACTTTTACTCTGGCCTACTGGTTAAGGACATAACTCTTACTCTGGCCTAATAGCTAAGGTCTTAGACTGGCACTCTGGCCTAATGGTTAAGGTCTTAACTCTTACTCTGGCCTACTGGTTAAGTTCTTAACTCTTACTCTGGCATAATAGCTAAGGTCTTAGACTCGTACTCTGGCCTAATGGGTAAGGTCTTAACTCTTACTCTGGCCTACTGATTAAGGTCTTAACACTTACTCTGGCCTAAAAGCTAAGGTCTTAACTCTTACTCTGGCCTAATAGCTAAGGTCTTAGACTCATACTCTGGCCTAATGGTTAAGGTCTTAACTCTTACTCTGGCCCAATAGATAAGGTCTTAACTCTTACTATGGCCTAATAGCTAAGGTCTTAGACTCGTACTATGGCCTACAGGTTAAGGTCTTAAATCTTTCTCTGGCCTACAGGTTAAGGTCTTCACTCTTACTCAGGCCTACTGGTTAAGGTCTTAACTCTTACTCTGGCCTAATAGTTAAGGTCTTAGACCTGTACTCTGGCCTACTGGTTAAGATCTTAACTCTTACTCTGGCCTACTGGTTAAGGTCTTAACTCTTACTCTGGCCTAATAGCTAAGGTCTTAGACTCGTAACATGGCCTACAGGTTAAGGTCTTAACTCGTACTCTGGCCTACAGGTTAAGATTTTAACTCTTACGCTGGCCTACAGGTTAAGGTCTTAACTGTTACTCTGGCCTACTGGTTAAGGTCTTAACTCTTACTCTGGTCTAATAGCTAAGGTCTTAGACTCTTACTCTGGCCTAATGGTTAAGGTCTTAACTCTTACTCTGGCCTAATAGCTAAGGTCTTAACTCTTACTTTGGCCTAATAGCTAAGGTCTTAGACTCGTACTCTGGCCTAATGGATAAGGTCTTAACTCTTACTCTGGCCTAATAGCTAAGGTCTTAACTCTTACTCTGGCCTAATAGCAAAGGTCCTAGACTCGTACTCTGGCATAATAGCTAAGGTCTTAACTCTTACTCTGGCCTAATAGCTAAGGTCTTAACTCTTACTCTGGCCTAATAGCTAAGGTCTTAGACTCATACTCTGGACTAATGGTTAAGGTCTTAACTCTTACTCTGGCCTAATAGCTAATGTCTTAGACTCGTACTCCGGCCTAATGGTTAAGGTCTTAACTCTTACTCTGGCCTAATGGTTAAGGTCAAAACTCTTACTCTGGCCTAATAGCTAAGGTCTTAGACTCGTACTCTGGCCTACTGGATTAAGTCATAACTCTTACTCTGGCCTACTGGTTAAGGTCTTAACTCTTACTCTGACCTAATAGCTAAGGTCTTAGACTCGTACTCTGGTCTAATGGTTAAGGTCTTAACTCTTACTCTCGCCTACTGGATAAGGTCTTAACTTTTACTCTGGCATAATAGCTAAGGTCTTAGACTCGTACTATGGCCTACAGGTTAAGGTCTTAACTCTTACTCTGGCCTACTGGTTAAGGACTTAACTCTTACTGTGGCCTAATAGCTAAGGTCTTAGACTCGTACTATGGCCTACAGGTTAAGGTCTTAACTCTTACTCTGGCCTACTGGTTAAGGTCTTAACTCTTACTCTGGTCTAATAGCTAAGGTCTTAGACTCGTACTATGGCCTAATAGCTAATGTCTTAGACTCGTACTCCGGCCTAATGGTTAAGGTCTTAACTCTTACTCTGGCCTAATGGTTAAGGTCATAACTCTTACTCTGGCCTAATAGCTAAGGTCTTAGACTCGTACTCTGGCCTACTGGTTAAAGTCATAACTCTTACTCTGGCCTACTGGTTAAGGTCTTAACTCTTACTCTGGCCTAATAGCTAAGGTCTTAGACTCATACTCTGGTCTAATGGTTAAGGTCTTAACTCTTACTCTCGCCTACTGGATAAGGTCTTAACTTTTACTCTGGCATAATAGCTAAGGTCTTAGACTCGTACTCTGGCCTAATGGTTAAGGTCTTAACTCTTACTCTGGCCTAAAAGCTAAGGTCTTAACTCTTACTCTGGCCTAATAGCTAAGGTCTTAGACTCGTACTATGGCCTACAGGTTAAGGTCTTAACTCTTACTCTGGCCTACTGGTTAAGGACTTAACTCTTACTCTGGCCTAATAGCTAAGGTCTTAGACTCGTACTCTGGCCTAATGGTTAAGGTCTTAACTCTTACTCTGGCCTAATAACTAAGGTCTTAGACTCGTACTATGGCCTACTGGTTAAGGTCTTTACTCTTACTCTGGCCTACTGGTTAAGGTCTTAACTCTTACTCTTGCCTACTGGTTAAGGTCTTAACTCTTACTCTGACCTACTGGTTAAGGTCTTAACTCTTACTCTGGCCTAATAGCTAAGGTCTTAGACTCTTACTCTGGCCTACTGGTTAAGGTCTTAACTCTTACTCTGGCCTACTGGTTAATGTCTTAACTCTTACTCTGGCCTAATAGCTAAGGTCTTAGACTCGTACTCTGGCCTAATGGTTAAGGTCTTAACTCTTATGCTGGCCTACTGGTTAAGGTCTTAACTCTTACTCTGGCCTAATAGCTAAGGTCTTAACTCTTACTCTGGCCTAATAGCTAAGGTCTTAGACTCGTACTCTGGCCTAATAGCTAAGGTCTTAACTCTTACTCTGGCCTACTAGCTAAGGTCTTAACTCTTACTCTGGCCTAATAGCTAAGGTCAAAGATCGTACTCTGGCCTAATGATTAAGGTCTTAACTCTTACTCTAGCCTAATAGCTAAGGTCTTAGACTCGTACTCTGGCCTAATGGTTAAGGTCTTAACTCTTACACTGGCCTAACAGATAAGGTCTTAACTCTTACTCTGGCCTACTGGTTAAGGTCTTAACTCTTACTCTTGCCTAATAGCTAAGGTCTTAGACTCGTACTCTGGCCTAATGGTTAAGGTCTTAACTCTTACTCTGGCCTACGTGTTAAGGTCTTAACTCTTACTCTGGTCTAATAGCTAAGGTCTTAGCCTCGTACTATGGCCTACAGGTTAAGGTCTTAACTCTTACTCTGGCCTATTGGTTAAGGTCTTAACTTTTACTCTGGCCTACTGGTTAAGGTCTTAACTCTTACTCTGGCCTAATAGCTAAGGTCTTAGACTGGCACTCTGGCCTAATGGTTAAGGTCTTAACTCTTACTCTGGCCTAATAGCTAAGGTCTTAGACTCGTACACTGGCCTAATGGTTAAGGTCTTAACTTTTACTCTGGCCTAATAGCTAAGGTCTTAACTCTTACTCTGGTCTAATAACTAAGGTCTTAGACTCGTACTATGGCCTACAGGTTAAGGTCTTAACTCTTACTCTGGCCTACAGGTTAAGGTCTTAACTCTTACTCTGGCCTACTGGTTAAGGTCTTAACTCTTACTCTGGCCTAATAGCTAAGGTCTTAGAGTCGTACTCTGGCCTACTGGTTAAGGTCTTAACTCTTACTCTGTCCTTCTGGTTAAGGTCTTAACTCTTACTCTGGCCTAATAGCTAAGTTCTTAGACTCGTACTATGGCCTACAGGTTAAGGTCTTAACTCGTACTCTGGCCTACAGGTTAAGGTCTTAACTCTTACTCTGGCCTACAGGTTAAGGTCTTAACTCTTACTCTGGCCTAATAGCTAAGTTCTTAATTCTTACTCTGGCCTAATAGCTAAGATCTTAGACTCGTACTCTGGACTAATGATTAAGGTCTTAACTCTTACTCTGGCCTAATGGTTAAGGTCTTAACTCTTACTCTGGCCTACTGGTTAAGGTCTTACCTCTTACTCTGGCCTAATAGCTAAGGTCTTAGACTCGTACTTTGGACTAATAGCTCAGGTCTTAGACTCGTACTCTGGCCTAATGGTTAAGGTCTTAACCCTTACTCTGGCTTACTGGTTAAGGTCTTAACTCTTACTCTGGCCTAATAGCTAAGGTCTTAGACTCGTACACTGGCCTAATGGTTAAGGTCTTAACTCTTACTCTGGCCTACAGGTTAAGGTCTTAACTTTTACTCTGGCCTACTGGTTAAGGACTTAACTCTTATTCTCTGGCCTAATAGCTAAGGTCTTAGACTGGCACTCTGGCCTAATGGTTAAGGTCTTAACTCTTACTCTGGCCTACTGGTTAAGTTCTTAACTCTTACTCTGGCATAATAGCTAAGGTCTTAGACTCGTACTCTGGCCTAATGGGTAAGGTCTTAACTCTTACTCTGGCCTACTGATTAAGGTCTTAACACTTACTCTGGCCTAAAAGCTAAGGTCTTAACTCTTACTCTGGCCTAATAGCTAAGGTCTTAGACTCATACTCTGGCCTAATGGTTAAGGTCTTAACTCTTACTCTGGCCCAATAGATAAGGTCTTAACTCTTACTATGGCCTAATAGCTAAGGTCTTAGACTCGTACTATGGCCTACAGGTTAAGGTCTTAAATCTTTCTCTGGCCTACAGGTTAAGGTCTTCACTCTTACTCAGGCCTACTGGTTAAGGTCTTAACTCTTACTCTGGCCTAATAGTTAAGGTCTTAGACCTGTACTCTGGCCTACTGGTTAAGATCTTAACTCTTACTCTGGCCTACTGGTTAAGGTCTTAACTCTTACTCTGGCCTAATAGCTAAGGTCTTAGACTCGTACTATGGCCTACAGGTTAAGGTCTTAACTCGTACTCTGGCCTACAGGTTAAGATTTTAACTCTTACGCTGGCCTACAGGTTAAGGTCTTAACTGTTACTCTGGCCTACTGGTTAAGGTCTTAACTCTTACTCTGGTCTAATAGCTAAGGTCTTAGACTCTTACTCTGGCCTAATGGTTAAGGTCTTAACTCTTACTCTGGCCTAATAGCTAAGGTCTTAACTCTTACTTTGGCCTAATAGCTAAGGTCTTAGACTCGTACTCTGGCCTAATGGATAAGGTCTTAACTCTTACTCTGGCCTAATAGCTAAGGTCTTAACTCTTACTCTGGCCTAATAGCAAAGGTCCTAGACTCGTACTCTGGCATAATAGCTAAGGTCTTAACTCTTACTCTGGCCTAATAGCTAAGGTCTTAACTCTTACTCTGGCCTAATAGCTAAGGTCTTAGACTCATACTCTGGACTAATGGTTAAGGTCTTAACTCTTACTCTGGCCTAATAGCTAATGTCTTAGACTAGTACTCCGGCCTAATGGTTAAGGTCTTAACTCTTACTCTGGCCTAATGGTTAAGGTCATAACTCTTACTCTGGCCTAATAGCTAAGGTCTTAGACTCGTACTCTGGCCTACTGGATAAAGTCATAACTCTTACTCTGGCCTACTGGTTAAGGTCTTAACTCTTACTCTGGCCTAATAGCTAAGGTCTTAGACTCGTACTCTGGTCTAATGGTTAAGGTCTTAACTCTTACTCTCGCCTACTGGATAAGGTCTTAACTTTTACTCTGGCATAATAGCTAAGGTCTTAGACTCGTACTCTGGCCTAATGGTTAAGGTCTTAACTCTTACTCTGGCCTAAAAGCTAAGGTCTTAACTCTTACTCTGGCCTAATAGCTAAGGTCTTAGACTCGTACTATGGCCTACAGGTTAAGGTCTTAACTCTTACTCTGGCCTACTGGTTAATGACTTAACTCTTACTGTGGCCTAATAGCTAAGGTCTTAGACTCGTACTATGGCCTACAGGTTAAGGTCTTAACTCTTACTCTGGCCTACTGGTTAAGGTCTTAACTCTTACTCTGGCCTAATAGCTAAGGTCTTAGACTCGTACTATGGCCTAATAGCTAATGTCTTAGACTCGTACTCCGGCCTAATGGTTAAGGTCTTAACTCTTACTCTGGCCTAATGGTTAAGGTCATAACTCTTACTCTGGCCTAATAGCTAAGGTCTTAGACTCGTACTCTGGCCTACTGGTTAAAGTCATAACTCTTACTCTGGCCTACTGGTTAAGGTCTTAACTCTTACTCTGGCCTAATAGCTAAGGTCTTAGACTCGTACTCTGGTCTAATGGTTAAGGTCTTAACTCTTACTCTCGCCTACTGGATAAGGTCTTAACTTTTACTCTGGCATAATAGCTAAGGTCTTAGACTCGTACTCTGGCCTAATGGTTAAGGTCTTAACTCTTACTCTGGCCTAAAAGCTAAGGTCTTAACTCTTACTCTGGCCTAATAGCTAAGGTCTTAGACTCGTACTATGGCCTACAGGTTAAGGTCTTAACTCTTACTCTGGCCTACTGGTTAAGGACTTAACTCTTACTGTGGCCTAATAGCTAAGGTCTTAGACTCGTACTATGGCCTACAGGTTAAGGTCTTAACTCTTACTCTGGCCTACTGGTTAAGGTCTTAACTCTTACTCTGGCCTAATAGCTAAGGTCTTAGACTCGTACTATGGCCTAATAGCTAAGGTCTTAGACTCGTACTCTGGCATACTTGTTAAGGTCTTAACTCTTACTCTGGCCTAATAGCTACGGTCTTAGACTCGTACTATGGCCTACAGGTTAAGGTCTTAACTCTTACTCTGGCCTAATAGCTAAGGTCAAAGATCGTACTCTGGCCTAATGGTTAAGGTCTTAACTCTTACTCTGGCCTAATAGCTAAGGTCTTAGACTGGTACTCTGGCCTAATGGTTAAGGTCTTAACTCTTACTCTGGCCTAATAGCTAAGGTCTTAGACTCGTACTCTGGCCTAATGGTTAAGGTCTTAACTCTTACTCTGGCCTAATAACTAATGTCTTAGACTCGTACTATGGCCTACTGGTTAAGGTCTTAACTCTTACTCTGGCCTACTGGTTAAGGTCTTAACTCTTACTCTGGCCTACTGGTTAAGGTCTTAACTCTTACTCTGACCTACTGGTTAAGGTCTTAACTCTTACTCTGGCCTAATAGCTAAGGTCTTAGACTCTTACTCTTGCCTACTGGTTAAGGTCTTAACTCTTACTCTGGCCTACTGGTTAAGGTCTTAACTCTTACTCTGGCCTAATAGCTAAGGTCTTAGACTCGTACTCTGGCCTAATGGTTAAGGTCTTAACTCTTACGCTGGCCTACTGGTTAAGGTCTTAACTCTTACTCTGGCCTAATAGCTAAGGTCTTAACTCTTACTCTGGCCTAATAGCTAAGGTCTTAGACTCGTACTCTGGCCTAATAGCTAAGGTCTTAACTCTTACTCTGGCCTAATAGCTAAGGTCAAAGATCGTACTCTGGCCTAATGGTTAAGGTCTTAACTCTTACTCTGGCCTAATAGCTAAGGTCTTAGACTGGTACTCTGGCCTAATCGTTAAGGTCTTAACTCTTACACTGGCCTAACAGATAAGGTCTCAACTCTTACTCTGGCCTACGTGTTAAGGTCTTAACTCTTACTCTGGTCTAATAGCTAAGGTCTTAGCCTCGTACTATGGCCGCCAGGTTAAGGTCTTAACTCTTACTCTGGCCTACTGGTTAAGGTCTTAACTTTTACTCTGGCCTACTGGTTAAGGTCTTAACTCTTACTCTGGCCTAATAGCTAAGGTCTTAGACTGGCACTCTGGCCTAATAGCTAAGGTCTTAGACTCGTACTCTGGCCTAATGGTTAAGGTCTTAACTCTTATGCTGGCCTACTGGTTAAGGTCTTAACTCTTACTCTGGCCTAATAGCTAAGGTCTTAGACTCGTACTTTGGTCTAATGGTTAAGGTCTTAACTCTTACTCTCGCCTACTGGATAAGGTCTTAACTTTTACTCTGGCATAATAGCTAAGGTCTTAGACTCGTACTCTGGCCTAATGGTTAAGGTCTTAACTCTTACTCTGGCCTAAAAGCTAAGGTCTTAACTCTTACTCTGGCCTAATAGCTAAGGTCTTAGACTCGTACTATGGCCTACAGGTTAAGGTCTTAACTCTTACTCTGGCCTACTGGTTAAGGTCTTAACTCTTACTCTGGCCTAATAGCTAAGGTCTTAGACTCGTACTATGGCCTAATAGCTAAGGTCTTAGACTCGTACTCTGGCATACTTGTTAAGGTCTTAACTCTTACTCTGGCCTAATAGCTACGGTCTTAGACTCGTACTATGGCCTACAGGTTAAGGTCTTAACTCTTACTCTGGCCTAATAGCTAAGGTCAAAGATCGTACTCTGGCCTAATGGTTAAGGTCTTAACTCTTACTCTGGCCTAATAGCTAAGGTCTTAGACTGGTACTCTGGCCTAATGGTTAAGGTCTTAACTCTTACTCTGGCCTAATAGCTAAGGTCTTAACTCTTACTCTGGCCTACTGGTTAAGGTCTTAACTCTTACTCTGGCCTACTGGTTAAGGTCTTAACTCTTACTCTGACCTACTGGTTAAGGTCTTAACTCTTACTCTGGCCTAATAGCTAAGGTCTTAGACTCTTACTCTTGCCTACTGGTTAAGGTCTTAACTCTTACTCTGGCCTACTGGTTAAGGTCTTAACTCTTACTCTGGCCTAATAGCTAAGGTCTTAGACTCGTACTCTGGCCTAATGGTTAAGGTCTTAACTCTTACGCTGGCCTACTGGTTAAGGTCTTAACTCTTACTCTGGCCTAATAGCTAAGGTCTTAGACTCGTACTCTGGCCTAATAGCTAAGGTCTTAACTCTTACTCTGGCCTGTTAGCTAAGGTCTTAACTCTTACTCTGGCCTAATAGCTAAGGTCAAAGATCGTACTCTGGCCTAATGGTTAAGGTCTTAACTCTTACTCTGGCCTAATAGCTAAGGTCTTAGACTGGTACTCTGGCCTAATCGTTAAGGTCTTAACTCTTACACTGGCCTAACAGATAAGGTCTCAACTCTTACTCTGGCCTACTGGTTAAGGCCTTAACTCTTACTCTTGCCTAATAGCTAAGGTCTTAGACTCGTACTCTGGCCTAATAGTTAAGGTCTTAACTCTTACTCTGGCCTACGTGTTAAGGTCTTAACTCTTACTCTGGTCTAATAGCTAAGGTCTTAGCCTCGTACTATGGCCTACAGGTTAAGGTATTAACTCTTACTCTGGCCTACTGGTTAAGGTCTTAACTCTTACTCTGGCCTAATAGCTAAGGTCTTAGACTGGCACTCTGGCCTAATAGCTAAGGTCTGAGACTCGTACTCTGGCCTAATGGTTAAGGTCTTAACTCTTATGCTGGCCTACTGGTTAAGGTCTTAACTCTTACTCTGGCCTAATAGCTAAGGTCTTAACTCTTACTCTGGCCTAATAGCTAAGGTCTTAACTCTTACTCTGGCCTAATAGCTAAGGTCTTAACTCTTACTCTGGCCTAATAGCTAAGGTCTTAGACTCATACTCTGGACTAATGGTTAAGGTCTTAACTCTTACTCTGGCCTAATAGCTAATGTCTTAGACTCGTACTCCGGCCTAATGGTTAAGGTCTTAACTCTTACTCTGGCCTAATAGCTAAGGTCTTAGACTCGTACTCTGGCCTACTGGTTAGTCATAACTCTTACTCTGGCCTACTGGTTAAGGTCTTAACTCTTACTCTGGCCTAATAGCTAAGGTCTTAGACTCGTACTCTGGTCTAATGGTTAAGGTCTTAACTCTTACTCTCGCCTACTGGATAAGGTCTTAACTTTTACTCTGGCATAATAGCTAAGGTCTTAGACTCATACTCTGGCCTAATGGTTAAGGTCTTAACTCTTACTCTGGCCTAAAAGCTAAGGTCTTAACTCTTACTCTGGCCTAATAGCTAAGGTCTTAGACTCGTACTATGGCCTACAGGTTAAGGTCTTAACTCTTACTCTGGCCTACTGGTTAAGGACTTAACTCTTACTGTGGCCTAATAGCTAAGGTCTTAGACTCGTACTATGGCCTACAGGTTAAGGTCTTAACTCTTACTCTGGCCTACTGGTTAAGGTCTTAACTCTTACTCTGGCCTGATAGCTAAGGTCTTAGACTCGTACTATGGCCTAATAGCTAAGGTCTTAGACTCGTACTCTGGCATACTTGTTAAGGTCTTAACTCTTACTCTGGCCTAATAGCTACGGTCTTAGACTCGTACTATGGCCTACAGGTTAAGGTCTTAACTCTTACTCTGGCCTAATAGCTAAGGTCAAAGATCGTACTCTGGCCTAATGGTTAAGGTCTTAACTCTTACTCTGGCCTAATAGCTAAGGTCTTAGACTGGTACTCTGGCCTAATGGTTAAGGTCTTAACTCTTACTCTGGCCTAATAGCTAAGGTCTTAGACTCGTACTCTGGCCTAATGGATAAGGTCTTAACTCTTACTCTGGCCTAATAACTGAGGTCTTAGACTCGTACTATGGCCTACTGGTTAAGGTCTTAACTCTTACTCTGGCCTACTGGTTAAGGTCTTAACTCTTACTCTGATCTACTGGTTAAGGTCTTAACTCTTACTCTGGCCTAATAGCTAAGGTCTTAGACTCTTACTCTGGCCTACTGGTTAAGGTCAAAGATCGTACTCTGGCGTAATGGTTAAGGTCTTAACTCTTACTCTGGCCTAATAGCTAAGGTCTTAGACTGGTACTCTGGCCTAATGGTTAAGGTCTTAACTCTTATACTGGCCTAACAGATAACGTCTTAACTCTTACTCTGGCCTACTGGTTAAGGTCTTAACTCTTACTCTTGCCTAATAGCTAAGGCATTAGACTCGTACTCTGGCCTAATGGTTAAGGTCTTAACTCTTACTCTGGCCTACGTGTTAAGTCTTAACTCTTACTCTGGTCTAATAGCTGAGGTCTTAGCCTCGTACTATGGCCTACAGGTTAAGGTCTTAACTCTTACTCTGGCCTACTGGTTAAGGTCTTAACTTTTACTCTGGCCTACTGGTTAAGGTCTTAACTCTTACTCTGGCCTAATAGCTAAGGTCTTAGACTGGCACTCTGGCCTAATGGTTAAGGTCTTAACTCTTACTCTGGCCTAATAGCTAAGGTCTTAGACTCGTACACTGGCCTAATGGTTAAGGTCTTAACTCTTACTCTGGCCTAATAGCTAAGGTCTTAACTCTTACTCTGGTCTAATAACTAAGGTCTTAGACTCGTACTATGGCCTACAGGTTAAGGTCTTAACTCTTACTCTGGCCTACTGGTTAAGGTCTTAACTCTTACTCTGGCCTAATAGCTAAGGTCTTAGAGTCGTACTCTGGCCTACTGGTTAAGGTCTTAACTCTTACTCTGTCCTTCTGGTTAAGGTCTTAACTCTTACTCTGGCCTAATAGCTAAGTTCTTAGACTCGTACTATGGCCTACAGGTTAAGGTCTTAACTCGTACTCTGGCCTACAGGTTAAGGTCTTAACTCTTACTCTGGCCTACAGGTTAAGGTCTTAACTCTTACTCTGGCCTAATAGCTAAGTTCTTAATTCTTACTCTGGCCTAATAGCTAAGGTCTAGACTCGTACTCTGGCCTAATGATTAAGGTCTAAACTCTTACTCTGGCCTAATGGTTAAGGTCTTAACTCTTACTCTGGACTACTGGTTAAGGTCTTACCTCTTACTCTGGCCTAATAGCTAAGGTCTTAGACTCGTACTCTGGCCTAATGGATAAGGTCTTAACTCTTAATCTGGCCTAATAGCTAAGGTCTTAACTCTTACTCTGGCCTAATAGCAAAGGTCCTAGACTCGTACTCTGGCATAATAGCTAAGGTCTTAACTCCTACTCTGGCCTAATAGCTAAGGTCTTAACTCTTACTCTGGCCTAATAGCTAAGGTCTTAGACTCATACTCTGGACTAATGGTTAAGGTCTTAACTCTTACTCTGGCCTAATAGCTAATGTCTTAGACTCGTTCTCCGGCCTAATGGTTAAGGTCTTAACTCTTACTCTGGCCTAATGGTTAAGGTCTTAACTCTTACTCTGGCCTAATAGCTAAGGTCTTAGACTCGTACTCTGGCCTACTGGTTAAAGTCATAACTCTTACTCTGGCCTACTGGTTAAGGTCTTAACTCTTACTCTGGCCTAATAGCTAAGGTCTTAGACTCGTACTCTGGTCTAATGGTTAAGGTCTTAACTCTTACTCTCGCCTACTGGATAAGGTCTTAACTCTTACTCTGGCATAATAGCTAAGGTCTTAGACTCGTACTCTGGCCTAATGGTTAAGGTCTTAACTCTTACTCTGGCCTAAAAGCTAAGGTCTTAACCCTTACTCTGGCCTAATAGCTAAGGTCTTAGACTCGTACTATGGCCTACAGGTTAAGGTCGTATCTCTTACTCTGACCTACTGGTTAAGGACTTAACTCTTACTGTGGCCTAATAGCTAAGGTCTTAGACTCGTACTATGGCCTAATAGCTAAGGTCTTAGACTCGTACTCTGGCATACTTGTTAAGGTCTTAACTCTTACTCTGGCCTAATAGCTACGGTCTTAGACTCGTACTATGGCCTACAGGTTAAGGTCTTAACTCTTACTCTGGCCTAATATCTAAGGTCTTAGACTCGTACTATGGCCTACAGGTTAAGGTCTTAACTCTTACTCTGGCCTACTGGTTAAGGACTTAACTCTTACTCTGGCCTAATAGCTAAGGTCTTAGACTGGTACTCTGGCCTAATGGTTAAGGTCTTAACTCTTACTCTGGCCTAATAGCTAAGGTCTTAGACTCGTACTCTGGCCTAATGGTTAAGGTCTTAACTCTTACTCTGGCCTAATAACTAAGGTCTTAGACTCGTACTATGGCCTACTGGTTAAGGTCTTATCTCTTACTCTGGCCTACTGGTTAATGTCTTAACTCTTACTCTGGCCTAATAGCTAAGGTCTTAGACTCGTACTCTGGCCTAATGGTTAAGGTCTTAACTCTTACTCTGGCCTAATAGCTAAGGTCTTAGACTCTTACTCTGGCCTACTGGTTAAGGTCTTAACTCTTACTCTGGCCTACTGGTTAATGTCTTAACTCTTACTCTGGCCTAATAGCTAAGGTCTTAGACTCGTACTCTGGCCTAATGGTTAAGGTCTTAACTCTTATGCTGGCCTACTGGTTAAGGTCTTAACTCTTACTCTGGCCTAATAGCTAAGGTCTTAACTCTTACTCTGGCCTAATAGCTAAGGTCTTAGACTCGTACTCTGGCCTAATAGCTAAGGTCTTAACTCTTACTCTGGCCTAATAGCTAAGGTCAAAGATCGTACTCTGGCCTAATGATTAAGGTCTTAACTCTTACTCTGGCCTAATAGCTAAGGTCTTAGACTGGTACTCTGGCCTAATGGTTAAGGTCTTAACCCTTACACTGGCCTAACAGATAAGGTCTTAATTCTTACTCCGGCCTACTGGTTAAGGTCTTAACTCTTACTCTTGCCTAATAGCTAAGGTCTTAGACTCGTACTCTGGCCTAATGGTTAAGGTCTTAACTCTTACTCTGGCCTACGTGTTAAGGTCTTAACTCTTACTCTGGTCTAATAGCTAAGGTCTTAGCCTCGTACTATGGCCTACAGGTTAAGGTCTTAACTCTTACTCTGGCCTATTGGTTAAGGTCTTAACTTTTACTCTGGCCTACTGGTTAAGGTCTTAACTCTTACTCTGGCCTAATAGCTAAGGTCTTAGACTGGCACTCTGGCCTAATGGTTAAGGTCTTAACTCTTACTCTGGCCTAATAGCTAAGGTCTTAGACTCGTACACTGGCCTAATGGTTAAGGTCTTAACTTTTACTCTGGCCTAATAGCTAAGGTCTTAACTCTTACTCTGGTCTAATAACTAAGGTCTTAGACTCGTACTATGGCCTACAGGTTAAGGTCTTAACTCTTACTCTGGCCTACAGGTTAAGGTCTTAACTCTTACTCTGGCCTACTGGTTAAGGTCTTAACTCTTACTCTGGCCTAATAGCTAAGGTCTTAGAGTCGTACTCTGGCCTACTGGTTAAGGTCTTAACTCTTACTCTGTCCTTCTGGTTAAGGTCTTAACTCTTACTCTGGCCTAATAGCTAAGTTCTTAGACTCGTACTATGGCCTACAGGTTAAGGTCTTAACTCGTACTCTGGCCTACAGGTTAAGGTCTTAACTCTTACTCTGGCCTACAGGTTAAGGTCTTAACTCTTACTCTGGCCTAATAGCTAAGTTCTTAATTCTTACTCTGGCCTAATAGCTAAGATCTTAGACTCGTACTCTGGACTAATGATTAAGGTCTTAACTCTTACGCTGGCCTAATGGTTAAGGTCTTAACTCTTACTCTGGCCTAACGGTTAAGGTCTTAACTTTTACTCTGGCCTACTGGTTAAGGACTTAACTCTTACTCTGGCCTAATAGCTAAGGTCTTAGACTGGCACTCTGGCCTAATGGTTAAGGTCTTAACTCTTACTCTGGCCTAATAGCTAAGGTCTTAGACTCGTACTCTGGCCTAATGGTTAAGGTCTTAACTCTTACTCTGGCCTAATAACTAAGGTCTTAGACTCGTACTATGGCCTACTGGTTAAGGTCTTTACTCTTACTCTGGCCTACTGGTTAAGGTCTTAACTCTTACTCTGACCTACTGGTTAAGGTCTTAACTCTTACTCTGGCCTAATAGCTAAGGTCTTAGACTCTTACTCTGGCCTACTGGTTAAGGTCTTAACTCTTACTCTGGCCTACTGGTTAATGTCTTAACTCTTACTCTGGCCTAATAGCTAAGGTCTTAGACTCATACTCTGGCCTAATGGTTAAGGTCTTAACTCTTATGCTGGCCTACTGGTTAAGGTCTTAACTCTTACTCTGGCCTAATAGCTAAGGTCTTAACTCTTACTCTGGCCTAATAGCTAAGGTCTTAGACTCGTACTCTGGCCTAATAGCTAAGGTCTTAACTCTTACTCTGGCCTAATAGCTAAGGGCTTAACTCTTACTCTGGCCTAATAGCTAAGGTCAAAGATTGTACTCTGGCCTAATGATTAAGGTCTTAACTCTTACTCTGGCCTAATAGCTAAGGTCTTAGACTGGTACTCTGGCCTAATGGTTAAGGTCTTAACTCTTACACTGGCCTAACAGATAAGGTCTTAACTCTTACTCTGGCCTACTGGTTAAGGTCTTAACTCTTACTCTTGCCTAATAGCTAAGGTCTTAGACTCGTACTCTGGCCTAATGGTTAAGGTCTTAACTCTTACTCTGGCCTACGTGTTAAGGTCTTAACTCTTACTCTGGTCTAAAAGCTAAGGTCTTAGCCTCGTACTATGGCCTACAGGTTAAGGTCTTAACTCTTACTCTGGCCTATTGGTTAAGGTCTTAACTTTTACTCTGGCCTTCTGGTTAAGGTCTTAACTCTTACTCTGGCCTAATAGCTAAGGTCTTAGACTCGTACACTGGCCTAATGGTTAAGGTCTTAACTTTTACTCTGGCCTAATAGCTAAGGTCTTAACTCTTACTCTGGTCTAATAACTAAGGTCTTAGACTCGTACTATGGCCTACAGGTTAAGGTCTTAACTCTTACTCTGGCCTACAGGTTAAGGTCTTAACTCTTACTCTGGCCTACTGGTTAAGGTCTTAACTCTTACTCTGGCCTAATAGCTAAGGTCTTAGAGTCGTACTCTGGCCTACTGGTTAAGGTCTTAACTCTTACTCTGTCCTTCTGGTTAAGGTCTTAACTCTTACTCTGGCCTAATAGCTAAGTTCTTAGACTCGTACTATGGCCTACAGGTTAAGGTCTTAACTCGTACTCTGGCCTACAGGTTAAGGTCTTAACTCTTACTCTGGCCTACAGGTTAAGGTCTTAACTCTTACTCTGGCCTAATAGCTAAGTTCTTAATTCTTACTCTGGCCTAATAGCTAAGATCTTAGACTCGTACTCTGGACTAATGATTAAGGTCTTAACTCTTACTCTGGCCTAATGGTTAAGGTCTTAACTCTTACTCTGGCCTACTGGTTAAGGTCTTACCTCTTACTCTGGCCTAATAGCTAAGGTCTTAGACTCGTACTTTGGACTAATAGCTCAGGTCTTAGACTCGTACTCTGGCCTAATGGTTAAGGTCTTAACCCTTACTCTGGCCTACTGGTTAAGGTCTTAACTCTTACTCTGGCCTAATAGCTAAGGTCTTAGACTCGTACACTGGCCTAATGGTTAAGGTCTTAACTCTTACTCTGGCCTACAGGTTAAGGTCTTAACTTTTACTCTGGCCTACTGGTTAAGGACTTAACTCTTACTCTGGCCTAATAGCTAAGGTCTTAGACTGGCACTCTGGCCTAATGGTTAAGGTCTTAACTCTTACTCTGGCCTACTGGTTAAGTTCTTAACTCTTACTCTGGCATAATAGCTAAGGTCTTAGACTCGTACTCTGGCCTAATGGGTAAGGTCTTAACTCTTACTCTGGCCTACTGATTAAGGTCTTAACACTTACTCTGGCCTAAAAGCTAAGGTCTTAACTCTTACTCTGGCCTAATAGCTAAGGTCTTAGACTCATACTCTGGCCTAATGGTTAAGGTCTTAACTCTTACTCTGGCCCAATAGATAAGGTCTTTATTCTTACTATGGCCTAATAGCTAAGGTCTTAGACTCGTACTATGGCCTACAGGTTAAGGTCTTAAATCTTTCTCTGGCCTACAGGTTAAGGTCTTCACTCTTACTCAGGCCTACTGGTTAAGGTCTTAACTCTTACTCTGGCCTAATAGTTAAGGTCTTAGACCTGTACTCTGGCCTACTGGTTAAGATCTTAACTCTTACTCTGGCCTACTGGTTAAGGTCTTAACTCTTACTCTGGCCTAATAGCTAAGGTCTTAGACTCGTAATATGGCCTACAGGTTAAGGTCTTAACTCGTACTCTGGCCTACAGGTTAAGATTTTAACTCTTACGCTGGCCTACAGGTTAAGGTCTTAACTGTTACTCTGGCCTACTGGTTAAGGTCTTAACTCTTACTCTGGTCTAATAGCTAAGGTCTTAGACTCTTACTCTGGCCTAATGGTTAAGGTCTTAACTCTTACTCTGGCCTAATAGCTAAGGTCTTAACTCTTACTTTGGCCTAATAGCTAAGGTCTTAGACTCGTACTCTGGCCTAATGGATAAGGTCTTAACTCTTACTCTGGCCTAATAGCTAAGGTCTTAACTCTTACTCTGGCCTAATAGCAAAGGTCCTAGACTCGTACTCTGGCATAATAGCTAAGGTCTTAACTCTTACTCTGGCCTAATAGCTAAGGTCTTAACTCTTACTCTGGCCTAATAGCTAAGGTCTTAGACTCATACTCTGGACTAATGGTTAAGGTCTTAACTCTTACTCTGGCCTAATAGCTAATGTCTTAGACTCGTACTCCGGCCTAATGGTTAAGGTCTTAACTCTTACTCTGGCCTAATGGTTAAGGTCATAACTCTTACTCTGGCCTAATAGCTAAGGTCTTAGACTCGTACTCTGGCCTACTGGATTAAGTCATAACTCTTACTCTGGCCTACTGGTTAAGGTCTTAACTCTTACGCTGGCCTAATAGCTAAGGTCTTAGACTCGTACTCTGGTCTAATGGTTAAGGTCTTAACTCTTACTCTCGCCTACTGGATAAGGTCTTAACTTTTACTCTGGCATAATAGCTAAGGTCTTAGACTCGTACTCTGGCCTAATGGTTAAGGTCTTAACTCTTACTCTGGCCTAAAAGCTAAGGTCTTAACTCTTACTCTGGCCTAATAGCTAAGGTCTTAGACTCGTACTATGGCCTACAGGTTAAGGTCTTAACTCTTACTCTGGCCTACTGGTTAAGGACTTAACTCTTACTGTGGCCTAATAGCTAAGGTCTTAGACTCGTACTATGGCCTACAGGTTAAGGTCTTAACTCTTACTCTGGCCTACTGGTTAAGGTCTTAACTCTTACTCTGGCCTAATAGCTAAGGTCTTAGACTCGTACTATGGCCTAATAGCTAATGTCTTAGACTCGTACTCCGGCCTAATGGTTAAGGTCTTAACTCTTACTCTGGCCTAATGGTTAAGGTCATAACTCTTACTCTGGCCTAATAGCTAAGGTCTTAGACTCGTACTCTGGCCTACTGGTTAAAGTCATAACTCTTACTCTGGCCTACTGGTTAAGGTCTTAACTCTTACTCTGGCCTAATAGCTAAGGTCTTAGACTCATACTCTGGTCTAATGGTTAAGGTCTTAACTCTTACTCTCGCCTACTGGATAAGGTCTTAACTTTTACTCTGGCATAATAGCTAAGGTCTTAGACTCGTACTCTGGCCTAATGGTTAAGGTCTTAACTCTTACTCTGGCCTAAAAGCTAAGGTCTTAACTCTTACTCTGGCCTAATAGCTAAGGTCTTAGACTCGTACTATGGCCTACAGGTTAAGGTCTTAACTCTTACTCTGGCCTACTGGTTAAGGACTTAACTCCTACTCTGGCCTAATAGCTAAGGTCTTAGACTCGTACTCTGGCCTAATGGTTAAGGTCTTAACTCTTACTCTGGCCTAATAACTAAGGTCTTAGACTCGTACTATGGCCTATTGGTTAAGGTCTTTACTCTTACTCTGGCCTACTGGTTAAGGTCTTAACTCTTACTCTGGCCTACTGGTTAAGGTCTTAACTCTTACTCTGACCTACTGGTTAAGGTCTTAACTCTTACTCTGGCCTAATAGCTAAGGTCTTAGACTCTTACTCTGGCCTACTGGTTAAGGTCTTAACTCTTACTCTGGCCTACTGGTTAATGTCTTAACTCTTACTCTAGCCTAATAGCTAAGGTCTTAGACTCGTACTCTGGCCTAATGGTTAAGGTCTTAACTCTTATGCTGGCCTACTGGTTAAGGTCTTAACTCTTACTCTGGCCTAATAGCTAAGGTCTTAACTCTTACTCTGGCCTAATAGCTAAGGTCTTAGACTCGTACTCTGGCCTAATAGCTAAGGTCTTAACTCTTACTCTGGCCTACTAGCTAAGGTCTTAACTCTTACTCTGGCCTAATAGCTAAGGTCAAAGATCGTACTCTGGCCTAATGATTAAGGTCTTAACTCTTACTCTAGCCTAATAGCTAAGGTCTTAGACTGGTACTCTGGCCTAATGGTTAAGGTCTTAACTCTTACACTGGCCTAACAGATAAGGTCTTAACTCTTACTCTGGCCTACTGGTTAAGGTCTTAACTCTTACTCTTGCCTAATAGCTAAGGTCTTAGACTCGTACTCTGGCCTAATGGTTAAGGTCTTAACTCTTACTCTGGCCTACGTGTTAAGGTCTTAACTCTTACTCTGGTCTAATAGCTAAGGTCTTAGCCTCGTACTATGGCCTACAGGTTAAGGTCTTAACTCTTACTCTGGCCTATTGGTTAAGGTCTTAACTTTTACTCTGGCCTACTGGTTAAGGTTTTAACTCTTACTCTGGCCTAATAGCTAAGGTCTTAGACTGGCACTCTGGCCTAATGGTTAAGGTCTTAACTCTTACTCTGGCCTAATAGCTAAGGTCTTAGACTCGTACACTGGCCTAATGGTTAAGGTCTTAGCTTTTACTCTGGCCTAATAGCTAAGGTCTTAACTCTTACTCTGGTCTAATAACTAAGGTCTTAGACTCGTACTATGGCCTACAGGTTAAGGTCTTAACTCTTACTCTGGCCTACAGGTTAAGGTCTTAACTCTTACTCTGGCCTAATAGCTAAGTTCTTAATTCTTACTCTGGCCTAATAGCTAAGATCTTAGACTCGTACTCTGGACTAATGATTAAGGTCTTAACTCTTACTCTGGCCTAATGGTTAAGGTCTTAACTCTTACTCTGGCCTACTGGTTAAGGTCTTACCTCTTACTCTGGCCTAATAGCTAAGGTCTTAGACTCGTACTTTGGACTAATAGCTCAGGTCTTAGACTCGTACTCTGGCCTAATGGTTAAGGTCTTAACCCTTACTCTGGCCTACTGGTTAAGGTCTTAACTCTTACTCTGGCCTAATAGCTAAGGTCTTAGACTCGTACACTGGCCTAATGGTTAAGGTCTTAACTCTTACTCTGGCCTACAGGTTAAGGTCTTAACTTTTACTCTGGCCTACTGGTTAAGGACTTAACTCTTACTCTGGCCTAATAGCTAAGGTCTTAGACTGGCACTCTGGCCTAATGGTTAAGGTCTTAACTCTTACTCTGGCCTACTGGTTAAGTTCTTAACTCTTACTCTGGCATAATAGCTAAGGTCTTAGACTCGTACTCTGGCCTAATGGGTAAGGTCTTAACTCTTACTCTGGCCTACTGATTAAGGTCTTAACACTTACTCTGGCCTAAAAGCTAAGGTCTTAACTCTTACTCTGGCCTAATAGCTAAGGTCTTAGACTCATACTCTGGCCTAATGGTTAAGGTCTTAACTCTTACTCTGGCCCAATAGATAAGGTCTTTATTCTTACTATGGCCTAATAGCTAAGGTCTTAGACTCGTACTATGGCCTACAGGTTAAGGTCTTAAATCTTTCTCTGGCCTACAGGTTAAGGTCTTCACTCTTACTCAGGCCTACTGGTTAAGGTCTTAACTCTTACTCTGGCCTAATAGTTAAGGTCTTAGACCTGTACTCTGGCCTACTGGTTAAGATCTTAACTCTTACTCTGGCCTACTGGTTAAGGTCTTAACTCTTACTCTGGCCTAATAGCTAAGGTCTTAGACTCGTAATATGGCCTACAGGTTAAGGTCTTAACTCGTACTCTGGCCTACAGGTTAAGATTTTAACTCTTACGCTGGCCTACAGGTTAAGGTCTTAACTGTTACTCTGGCCTACTGGTTAAGGTCTTAACTCTTACTCTGGTCTAATAGCTAAGGTCTTAGACTCTTACTCTGGCCTAATGGTTAAGGTCTTAACTCTTACTCTGGCCTAATAGCTAAGGTCTTAACTCTTACTTTGGCCTAATAGCTAAGGTCTTAGACTCGTACTCTGGCCTAATGGATAAGGTCTTAACTCTTACTCTGGCCTAATAGCTAAGGTCTTAACTCTTGCTCTGGCCTAATAGCAAAGGTCCTAGACTCGTACTCTGGCATAATAGCTAAGGTCTTAACTCTTACTCTGGCCTAATAGCTAAGGTCTTAACTCTTACTCTGGCCTAATAGCTAAGGTCTTAGACTCATACTCTGGACTAATGGTTAAGGTCTTAACTCTTACTCTGGCCTAATAGCTAATGTCTTAGACTCGTACTCCGGCCTAATGGTTAAGGTCTTAACTCTTACTCTGGCCTAATGGTTAAGGTCATAACTCTTACTCTGGCCTAATAGCTAAGGTCTTAGACTCGTACTCTGGCCTACTGGATTAAGTCATAACTCTTACTCTGGCCTACTGGTTAAGGTCTTAACTCTTACGCTGGCCTAATAGCTAAGGTCTTAGACTCGTACTCTGGTCTAATGGTTAAGGTCTTAACTCTTACTCTCGCCTACTGGATAAGGTCTTAACTTTTACTCTGGCATAATAGCTAAGGTCTTAGACTCGTACTCTGGCCTAATGGTTAAGGTCTTAACTCTTACTCTGGCCTAAAAGCTAAGGTCTTAACTCTTACTCTGGCCTAATAGCTAAGGTCTTAGACTCGTACTATGGCCTACAGGTTAAGGTCTTAACTCTTACTCTGGCCTACTGGTTAAGGACTTAACTGTTACTGTGGCCTAATAGCTAAGGTCTTAGACTCGTACTATGGCCTACAGGTTAAGGTCTTAACTCTTACTCTGGCCTACTGGTTAAGGTCTTAACTCTTACTCTGGCCTAATAGCTAAGGTCTTAGACTCGTACTATGGCCTAATAGCTAATGTCTTAGACTCGTACTCCGGCCTAATGGTTAAGGTCTTAACTCTTACTCTGGCCTAATGGTTAAGGTCATAACTCTTACTCTGGCCTAATAGCTAAGGTCTTAGACTCGTACTCTGGCCTACTGGTTAAAGTCATAACTCTTACTCTGGCCTACTGGTTAAGGTCTTAACTCTTACTCTGGCCTAATAGCTAAGGTCTTAGACTCATACTCTGGTCTAATGGTTAAGGTCTTAACTCTTACTCTCGCCTACTGGATAAGGTCTTAACTTTTACTCTGGCATAATAGCTAAGGTCTTAGACTCGTACTCTGGCCTAATGGTTAAGGTCTTAACTCTTACTCTGGCCTAAAAGCTAAGGTCTTAACTCTTACTCTGGCCTAATAGCTAAGGTCTTAGACTCGTACTATGGCCTACAGGTTAAGGTCTTAACTCTTACTCTGGCCTACTGGTTAAGGACTTAACTCCTACTCTGGCCTAATAGCTAAGGTCTTAGACTCGTACTCTGGCCTAATGGTTAAGGTCTTAACTCTTACTCTGGCCTAATAACTAAGGTCTTAGACTCGTACTATGGCCTATTGGTTAAGGTCTTTACTCTTACTCTGGCCTACTGGTTAAGGTCTTAACTCTTACTCTGGCCTACTGGTTAAGGTCTTAACTCTTACTCTGACCTACTGGTTAAGGTCTTAACTCTTACTCTGGCCTAATAGCTAAGGTCTTAGACTCTTACTCTGGCCTACTGGTTAAGGTCTTAACTCTTACTCTGGCCTACTGGTTAATGTCTTAACTCTTACTCTGGCCTAATAGCTAAGGTCTTAGACTCGTACTCTGGCCTAATGGTTAAGGTCTTAACTCTTATGCTGGCCTACTGGTTAAGGTCTTAACTCTTACTCTGGCCTAATAGCTAAGGTCTTAACTCTTACTCTGGCCTAATAGCTAAGGTCTTAGACTCGTACTCTGGCCTAATAGCTAAGGTCTTAACTCTTACTCTGGCCTACTAGCTAAGGTCTTAACTCTTACTCTGGCCTAATAGCTAAGGTCAAAGATCGTACTCTGGCCTAATGATTAAGGTCTTAACTCTTACTCTAGCCTAATAGCTAAGGTCTTAGACTGGTACTCTGGCCTAATGGTTAAGGTCTTAACTCTTACACTGGCCTAACAGATAAGGTCTTAACTCTTACTCTGGCCTACTGGTTAAGGTCTTAACTCTTACTCTTGCCTAATAGCTAAGGTCTTAGACTCGTACTCTGGCCTAATGGTTAAGGTCTTAACTCTTACTCTGGCCTACGTGTTAAGGTCTTAACTCTTACTCTGGTCTAATAGCTAAGGTCTTAGCCTCGTACTATGGCCTACAGGTTAAGGTCTTAACTCTTACTCTGGCCTATTGGTTAAGGTCTTAACTTTTACTCTGGCCTACTGGTTAAGGTCTTAACTCTTACTCTGGCCTAATAGCTAAGGTCTTAGACTGGCACTCTGGCCTAATGGTTAAGGTCTTAACTCTTACTCTGGCCTAATAGCTAAGGTCTTAGACTCGTACACTGGCCTAATGGTTAAGGTCTTAACTTTTACTCTGGCCTAATAGCTAAGGTCTTAACTCTTACTCTGGTCTAATAACTAAGGTCTTAGACTCGTACTATGGCCTACAGGTTAAGGTCTTAACTCTTACTCTGGCCTACAGGTTAAGGTCTTAACTCTTACTCTGGCCTACTGGTTAAGGTCTTAACTCTTACTCTGGCCTAATAGCTAAGGTCTTAGAGTCGTACTCTGGCCTACTGGTTAAGGTCTTAACTCTTACTCTGTCCTTCTGGTTAAGGTCTTAACTCTTACTCTGGCCTAATAGCTAAGTTCTTAGACTCGTACTATGGCCTACAGGTTAAGGTCTTAACTCGTACTCTGGCCTACAGGTTAAGGTCTTAACTCTTACTCTGGCCTACAGGTTAAGGTCTTAACTCTTACTCTGGCCTAATAGCTAAGTTCTTAATTCTTACTCTGGCCTAATAGCTAAGATCTTAGACTCGTACTCTGGACTAATGATTAAGGTCTTAACTCTTACTCTGGCCTAATGGTTAAGGTCTTAACTCTTACTCTGGCCTACTGGTTAAGGTCTTACCTCTTACTCTGGCCTAATAGCTAAGGTCTTAGACTCGTACTTTGGACTAATAGCTCAGGTCTTAGACTCGTACTCTGGCCTAATGGTTAAGGTCTTAACCCTTACTCTGGCCTACTGGTTAAGGTCTTAACTCTTACTCTGGCCTAATAGCTAAGGTCTTAGACTCGTACACTGGCCTAATGGTTAAGGTCTTAACTCTTACTCTGGCCTACAGGTTAAGGTCTTAACTTTTACTCTGGCCTACTGGTTAAGGACTTAACTCTTATTCTCTGGCCTAATAGCCAAGGTCTTAGACTGGCACTCTGGCCTAATGGTTAAGGTCTTAACTCTTACTCTGGCCTACTGGTTAAGTTCTTAACTCTTACTCTGGCATAATAGCTAAGGTCTTAGACTCGTACTCTGGCCTAATGGGTAAGGTCTTAACTCTTACTCTGGCCTACTGATTAAGGTCTTAACACTTACTCTGGCCTAAAAGCTAAGGTCTTAACTCTTACTCTGGCCCAATAGATAAGGTCTTAACTCTTACTATGGCCTAATAGCTAAGGTCTTAGACTCGTACTATGGCCTACAGGTTAAGGTCTTAAATCTTTCTCTGGCCTACAGGTTAAGGTCTTCACTCTTACTCAGGCCTACTGGTTAAGGTCTTAACTCTTACTCTGGCCTAATAGTTAAGGTCTTAGACCTGTACTCTGGCCTACTGGTTAAGATCTTAACTCTTACTCTGGCCTACTGGTTAAGGTCTTAACTCTTACTCTGGCCTAATAGCTAAGGTCTTAGACTCGTACTATGGCCTACAGGTTAAGGTCTTAACTCGTACTCTGGCCTACAGGTTAAGATTTTAACTCTTACGCTGGCCTACAGGTTAAGGTCTTAACTGTTACTCTGGCCTACTGGTTAAGGTCTTAACTCTTACTCTGGTCTAATAGCTAAGGTCTTAGACTCTTACTCTGGCCTAATGGTTAAGGTCTTAACTCTTACTCTGGCCTAATAGCTAAGGTCTTAACTCTTACTTTGGCCTAATAGCTAAGGTCTTAGACTCGTACTCTGGCCTAATGGATAAGGTCTTAACTCTTACTCTGGCCTAATAGCTAAGGTCTTAACTCTTACTCTGGCCTAATAGCAAAGGTCCTAGACTCGTACTCTGGCATAATAGCTAAGGTCTTAACTCTTACTCTGGCCTAATAGCTAAGGTCTTACCTCTTACTCTGGCCTAATAGCTAAGGTCTTAGACTCATACTCTGGACTAATGGTTAAGGTCTTAACTCTTACTCTGGCCTAATAGCTAATGTCTTAGACTAGTACTCCGGCCTAATGGTTAAGGTCTTAACTCTTACTCTGGCCTAATGGTTAAGGTCATAACTCTTACTCTGGCCTAATAGCTAAGGTCTTAGACTCGTACTCTGGCCTACTGGATAAAGTGATAACTCTTACTCTGGCCTACTGGTTAAGGTCTTAACTCTTACTCTGGCCTAATAGCTAAGGTCTTAGACTCGTACTCTGGTCTAATGGTTAAGGTCTTAACTCTTACTCTCGCCTACTGGATAAGGTCTTAACTTTTACTCTGGCATAATAGCTAAGGTCTTAGACTCGTACTCTGGCCTAATGGTTAAGGTCTTAACTCTTACTCTGGCCTAAAAGCTAAGGTCTTAACTCTTACTCTGGCCTAATAGCTAAGGTCTTAGACTCGTACTATGGCCTACAGGTTAAGGTCTTAACTCTTACTCTGGCCTACTGGTTAATGACTTAACTCTTACTGTGGCCTAATAGCTAAGGTCTTAGACTCGTACTATGGCATACAGGTTAAGGTCTTAACTCTTACTCTGGCCTAAAAGCTAAGGTCTTAACTCTTACTCTGGCCTAATAGCTAAGGTCTTAGACTCGTACTATGGCCTACAGGTTAAGGTCTTAACTCTTACTCTGGCCTAATGGTTAAGGTCTTAACTCTTACTCTGGCCTAATAGCTAAGGTCTTAACTCTTACTTTGGCCTAATAGCTAAGGTCTTAGACTCGTACTCTGGCCTAATGGATAAGGTCTTAACTCTTACTCTGGCCTAATAGCTAAGGTCTTAACTCTTACTCTGGCCTAATAGCAAAGGTCCTAGACTCGTACTCTGGCATAATAGCTAAGGTCTTAACTCTTACTCTGGCCTAATAGCTAAGGTCTTACCTCTTACTCTGGCCTAATAGCTAAGGTCTTAGACTCATACTCTGGACTAATGGTTAAGGTCTTAACTCTTACTCTGGCCTAATAGCTAATGTCTTAGACTAGTACTCCGGCCTAATGGTTAAGGTCTTAACTCTTACTCTGGCCTAATGGTTAAGGTCATAACTCTTACTCTGGCCTAATAGCTAAGGTCTTAGACTCGTACTCTGGCCTACTGGATAAAGTGATAACTCTTACTCTGGCCTACTGGTTAAGGTCTTAACTCTTACTCTGGCCTAATAGCTAAGGTCTTAGACTCGTACTCTGGTCTAATGGTTAAGGTCTTAACTCTTACTCTCGCCTACTGGATAAGGTCTTAACTTTTACTCTGGCATAATAGCTAAGGTCTTAGACTCGTACTCTGGCCTAATGGTTAAGGTCTTAACTCTTACTCTGGCCTAAAAGCTAAGGTCTTAACTCTTACTCTGGCCTAATAGCTAAGGTCTTAGACTCGTACTATGGCCTACAGGTTAAGGTCTTAACTCTTACTCTGGCCTACTGGTTAATGACTTAACTCTTACTGTGGCCTAATAGCTAAGGTCTTAGACTCGTACTATGGCATACAGGTTAAGGTCTTAACTCTTACTCTGGCCTACTGGTTAAGGTCTTAACTCTTACTCTGGCCTAATAGCTAAGGTCTTAGACTCGTACTATGGCCTAATAGCTAATGTCTTAGACTCGTACTCCGGCCTAATGGTTAAGGTCTTAACTCTTACTCTGGCCTAATGGTTAAGGTCATAACTCTTACTCTGGCCTAATAGCTAAGGTCTTAGACTCGTACTCTGGCCTACTGGTTAAAGTCATAACTCTTACTCTGGCCTACTGGTTAAGGTCTTAACTCTTACTCTGGCCTAATAGCTAAGGTCTTAGACTCGTACTCTGGTCTAATGGTTAAGGTCTTAACTCTTACTCTCACCTACTGGATAAGGTCTTAACTTTTACTCTGGCATAATAGCTAAGGTCTTAGACTCGTACTCTGGCCTAATGGTTAAGGTCTTAACTCTTACTCTGGCCTACAAGCTAAGGTCTTAACTCTTACTCTGGCCTAATAGCTAAGGTCTTAGACTCGTACTATGGCCTACAGGTTAAGGTCTTAACTCTTACTCTGGCCTACTGGTTAAGGACTTAACTCTTACTGTGGCCTAATAGCTAAGGTCTTAGACTCGTACTATGGCCTACAGGTTAAGGTCTTAACTCTTACTCTGGCCTACTGGTTAAGGTCTTAACTCTTACTCTGGCCTAATAGCTAAGGTCTTAGACTCGTACTATGGCCTAATAGCTAAGGTCTTAGACTCGTACTCTGGCATACTTGTTAAGGTCTTAACTCTTACTCTGGCCTAATAGCTACGGTCTTAGACTCGTACTATGGCCTACAGGTTAAGGTCTTAACTCTTACTCTGGCCTAATAGCTAAGGTCAAAGATCGTACTCTGGCCTAATGGTTAAGGTCTTAACTCTTACTCTGGCCTAATAGCTAAGGTCTTAGACTGGTACTCTGGCCTAATGGTTAAGGTCTTAACTCTTACTCTGGCCTAATAGCTAAGGTCTTAGACTCGTACTCTGGCCTAATGGTTAAGGTCTTAACTCTTACTCTGGCCTAATAACTAATGTCTTAGACTCGTACTATGGCCTACTGGTTAAGGTCTTAACTCTTACTCTGGCCTACTGGTTAAGGTCTTAACTCTTACTCTGGCCTACTGGTTAAGGTCTTAACTCTTACTCTGACCTACTGGTTAAGGTCTTAACTCTTACTCTGGCCTAATAGCTAAGGTCTTAGACTCTTACTCTTGCCTACTGGTTAAGGTCTTAACTCTTACTCTGGCCTACTGGTTAAGGTCTTAACTCTTACTCTGGCCTAATAGCTAAGGTCTTAGACTCGTACTCTGGCCTAATGGTTAAGGTCTTAACTCTTACGCTGGCCTACTGGTTAAGGTCTTAACTCTTACTCTGGCCTAATAGCTAAGGTCTTAACTCTTACTCTGGCCTAATAGCTAAGGTCTTAGACTCGTACTCTGGCCTAATAGCTAAGGTCTTAACTCTTACTCTGGCCTAATAGCTAAGGTCAAAGATCGTACTCTGGCCTAATGGTTAAGGTCTTAACTCTTACTCTGGCCTAATAGCTAAGGTCTTAGACTGGTACTCTGGCCTAATCGTTAAGGTCTTAACTCTTACACTGGCCTAACAGATAAGGTCTCAACTCTTACTCTGGCCTACGTGTTAAGGTCTTAACTCTTACTCTGGTCTAATAGCTAAGGTCTTAGCCTCGTACTATGGCCTACAGGTTAAGGTCTTAACTCTTACTCTGGCCTACTGATTAAGGTCTTAACTTTTACTCTGGCCTACTGGTTAAGGTCTTAACTCTTACTCTGGCCTAATAGCTAAGGTCTTAGACTGGCACTCTGGCCTAATAGCTAAGGTCTTAGACTCGTACTCTGGCCTAATGGTTAAGGTCTTAACTCTTACTCTGGCCTACTGGTTAAGGTCTTAACTCTTACTCTGGCCTAATAGCTAAGGTCTTAGACTCGTACTCTGGTCTAATGGTTAAGGTCTTAACTCTTACTCTCGCCTACTGGATAAGGTCTTAACTTTTACTCTGGCATAATAGCTAAGGTCTTAGACTCGTACTCTGGCCTAATGGTTAAGGTCTTAACTCTTACTCTGGCCTAAAAGCTAAGGTCTTAACTCTTACTCTGGCCTAATAGCTAAGGTCTTAGACTCGTACTATGGCCTACAGGTTAAGGTCTTAACTCTTACTCTGGCCTACTGGTTAAGGACTTAACTCTTACTGTGGCCTAATAGCTAAGGTCTTAGACTCGTACTATGGCCTACAGGTTAAGGTCTTAACTCTTACTCTGGCCTACTGGTTAAGGTCTTAACTCTTACTCTGGCCTAATAGCTAAGGTCTTAGACTCGTACTATGGCCTAATAGCTAAGGTCTTAGACTCGTACTCTGGCATACTTGTTAAGGTCTTAACTCTTACTCTGGCCTAATAGCTACGGTCTTAGACTCGTACTATGGCCTACAGGTTAAGGTCTTAACTCTTACTCTGGCCTAATAGCTAAGGTCAAAGATCGTACTCTGGCCTAATGGTTAAGGTCTTAACTCTTACTCTGGCCTAATAGCTAAGGTCTTAGACTGGTACTCTGGCCTAATGGTTAAGGTCTTAACTCTTACTCTGGCCTAATAGCTAAGGTCTTAACTCTTACTCTGGCCTACTGGTTAAGGTCTTAACTCTTACTCTGGCCTACTGGTTAAGGTCTTAACTCTTACTCTGACCTACTGGTTAAGGTCTTAACTCTTACTCTGGCCTAATAGCTAAGGTCTTAGACTCTTACTCTTGCCTACTGGTTAAGGTCTTAACTCTTACTCTGGCCTACTGGTTAAGGTCTTAACTCTTACTCTGGCCTAATAGCTAAGGTCTTAGACTCGTACTCTGGCCTAATGGTTAAGGTCTTAACTCTTACGCTGGCCTACTGGTTAAGGTCTTAACTCTTACTCTGGCCTAATAGCTAAGGTCTTAACTCTTACTCTGGCCTAATAGCTAAGGTCTTAGACTCGTACTCTGGCCTAATAGCTAAGGTCTTAACTCTTACTCTGGCCTAATAGCTAAGGTCTTAACTCTTACTCTGGCCTAATAGCTAAGGTCAAAGATCGTACTCTGGCCTAATGGTTAAGGTCTTAACTCTTACTCTGGCCTAATAGCTAAGGTCTTAGACTGGTACTCTGGCCTAATCGTTAAGGTCTTAACTCTTACACTGGCCTAACAGATAAGGTCTCAACTCTTACTCTGGCCTACTGGTTAAGGCCTTAACTCTTACTCTTGCCTAATAGCTAAGGTCTTAGACTCGTACTCTGGCCTAATGGTTAAGGTCTTAACTCTTACTCTGGCCTACGTGTTAAGGTCTTAACTCTTACTCTGGTCTAATAGCTAAGGTCTTAGCCTCGTACTATGGCCTACAGGTTAAGGTATTAACTCTTACTCTGGCCTACTGGTTAAGGTCTTAACTTTTACTCTGGCCTACTGGTTAAGGTCTTAACTCTTACTCTGGCCTAATAGCTAAGGTCTTAGACTGGCACTCTGGCCTAATAGCTAAGGTCTTAGACTCGTACTCTGGCCTAATGGTTAAGGTCTTAACTCTTATGCTGGCCTACTGGTTAATGTCTTAACTCTTACTCTGGCCTAATAGCTAAGGTCTTAACTCTTACTCTGGCCTAATAGCTAAGGTCTTAGACTCGTACTCTGGCCTAATAGCTAAGGTCTTAACTCTTACTCTGGCCTAATAGCTAAGGTCTTAACTCTTACTCTGGCCTAATAGCTAAGGTCAAATATTGTACTCTGGCCTAATGGTTAAGGTCTTAACTCTTACTCTGGCCTAATAGCTAAGGTCTTAGACTGGTACTCTGGCCTAATGGTTAAGGTCTTAACTCTTACACTGGCCTAACAGATAAGGTCTTAACTCTTACTCTGGCCTACTGGTTAAGGTCTTAACTCATACTCTTGCCTAATAGCTAAGGTCTTAGACTCGTACTCTGGCCTAATGGTTAAGGTCTTAACTCTTACTCTGGCCTACGTGTTAAGGTCTTAACTCTTACTCTGGTCTAATAGCTAAGGTCTTAGCCTCGTACTATGGCCTACAGGTTAAGGTCTTAACTCTTACTCTGGCCTACTGGTTAAGGTCTTAACTTTTACTCTGGCCTACTGGTTAAGGTCTTAACTCTTACTCTGGCCTAATAGCTAAGGTCTTAGACTGGCACTCTGGCCTAATGGTTAAGGTCTTAACTCTTACTCTGGCCTAATAGCTAAGGTCTTAGACTCGAACACTGGCCTAATGGTTAAGGTCTTAACTCTTACTCTGGCCTAATAGCTAAGGTCTTAACTCTTACTCTGGTCTAATAACTAAGGTCTTAGACTCGTACTATGGCCTACAGGTTAAGGTCTTAACTCTTACTCTGGCCTACAGGTTAATGTCTTAACTCTTACTCTGGCCTACTGGTTAAGGTCTTAACTCTTACTCTGGCCTAATAGCTAAGGTCTTAGAGTCGTACTCTGGCCTACTGGTTAAGGTCTTAACTCTTACTCTGTCCTTCTGGTTAAGGTCTTAACTCTTACTCTGGCCTAATAGCTAAGTTCTTAGACTCGTACTATGGCCTACAGGTTAAGGTCTTAACTCGTACTCTGGCCTACAGGTTAAGGTCTTAACTCTTACTCTGGCCTACAGGTTAAGGTCTTAACTCTTACTCTGGCCTAATAGCTAAGTTCTTAATTCTTACTCTGGCCTAATAGCTAAGGTCTTAGACTCGTACTCTGGCCTAATGATTAAGGTCTAAACTCTTACTCTGGCCTAATGGTTAAGGTGTTAACTCTTACTCTGGCCTACTGGTTAAGGTCTTACCTCTTACTCTGGCCTAATAGCTAAGGTCTTAGACTCGTACTTTGGCCTAATAGCTCAGGTCTTAGACTCGTACTCTGGCCTAATGGTTAAGGTCTTAACCCTTACTCTGGCCTACTGGTTAAGGTCTTAACTCTTACTCTGGCCTAATAGCTAAGGTCTTAGACTCGTACACTGGCCTAATGGTTAAGGTCTTAACTCTTACTCTGGCCTAATAGCTAAGGTCTTAACTCTTACTCTGACCTAATAGCTAAGGTCTTAGACTCGTACTCTGGCCTACAGGTTAAGTTCTTAACTCTTACTCTGGCCTAATAGCTAAGGTCTTAGACTCGTACTCTGGCCTAATGGTTAAGGTCTTAACTCTTACGCTGGCCTACTGGTTAAGGTCTTAACTCTTACTCTGGCCTAATAGCTAAGGTCTTAACTCTTACTCTGGCCTAATAGCTAAGGTCTTAACTCTTACTCTGGTCTAATAGCTAAGGTCTTAACTCTTACTCTGGCCTAATAGCTAAGGTCAAAGATCGTACTCTGGCCTAATGGTTAAGGTCTTAACTCTTACTCTGGCCTAATAGCTAAGGTCTTAGACTGGTACTCTGGCCTAATGGTTAAGGTCTTAACTCTTACACTGGCCTAACAGATAAGGTCTTAACTCTTACTCTGGCCTACTGGTTAAGGTCTTAACTCATACTCTTGCCTAATAGCTAAGGTCTTAGACTCGTACTCTGGCCTACTGGATTAAGTCATAACTCTTACTCTGGCCTACTGGTTAAGGTCTTAACTCTTACTCTGGCCTAATAGCTAAGGTCTTAGACTCGTACTCTGGTCTAATGGTTAAGGTCTTAACTCTTACTCTCGCCTACTGGATAAGGTCTTAACTTTTACTCTGGCATAATAGCTAAGGTCTTAGACTCGTACTCTGGCCTAATGGTTAAGGTCTTAACTCTTACTCTGGCCTAAAAGCTAAGGTCTTAACTCTTACTCTGGCCTAATAGCTAAGGTCTTAGACTCGTACCATGGAATACAGGTTAAGGTCTTAACTCTTACTCTGGCCTACTGGTTAAGGACTTAACTCTTACTGTGGCCTAATAGCTAAGGTCTTAGACTCGTACTATGGCCTACAGGTTAAGGTCTTAACTCTTACTCTGGCCTACTGGTTAAGGTCTTAACTCTTACTCTGGCCTAATAGCTAAGGTCTTAGACTCGTACTATGGCCTAATAGCTAATGTCTTAGACTCGTACTCCGGCCTAATGGTTAAGGTCTTAACTCTTACTCTGGCCTAATGGTTAAGGTCATAACTCTTACTCTGGCCTAATAGCTAAGGTCTTAGACTCGTACTCTGGCCTACTGGTTAAAGTCATAACTCTTACTCTGGCCTACTGGTTAAGGTCTTAACTCTTACTCTGGCCTAATAGCTAAGGTCTTAGACTCATACTCTGGTCTAATGGTTAAGGTCTTAACTCTTACTCTCGCCTACTGGATAAGGTCTTAACTTTTACTCTGGCATAATAGCTAAGGTCTTAGACTCGTACTCTGGCCTAATGGTTAAGGTCTTAACTCTTACTCTGGCCTAAAAGCTAAGGTCTTAACTCTTACTCTGGCCTAATAGCTAAGGTCTTAGACTCGTACTATGGCCTACAGGTTAAGGTCTTAACTCTTACTCTGGCCTACTGGTTAAGGACTTAACTCTTACTCTGGCCTAATAGCTAAGGTCTTAGACTCGTACTCTGGCCTAATGGTTAAGGTCTTAACTCTTACTCTGGCCTAATAACTAAGGTCTTAGACTCGTACTATGGCCTACTGGTTAAGGTCTTTACTCTTACTCTGGCCTACTGGTTAAGGTCTTAACTCTTACTCTGGCCTACTGGTTAAGGTCTTAACTCTTACTCTGACCTACTGGTTAAGGTCTTAACTCTTACTCTGGCCTAATAGCTAAGGTCTTAGACTCTTACTCTGGCCTACTGGTTAAGGTCTTAACTCTTACTCTGGCCTACTGGTTAATGTCTTAACTCTTACTCTGGCCTAATAGCTAAGGTCTTAGACTCGTACTCTGGCCTAATGGTTAAGGTCTTAACTCTTATGCTGGCCTACTGGTTAAGGTCTTAACTCTTACTCTGGCCTAATAGCTAAGGTCTTAACTCTTACTCTGGCCTAATAGCTAAGGTCTTAGACTCGTACTCTGGCCTAATAGCTAAGGTCTTAACTCTTACTCTGGCCTACTAGCTAAGGTCTTAACTCTTACTCTGGCCTAATAGCTAAGGTCAAAGATCGTACTCTGGCCTAATGATTAAGGTCTTAACTCTTACTCTAGCCTAATAGCTAAGGTCTTAGACTGGTACTCTGGCCTAATGGTTAAGGTCTTAACTCCTACACTGGCCTAACAGATAAGGTCTTAACTCTTACTCTGGCCTACTGGTTAAGGTCTTAACTCTTACTCTTGCCTAATAGCTAAGGTCTTAGACTCGTACTCTGGCCTAATGGTTAAGGTCTTAACTCTTACTCTGGCCTACGTGTTAAGGTCTTAACTCTTACTCTGGTCTAATAGCTAAGGTCTTAGCCTCGTACTATGGCCTACAGGTTAAGGTCTTAACTCTTACTCTGGCCTATTGGTTAAGGTCTTAACTTTTACTCTGGCCTACTGGTTAAGGTCTTAACTCTTACTCTGGCCTAATAGCTAAGGTCTTAGACTGGCACTCTGGCCTAATGGTTAAGGTCTTAACTCTTACTCTGGCCTAATAGCTAAGGTCTTAGACTCGTACACTGGCCTAATGGTTAAGGTCTTAACTTTTACTCTGGCCTAATAGCTAAGGTCTTAACTCTTACTCTGGTCTAATAACTAAGGTCTTAGACTCGTACTATGGCCTACAGGTTAAGGTCTTAACTCTTACTCTGGCCTACACGTTAAGGTCTTAACTCTTCCTCTGGCCTACTGGTTAAGGTCTTAACTCTTACTCTGGCCTAATAGCTAAGGTCTTAGAGTCGTACTCTGGCCTACTGGTTAAGGTCTTAACTCTTACTCTGTCCTTCTGGTTAAGGTCTGAACTCTTACTCTGGCCTAATAGCTACGTTCTTAGACTCGTACTATGGCCTACAGGTTAAGGTCTTAACTCGTACTCTGGCCTACAGGTTAAGGTCTTAACTCTTACTCTGGCCTACAGGTTAAGGTCTTAACTCTTACTCTGGCCTAATAGCTAAGTTCTTAATTCTTACTCTGGCCTAATAGCTAAGATCTTAGACTCGTACTCTGGACTAATGATTAAGGTCTTAACTCTTACTCTGGCCTAATGGTTAAGGTCTTAACTCTTACTCTGGCCTACTGGTTAAGGTCTTACCTCTTACTCTGGCCTAATAGCTAAGGTCTTAGACTCGTACTTTGGACTAATAGCTCAGGTCTTAGACTCGTACTCTGGCCTAATGGTTAAGGTCTTAACCCTTACTCTGGCCTACTGGTTAAGGTCTTAACTCTTACTCTGGCCTAATAGCTAAGGTCTTAGACTCGTACACTGGCCTAATGGTTAAGGTCTTAACTCTTACTCTGGCCTACAGGTTAAGGTCTTAACTTTTACTCTGGCCTACTGGTTAAGGACTTAACTCTTACTCTGGCCTAATAGCTAAGGTCTTAGACTGGCACTCTGGCCTAATGGTTAAGGTCTTAACTCTTACTCTGGCCTACTGGTTAAGTTCTTAACGCTTACTCTGGCATAATAGCTAAGGTCTTAGACTCGTACTCTGGCCTAATGGGTAAGGTCTTAACTCTTACTCTGGCCTACTGATTAAGGTCTTAACACTTACTCTGGCCTAAAAGCTAAGGTCTTAACTCTTACTCTGGCCTAATAGCTAAGGTCTTAGACTCATACTCTGGCCTAATGGTTAAGGTCTTAACTCTTACTCTGGCCCAATAGATAAGGTCTTAACTCTTACTATGGCCTAATAGCTAAGGTCTTAGACTCGTACTATGGCCTACAGGTTAAGGTCTTAAATCTTTCTCTGGCCTACAGGTTAAGGTCTTCACTCTTACTCAGGCCTACTGGTTAAGGTCTTAACTCTTACTCTGGCCTAATAGTTAAGGTCTTAGACCTGTACTCTGGCCTACTGGTTAAGATCTTAACTCTTACTCTGGCCTACTGGTTAAGGTCTTAACTCTTACTCTGGCCTAATAGCTAAGGTCTTAGACTCGTACTATGGCCTACAGGTTAAGGTCTTAACTCGTACTCTGGCCTACAGGTTAAGATTTTAACTCTTACGCTGGCCTACAGGTTAAGGTCTTAACTGTTACTCTGGCCTACTGGTTAAGGTCTTAACTCTTACTCTGGTCTAATAGCTAAGGTCTTAGACTCTTACTCTGGCCTAATGGTTAAGGTCTTAACTCTTACTCTGGCCTAATAGCTAAGGTCTTAACTCTTACTTTGGCCTAATAGCTAAGGTCTTAGACTCGTACTCTGGCCTAATGGATAAGGTCTTAACTCTTACTCTGGCCTAATAGCTAAGGTCTTAACTCTTACTCTGGCCTAATAGCAAAGGTCCTAGACTCGTACTCTGGCATAATAGCTAAGGTCTTAACTCTTACTCTGGCCTAATAGCTAAGGTCTTAACTCTTACTCTGGCCTAATAGCTAAGGTCTTAGACTCATACTCTGGACTAATGGTTAAGGTCTTAACTCTTACTCTGGCCTAATAGCTAATGTCTTAGACTAGTACTCCGGCCTAATGGTTAAGGTCTTAACTCTTACTCTGGCCTAATGGTTAAGGTCATAACTCTTACTCTGGCCTAATAGCTAAGGTCTTAGACTCGTACTCTGGCCTACTGGATAAAGTCATAACTCTTACTCTGGCCTACTGGTTAAGGTCTTAACTCTTACTCTGGCCTAATAGCTAAGGTCTTAGACTCGTACTCTGGTCTAATGGTTAAGGTCTTAACTCTTACTCTCGCCTACTGGATAAGGTCTTAACTTTTACTCTGGCATAATAGCTAAGGTCTTAGACTCGTACTCTGGCCTAATGGTTAAGGTCTTAACTCTTACTCTGGCCTAAAAGCTAAGGTCTTAACTCTTACTCTGGCCTAATAGCTAAGGTCTTAGACTCGTACTATGGCCTACAGGTTAAGGTCTTAACTCTTACTCTGGCCTACTGGTTAATGACTTAACTCTTACTGTGGCCTAATAGCTAAGGTCTTAGACTCGTACTATGGCCTACAGGTTAAGGTCTTAACTCTTACTCTGGCCTACTGGTTAAGGTCTTAACTCTTACTCTGGCCTAATAGCTAAGGTCTTAGATTCGTACTATGGCCTAATAGCTAATGTCTTAGACTCGTACTCCGGCCTAATGGTTAAGGTCTTAACTCTTACTCTGGCCTAATGGTTAAGGTCATAACTCTTACTCTGGCCTAATAGCTAAGGTCTTAGACTCGTACTCTGGCCTACTGGTTAAAGTCATAACTCTTACTCTGGCCTACTGGTTAAGG
This sequence comes from Triturus cristatus, assembly GCF_964204655.1. Classification (NCBI taxonomy): domain Eukaryota; kingdom Metazoa; phylum Chordata; class Amphibia; order Caudata; family Salamandridae; genus Triturus; species Triturus cristatus. Next base: position 1,238,373 of record NC_140584.1, on the reverse strand, counting down.
TCTTAACTCTTACTCTGGCATAATAGCTAAGGTCTTAGTATCGTACTCTGGCCTAATGGTTAAGGTCTTAACTCTTACTCTGGCCTAAAAGCTAAGGTCTTAACTCTTACTCTGGCCTAATAGCTAAGGTCTTAGACTCGTACTATGGCCTACAGGTTAAGGTCTTAACTCTTACTCTGGCCTACTGGTTAAGGACTTAACTCTTACTGTGGCCTAATAGCTAAGGTCTTAGACTCGTACTATGGCCTACAGGTTAAGGTGTTAACTCTTACTCTGGCCTACTGGTGGTTAAGGTCTTAACTCTTACTCTGGCCTAATAGCTAAGGTCTTAGACTTGTACTATGGCCTAATAGCTAAGGTCTTAGACTCGTACTCTGGCATACTTGTTAAGGTCTTAACTCTTACTCTGGCCTAATAGCTACGGTCTTAGACTCGTACTATGGCCTACAGGTTAAGGTCTTAACTCTTACTCTGGCCTAATAGCTAAGGTCAAAGATCGTACTCTGGCCTAATGGTTAAGGTCTTAACTCTTACTCTGGCCTAATAGCTAAGGTCTTAGACTGGTACTCTGGCCTAATGGTTAAGGTCTTAACTCTTACTCTGGCCTAATAGCTAAGGTCTTAGACTCGTACTCTGGCCTAATGGTTAAGGTCTTAACTCTTACTCTGGCCTAATAACTAATGTCTTAGACTCGTACTATGGCCTACTGGTTAAGGTCTTAACTCTTACTCTGGCCTACTGGTTAAGGTCTTAACTCTTACTCTGGCCTACTGGTTAAGGTCTTAACTCTTACTCTGACCTACTGGTTAAGGTCTTAACTCTTACTCTGGCCTAATAGCTAAGGTCTTAGACTCTTACTCTTGCCTACTGGTTAAGGTCTTAACTCTTACTCTGGCCTACTGGTTAAGGTCTTAACTCTTACTCTGGCCTAATAGCTAAGGTCTTAGACTCGTACTCTGGCCTAATGGTTAAGGTCTTAACTCTTACGCTGGCCTACTGGTTAAGGTCTTAACTCTTACTCTGGCCTAATAGCTAAGGTCTTAACTCTTACTCTGGCCTAATAGCTAAGGTCTTAGACTCGTTCTCTGGCCTAATAGCTAAGGTCTTAACTCTTACTCTGGCCTAATAGCTAAGGTCTTAACTCTTACTCTGGCCTAATAGCTAAGGTCAAAGATCGTACTCTGGCCTAATGGTTAAGGTCTTAACTCTTACTCTGGCCTAATAGCTAAGGTCTTAGACTGGTACTCTGGCCTAATCGTTAAGGTCTTAACTCTTACACTGGCCTAACAGATAAGGTCTCAACTCTTACTCTGGCCTACTGGTTAAGGCCTTAACTCTTACTCTTGCCTAATAGCTAAGGTCTTAGACTCGTACTCTGGCCTAATGGTTAAGGTCTTAACTCTTACTCTGGCCTACGTGTTAAGGTCTTAACTCTTACTCTGGTCTAATAGCTAAGGTCTTAGCCTCGTACTATGGCCTACAGGTTAAGGTCTTAACTCTTACTCTGGCCTACTGGTTAAGGTCTTAACTTTTACTCTGGCCTACTGGTTAAGGTCTTAACTCTTACTCTGGCCTAATAGCTAAGGTCTTAGACTGGCACTCTGGCCTAATAGCTAAGGTCTTAGACTCGTACTCTGGCCTAATGGTTAAGGTCTTAACTCTTATGCTGGCCTACTGGTTAAGGTCTTAACTCTTACTCTGGCCTACTGGTTAAGGTCTTAACTCTTACTCTGGCCTAATAGCTAAGGTCTTAGACTCGTACTCTGGTCTAATGGTTAAGGTCTTAACTCTTACTCTCGCCTACTGGATAAGGTCTTAACTTTTACTCTGGCATAATAGCTAAGGTCTTAGACTCGTACTCTGGCCTAATGGTTAAGGTCTTAACTCTTACTCTGGCCTAAAAGCTAAGGTCTTAACTCTTACTCTGGCCTAATAGCTAAGGTCTTAGACTCGTACTATGGCCTACAGGTTAAGGTCTTAACTCTTACTCTGGCCTACTGGTTAAGGACTTAACTCTTACTGTGGCCTAATAGCTAAGGTCTTAGATTCGTACTATGGCCTACAGGTTAAGGTCTTAACTCTTACTCTGGCCTACTGGTTAAGGTCTTAACTCTTACTCTGGCCTAATAGCTAAGGTCTTAGACTCGTACTATGGCCTAATAGCTAAGGTCTTAGACTCGTACTCTGGCATACTTGTTAAGGTCTTAACTCTTACTCTGGCCTAATAGCTACGGTCTTAGACTCGTACTATGGCCTACAGGTTAAGGTCTTAACTCTTACTCTGGCCTAATAGCTAAGGTCAAAGATCGTACTCTGGCCTAATGGTTAAGGTCTTAACTCTTACTCTGGCCTAATAGCTAAGGTCTTAGACTGGTACTCTGGCCTAATGGTTAAGGTCTTAACTCTTACTCTGGCCTAATAGCTAAGGTCTTAACTCTTACTCTGGCCTACTGGTTAAGGTCTTAACTCTTACTCTGGCCTACTGGTTAAGGTCTTAACTCTTACTCTGACCTACTGGTTAAGGTCTTAACTCTTACTCTGGTCTAATAGCTAAGGTCTTAGACTCTTACTCTTGCCTACTGGTTAAGGTCTTAACTCTTACTCTGGCCTACTGGTTAAGGTCTTAACTCTTACTCTGGCCTAATAGCTAAGGTCTTAGACTCGTACTCTGGCCTAATGGTTAAGGTCTTAACTCTTACGCTGGCCTACTGGTTAAGGTCTTAACTCTTACTCTGGCCTAATAGCTAAGGTCTTAACTCTTACTCTGGCCTAATAGCTAAGGTCTTAGACTCGTACTCTGGCCTAATAGCTAAGGTCTTAACTCTTACTCTGGCCTAATAGCTAAGGTCTTAACTCTTACTCTGGCCTAATAGCTAAGGTCAAAGATCGTACTCTGGCCTAATGGTTAAGGTCTTAACTCTTACTCTGGCCTAATAGCTAAGGTCTTAGACTGGTACTCTGGCCTAATCGTTAAGGTCTTAACTCTTACACTGGCCTAACAGATAAGGTCTCAACTCTTACTCTGGCCTACTGGTTAAGGCCTTAACTCTTACTCTTGCCTAATAGCTAAGGTCTTGGACTCATACTCTGGCCTAATGGTTAAGGTCTTAACTCTTACTCTGGCCTACTAGTTAAGGTCTTAACTCTTACTCTGGCCTAATAGCTAAGGTCTTAACTCTTACTCTGGCCTAATAGCTAAGGTCTTAGACTCGTACTCTGGCCTAATAGCTAAGGTCTTAGAATCATACTCTGGCCTAATGGTTAAGGTCTTAACTCTTACTCTGGCCTACTGGTTAAGGTCTTAACTCTTACTCTGGCCTAATAGCTAAGGTCTTAGACTCCTACTCTGGCCTACTGGTTAAGGTCTTAACTCTTACTCTGGCCTAATAGCTAAGGTCTTAACTCTTACTCCTGCCTAATAGCTAAGGTCTTAGACTCGTACTCTGGCCTAATGGTTAAGGTCTTAACTCTTACTCTGGCCTACTGGTTAAGGTCTTAGACTCGTACTCTGGCCTAATGGTTAAGGTCTTAACTCTTACTCTGGCCTACTGGTTAAGGTCTTAGACTCCTACTCTGGCCTAATGGTTAAGGTCTCAACTCTTACTCTGGCCTAATAGCTAAGGTCTTAACTCTTACTCTGGCCTAATAGCTAAGGTCTTAGACTCGTACTCTGGCCTAATGGTTAAGGTCTTAACTCTTACTCTGGCCTACTGGTTAAGGTCTTAACTCTTACTCTGGCCTAATAGCTAAGGTCTTAGACTCGTACTCTGGCCTAATGGTTAAGGTCTTAACTCTTACTCTTGCCTACTGGTTAGGGTCTTAACTCTTACTCTGGCCTAATAGCTAAGGTCTTAACTCTTACTCTGCCCTAATAGCTAAGGTCTTAGACTCGTACTCTGGCCTTCTGGTTAAGGTTTTAACTCTTACTCTGGCCTACTGGTTAAGGTCTTAACTCTTACTCTGGCCTAAAAGCTAAGGTCTTAACTCTTACTCTGGCCTAATAGCTAAGGTCTTAGACTCGTACTATGGCCTACAGGTTAAGGTCTTAACTCTTACTCTGGCCTACTGGTTAAGGACTTAACTCTTACTCTGGCCTAATAGCTAAGGTCTTAGACTCGTACTCTGGCCTAATGGTTAAGGTCTTAACTCTTACTCTGGCCTAATAACTAAGGTCTTAGACTCGTACTATGGCCTACTGGTTAAGGTCTTTACTCTTACTCTGGCCTACTGGTTAAGGTCTTAACTCTTACTCTGGCCTACTGGTTAAGGTCTTAACTCTTACTCTGACCTACTGGTTAAGGTCTTAACTCTTACTCTGGCCTAATAGCTAAGGTCTTAGACTCTTACTCTGGCCTACTGGTTAAGGTCTTAACTCTTACTCTGGCCTACTGGTTAATGTCTTAACTCTTACTCTGGCCTAATAGCTAAGGTCTTAGACTCGTACTCTGGCCTAATGGTTAAGGTCTTAACTCTTATGCTGGCCTACTGGTTAAGGTCTTAACTCTTACTCTGGCCTAATAGCTAAGGTCTTAACTCTTACTCTGGCCTAATAGCTAAGGTCTTAGACTCGTACTCTGGCCTAATAGCTAAGGTCTTAACTCTTACTCTGGCCTACTAGCTAAGGTCTTAACTCTTACTCTGGCCTAATAGCTAAGGTCAAAGATCGTACTCTGGCCTAATGATTAAGGTCTTAACTCTTACTCTAGCCTAATAGCTAAGGTCTTAGACTGGTACTCTGGCCTAATGGTTAAGGTCTTAACTCCTACACTGGCCTAACAGATAAGGTCTTAACTCTTACTCTGGCCTACTGGTTAAGGTCTTAACTCTTACTCTTGCCTAATAGCTAAGGTCTTAGACTCGTACTCTGGCCTAATGGTTAAGGTCTTAACTCTTACTCTGGCCTACATGTTAAGGTCTTAACTCTTACTCTGGTCTAATAGCTAAGGTCTTAGCCTCGTACTATGGCCTACAGGTTAAGGTCTTAACTCTTACTCTGGCCTATTGGTTAAGGTCTTAACTTTTACTCTGGCCTACTGGTTAAGGTCTTAACTCTTACTCTGGCCTAATAGCTAAGGTCTTAGACTGGCACTCTGGCCTAATGGTTAAGGTCTTAACTCTTACTCTGGCCTAATAGCTAAGGTCTTAGACTCGTACACTGGCCTAATGGTTAAGGTCTTAACTTTTACTCTGGCCTAATAGCTAAGGTCTTAACTCTTACTCTGGTCTAATAACTAAGGTCTTAGACTCGTACTATGGCCTACAGGTTAAGGTCTTAACTCTTACTCTGGCCTACACGTTAAGGTCTTAACTCTTCCTCTGGCCTACTGGTTAAGGTCTTAACTCTTTCTCTGGCCTAATAGCTAAGGTCTTAGAGTCGTACTCTGGCCTACTGGTTAAGGTCTTAACTCTTACTCTGTCCTTCTGGTTAAGGTCTGAACTCTTACTCTGGCCTAATAGCTACGTTCTTAGACTCGTACTATGGCCTACAGGTTAAGGTCTTAACTCGTACTCTGGCCTACAGGTTAAGGTCTTAACTCTTACTCTGGCCTACAGGTTAAGGTCTTAACTCTTACTCTGGCCTAATAGCTAAGGTCTTAACTCTTACTCTGGCCTAATAGCTAAGGTCTTAGACTCATACTCTGACCTAATGGTTAAGGTCTTAACTCTTACTCTGGCCTAATAGCTAAGGTCTTAGACTCGTACTCTGGCCTAATAGCTAAGGTCTTAACTCTTACTCTTGCCTAATAGCTAAGGTCTTAGACTCGTACTCTGGCCTACTGGTTAAGGTCTTAACTCTTACTCTGGCCTACTGGTCAAGGTCTCAACTCTTACTCTGGCCTAATAGCTAAGATCTTAACTCTTACTCTGGCCTAATAGCTAAGGTCTTAGACTCGTACTCTGGCCTAATGGTTAAGGTCTTAACTCTTACTCTGGCCTACTGGTTAAGGTCTTAACTCTTACTCTGGTCTAATAGCTAAGGTCTTAGACTCGTACTCTGGCCAAATGGTTAAGGTCTTAACTCTTACTCTGGCCTACTGGTTAAGGTCTTAACTCTTACTCTGGCCTAATAGCTAAGGTCTTAACTCTTACTCTGGCCTAATAGCAAAGGCCTTAGACTCGTAATCTGGTCTAATAGCTAAGGTCTTAACTCTTAATCTGGCCTAGTAGCTAAGGTCTTAGACTCGTACTATGGCCTACAGGTTAAGGTCTTAACTCTTACTCTGGCCTACTGGTTAAGGTCTTAACTCTTACTCTGGCCTAATAGCTAAGGTCTTAGACTCTTACTCTGGCCTAGTAGCTAAGGTCTTAGACTCGTACTCTGGCCTAATAGCTAAGGTCTTAGACTCGTACTCTGGCCTAATGGTTAAGGTCTTACCTCTTACTCTGGCCTACTGGTTAAGGTCTTAACTGTTACTCTGGCCTAATAGCTAAGGTCTTAACTCTTACTCTGGCCTAATAGCTAAGGTTTTAGACTCGTACTCTGGCCTACTGTTTAAGGTCTTAACTCTTACTCTGGCCTAATAGCTAAGGTCTCAACTCTTACTCTGTCCTAATAGCTAAGGTCTTAACTCTTACTCTGGCCTAATAGCTAAGGTCTTAGACTCGCACTCTGGCCTAATGGTTAAGGTCTTAACTCTTACTCTGGCCTACTGGTTAAGGTCTTAACTCTTACTCTGGCCTAATAGCTAAGGTCTTAGACTCGTACTCTGTCCTACTGCTCAAGGTCTTAACTCTTACTTTGGCCTACTGGTTAAGGTCTAAACTCTTACTCTGGCCTAATAGCTAAGGTCTTAGACTCATACTCTGGCCTAATGGTTAAGGTCTCAACTCTTACTCTGTCCTAATAGCTAAGGTCTTAAACTCTTACTCTGGCCTACTGGTTAAGGTCTTAGACTCGTACTCTGGCCTAATGGTTAAGGTCTTAACTCTTACTCTGGCCTACTGGTTAAGGTCTAAGACTCGTACTCTGGCCTAATGGTTAAGGTCTCAACTCTTACTCTGGCTTAATAGCTAAGGTCTTAACTCTTACTCTGGCCTAATAGCTAACGTTTTAGACTCGTACTCTGGCCTAATGGTTAAGGTCTTAACTCTTCCTCTGGCCTACTGGTTAAGGTCTTAACTCTTACTCTGGCCTAATGCTAAGGTCTTAGACTCGTACTCTGGCCTAATAGCTAAGGTCTTAGACTCGTACTCTGACCTAATGGTTAAGGTCTTAACTCTTACACTGACCTAATGGTTAAGGTCTTAACTCTTACTCTGGCCTACTGGTTAAGGTCTTACCTCTTACTCTGGCCTAATAGCTAAGGTCTTAGACTCGTACTCTGGCCTAATAGCTAAGGTCTTAACTCTTACTCTGGCCTAATAGCTAAGGTCTTAGACTCGTACTCTGGCCTACTGGTTAAGGTCTTAACTCTTACTCTGGCCTACTGGCTAAGGTCTTAACTCTTACTCTGGCCTAATAGCTAAGGTCTTAACTCTTACTCTGGCCTAATAGCTAAGGTCTTAACTCTTACTCTGGCCTAATAGCTAAGGTCTTACACTCGTACTCTGGCCTAATGGTTGAGGTCTTAACTCTTACTCTGGCCTAATAGCTAAGGTCTTAACTCTTACTCTGGCCTACTGGTTAAGGTCTTAACTCTTACTCTGCCCTAATAGCTAAGGTCTTAGACTCGTACTCTGGCCTAATAGCTAAGATCTTAACTCTTACTCTTGCCTAATAGCTAAGGTCTTAGACTCGTACTCTGGCCTACTGGTTAAGGTCTTAACTCTTACTCTGGCCTACTGGTCAAGGTCTCAACTCTTAATCTTGCCTAATAGCTAAGGTCTTAACTCTTACTCTGGCCTAATAGCTAAGGTCTTAGACTCGTACTCTGGCCTAATGGTTAAGGTCTTAACTCTTACTCTGGCCTACTGGTTAAGGTCTTAACTCTTACTCTGGCCTAATAGCTAAGGTCTTAGACTCGTACTCTGGCCTAATGGTTAAGGTCTTAACTCTTACTCTGGCCTACTGGTTAAGGTCTTAACTCTTACTCTGGCCTAATAGCTAAGGTCTTAACTCTTACTCTGGCCTAATAGCAAAGGTCTTAGACTCGTAATCTGGTCTAATGGTTAAGGTCTTAACTCTTACTCTGGCCTACTGGTTAAGGTCTTAACTCTTACTCTGGTCTAATAGCTAAGGTCTTAGACTCGTACTCTGGCCAAATGGTTAAGGTCTTAACTCTTACTCTGGCCTACTGGTTAAGGTCTTAACTCTTACTCTGGCCTAATAGCTAAGGTCTTAACTCTTACTCTGGCCTAATAGCACAGGCCTTAGACTCGTAATCTGGTCTAATAGCTAAGGTCTTAACTCTTAATCTGGCCTGGTAGCTAAGGTCTTAGACTCGTACTATGGCCTACAGGTTAAGGTCTTAACTCTTACTCTGGCCTACTGGTTAAGGTCTTAACTCTTACTCTGGCCTAATAGCTAAGGTCTTAGACTCTTACTCTGGCCTAGTAGCTAAGGTCTTAGACTCGTACTCTGGCCTAATAGCTAAGGTCTTAGACTCGTACTCTGGCCTAATGGTTAAGGTCTTACCTCTTACTCTGGCCTACTGGTTAAGGTCTTAACTGTTACTCTGGCCTAATAGCTAAGGTCTTAGACTCGTACTTTGGACTAATAGCTCAGGTCTTAGACTCGTACTCTGGCCTAATGGTTAAGGTCTTAACCCTTACTCTGGCCTACTGGTTAAGGTCTTAACTCTTACTCTGGCCTAATAGCTAAGGTCTTAGACTCGTACACTGGCCTAATGGTTAAGGTCTTAACTCTTACTCTGGCCTACAGGTTAAGGTCTTAACTTTTACTCTGGCCTACTGGTTAAGGACTTAACTCTTACTCTGGCCTAATAGCTAAGGTCTTAGACTGGCACTCTGGCCTAATGGTTAAGGTCTTAACTCTTACTCTGGCCTACTGGTTAAGTTCTTAACGCTTACTCTGGCATAATAGCTAAGGTCTTAGACTCGTACTCTGGCCTAATGGGTAAGGTCTTAACTCTTACTCTGGCCTACTGATTAAGGTCTTAACACTTACTCTGGCCTAAAAGCTAAGGTCTTAACTCTTACTCTGGCCTAATAGCTAAGGTCTTAGACTCATACTCTGGCCTAATGGTTAAGGTCTTAACTCTTACTCTGGCCCAATAGATAAGGTCTTAACTCTTACTATGGCCTAATAGCTAAGGTCTTAGACTCGTACTATGGCCTACAGGTTAAGGTCTTAAATCTTTCTCTGGCCTACAGGTTAAGGTCTTCACTCTTACTCAGGCCTACTGGTTAAGGTCTTAACTCTTACTCTGGCCTAATAGTTAAGGTCTTAGACCTGTACTCTGGCCTACTGGTTAAGATCTTAACTCTTACTCTGGCCTACTGGTTAAGGTCTTAACTCTTACTCTGGCCTAATAGCTAAGGTCTTAGACTCGTACTATGGCCTACAGGTTAAGGTCTTAACTCGTACTCTGGCCTACAGGTTAAGATTTTAACTCTTACGCTGGCCTACAGGTTAAGGTCTTAACTGTTACTCTGGCCTACTGGTTAAGGTCTTAACTCTTACTCTGGTCTAATAGCTAAGGTCTTAGACTCTTACTCTGGCCTAATGGTTAAGGTCTTAACTCTTACTCTGGCCTAATAGCTAAGGTCTTAACTCTTACTTTGGCCTAATAGCTAAGGTCTTAGACTCGTACTCTGGCCTAATGGATAAGGTCTTAACTCTTACTCTGGCCTAATAGCTAAGGTCTTAACTCTTACTCTGGCCTAATAGCAAAGGTCCTAGACTCGTACTCTGGCATAATAGCTAAGGTCTTAACTCTTACTCTGGCCTAATAGCTAAGGTCTTAACTCTTACTCTGGCCTAATAGCTAAGGTCTTAGACTCATACTCTGGACTAATGGTTAAGGTCTTAACTCTTACTCTGGCCTAATAGCTAATGTCTTAGACTAGTACTCCGGCCTAATGGTTAAGGTCTTAACTCTTACTCTGGCCTAATGGTTAAGGTCATAACTCTTACTCTGGCCTAATAGCTAAGGTCTTAGACTCGTACTCTGGCCTACTGGATAAAGTCATAACTCTTACTCTGGCCTACTGGTTAAGGTCTTAACTCTTACTCTGGCCTAATAGCTAAGGTCTTAGACTCGTACTCTGGTCTAATGGTTAAGGTCTTAACTCTTACTCTCGCCTACTGGATAAGGTCTTAACTTTTACTCTGGCATAATAGCTAAGGTCTTAGACTCGTACTCTGGCCTAATGGTTAAGGTCTTAACTCTTACTCTGGCCTAAAAGCTAAGGTCTTAACTCTTACTCTGGCCTAATAGCTAAGGTCTTAGACTCGTACTATGGCCTACAGGTTAAGGTCTTAACTCTTACTCTGGCCTACTGGTTAATGACTTAACTCTTACTGTGGCCTAATAGCTAAGGTCTTAGACTCGTACTATGGCCTACAGGTTAAGGTCTTAACTCTTACTCTGGCCTACTGGTTAAGGTCTTAACTCTTACTCTGGCCTAATAGCTAAGGTCTTAGATTCGTACTATGGCCTAATAGCTAATGTCTTAGACTCGTACTCCGGCCTAATGGTTAAGGTCTTAACTCTTACTCTGGCCTAATGGTTAAGGTCATAACTCTTACTCTGGCCTAATAGCTAAGGTCTTAGACTCGTACTCTGGCCTACTGGTTAAAGTCATAACTCTTACTCTGGCCTACTGGTTAAGGTCTTAACTCTTACTCTGGCATAATAGCTAAGGTCTTAGTATCGTACTCTGGCCTAATGGTTAAGGTCTTAACTCTTACTCTGGCCTAAAAGCTAAGGTCTTAACTCTTACTCTGGCCTAATAGCTAAGGTCTTAGACTCGTACTATGGCCTACAGGTTAAGGTCTTAACTCTTACTCTGGCCTACTGGTTAAGGACTTAACTCTTACTGTGGCCTAATAGCTAAGGTCTTAGACTCGTACTATGGCCTACAGGTTAAGGTGTTAACTCTTACTCTGGCCTACTGGTGGTTAAGGTCTTAACTCTTACTCTGGCCTAATAGCTAAGGTCTTAGACTTGTACTATGGCCTAATAGCTAAGGTCTTAGACTCGTACTCTGGCATACTTGTTAAGGTCTTAACTCTTACTCTGGCCTAATAGCTACGGTCTTAGACTCGTACTATGGCCTACAGGTTAAGGTCTTAACTCTTACTCTGGCCTAATAGCTAAGGTCAAAGATCGTACTCTGGCCTAATGGTTAAGGTCTTAACTCTTACTCTGGCCTAATAGCTAAGGTCTTAGACTGGTACTCTGGCCTAATGGTTAAGGTCTTAACTCTTACTCTGGCCTAATAGCTAAGGTCTTAGACTCGTACTCTGGCCTAATGGTTAAGGTCTTAACTCTTACTCTGGCCTAATAACTAATGTCTTAGACTCGTACTATGGCCTACTGGTTAAGGTCTTAACTCTTACTCTGGCCTACTGGTTAAGGTCTTAACTCTTACTCTGGCCTACTGGTTAAGGTCTTAACTCTTACTCTGACCTACTGGTTAAGGTCTTAACTCTTACTCTGGCCTAATAGCTAAGGTCTTAGACTCTTACTCTTGCCTACTGGTTAAGGTCTTAACTCTTACTCTGGCCTACTGGTTAAGGTCTTAACTCTTACTCTGGCCTAATAGCTAAGGTCTTAGACTCGTACTCTGGCCTAATGGTTAAGGTCTTAACTCTTACGCTGGCCTACTGGTTAAGGTCTTAACTCTTACTCTGGCCTAATAGCTAAGGTCTTAACTCTTACTCTGGCCTAATAGCTAAGGTCTTAGACTCGTTCTCTGGCCTAATAGCTAAGGTCTTAACTCTTACTCTGGCCTAATAGCTAAGGTCTTAACTCTTACTCTGGCCTAATAGCTAAGGTCAAAGATCGTACTCTGGCCTAATGGTTAAGGTCTTAACTCTTACTCTGGCCTAATAGCTAAGGTCTTAGACTGGTACTCTGGCCTAATCGTTAAGGTCTTAACTCTTACACTGGCCTAACAGATAAGGTCTCAACTCTTACTCTGGCCTACTGGTTAAGGCCTTAACTCTTACTCTTGCCTAATAGCTAAGGTCTTAGACTCGTACTCTGGCCTAATGGTTAAGGTCTTAACTCTTACTCTGGCCTACGTGTTAAGGTCTTAACTCTTACTCTGGTCTAATAGCTAAGGTCTTAGCCTCGTACTATGGCCTACAGGTTAAGGTCTTAACTCTTACTCTGGCCTACTGGTTAAGGTCTTAACTTTTACTCTGGCCTACTGGTTAAGGTCTTAACTCTTACTCTGGCCTAATAGCTAAGGTCTTAGACTGGCACTCTGGCCTAATAGCTAAGGTCTTAGACTCGTACTCTGGCCTAATGGTTAAGGTCTTAACTCTTATGCTGGCCTACTGGTTAAGGTCTTAACTCTTACTCTGGCCTACTGGTTAAGGTCTTAACTCTTACTCTGGCCTAATAGCTAAGGTCTTAGACTCGTACTCTGGTCTAATGGTTAAGGTCTTAACTCTTACTCTCGCCTACTGGATAAGGTCTTAACTTTTACTCTGGCATAATAGCTAAGGTCTTAGACTCGTACTCTGGCCTAATGGTTAAGGTCTTAACTCTTACTCTGGCCTAAAAGCTAAGGTCTTAACTCTTACTCTGGCCTAATAGCTAAGGTCTTAGACTCGTACTATGGCCTACAGGTTAAGGTCTTAACTCTTACTCTGGCCTACTGGTTAAGGACTTAACTCTTACTGTGGCCTAATAGCTAAGGTCTTAGATTCGTACTATGGCCTACAGGTTAAGGTCTTAACTCTTACTCTGGCCTACTGGTTAAGGTCTTAACTCTTACTCTGGCCTAATAGCTAAGGTCTTAGACTCGTACTATGGCCTAATAGCTAAGGTCTTAGACTCGTACTCTGGCATACTTGTTAAGGTCTTAACTCTTACTCTGGCCTAATAGCTACGGTCTTAGACTCGTACTATGGCCTACAGGTTAAGGTCTTAACTCTTACTCTGGCCTAATAGCTAAGGTCAAAGATCGTACTCTGGCCTAATGGTTAAGGTCTTAACTCTTACTCTGGCCTAATAGCTAAGGTCTTAGACTGGTACTCTGGCCTAATGGTTAAGGTCTTAACTCTTACTCTGGCCTAATAGCTAAGGTCTTAACTCTTACTCTGGCCTACTGGTTAAGGTCTTAACTCTTACTCTGGCCTACTGGTTAAGGTCTTAACTCTTACTCTGACCTACTGGTTAAGGTCTTAACTCTTACTCTGGTCTAATAGCTAAGGTCTTAGACTCTTACTCTTGCCTACTGGTTAAGGTCTTAACTCTTACTCTGGCCTACTGGTTAAGGTCTTAACTCTTACTCTGGCCTAATAGCTAAGGTCTTAGACTCGTACTCTGGCCTAATGGTTAAGGTCTTAACTCTTACGCTGGCCTACTGGTTAAGGTCTTAACTCTTACTCTGGCCTAATAGCTAAGGTCTTAACTCTTACTCTGGCCTAATAGCTAAGGTCTTAGACTCGTACTCTGGCCTAATAGCTAAGGTCTTAACTCTTACTCTGGCCTAATAGCTAAGGTCTTAACTCTTACTCTGGCCTAATAGCTAAGGTCAAAGATCGTACTCTGGCCTAATGGTTAAGGTCTTAACTCTTACTCTGGCCTAATAGCTAAGGTCTTAGACTGGTACTCTGGCCTAATCGTTAAGGTCTTAACTCTTACACTGGCCTAACAGATAAGGTCTCAACTCTTACTCTGGCCTACTGGTTAAGGCCTTAACTCTTACTCTTGCCTAATAGCTAAGGTCTTGGACTCATACTCTGGCCTAATGGTTAAGGTCTTAACTCTTACTCTGGCCTACTAGTTAAGGTCTTAACTCTTACTCTGGCCTAATAGCTAAGGTCTTAACTCTTACTCTGGCCTAATAGCTAAGGTCTTAGACTCGTACTCTGGCCTAATAGCTAAGGTCTTAGAATCATACTCTGGCCTAATGGTTAAGGTCTTAACTCTTACTCTGGCCTACTGGTTAAGGTCTTAACTCTTACTCTGGCCTAATAGCTAAGGTCTTAGACTCCTACTCTGGCCTACTGGTTAAGGTCTTAACTCTTACTCTGGCCTAATAGCTAAGGTCTTAACTCTTACTCCTGCCTAATAGCTAAGGTCTTAGACTCGTACTCTGGCCTAATGGTTAAGGTCTTAACTCTTACTCTGGCCTACTGGTTAAGGTCTTAGACTCGTACTCTGGCCTAATGGTTAAGGTCTTAACTCTTACTCTGGCCTACTGGTTAAGGTCTTAGACTCCTACTCTGGCCTAATGGTTAAGGTCTCAACTCTTACTCTGGCCTAATAGCTAAGGTCTTAACTCTTACTCTGGCCTAATAGCTAAGGTCTTAGACTCGTACTCTGGCCTAATGGTTAAGGTCTTAACTCTTACTCTGGCCTACTGGTTAAGGTCTTAACTCTTACTCTGGCCTAATAGCTAAGGTCTTAGACTCGTACTCTGGCCTAATGGTTAAGGTCTTAACTCTTACTCTTGCCTACTGGTTAGGGTCTTAACTCTTACTCTGGCCTAATAGCTAAGGTCTTAACTCTTACTCTGCCCTAATAGCTAAGGTCTTAGACTCGTACTCTGGCCTTCTGGTTAAGGTTTTAACTCTTACTCTGGCCTACTGGTTAAGGTCTTAACTCTTACTCTGGCCTAATAGCTAAGGTCTTAACTCGTACTCTGGCCTAATAGCTAAGGTTTTAGACTCGTACTCTGGCCTAATGGTTAAGGTCTTAATTCTTACTCTGGCCTACTGGTTAAGGTCTTAACTCTTACTCTGGCCTAATAGCTAAGGTCCTAACTCTTACTCTGGCCTATTGGTTAAGGTCTTATCTCTTACTCTGGCCTAATAGCTAAGGTCTTAGACTCGTACTCTGGCCTAATAGCTAAGGTCTTAACTCTTACTCTGGCCTAATAGCTAAGGTCTTAGACTTGTACTCTGGCCTACTGGTTAAGGTCTTAACTCTTACTCTGGCCTACTGGTTAAGGTCTTAACTCTTACTCTGGCCTAATAGCTAAGGTCTTAACTCTTGCTCTGGCCTACTGGTTAAGGTCTTAACTCTTACTCTGGCCTAATAGCTAAGGTCTTAACTCGTACTCTGGCCTAATAGCTAAGGTCTTGGACTCGTACTCTGGCCTAATGGTTAAGGTCTTAACTCTTACTCTGGCCTACTAGTTAAGGTCTTAACTCTTACTCTGGCCTAATAGCTAAGGTCTTAGACTCGTACTCTGGCCAAATAGCTAAGGTCTTAGAATCATACTCTGGCCTAATGGTTAAGGTCTTAACTCTTACTCTGGCCTACTGGTTAAGGTCTTAACTCTTACTCTGGCCTAATAGCTAAGGTCTTAACTCGTACTCTGGCCTAATAGCTAAGGTCTTGGACTCGTACTCTGGCCTAATGGTTAAGGTCTTAACTCTTACTCTGGCCTACTAGTTAAGGTCTTAACTCTTACTCTGGCCTAATAGCTAAGGTCTTAGACTCGTACTCTGGCCTAATAGATAAGGTCTTAGACTCCTACTCTGGACTACTGGTTAAGGTCTTAACTCTTACTCTGGCCTAATAGCTAAGGTCTTAACTCTTACTCCTGCCTAATAGCTAAGGTCTTAGACTTGTACTCTGGCCTAATGGTTAAGGTCTTAACTCTTACTCTGGCCTACTGGTTAAGGTCTTAGACTCGTACTCTGGCCTAATGGTTAAGGTCTCAACTCTTACTCTGGCCTAATAGCTAAGGTCTTAACTCCTACTCTGGCCTAATAGCTAAGGTCTTAGACTCGTACTCTGGCCTAATGGTTAAGGTCTTAACTCTTACTCTGGCCTACTGGTTAAGGTCTTAACTCTTACTCTGGCCTAATAGCTAAGGTCTTAGACTCGTACTCTGGCCTAATAGCTAAGGTCTTAGACTCGTACACTGACCTAATGGTTAAGGTCTTAACTCTTACTCTGGCCTAATAGCTAAGGTCTTAACTCTTACTCTGGCCTACTGGTTAAGGTCTTACCTCTTACTCTGGCCTAATAGCTAAGGGCTTAGACTCGTACTCTGGCCTAATAGCTAAGGTCTTATCTCTTACTCTGGCCTAATAGCTAAGGTCTTAGACTCGTACTCTGGCCTTCTGGTTAAGGTCTTAACTCTTACTCTGGCCTACTGGTTAAGGTCTTAACTATTACTCTGGCCTAATAGCTAAGGTCTTAACTCTTACTCTGGCCTAATAGCTAAGGTCTTAGACTCATACTCTGACCTAATGGTTAAGGTCTTAACTCTTACTCTGGCCTAATAGCTAAGGTCTTAGACTCGTACTCTGGCCTAATAGCTAAGGTCTTAACTCTTACTCTTGCCTAATAGCTAAGGTCTTAGACTCGTACTCTGGCCTACTGGTTAAGGTCTTAACTCTTACTCTGGCCTACTGGTCAAGGTCTCAACTCTTACTCTGGCCTAATAGCTAAGATCTTAACTCTTACTCTGGCCTAATAGCTAAGGTCTTAGACTCGTACTCTGGCCTAATGGTTAAGGTCTTAACTCTTACTCTGGCCTACTGGTTAAGGTCTTAACTCTTACTCTGGTCTAATAGCTAAGGTCTTAGACTCGTACTCTGGCCAAATGGTTAAGGTCTTAACTCTTACTCTGGCCTACTGGTTAAGGTCTTAACTCTTACTCTGGCCTAATAGCTAAGGTCTTAACTCTTACTCTGGCCTAATAGCAAAGGCCTTAGACTCGTAATCTGGTCTAATAGCTAAGGTCTTAACTCTTAATCTGGCCTAGTAGCTAAGGTCTTAGACTCGTACTATGGCCTACAGGTTAAGGTCTTAACTCTTACTCTGGCCTACTGGTTAAGGTCTTAACTCTTACTCTGGCCTAATAGCTAAGGTCTTAGACTCTTACTCTGGCCTAGTAGCTAAGGTCTTAGACTCGTACTCTGGCCTAATAGCTAAGGTCTTAGACTCGTACTCTGGCCTAATGGTTAAGGTCTTACCTCTTACTCTGGCCTACTGGTTAAGGTCTTAACTGTTACTCTGGCCTAATAGCTAAGGTCTTAACTCTTACTCTGGCCTAATAGCTAAGGTTTTAGACTCGTACTCTGGCCTACTGTTTAAGGTCTTAACTCTTACTCTGGCCTAATAGCTAAGGTCTCAACTCTTACTCTGTCCTAATAGCTAAGGTCTTAACTCTTACTCTGGCCTAATAGCTAAGGTCTTAGACTCGCACTCTGGCCTAATGGTTAAGGTCTTAACTCTTACTCTGGCCTACTGGTTAAGGTCTTAACTCTTACTCTGGCCTAATAGCTAAGGTCTTAGACTCGTACTCTGTCCTACTGCTCAAGGTCTTAACTCTTACTTTGGCCTACTGGTTAAGGTCTAAACTCTTACTCTGGCCTAATAGCTAAGGTCTTAGACTCATACTCTGGCCTAATGGTTAAGGTCTCAACTCTTACTCTGTCCTAATAGCTAAGGTCTTAAACTCTTACTCTGGCCTACTGGTTAAGGTCTTAGACTCGTACTCTGGCCTAATGGTTAAGGTCTTAACTCTTACTCTGGCCTACTGGTTAAGGTCTAAGACTCGTACTCTGGCCTAATGGTTAAGGTCTCAACTCTTACTCTGGCTTAATAGCTAAGGTCTTAACTCTTACTCTGGCCTAATAGCTAACGTTTTAGACTCGTACTCTGGCCTAATGGTTAAGGTCTTAACTCTTCCTCTGGCCTACTGGTTAAGGTCTTAACTCTTACTCTGGCCTAATGCTAAGGTCTTAGACTCGTACTCTGGCCTAATAGCTAAGGTCTTAGACTCGTACTCTGACCTAATGGTTAAGGTCTTAACTCTTACACTGACCTAATGGTTAAGGTCTTAACTCTTACTCTGGCCTACTGGTTAAGGTCTTACCTCTTACTCTGGCCTAATAGCTAAGGTCTTAGACTCGTACTCTGGCCTAATAGCTAAGGTCTTAACTCTTACTCTGGCCTAATAGCTAAGGTCTTAGACTCGTACTCTGGCCTACTGGTTAAGGTCTTAACTCTTACTCTGGCCTACTGGCTAAGGTCTTAACTCTTACTCTGGCCTAATAGCTAAGGTCTTAACTCTTACTCTGGCCTAATAGCTAAGGTCTTAACTCTTACTCTGGCCTAATAGCTAAGGTCTTACACTCGTACTCTGGCCTAATGGTTGAGGTCTTAACTCTTACTCTGGCCTAATAGCTAAGGTCTTAACTCTTACTCTGGCCTACTGGTTAAGGTCTTAACTCTTACTCTGCCCTAATAGCTAAGGTCTTAGACTCGTACTCTGGCCTAATAGCTAAGATCTTAACTCTTACTCTTGCCTAATAGCTAAGGTCTTAGACTCGTACTCTGGCCTACTGGTTAAGGTCTTAACTCTTACTCTGGCCTACTGGTCAAGGTCTCAACTCTTAATCTTGCCTAATAGCTAAGGTCTTAACTCTTACTCTGGCCTAATAGCTAAGGTCTTAGACTCGTACTCTGGCCTAATGGTTAAGGTCTTAACTCTTACTCTGGCCTACTGGTTAAGGTCTTAACTCTTACTCTGGCCTAATAGCTAAGGTCTTAGACTCGTACTCTGGCCTAATGGTTAAGGTCTTAACTCTTACTCTGGCCTACTGGTTAAGGTCTTAACTCTTACTCTGGCCTAATAGCTAAGGTCTTAACTCTTACTCTGGCCTAATAGCAAAGGTCTTAGACTCGTAATCTGGTCTAATGGTTAAGGTCTTAACTCTTACTCTGGCCTACTGGTTAAGGTCTTAACTCTTACTCTGGTCTAATAGCTAAGGTCTTAGACTCGTACTCTGGCCAAATGGTTAAGGTCTTAACTCTTACTCTGGCCTACTGGTTAAGGTCTTAACTCTTACTCTGGCCTAATAGCTAAGGTCTTAACTCTTACTCTGGCCTAATAGCACAGGCCTTAGACTCGTAATCTGGTCTAATAGCTAAGGTCTTAACTCTTAATCTGGCCTGGTAGCTAAGGTCTTAGACTCGTACTATGGCCTACAGGTTAAGGTCTTAACTCTTACTCTGGCCTACTGGTTAAGGTCTTAACTCTTACTCTGGCCTAATAGCTAAGGTCTTAGACTCTTACTCTGGCCTAGTAGCTAAGGTCTTAGACTCGTACTCTGGCCTAATAGCTAAGGTCTTAGACTCGTACTCTGGCCTAATGGTTAAGGTCTTACCTCTTACTCTGGCCTACTGGTTAAGGTCTTAACTGTTACTCTGGCCTAATAGCTAAGGTCTTAACTCGTACTCTGGCCTAATAGCTAAGGTTTTAGACTCGTACTCTGGCCTAATGGTTAAGGTCTTAATTCTTACTCTGGCCTACTGGTTAAGGTCTTAACTCTTACTCTGGCCTAATAGCTAAGGTCCTAACTCTTACTCTGGCCTATTGGTTAAGGTCTTATCTCTTACTCTGGCCTAATAGCTAAGGTCTTAGACTCGTACTCTGGCCTAATAGCTAAGGTCTTAACTCTTACTCTGGCCTAATAGCTAAGGTCTTAGACTTGTACTCTGGCCTACTGGTTAAGGTCTTAACTCTTACTCTGGCCTACTGGTTAAGGTCTTAACTCTTACTCTGGCCTAATAGCTAAGGTCTTAACTCTTGCTCTGGCCTACTGGTTAAGGTCTTAACTCTTACTCTGGCCTAATAGCTAAGGTCTTAACTCGTACTCTGGCCTAATAGCTAAGGTCTTGGACTCGTACTCTGGCCTAATGGTTAAGGTCTTAACTCTTACTCTGGCCTACTAGTTAAGGTCTTAACTCTTACTCTGGCCTAATAGCTAAGGTCTTAGACTCGTACTCTGGCCAAATAGCTAAGGTCTTAGAATCATACTCTGGCCTAATGGTTAAGGTCTTAACTCTTACTCTGGCCTACTGGTTAAGGTCTTAACTCTTACTCTGGCCTAATAGCTAAGGTCTTAACTCGTACTCTGGCCTAATAGCTAAGGTCTTGGACTCGTACTCTGGCCTAATGGTTAAGGTCTTAACTCTTACTCTGGCCTACTAGTTAAGGTCTTAACTCTTACTCTGGCCTAATAGCTAAGGTCTTAGACTCGTACTCTGGCCTAATAGATAAGGTCTTAGACTCCTACTCTGGACTACTGGTTAAGGTCTTAACTCTTACTCTGGCCTAATAGCTAAGGTCTTAACTCTTACTCCTGCCTAATAGCTAAGGTCTTAGACTTGTACTCTGGCCTAATGGTTAAGGTCTTAACTCTTACTCTGGCCTACTGGTTAAGGTCTTAGACTCGTACTCTGGCCTAATGGTTAAGGTCTCAACTCTTACTCTGGCCTAATAGCTAAGGTCTTAACTCCTACTCTGGCCTAATAGCTAAGGTCTTAGACTCGTACTCTGGCCTAATGGTTAAGGTCTTAACTCTTACTCTGGCCTACTGGTTAAGGTCTTAACTCTTACTCTGGCCTAATAGCTAAGGTCTTAGACTCGTACTCTGGCCTAATAGCTAAGGTCTTAGACTCGTACACTGACCTAATGGTTAAGGTCTTAACTCTTACTCTGGCCTAATAGCTAAGGTCTTAACTCTTACTCTGGCCTACTGGTTAAGGTCTTACCTCTTACTCTGGCCTAATAGCTAAGGGCTTAGACTCGTACTCTGGCCTAATAGCTAAGGTCTTATCTCTTACTCTGGCCTAATAGCTAAGGTCTTAGACTCGTACTCTGGCCTTCTGGTTAAGGTCTTAACTCTTACTCTGGCCTACTGGTTAAGGTCTTAACTATTACTCTGGCCTAATAGCTAAGGTCTTAACTCTTACTCTGGCCTAATAGCTAAGGTCTTAGACTCATACTCTGACCTAATGGTTAAGGTCTTAACTCTTACTCTGGCCTAATAGCTAAGGTCTTAGACTCGTACTCTGGCCTAATAGCTAAGGTCTTAACTCTTACTCTTGCCTAATAGCTAAGGTCTTAGACTCGTACTCTGGCCTACTGGTTAAGGTCTTAACTCTTACTCTGGCCTACTGGTCAAGGTCTCAACTCTTACTCTGGCCTAATAGCTAAGATCTTAACTCTTACTCTGGCCTAATAGCTAAGGTCTTAGACTCGTACTCTGGCCTAATGGTTAAGGTCTTAACTCTTACTCTGGCCTACTGGTTAAGGTCTTAACTCTTACTCTGGTCTAATAGCTAAGGTCTTAGACTCGTACTCTGGCCAAATGGTTAAGGTCTTAACTCTTACTCTGGCCTACTGGTTAAGGTCTTAACTCTTACTCTGGCCTAATAGCTAAGGTCTTAACTCTTACTCTGGCCTAATAGCAAAGGCCTTAGACTCGTAATCTGGTCTAATAGCTAAGGTCTTAACTCTTAATCTGGCCTAGTAGCTAAGGTCTTAGACTCGTACTATGGCCTACAGGTTAAGGTCTTAACTCTTACTCTGGCCTACTGGTTAAGGTCTTAACTCTTACTCTGGCCTAATAGCTAAGGTCTTAGACTCTTACTCTGGCCTAGTAGCTAAGGTCTTAGACTCGTACTCTGGCCTAATAGCTAAGGTCTTAGACTCGTACTCTGGCCTAATGGTTAAGGTCTTACCTCTTACTCTGGCCTACTGGTTAAGGTCTTAACTGTTACTCTGGCCTAATAGCTAAGGTCTTAACTCTTACTCTGGCCTAATAGCTAAGGTTTTAGACTCGTACTCTGGCCTACTGTTTAAGGTCTTAACTCTTACTCTGGCCTAATAGCTAAGGTCTCAACTCTTACTCTGTCCTAATAGCTAAGGTCTTAACTCTTACTCTGGCCTAATAGCTAAGGTCTTAGACTCGCACTCTGGCCTAATGGTTAAGGTCTTAACTCTTACTCTGGCCTACTGGTTAAGGTCTTAACTCTTACTCTGGCCTAATAGCTAAGGTCTTAGACTCGTACTCTGTCCTACTGCTCAAGGTCTTAACTCTTACTTTGGCCTACTGGTTAAGGTCTAAACTCTTACTCTGGCCTAATAGCTAAGGTCTTAGACTCATACTCTGGCCTAATGGTTAAGGTCTCAACTCTTACTCTGTCCTAATAGCTAAGGTCTTAAACTCTTACTCTGGCCTACTGGTTAAGGTCTTAGACTCGTACTCTGGCCTAATGGTTAAGGTCTTAACTCTTACTCTGGCCTACTGGTTAAGGTCTAAGACTCGTACTCTGGCCTAATGGTTAAGGTCTCAACTCTTACTCTGGCTTAATAGCTAAGGTCTTAACTCTTACTCTGGCCTAATAGCTAACGTTTTAGACTCGTACTCTGGCCTAATGGTTAAGGTCTTAACTCTTCCTCTGGCCTACTGGTTAAGGTCTTAACTCTTACTCTGGCCTAATGCTAAGGTCTTAGACTCGTACTCTGGCCTAATAGCTAAGGTCTTAGACTCGTACTCTGACCTAATGGTTAAGGTCTTAACTCTTACACTGACCTAATGGTTAAGGTCTTAACTCTTACTCTGGCCTACTGGTTAAGGTCTTACCTCTTACTCTGGCCTAATAGCTAAGGTCTTAGACTCGTACTCTGGCCTAATAGCTAAGGTCTTAACTCTTACTCTGGCCTAATAGCTAAGGTCTTAGACTCGTACTCTGGCCTACTGGTTAAGGTCTTAACTCTTACTCTGGCCTACTGGCTAAGGTCTTAACTCTTACTCTGGCCTAATAGCTAAGGTCTTAACTCTTACTCTGGCCTAATAGCTAAGGTCTTAACTCTTACTCTGGCCTAATAGCTAAGGTCTTACACTCGTACTCTGGCCTAATGGTTGAGGTCTTAACTCTTACTCTGGCCTAATAGCTAAGGTCTTAACTCTTACTCTGGCCTACTGGTTAAGGTCTTAACTCTTACTCTGCCCTAATAGCTAAGGTCTTAGACTCGTACTCTGGCCTAATAGCTAAGATCTTAACTCTTACTCTTGCCTAATAGCTAAGGTCTTAGACTCGTACTCTGGCCTACTGGTTAAGGTCTTAACTCTTACTCTGGCCTACTGGTCAAGGTCTCAACTCTTAATCTTGCCTAATAGCTAAGGTCTTAACTCTTACTCTGGCCTAATAGCTAAGGTCTTAGACTCGTACTCTGGCCTAATGGTTAAGGTCTTAACTCTTACTCTGGCCTACTGGTTAAGGTCTTAACTCTTACTCTGGCCTAATAGCTAAGGTCTTAGACTCGTACTCTGGCCTAATGGTTAAGGTCTTAACTCTTACTCTGGCCTACTGGTTAAGGTCTTAACTCTTACTCTGGCCTAATAGCTAAGGTCTTAACTCTTACTCTGGCCTAATAGCAAAGGTCTTAGACTCGTAATCTGGTCTAATGGTTAAGGTCTTAACTCTTACTCTGGCCTACTGGTTAAGGTCTTAACTCTTACTCTGGTCTAATAGCTAAGGTCTTAGACTCGTACTCTGGCCAAATGGTTAAGGTCTTAACTCTTACTCTGGCCTACTGGTTAAGGTCTTAACTCTTACTCTGGCCTAATAGCTAAGGTCTTAACTCTTACTCTGGCCTAATAGCACAGGCCTTAGACTCGTAATCTGGTCTAATAGCTAAGGTCTTAACTCTTAATCTGGCCTGGTAGCTAAGGTCTTAGACTCGTACTATGGCCTACAGGTTAAGGTCTTAACTCTTACTCTGGCCTACTGGTTAAGGTCTTAACTCTTACTCTGGCCTAATAGCTAAGGTCTTAGACTCTTACTCTGGCCTAGTAGCTAAGGTCTTAGACTCGTACTCTGGCCTAATAGCTAAGGTCTTAGACTCGTACTCTGGCCTAATGGTTAAGGTCTTACCTCTTACTCTGGCCTACTGGTTAAGGTCTTAACTGTTACTCTGGCCTAATAGCTAAGGTCTTAACTCTTACTCTGGCCTAATAGCTAAGGTTTTAGACTCGTACTCTGGCCTACTGTTTAAGGTCTTAACTCTTACTCTGGCCTAATAGCTAAGGTCTCAACTCTTACTCTGTCCTAATAGCTAAGGTCTTAACTCTTACTCTGGCCTAATAGCTAAGGTCTTAGACTCGTACTCTGGCCTAATGGTTAAGGTCTTAACTCTTACTCTGGCCTACTGGTTAAGGTCTTAACTCTTACTCTGGCCTAATAGCTAAGGTCTTAGACTCGTACTCTGTCCTACTGCTCAAGGTCTTAACTCTTACTTTGGCCTACTGGTTAAGGTCTTAACTCTTACTCTGGCCTAATAGCTAAGGTCTTAGACTCATACGCTGGCCTAATGGTTAAGGTCTCAACTCTTACTCTGTCCTAATAGCTAAGGTCTTAAACTCTTACTCTGGCCTACTGGTTAAGGTCTTAGACTCGTACTCTGGCCTAATGGTTAAGGTCTTAACTCTTACTCTGGCCTACTGGTTAAGGTCTTAGACTCGTACTCTGGCCTAATGGTTAAGGTCTCAACTCTTACTCTGGCCTAATAGCTAAGGTCTTAACTCTTACTCTGGCCAAATAGCTAATGTTTTAGACTCGTACTCTGGCCTAATGGTTAAGGTCTTAACTCTTACTCTGGCCTACTGGTTAAGGTCTTAACTCTTACTCTGGCCTAATGCTAAGGTCTTAGACTCGTACTCTGGCCTAATAGCTAAGGTCTTAGACTCGTACTCTGACCTAATGGTTAAGGTCTTAACTCTTACACTGACCTAATGGTTAAGGTCTTAACTCTTACTCTGGCCTACTGGTTAAGGTCTTACCTCTTACTCTGGCCTAATAGCTAAGGTCTTAGACTCGTACTCTGGCCTAATAGCTAAGGTCTTAACTCTTACTCTGGCCTAATAGCTAAGGTCTTAGACTCGTACTCTGGCCTACTGGTTAAGGTCTTAACTCTTACTCTGGCCTACTGGCTAAGGTCTTAACTCTTACTCTGGCCTAATAGCTAAGGTCTTAACTCTTACTCTGGCCTAATAGCTAAGGTCTTAACTCTTACTCTGGCCTAATAGCTAAGGTCTTACACTCGTACTCTGGCCTAATGGTTAAGGTCTTAACTCTTACTCTGGCCTAATAGCTAAGGTCTTAACTCTTACTCTGGCCTACTGGTTAAGGTCTTAACTCTTACTCTGCCCTAATAGCTAAGGTCTTAGACTCGTACTCTGGCCTAATAGCTAAGATCTTAACTCTTACTCTTGCCTAATAGCTAAGGTCTTAGACTCGTACTCTGGCCTACTGGTTAAGGTCTTAACTCTTACTCTGGCCTACTGGTCAAGGTCTCAACTCTTAATCTGGCCTAATAGCTAAGGTCTTAACTCTTACTCTGGCCTAATAGCTAAGGTCTTAGACTCGTACTCTGGCCTAATGGTTAAGGTCTTAACTCTTACTCTGGCCTACTGGTTAAGGTATTAACTCTTACTCTGGCCTAAAAGCTAAGGTCTTAGACTCGTACTCTGGCCTAATGGTTAAGGTCTTAACTCTTACTCTGGCCTACTGGTTAAGGTCTTAACTCTTACTCTGGCCTAATAGCTAAGGTCTTAACTCTTACTCTGGCCTAATAGCAAAGGTCTTAGACTCGTAATCTGGTCTAATAGCTAAGGTCTTAACTCTTAATCTGGCCTAGTAGCTAAGGTCTTAGACTCGTACTATGGCCTACAGGTTAAGGTCTTAACTCTTACTCTGGCCTACTGGTTAAGGTCTTAACTCTTACTCTGGCCTAATAGCTAAGGTCTTAGACTCATACTCTGGCCTAGTAGCTAAGGTCTTAGACTCGTACTCTGGCCTAATAGCTAAGGTCTTAGACTCGTACTCTGGCCTGATGGTTAAGGTCTTACCTCTTACTCTGGCCTACTGGTTAAGGTCTTAACTGTTACTCTGGCCTAATAGCTAAGGTCTTAACTCTTACTCTGGCCTAATAGCTAAGGTCTTAGACTCGTACTCTGGCCTAATGGTTAAGGTCTTAACTCTTACTCTGGCCTACTGGTTAAGGTCTTAACTCTTACTCTGGCCTAATAGCTAAGGTCTTAGACTAGTACTCTGGCCTAATGGTTAAGGTCTAAACTCTTACTCTGGCCTAATAGCTAAGGTCTTAGACTCGTACTCTGGCCTAATGGGTAAGGTCTTAACTCTTACTCTGGCCTACTGGTTAAGGTCTTAACTCTTACTCTGGCCTAATAGCTGAGGTCTTAACTCTTACTCTGGCCTACTGGTTAAGGTCTTAACTTTTACTCTGGCCTAATATCTAAGGTCTTAGACTCATACTCTGGCCTAATGGTTAAGGTCTTAACTCTTACTCTGGCCTAATAGCTAAGGTCCTAACTCTTACTCTGGCCTAATAGCTAAGGTCTTAACTCTTACTCTGGCCTACTGGTTAAGGTCTTAAGTCTTACTCTGGCCTAATAGCTAAGGTCTCAGACTCGTACTCTGGCCTAATAGCTAAGGTCTTAGACTTGTACTCTGGCCTACAGGTTAAGGTCTTAACTCTTACTCTGGCCTACTGGTTAAGGTCTTAACTCTTACTCTGGCCTAATAGCTAAGGTCTTAGACTCGTACTCTGGCCTAATAGCTAAGGTCTTAGACTCGTACTCTGGCCTAATAGCTAAGGTCTTAGACTTGTACTCTGACCTACAGGTTAAGGTCTTAACTCTTACTCTGGCCTAATAGCTAAGGTCTTAACTCTTACTCTGGCCTAATAGCTAAGGTCTTAGACTCGTACTCTGACCTAATGGTTAAGGTATTAACTCTTACTCTGGCCTTCTGGTTAAGGTCTTTACCCATACTCTGGCATAATAGCTAAGGTCTTAGACTCGTACTCTGGCCTAATGGTTAAGGTCTTAACTCTTACTCTGGCCTAATAGCTAAGGTCTTAACTCTTACTCTGGCCTAATAGCTAAGGTCTTAACTCTTACTCTGGCCTAATAGCTAAGGTCTTAGACTCGTGCTCTGGCCTAATGTTTAAGGTCTTAACTTTTACTCTGGCCTAATAGCTAAGGTCTTAACTCTTACTCTGGCCTAATAGCTAAGGTCTTAACTCGTACTCTGACCTAATGGTTAAGGTCTTAACGCTTACTCTGGCCTAATGGTTAAGGTCTTAGACTCGTACTCTGGCCCAATAGCTAAGGTCTTAGACTCGTACTCTGGCCTGATGGTTAAGGTCTTAGACTCGTACTCTGGCCTGATGGTTAAGGTCTTAACTCTTACTCTGGCCTAATAGCTAAGGTCTTAGACTCGTACTGTGGCCTAATGGTTAAGGTCTTAACTCTTACTCTGGCCTACTGGTTAAGGTCTTACCTCTTACTCTGGCCTAATAGCTAAGGTCTTAGACTCGTACTCTGGCCTAATAGCTAAGGTCTTAACTCTTACTCTGGTCTAATAGCTAAGGTCTTAGACTCGTACTCTGGCCTACTGGTTAAGGTCTTAACTCTTACTCTGGCCTACTGGCTAAGGTCTTAACTCTTACTCTGGCCTAATAGCTAAGGTCTTAACTCTTACTCTGGCCTAATAGCTAAGGTCTTAACTCTTACTCTGGCCTAATAGCTAAGGTCTTACACTCATACTCTGGCCTAATGGTTAAGGTCTTAACTCTTACTCTGGCCTACTGGTTAAGGTCTTAACTCTTACTCTGGCCTAATAGCTAAGGTCTTAGACTCGTACTCTGGCCTAATAGCTAAGATCTTAACTCTTACTCTTGCCTAATAGCTAAGGTCTTAGACTCGTACTCTGGCCTACTGGTTAAGGTCTTAACTCTTACTCTGGCCTACTGGTCAAGGTCTCAACTCTTAATCTTGCCTAATAGCTAAGGTCTTAACTCTTACTCTGGCCTAATAGCTAAGGTCTTAGACTCGTACTCTGGCCTAATGGTTAAGGTCTTAACTCTTACTCTGGCCTACTGGTTAAGGTCTTAACTCTTACTCTGGCCTAATAGCTAAGGTCTTAGACTCGTACTCTGGCCTAATGGTTAAGGTCTTAACTCTTACTCTGGCCTACTGGTTAAGGTCTTAACTCTTACTCTGGCCTAATAGCTAAGGTCTTAACTCTTACTCTGGCCTAATAGCAAAGGTCTTAGACTCGTAATCTGGTCTAATGGTTAAGGTCTTAACTCTTACTCTGGCCTACTGGTTAAGGTCTTAACTCTTACTCTGGTCTAATAGCTAAGGTCTTAGACTCGTACTCTGGCCAAATGGTTAAGGTCTTAACTCTTACTCTGGCCTACTGGTTAAGGTCTTAACTCTTACTCTGGCCTAATAGCTAAGGTCTTAACTCTTACTCTGGCCTAATAGCACAGGCCTTAGACTCGTAATCTGGTCTAATAGCTAAGGTCTTAACTCTTAATCTGGCCTAGTAGCTAAGGTCTTAGACTCGTACTATGGCCTACAGGTTAAGGTCTTAACTCTTACTCTGGCCTACTGGTTAAGGTCTTAACTCTTACTCTGGCCTAATAGCTAAGGTCTTAGACTCTTACTCTGGCCTAGTAGCTAAGGTCTTAGACTCGTACTCTGGCCTAATAGCTAAGGTCTTAGACTCGTACTCTGGCCTAATGGTTAAGGTCTTACCTCTTACTCTAGCCTACTGGTTAAGGTCTTAACTGTTACTCTGGCCTAATAGCTAAGGTCTTAACTCTTACTCTGGCCTAATAGCTAAGGTTTTAGACTCGTACTTTGGCCTACTGTTTAAGGTCTTAACTCTTACTCTGGCCTAATAGCTAAGGTCTCAACTCTTACTCTGTCCTAATAGCTAAGGTCTTAACTCTTACTCTGGCCTAATAGCTAAGGTCTTAGACTCGTACTCTGGCCTAATGGTTAAGGTCTTAACTCTTACTCTGGCCTACTGGTTAAGGTCTTAACTCTTACTCTGGCCTAATAGCTAAGGTCTTAGACTCGTACTCTGTCCTACTGCTCAAGGTCTTAACTCTTACTTTGGCCTACTGGTTAAGGTCTTAACTCTTACTCTGGCCTAATAGCTAAGGTCTTAGACTCATACGCTGGCCTAATGGTTAAGGTCTCAACTCTTACTCTGTCCTAATCGCTAAGGTCTTAAACTCTTACTCTGGCCTACTGGTTAAGGTCTTAGACTCGTACTCTGGCCTAATGGTTAAGGTCTTAACTCTTACTCTGGCCTACTGGTTAAGGTCTTAGACTCGTACTCTGGCCTAATGGTTAAGGTCTCAACTCTTACTCTGGCCTAATAGCTAAGGTCTTAACTCTTACTCTGGCCTAATAGCTAATGTTTTAGACTCGTACTCTGGCCTAATGGTTAAGGTCTTAACTCTTACTCTGGCCTACTGGTTAAGGTCTTAACTCTTACTCTGGCCTAATGCTAAGGTCTTAGACTCGTACTCTGACCTAATGGTTAAGGTCTTAACTCTTACACTGACCTAATGGTTAAGGTCTTAACTCTTACTCTGGCCTACTGGTTAAGGTCTTACCTCTTACTCTGGCCTAATAGCTAAGGTCTTAGACTCGTACTCTGGCCTAATAGCTAAGGTCTTAACTCTTACTCTGGCCTAATAGCTAAGGTCTTAGACTTGTACTCTGGCCTACTGGTTAAGGTCTTAACTCTTACTCTGGCCTACTGGCTAAGGTCTTAACTCTTACTCTGGCCTAATAGCTAAGGTCTTAACTCTTACTCTGGCCTAATAGCTAAGGTCTTAACTCTTACTCTGGCCTAATAGCTAAGGTCTTACACTCGTACTCTGGCCTAATGGTTAAGGTCTTAACTCTTACTCTGGCCTAATAGCTAAGGTCTTAACTCTTACTCTGGCCTACTGGTTAAGGTCTTAACTCTTACTCTGCCCTAATAGCTAAGGTCTTAGACTCGTACTCTGGCCTAATAGCTAAGATCTTAACTCTTACTCTTGCCTAATAGCTAAGGTCTTAGACTTGTACTCTGGCCTACTGGTTAAGGTCTTAACTCTTACTCTGGCCTACTGGTCAAGGTCTCAACTCTTAATCTGGCCTAATAGCTAAGGTCTTAACTCTTACTCTGGCCTAATAGCTAAGGTCTTAGACTCGTACTCTGGCCTAATGGTTAAGGTCTTAACTCTTACTCTGGCCTACTTGGTTAAGGTCTTAACTCTTACTCTGGCCTAAAAGCTAAGGTCTTAGACTCGTACTCTGGCCTAATGGTTAAGGTCTTAACTCTTACTCTGGCCTACTGGTTAAGGTCTTAACTCTTACTCTGGCCTAATAGCTAAGGTCTTAACTCTTACTCTGGCCTAATAGCAAAGGTCTTAGACTCGTAATCTGGTCTAATAGCTAAGGTCTTAACTCTTAATCTGGCCTAGTAGCTAAGGTCTTAGACTCGTACTATGGCCTACAGGTTAAGGTCTTAACTCTTACTCTGGCCTACTGGTTAAGGTCTTAACTCTTACTCTGGCCTAATAGCTAAGGTCTTAGACTCATACTCTGGCCTAGTAGCTAAGGTCTTAGACTCGTACTCTGGCCTAATAGCTAAGGTCTTAGACTCGTACTCTGGCCTGATGGTTAAGGTCTTACCTCTTACTCTGGCCTACTGGTTAAGGTCTTAACTGTTACTCTGGCCTAATAGCTAAGGTCTTAACTCTTAATCTGGCCTAATAGCTAAGGTCTTAGACTCGTACTCTGGCCTAATGGTTAAGGTCTTAACTCTTACTCTGGCCTACTGGTTAAGGTCTTAACTCTTACTCTGGCCTAATAGCTAAGGTCTTAGACTCGTACTCTGGCCTAATGGTTAAGGTCTAAACTCTTACTCTGGCCTAATAGCTAAGGTCTTAGACTCGTACTCTGGCCTAATGGGTAAGGTCTTAACTCTTACTCTGGCCTACTGGTTAAGGTCTTAACTCTTACTCTGGCCTAATAGCTGAGGTCTTAACTCTTACTCTGGCCTACTGGTTAAGGTCTTAACTTTTACTCTGGCCTAATATCTAAGGTCTTAGACTCATACTCTGGCCTAATGGTTAAGGTCTTAACTCTTACTCTGGCCTAATAGCTAAGGTCCTAACTCTTACTCTGGCCTAATAGCTAAGGTCTTAACTCTTACTCTGGCCTACTGGTTAAGGTCTTAACTCTTACTCTGGCCTAATAGCTAAGGTCTCAGACTCGTACTCTGTCCTAATAGCTAAGGTCTTAGACTTGTACTCTGGCCTACAGGTTAAGGTCTTAACTCTTACTCTGGCCTACTGGTTAAGGTCTTAACTCTTACTCTAGCCTAATAGCTAAGGTCTTAGACTCGTACTCTGGCCTAATAGCTAAGGTCTTAGACTTGTACTCTGACCTACAGGTTAAGGTCTTAACTCTTACTCTGGCCTAATAGCTAAGGTCTTAACTCTTACTCTGGCCTAATAGCTAAGGTCTTAGACTCGTGCTCTGGCCTAATGTTTAAGGTCTTAACTTTTACTCTGGCCTAATAGCTAAGGTCTTAACTCTTACTCTGGCCTAATAGCTAAGGTCTTAACTCGTACTCTGACCTAATGGTTAAGGTCTTAACGCTTACTCTGGCCTAATGGTTAAGGTCTTAGACTCGTACTCTGGCCCAATAGCTAAGGTCTTAGACTCGTACTCTGGCCTGATGGTTAAGGTCTTAGACTCGTACTCTGGCCTGATGGTTAAGGTCTTAACTCTTACTCTGGCCTAATAGCTAAGGTCTTAGACTCGTACTGTGGCCTAATGGTTAAGGTCTTAACTCTTACTCTGGCCTACTGGTTAAGGTCTTACCTCTTACTCTGGCCTAATAGCTAAGGTCTTAGACTCGTACTCTGGCCTAATAGCTAAGGTCTTAACTCTTACTCTGGCCTAATAGCTAAGGTCTTAGACTCGTACTCTGGCCTACTGGTTAAGGTCTTAACTCTTACTCTGGCCTACTGGCTAAGGTCTTAACTCTTACTCTGGCCTAATAGCTAAGGTCTTAACTCGTACTCTGGCCTAATAGCTAAGGTCTTAACTCTTACTCTGGCCTAATAGCTAAGGTCTTACACTCGTACTCTGGCCTAATGGTTAAGGTCTTAACTCTTACTCTGGCCTACTGGTTAAGGTCTTAACTCTTACTCTGGCCTAATAGCTAAGGTCTTAGACTCGTACTCTGGCCTAATAGCTAAGATCTTAACTCTTACTCTTGCCTAATAGCTAAGGTCTTAGACTCGTACTCTGGCCTACTGGTTAAGGTCTTAACTCTTACTCTGGCCTACTGGTTAAGGTCTTAACTCTTACTCTGGCCTAATAGCTGAGGTCTTAACTCTTACTCTGGCCTACTGGTTAAGGTCTTAACTTTTACTCTGGCCTAATATCTAAGGTCTTAGACTCATACTCTGGCCTAATGGTTAAGGTCTTAACTCTTACTCTGGCCTAATAGCTAAGGTCCTAACTCTTACTCTGGCCTAATAGCTAAGGTCTTAACTCTTACTCTGGCCTACTGGTTAAGGTCTTAACTCTTACTCTGGCCTAATAGCTAAGGTCTCAGACTCGTACTCTGGCCTAATAGCTAAGGTCTTAGACTTGTACTCTGGCCTACAGGTTAAGGTCTTAACTCTTACTCTGGCCTACTGGTTAAGGTCTTAACTCTTACTCTGGCCTAATAGCTAAGGTCTTAGACTCGTACTCTGGCCTAATAGCTAAGGTCTTAGACTTGTACTCTGACCTACAGGTTAAGGTCTTAACTCTTACTCTGGCCTAATAGCTAAGGTCTTAACTCTTACTCTGGCCTAATAGCTAAGGTCTTAGACTCGTGCTCTGGCCTAATGTTTAAGGTCTTAACTTTTACTCTGGCCTAATAGCTAAGGTCTTAACTCTTACTCTGGCCTAATAGCTAAGGTCTTAACTCGTACTCTGACCTAATGGTTAAGGTCTTAACGCTTACTCTGGCCTAATGGTTAAGGTCTTAGACTCGTACTCTGGCCCAATAGCTAAGGTCTTAGACTCGTACTCTGGCCTGATGGTTAAGGTCTTAGACTCGTACTCTGGCCTGATGGTTAAGGTCTTAACTCTTACTCTGGCCTAATAGCTAAGGTCTTAGACTCGTACTGTGGCCTAATGGTTAAGGTCTTAACTCTTACTCTGGCCTACTGGTTAAGGTCTTACCTCTTACTCTGGCCTAATAGCTAAGGTCTTAGACTCGTACTCTGGCCTAATAGCTAAGGTCTTAACTCTTACTCTGGCCTAATAGCTAAGGTCTTAGACTCGTACTCTGGCCTACTGGTTAAGGTCTTAACTCTTACTCTGGCCTACTGGCTAAGGTCTTAACTCTTACTCTGGCCTAATAGCTAAGGTCTTAACTCGTACTCTGGCCTAATAGCTAAGGTCTTAACTCTTACTCTGGCCTAATAGCTAAGGTCTTACACTCGTACTCTGGCCTAATGGTTAAGGTCTTAACTCTTACTCTGGCCTACTGGTTAAGGTCTTAACTCTTACTCTGGCCTAATAGCTAAGGTCTTAGACTCGTACTCTGGCCTAATAGCTAAGATCTTAACTCTTACTCTTGCCTAATAGCTAAGGTCTTAGACTCGTACTCTGGCCTACTGGTTAAGGTCTTAACTCTTACTCTGGCCTACTGGTCAAGGTCTCAACTCTTAATCTTGCCTAATAGCTAAGGTCTTAACTCTTACTCTGGCCTAATAGCTAAGGTCTTAGACTCGTACTCTGGCCTAATGGTTAAGGTCTTAACTCTTACTCTGGCCTACTGGTTAAGGTCTTAACTCTTACTCTGGCCTAATAGCTAAGGTCTTAGACTCGTACTCTGGCCTAATGGTTAAGGTCTTAACTCTTACTCTGGCCTACTGGTTAAGGTCTTAACTCTTACTCTGGCCTAATAGCTAAGGTCTTAACTCTTACTCTGGCCTAATAGCAAAGGTCTTAGACTCGTAATCTGGTCTAATGGTTAAGGTCTTAACTCTTACTCTGGCCTACTGGTTAAGGTCTTAACTCTTACTCTGGTCTAATAGCTAAGGTCTTAGACTCGTACTCTGGCCAAATGGTTAAGGTCTTAACTCTTACTCTGGCCTACTGGTTAAGGTCTTAACTCTTACTCTGGCCTAATAGCTAAGGTCTTAACTCTTACTCTGGCCTAATAGCACAGGCCTTAGACTCGTAATCTGGTCTAATAGCTAAGGTCTTAACTCTTAATCTGGCCTAGTAGCTAAGGTCTTAGACTCGTACTATGGCCTACAGGTTAAGGTCTTAACTCTTACTCTGGCCTACTGGTTAAGGTCTTAACTCTTACTCTGGCCTAATAGCTAAGGTCTTAGACTCTTACTCTGGCCTAGTAGCTAAGGTCTTAGACTCGTACTCTGGCCTAATAGCTAAGGTCTTAGACTCGTACTCTGGCCTAATGGTTAAGGTCTTACCTCTTACTCTAGCCTACTGGTTAAGGTCTTAACTGTTACTCTGGCCTAATAGCTAAGGTCTTAACTCTTACTCTGGCCTAATAGCTAAGGTTTTAGACTCGTACTTTGGCCTACTGTTTAAGGTCTTAACTCTTACTCTGGCCTAATAGCTAAGGTCTCAACTCTTACTCTGTCCTAATAGCTAAGGTCTTAACTCTTACTCTGGCCTAATAGCTAAGGTCTTAGACTCGTACTCTGGCCTAATGGTTAAGGTCTTAACTCTTACTCTGGCCTACTGGTTAAGGTCTTAACTCTTACTCTGGCCTAATAGCTAAGGTCTTAGACTCGTACTCTGTCCTACTGCTCAAGGTCTTAACTCTTACTTTGGCCTACTGGTTAAGGTCTTAACTCTTACTCTGGCCTAATAGCTAAGGTCTTAGACTCATACGCTGGCCTAATGGTTAAGGTCTCAACTCTTACTCTGTCCTAATAGCTAAGGTCTTAAACTCTTACTCTGGCCTACTGGTTAAGGTCTTAGACTCGTACTCTGGCCTAATGGTTAAGGTCTTAACTCTTACTCTGGCCTACTGGTTAAGGTCTTAGACTCGTACTCTGGCCTAATGGTTAAGGTCTCAACTCTTACTCTGGCCTAATAGCTAAGGTCTTAACTCTTACTCTGGCCTAATAGCTAATGTTTTAGACTCGTACTCTGGCCTAATGGTTAAGGTCTTAACTCTTACTCTGGCCTACTGGTTAAGGTCTTAACTCTTACTCTGGCCTAATGCTAAGGTCTTAGACTCGTACTCTGACCTAATGGTTAAGGTCTTAACTCTTACACTGACCTAATGGTTAAGGTCTTAACTCTTACTCTGGCCTACTGGTTAAGGTCTTACCTCTTACTCTGGCCTAATAGCTAAGGTCTTAGACTCGTACTCTGGCCTAATAGCTAAGGTCTTAACTCTTACTCTGGCCTAATAGCTAAGGTCTTAGACTTGTACTCTGGCCTACTGGTTAAGGTCTTAACTCTTACTCTGGCCTACTGGCTAAGGTCTTAACTCTTACTCTGGCCTAATAGCTAAGGTCTTAACTCTTACTCTGGCCTAATAGCTAAGGTCTTAACTCTTACTCTGGCCTAATAGCTAAGGTCTTACACTCGTACTCTGGCCTAATGGTTAAGGTCTTAACTCTTACTCTGGCCTAATAGCTAAGGTCTTAACTCTTACTCTGGCCTACTGGTTAAGGTCTTAACTCTTACTCTGCCCTAATAGCTAAGGTCTTAGACTCGTACTCTGGCCTAATAGCTAAGATCTTAACTCTTACTCTTGCCTAATAGCTAAGGTCTTAGACTCGTACTCTGGCCTACTGGTTAAGGTCTTAACTCTTACTCTGGCCTACTGGTCAAGGTCTCAACTCTTAATCTGGCCTAATAGCTAAGGTCTTAACTCTTACTCTGGCCTAATAGCTAAGGTCTTAGACTCGTACTCTGGCCTAATGGTTAAGGTCTTAACTCTTACTCTGGCCTACTTGGTTAAGGTCTTAACTCTTACTCTGGCCTAAAAGCTAAGGTCTTAGACTCGTACTCTGGCCTAATGGTTAAGGTCTTAACTCTTACTCTGGCCTACTGGTTAAGGTCTTAACTCTTACTCTGGCCTAATAGCTAAGGTCTTAACTCTTACTCTGGCCTAATAGCAAAGGTCTTAGACTCGTAATCTGGTCTAATAGCTAAGGTCTTAACTCTTAATCTGGCCTAGTAGCTAAGGTCTTAGACTCGTACTATGGCCTACAGGTTAAGGTCTTAACTCTTACTCTGGCCTACTGGTTAAGGTCTTAACTCTTACTCTGGCCTAATAGCTAAGGTCTTAGACTCATACTCTGGCCTAGTAGCTAAGGTCTTAGACTCGTACTCTGGCCTAATAGCTAAGGTCTTAGACTCGTACTCTGGCCTGATGGTTAAGGTCTTACCTCTTACTCTGGCCTACTGGTTAAGGTCTTAACTGTTACTCTGGCCTAATAGCTAAGGTCTTAACTCTTAATCTGGCCTAATAGCTAAGGTCTTAGACTCGTACTCTGGCCTAATGGTTAAGGTCTTAACTCTTACTCTGGCCTACTGGTTAAGGTCTTAACTCTTACTCTGGCCTAATAGCTAAGGTCTTAGACTCGTACTCTGGCCTAATGGTTAAGGTCTAAACTCTTACTCTGGCCTAATAGCTAAGGTCTTAGACTCGTACTCTGGCCTAATGGGTAAGGTCTTAACTCTTACTCTGGCCTACTGGTTAAGGTCTTAACTCTTACTCTGGCCTAATAGCTGAGGTCTTAACTCTTACTCTGGCCTACTGGTTAAGGTCTTAACTTTTACTCTGGCCTAATATCTAAGGTCTTAGACTCATACTCTGGCCTAATGGTTAAGGTCTTAACTCTTACTCTGGCCTAATAGCTAAGGTCCTAACTCTTACTCTGGCCTAATAGCTAAGGTCTTAACTCTTACTCTGGCCTACTGGTTAAGGTCTTAACTCTTACTCTGGCCTAATAGCTAAGGTCTCAGACTCGTACTCTGGCCTAATAGCTAAGGTCTTAGACTTGTACTCTGGCCTACAGGTTAAGGTCTTAACTCTTACTCTGGCCTACTGGTTAAGGTCTTAACTCTTACTCTGGCCTAATAGCTAAGGTCTTAGACTCGTACTCTGGCCTAATAGCTAAGGTCTTAGACTTGTACTCTGACCTACAGGTTAAGGTCTTAACTCTTACTCTGGCCTAATAGCTAAGGTCTTAACTCTTACTCTGGCCTAATAGCTAAGGTCTTAGACTCGTACTCTGACCTAATGGTTAAGGTATTAACTCTTACTCTGGCCTTCTGGTTAAGGTCTTTACCCATACTCTGGCATAATAGCTAAGGTCTTAGACTCGTACTCTGGCCTAATGGTTAAGGTCTTAACTCTTACTCTGGCCTAATAGCTAAGGTCTTAACTCTTACTCTGGCCTAATAGCTAAGGTCTTAACTCTTACTCTGGCCTAATAGCTAAGGTCTTAGACTCGTGCTCTGGCCTAACGTTTAAGGTCTTAACTTTTACTCTGGCCTAATAGCTAAGGTCTTAACTCTTACTCTGGCCTAATAGCTAAGGTCTTAGCCTCGTACTCTGGCCTACTGGTTAAGGTCTTAACTCGTACTCTGGCCTAATGGTTAAGGTCTTAACGCTTACTCTGGCCTAATAGCTAAGGTCTTAGACTCGTACTCTGGCCCAATAGCTAAGGTCTTAGACTCGTACTCTGGCCTGATGGTTAAGGTCTTAACTCTTACTCTGGCCTAATAGCTAAGGTCTTAGACTCGTACTGTGGCCTAATGGTTAAGGTCTTAACTTTTACTCTGGCCTAATAGCTAAGGTCTCAACTCTTACTCTGGCCTAATAGCTAAGTTCTTAGCCTCATACTCTGGCCTACTGGTTAAGGTCTTAACTCTTACTCTGGCCTACTAGTTAAGGTCTTAACTCTTACTCTGGCCTAATAGCTAAGGTCTTAGACTCGTACTCTGGCCTAATAGCTAAGGTCTTAGACTCGTACTCTGGCCTAATGGTTAAGGTCTTAACTCTTATTCTGGCCTAATAGCTAAGGTCTTAACTCTTACTCTGGCCTACTGGTTAAGGTCTTAACTCTTACTCTGGCCTATTGGTTAAGGTCTTAACTCTTACGCTGGCCTAATTGCTAAGGTCTTAACTCTTACTCTGGCCTAATAGCTATGGTCCTAGACTCGTACTCTGGCCTAATGGTTAAGGTCTTAACTCTTACTCTGGCCTACTGGTTAAGGTCTTAACTCTTACTCTGGCCTAATAGCTAAGGTCTTAGACTCGTACTCTGGCGTAATGGTTAAGGTCTTAACTCTTACTCTGGCCTAATAGCTAAGATCTTAGACTCATACTCTGGCCTACTGGTTAAGGTCTTATCTCTTACTCTGGCCTACTGGTTAAGGTCTTAACTCTTACTCTGGCCTAATAGCTAAGGTCTTAGACTCGTACTCTGGCCTAATGGTTAAGGTCTTAACTCTTATTCTGGCCTAATAGCTAAGGTCTTAACTCTTACTCTGGCCTACTGGTTAAGGTCTTAACTCTTACTCTGGCCTAATAGCTAATGTCTTAGACTCGTACTCTGGCCTAATAGCTAAGGTCTTAACTCTTA